>NC_046238.1:11716843-12916843 GCF_009819885.2 Catharus ustulatus | reverse complement strand
CCCTTAACACACAAAGAACAAAACCTCTCCTTAAATCCATCTTCACCTTCCTTTGTCTCTGTATAATCAAAAGAGCACTGGCACAATTTGGACACTGGAAGTGTCCCAGGCCAGGCTGGATGGGGCTTGGAGCACCCTGGGATAGTGGAAGGTGTCCCTGCCCAAGGCAGAGGTGGCACTGGAGGAGCTTTAAAGACTCTTCCAACCCAATCATTGTGGAATATCAAATCATTCTACTCAAAGATTCAATAATTGGTTTTATCTTACAAGCAAAAAAGAACTCCTAAAGCCACCCAAAGCCTCCAGGCTGAGCTCTTCTGTTCCCAAGGAATCTCCTGCAGAGCAGAGCCAGGCCCAGCTTTTCCCTGGGCTGCTCATTAAAAATCATCAGCATTTTAAACATGCTTCAGACAGCTCCTTTCAAGGAGATAAGTGAATTTTAAGGACAAAAATCTTGGTAGGGAAAAAAAAAATCACAGCATGAAGATTTCCAAATGAAAAGCAAAGCCTCCTTGGGACGTATTTTCCCATCCAAAATATTGCATTTCCAATGGGGAATGTGCTTACCAGAGCGACACTCTTTGCACATCACAGTTTTTACAGTAAATTGGTTTTAAAAGCCAACATTTTCCCAGCTTTGGGGTTCAGTTTGCTGCTAAAACATAACAAATATTTGCTTGTCATGTCCCAGGGCCAAAGCCTCTATGTTTGTCAAATTTGTTCCACATGTGTGAAAGGGATGTTCCCCCACCAGACAGGGTATTCCATGTCACTGCAAAGCCTTCCAAAAATACCACCATAAAACGGGGGAAATGTGCTTTGGGGATAGAAAGAGACCAGGCCAGCCATGGAAATACCTCAATCTCACCTCAGACCCCCTTGGAAACATGTCCCCAGGTTCTTCCCTGCAGTTCCCAAGCCCACTCCTCATTTCTCCAAGATTCACCACTCACCTTCCCCTGAATTTTCACACAAGGCTGGTTTCAGCTTTTGATGAGAATAATTCTGGTTTAGGGCATTTTATTCTCCACTGAAGTCTCGTTATGTAAAGCTCTGTGCAGAACTCCAGGAACACGCATGTCCTTACGTCACCCAGCTGGAAAAACAGCTCCAGAAGGAAAGCAAAGGGAAGGGGGCAATATGGATTTGATAAAAAAGATTTTCTTTTTTTTGGTCATCTGAAGCCAGCTGTAAATCCTCAATTGCTTGAATTTTGATTTGACCTATTTGCATTCCTCCTTTCCTCACCCTCTTCTGGGGGAAAGAAATTGTATTTAGATAAAATAATTTATTGTGAAGTGACACTTGAGAGCAGGACAGGACCACAGGACGGAGCGGAATGACATGGACCATGGGATCATGGAATGGGTTGGGAGGAAGGGACATTAAACTCATCCAGTGCCACCCCTGCCAGGGCAGGGACACCTTCCACTGTCCCAGGCTGCTCCAAGCCCCAATGTCCAACCTGGCCTTGGACACTTGCAGGGATCCAGGGGCAGCCACAGCTTCTCTGGGCACCCTGTGCCAGGGCCTGCCCACCCTCCCAGGAAACAATTCCTTCCCAATATCCCATCCATCCCTGCCCTCTGGCAGTGGGAAGCCATTCCCTGTGTCCTGTCATTATTCCAAAATACATCAAAGAAGCAACATTTGGATTTCACCACGGCAAGGCCTAGGTGTGAATCATCAGGTATTCCCAGGTCCCTGTAGGCAGACCCTTGGAACACAGCTGGGACAGAAATCAAACATGAGATAGGACAAGCTGCCAATGCCCAGGATCAGGGAAGCTGTCTCTGGTCTGCAAGGAAAGCAAAGAACATCCTGCAAATCCTCATTTCTCACCATCAGCCTCCACTGTGAGACACTGGATTTTGCTCAGCCCCTCCACTGGTGAACCACTGAATGGGTTGGGTTGGGAATGACCATCCAGTGCCAGCCCTGCCATGGGCAGGGACACCTCCCACCATCCCAAGGTGCTCCAAGCCCCATCCAGCCTGGCCTGGAACACTTCCATGAATTGCTGTGCTACCACGAAGCAACACAAAAGTTGAACTGAAAGCCAGGACCAACCCCCAGCCTTTTCCTGCTTCATCCTACTCAGAAAAAAAAATCCAAATTGGGGATTTCTGCCCCAAACCAGTGCAGATTTGGGTAGAGTATCCTTTATCCCATAAAGGACAGTGCTCCTGCTCACTCAGCACTGAGCTCTACTGGGAAACACCTGGAATAACACAGAGGGCAGTAACAGACAGGATATTTTAGTGTACACCTTAAATCACAGCTCAGTGCTCCTGGAGAACATCTGTGCCTCTCACCAGGGCGTGGGCAGGGAGCAGCACAGGACAACAACAATGCTCTCATTTCATCTCAACTCCACAGGAATTTGGCTTAGAACTAAAAAAATACATCCTGCCACCAACACAGGGACTGATTTACCCATGACAAACAGACCAATACCCTGTGCAATTAAAGGTGCCCGAAAAGAACAAATTATCAGCAAATTTAGGGTTTTTTTGTATTAAAACCGAGTCAATCTGAGTCAATCTGGATTTTTTAAACACCTGATAAAGCAGAAACCCCACACTTTGTCCATCTCCAACCAAACCCAGCAGGGATTTAGCACAGTGATGCCTGCAGGGCAGATTGCACATTCCTAATATTCCTGGTGGGGTGAACCAGCCCCTCCCCAGCCCGGGCAGACATCCCAGCAGAGGAGCCCCAAGGGAAGCCCAGGGATGCACGGGGAAGGCCGGGGAGGCCACTGACCCTTGTGGAATTTATTCAGACAGCCGGCGTTGCAGAAGGAGCGGAGGGATCCTGTCTCCCAGCAGCCCCTACCCTTCATCCCCACCGCGGGACCGCTCGGCCGAGCCTGCTCCTACATGGCTGCCAGCTTTGGGACGGAGGAGAACCCACGGGAATGAAGAGAGAGCGGCCCAGGGAACGTCCTTATTGCAGTGCCACACTTGCCATCATCCATCCCCGGCACATGCCGGCAGCAGGGCACTACGGCTCCATCATCAAAGCAGCCTCATACCAGCATGCACCACGGAGCAGCCCTTAACTCCATCCCTGCCGGAAAAGCCCCCGCTCCTGCCCCAAAGTAGGGCATGGAGAACGGCACCTGCAGCCCAGCCCGGCACGCTGGGCTCCGTGACACTGCTCCTGGATACCCAGCCCCAAACCCACAGGGATGCTGGGCTTTTGGGGAGGGAGGGGGAGATTTGGAAGCTTGTCCCTTTAAATGCTGCTGGAGGTTATTTTTAGGACATTGGCTTAAAATAAAGATCAGAATTCCTTTTTTTCTTTTTTTTTTTTTAATCAGAAAGTCCGTTATCCATTTTAGTCACTCGGCCACATTTTACATCCCAACAGCTCCAACAGTAACAAATGCCCAGAGGCTCCTCCAGCCCTGTCCTCCCTCACATCCATTTTCTCACCCCTCCATTCCAAAACCATTGGATTTTCCCAGCTTTAATTTTCCCGGTCTCGAGGGAATGAGTAATTCCGGAGGAAAAATGCGGCATAAATCCCAATTCAGAGCCCGGGAGCCGCAGCCGGGAGCCGCTGTGTGTGAGCATGGAGCACGAATTGGGAATCTCCAGGACCCACATGGATTAAGAGTTTGCATTTGATCTTTCTTTTTTCCCACTCCAGATGGATTACAAGGATCTTACAGCAAGAAGGAAATGTTTGTATTCCAGCTTTTAACTTGTAACCACTTTCTGTGGACACATCTGAATACAGAGGCAGGGAGCGTGCAAGAATTCTGTGTGGAAAAAGGAGAAATTCAGCCAGATCACACTATCTTTACTCTCTGCATTCAAGCCAGGGAAACTAATGCTGGCAGTGCACATACACACAATGATTTTATAAAATTATTGGCACATTTACTGATGCTTGGGGTAAGCATCAGCAGTTCTTAAGGGGAAAATTACCAACACAAGAAATTGGATTTTTAATTGGAGAGGAGAGGCAAGTCTTGATGGGACTGAGCTCAAAATAAGCATTTCCCACTCTGATATCAGATCTGAGGACAAGTTGGAGGCAGGATCTGGGTTTTGACACTGAGACCAGAGCTGATACCTATACAGGGCAATGCATACACAGACACACACACATATTTATATTCTGTATTATATTCTCATTCCCAAGCCCTGATCAGCAGGGATGGAGGTCACACAACTCAGCTCCACTCCTGCTGCAGGAAACCAAGGCATGATCATGGAAAAAAACTCTAGGATCCTCTCCCTAAGGATCACATTCCCAAACTGACACAGCTCTGCATCTTTTCTGCCAGCTGACCTCAGCCTCCTCCTGCCAGTATTTAAGTCATGCCCCCAATCACTCATCTGAACATGTGGAAATCAGTCCTGAAGTTCCCTATCTATCAACAGATTGCAGGTTTATCCCTGAATTTAGCTTGTTCTGCAGCAAATCAGGGGTTACCTGCATCCCAGGAAACAGCAGGAGGTGCCTGGGAAAGGCTCCCTGCCCTGTTGCTCTGTGTCAGGATGAGCTTTCTCATTTCTTTCCAAGGGAAATGCTGGAATCATGATATTACTTCTTGCTGAGCAACTGAAATTCAGCAGGTGACTCAGATGGCAACAGGAGTAAGGGTGTGGAACAGCCAGAGCTGGATGAGGGGCCAGGGAAAGGCTGGGACAAACATAGGGAATGAGGGGAACCAGGAGGAGACAATCCATCTCCTCATGGCACACACAGCATCCCACAACACACTCCCAGACCATGGATATCCCAGCAACACCAGGCCATTCACCTTCCAGAAACTGTACCAAATTAAAAAAGCCATTTAAAAATGCAACTGCTACCTTCCAAATATTTTGCCTGGAAGAAAACAAGGCAGGTAGGTCAGAGGATGGCTGCAGTTTGAGTTTGGTCTGACTTCTTCTCCAAGTTTGATGAAATTCCAAAACAAACTGGAGAACTTCAAGAATTCTGTTTTCCCATTTCCAAGTGCTCCCAACAGTACCAGCTGCAGTCACTGCACTCTTCATCCTGGCATCTCCTTTATCATTATCTAGTTCATCTTGAAAGCCTCCATAATCCCTAATTTTCTAGTATCTTTACAGCTCTGCCTCACATCTACCTCCCAAATCACCTGACAAAAACATCAGGTCATTGTTACAAAGCCCTGCCAGGACCAGTGGGACCAAACCACCTGAATTTCCAGCTCATCCATTAAAATCGATTGGAAATGCTTTATTTGGAGCAGTTACAATAACTTCTCCCTGTTTCAGAGGTTTTCTGCACCAGGAAGAATCATGGACTGTGTTGGTGGGAAGAGACCTTAAATCCCATCTCATTCCAGCCCCATGGGACTGCTCCAAGCCCCATCCAGGCTGAGCATGGGGCAGGGTGGGAAGAAGGGCTGCCCCACTGGAGGACTCCTCACATATGAAAACACCCATCACTTTATCCATTCATAATCAACTCAAGTGTCTCACCAGCTCCAGGGGCTCTCCCAAACACTCCCACACCCACTGAACAACCCAAAGGAGCCCAGCCCACATGCTGCACCCAGAAAGCTCAGCCCCCCTGCTGCCTCCCCAGGCTGGATTCAGAGAATTACATACTGCGTCTCCCACAGCACCTCTTCTTCATCCAGTGCTCCAGAGAGGGGACAGGGACAGGGCTGGCAGGGTGTGGGATCAGCTTTCCCCCAGGATGTTCTCCACAGGCTCCATATTCTCATTTCTTCCCTTCCCCTTTCCACAGCTCTCATTCCCCATGCTCAGGGCTGGGGAGTGCCTCCTCCTCCTCTTCCTCCTCCTCCTCCCTCTCCCTCTCTTCCACCTCACTCACAGCAGCTGTGCTGCCCCAGCACACAGAAAACGGGCTCAGAAAAAACAGAAACTTGGGAAATGTCACTTTTTACAAGTTTCCAATGGAAAAACCCAAAGCTAGCCCCTTTTTGGGGTCTCTTCTGGAGCACCCCACAGCATAGCTGCACATCAGGGGCAACACAGACATTCGTTGCCCAATTTCAAGTCCTTGCTTCAAATCTTATGGTGATAAAACCACCTGAAAATAATTCTGGGGACTTATAACTCATATACACTAAATATGAGATATTAAATATAGTAATTTACTGTACAGAACCTAATATTGCATTGAAATACTCTTTCCAATATTGCCTTGAAATATTCTTTCCAGAAATGCCCAAATATTCCAAAATAAAACAGCTGTGCTGATTCCAGGTGTTCCTGCTTTGGGATTGTTGTGTTTTGTAGGCAGAGTTATTCCCAACCCTCAAATTATTTCCCTGCTCCACTGCAGAGATTGTCTCTGCCCCCTGCAGACACAAAGGAGAAGTGGCACTTCCTTCTGCAAAAACCTTCACTGCATTGGAAAACATCAGCATACCTTCATCCTCTGCTGCTCTTGGGGCTTTTAACACAATTTGATTCTTTTAAGTGCTTTCTAGAGGGGTGGGTGTCCCTCAACTCTCCAAATTCCTGTTGTCTATTTCAAGTATGATGCCCAAAACCACCCCACATAAATTCACACTCACAGGAATCAAATGAATGTGTCTTAAATATCACAGAATCATGGAATGGTTTGGGTGGGAAGGCACCTTAAAAACCATCCAGTGCCACCCCTGCACTTTAAACCTTCTCTAGGAGAGGAGGTAACAACGGATCTTCTCTCCTGGCTCTGTGTGAATCAAAGAAAGAATTAGCTAAAAGCAAAAAAAAAAGCCTACCAGTTATACTGGGGGAATTTTCCTTCCTGCCTGAGAAGAACTCCAGCCCCTGGATATCACCAGGAAACACCACTGCAGGTCCTGAGCAGTTTTAGCCAGGCTGCAGATCTCAACCCAGGAATGCCCAGAATTCAACGTGGTCCAAGGTCAACCACAAAGGTTGTCTCCAGAGGAACAGCTCCCTGAAGGCTCTTCAACAGCTCTGCCCAACAACTGGATGTTTTTAACAGTTTGCTCCTGACTGCATTTATTTCATTCCTTTCAAAAATGCTGCTGGAGTGCAAGAAACTCCCACCTGCCCCATCCTGGTGACACTGAATCCCATGGTGGGTTTGTGTGCTATGAAAATCTTGGATTCTTCAGTTGCACAATTCACCCTAAAGAAGAAAACTAGAGGAATTATCAAAATATCCTTGTTTTAGTGTAAACAGGCAGTTGGAAGAGCTCATACATGAGTTTTCCATCACACTCCAACATTCTGCTTGGTTCATCCAGCAGCTCCGTCCTGTAGCCAGGGACTGGAGAGCAGAAGCAGAACCTGGAGGGAATTTGAGGTTTTTTCACTCCTTTCCTTGTTCAAAGCCAGACACTCACCCTCCAGTACATTTCTTCTGCACAGCTTACTGACAAGATGCCAAGGGAGGAGAAGGGAGAAGAGCAGGAAAATGCTCCTCTGGGTCTGGCTCCCCAGAACAGGGAGAGAAGGGAGGAGCCACCTGAGCTGCCCTAAAACGACAGAGCTACAGCAGGAGGAGACAAGTGGCTAAACTGGGAATTCCAGAGCCAGTTACACAGAGACAGAGATCCAGGGAGTTCCATCATTCCCTGCAGTCTGCAGCAAAAATCCAGGCAGGAGCCCTCTGTGTGCTCCCCACACAGCAGCCAGGTAACTGAGTGCCCTGGGATGGCAGCACTGCCTGCTGCACTCACTCTCCATGGCAATGAGCTGTGCTCCTCCACCAGGGAATCCTGCCAGCACCAAGCACACCCTGCACCATTTCTGGGAAGAGGGAACAGCAGTGCTGGCTGTGCTCAAGGGCTCTGAACCTGGCAGCACTGGGAGCACCAACCCCCTCACCACTACACATCCCAGGACCACTGAGGCTGGAAATGCCCTCCCAGGCCATCAGGTCCAGGGTGTGCCCAATGTCCATCTTGTCCCCAGCCCAGAGCACAGAGTGCCACATCCAGTCATTGCTTGGACTCTCCAGGGACGGGGATTGCAAACCTCCCTAGGCAAACTCTTCCAGCACTTTCCATGAAGGAAATTTTTCCTGATGTCTAACCTGAACTTCCTCTTCATAAACCAACCTCCATGGTTGGAAAACCTACACCTGCAGCACCCAGGACCCTGTTTATAAAAGATTAACAGCTTTTGTACCCCTCCATCCTCTCCCTTACATCATCAGATCCTTCTCACTGCTGCTTTCTGCATCCAAGGGTTCAGCCCTTCCTCAGTCAGGAGCTGAGGGATAACCCAGTGCGCCACTGTCACCACTGTGCTCCTAAATCCAACACCCACCACACTCCTCAGTGAGGCTCTGGCAGCAGTTTGAGCTCCTACCAGCACATTTCAGGGAAAATCCCAAATTGGGTGTTTATCATCTTGTCATGCTTTCAGTCCTCTTTGTTTTCCCTTTCCTTGCCGTGCTTTAACTGTAAATGAATACTTGAGTTCCTCATGAATGAGTTACTGCCAGAGGGAGAGCTGCTCCCTGAGGAGATTCATTTTAAATTGGAAACACTGCTTAGAGCTAAATTTTTAGTTGAAGCTACAAATCTAATAACTGAGGTCAAAACTCCCTGGTTATCCATCTTCAGGAGCAGCATCCCTGCCAACATGATGTTATTACAGTGCCACCAGAAGTCCTTTTCCATGGGAAAAGGCAGGCTCTGGTGCTGTGCCCATCCTTGGAGAAGTGGCTCTGCACTCCACACTAGGTTTGTGTTTCCCTGGGAGAAGCTGGAGTCAGATCCCTGCTCACACTTGTCCCAGGACATGGTTCCTGCAGGAGAGGCTGCTGAGCCCACCCAGAGCACCAAATGTCCTCAGCCCAGCAGGGCCAGGACTCCCAGCAGACCTCCCAGCAGAAGCAGCATTCCATGAATCCCATCCCACCCCGCACCAATGGAGCCAATGGAGAAGGCTCCAAGTTATTACACAAGAGAGATTTTCCTCAAATAAAATAAAAAGCTAAGCAGTAGAGAAGTGGCATTATATCCTCTGCAAACTGATCTTCACTCCCTAGAGTGACAATTTTAGATTAAAGACTCCTAAAACTCCACAAGGATTCTAAATCACCCAGGTGGATTGGGGGAAATGGCCCAAAGGAGCCTCTGCTGGCATCAGATTCCAGCACTGGGAGGAGCCGAGGCGAGGCGCTGCAGGAGCACAGGAGGTGACAAAGCTGAATTGAATAGACACGCACAGGCATCACCAGATGCCAGCACAGCCCAGCTGGATGAGCCACTGCCAGCCTGGAGTGTCGGTGCAGGGGGAATTTGGGGGTCCCCACACACTGTGAGCAGCCTTAGGGCTCTGTCTGGGGCTGGGAAAGGGGCTGGAATGCAGGGAGAGGAGTGGCTCTTCCCCAGGGGGAAGGCAACTCTCCTGCCCTACTGGAGTGTCCAACAAGGTCTGGCTGGCAAATCCCTGTTTTCCAAGACATCCATTAAAGGCCAGTTGCAAAATCAAGCACAGGCAGCAAATAATCTCGGCATCTCCAAGGCCAGGCCTGGCTTTGGACAAAGGCTTAGACAGGGATTACATAAGAGCTGGGAAAGCTCCACAGGCAGCCAGGAATCCATGGAAGCAGCGCACCAGAAGAGGGCAACCTGCTCCTGCTGCATGGCCTGGGATGGGAGCAGGGAGCTACAACATGGCTGGAGAGGGCCCAGCAGGAAAGGGACCTGGAGATGCTGGTGACAATGACTGGACATGAGCCCAGGTGTGCCCAGGTGGCCCAGAGGGCAAAGGTACCTGGGCTGTGCCAGCCCTGGGGTGGCAGCAGGAGCAGGGCAGTGCCCGTCCCCTGTGCTGGCCCTGCTGGGGCACCTCCAGTGCTGGGGCAGCTCTGGGACCCTCCTGACAGGAGAGACCTGGAGGGGCTGGAGCGTGTCCAGGGAAGGGAACAGAGCTGGGGAAGGGGCTGGAGCCCCAGGAGAGGCTGAGGGAGCTGGAAAGGGGCTCAGCCTGGAGAAAAGGAGCCTCAGGGGGGACCTTGTGGCTCTGCACAACTCCCTGCCAGGAGGGGACAGCCGGGGGGGTCGGGCTCCGCTCCCAGGGAACAGGGACAGGAGGAGAGGGAACGGCCTCAGGTTGGGCCAGGGGAGGCTCAGGGTTGATATTAGGGAACATTTCTTCCTGGAAAGGATTGTCCAGCCCAGGCACAGCTGCCCAAGACAGTGCTGGAGTTTCCATCCCTAGAAGGGTTTAACAGTTGTGTGGTTGCAGCGCTTCGGGACATGGGGCAGTGGTGGCCTTGGCAAGGCTGGGGAAGGGAGGGATTTGGGTGATCTTTGAGGGCTCTCCCAACCTAAACAATTCTGTGATTCTGTAACCGCTGTATGCTCAGATATCTCATGTACCTTGTCCAGAGGGATGTCAGAAATCCCATGGGGATGGAAGCTCTGCAGGTGCTCTGTTCCCTCAAGGTGTGAGTCCCAGCAATTCCCTGATACCTGTGTAACAAATGAACATCCAAACCAAATTCCTTTATGTTCAGGGAGAATCCTGAGGAACTCCCTGTGCCCAGCCAGAGTTGCACAGAGCTGTTGTAGCCCACCCCCAATCCAAAACCCATTTTCCCTTCTGTGGCCAGGAGCAGGAGCTGTTGGGCTTCATTAGACACAAATATCACAAGGTTTCCTGCCAGTCCCTCATTCCTCAGCGTCCAAGAGCTCTGCACCTCCCCCTCTGCCCCAGCCCAACCCTCCAGACCCACCGAAGGATCAGTTTCCACTCAGTGACTCATTTCTAATTAGCAAGGACTTATTGTTTCCAGAGTTCAAACTTGATTTACCTCCAACAGCCTTTTTCTGTGCCAGGTAAAGAAAAAACCCGTGGGAATTGTGAATGACTGACAATAATAGTGAGATACTGAACTGATTCCCTGAGCTGGGAATCTCCCCCTTGGTGCTCCCAATTGTATGAAAATCCTTGTTGTGCTGCTAAACGTGGCATTAAAAACTACTTACAGGTTAAATCAGCCTTAAAAATCAGTAACCAGAGTCTATTCCCAGCACTGAGAGAGTTCAGGGCACAAGAGCCAGGGTGAGCAAGGACCCAGCTTTGTCCCCTTCCTGCAACCCCTTCTCCATGAGGACACCACACCCCCTCCCCATACCGGGAACCCCTGTGCTGGAATTGTTCATCCCATGGCAGGGACACCTTCCACTGTCCCAGGCTGCTCCAAGCCCCAATGTCCAGCCTGGCCTTGGACACTGCCAGGGATCCAGGGACAGCCACAGCTTCTCTGGGCACCCTGTGCCAGGGCCTGCCCACCCTCCCAGGGAACAATTCCTTCCCAATATCCCATCCAGCCCTGCCTTGTGGCAGTGGGAAGCCATTCCCTGTGTCCTGTCCCTCCATCCCTTTTCCCAAGACCCTCTCCATCTTTCTTGCAGGCTACCTTCAGGTACTCTCATCCTTTGGTTTCTCCCAGTGGATAAAGTTTTGCTTTATCTGTGATTCCAGCCCCTTTCCCTCTGTCATTCTTCCAGAAACCTGTGAATCTTAGTGTGGGGGTAAGGTTCTCCAGCATATAAATACGATGGATGCTCCCATTTTAGACAGCACTAGAAGTGCTTGAAAGTTTGATATTATTTTTAGCACAAATATTTTTGAAAGTCTTCCTGATCTAAACCTGGTGTGTCACTGGTACTTAGGGAAACCACATTTTTTGCCTGTTGTGAAAAATAACAAGTTTGTAGTATATAAAAGTGCTTTCTTGCTCAAACACCAAAGCCTTGTCACCAAGGGTGAGTCTCTCCTGGTTCCCTGCCAGGCAAGCACTGTGTATTCCCTGGGATCTTAAAAATCCCCCTTCCTGCGTGGGTGCAGAAGTGGGAAGGATGGTCCTTGTTGTTCCTTCCCTGATGCACTTGCTAATATTGACTGGGTTTGTCATTTTGGGAACTTTTCATTCGAGTTGGGAAGAACTGAGCACAGAGGGTTCCTCCTTGCTGGGCACCAGCCAGGCACTGGGAATGGAAAAGCTCTGCCTGCTTGGGATAAAGGTGTCCCTGCTCATGGCAGGGGGTGGGACAACAGGAGCTTTAAGGTCCCTTCCAAACCATTCCATGATTCTATAACCCTGCAAAGGCTGCTCCAACCCCTTTGGCTGGAGGTCACAAAGCGCCACTTGCAATTCCCCAAGGGAAATAATTAGCCCTGAATTAAGGTGCAATGTGGGCACAGCTGCCCAGGGGTCACTGGTTTGGGCTTTGCAGGCTTGCCAAGTGACCTTGGGAAGTTCTTTTGTCAAAAAGATGTGTGGAAGGGAGGAGATCCTGTGGAAACAACAAAAAAAAAAGGCACTGAGAATGAGAGAAAGGCAACACTCAGTTATATTCACTCACAGCTGGAAAACATGGAAATCCTCTTACTTAGGCCACACACTCACAGTGTTTGTCCAGGGCATGGGGAAAAGGGCCATAAATAATGAAATGAGGGAACAAAACAGACTTAGAGAAACAGAGGAGGTGGGCATGGGAGAAACACAAACCAGTAACACAATCCATAGCATTTTTGGAAATAAGAATGGATTTGTGGTACCTACAAATACGGCACAGCAGAGACCATTCTGCCCTGGTATTTATCACTTTATCAATTTATAACCAGTTTTTCCCTGCTATTTATCAACTCCAGGAGTAGCACAATCTTCACCATAGGAATTTATCCCTCTCCTTCCCAGTTTTGCTGGAGAAGAATCTGCTCTCCAACTTGCCACACAGTGAACTGAGCCCTGTGTGTACAATAGGATACTTTAACCCCTGGGTTTTGGCCACCCTCCCAGCTCCCACAGGCACCAGGCAGGACAAAACAAGGACCCAGAAGGATTTCTCCTCCCAGTGTTCCTGCACCAAACTCCTTCTGCATCAGCTCAGCCAAAAAAAGGCCTTTTCCTTCACCCCAGCTGACCCAGGTGACCCTGGTGAGGAAAGAAGGGGCGCGGTGTTCAAGCAGATTTCAGAGAATCGTGGAATCACTCAGGTTGGAAAAGCCCTCTTGAGATTATCAAGTCCAGCTGTTCCCCAGCACTGCCAAGGCCACCCACGTACCCCAGTGCCACATCCACACAGCTGTTAAATCCCCCCAGGAATGGCAACTCCACCACCTGGGCAGCTTGTTCCTAAGCCTGACCCCCCTTTTCATGAAGGAATTTTCCCCAGTACCCAATCTAAACCTCCCCCAGCATCCTCGTGCTGCACCTCCCACCCCCTCCTCCAGCAGGAGCGTTTTCCTGAGCTCCAGCGTGGGCACAGAGCTCCTGCCCACCCCCTGCTCCACTCCTGCTGCGCCAGCCCCTCCCAGAGCCTCGCCCCCACCCCTCCTCTGCTCTCTCACATTCCTGTGTTTATTTCCAGAGGGTTATTGCTGCAGCCTCACCTGGAATGCTGAAACACAGGAGCCCAAAAAGCTCCATGGAGAAACTGCCACAGGGCCTGGCTCACCACATACAGCTGAATGCCAACCCTGCTAAGGGATTTCAGGAGACCTAAAACATTCCAAGAAGCTGCCAAGAGGGTGAAAGGACAGGGTGACTGCCCAGAGGATGGAGCACCAGGATTCCCTGGGCAGTGGCACAGGACAGGGGAGGCAGGGGGGACGTGCCTCTGCCCTTGGGCAGGGCTAAGAGTAGCACTGGACAGCAGCAGGAGCTGTGTCATCAATTCCCATCCCACTTCTGAATCCCAAAATGGTTGGGGTGGGAAGGGAACCTAAAGTTCATCCAGTTCCCCTGCCATGAGCAGAGACACCTTCCACTATCCCAGGTTGCTCCAAGCCCCATCCAGCCTGGCCTTGGACACTGCCAGGGATCCAGGGGCAGCCACAGCTTCTCTAGGCACCCTGTGCCAGGGCCTGCCCACCCTCCCAGGGAACAATTCCTTCCCAATATCCCATCCAGCCCTGCCCTCTGGCAGTGGGAAACCATCCCCTGTGTCCTGTCACAGAATCATGGAATAGTTTAGGTTGGAAAGGACCTTAAAGCTCATCTTGTTCCAAGCCCTGCCATGGGCAGGGACACCTTCCACTGGACCATGGACACCATCCAGTGCTGAGGAGCAGCCACAGCTCCTCCTCTCACGCCAGAGGATGAGGCAGGAGCAGCAGGAATGGCCTAAATACTGCTGGCTGCTCTGAGCTCCTGCTGGAATGTTTAATTCCTGCTGTTATGTAAGTACTGTTTTCTGGGTTCCTTTGCTGGGAGTGATTATCACGGATTACATCTGCAAAACAACAACAGTGAATGTGGTGTGGTACCTGGGAATCACGGGAAGAGCAGCACCACAGCCAGGAGGGGAGCTCAGCTCTGGGGTTACTCCATCCCCACATGTAAGTGGAGTGGAAAACAGCAGCAAGGGAATTAAAAACAGATTAGAAAAATAACAAGGCGGGGGAGGCAGGGGAGGGAAGTGGTTCCTGGCTTGTGAAATAGAAAAATCCAAAGATTCCTCCCATCCTCCTCATGTTTGCACCAGCAGGAGAAGGGAGCAGTTGGTGGCTGTGTAGATAATAGAACCCTACACTGGTTTGGGGTGGAAAGAGACCTTAAAGCTCATCCAGTCCCACCCCCTGCCATGAGCAGGGACACCTTTCATTAGACCAGTTGTCTCCAAGCCCCATGTTCAACCTGGCCTTGGACACTTCCAGGGATCCAGGGGCAGCCACGGCTTCTCTGGGCAACCTGTGCCAAGGCCTCAGCACACTTACAGGGAACAATTTCTTCCCAGTATCCCACCTAATCTGTCACTCCAGGCCTTTGTCCAAAGTCCCTCTCCCTGGCACAGGTTCCTATGGATCCAGCCTGTCCAGATCCCCCTGCAAACCCTTCCTGCCCTCCAGCATGCCTGTGGCTGTGGCAGGAGGAGCTGAAGTGTTACCTGCAGCTCACTGGGGGTGGCTGAGATAGACTAACCCACCCCAATCCATGAGGAAACTGGGTTGCCAGAGCATCCTGCCAACTGCAGGAGGGAACACAAGTGAGAGCAGCAGGCACTAAGAGGAGACAGGAATCATTAGGAATGGGAAATCCAAGCAAACAACTCCATCAGCAGCACTGCCAATTCTATTTCTCATAGCAGCAGCTCCTGGCATAGTTAACAACAGCTGGCTATCCTGGGAAAATCAGAACTCCAAGGATAAAAAGACAATTAGAAGAGCAAGGTGACAGCACTATCAGCAGGTGCCTCCAGGCATGAGCCACAGGGAAAACAGCTCAGAGTGATGGGGAACTCACAGGGAGGAGGGGAAAAGGGAATGCTGTTGTCAAAAGAGCTGGGAATAGCTGGACTGTTACAGCCAGCAATGAGCTGGGACAACAATGACAGGGATTGTCCTGTCCTGCCACAACCCCAGCAGAGCCACAAGCCAAGGCCACCTGGCCAGGAGCTTCTGTGAGGGCGGGGAGAGCAACAAGGGGATAATTCATGGAATGGGACAGGGAAGGTGCCAGATGCTTTGCAGTGTCACAGACACAAATCAAAGTGGCTTTTACAAACCAACACCTGCCTTGGAAAAAGGACTAAAAAAGGCCAACATGAGTTGAGCAACAAAAGTGACATTATCAGTGGAGTGATTAAAGGCAAAGCTGAGGAATAATTAATTATGGCTATTTTTTAATGCTGCCATAAAGGCTGGATCTGGGACACTGAAGGGGAACTCCTTGCTGGCTTGAGCTGCCCCTTGGCTTCCACCCACCCAACTGCACCCCAACCCTGCAGTGGGATCTCTACAGTTCCAGTGTCCCTCTCCAGAGCTGGATTTGCCCTTTCCACTCTACTGCAACAGGAATTTACCCCAGGACCAGAGTAGAGGGCATCACCAGCACAACCAAGCCTCTTCCTCTCCCCTGCCCAGAGCTCCCATCCTCCTGCAGTGCACACAAAGCTCCCAAAAGCAATCCTTCCCTGTTTTTCAAGAAGAAAACAATGGATTAAGGCAGAAGGAATAACCAGGTAACCCAAGTAATCAATCCCCATTATCCCAGATCACTGACCCACACCATAGGGTGTTGGTTTCAAAGTGATTCCACCCCAGGACAGTCACACAAGGTCAATCTAAAACAGCAGGAAACTCCATCTCTTCCCCAGCAAGCAAACTGCAATTGGTATTTTGAGAACAGGATACTGGGACAGGGCACAGGCAGTGGTTCCTCTGGGCACTGATCCTTCACTGTCAGAGCTGTGCTGCACAAGGAGCCCCCAGGTCACATTCCATACCCAGACAGTTACAGCTTGTACCCCAAGGGATGAAACTGTGCCCGAATCTGTTGAGTCTCCCTGGATTTTCTGGCTCCCGGCAGCAAGTGCCACCATTTAATTGGAGGTTTTACAAAATATTAATTATTCCTGCTCCATTTAAACCTATGACCTGATAATTCCCTCCTTTTTCTTGTTATAAGCACTTGTCCCCAACTTTTCCTAGACTCAGACAGCCACAGAATTGTTGAGGTTGGAAAAGACTTTAAGATCAAGTCTAACCATTAATCCAGCACTGCAAGGCCACCAATACCAATGACTCATGTCCCCAAGTGCCACATCCACATAGCTGTTAAATCCTCCAGGGATGGGGACTCCCCCACTGCCCTGGGCAGCTGTGCCAGGGCTGGAAAACCCTTTCCAGGAAGGAATTTTCCCAATATCCTCCCCTGGCCCAGCCTGAGGCCATTCCCTCTCCTCCTGTCCCTGTTCCCTGGGAGCAGAGCCCGACCCCCCCCGGCTGTCCCCTCCTGGCAGGGAGTTGTGCAGAGCCACAAGGGCCCCCCTGAGGCTCCTTTTCTCCAGGCTGAGCCCCTTTCCAGCTCCCTCAGCCTCTCCTGGGGGGCTCTAGCACATTTCCTGCACCATTGACCATCACCCATGTGGCACCTTCAGCTGTCCTTCTCCCAAATGAACAACACACTTTCCATCATCCTCCTTCCCTTGTCAGAGGAGATTTTATTTCTCTGGTTAATCTTGTGCCTGTTTGGTTGTTTGGGTTTTCTTTTCAAGTTCTGCTGAAAACTCTGTGAGTCACTGTGGGGAGAGACAGGGCATCTCCAGGGAAGAGATCACAGCAGCATACAGAGGAAACCTGCATTCCTTCTTCTCCACTCTGATTATCAACTCCCAGTTTTTCTGCTGCACTGACTCCAGCCTCAGCCAAAGGAACCAGATGCCTCTCAGAGTGGTTGGCAGGTGAGTTGTTCTTGGCACAGACACCAACACTGACCTGTCCAGTGAACTCCTGGATTTCAGCACCAAGAACACCAAAATCACTTTCTGTCAGCCCGGAATCTGCTCCGGATCAGGTGAGCACTGGAATCACAACACGGCTTTCACCCTCTCTCCTGCCAGGGATCCCCAAGCAGGGAACCAAAAGGACTCATCAACTCTCTCTCAAAGCAGCCCAAGTCCATTTTGGATAGTTTTCCTAGTGTGTAAAATACCAGCAACAGATTTCCACCCTTCCCTTGCACACTTTTCCAAAGACCCCTTTATTACACAGCCAAGAAAACAATCCTCATATATTCAGCACTCACACAATTCCTGGATGTCATGATACTGCTCTAAAAAGAAAGGATACTTTTACATCTATTTTTGCATTTGTTTAAAGAAAAGCCACCACCCACAGTCACTAAACACAGCAGGTGAAAACAGAAATCTGGAAAGAGCATAGGGAAACAGCCAGTACTGATACAAGCAGGTGATGGAGCTGGATGAGAACAAACTGAGTTTACTACAACTTCACCAACACTTTGCAATCCCACCTAGAAACAGGAATGCCAGGTTTGGCTGAGCAGAGCTTGGTCTGGGACTGTCCTGTCACACTCTCCATGTGTTTGAGAGGAATTAAGCACATGTGGTAATTGAGGAGAGAGCTAAGCCAGCAGCTCAGCTCCGCTCTCACTTTCTGCCGCTAATCCGCCCGGAATCCCTGGGCAGGTTTCTCCCTGGGAAGCAGGATAAGGACAGGGAGCTCAGGTCACATCTCCCAGTACCAATGCCCCAGGTCAGAGCTCACTACCAAAATACTCCTGACTGCACAGTGGGCAGAGGGGAAACCAGAGCTCCCCCATGCACAGAACAGCAAAGTCTCCTGTCCCACACTCGGTTTGGGGACAGGTTTTGCTGTTACAAACAGACATGAAAAGCAGTTCTGTGAAATGGCCTGTGGGTGCACAGCTCCAGCCAGCAGCCCAGTTAAAAACATTTCCACAGCTGTTCAATTCAGAAGAACTCCAGGGGCAAAGACACCCCAAAATCATGACCCAGCAGTGAGGATTATGGGCAACAATTTCCCAGTCTTTCTACCCATCAAATTTCCCATCAAATCTCAAACAGCCTAACAGCACTGAGGGATCACTGATTCCTGCAGAAACAGTGAATGGAATCCCAGCTCAGGCTCCAGCAGGTTTGTGAGTGATTCAAGGCTAAGTGTGGCAGTCAACACAACAGAAGGATGGGAAACATGCAGGGGGTGGAGAGCTGGAGAGGGCCCAGGAGAACCTCACAAGGTTCAACAAGTCCAAGTGCTCCAAGTGCCAGGTCCTGCATCCAGGTCAGGGCAATCCCAGCTGTGAGCAGAGACTGGGAGAGGAACTCCTTGAAAGCAGCCCTGGGGACAAGGACTTTGGGGTGCTGGTGGGTGAGGGCTGGACCTGCCCCAACCCTGAAACCCCCCATGCCCTGGGCTGAGCCCCCAGTGTGAGCAGCAGGGGAGGGGGGAATTCTGCCCCTCTGCCCCACCTGCAGAGCTGCCCCAGCCCTGGGGTACAGCACAGGAAGGACCTGGAGCTGCTGGAGAGAGTCCAGAGGAGCCCGTGGATGTGCTCCAAGGGCTGGAGCCCCTCTGCTCTGGAGCCAGGCTGGGAGAGCTGGGGGGGCTCACCTGGAGAGGAGAAGGCTCCAGGGAGAGCTCAGAGCCCCTGACAGGGCCTAAAGGGGCTCCAGGAGAGCTGGAGAGGAACTGGGGACAAGGGATGGAGGGACAGGACACAGGGAATGGCTTCCCACTGCCAGAGGGCAGGGATGATGGGATATTGGGAAGGAATTGTTCCCTGGGAGGGTGGGCAGGCCCTGGCCTCTGAAGCAGGCAATGCCCATGAGCACAGATGGATGCTCTTTGTGTCCTTTGCCAAGATAGACAACATCAGACACAAAACTGCTCCTCTGCCCATGTTACCAGCCCCCTCTGCCACCCTCTCCCCACCTTCTGGCCTCCCAGAGCCATGGATGCTCCTCCTTGAGGGCACAAATCCCTTTAGCTGCTCACTACCCTTTACATTCATTGCAGCCCACCTGAGCTCTGCAGAGCAGCTCTTGGGGAACACACAGGTTTTGGGGATCTCTCAGGCTAAGAGGCAGCAACTCAGACAATTCTGCACATGAGCAGACTTGAAGGACTAGGACTTCTACAGCAAATCCAGAACCTCTTCCCTTTACTTGCAAATATCCATTCAAAGCTCACAGGGGCACAATATCAGGAATTCTATTTTGATTCAAGCCAAACACACAGTCACTCTTTACTATAATTAAAAGATCTCTAATTGGGACAAACCATCAGTCAGCTGAACATTAAGCCATAAAGTAATTCACTGCTGTGCTCAGCTCTACCTCCACAGCACTCATTTACAGAGTGTCTTATCCCCTCTGGTCAGATCAGGAAAGCTTGGAAAAGCAGGAATCTGGTGTGGATTTTCTCTCCCATCAGCTCCATGGCCTGGAACAGAGCTGAGTCAGCAGAGCTGCAGCCACATCCACAGCACTGCTCTCAGCCTAGAGACCCTGGAGCCAGAGCCAGGAGCTCAGCACAGCCACAGCCTCAGCGCAGCCAGGCTCTGCATTTGCTATTTTTATGTGCAGATACAAACCAAAATAGCTGTCCCTGACTCGGCAGGCAGCAGAGCTGACAGCCCCTGTGACCGCTCCACCCTGACCCAGCACTGCCACAGCCCCACAGGCCTGAAGGGAAGGTAAAGCCACACACCACCTCTCCAGAAGATCCTTTCCCACACACCACCTCTCCAGGAGATCCTTTCCCACACACCCACCCAGCTGAAGGACTGGTCAGCCCCCATAGCCATGTCAGTGCAGCCAGGACCAGCAGAGTGTCCCACCCTGCCCAGAAACTTCCTCCTTCTCCTAGATCAGCTGGGCTCTCTGTCAGTATTTGCATATTCCAGAGATGGACTTTTAAGGGACAGAAAGTTCACAGCAATTAAAATCACAGAATGGTTTGGACTTTAAATACCATGTAGTCCAACCTCCCTGCCCTGGGCAAGGACACCTACCACTGTCCCAGGCTGCTCCAAGCCCCAACCAACCTGGCCTTGGACACTGCCAGGGATCCAGGGGAAGCCATAGCTTCTCTGGGCACCCTGTGCCAGGGCCTCCCCTCCCTCCCTCCCTCCCAGGAAACAATTCCTTCCCAATATCCCATCAAGCCCTACCCTCTGGCAGTGGAAAGCCATTCCCCCTTGTCCTGGCCCTCCTGGCCCAAGTCCCTCTCCATCTCTCTTAGAGCTCCTTTAGGCACTGGAAGGTGCTTTAAGGTCTCCCTGGAGCCTTCTCTTTTCCTTTTCTGAAGTTTGTTTACTGCAGCTTGAAGCTGTGCTTGCTTGTAGAAGAAAACCCAATGTTAATCCCAGAAGAGTTATAAACACTGAAATACAGACTCACAGAATCATTAAAATACTTCTAAAATATTCTGTTTGTCAAACTTAACTGACCCATTACAAAGCAGACCAATGTCACCCTGGGGAGGAGCTGTGGACCAGCCACAGGGCTCTGACAGCTTTACACACATACCTGTCCCATACCTATTCCAATTAACACCACAACAAAGAGGCAGAAAGAGAGATGCACATTGAAACAGCTCAACTAAAATATCTGTCATTCATCCACCAAACCTCCCCATGCTATGGAACACCTCCCATGTGGTGCCTGGGCCTCTGACCACAGCATTCCCAGCAGTCTCCAGGTCATTCTGCCTTCCAGAAGCAGCACCATTAGCTCACTGTTATGGGTCTCCACAATTCATAGCCATTCCCACTTTCCCACTGCTTTAAAACCTGCTCAGGCAGCTGAGATGAGATGGGTACAGCAGGGCTTTGTCCAACCCTTTGTCTCTGAGAGACCACCAACAGCCTCCAGCTATGCATGAATGCGTATCTGGGTGGGCTGTGCAGCACTGCAGAGCCCAGAGGAGCTGTGCCCCTCGGGAGCCGTACCTGACTGGTTGTTGCGCATGCGGATGGCCTTGGCCTTGGCCAGCTCCAGGGCCGTGACCCAGCGCTGCCTCTCCACCTCCGAGTTGGCCTTCAGGTGGTAGGTCCTGCCCCCGTTGGACAGCACGATGTTACACGAGTCCTCCGTGTCGATGTGGGCCGTGGACAGGTTGATGGTGCCCCGGCACGTGTGTGCCATCTCTGCCTGTGTCCTGCAGGGAACAGAGGGACAAGCAAGTGTCAGTGCCCCTGTACCTGACTCCAAATCACCTCCAAGGCACAGCACAGACCTGTGGAGACATCCCAAGCTGGCAGCACTCACATCCAATGCACTAAAGCTGGAAAAGGTCCTCAAACAGAGAAACAAGGACAGGCAGAGGTGTTCAGATGGAGCTTGTTCCCTTGGAGGAGCAACGCTCCATCATTCCTTACACATTCACATCCCACTGTGTCCACTGCTTCTGGCGGCTCTAAAAGCAAAGTTACCAAATACACAACACTGTCTTTCTCATCTCATTTCCACAGCCGCTTTTCTCCCTTCTCCCAGCAGTCCCACCTCCAGCAGAATCCAGCAGTCTGTGGCTCTTTTTACCCTCTCCCTTCCATCACTGCTTTTATCCAACCATGCTTAGACCTTGTATGTGCCAGTCCTGGGGTGGCAGCAGGAGCAGGGCAGTGCCCGTCCCCTGTGCTGGCCCTGCTGGGGCACCTCCAGTGCTGGGACAGCTCTGGGACCCTCCTGACAGGAGAGACCTGGAGGGGCTGGAGCGTGTCCAGGGAAGGGAACAGAGCTGGGGAAGGGGCTGCAGCCCCAGGAGAGGCTGAGGGAGCTGGAAAGGGGCTCAGCCTGGAGAAAAGGAGCCTCAGGGGGGCCCTTGTGGCTCTGCACAACTCCCTGCCAGGAGGGGACAGCCGGGGGGTCGGGCTCTGCTCCCAGGGAACAGGGACAGGAGGAGAGGGAACGGCCTCAGGCTGGGCCAGGGGAGGCTCAGGGTGGGTATTGAGAACATTTCTTCATGGAAAGAGCTGTCCAGCCCTGGCACAGCTCCCAGGGCAATACTGGTGTCCCCATCCTTGGAAGGATTTGACAGTTGTGTGGCACTGGGGGACATGGATTAGTGGCAGCCTTGCCAGTAGCAGGTTAATGTTTGACCTCAATGATCTTTCTTCCAACCTCAAAGACTCCACAAATCCACAAGAACATGGGAGCAGGGAGGTTTTAAGGCACAGCTCAGAGCTGCTCTCAAAAAGTGCTGGTGATCAAGCTCACGACAGGATGGAGATATGGTCCCTCTCAAGGAAGAATGGGCAGCAGTCCAGGGATACCCACTGCCAACCTGATTCCTGAAGTTGCTTTTTTACACAGTTACACAGAAGGGAGCCACTCTGCCTGACCAGGAACTCAAGCACCCAAACCCCCCAAACATCTCAAGTACATCTCTCACCTGCTCAGCCCTGACTGACACTGGTTTTTGGGACAGATTTATCCCAGGGCCATATCCAAGCTTGACATGAGGACATGAATTCTTCCATGTGCATCCTAAAGATTTACAGTTCGTGTCTCTCAGCACCACAGGGTAAGTTCAGACCCAGTGCACACTGTGGTTACACTTTTTGCAGGGGATGAGCTGGCCTCAAAGGAATCAAGCCCCAATTTTCATTCCCAAGTCATCCCTTCACACTGCAGCACTACTGTGTTCCCAGGAGGGATCCCTTCCCACCTTGAGAGAGCTGCTAAAATCATTTTCTCTTCTCCACACAGCAAAGATCTCCGAGGTGACTGTACTAAATCAACTGCAGACATTCAAACAGCCTCGCTTTCCCACCCAAGGAAACTGGGATGTTGCTCCCCCAACTCCCTTCCTGTGCCAATCTGCATGGGAAATCAATTCCTATCAATCAGCACCCACACACGAGGCAGGCACTTGACCCAGCCTGGAGCCAACACAATCTCCAGTGCCCACACAGAGGGAAAGAAGTAGAGGTGCCCTTCAGAGCCCTCGTGGTCAGCTGGATCTGCTTATTCACCGCTCGCACTCGGCTCTTACATAACGTGATCCCGGCAGATTTCCCAGTTCTCCCCTTCCCACAGTAACTGGAGTGCTGCATTTGGAAAACATCTGGCTGAGGGAGGTTAAACATGGACATGGAGCACACAGAGGTGGAGGCAGCTGAGCCTCTGGGATTTTTTAGCTCTGCGAGGGAGCAAAAACCAGCAGGATTCGCCCTCGGAGAGCCAGAATTAGAGCTGTGCATGGGAGGCTGGGGGGAATGACAGCCTTGGAGAGAGTCCTGACCAGGACACACCAGAGAGAAAAAATATCCCAAAATATGACTAAAGCACCCACCCACCCAGCCAGGAGACAGCTAACATCATCATATCAACATCAGCATGTCCCTTTTCCCAGCAGCAAGATCCCAAAGCACCAGGACATGCTCCATGGAAGCCTTGAGTGATCGGCCCAAGGCAACACTGCCCAGCCCAGGCACTCAGTCCAGACACAGCAGGACAGGAATCACAGACAGATGGCATGGCTTATCCCCAAAATCAGGCTTGTGGCAAGACCAATGCTGTTATGGATGTGCAAAGATCATCACAGAGGAGATTCCTTACTCTAAAACCATTGATATCTTTTACCATGATGCCAGCAAGACCCTATTTCAACCTCCTGTCCAACCTCTTCTGGACACACAGGTCCCAATTCCCACATGAATTTTGTCCAAGTCAGCAGATGCTGCTGCTCTGAATATATATTTTCCTTTTTTATTTCAACAGAATCATAGAAATTTCAGACTGGTGAAAATTGTGGCATCTCCATCACTCCCCCTACCCACCAGCCCAGCACAACTCTTGTATCCCAGCCACTCACAGTGACAACTTTTGCAAAAATCTTGAAAGATTTTCTTTTAAAAATATTATTTATAGCATTTCACCCTTTTTTTTTACTGAAAAAGCTGCTTCAGCTCCTTAACACCACAAATCTAAACACAGAAAGCTTGACAAGACAATTTACAGCATCAGTTCCTTAAAAGGGCTTCAGTCTAAAACTCCTGCAGTCTGATTTTCAGTGACTTGGATACTACAGCCTGACACACCGCAGTGCCATGAAAGAGCAGCAAATTATAATTTAAAGTCCTGCTTCATACTTCTGAAGGGACACTTGAGCTCCAGGAGGTTTCCCAGCATGCCAGCGCTGTGCAAGAGAAAGATGCTCCCAATTTTTAACAGCTGTACCAAATCTCCCTGGATATAAACAACAGATCTCCCTGTAAGGGCTCATAGGACAGGTTTATCTACAGAGCAAAGAGAAGAAGGTGAAAAAGGAGATAATAAAATGGCTTTTGCCTGCCAGCTCCACGCCTGTGGCTATCTCAAAGCCGAAGACCGAGCTCTGGATGCTGGGAAGATGCTGTTTACACAGAATCTGTAACTGTAACTGCGTGGCTCTGCTGGAAGTTAAAAGGACACAGCAAGGAATGAACAAACTCAGCTCACACTCTGCTCCCAACACTTAACAAGCACAAGGGATGCCCATAGAATTTCTCTTACCATTTTGTTTTCACCAGCAAGGCTCTGCCCCATTCTGGGTAGCCTTGTCCCTCCGCAAACTCGACTTCTTGTCTGACAGCATCGGGCAGAGGAAGCCAGCAGGGAGCTGAGACTGTCTCCCTGTCCCAGGCACAGCAGAACTCCAGCCTGAGCATCCACAGGAGGTCAGGGAGCTCCCAGTAGCCCAACCCTAGGCCCAGAGCATTCCTGCAATCCTGGCAGCTCAACAGCTGCCCCAGGTCAGCCAAGCAGCATGGGAGTGACACCTGGAGGGACCTTGTGACATTCTGTCCTGGCTGGAAGCATCCGGAATCATGAAGGGTCAAAAACACTCAGGGTAGTAAAGGACAGACCTCTAGAGTGGATTATCCACCTGAAACCCAGCAGGGAGCCACACAAACACTGAGCTGAGGGTCCCCTTCAAAGCTGGCAAAGGCTCCAGTATCACCCCTGTTCTATAGCACCTCCACAGGGAAAGCCAAATACGGTTTCAGTTATATCCTGAAATACATTCATACTCTTGTCCTACAGCTTTCCCTGATTATCCCAAAACCATTGCTTTGCTATCAGCCTCAGAAATCAGCACACCTGATTCTACATCATAGAATCATGGAATGGTTTGGGTTGCAAGGGGACATTAAAGACCATCTCATTCCATGGGCAGGGACACCTTCCACTGTCCCAGGCTACTCCAAGCCCCAATGTCCAACCTGGCCTTGGACATTTCCAGGGATCCAGGGGCAGCCACAGCTTCTCTGGGCACCCTGTGCCAGGGCCTGCCCACCCTCCCAGGGAACAATTCCTTCCTAATTTCCCATCCAGCCCAGTCCTCTGCAGTGGGAAGTCATTCCCTGTGTCCTGTCCCGTCCCTCTCCAACTCTCCTGGAGCCCCTTTAGGCCCTGGCAGGGGCTCTCAGGTCTTCCTGGATACCTCTCTTCTCCAGGTGAACACCTCTCCCAGCCTGTCCATAGGATGTCAAACACTGAATTCCCATCTTATCACTGTTTCCTGGTGTAAATGTAGGTCACTGCAGGGCTCACACTCAGCCACCTTCCCAGGACAGGCTCAGAGGAAGACAAGGTGAGCAGGTGAGACTCCTAAAGACTCAGGAAGTTTTGTGTTCCTTATCCCAGTGTCTCCTTCCCCCGGGGCTTTCACTCCCTGCTTTAACACCACAACCAGTGAAATCTGGGTACTGAGGAGTTCAGAGGCTGCATCTGAACCCCCAGCCTCAGACCACACACTCCAGGGACTTCACCCAGCATCATCCAAGAGCCAGCACAGCTCAGGAGGAGCCAGAACAGCTCATGAGCAGCCTCTGACTCAGCCTTCTCTTGGGAAAGCAGCACCAAGTGCTCCAACAGGGACCTGCTGGGAGCTCTGGAACAAGCAGGAGGCACCAGGAGCCACACCACACCATTTGCAGGGCACCACTCAGCTCCCTGGACACTGCTTACCCAGCAAGTGTTTCCTAATTCAAACAGCATTTAGAGAAAAATCTGCTGCTGCTGCACAATCTTGGGGGTTTTTCTTTGCCTTACATAATTATTTAAGTTGTTTTCCGAGGAAGTTTTGCTGCCCAGGTTTGGGGGGGTGAGTGCAAATCCAGCAACAGCTTCCCCTGCACAACCAGACAGGTTCCTGCAGGTCCCACACTTGAGCTGGAAGGGCAGCACAGAACAAGGGCAGAGCCAGCAGGGATGCTCCCAGCTCCTGCTCTCTTAGGCAGGACTCAAGGAGAAAATAAACATCTGAAGAGCTTGAAAAGAAAAAGGCAAAAACTATCAGGCAAGAAAGTGAAATTGTTGGTGGTTTGGGGTGGGTTTTGAGCCTATGGTTGTGAGGTACAGAGACTTCACAGCAACATTTGTCACTACACACGTGGGATGGAGCAGGACACCAGTCCCAAATACATCCCTGGAGCTGGCAGATGGACACATGGAGGGACTTTCCCAGTGAGCTCCACCACCACACTGCATTTGCAGCTCAGAAACACTTTTTGGTTGTCAGATTGCAACACAAGTACAAATCTAGGCTCCTGAGCTGCTGCAGATCACACCCAAAGCCCAATCCCACACAGCCAGGAGCAAACACACCCCCCCACAACACAAACACAAGAGCTTCATAAAACAGACAGAGGGGTTTTGGACAAGGGCCTGGAGGGACACAGGGAATGGCTTCCCTTGGACATGAGCACGATTAGATGGGATATTGGAAAGAAACTCCAATTTCTGTGAGGGTGGGCAGGCCCTGGCACAGGGTGCCCAGAGAAGCTGTGGCTGCCCCTGGATCCCTGGAAGTGTCGAAGGCCAGATTGGACATTGGGGTTGGAGCAGCCTGGGACAGTGGCAGGTGTCCCTGCCCAAGGCAGGAGGTGGAACAAGATTATATTTAAAGTCTCATCCAGCCAATCTATTCCATCATTCTGTGACACCCTCACTGCTTATTACACCACTGACCTCTCCAGACTCAGAGATTAAGACCTGGTATTTTTCTACTGTTTCTTTTACGGATTAAGTAGAAACCAGTTTATAACATTCATTTTTTCATCATACTGGAAAATATTGCAACATTAAGGGCTCTGCAGCCTTAGAGAAAGGCAGACCAACTGGGCAATGTCCTTTGGAGTCAGATGCAAGGACTGCTGCAGGCAAAGGGAAGGAGATAAATCAAGGAGAGGGAACAAACCAGGTAGAATTGGACAATTCAGTAGCTGGGGACAGTATTTTATTTCCTTCCCAAGAGTGGGAGCAGCACAAGAGATGCCACAGCCCTGAGTCCCTGCTGTACCTGAGCAGCACAGTCGCTCTCCCCACAGGATGCAGCAAAAGGCACAAGGATTTCCAGGCAGAATTCAGAGTCTACCAGGGCAGCCTGGGTTAGGTAGAGCTCTCCCATTCCTCACAGCATTCCCACAGGGTGCAGGGACAGGAGCTGCACTCCCCATTGCTCACTGCCAACAAAAGGCTGTTGTGCCACCACCCCCTCCCAGCATCACCCACACCATGAGAGACAACAGCTCCTCATGGCTCCACTCCCACTTCAGAGTATCCATGCCCACATCTGGAGTTTGAATTCCCTGTCACCCCCACACTCCAACCTTGAAATATTAGATGAGCCCATCGGCACAAGTGCTCCAAGGCACATTTCCCAATAATATGAGATTTCCCATGTCCTTTGTTCTGTTTTTGGAGGTATAAAACCTTTTAGGCATGAGAAATCCCAAAAAGCACTTGAATTTGAGCTCACATGCCTGAAGTCAGGGCATGGAACATTGAAACCAACCTCTTGGGGTCATTACTCTCCCCGGGTTCAAGGAAAAAGGGAGTTTATGACAACTCAATCCCAGAACTCAAATACCCAAGGGGATGCAGGCGTGTGGCTCCAGAGGTATTTTCCCAGTGAGTTCAACACACCACAGCTGGTTAGCAGGGCTCTTACAAACCACAAGCTCCATGTGACAAACAGCTCAGATTTCCCCTTTGCTTCCTCTTTTCCCCTTCCCCAAAACCAAGGAAGCACAAACCGACCCCAAACAAGGGCATGGCAAGTGTTGGGCTGAAACTACTGTAAAAGCATAGGATTTAGATCTATTTAAAGGCCATCTAATCTGTAACTGGCTCCAGTTAGGATGAGCACGGATTGGGAATAATCAGGGTTAAAGAAAAGCCTGCAATCCTCACCAGCCTAAAGGATACAATCCTGGCTGCAATCCTCACCAGCCTGAGGGATGCAATCCAGGCTGCAATCCTCATCAGCCTGAGGGATGCAATCCTGGCTGCAATCCACGCTGAAATCCACGTTGCAATCCTCACCACCCTGAGGGACACAATCCAGGCTGCAATCCTAGCTGCAATCCTCACCAGCCTGAGGGATGTCTAGAGCTCAGGTACTCACCACCTTCATAGAGAATATTCCCCAACAACCTACCCAGCAGCTTCCCAAGCTGGTTTCCAGGACAAACTCCTGCCCACACTGGGACCCAACACCAAAGAGCCTCAGCAAGACCACCCAAGCATGGATTTAAGAAAAATTTGGCCATGCAGCTCTTCTATAAGCAAGTAATAAGCACAGCAATTCACACTCCTTTCTCCAGTGCTTTTCCACTTTAATTTGGCTGCAATACCCACCCCAACAAAGGGACAAGGAAGAACCGTCTGCTCCAGAACATTCATAAACAGCCCTTGGCTCTCAGAGAGGGAAAAAACCTCCAGAGGAGCTCAGGACAGGCAATTGGTCAGATAAATTCCCTCAGAGGCATGGTACAGGACCTGGCCTGCCAGGAAGGTTCTGTGCAACACCCCAGGAGGATGGGATGTTGTGCCAACGCCAGCACTTCCTGCTTGGAAGCACCTTTGATGTGAGAGAGTTCCATGAGAACACCCTGCTGGGGAAGTGCATGAGCGTAAGACATGCTCAGGGCAGGAGAACCAACACTGCCAAGCTGAAAAGGCTATGAAAACAACACCCAAGCTACCTACCCTCACCTCTTTTCCTAAATAAAATCGAGGTTGAGCTGATGGGAGGCCGAGGAACACAGAGCAAGCTCTTCCCAATATACAAGATATCTGAGCTGGTGCCAAGTACAGGGGCTCATTTCCTGAAAACTTGTGTAAAACCTGCAAAAATGCACTCAGACCCCAAAATGTTTTCCCTGCCAAAATCAGAATCACAGCAAAAGGCACAGTTCCCTTCCTCTCATTCCTCAACATTCTTTCTGCAGTGCCCCCACTGACAAGACTCACACCCCAAACACAAAGATACCCTGAAGTCAGCCCATCCTGCTGCACATCTCTGGGACTGCCTTTTATACCACATTTTTGCCTCACACGTGCATGGTGCAGGTTTTCCGCCAGGACACTTCAGCAGCGGCCAGGAGAAAAACTGAGCCATAGTGCAGATACCTGCAGATATGGCTGAGACTTTGTGTTGAAGATTTTATTACCAAAAAAAAAAACAAAAAACCAAAAAAACCACCCCAAAACAACAACAAAAAAAACCACCAAAACTAATTTTTAAAAAAGTTACTAGCGAGCACTCCCACTGCTGCCAGCACACCACGCTATCTCCTTTGCACCCTGGAGTGGCCAGTGTGGCCCTGGCTGATAAGGATATCAGCCCTGCAAACACAGACACCCGAGAAGCTCCTGGAGGCACCAGTGGGGCCTCACCTGCTCCATCACCCCCAGCTCTGCAGGGCACGGGCAGCTCCCCGAGCTGGTGTCACTCGGAATGACCCTGGTTCCTACCCAAAGAGGGTTTTAACGCCTTCCCTTCCTGCAAGACCACAATTAAAGGAACTCGGCATGGGGAGAGCATCTCAGTACGTGACAAGAAGAAAATGCTCCTAAGAGCGTGTCCTTGGTGGCAGCTGGCCCTCAGCTGACCCAGCACAGGGACACTGCTGTCCCTCAAAGCCTAGAAAACAAAACAGCAGAAAGGCTGCGGGAACCAGGCTCCAGGCATGGAGCTGGAATGGCTGTGAGGAGCCAGGCTCTGCACAGGGAGTTGGGAATGGCTGTGAGGAGCCAGGCTCTGCTCATGGAGTTGGGAATGGCTGTGAGGAGCCAGGCTCTGCACAGGGAGTTGGGAATGGCTGTGAGGAGCCAGGCTCTGCTCATGGAGCTGGGAATGGCTGTGAGGAGCCAGGCTCTGTACAGGGAGTTGGGAATGGCTGTGAGGATCCAGGTTCTGTACAAGGAGCTGGGAATGGCTGTGAGGATCCAGGTTCTGTACAGGGAGTTGGGAATGGCTGTGAGGAGCCAGGCTCTGGGCACGGAGTTGGGAATGGCTGTGAGGAGCCAGGCTGGGCTCACAGAGTTGGGAATGGCTGTGAGGAGCCAGGTTGGGCTCACAGAGTTGGGAATGGCTGTGAGGAGCCAGGCTGGGCTCACAGAGCTGGGAATGGCTGTGAGGAGCCAGGCTCTGCACAGGGAGTTGGGAATGGCTGTGAGGAGCCAGGCTCTGCACAGGGAGTTGGGAATGGTCATGGGGAGCCAGGCTCTGCACACAGATCTTCCAAAAATGGCAGAGGATCCCCCCCTTTCACCACAGTTTGGTATTTTCTTTAGTTTCCAATGTGAAATGCCAGAGATCCAGAGATGAAAATTCCCACCAAGACTTTGGCACAAAAGCCCACCAAGAATTTCAGCTGCTGCTGAGTTTATTACATCAGTGATATCACATCAGTCATGCACATTCTGGTCCAGATCCTGTCACCTCCAAAGCTAGCAGGATAATCCAGGACTTGGGCAGGCCCAAGCCATGAGCTCGGTGGCTCATTTGTAAACAAGGACCAACTAGGAGTGACCACACACAAGGTTCATTTGACAAATGCTCTTTTCTGCACAAGAAATACATTCACTGCAGCAGATGAGAGCCTCAAGCAGTCATTTCTCTCATTCCAGCCTCTGCTTTCAAGTTTTTACTGGTGCTTCAGCCCTTGGGAATTGTGTTAAATGATCAGCATAAAGATCAGCCACAGTCAACTCATGTTTGTCTTTTCTCACCACCACAGCCAAGGACATACCAGGACATGGGGCACACACAGTCAACATTAAAACCCAATTTTTATTTCCCATCAATTCCCATCTCATTCACAATATTCCAACTGGCTTAAAAATCCTGGTTCTCCAGACTATAGACTTTAGGGCTGTATTTGCTTCAAGCACAAGACTTACCCCATCTTTCCAAGACTGAGGGTGCACAGATGAACTCACTTCCACGAATTTTTCCATGCTGCAAGCATCTCTCTTTTCTGCACGTTACTGTCAATGTTAATGTTTTCAGTACCCAATAAATCTCCCTCACAGACAGCACATGAATTACAGTCTGTGACCTCAAACATCACTCTAAAGTCATCACACTCCTGACTTCTTGCCAGTTTTCAAACAATGCTCAATTATAGCTCAGGATCTCTGTGTGGAAGAGATACTTCTTAGGGATAGATATCTAGATGCAGAATTTCCTTCTGGATGAAATATTCCTTAAGGATGGATATCCGGATGCAAAGCCCACATGGGTGCATAAATATATTTTTTTCTCAATTTTAAGGCATGAGAAGAAAGATGAAACTTCATCTTTAAAAGCTGAACTGTTGCTTCTCAGCCCTTGACTATGAATTCTTCAATTCAAAACCACTTTCCTACACGTCTATGTAGAGGCAGGTGTGTGTCAGGACAGACATGGAAAGAGGATCCTTCAGTTCCATCTTCTCCCTGAACAGGACACACAGCTGCCTCTGCTGAAGGCAAACACCCAACACCAGCCAACAGCAGCAATTTCTGCAGCCTCCTGTGACCCCTCAGAACTTTATTCTGTGACAAATCTATGTTCAGCTCTACAATGAGCATATCCTCCTTCTGGGAGCAGTCACCTCTGGGGAAGTGGTCAGTGCAGGCAGCTGCCTGCTTCCAGAACAGACTTCAGTGGGCAGGAAATCACTACTTGAGAGCAAAAGGAGGGAACACCAACTTGAGTATTGCACACAAGGTGCCTCTGTGACCTCCACTACTCAGGAAACAATCAGCTGATCCTTGCAGGACACGCTCCTGAGGAGTGTGGAGGTCAGCAACCCCAGGGAGAGAAGGTTTCCCATGAGAACTGAGGAAACAGAGGGAAATGCAAGCAGCACAGCAAACCATGGCAGCAGTGTGAGTGTGAGCAAGGGGCAGTGTGGCTCAGTGCAAGACCTTTTCCATCCCTTACAACACTACCCATAAAATAAAAAATGTTGGCAACTGGCATTCCAGATGCTGGAAATGCCACGAGTTTCATTTAAAACAGAAATCAAGAGTTAACCACTTTTTGGGCCATGATTGGGACCGAGGGTGCTTTTGGATCAAATCCTGCAGGTGTCCAAGTGATTTTGGCCAACAACTTGGGGACAGGCCTGGCACATCCCAGCCGCTTCAGTGTAAGACCCAACATCCTTCTGCACTGAGTCTCAGTGTCAGCATGAAGGGGAATGGTTTCCCACTGCCAGAGGGCAGGGATGGATGGGATATTAGGAAGGAATTGTTCCCTGGGAGGGTGGGCAGGCCTGGTACAGGGGGCCCAGAGCAGCTGTGGCTGCCCCTGGATCCCTGGCAGTGCCCAAGGCCAGGTTGGACATTGGGGCTTGGAGCAGCCTGGGACAGTGGAAGGTGTCCCTGCCCATGGCAGGGTTGGACAAGATGCTATTTCAATTCCATTCCAATCCAAACCATTCCATAAAATTGTAATCCAAGTGCTCAGGGCTGCACATTTTCTGCAAAAACCCCTACAAATATTGACTGTGGGTTACCAGGAACAGCCAAGAGGGAAGGCAAAGTCATTGACCTTCACTAGGGACGGCTCTCACGCATAGACGAGGGTGAGTTTTCAGCCGATTTCCCAACTGCTCAGACCAGACTATCTGTGTCATTTCAGTGCATTGTGTTGCAAGACAACTTGTGTGGTGCAATAAATGTTCAGAGGCTTTAATGCAGAAACATTTCAGTTGTTTCAGCACAATCTGAGTCCAGCCCTTCACTCTCACCCGGCTGCAGCCAAGCCTGGCCATCACCTCCCTGCACAGGACACCTTCACACCTCCCAGAACATCCAGCTACCATCCCACCCCTCTGATCCACATAGGAAAGGCTCACATCCACAAAAGCAGCACCAGCACTTAACCTAAAGTCACTCCTTCCCATTCTAGCAGCCACTCTGGGTAGCCAAGGAGCTTCCAAAGCAGCCTGCTGTATACACAAAGGTAACCAAGCAATCCACAGAATTATGCAATGGGTGGGAAGGGACCTTAAAGCCCATCCAGTTCCACCCCCTGCCATGGACAAGATCATCTTTCATTATCCCAGGGTGCTCCAAGTCCTGTCCTATCTGGCCTTGGACACTTCCAGGGATCCAAGGGCAGCCACAGCTTCTCTGGGCACCCTGTGCCAGGACCTCCTCACTTTCACAGGGAACATTTTCCTTTTAATATCCAATCTAAATTGACTCTCCTTCAGCTTTAAGCCATTCCCCCTTGTCCTGTCCCCCCAGGCCCTTGTCTGAACTCCCTCTCCAGGTCTTTTGGAGCCCCTTTAGCTGTTGTTTTTTCATGAGGAAAAGCCCCAGTTTTACACATTGCTTGGCCAGACAACACCGCAACCCCCTCAACTGCTCAGACTCCTGGGAAGCAGCAGGATTGTGCCAGGAGGTCCCAAAATCCCACTGCAGCCCAGGTCCTGGTGCTTCATACAGGACACTGAAAGCCTCCATCCCCTGGAGCTCGTGTCCAGCAGTTCCTGTCACAGGGACAGAGCTGGGAATGGTTTCCTTTTAGCCCTCAGCATCTTTCATTTCCATAGGGACAGCAGCCAATGCTCCCTTCCCCAGAACACCTCCTCCCCTGCCCCTCCAACAACTACAAAACCAGACTGCTGGGACAGAATGCACGGCTCTGGCTGCTCTTGAGGACAAATCCCACCCAAGGAAGGAAGCAGACAGGTACCACACACAGTCTGGGTGCTTTGCCAGTGCAGGAAAACAAGGAAAACCGGAGAAGCAGAGAGACACTTGCCATGTGTCCCAGCAGGATCCATACAGTGATCCACACTCCCAGTGAGGTGTGAGACAACAAACACCACAAGTACAGCCAGCATCATAAGCAATCCAGCTCTCCAAAGCTTTTCCAGAGCTTTTCATCTTCTCCAGCCAACAGCAGGGAGATGAAATGTTGCTCTCCAGTTTTAAACTCCCATGTGGGGAAGAGTACCTAGTTACACAAATCTTTAAAGAGATAAAAGGCCAAGCTTGGCCTGGAAACCACTCTCTGAACTCATCCATGTGCTCCTTGAATGACTCCAAGAAGTGGCTCATGGCCCCTCTTCCCAGCAGGACCCTCAGCTCTGGGGGTCTTACCCTGGCAGGTTCAGCAGCTGGAAGGATTCCACCAAATGAGCCCAAAGCACACAAGGGAGGACACAGGAAGTGTGTCAAGGGAGAAGGAAGAGGCCAGCTGAGCTGCAGAGGAACAGAGCCCAGGGTTGAGCTGGTTTTCCCAAGCAGGACTTCACATGGGACAAATAAAGCTGTGACCACTCTCCTCCTTTCTTCCCAGGATCCACCAAACTGCTTGAAAACTCTTTTTTTTTTTACCTTCTCTACACATTTTTATTTCTTTAACCTTCTGCAGGAAGAAAAACAGGAAACATTCAATTTTGTATCTATTTTTATGTTATCAGAGATTTTAAAAAATTGTTTAAGAGGGGACAGAAGCTGGGCCACTGTAGGGAATTCTCCCATAGGAACATAATCCAGGAGCTGGACTTCAATGATCCTTGTAGGTCCCTTCCAACTCAGGATATTCCATGACTCCTTGATATTAAGGAGCACAGAGCAGTGAAAAGCAGCACAGTGCCCTTTTCCCAAGTGTGGGAGTAGGATCACATCGCATCCAGGCTCACTTAAGCTAAGCTGCTCCGACTCCACCACTTCCACATGGGAGCAGATTCTTTTTATAGAGACCTGGCATGGCACAAACATTTCTCATAGGGTTGTGTTAAGGGATAAAGGTGCAGCAGCAGGATGTGCCCCCACAAACTGCCAGCACAAGACTGCACTAATCCCACATAGGGATTTCAAGCACCTCTGCTGGGTGTACATCAAACCAGCAGGTCCATAAATAAACCAATCTGCAAATTAAAACTATACCTAATGGTATAATGGTCTGTTATATGGTAGAATGGCAATATTTTGAATTTGGAAATCAAAGCCACACCTAATGCTAATAGTGGAGTTCATGTATCTGCCCCATGGGACAAAGGGCTTACTTACTTCCTTTACAAGGCAAATGGAAAACAGCAGAAATATTTGGAGGATGGTATCTTGAATGTCAAACAAAACCCTAATTCCCTCTGTACCCATGAGGATGCCTCACTTCAGGGAAATGCCTGACATCATACTGGTGTTTTAGTTACTTTACAAATTCATCCTTCCTAAAACCTCAGAAATTATAAATCTTCATGGAAACACCTTGGACCAAATTCCCAACATTAGCCTCATTACATTAAAGCTGAAGGAATTAAGATTGTTCAGCCTGGAGGAAAGAAGGCTCCAGGGAGAGCTCAGAGCCCCTGGCAGGGCCTAAAGGGGCTCCAGGAGAGCTGCAGAGGGACTGGGGACAAGGGATGGAGGGACAGGACACAGGGAATGGCTTCCCACTGCCAGAGGGCAGAGCTAGATGGGATATTGGGAAGGAATTGTTCCCTGGGAGGGTGGGCAGGCCCTGGCACAGGGTGCCCAGAGCAGCTGTGGCTGCTCCTGCATCTCTGGCAGTGCCCAAGGCCAGGTTGGATGGGGCCTGGAGCACCTTGGGATGGTGGAAAGTGTCCCTGCCCAGGGTGGGACTGGATGGGTTTCTCATCCAGGCCATTCTATGACTCTATGATTAAAGATTTTGTTCCCCCACCCAAGTCTGACCCTGTGACATGCCAGGCCTGACACCACAGCCTCTGACAGAGAGAAGTTTCAGCTCCTCACCACAATCCCACTGCTTCCTACAAATGCATCACTGCCTCCCTGCAGCATCCACAGGGATTCCTCCCTAAAGCTCTCAGTCTCCACTGCCTGCAGGATGTGACTCTCACAACTATTAAGCCTGTTCAGGTATTGTGCACTTGGAAATCAATTGTACAAATCCTGATGGCATCAATCCCATTTTCACATTGTGTGCTTGGTGCTTAAATTAACCTACAACATCCCAAAAATGGAGAATACCAGCTATGGGCAGCCAGAGGTTTCAGTCTTGCACTGCAAAGGCTCCTTAGGGCTGCAGTTGTGCAGCAGAACTCAATCCAATCCAGTAATTACAGACCTTATCTGTGCTGGGATATAGAGCTGCAGCCACTCAAGGTACTTACAAGTGACAATTCCAGGCTGGATGTCTGCAACTGTAAGGAGGAAAAAATGGGCTTGTTACAGAGCAACAAAGACCAAATTTCCAGACCTTTACAAGTCAACATTCAAATTTAACACTAAATTTTCAAGGAGCTTGCATCCATAGGTTTTTCCACTTAGAAGTAGAAATTTTTACTTCCTTCCTTGTGGTGAAAAGGAAGGGGACAGAGAGCATACTCAGTGTTTACTCACAAAAAAATGCAGGTTCCTGGGAATACAGTTCCAGGGCAGCTGGTACATCCCAGAGACTGAACAGGTAAAAAAATAATTCCTGTCCATCAGCTCCTAGGCCAATCCCACTCCTAAAAGGATCAGAAATACCACCAGGTCTTTGCCTCCCAAGTGTCCCAGCAAAACACTGTACTTAAAATAAGCTTTAACAGATAAAAGCCTGATAGAGAAGTAAAGCACAGCTTAATCTCATAAATTTGGTTTGCCAATCCTCAGGCTGTCCCAGTGTCAGGCAGCTCCTCCCTCAATGCAGAGTGACATGGAAGTGGAGGCTGGTCTATGAAATGGCCTGAAGGGTTCAGACACAGAGCCCTTCAGGCACAGACCAGGGCTCTCCTGGCACTGACAGGACAAGCCATAGACAGGACATGGCTTTTACTCATCCCCCATCAGCACCCAGAGAGCAGAAGGTAAACTCACAAAAAGTGTCAGAAATAATCACAGAATGTTCCATGAAATGTGTCTGGAAGGCACCTCAAGAGGCCTAAGGTCCAGTGTGCTGCTCTGAGCATCTGCATCCAGACAAGGTTGCTCACAAGCCTGCCTATCCACAGCTGGAATTTCCTGCACCTCTCCAGATCCCTATCCCAGTGTTCAGTCCTCACTCCCAAATCAACATGCTCCCATGTGTCCATGCAGGATTTCCCATGTGTTCTCCCAGCCCTGTGCCTCACCCTGTCACGAGCAGGGCCAGGCTTTGTCCTCTCTCTCATACCCTCCACCATGGAGCTGTGGCTATCCCGTCTTCTCTGCTCCAGCCTCATCCTGGCAGGCCCCAAACCAGACTGATGGCCCAGACAGGATCCTCCTCTGCTGAGCAGAGGAGACAATCCCCTTCTCTCAACACTTCTGCTACCACAGCCAGAGCACCACTGACCTCTGGTCACTCCTGGTCACCTTCTTGTCCCCAGAGGCTCCTCTGCAAAGCTGCTTCAAGCAGCAGCTCCAGAGCAGGGCTGGTGTTTGCCCCTGCTGAATATCACAGGGTTCCCATCACCCTGTTGCTCCAGCCTGCCAGGTCCCTCTGAAATCAGACCTGTGACCTCTCTGCTTCACTTGGCATCACCCACAGCCCAGCTGTAACAGCACTCACCCGTTAATAACCACATTACACAGCAAATACTGCAACTAATGAACCGTGATCTTATCACAGCTACCAAAAACCAATCAAATTATATGTACTACTAATCAATGCCTGAGAGGATACAGCTAACTGGAGCAGCACCACCACCCCAGCTCCCAAAGGGAGTCCTGCATGCTGTGCACAATTCCAAGTGGGAGCTAATAGTGTACCATGTGTGCCAAATGTAAATTATGTGGCCTTAAGATGACTGTCACCTTTGTACCATCACAAAATGACTTTTAGTTTGAGCACTCTCTTCCTCCTGCTTACAAAAATTCCATCTCAGCAGTGATGCAAAGTCAAGGAGCCTCAAGCAGACTCTCCCCAGCACAAATCACAGAGACCCAGCTGACAAGGAATGGAAAACACTGCTGGGGTAAAATAAAGCCATGGAGTAGTTCCACTTGACCACACACTATAAACCTGCAGTGCCTTCTGCTCCACAAGCCCTGCTGGGAAACACCACAGTAACAACTTGGGAATAATAAACAGCAGGTAAACAGCATTCAGCATCAGTCACAGGAACATGCATGCTTGGAAACAGAAAAGATGGAAGGTCTCAGTCTTCCAAGAACAAAGAATGGGGCTGCTGGAGAGCACAGCCCTGATACCAGGCACCACCCGAGCACTCAAAAAGGGCTTCAAACCAAAGGCAGAAACTGAACACAGGATCACAGGATCATGGAATCTCCTGAGTAGGGAGGGACCCACAGGATCATCCAGTCCAACTCCTGGACCTGCACAGACACCCCAACAATCCCACCCTGCCCATCCCTGGCAGCGCTGTCCAAACACTCCTGGAGCTCTGGCAGCCTCAGGGCTGTGCCCGTTCCCTGGGGAGCCTGGGCAGTGCCCAGCACTCTCCTCTGGGGGAAGAATCCTTTCCTAAAACCCAACCTAAACTTCCCCTGACACAACTTCATTGGCTCCTCTCAAGCTGTGGGAACAGTTGCCACCCCCACCTGCTGTGTAGCATCTCCACACCTCAAAGACAAAAATCTGCTTCTTTAATCTTGTGGTCTCCACTTCTGCATAGTCCTGGAGAGGAGGTGCATGTCATGAGCACATCCCAGTCACCCATGTCCATGCTCCAGCCAAATCCTCCCAAACTCACCCCATCTTCCGAACTGGGACCGGTGTATTTTTCAAGCGCTTCCAAGAAGAGCCACCACTCCTGACAGTTGCAGAAGACCTGAAAAAAAAAGTTTGTGGAACCACCCCAGTGCATTTCACAGGAAAAGAGAAACTTCAAAAATCATTAAGATTTACAGAGTTAGGGAATTAGTTGCCATGGATATTTGCTGCTGTGACAAATGCTCTAATTCCGTGCTGGGGTGACTGACAGGCACAAAGCACCAAGTCAGCTGGGAACAGCAACACAGCACGGCTGGAACACAGCACAGCACAGCCCCACATCTCTGGGAGCATCCCTGAGGAAACTCAGCCATAGGCCTGAACATCACCAGCACCAGGAGGCCAAGTGACTCCCCAAAGGAGCTTTGTTCCCATCCAGGGATGCTGTCACATCCATGGCTGTACCACGGGAAGGAGAGGTCACTGTTCTTAGAGAGCCCACCCAGGCACAATGTTTAGGTGTCTGTGCCAACCAACCAGCCTGAAGTGAGAACAACTTACTCACTACAGCAATCCAGCAAGCCCCAAGGACAACATTTTCCTGCTCTGTTTCTTATAAAGTTCCTAGAAGAAACCTGCTCTAACTATTAATAACAGATCACTGCTTTGCGTTAAAGAAGGAAAAGAGAAAGGCTTTGACTCCCACTTCACCATATTTACCCCCACATGCATTGCAGGAGATGCTTTAAACAGCCACGCGTGCCCAGACAGTGCTCTCATCCAGAAAGATTTGGAGAATTAAGACTATTTTTAGGGAATGAAGCACCTCCCTCCGAGTCACTGCAGGGACATACATCTATCCAGTCGTGATTCAAAGCAGAAATAGCCTTGAAGAGTTAGATAAAAATAAAAACTAAAAAAAAAATGCCAGGAAAGGGGATACTAACACAGTTTGGTGTGAAAGGAAGGGCAGGGAAAACAGAGGTGACAACGGGTTTGGCCACAGTCAACAATGCTGACAGGGCAGCAGCTCTGTCAGTGCCCCTGTCACAATGTGACCTGTGAGCAGCTCCAACCCCACAGCGATGCTCACAGAGAGGAGCAGCATCACCTGGAGACAGCGCAGGTCAGGTACAAAACAGCCCTGCCAAGAGCCCTGGTTTGCAGAGGGGGAAGCGAATCCCAAGTGCCTGGAAGGGGACCAAAGAGGAGATTTGCTCCCATTTGTTCTGCTTGCATGGCAGAGCTCCACTGACACGCAGTCCCACGCTTCCATCTGCATGTTTAATTCCAGCGTTGATCCGTTCGCAGCCCAAGGCTCTGCACACACGGCTGTGAGTCAGCAGCCACTGCCCCAGCACCACACACACATCCAGCTCTGTTTTCCTCCAGCTTCAGCTCTGCCTGCCCAGCCAGCAGACACGGGAATATTATGTCATTAATTATTAAACAAGCTTTTTGATCGAAACCAAACAATGGCTGATGCAAAGTGTAGAATGATCCCTGTCACGGTGCTGCAGGAACTGCCACAATAATTGAACAGTATAATGAGGACCTGAATGGATATTTAACACCTCCAGTTAGCTCAGGTTTGGAAGCACTATCTTTATTTAGGATGCTGCCTGCCCCCTTGACAGCAAGTTGGGACAACTCACATTTCAGGAAAACAACCCGAGCTGCTGGCCATCAGCTGAACAGACCTACAGGGAGCAGAGGGCTCTGATATCACTGATAACACTTCAGGCACCTAAAATTACCAGGCTGAGTTACCCAGCTACAACAATTGATACACAAGCACAAAGTACAGAGAAGCTCAGTAGTCTGACCTGCTGCAGCATAACTCAACCTACAGATAATGAATGTCATCATCGTTCAGAGGTGAGTTCAGAGCACACTGCACTGATTGGAAATTCCTTTTCAGGGGAAAACGAGGCAGGATACAAGGAATACTGCATGGAAAAGCACAGCAGGTTCCTCACAATACTCCTGACAAGAAGGATCAGGTCCTTCCTTCCCCGTGACTCACTGTGGGTACAGAGGATGTCAGGCCATACAAGCACCAACTTAAACCTGTAATTGGAGCAAGCCAAGTCAGAGCTGAATACATATTTCCCTGGAAAAAGACAGGCAGGGGAGCTGCAGGAAGAGGCAGGTGATACCAGTCACCTCTACAGGCAAAGGACAGCCATCCTGCTCCTGGAGCAACATGACAGCAGACAGACCAATGGCTGGCAAGGGTTTTCCAGGGGTAAAACCCTTCTCCTGGATGTCCTGGAGCAGGAGCCAGTCCACACCCACCTCTGCTCCCAAAGGTCAGCACAGCCCCTGCTGTCCCACTCCAGCAGAGCTGAGGAAGCTTCAGCACCATGCGGGAGAGATGCAGGGCTGGACAGTGACCCCCTGCCCTTGCCTGGGACAGCAAAGCAGAACCACACCAGTGTGTGCTCCAGCAATGGAAGTTGGACCAGGAGACACCAGAAAGGGGTAACAGACACCTCACTCAGGTAAGGACCCCGGATGAGCCCATAAACATCCTCCACACCTGCAAACAGCTCCAGGAGTGAAAACTGCCATGTGAGCCAAGCTACCTGAGGGATCCCCACATGACCAACACGGAGACAGCAGCACAGGCTGCTGTGCTCCCACACAAATCCAGAGTGCTTGGCCCCCTCAAAGTTTAGTTCTGCACAAGACAAACCAGTTATTTCTTCAACAATTGCATCAAATTAAGTATTTGGCCAGTATAGAATCGTGGAATGGTTTGGGTGGGAAGGGATCTTAAAGGTTCTACTCTGCTGTGATGGACAGGGACATCTTCCACAAGACTGGGCTGCTCCAAGCCCAGTCCAACTCAGCCTGGAACTTGCAAGGATGGGATGAGGGATGACATCAATCCCATTTAGTCAAATAAAGATGATATGGATAGAAATACAGCAGAAAGATGGGTCATGGCTGTTGTCACAGTTAGCAACCAGCAAGAAGAATCAGGCAACAGCTGTAAACCCCCTCACCCAGCACTTATAACCAAGCCATCCATGATGGTAACATCCTCCAGGATAAGATCCATGTATCACATCCTCCTGCAGAGTCAGCAGCAGGTGCTCTTGGGACTTGAACCCCATCTCCTCCACAGCACTAACCTGGGAGCACAGCAATCCAGCCTGAAACCAGCAGCCCAAAGAGCATCACCCCACCCTCACAGCACCCCTCAAGTGCCATGTGGACATGAAGTGTCCCCCCAGAGCTGTGGCAGCACCGTGTCCCCAGCAACAAAGCACAGTGAGGAGCTGCCTCTAGAATGGGCAAATAACAAGGAGCAACAGCAAAGCACCATATGGATCCAGAGAGAGCCATGGGCAAACAGGCTGACTGGGAACACCAATTATTCATCACTGTTTAAAAACAAGTAGCTAAAAGTCACCAGGAGCTGCAGAGCTGTTCTGGAAACCTGTGTGCTCCAGTACCCAGAGAGAGACAAACACTCCAGGACTTGTCTGCAGAGGGACAGGGTGTCACAAAAATCATTCCAGGAGAGCACGTTCGCTCATTCTATCATGTACAAGCTAAATGTAAGGAAAAGGTTTCCCCTCCAAGTGTGGTCCAACACTGGAAGAGGGGCCTGGATAGGCTCTGCAAGCTCATACCTTGGAGATTTCAGGGGCTGGAGCACAAGCGTGATGAGGAGCGACTGAGGGATCTGGAGGGGCTCAATAGGGACCTTGTGGCTCTGCACAACTCCCTGCCAGGAGGGAACAGCCGGAGGGGTCGGGCTCTGCTCCCAGGGAACAGGGACAGGAGGAGAGGGAGCGGCCTCAGGCTGGGCCAGGGGAGGTTCAAGGTTGGATATTGAGAACATTTCTTCATGGAAAGGGTGGTGAGGGTGGCACAGCTGCCCAGGGCTGTGGTGGAGTCCCCATCCCCAGAGGGATTTAAAAGCCACACAGATGTGGCACCTGGGGACATGGGTCACTGTCAGCCTTGGCAGTGCTGGGGGAACAGTTGGATCAGAGGATCCCAGAGGTCTCTCCTAGGCTCCCTCAATCCCCCCACATCTCTACCATCAGCAGTGGTTTTCAAGCTCCTTCCTGAAGTCCCTTCCTCAGCTTTCAGTGGAGTCTTAGTACAAGAAACAGGAAAAAAACCTCTGGGCTGTGCTCAAGCCCTTATGATGCCAACCAAGAGTTAACTGCTGGATAAACAAAGCTGGTGAAGAATGCTGCTCTGTGAAAGGAAGCTTTTGCAGGGAAATGAGCTGCAGGATGACCCAGACAAGAGAGCTAAAGTGCCCCAGGCACCCATCACTGCTGTAAGAGGGGAGTTAATGCTGCTTGATGGAGAAGCCTTTCCCTTCCCAACAATGACAAGGTTTTCCCCTCTCCATTTGTCACTGCTTTCATTCTTATACCCCTGCCCACACGAAGCACTGCTCAAGGCTCTCCAGATACCCAACCACAGGTACCCAGCTCCAGCCCATCTCACAGAGGAGCCAACACAGCCCAGAGCTCTCAGAAAGGTCAAGGAACAGCTGGGAGAACACAACACTTGGAGCATCCATGGTCACATGAGCCAAGACCAATCTTCCACGAATTAATACTCACCTGAAGATCCTCTCTAATCTCCTTGAAAACACTTATCTGTTCAAGGTGATTAGATTCTCCCATACAGAGCTGCTAATTATAGATAATGATTAATCTGAGTGGCAGCCTGCAAGAGGAGTTCAGAGAGTTTGGATCATTAGCAAGTCAAGCAGACTAGTCCTGCATCCCCAAACTGCCTTCCCACGCCAGCATCACTGAATCAGCCAAAAATCCTGGTCAAAAACAACCTAGGAAGAACAATCAAGGGCAAGTAAAATGGTCCAACCATATTGCCATGGATTTAAGAACTTCCTAAACTCACACACCTTGCTCCAGGAGGGTACTGCACATGAACTCCTCGAGAATTCCTCAGGAGCTGTTATTTTTCACAGGTTCAGAGTAGGGAATACAAAGCAAAAGCATATGAAATTTCCCTGGCAGCAAGACTTGATGTCTTCATCGATGTAGCCAAGATACTGGAGGCTTTAAATGCTCCATTTGGGAAAAATGCTGTAATTAGAAGCGTTAATTCAGCAAACTGTCCCTGTGAAACCAACTGGGCAGCAAACAGGCGTCGCACTTGGCTGCTGGAGCAAACCCCTCAGAACAGCTCCAAAGGATGGCACAGCACCCACCCACGCACCAGCACCACCAGGGACACCGAGGGGACACCCGAGATTTCAGCAGCTCAACCCGCAAACCAAAATCCTCCCAGGCAATGTGACAGCCTGGGGTTTAAAGCTAAAGAGCAAGTGGCAGGAAATCCAAATGGAACAAAAAGCTTCAATCTGGAACAAAATCAATCCACACAAGGATTGATTGGGCACCAGGGGACAGCTTTCCTAGTTTAGGTGATTTTAGGAGACAAGTAAAACAAAGTTTCTACAAAGCTACTCCTGAGCAGCCACAGCTAAATCAGGTGGGCTGTGCAGCTACCAAGGCGTCAACACAAGGAGAGCGCAGCAGTTCACCTGCAAGGGCAGGAAAGGAGACTTCTGGTGTGGCCCTGCTGAGCTGGGATGAGCACAAAAAGACAGCAGAAAGCAAGACCCGTGACTCTCAGAATGCCAGAGACCTCTATAGAATATAGGCAGACAAATATAGACACATGCTCTTTATCAGTGAACAGGCAGCAGCCTGACACCTGCCTGGTTCCTGTCATGGAGCTAGAATTCATATCAAAACAGAAGTGCCAGTTTTTACCCCAGACTGTCTCCAAGAAGTGCTCCCAGATGAGCAATTCAAGCTGACACAGCCACTATTTCAGACTGCTGGTTTTGAAGAGTATCATGGAGGCTTTTCTCCATTTAAGAAACATTTCACCACGTGTTCTGCACTGTATTTTTGTACTCCTGACTCACAACCAAATTAATTCAGTTGTCATCAAGCCCAGCGATGAAAAGAAGCACAAAACCTCCAGCATCCCTTTCCCCAAGCAGCTGCTGAAGGTCTGCCCTGCCTGAAAGATTCACAAAGTTTCAACTCCTTCACATGCTGCTAAGAATAATTTCCTTGGGTGTTTCTATTTGTTGTTTCAGCCTAAAACAGATCAAATGGTCTTAAAATAAACCTGGTTGTTCCCATCTAAAATAATTGAAGAAAATCGCTTGTTCGCTCATGACAGACTCTGCACCAAGACGTAAAAATAATATTCTGACATGGTTACAAGTGGGGTGTTAAACTCCAACAGCCTTTTTGAGCAGAGTTAAGGCATTCCAGAAAGGATTACAGTAAATTAGCTGAATTACTGAGAGGTAATTACATTTTTTGGGGGGGAGGTTGTTTGGCTTAAGTTCTTTGAGGGTTTTCAACAATGTCAAGTAGATAAACACATCATTTACTTCCTGCACTGTTACCTGCTGTGGTCCTACCCCAGGACCCAGGTTCCAGGTCTCTCTTAGAGCTGGAAGAGTTTATATTCATATCTGACAGGGAGCTGGAGCTCTGTGATCTGCTTCAGGCTACATGTCAGCAACTGGAGCTGAGAGGAAATCAGCTGGTGAACTTTATGTTGGGAGGAAAAACAGCTTTGGCATACAACCTTTACAGAGAATTCCTGTCTTAGGGGATTTGGCACTTTAAAGACTTATTATTTCATAAAGCTCAACCATCTTTAATATCCATCATTGTTTCTGCGTCCCAAAGTACAGCCAATATCTGCTGCCCAACACTGAGGGTGACAGAACACTTGTGTTCCAAGTGACAAGAATAAACATGATCCAAATCACAGAATCCCTGAACGGTCTGGGTGGGAAGGGACCTTAAAGCTTCTCTCGTTCCACCCCCCTGCCATAGACAGAGACACTTTCCCAGAGGATGAAAACATCAACATCCATGTTTATATTCTCACCACTCAAGTGAGACAAGCAGCACAAGAGAAGCTACAGAGATGACACCGCTTTGGATGCAGCCTCGGGGTGTCTGACACGCTCCTGGCTGAGCCCACAGCCCGTCTGCACAAACCCACCGCGACAGACAGCGCGGGGAGCCAGGCACGGCTGGGCATCGCTGCCGGAGCTCTCTCCGGTGCCCCCGGAGCTCCCCACGGTGCCCCAGCAGCACAGCCCCCAGGCTGGGCTCGCTTCCCCAGCCCGACATTCGCACACAGCATCCCAGGCCATCCTCCCGCCGCCACCGCAGCGCCCGCAGCCAGCAGCGCTGCTAGGGGAAGGACTGCCAGGCTCTGGCAGGGTACAGCAGCAGTCGGAGCAGGTCACACAGCTGAGGGAGGAGGGTTTGGGGTGTTTGGCTGGGAGGCTGCGATTTGGGCAGCTGTAGCAGCCGGAGCCGCTGCAGCAGGAGTGGAGGGATGGAGAGAGAGAAGGATGGGAGATCCAGAGCGTTCCATCATCCCGGGGCCCCGCAGCGGACCCCGCTGCGGCTCTGTAGGATCAAAATCCGAGTTTGGCTTTAAACGAGGGAAAAAAAGCCAAAAAAGCCACACGAGGCGATTTGCGCTGTGCAGCCGCGGCGTGTCCCCCCTCCCGGCGGCCCCTGCCCGGACCCCCACCCCGGTACCTGTAGTAGCTGAGCAGCCCATTGCTGAGCACGAACCAGCGACGCTGGTAGCCCTTCAGGTAGTTGGTCCACTTGAAGAGCCACCCCTTGTAGGTGTCGGAGCCTGGCGGGGCGGCGGGCGGCCCCCCCGCCGGGCCCCCGCCGCCGCGGCCACCCGGATCGGCGCTCATGGCCGGCAGCTCGTGGCAAGCCAGGCAGGGGACGGCGCTGAGGAGCGAGACCAGCCCGCGGGTACCGCCGCCGCAGAGCGCGGCTGCCTTCCCCATAGACCCCGCGGGGCCCGGCCGAGGCTCCGCCGCTCCCGGGGCGGCCCCGGCCCGTCCGCACCGACCGGGGGCGGCGCCGCCGCCACGTGACCGCCACGGGGAGGGGAGGGGGTGAGGGTGGGGGCGGCGCGCGCCCCCCGGCGGCGGGGCGGGAACGGGGCGGGAACAGCGCCCGCCGCCCCCGCCCTCACCCCCTCCCCCGCCATCTTGGCCCCCTGCCGCCATTTCGTGCCGGGGAGCGGAGGTTGGACAGTTTTCCGTGTAAATCGTCCCATAAAAAATCCTCCTAGGTGCCGCCTGCCTTGCTTGGAGGAGAAGCTGCATTCTACTGTCCCGCTCACCTGCTCCCTCCAGCAGCACACGGGCCTGGGTTTCGTGCCTGAGGAGGTACCTGCCCACAGGGCACTGTGGAGGCCTGTGGCAACTGCTGTCTGGCCGGGTGTCCCCATATCTGCTCAGGGTTCTATCCTTTGCCCATTCCCCTTTCTCTTCCCAACCTTTTTAACCCTTCCTTATTCCCTTTCCCGTTTCTTTTTCACCCTTTATCCTCTCCCCTTCATTCCCACCTCCGCATCATAAATCACATCTCACTCATCTGCCTGATCCACTCTGATCCCCCTGATCCCATTATCCTTAGCCATCACCTTCACACACTGTCCCAGCCATGCAGGGGCTCAGGAGGCTTCCCCAGCCCTGGGAATTCCCTGGGGAGGGCACCAGGCTCCAAGCCTTGGGATCCGGGCTGGGCAGTTCCAAGGGTGAAGGATGTTCCATGCGCTGCTCTGGGCTGAGCTCCTGCGTCTCTGGAGCTGGGTGAGTGATTCCTCCCTGGAGAGTGCTTCAGCCAGGAGCACCAGGGGCCTTGCAGTCTATGGGGCCACTCCTGGGTCAGCAACAGCCTGAGAGTGCTTTGGACTCCAAAGGCTGCTTTTCAGACAGGCATGGAATGGGTTGGGGTGGAAGGGACCTTAAAGCCCATCCCAGTTCCACTCCCTGTCATGGTCAGGGACACTTTGCACTATCCCAGGCTGCTCCAAGCCCCAAGGTCCAACCTGGCCTTGGACACATCCAGGGGCAGCCACAGCTTCTCTGGGCACCCTGTGCCAGGGCCTCCCCACCCTCCCAGGGAGCAATTTCTTCCCAATATCCCATCCATCCCTGCCCTCTGGCAGTGGGAAACCCCTCCCTATGTTCCAAGACCCGCTCCCACTCTCCTGAACCCCCTTTAAGCACTGGAAAGAGCTTTAAGGTGTCCCTGAAGGCTGTTTGGGGGCTGAATCTTATTGACAGGGAATGTCCTTCATGTAACTACACCCCAAACCCTCCACATGGGTACCAACTTCTCAAAGTCACATGGATCCCAGTGTGTCTTGTGGCTGCCAGGAGGGGAACACGCCTTCCTTGGCCATGCCTGAGGAGAGGGGTCTCACCAGTGCCCTCCTGGGAAGGGAGGCTGCAAGGAGGGGCCCTAAAGTCAGGAGTGGGCTGTCAAATCCACACAAGCAGGATGTGACAGGATGAGGGGAAATGACCTTAAGTTGTGCCAGGGGATGTTTATATTAAATATTAACAAAACTTTTTTTCATGGAAAGGGTCCTAAAGCCCTGGGACAGACTACCAAGGGAAGTGATAGAGTCACCATCTCTCGAAGTGTTCATAAAACATGTGGATGTGGCACTTGAGGACATGGGTTAGTGGTGAACATGGTGATACTGACTTGACGCGATGATCTTAAAAGTATTTTTGAACCTTAACAATTCAATGCTTTTATCTGGAAGAGCTCAGACACAGCAGCTTTCCCAGGGAGAGAAAAGGGATTTGGGCTTCATTTCTTGCTCTTGCTCTTGCCTTTGCCCTTGCCCCTGCCCTTCCTCAGTTTTGACTTGTAGATTTTGCGCACCAAGTAGCCTTTCCAGAAGGCCTGGATGCAGGTGGCAGCTGCGTTCCTCCTGGCCTCTTCCCGTGCAGCCTCCTCCTCCTTCTCCTTAAGCATCCTGCGCTCCTCCTCAATCTCAGTGTACTCCTGGAGCAGCAGCGCGTGTTTCTCCATCAGCAGGGACAACTGGTCCTTCTCCTCCTTGTAGATAGCCTGGAGCTCCTCATAGACAGCCTGGTGGGACAGCAGGAGTCAGGAGCAGGTCAGCAGCTCCTCCTGAAACCCATCACAAAGTCAGAGAACCTCAACTGCTTGGAGCATTTCCAAAGGGATTCAAAAGGAAGGCATGTGTCCAGTACCCAGGAAATTTCATGAGATGCTGAGTCCCTTGATGCTCCCCTGTAAAATGGTCCCACAATGGAAGATTTGGAGAACCAGCAGTGTGGAGGTGGGTCTGCCTTGACAAATTCTGCCCCAAACATGGGGCTCCTGCCTCTCCACAGACAGGAAACCAAAATAATCCCATTATTAAACATCTGACAGGGGGATCATTCCCTAAAACTAGCAACAGCTTTCAGGCCCCTCCCTGCATTTTGCTCTGTAAGGAATCCAGCAGCTTTTATCCAACCCCATAAATACTACGAGAACAGGTAAGCCACCAGGGCCTTTCCAGAGGCAAATTTTGGGGGTGCTGATGCGACCCTCAGCCTGTTACAGCTCAGCTGAGTGCAGGGTTGGGTTTCCTAACACCCACCACAACCCCCAAGGATTCAGCAGGAACAGGAGCAGAATTTGGACTCTGGGTAGGGCCATAAGGATTGAAGCAAAACTGAAAAACCTGTTTCCTGGCATCAGGTGGACATCCCAGACAGAACATGGTGACCCATTTGCCCCCAGATACTGTGGATTTAGAAGTAGATGTACAGTAATTTCACGACCATAAGGCGCACTGGACTATAAGGCGCACCCCCAGGAGTCAGCAAAATTCGCAACTTTGTAGATCAGATAAGGCGCACCGGACTATAGGGCGCACTTTTTTTTTTTTGCAGCGAGGCTCCGCCCCCAGCTTCCCCCACGTGTTTGCTGGACGAGGCCCCGCCTCCATCCGGCTGCCACGGCACCGTGGCCCCGCCTCCACCCGGCAAGCCCGACCCCGCCTCCAGCCAGGAGCCCCGGCCTCGCAGCCCTGCAGGCCCCCAGCAGCCCCAGTCCCGCGGGCACCAGGAAGCCCCGGCCTTGCCTCCACCCAGCAGCCCCTGTCCCGTGGCCCCGCGGGCACCTGGAAGCCCCGGTGCTGCCGGCACCCAGCAGCCCCGGTCCCGCGGCCCCACGGGCACCCAGCAGCCTCGGCCCCATGGCCCTGCAGGCATCTGGAAGCCCCGGTTCTGCAGGCACCCAGCAGCCCCTGTCCTGCGGCCCCGCAGGCACCCAGCAGCCCCGATCCCGTGGCCCCGCGGGCACCCAGCAGTCCCAGTCCCGCAGGCACCCGGAAGCCCCGGTCCCGTGGCCCCGCAGGCACCTGGAAGCCCCGGTCCCGCAGCCCCGCGGGCACCCAGCAGCCCCGGTCCGACAGGCACCTGGAAGCCCCTGTCCCGCAGCCCCGCGGGCAGCCAGCAGCCCTGGTGTGCGGCCCCGCGGGCACCCAGCAGCCTCTGTCGGGCAGGCACCCAGCAGCCCCGGTCCCATGGCCCCACGGGCACCCAGCAGCCCCGACCCCGCCTCCAGCCAGGAGCCCCGGCCTCGCAGCCCCGCAGACATCCAGCGGCCCGGGTCCTGCAGGCACCCAGCGGCCGCAGCCCCGCAGGCACCTGGAAGCCCCGGTCCCGCAGGCACCTGGAAGCCCCGGTGTGCGGCCCCGCGGGCACCCAGCAGCCCCGGTCCCATGGCCCCGCGGGCACCCAGCAGCCCCGGTCCTCCAGGCACCTGGAAGCCCCGGTCCCGCGGCCCCGCGGGCACCCAGCAGCCCCGGTCAGGCAGGCACCCAGTAGCCTCAGTCCTGCAGGCACCCGGAAGCCCCGCTCCCACGGACACCCAGCGGCCCCAGTCCCGCGGCCCCGCAGGCACCCGGAAGCCCCGGTCCCGAAGGCACCCAGCAGCCCCAGCCTCGCCTCCACCCAGCGGCCCCGGTCCCGCGGCCCCGCCTCCAGTCAACAGCCCCGGCCCCGCAGGCAGCCGGCAGTCCTGGCCCCGTGGGCACCTGGCAGTCCCGGCCCTTCGGCCCCGCCTCCACCCGGCAGCTGCGGCCCCGTGGCCCCGCCTCCACCCAGCAGCCGCGGCCCTGCCAGCTCGCCCCGCGGCTCGCAGCTCTCACTTCCGGGTTTGCAAATTTCCGAACTTTGCACATCAGATAAGGCGCACCGGACTATAAGGCGCACTTCCGGGTTCGGGGGAAAATTTTAGTCAAAAGGGTGCACCTTATAGTCGTGAAATTACTGTAACTTTTCCTAAAGCCAAAGCAGCAGAGCAGAGACACAAGGCAGGACAAAGATCCCTTTCCTGTAGTTCACCTGAATGCAGAACTGCCTCTCACTTCCATGGCCTCCTGAGTAAGAGCCATGTGTCCCTTTGGACAGGAATCTACCTGAGCAAATCACCTTATGGCACAGAAAGCACTTAAAATCAATACCTGTTTTTCTGACATGTCTGTGTCGTATTTCTGGACCCATTTCTGAATTTCACTCTCTGTTTTGCACTTTTCCTGAAACACAAAACAAGATCAGATCCTTGCAGATATCTGAGGCCTGGTAAGAACTATCCTGAGTGAGAAAACAGGGAAACTTGGAGCCCAGCATCATTATATCTTATTATTATATCAGAGAGGAGTATTTCACCTCCTCCCTGTGGCAAGCTTCCCTCAGCTGACACACAGGTGGTTTGCCCTGGTTTGAGGATTCTCCTGGGACATTCCCAAAGGGCTTTATTTGGTTTACATCATGGAGCTGGGAGGCTGAACAGCACCTGGAAGTTGCTTTCTGCAGGAGGAAATGACCATGTCTGATGGAATGTGGCAAGTCATTGACAAACTGAGGCAACCAGCCTAAAACTAAAGCAAGAAAGAACTGCAAAACATGAACATGGGGCAGAAAGTAGTCAGAAGATGGTGCCCTTTAAAATAAAGAGATCTTTCTGGCTGTAAAACAGTTCAGCAGTGGCTGTACTGCTATACAACCTGGGGCAGTTTACCTCCAGCTCTGGATGTGTGCTCTGTGGAATCATTCCTGCTCCATTTCCTGTGTGGTATTGCCCCAGGATGTCCCAAGGGCTCCCAGGCCATCACGAGGTCCCACCTGAGTTATTTAGACCACAAGTACAACTTGTACTTGCTGAGGAAAGGACGCCTCTGTGGTCAGTAAATGCATCTGCTGGGGTGCTGGAACGAGCTCTCTCCACAAGCAGTCCTGCTGTGGCAGGAACTGCAGCAGGAACTGCCTGACACAGCCACTCTGCCAAAGATTTTGGGGGTTGTACTGCAGCTCTAACTTGGGTTTGATGTTTTATCAGAGCCCAGCCCTTCATGCTGCACCACCACGCAAGAATGACAGGTGCCCCATCACCATGTAGGCTTCCTGCCCATGGGAGGCTGTGCTGGTTTGGAGAGGATACCCAGGATGAACAAAATGAGAAGGAAAATGCCCTTTTTCTTGATTGTGTCACCAGTGTATTCTGCTCAGGGCAGGGCTGTTGCTACAGGGGTCTGAGTCTGCCTGCTGCTCCTGTTCCTCCTCCTGTATCTGCTCAGCCCTGGGGACAAGGACTTTGGGGTGCTGGTGGGTGAGGGCTGAACCTGCCCCAACCCTGAAATCCCCCATGCCCTGGGCTGAGCCCCCAGTGTGAGCAGCAGGGGAGGGGGGAATTCTGCCCCTCTGCCCCACCTGCAGAGCTGCCCCAGCCCTGGGGCCCAGCACAGGAAGGACCTGGAGCTGCTGGAGAGAGTCCAGAGGAGCCCATGGATGTGCTCCAAGGGCTGGAGCCCCTCTGCTCTGGAGCCAGGCTGGGAGAGCTGGGGGTGCTCACCTGGAGAGGAGAAGGATCCAGGGAGAGCTCAGAGCCCCTGACAGGGCCTAAAGGGGCTCCAGGAGAGCTGGAGAGGGACTGGGGACAAGGGATGGAGGGACAGGACACAGGGAATGGCTTCCCACTGCCAGAGGGCAGGGATGGATGGGTTATTGGGAAGGAATTGTTCCCTGGGAGGTGGGCAGGCCCTGGCACAGGGTGCCCAGAGAAGCTGTGGCTGTCCCTGGATCCCTGGCAGTGTCCAAGGCCAGGTTGGACACTGGGCCTTGGAGCTATCTGGGATAGTGGAAGGTGTCCCTGGCCATGGCAGGGGGATTGGACTGGATGGGCTTTAAGGTCCCTTCCCACACAAACTCTTCTGGGATGATTCTGTGAAATCACATTTCCCCCTCATTCAGCCCAGCCTGATTCCTTGGCTTGTCTGTTTTGCCAAGCTGGGCAGAGCAGGACCTGCTGAGCCCTCAGCATCAGCCCCGTTCCACCTTGAACAGTAAATCAGTTCTAAAAAAGGCCTTCTACCAAGCTAGTATTGTTTGCTCTGCTCACTCTACAGCAGACCCCTGGTTTCTCACTATCGCACATCTGTATTGCTCCAGCCTTGCCACCCTGAGCTCTGCCCAATGTCACAGCACAGTGTGAAGGTGTTCCCAGAGCTGAGGCAGCTGAGGATCAGGACCTGTGACAGGCTGTCCCTGCTGTCACTGCAGGGCTGCTTTCCACTGCAATCAGCAGAGCATGAGGACAGGGCAGGTGTGCTCTGACAAACACCATGTGCATCCTGCCAGGATCAAGCAGGGACCAAGCAGCTCCTTGCAGCAGGCAGCAGCCAGAGCTGATAGCTCTGCAAACAGGCTTAAACCTCCTACCCCAGAGCTCTCCTCCTCTTTACCTTCCTGAGAACCAGCTCCGAGGCTCGATGCTTCAGCACCAGCGCATTGAGGTGTACTCTCAGCCGCTGAATGTCCTGCTTCAGCCTGGCACACCTCTCCTGGGAGGCTTTCTCATCCTCTTTTTGCTGCTTTTCCCCTTCCTTTATGATCTGCTGGATGTCAGCCTTGCCACTCTTGGCCAGATTTTCAATGCTGGTTTTGAGGTTTTCAATCGTTTTGTCCTTCCTGTTAACCTAGACCAGAAAAAAAGAGGAACTTTGGGAAATGCTCCTGAGGCATAAGGAAGGTGGGTGAGAAGAAAAAAACATTGCAAAGATGGAGGAGACTCGAGAAGGGGCTGGCTCAGGTAGCACCAAGAACCTGCCACTGCCAGCTGAGGGAAGAGTTAGATTTACACAGGAGCTTTGGAAACCTTCCCCTGGCTCCTCTGGGAACCTGTTGGTAAGGGCACAGAGTGAACAAATCAGCCCAAGCCCCACTGGCACTGCCACCTGAGGAGCATTCAAGACATTCCCTGGAGTAGCCCCATGGCTCCCTCAAGGGCTGGATGAGGCTCTGAGTGACTGTCTGGGGGACACAGCTAAGAGAGGGAAATCCCCAGCAGGGATCAGTGAAACAGATTTATTCACCATGTCTCGGACAAGCTGCCAAATTGCACATAAAAATCTCCATTCCCAGAACTCCACAGAGCAGAAGGAAAGGGGAAAGCAGGGAGCACAGGGCAAAACCTTCTCAGCCAACCCTTCTTGCAGGGAGGAGAAAGAGAAGCACAGGTAGAAAACAAAGGATTGTTGTCAGGAGCTCCAGCTTGGCACACAGGCTGGGGAAGTGCCTGGGAAGTGCCCAGTCAATTAGCTGCACCTCAGCTGCAGATAAAATTAAAGATTCATGTAATTTGTATAATCACTGATTAATCACAAATGCTCCAAGACAGCTGTTAGAGTTGGTAGTCACTGAAATGTTGGTTTAAGCAAGAGTGAAGACAGAGCAGATATTAAAAATGGATTTTAATCAGAGCAATCTCTCCCTGCAATGATTTTTCATTCTTTCAGCAGCAGGGAATGATGCAGCTGGCACTGTCACCCTGCCAGGATACCACCACAGCAGTTTGTGTCTGTCCTGCCACTCCTCTGGAACACAGGGAGTTATATTGTTTAAGTTGGCTGGTGACAACAGGTTCAAAACAAGCCAAATTCGAGTTTAAAAAAAATCAAGCATGCAATAAGCATTTTTCATTATATTTTACAATAAAAAATTTAGGTTGGTTTTTTTTTTTAAGTTTTAGATCTGGTTTAGAAAGGATTCCTGGAACTTGCTCTTTAGGAACTGCAATAAAGGGATCAGTTTATAGTTACCAAGGTTTTCAGTTTATAGTTACCAAGTTTTTGCTCCAGTAATGCTTGGTTGGAAAACACATTCCCACAAGATCATACCTCCTCATCTCGAGTCTGGATGGCTGCTGCGAGCTCTTCCTGTAGAGCTGAGATCATTTCTGTGTTTTTCTCAACCTGAAGGGAAATGTCTTCCATTAATTGAATCTTTTCCTTCTCTTTATCAGGACTGGTCAGGAGCCTCTCGAGCGTGAAATCCCGGAACTCCATAAAAGCTTTGATAAACACATCAGCTGGTGACTCTCTCAGCCGAATTCGGTATTTCAGTCCATGGTAAAGCAAGGGGTTGGCCATGAAGAGCCTCAGGATGTTTCTCATGGAACATTTCAGGCGTTGCTCCACAGCTCTCCTGCTCTTCTCATTTCCAGGGCTGGAGAGCAGGTGCTGTACTTCCATTGAAAGCTTCTGATGCTCCAGAAGGCTGCTTGTCATCTCAGGTCCCAGCATCCTAGCATACCTCTCCAGGGAGCCAATAATCCTTAGGATTAGCCCAGTGATCTCCAGTTTAACAGTGGTCTCATCCAAGACAGTCAGGATTCTTTCTGTCTCCATGTTATCAGGCTTTAACTGGCGTGGATCTAACGCCTTCACGACATCTAATGGCATCCCTGCCTTCCTTGGAGTTGCCATGCCTTTCACCAAGCTTCTTCTCTTCATGAGGATGCTTGGAATGCAGCTGGATCCCCTGCTGCCATGGATTTAGTTAAACACCAGTGGCCTGGGTGGTTGAGCTCTAGAAAGGACACAGCAGCTCTTACACAAGATGAGACTCTGGAAGAAAATCGAGGTCCCTGTGCTGCTGCTGTCAGGTAATCTCCTTTCTTGGATTTTCTCTCTAAGAGGAAAACACGGTGACAGGATTAGAGACACAATGTAATTCAGAAAAACACTAGAGTCCGAGATTACCCCGGAGTTCTTTCTCAGTCTGGGCAGGGGGTCAGGACGTGGGGTTGTGGATTAGAGCTGATCTCTGTCCCAGAGAAGCTGCCAAACACCCATGGGAAAGGGCTGATAGATCCCTGGCTTTGAAGGGTGGTGGAGAGAAAGTTCCCAACAGCTTCTGAGTAGCAGCTGAGGTAGAGCAGCACAAGCTGCAGCTCTGTAGTCCCCAGGGGGGTGTTGGAGAGGGGCTTTGAGAACCCTGGACCACCCTGGAGGGAGCCTAGGGCTCCCAGTAAGAAACCTCTATGGAAAAACCTCTACCCTTCGGGCCTGTCCCTGTCAAGGAAGGAGGAGGCGGGAGAGGGGATCTGGCAGGGACCGAGGAGAGAGGAGGAGAGGAGAAAGGTGGGGACAGCTGTAGCGGGCGGGCCGACAAGGCGTGAAGGGTCCCTTCGGGTTTGGGTTAGGGACAGCAGGAGAGCCCCAGGGACGGGGGAGTGATTCCGGGTGGGAAGGACCCCGGTGTGAGGGGCGGGCGGCTCGGGGACCTGTGCGGGGGAAATCCAGGGGGTCTGTGGGAGCTCGGGCATAGGACGCGGTCTTAGGTGTTGGTTACTGGGGGATGCCGGCCCCAGGCTGCTTCCACCCGCTGCAGCGCACTCAGTACCGATCCCGATCCCGGTCCTGGTCTCGGTCCCGATCCCGATCCAGCCGTCAGCGCCTCCCGTTGCCAGGCAACCATAGGGGGCGGGGCCTTCCCGGTCATTTATCGCGAGCGGTGCTGGTTCCGCCCCCATCGCTTGATTGGCAGCTCCGCTGTCCAATGAGGAGTTCCGCTGCGGACCGCCAGGGCCAGGGTCCGTCATGGCGGCCGCGGGGTCTGTGAGGGATGAGGGGGAAGCGGACTCTTTCGGGCTGCCCAGATCTGTGTTCCTGAGAGCACAACAAGTAACCTGAAGAATAAACTTTTTCCCCCCGAGTTCACATCTGCCAGGCGCGGGTCAGCCCAGTGAGTGTCCAGGAGCCCCGAGGGGGCTGTTTAGAAACATCAGAACACGAGGGAGTTCCCCTGAGCCGCACTGTTAATGTGACTGTTTTTGCGGGGCCATAAAAGCGGTAATGAACCTCAGCTGCAGGAGATGCTGATGCTGTACAGGCTGAGTTAATTGTGAGTTGATGACGTCTGCAAAGAACATGATGGCACTTGAACGCCGCAGCAGTGCCCTCACCCTCTGCCCAGGCAGAGACATGGATGCTCTCGGGAGAGAAGGATTTGGTTTCCAGCAGGAAACATGGCAAAATGCTGAATTCCAGGCCATGCTCACAGTGGTGCTCTATCCCTCACAGGAGCTGGCACAGCACAGTGACGGCTGTGCCCTCAAGGGCAGCCTTGTCCTGGATCCCAGCCTTACCTGGCCTGAGCAGCTCCTTTATTTTTGTGCAGGGATTGTCCAAGTCCATGAATAAACCTGCAGTCCCAACTGCTTCCCTACACAAAGCAAATGAGGGGCTGGTGGTGGGAGGTGTAGTGGGATCACCAGTGCTGGACTCTGGTGTGGCACTGGTGAGGATGGATGAGGGGACACTTGGCTTTCCTGCCTGCCTGAGCAATTCTGATACCACTGCCAGCACCTCCAAGTCATTTTCCTCCAGGCCCCTTACCTGGAGCAGTGACCTCCATGTGGGTTCCCTCCTACCTTGAGTGGCTCAGCCAAAGGACTGATTTGAATCAAGAATGGGATTGAGTGTGACAGTGAGTCTGGGTTTGGACATGCCCACCCCACTGCAGGAAGAAGGGGCAGCTGGAACTTCAAGTCTGGGCCAGGCTGTCCTGTAACCTCCAGGAAAGCACTGACCTGCCCAGGAACACCTTCTCAGGCTCTCTTTTGGCAACTGGGATCACACTGCATCTAAATTTTCTGTATTTCCTGGCTCCACTACAATTGAGAGCACAGCAGAGCTATGATTTGAGGCTCCAGAGGGGTGTGCTGTCAGTTGGATGTGTCCTCAGGGAGTTCATCACATAACAGAGAACAGCCTTTGAGACATGTAGAACTGCTGCTTTTCTTGACAAGGACTCCAGAAGGGATCCTTGAACCCCCTGTAAGGCTGCCACATGCCCTGCAGATATTTTGGAATTAAATCCATCAGGAAAAGAATGTCTTTCCAAAAATTGAGGAGTGTCGTGATAGCTTTGTTTGAAATGTGCTGCTGCTCTCCAAGAAGTGCAGACTTGGACTTCCTGACAACCATGACCTGGAGATGGCATCAACTGTCCAGTGACTGGCACCAGAGTCCCCTGTGTCCTGGTGTGTACAGCCTGCTTGAAGGGACAGCAAGTCCTTGTGACATCCAGAGAAAGAGGAAGGAAAGGGGTGGAGTCATGGGTCGCATCCAAACCTCCTCTAAAGTAGGGAAGACTGTGGATCACTGCTGCTCCCTCCTGGATCTAGGTAATTAAAGACATTCCCATCTTGCAGGAGGAGATGGGGGGTGATGACACATGTCCAGAGCAGCCCTGACTCGTCCTGAAGCTCCACACACTGCTCCAGGCCAGTGGCAGCTCTTCAACCAGGAAGACAACCGAGTCACTTTGGGAGCTGGATGAAACATCACCAAACCTGCGTCAATCCCACCTCATCCAGGATGTAGAAAAGCCTCAGATCTATCCTCAAACAATTATCTGTACCCAAACACACCAGACTGCATCACTGCCTGAGCCAGAGAATGCCCAAGAATCCAAAGTATGTGGGGCATGTCCAAGCAGGGAAGGGAGAGCCAGGAGCCCCTGGTACAGCCTGGGCACTACCACCCCCCACAGTTGGAGTCCAGCTGTGCTCCAACAGCAGGACTCTGTGACAGACAGCTGAAGGCCAGAGACTTCCCTGGCCCCAGCTGGCTTCACCCACCACCCAAACCTCTCTCCAGATGCTGAATCCCACTCCTCTGCAGCTAAGGGAAGCACAGCTCAGTGCATGGGAGCTGGCTGTCCAATCTGCTTGGAAAACCATGATTCACCCCAGCCTGGTTTGCCCGAATGGTTTCCCTGTTCCTGCTACCACCCATCCCTGTGTCGGACCTGGGAAGGGACATCCAGGAGGGGGATGATTTGACCGGATTGTGAAATGATGAGAAAGAGCAGAAGCACACAATGAAGCCTTGCTGCAGGCAGCAGCACCCCAGCCTGTCACTGCAGGGACAGTCCACTCCTGCCACGGTCCTTTGCTGCAGCCTTACACTGTGCTCTTCTGGGAACTTGGAGCTCTGGCACCACACCAAGCCCTGGAGGACTCCACAGGGCCAACTGATCCCTAACCACATCCCTCATGCAACTTTGGCTGCTGTTGCCTCATTCCCATGTCATGCTGTCAGTGGGATGACAGCATCCATATCCTGAACAGGTGGGAAGGAGTTTGCACTTTCCTGCCCCCCAGAGCCTGTCAGGAAGAGGCAGGCAGGGCACAGAGAAACCAGGGAGTCCCTGCAGAGTTTGCCAAAGGAATGAGTGTAGTAGAGTTGGTGTAAGCTCCGAGATAAAAGACCCAACAGGGAAAATGGGAGGGCTGGAGGTGCTGGGTTGGCTCTGAGAGCACCAGGCTGGTGCTGGGTGGCAGGAGCAGGAGTGCACAGGGACACAGCCAGCTGTGGGCAGCTGTAGCACAGGAAAATATTCTTGGAGGTGTCAGGGCACTGAGACCAAAGTGTGAGTTTGGTCTTAACCTGTCAGCTGAGACCAAACCTCAAATCTTGTGTCCTTCCTGACAAGAGAGACCTGGAGGGGCTGGAGCGTGTCCAGGGAAGGGAACGGAGCTGGGGAAGGGGCTGCAGCCCCAGGAGAGGCTGAGGGAGCTGGAAAGGGGCTCAGCCTGGAGAAAAGGAGGCTCAGGGGGGACCTTGTGGCTCTGCACAACTCCCTGCCAGGAGGGGACAGCCGGGGGGGTCGGGCTCTGCTCCCAGGGAACAGGTGAGGTTCAGGTTGGATATTGAGAAAATTCCTTCATGGAAAGGTGTTCAGACACTGTCACAGCTGCCCAGGGCAGTGCTGGAGTTTCCATCCCTGGAGGATTTAACAGTCGTGTGGATGTGGCACTTGGGGACATGGGTCAGTGGTGGCCTTGGCAGTGGTGAGAGAATGGTTGGACTTGATGCTCTCAGAGGGCTTTTCCAACTTTAATGATTCTGTGATTCCGTGAGTCTGCAGCAAGTCACAGCCTCCTATCTCCCAGGCAAAGGCAGCTGCTCCCTGGCTCTGCTGAGTGGGAACACGCAGGGTTCAATCAGCACCGGGACCCAGCCCCAGCAGAGCCAGCCCCAGGGTGTGCCAACACCCCCAGCCTGCCCTGGGGAATGGTCCAGCTCCTGCAGCTCCAGAGGCATCAAGGCCACGGGGCTGGGAAGGGGACAAGGAGAGGGCAAAGGGGGACAGGCATCACCCAGGCTCGGGGCTGTTCATCTCAGGGGTGCTGCTGCATGGCAGGGCTGACTCTGCCATGGGAACGCTGGCACTAAAGACAGCACCAAGCTGGGGGTCTAGAGAAACTGGTGAAAGGCTTCTCCCAGCACGGGGAGGACTGGGAGGGGCTCAGAGAGGCTGAATTCTATAACCTCCACACAGAGGAGCTCAGTTAGAGCCCTGAAGCCCCTCTACTTCTACAGCAGGGAGGGGGACACATCCCCCACTCCCCCCTGGGTGCTGCTGCGTGCTCACTTGGGAACCCCTCCCATTGTGTGCAGGATGGGTGCTGTTTGGTTCTAAACCACTCCTTTTCCCACAGCATCTTCCCACAGGGAATACCCTAGGGGTCGCCAGCATGGGTCACCCCTAAGTGACAGCCTCTAGGGTCCTCTCTAAGAACTTCTGACATTATTTGCTTTTTTGACATTTCATTTTTATTCCTCTCAATACATCTCTTCTGGAGTTTCAGTCATCAAGCCAGCTGGTGTACGTGGACACTGGTACCTGCATGACCAGAGATGTTCCCTGTCTGTCCTGTACAGCAGCTGTCCCACTGAATCATGGAATGGTTTGGGTTGGAAGGTGTCACTGTACGGCTAGGAAGCGGCGAAAGGACACAGCAACATGACTCCTCTTCCAAGCAAGAAAGAGCGATTTATTGAAAAAGCCATGGCATTTATATAAGGAAGATTGCAAAAAACAAAGTAGGAAAGACTCATTGGTCAAAGAAGGCAACACCTCTTTGAAAACATGCTTCTGTGAAAAATATCACGTCTGTCACGTATCCAGCAGGTGTTTAATAATTGTTATTAGTACTTGTCCTTGGGCAGCTTGAGAGCAAGGCTGCCCTCTTGGTTCCCAGCAGTACCCTGATGACAGGAAGGGACCTTAAAGATCAACCAGTTCATCAAACCCAGCAGCCAAAAACTGAGATCAAGAAGGAGGGGTCTATCCATGGAGAGGAAAGGATGCAGAGCAGATTTATCACAAGTGGGAGGAGAAAAGACAAGAACGTACCTTAAATACTCTGGAAAAGCAGGACTTGATAGATCTGATTTGAAGCAATTCAGGTGCCAAATCCTGATTTTCCATGCAGTGTTTCTACAGCCTTGCAGCACCTGAATTATGTCGATGGAGAGGTTAGGGGAAAGATTTGTGCTTCTTTAAATAACAGATTTAACAGTAAATAGAGAATTTATTGCTAAGGCCTGATGGCTCCTGTTTTTTGAGCACTGAGGTGTGACTCACCTGTGCTGTCCTGGTGCCTGAGCTACACCTCTTCTGTCAGTTTTGAGAATTCCCTGCAGAAATCCCAGCTGAGGGGCACTGCTTGAAGGTACTGAGTATTTTTTAATCCAGCGGAAGGAAACACTTGATTGAGGACCTAACGTGATTGAGGACATGGAAGATATCTTCCAAGGTCCAATTATTCCTTCAAGGTCACTGGGAAGCATGAAAAATAAGCAGCTTCATTTCAAGCAGAAAAGGTTTATGTTATGAAATCAAAACTCTGCAATGGTGGCTGGAAAACCAGGACACAGAATCATGGAATATCCTGAGCTGGAAGGGACCCACAGGATCATCCAGTCCAACCCCTGGCCCTGCCCAGACGTCCCAACAATCCCACCCTGTCCATCCCTGGCAGCGCTGTCCAAACACTCCTGGGGGCAGTGCCCATCCACCCCCAAGGCACGAGCCACAGAAAAACTCCCTGCCTTTCTCATCATTCTCCTACTCCCTTAGAGGAAAGCAGTCCCTTGAAGAGGTGTTTCACTCCTGCAGCTACCTCACTGCTCCCTCCCAGTCCGGCCTCTCCAACGACCCCATTGCCATCAATTTAAAGGCAGCAACACCAGAGGGATTGCACTGGTTTATTGCTGTAAAAGGAGCGTTGACTTCCTGAAGTCTCTGTGTGCTGTAAGCCGTGGCTGGAGCCAGGGCTTGGCCTGCAGGAGGAGCTCTCTGGACGTGTCTCTTGGTTGCTTTTGTGTCAGCAGCTCCTGCCTGTTCCTAGGGCTCTGCTTCATCCGCAGGCAAAGGGGTGCTGGGAGCTGGCACCTTCCCATTCCTGCGATCGAACACTTCCAGGGACTTTTTAAACTGTTCGGCCTTCTTCTTTCTCAACATCATCTTTCTCTCCTGTTCTTTCAAAAACTGCTGCTGTAATTGTTTGTGGAGACGATGAGTTTTCTTTTTGGCCTCATCAAAGCTTTTTACCTTTGTGAGAGCAAACATAAGACCTTATTGCCACTTATTTCCACTCTCCTACCATGAAAAAAAGAATTCCAAAGTGGTGCTTGTCTTCAGGAAGAGACAGATCCTGCCACATCCCTCACTATGGCCAAGGTGATCTCTGAGCAAAAAGCTCAGATATGCAGAATCACAGAAACAGAGAATTGCAGAATCACAGAAACAGTGAATCACAGAATCACAGAAGGGTTTGGGCTGGAAGGGACCTTAAAGCTCACCTTGCTTCAATCCACCTTTCACTAAATCAAATTGCTCCAGGCCCCATCCAACTCCAACCTGGCCTGGAACACTTCCAGGGATCCAGGGGCAGCCACAGCTCTGTGCACCCTGTACCAGGGCCTCCCCACCTTTCCACACAGAGAAGAATCTCTTCCCAATATCCAATCTAAATGCATTCTCTTGCATATCATTGGAACAATGTCTGAGTCCAGGTTAAGTCCATGGCCATGATGCCTGTAGCTTATTCCAAACCACAGGTGTCTTGGAGACAGGATATGACAGCTGTGTCCTGAGGTTAGGATGGAGGCACAACCACTCGTGTCAAAGGTGGCCCAAATCCAACAACTGCCTCTCCCAAGCATTGGAGAGAGCCTTGGCATCCCCTCCTGATCCAGGAGGCTGAAGATCTAAAGGCCTTCTTGTGCCACAGGGAGCCGTGAGCTTTGTCCCAGGGAAGAGGAGACCTCACCTTCTCCTCCAGGAGTTGCAGCTTACGGGCACTGGTGGGGCCACTGGAGGTGGGTAGGGGGTAGTCCAAGTCAAGGTCCCAATCTGCAGGGCTGCTCAGGGTGAGAAAGGGCTTAGTGTCAGAGGCCCACGGACCTGCTCCCAGAGAGTGAGGGGCCCCCAGCCCCAGGGTGGTGTGAGGGTTACCCAGGGTGGTGTGAGGGTTCCCCAGCCCCAGGACAGTGTGAGGGTTACCCAGCCCCAGGACAGTGTGAGGGTTACCCAGAGCAGTGTGAGGGCTCCCCAGCCCCAGAGCAGTGTGAGGGCTCCCCAGCCCCAGAACAGTGTGAGGGCTCCCCACAGCAGTGTGAGGGCTCCCCAGCCCCAGGGCAGTGTGAGGGCTCCCCAGCCCCAGGACAGTGTGAGGGCTCCCCAGCCCCAGGGCAGTGTGAGGGTTCCCCAGCCCTGCACCGGGGCCTGCTGATCTGCTGGCTCTGGGGTGGTGCAAAGATGGTGACACGAGGCCGTGTTTGGCTTTGCTCCTCCATGACCTCCTGCCTCTGCTGTTGGTGGTCAGTTGTCAAGGTGACCTTGACACCTCCAAACTCTACCTCAGTGACACAGTGGTCCCAACAGCTTGTCCAGCCCCAGCCCTTCACCCACCACATCAGTGCCATCCTCAATGTCTGCCTGGAGTAGTGACCAGGTTCTGTCCCGACATGGAGCACCCGTGTGTCCCCATGATGGACATCTCCACCACCTGCATCTCCAGCTGCTGGGCTCAATGACAGTCAGGATCCACAGTGTGGGGACACACTGGGATGAGTCAGTCCCCACTGGCTACTTGGCCTGATGGGTGGGGCACCATTCCATGTCCCCTACGGGAATAGAATCATAGAATCATGGAATCATTGAATGGTTTGGATTGAAAGGGACCTTAAAGCTCATCTTGTTCCACCCCCTGCCATGGGGAGGGACACCTTCCACTATCCCAGGGTGCCCCATTGTGCGACCTGGCCTTGGACACTGCGAGGCATGGGGCAGCCACAGCATCTCTGGGCAACTTGTGCCTCTCCACACTCACAGAGAACAGTTTCTTCAAAATATGCAAAAACTCTCCTTCAAAACTCTCCTTCAGTTTGAAGCCATTCTTCTTTGTCCTGTCCTTCCAGACCTTTATCCTAAGTTTGTCTCCATCTTTCTTGTCTCCCTTCAGGTACTGGAAGGCTGCAAGTAGGTCATCCTAAAGCCTTTTCTTCTCCAGGCCAAGCTATCCCTATTCTGTCAGCATTTCCTCACAGCAAAACTGCTCCATCCCTCTGATCATCTTGGTGCCTCCTCTGGACTTGCTCCAGCAGCTCCAGCTCCTTCCTGTGCTGGGCTCCAGGGCTGGTGGGGTCTCACCTGCGCAGGGCAGAGGTGCAGAATCCCCCTCCCCTGCTGCCCATGCTGGGGAATCAGCCCAGCACAGAGTGGCTTTTTCCAAGGTCAAATCCTGCAGTCCCAGCATAGAGCCCAACAGCAGCTCCTGGCAGCAGAGTCAGGCCAGTGCAAAGTTCAGCATCGACAGATCCGGATGCTCAGCTCTCCAGCCAGGGTGGTGCCCCATGTTTATGGAAACAAGTAGGAGAAACACTGCTGCTTCGAGTAGAAATGAGCTGTTGTGACCTCTTGGCAAGAAATCCAGGGAAAGCCAGCAGCAATTCTTCCAGATCCATGCTGAAGCACTGAAAATAAACTCACATCTGAGGAGCTGGAACATAAAGTCTGTGCTGCTGAAAGTACAGAGGGTTTGAGATACCCCAGCGAGTAGTGAATTTTACTATTAATAAAATCAGCACAGTTTTCACATCTCATTTGTACCAGGCCTTTGACAGGGACTCCAAAACCACCACGTGCTCGGGGAGTGTTGTTTTATTCCAGCACAAAATGTGCTGCTGAGGCAGGACAGCAACTTGTGTGAGTCAGGAGACTTGGAATGTCACTGACACTTGTTTTTCCTAACTGGGATAGTGCTTTGGATTTTGAAACAGCAACTCAAAGTCCCGTCATCTGCTGCCTTCCAGAGAGGGAAGGAAGAGCACAGGCTCCAGCATCTCTGGTTGGGAGAGACCCAAAGATGTCATGAACCTTTCTCTTCCCCCACCTGATTGCCACAACTCTTTCTCAGGAGATGCACTGGGAGATCCTTGGTTATTGTCCCTGCCCATGGCAGGGCATTGGAATGAGATGAACTTCCAACCCTTCCCTTCCAACCCAAATCATTCCATGTCTTATGATTTGAGCAAGCTGCTCTTTGATTATGAAGAACCCCACTCCTTGGTAGGATCCCATAGTCCAAATATATGTGAGGGGCTGGAGCCAGGTGGGGATCAGGCTCTTTTCCCAGGGAATAAGAGACAGGACAAGGGAGATAGTCTCAAGTTGCACAAAGGGAGGTTTAGGTTGGATATTAGGGAAACCTTCTTCACAGAAAGGATGGTAAGGCATTGGAACAGGCTACCCAGGGCTGTGATGTGTTAAAAAAATGTGAGTATGTGGCACTTGGGGACATAGGCTAGTGCTGACCTTGACAGTGCTGGGGGAACAGTTGGACTTGGTGATCTTAGAGAGCATATCCAACCTTAACCATTCCATCTTTTTCTGATTCTAACACTTTTAAAATGCCTCTAAGCTCCTGTAATTTCATATTTTAGAAACTCATCTACTCAGCCAAGAGCCTGCTCAGTGCAGGGCAGGAGCCTGTGACACAGAGAGCCAGCAGTGAAACCAGCTGTGGGGCTAGAAGGGGTAATCCTGTTCATCTCCTGGCCTCCAGTCTCATTTGGGCAGCTTGAAATGCCCTCAGCTCTCTGGGCTAGGCTGTCCTACAAGGAAATATGCCATCTTCCTACATCTACCTTAGATACAGCTTTGCCATAATTCCAACTCCATACCCAGGACAGTTCCTGACACTACTTGAGGACTGAGATGCAGTAGGTTTGATAGCACAGCCCAGCACATCCTGGAAGGATATAATTTCCTGGCTCAGGCTCCCCAGCTTAGCAAGTATTTGTCTCTGCAGCAGATCCCAAATCCCACTGTGCCAGTGCAGAGAGCTCCCGACAGGCCCCAGGGCAACAGTTAATCCCTGTCCTGAAGCAGAGATCATTTCCACCCTGTGCTCCCAGGCACACAGTAAATCCACCCTGGATTTCCTCTCCCCTGGGTGGGCACATGCTGCTCCTGCTCCAGCACCATCCCAGCACGTTCCATCGTCAATTCCAAGGAAGGGTTCAGCAGCAGATCCATGAAAAACTGTCTGGCCCGATGGCATAACTACACCGTCTCACTAGACACAGGTTTATTTCTCCCACCTTGGACTTTCACACTTCACGTGGAGCTCCTTGATCAGAAGGATTTTGAGCAAGGAGCTGGAGGGACAGGACACAGGGAATGGCTTCCCACAGCCAGAGGGCAGGGAGAGATGGGATATTGGGAAGGAATTATTCCCTGTGAGGTGGGGAGGCCCTGGAACAGGCTACCCTGAGAAGGTGTGGCTGTCCCACGACCTATCCCTGGAAGTGTCCAAGGCCAGGTTGGACACAGCTTGGAGCAACCTGGGGTAGTGGAAGGTGTCCCTGCCCATGGTTGGGGGTGGGATGAGACGACCTTGAGGTTCCCTTCGCACCCAAACCATCTTGTGATTCCATGATTCTTTGTCAGTCAGCACCTCCAAGCATGTGGAGATGCTGCCCATCCCTCAGAACTGTGTCTCCTCCTCACAAGGGGCCATCCCTACCCATGCTCACATGAGGGCCTTGCCTGTTTTTCCCTGCTCCAGCTGGGCTGGTCCTGCCCTGTGCCAGGGGCTGCTCTCCAGGAAGGTGTCCCATCTTCTCCCCTCCCAAAAAAACCCAGGGCTGGGATGCCTTTCCCTCATCCAGCTTGGCCAGAGCAGCACTGGACTCAGCACACTCAGCAGCTGTCAGTGGGGTGGGAAACCAAATCCTTCCTGGGGCCAGAGCAGAGGGATAACACCAGGCTGAGATCATGGCCTGGAATACCCGGAGAGAGGGTCGCCACACCCAGCCACCCCTCCCACCACTGCTGGGCTTTCCATTGGGGCAACACCAGCCCCAGTCCCAGAAGGAGTGCTGCCCTCGGGACCCCCAGGGACAGCGCAGCTACTGTCTCCTCTGCACAGGGACACACACGGCCACAACAGATCACACTCCCTGGAGCTGCAGAGCCCCGGGAGCACCACAAGGCACTGAATCCAGGGTGGAAAAGGCAAAGCCGTGGATGGAGCCAGGATGCAGGCAGACCCCAGTGTCAGCAAATGAGTCAGGGGGCTGGGATAGGATGGGAGTCCCTGGAGGAGGGCTCCTGAGCCAGCGATGCTGCAGGTGGCAGGTTTGCATACCTCACTCCTCCCTTCCAACACTCCCCGCTATGAAAAAGCCTCTGGAATGTGAGCCCAGAAAGCAAACAGGCTCCCGGCCAGAGCAGGGCTGATAACTGCGGGCCCTTTTTGTCCTTTTTGGGATGGGCACCACTCCAGCCACACCTGGGGCACCTTGGCAAAGGTGGCAGCAGCGCTGGCATGCTGGGCACACCCCGGAGAGGTGCCCGCCCCTCTCCTGAGTGCTGGGAAGGAGCCGTTCCTCAGGTGCTGCTGGAAGCAGCCTCAAATCACTGCCCTAATCATGGAAAAAAATCGCTGTTTGGGAAAGAGGGTGGGAACCAGTGGGGATTTTCCAGGGGAAGTGAGGTTGTGCTTGTGTGTTCAAGTGAGTCATCAGGCTGGAGAGGGACGGGCAAGCAACACACGGTGTGACTTTTGGGGCTGTCCTGTGCAGGGCAAGGAGCTGGACTCGATGATCCTTGTGGATCCTTTCCAAGCCAGGATATTCCATAATTCCATGATTCAAGGGACAGGAAGCTCCAGCGTCATACCACCTCAGGGCAGGGCAAACCTCCCAGCCCTTTTCCAGACAATTGTGGTCAGTGACTGCTCTCCATGTCACTGCATCCCTCTGGTGTCCTGTGGGGTGTCCCAGTGTCAGCCCTGGGGCTGCCAAACCGCAGCTGTCCCTGCTGGAGCTGGAGATGCTAGACACACCTTCCCAGGAGCTGGAACATCCTGAGGCATTTCTGTGCCTCAGTTTCCTATCCCTGCACGGGCTGTTCCTCCCTTCCTTCCTTCTTGGCCAGGAGATCACTGGGAGCCGAGGGTGGAGTACAACAAAAATAGAGCTTTATTTTGGAACAAGTGCAATCAGAGCTGGGTCCTTCAGCCCCGGCGTGGATACAAGTGTGGCAACGGCCACCACAGACCCCAGCAGCAGTGCCAGGTACACACACCGGCTGTCCCTTTGCCATGGCGAGTATGTGCTGTGTCACAGCCCAGCACTGTCCCGTGTCACAGCCCACCACTGTCCTGGAGTGATGGCAGCTGGTCCAGGCTGCTCCTGTCCCCTCAGCTGGGCTCTCACCATCTCTGCCACGGATGCCAGTCTGCAGCGAGCTGGGAGGGGTGGGGACAGCTGTGGGGGCTGAGGGGCATGGTAGGGACAAAGACAACACTGGCAGCACCACCAGCAGCCCCATGGGATTGTCATGACACGGTGAGGATGGGGACAGGAGAGGAGACATGCACCCACCCTGTCCTGGGTGTTCGGTTCAGCCACGAGAACGGAGTGTACACAGAGAGCCAGGGGCCACTCCAGCCAGCAGAGCTCAGCAGTGACACACACACACAGACACACGCGCACAGACACGCGCGCACAGACACACAGACGCGCACACAGACACACGCATACACACACACACACGCACACACACACAGACAGACATCTGTTTTCCCAGGTGGGACAGCAGCCGGATGCACAGAGCTGTGTATCCAGAGCTGTGTATCCAGAACCAGGTCCCTGGGTGTGCCATGTGCACAGCCAGTGCACACACGCAGGTACCTGCTCACCTGCACAGAGACCCAGTTACAGCAGTACCTGTCAACAGCACACACCAGCACACACACAGAGCTGTGCACACATGTGCCACACACTCACCTATGTACAGTCTGTACCAATGCACACATGCCCACAAGCACGTAGAGCCTGTGCATACAGAGCCGTGCACACCAATGTGTGCAGTGTCAAACACATCAACACACGCATGTCTCACACAGAGCCATGCCCACATTTGCAGAGCCTGTGCATACCCACAAGCACAGAGCTGTGCACAGACCCACTCACACCTGACTGTGCAATTCAACACACGTGCATACACCTGTGCACATCAGCACATGCACAGTGCTGTGCACACCAGCACACACAGACACTGTGCAAAGCAGGATGTGTACACTCACATCTGGGCACACCAGAAACCACACAGCATGCAGCAATGCACACTGACACGTGTGTGCTCCTGTGTGTGCACACAGAGCCGTGCACACTGACACGTGTGTGCTCCTGTGTGTGCACACAGAGCCGTGCACACTGACACGTGTGTGCTCCTGTGTGCACACAGAGCCGTGCACAGACACTTGTGTGCTCCTGTGTGCACACAGAGCCGTGCACACTGACACATGTGTGCTCCTGTGTGTGCACACAGAGCCATGCACACTGACACGTGTGTGCTCCTGTGTGGGCACACAGAGCCATGCACACTGACACGTGTGTGCTCCTGTGTGGGCACACAGAGCCATGCACACTGACATGTGTGTGCTCCTGTGTGCACACAGAGCCATGCACACTGACATGTGTGTGCTCCTGTGTATGCACACAGATCCATGCACACTGACACGTGTGTGCTCCTGTGTGCACACAGAGCCGTGCACACTGACACACATACACAGAGTCACAGGCACAGCATGTGCAGACTCACACACACTGGCACAGCACTGCCCCAGAGCCCTCCTGGCCCCAACCCCCTCCACGGGTCCCTACTCGTGGCGTGGGTGCCGCCGCAGCCCACGCAGGCCCCAGCAGGCGGCCAGGAGCCGGGGCTGGTGGTACAGCACCATCCCCGCCAGCGTCAGCGCCACGCCAGCGTAGCCCAGCGCGCCCAGCCGTGTGCCAAACAGCAGTCGTGACAGCAGCAGGTTGCCCACCACGGTGAGGCTGCCCAGGAGGTGCAACGTGAGGGCCGAGGTGAGGGATAGGAGGCAGGAGGTGGCCAGGTTGTAGAGCACGGAGCCCAGGCAGCTGAGCAGGACGCAGCCCCAGAGCGCGGCGTCGGGGCGAAGGACGCCCTGCCACGAGGGGCCCAACTCCAGCGCCACGGCTGCCCCAAACAGCAGCACGAAGCTGGGCAGGGACGTCAGGCCGAGCAGGGACAGCGCGTCCAGACCATCCTCCTGTAGCAGCACACCTGGGGGGACAGGAGACAGTCAGTGGGCATCCCACGGGAACACCCACCTGCCGCAGGAACACCCAGCACCCACAGGAGACACCCACCAACACGAGACCAAGCAGTAAAGAAATGCCAAACGTCACTGGGAAGGGGGAAATGAGGGGGGGCAGTTCCTTCCATGGGCTGGGGTGCCCTGGTCTCAGGGAGTCCCAGTTTAGAGGTTCCCTGGTTTGGACGCGTCTGTTCAGGAATTCAGGAATCCTTCATTTCTGAGATTCCTTGGTTTAGGGGTGCCCTGGTTCACGGGGTGTCCCACTTTGGGGATGCCCTGATTCAGAGGGTGTCTGCTTTCAAGGGTGCCTGTGTTTGGGGTCAGAGTGCCACAAGGGGAGTTGGATAGGGCAGCCCTCCCAGCTGTCCCCCCCTCCAGGTCATCTGAGGACAGTGGGGACAGCAGGCACAGCAGGGCTGGCTGCCACACAGACACGCCTGTCTACCCTATTCTCCTCAGGGCCACTGTCCATGTCCCACTGGGGGTTGCAAGATGATAGGGCAGTGGCACAATGACCAGTGGTGTCCCTTGGCGGGGTCTCAGCACCCCAGTACAGCCATGGAGACCTTGGGGTGGGCACAGGGCCCCATGCCAGAGCCTGTCCCCAGGGTGCCCCACAGGCTCCAGAGGAAATGCTCTCTTCCCAGCCAAAAACATTCCAGCTGGCTCCTTGCTGCCACTTGCCAAGGACACCACGGCCCAGGTGGCACCACGGCTACTAGAGTCCTCGGGAAGGGGGGACTCGTAGGAGTCCAGCAGCCCACAGGGATGGGAAAGGCTGGGTGACCCTGTGCCGAGCCGGGGCACTTCTACCCCCCATGGTCCAAGGACAGCGCAGGGACACTAATGGTGTCATCACTGACAAACCAAAGTCACGACACCTCAAGGCCACGAGTACGACACAGCCCTGAGAGGGGCAAGGGTGGCTCTGGGGCGGCAACAGAAAACAGAGTAGTCAAGGGGTGGCACTGGGGCTGCAGTGATACGAGGGTGGCACCAGGGCTGGGATGAAACTGGGAGCCCGAGTGAGTGCCACCGTGTTTGGGGTGACACTGTGGCTAGGCAGCGTCACCAGCACAAGTGGCACTGGGGTGATACCAGTGATAGGGTGGGGTGGCACTGGGGCTGGGGTGACACCAGGGTGCACAGTGGGTGGCAGGGCGAGCAGGGAGAACCCCCAGCACCGGCGGTGGCACCGAGGTGACACCAGCACTCCCATGTCCCAGGGGCCGTGCCAGGGGCAGGCAGACATGCAGGACAGAGACAGGCGGCACTTACTCTGCTGGATGGACTTGAGGGCGCGGAGCACGGTGGCGGCCAGGAGGAAGCCGCAGCCGGGCTGGGAGAAGCAGAGCCCGCCGGCGATGCTGCAGGCGGCCCCGGCACACACCGGCCCCATGGCCCAGAACTGCAGCGGGTGCGGCCGCCGGCCCCACAGCACCCCCAGCACCAGCGTCACCAGCGGCGTGGTGGTGGCCACGGCCTGGGCCACGTCCAGCTGCACGTAGCTCAGGCCCAGGTTGCCCAGGGCCACGCTGGTGCAGAAGGTGAGGCTGAGCAGGTAGATCCTGGCGCGGGGCCGGGGGCCCGGGGGCCGTGCCCAGCCCAGCGGGTAGCCCACGGCCACGCCGGACAGCATGTGCAGCGCCGAGAGCAGCAGCGGGTAGCGGAACCCGTGCGCCGCGAAGATCCACTTGTTGAGGCCGGCCATGGTGGTGCCGGTGCCCAGCCAGGCCAGCACGCTGAGGGTCAGCGGCAGCCCCGGCCCCGGCCCGGGCCGCCCCCCGCCCGCCTGCCCCGGGTCGGGCTTCCAGGGCCGCAGGCCGCCCCCGCCCGCCGTGCTCATCGCAGCTTCATCGCCCCGCCGCGACCGCGGGCACATGGCCACCGGCTCCGCTGCCTCCGGCCGCCGCTCGCCGCTCTGCCCCGTCCTCCCCAGAGCCCCGCGATGGGTGGCGGTGACAGCGGCGGTGACAGCGGCGGTGTCCCCGTTCCCTGCGGTGGCGTGGCCCGGCCGGGGGTGCTGGCGGTGCTCAGTGCCGAGGTGGCGGTGCCATGTGCCGGGGAGGCGGCGGCGCCGGCCGGGTCCCCGGGAAAGTTTGGCGATGGCGGGAGGGAGGGCGGAGGCTCCTCCCTGCGAAGGCACCGCGTCACTGCCGGGCGGGCGGGGCACGGCGGGCACGGGCACCGGGGACACACCCGGGGGGCCGGCGGCCAGCCCTGGCCCTCGTCACCGTGCGGTCGCTCCGTGGTGACAGCGGGGCCGCCTCCAAGACCCCGCCCGATCCCCGCTCCCCCCCGATCCGGGCCCCAAACCGCCGCTGCCCCGGTGGTTTTGGAGGGGATTAAACTCCAAGGGGAATCACGCAGATTTGGGCACACCTGAGGGTCCCCCTCGGGCACCGCGGTCCCCGAGCCCGAGGACAGTGGGGGCTCAGTACCCCCCCGGGGCTTACAGGGGAGGAGCATCCTAGCTGACACCTTGCAGAGGATGAGCAGCACTGACTCGGACTCCCCAAATCTTTGGCCGCCCCAAAAATGCTTGGACACCCCAAAACCGGCTGTTCCCAGCGGTCACCTGCCCCATTCCCGAGTGAGACCAGGACTGGAGGACTGGAGGTGTCCTGCACCTGCAGGACAAAGGGCACGGTGTATGTCCCGTCCTCCAGCCCCTGGCAGATTTGGAGTGCTGGCCCATGGAAAGCAGGAGGCAGGGAGCCGGCAGGTCCTGTGCCCACAGTGGGGGTTTCATTGCCATCAACCCCCACCCTCTACCACTCGCTGAGGCGCAGAATGAGGGTCTCCCCATCTTTGGGTCTGTAGTCAGCGATACCTGTGGAGAGAGGGACAACAGTTTGGGGTGAGACAGCAGCTGTGGGGCTGCAGGGGACCCCTGCCACCTCCCCAGGGACCCCCACCCACCACTCACCCATCTGCAGGGGCGTGTCGGGCGCCGTCAGGAGCTGCCAGTAGTTCCGCTTCTCCTGCCGGGCCTCCAGCCCCAGCACCTGGGTCAGGAAGGGGCCCTGGGGAGTGTCCTGAGTGTGGAACCTGGGGGTGACACAGCAGGGTCAGGGGGCTGAGGGTCTGACCTCCACTGGTACAGAGCTGCTCCCAAGGGAGCTGTGCAGTGGGAACTGGAGTGAGTCCGGCACAGGGCACAGGTGCAGGGCATGTGGCCACCACAGCGTGACCCCCACATACTTGAAGATATGGGGCTTCAGGGCAGTAGCCGCCTGGAGCACGTCCAGGAGGGAGGCGGAGGCGGGTACCAGCACAGGGCGGTCGTAGAGCCGGAGCTCATAGCACCAGGGCAGGGGACACTCCACCACCAGCTGCACCATCTTGTTCCCCGGCACCTCAGCCAGGGGCTCCATGTCCAGGGGTGTCAGCGTGCCTGCGAGAAGCCACCAGGGCACAGGTGACACCCAGCCACTGTGGTGACACTAACCCCAGTCCTGTTACCCCTGGCTCCTACCTGGCTCGTCTTGGCAGTGCATGGAGGCAATGTCCAGGTAGGAGCGGCCGTGCAGCACCGGCAGCACCTGGGCCATGGTGGCAGCAGTGCCAAAGGCTTCCAGGTTCTCCAGCAGTGCAGCCATGCCCTGGCTGAACGCTGACTCCGTCTGGCACGTGCCTGTGGCCAGGAACACCTGGGACAGGAAGGGATGGAGGTGGTGGGAAGAGGGAGGAGAGTTGGACACCTGAGAACTGCACTGCTGAGCATCACCTGCCCTGAGGCAGCTGCTCCTGCCTGGGCACCCACATCTGCACCCACTTCCTGCCATGCCCCTTCCCAGTGCCAGCCCAGATGTCCCCTCAGGTGACACCCACCTGCAGGGCCCATGGGGTGCTGTAGATGTTGCCAATGATGCCGTTGGAGCCCTGGATCTCGGCCAGGCCCCTGTTCACACTGTGTGCGGCCACCCGGAGCTCGGCCGCCAGGTCGGTGTCCACCAACCTCCTCTGCTCCAGGCAGGTGAAGGCCAGTGCCACCACGGCCCTGGTGTCTGCAGGGACACCCCAGTGTCACCCTGGAGTCACACACATGCCAGGGTGCCACCACGGCCCTGGTGTCTGCAGGGACACCCCAGTGTCACCCTGGAGTCACACACATGCCAGGGTGCCACCACCTGTGCCCACGGGCCCTTACCCACAAGATTGCCATGGTGCCCGAGCTTTCCATAGTTCTGGGCCGTGAGGAGCCGCCGGATCACCCCCTCCCGCACCCGCTTGTGGTGCACACACAGCGCCAGCATGCCCAGCCCGTACTGGTAGTAAGTGGTGAGGGGGTGGCCGTCCTGCCAGGAGCCTGGGGACAACGTGCGGCGTCACTGGGCTGAGCCGCTGCCTCACAGCTGGACATGTAGGTGCCAAGTGGGAACTCACCCCGCAGGGACACGCTCACCTATCCAGTCTTCCTCCAGATAGTACTTGAGCCACGTCACCAGCGTGCGATGGGAATGGGGTGAGGGACAGGTGGCCCGCAGCCCCAGCAGGTACAGTGCCAGCCTCCCCGTCTGCGGGGGCTCTGCCACGCTCCTGCAAGGCACCGGTCACCTCCCAGGACACTGCCTGAGGTGTCACCTGCCCTGAAGGGACCCCAGGACACCCACACATACGTGCTGTGCTCAGCATTCCACCGGGAGTGGCCGTGGGCCTGCAGGCTCCTGCGGGGACAGGGCGTCAGCATGGGGGACAGGGGCAGCCCCAAAGGCCCATGGGGGACCCGCAGGGACCCACCTGCCATAGGGGTGCCGGAATGCGTCCTGCAGCCGCTCCAGGTACCGCTGCTCCAGCTGCGGGTCATGCTCGCGGGCCAGGCGCAGGGCCAGGTACACGGAGGGGTCGGGGTCCCGCGCGGGGTCCCCCGCCAGCCCCAGCAGCCGCGCACTCAGTGCCCGCACGGCACCCGCAGAGCCCTCCGGGACCTCTGCCCCGGCCGGGGAGAGGCAGCGCAGGTCAGGGGGCACGAGAGGGCCGAGACCCACCCCAGGCATGGCCCTGCAGCTCCACAGACCCCTCAAAGCTGTGCGGTGCCCCAGCACCCACGCCTCTGTGCAACCCACACCCTCCGCATCCCCCCAAATCCCATAACCTTCAGATTTCCCACCAAAAAAGAGAGGAAGAAACAAAGAGACGCGACGTGGAGCAGGAGCCCAGAGAACCCGAGGGGGTGGCAGGGGGCTGGGGTGACACCCCTGTCCCCAGGGACCCATGGAGGGGTGGGGGGCACGGGCTGGCTCTGGGCAGGGGAGGGACTTGCAGGGGCTGGATTGTGGGGATCTGAGCCCCGGAGAAATGGTCACCGAGAACTGCCAGGAGTCGCCGTCCGAGGGTCTGGAGATGGGGCTCATCACTCCCAGCCCCGCTCCTCGGGGACCTCCCCCGAGCTCAGGGGGTCCCGGGCAATTTGGGGCCGGGGCCGCACTCACCGCAGCACCGGGCGGGCAGGACCGCGGGCAGCAACAGCAGCAGGACGAGCGGCAGCCACATGCTGGAGCGGGCCAGGGGGACACGGGGGGACAGGCACAGCCCCGCCGGACAGCCGGGAGCGGCAGGATGAGCAGGGCCGGGAGCGGGGACAGCACAGGAAGCTGTGGCGAGGCCGCTTCCGCACAGCGGGGCCGAGTCAGCACAAACGGGGCAGAACTTTAGCCGAGAACTTTGGCCCCCCCGGGCAGCCCGGGACACCCTGACCCGAGGTGCTGCTGCTGGGGTCAACACCGGCGGTCACAGCCAAAAATAGACACAGGTGAAATGCGGCTCCTTTAGAAACGAGAATGCCCATGCTCGCCTCGAACTACGATTTAATTGAGAAAATGGAGATCGATCAGCGCCACCCGGGAGCCGAGGAATAAGCGGGGAGGGGGCACGAACCCCAAAACATAAATCCCTAAAGCCAGGGGTTGTGGGGGTCCTGAGCCCCAAGAGGTAAAACCCCTCTGCCGGGGGGACGTGGAGTCCTGAGGCACAGCAGCGGATCCCCGGAGCCCAGGAGGGGATCCCGAGGCAGTGCTGGTGCCCAGACCTGGGGGCCGCCCTGCCACCGAGACCCCCCGTGCCCGGGTGTTCCCCAGACACCCGCCCGGCTGAGGGTCTCACAGGCCAAGCACCCCAGGCCGGTGCCTGCGATCCGTACTGTAGCGCCAGGGACCACAGGAGAGCAGCGGGACCCGCAGGCCCAGGCAGGGACCCGCGGCAGCGACTCCGGCTTCCGAGCGGACCCCGAGCCCAAGCCGGACCCTCCAGCCCGCCCCTCCTGACTCGCTATATCCCGGCATGCCCCGCGCAGATCCGCCAGGGTGTTTCCCGGCGTGCTCCGGACAACTCTGCCTCACTATATCCCAGCGTGCCCTACGCCACCGCGGCCTCATTATGTCCCGGCGTGCCCTGCGCAGCCCCGCCCCTGTGCATTCAGCTCTAGTACGCCTCGGTATATCCCAACGTACTTCGCGCCATCCCTGCCGCGCTATATCCCGGCATGCCCTACGCGACACCGCAATATCTCAGTGTGCTCTGCGCCTCAGGACCCCTTCTGCTAGGGCTTTGGGCTGCCTCCGGCGCGCCTGACTGACTCCCTTTCTGCCACCTGCCCCGGCTGGCCCGCGCCGCTCTCTCTGCCTGCACCACTCGTTCTGCCTGCGTTGTTCTCGGTGTCCGTGCTGCCCTTGTGCCCACCGCAGGTCTCTCTGGTGTGCGCAGGCCCGGTCGCGGGCGCAGGCGGGCACGCGAGCAGCGCGGGGTCCTGCATTGAGCGGGGACACGTGGCGGCGGCGGCGGTGGAGCCATGGGTGGGCTGGAGAAGAAGAAGGTACCGGGTCCTTCCCGACCCCTCCTTTCAGCCGCGGTCACGCTCCTGGGGCCTGTACCTGCCGCCCGGTGTCTTCCCGTTCCGTTCCTCCCCCTCTTCCCTGCCCTCTCCCGGTGTCGGTGCATGGCTGCTCCCCCGTTCCGGTGCCGGTGACACCCCTCCGGCCGTGTCGTGCCCCTGCAGCCCTCCCTGGCAGTGGTGCTCGTCCTCTCTCCCGGTGCCTGAATCCGCTCCTGTCTCCCGCGCTGGCCGTGCATGGTGTCCGCTTCCAGCCCCCCATCCCCCGGGTCCCGTTTCTCCCTCTCCACTTCCAGGAGTCCCGGTGGCCCCGGGCCCGCTGTGGGGGTCCTCTCAGCACCCCCGAGCTCCCTCCAACACTCCCGTCTCTCCCCAGTATGAGCGCGGAGCCGCCACCAACTACATCACTCGGAACCGGGCGCGGAAGAAGCTGCAGCTGAGCCTGCCCGACTTCAGGTGCACCCGGGACCCCAGAACTCCCCGGAGCCCCTGAGACCCCCCTCCCCCTTCAGGTGGCCCTACACCCTGAGTTCCCGTCCCCTTGAACTCCCCCAGGATTCCTGGTACCCACCCAGGGGAGCAGTGGGGGATGGATCCCGTGGTTGATCTGTGGGGTGGTCCCGGGCCTCCCTAAATCCCGGTACCCCGAACTCCCTCGCAGACCCTCTGAACTCCCCCCGGGACAGCCTAAACACCCCGCTCCCGGTCCCCAGGACCCGTAAAATACCCTCAGACCACATAGCTCTCCTACCTCTCCCGAGGTGCCCAGAACCCCTGAACCCTGTCCATCCAGACCCCACTGATCACCCCCCCTTAGCCTCCTGGGAGCCCCAGGTCCCCCTTAGGGGAGCTAAGGGACTGAGGTCTGTGTGCTGGAGGTGTGGGTGGCTGTGGGATACCCTGAGCTCCTCTCCAAGGGGTGGAGTTTCCCTTTCCCTCGGGGTCATGGAGCAGTGTCCTGGGTTTTAGACTGCCAAGTTTGGGGTTCCCCCTCCAATGGAAGGGCCTGGGGTGTGCCAGGGGACACAGAGGTGCTGTGGCCCCCGTGTCCCAGCCCTGTCCACATCCCCAGGCGCCTCTGCATCCTCAAGGGGATTTACCCCCACGAGCCCAAGCACAAGAAGAAGGTGAACAAGGGCTCCACCGCCCCCAGGACCTTCTACCTGCTCAAGGACATCAAATTCCTGCTCCATGAGCCCATTGTCAACAAATTCCGGGAATACAAGGTGATTATCCCACCCAGGGGGCCCCTGGGGCTCGTCCTGTGCCACAGAGCCCCCACATCCTCCTGTCCTGTGCCCAGGTATTTGTCCGGAAGCTCCGGAAGGCATACGGGAAGAGCGAGTGGGGCACTGTAGAGCGGCTGAAGGACAACAAACCCACCTACAAACTCGACCACATCGTCAAGGAGAGGTGAGGCAGCCCTGGCAGAGCTACCTGGAGCCCAGGGCTCAGCACAGGAAGGACCTGGTGCTGCTAGAGAGAGTCCAGAGGAGCCCATGGATGTGCTTCAAAGGCTGGAGCCCCTCTGCTCTGGAGCCAGGCTGGGAGAGCTGGGGGGGCTCACCTAGAGAAGTATCCAGGGAGACCTCAGAGCCCCTTCTAGGGCTGCAAGGGGCTCCAGGAGAGCACCCTGGGCTAGTGGGAGGTGTTCCTGGCCATGGCAGAGGTGGCACAGGATGAGCTTTAAGGTCTCTGCCAACCTAAGCCATCCTGGAATTCCCTGATTTTTCACCGTATCTTATCCCTCTCTGGGAATCCACCTCGTAATTTCTGGAGTTATTGATGGAATTTTGTGTCTTTGGGTTGGAGAAGAAGGAATGAGAGAGCAGGGGATACCTGGCCATCCTGGTCCAAGAGAAAACAGGGAACTCCCCTGCTCCCTCTGTGGGGTGTTTTCCTCAGAGGGCTGATGTGGGGTTAATGCTGCCAAGGCTTTGGTGAGTTTGGTCACAGTGAGCAAGGAGGGGACACAGGAGGGAGGAAAACCCATAATCCTTGTGGGTCCCCTCCTAAACCAGAATATTCCATCATTCTGTGACCAACTCTGCTACAGTGTGGAGGTGGATGCTGCACAGTTCCCATGCCTTTCTCGCTTGGGGTCTTCCCCCAGCCCCAGCAGCTTTTGCAGGACTCTGGGGCTGGGTGTGACCCCCTCTTGTCCCCCACCTGGGCACAGGTACCCCACGTTCATAGACGCCCTGCGGGACCTGGACGATGCCCTGTCCATGTGCTTCCTGTTCTCCACCTTCCCCCGCACGGGCAAGTGCCACGTCCAGACCATCCAGCTGTGCCGGCGCCTGGCCGTGGAGTTCCAGAACTACGTCATCGCCTCCCGCTCCCTGCGCAAGGTGTGAGCAGGGCAAGGGTCAGGCCCCCTGCCTGGGGCTCTGGGGTGCTGGCTTTGGGCACTGGAAGCCGCTGGGATGTCACAGCAGGGGTCCCACTGGGGTCTGATGCTCCCTGAGGAACCTCCTGCTGGGGGGAGGGTGACAATGACAGGGACACAGCAGCCTTCCTCCCACTGAGCCTTTGCTCTGTGCTGCCAGGTGTTCCTCTCCATCAAGGGCATCTACTACCAGGCAGAGGTGCTGGGGCAACCCATCACCTGGATCACCCCCTACGCCTTCGCCCACGACGTGAGTACCTGGGAAGAGCCCGGGGGGTCACCAGGGAAGGGGTGAGGAACCATCCCAGGACAGATGAGGCTGTGCCCAGCCTGTAGTGACACCACAGGGCCTGGCTGCAGAGGCACTTGGGGACACAGCCCTCTGTCAGCTTGGGATCCCCTGGGGCTGCCTGTACCAGTCTCCCCAGTCCCTCATATCCTCAATCATTAATTTGCTCCTTTATCAGCCATTAAAGATTAACCTGCAGGAGCAGTGGAGAGGAGGAAAAGGATGAGTCAGATCCTGCAGCCTCCCCAAGGGGTTCTGCTGTGTACCTCAGGCAGCAGGGCAAGAGGAGGTCCCCACTGTGCTGAGCCTTTGCAAGAGGTCACAGGCAACACAGGGTGCTTTCAATTCACTCTTGGGCTTTCCAGGGCTGAGCACAGTTGGATGGAGGCTTTATGGTTTTATGGTTCTGAATCAGAATGTTTTGAATTGGAAGGGTCCTTAAAGCCCATCCCATTCTAACCCTGCCATAGACAAGGATACCTTCCACTGTACTAGGTAGCTCTAAGCCTTGGACAGTTCAGGGATGGGGCAGCCACAGCTTCCCTGTGCCAGGGCCTCCCCACCCTCACAGGGAGGAATTCCTTCCCAGAATCTCATCTAACCCTGGCCGCTCTCAGGGGAAAAGCTATTGTCCCTTGTCATTGTCCTTGTCCTGCTTTTGCCCAGCTCTACCATACCCTGCACTCTTCACCTTGAAGAGTTGGATTCCCTGGACCAAACCCCAAGGTCCCCATCTGTGATGGGATGAAGTGTTCCATGTACCCAAGCATGGAGGGGTTGCAGCAGGACTCTGGGGGAAGCCTGCAGAGTTCTCCCTGCCCCGGGTCTCGTGGTGGCTGTGACATCTCTGCGATTGAGGCATGTTTAGGTTGGATTTTAGGAAAGAGTTCTTCCCCCAGAGGGTGCTGGCACTGCCCAGGCTCAGGCTGGAGCTCAGGGAAAGGTTCTTCCCTCCCCCAGAGGGTGCTGGCACTGCCCAGGCTCAGGCTGGAGCTCAGGGAAAGGTTCTTCCCTCCCCCCAGAGGGTGCTGGCACTGCCCAGGCTCAGGCTGGAGCTCAGGGAAAGGTTCTTCCCTCCCCCAGAGGGTGCTGGCACTGCCCAGGCTCCCCAGGGAATGGGCACGGCCCCGAGGCTGCCAGAGCTCCAGGAGCGTTTGGACAGCGCTGCCAGGGATGGGCAGGGTGGGATTGTTGGGGGGTCTGGGCAGGGACAGGGACTGGGCTGGATGATCCTGTAGGTCCCTTCCTATATGGGAATGTTATGTGGTCCTCCTTCCTGTGGGAGGGGTTGGACCCTGTAGAGAGGGATCCTTTATCTCTGTGTCTCCTCGTGTGCTGGCAGCACCCCACAGATGTGGATTACCGGGTCATGGCCACCTTCACCGAGTTCTACACCACTCTCCTGGGCTTCGTCAACTTCCGTCTCTACCAATCCCTGAACCTGGTGTACCCCCCCAAGGTGAGGCCACCACCCCACGGTCACTGTGTCCCACCCTGCAACAGTGGCAACCCGGATTGGTGGGAGGGAGGGTGGAAATGAGGGATTTTTGGGATGTCTGTTTATGGGAGCTGCCACCACACCCCTTTTCCTTCCCAGATCGACAGCCAGGCTGAGGATGAGCTGAAGCCTGCAGAGGGCAAGGAGTATGCAATGGATTCAGAGAGCTACCTGGAGGTGAGGGACACTGCTGGCATTGTGATCCATGGGGACAGTGTGTGGCCTTCATGTGCTGCCCGCAGCCCATCTGGTGTGGCACCGAAGGACAGAGACGGGGTGGAGGGGGCTGCAGGGTGGAGGAGGCTGATCCCAAACTCCTGTTCCTGTAAGGCAGAGCTGGGCTTGGCCTCAGGCACCACCAGTGTCCTCTTCCATGGCCAGAGACCCCCCCATGCTGGTCATAGTGCCTGGAGGAGGCTGGATTCGGTCCAGGCCCTGTATCTTCTGGCCTCTTGCTCTGAGAAATCCCCTTCCCCCGTGGGGCTGCCCCTTTTCCCACTCCCTGGATGTGACTCTGTGTCCTCTGCCTGCAGAAGCTCTCAGGTCTGAGCGCTAGCCTGGCCCGGGCAGTGGCTCCAACCCACGAGGATGAGGTGGAGATGGATGAATTCCCTGTGGAGGGGGTAAGACCCTGGTTAGGGGGTCATTCCCAGGATCCTTAGGGGATCATGTCCTCTGCCCAGGCTGGCAGTTTGGGGACAGCTCTTGAGACCCGCCCCCTTTGCCAAGGGAGGCTTGGCAAGGGCTGTGTGTGGGGAGGAGGCTGAGGGCTTTGCTCTGAGCAGGAGACAGCAGAGCTGATGGATGCCAAGAAGAAGGAGCAGGAGGCTCTGGAGAAGCACAAGAAGCTCTTTGAGGGATTGCGCTTCTTCCTCAACAGGGAGGTGCCGCGGGAGCCGCTGGCCTTTGTCATCCGGTGCGTGGTGGGCACGAGAGCCTCAGCAGCCCTGGCCTCCCCCTCTGGCAGGACTTTTGGGGGCAACCCACCCAATGTCCTGTGGGTGGGGTGACCCTGAGGGTCCCGCCTGCCTGCCTGACTCTTTGGTGGTGTTGCCCACAGGTGCTTTGGGGGCCAGGTGTCCTGGGACAAGTCCCTGTGCATCGGTGCCACCTACGAGGCCACCGACCCGTCCATCACCCACCACATCATCGACCGGCCCCACCTGGACAAACAGGTGGTTGGCAGGTGGGTAAGGCAGGGGTGCCCTCCCAAGAACAGCCCTCCCAGAGCTGTCCCATGGGCTCCAGAGCCTGAGGTGGGACCCCTCTTCCTCACCCAGGTACTACCTGCAGCCCCAGTGGGTTTTTGACTCTGTCAATGCCAAGCTGTGCCTGCCTGTGGCTGATTATTTCCCTGGGGTCCTGCTGCCCCCGCACCTTTCACCCTTCGTGACGGAGAAGGAGGGTGACTACGTTCCTCCCGAGAAGCTGAAGCTGCTGGCCCTGCAGAGGGGAGAGAATCCAGGTGCTGGGTGCCCTCGGAGGGGTTTGGGAGCTGGGCTCTGCCTGCTCCAGAGCGTCCCAAGGGTAACGGTGGTGTCTAATTGTAGATGAAGAGAGTGAAGAGGAGGAGGAGGAGGAAGAAGAGGAGGAAGAGGAAGGTGACAATGACAAAGAAGAAGAGGAAGATGAGTCTGAAAAAGAAGAGGAGATGAAATTACAGAAAATGGAAGAGCAGAAGACTCAGAGCACTCAGAGCAACAAGGTGGGAGCCCATGGAGGCAGCTCCAGTGTCACTGTCCCTGCTGAGGGGTGCCCCTGTCCTGGGACCAGTGGGATACTCAAACGGTTTGGTTGGGAGGGGTCTTGAAGTTCATCTTGTTCTGCCCCCTGCCATGGGCAGGGACACCTCCCACTGTCCCAGCTTGTTCCAAGCCCTGTCTAGCCTGGCCTTGCACACTTCAGGGGTGCTCCTGGCCCCACATTCATGAGCTGCAGCTCCAATTCCTGTCAGGGCCTGCCGCAGGGCCAGAGGGAGCTGTGGCTCTCCCTAGCCCGCAGTGAAAGGACTGGAAATGCCTCTATCCCTGTACAAGGTGGGTGGGTTCCTGGTGTCCTGAGCTCTCTGGCTCCCCACAGGTCCTTCCTGTGAAGGTGACGGCAGGGAAGGTGCGGGTGGAGGACAAGCAGCGCCTAGAGCAGGAGCAGCAGAGTGAGGAGAAGCGCTTGGCCATCATGATGATGAAGAAGAGGGAGAAGTACCTCTACAAGAAGATCATGTTTGGGAAGAAGCGCAAAATCCGTGAGGTATGGAGACTGGGCCCCTTACCTACATCCTGGGATGGGCTCTTCCCAAACCCACTTGCTCCTTCCACTCTTCCGTGTCCCTGGTGAAGGTGTTGAGGTCCCTCCCAGTGTCCTCAGGCTGCCCCATGGTGGGGCAGAGTTCCCTGTGCCCCCTCAGGGCCGTGACTCCTGCGGCCGCTCTCTGTATCCCACCTCTGCTCCCGGTGGCATTGGGTCCATCCTCCACATGCACCTGGAGCTTCAGTGGGACTGAGGGGTTGCAGCCCCTGTCCTGCTCTGATTGAGGGTCTTGGGGGGTCTCTCCTCAGGCCAACAAACTGGCTGAGAAGAGGAAAGCCCATGATGCAGCCCTCAAGGAGCAGAAGAAGAAGAAGAAGAAGGCGCGACAAGCATGACGGGCCCAGGGGTTCCTGGATGGTTTTCCACTGTTGCTTTTGGGTGGAAAACCCTTGGCTTTGCTCCTGGGACAGAAATGTTGTATTTGATACATTTCCCATCTGTAAATACACCTGCTGCTCTACCTTTCCCCTGATCCTCTCTGTGGAATTGGTGTTACAAGGACTGTCCTCTCCATGCTTGTGCCACCTCTGTGTGAGGAAGAAGAGGCCAAGGAGAGCTCTGGGATCAGTCTGTGAATTTGCACAGCCCTGGGTGCTGAAGCCTGACTCCCAGGAGCTCCCTGGGGCAGAGGAGTGCAGACCCTGGAGCTGCTTCCCAGTATCCACACAGAAAACCATATTCCCTTGTATTTTTATTTTTAATAAAGAAGGTGACGCTTTCCTGGTGATGTTGTCTGCTACTTTTGCCTAGGTTGGAGGAGGCTCCTCCGGATGTGATGTGGATGGATGTGGAGATGCATAGCTGAGGCCAGGGCTGCTGATCCTGTCAGATGTGTTCCTGGCATCAGCAGTTATCTGTCAGTCCTGGGTTTTCCCCCAAAAACACCTTGGAGACCTCAGCTGGGACAAGGTGTCTCAGGGCATTTGTCGGCACATCTTTGCCCCCAAACGTGCTGAAGGCTCTGTCTCACACTGAGGAATTTTTGGAGGACAGCCCTGGCGCTGCTGTAGGGACACAATCTCGGGAGTAACAGCCTCTGGAAGGGAGTGAGCTCAGGGACCATCTGGGAACACCCAGCTCAAAGGACATTCAGATTTAGTTTATTTTCCCAGATCTTTTTTCAATTTTTTTTCTTTTTTTTTCTTTTTATGGTTTCCATTCTCCCCCTTTGTTTTCCGTTTCTTCTTTTTTCATTTTTTTCCTGTCTTCTCCTTTCCTGTTTTTTTTTTTCTTTTTATTTCTTTTTTCCTTTATTTTTTATTATTTTCTTTTTCCCCTTCACTAGTTCCCCCCATTTTCCCCCTCACCTTGTTTTTTCTTTTCCCCCCCCTTTTTTTTCTTTGTCCTCTCCCAGGAGGAGCAGGGCCGACCCCTGCAGCACCCCCAGGGCCGGGGCTCCCCTCAGAGCGGGAGAGCCCAAGCAGGGTCTCAGCCCTGAGAGCCACCAACCAACCAACCCCAGCTCCAAACAAACAAACAAACAAACAAACCCCGGCTCCAAACAAACCCAACACCAGCTCCAAACAAACCTCAGCTCCTAAAAGCCCCAGCTCCCAACGAGCAAACCTTGATTCCAAACAAACCCCGGCTCCAGGCCTCCCTCGCAAGGCCAGGCCCAGGCCTGGGCGGGCCGGGCAAGGCCGGTGTTGGTGGCCACAGACCGGTCCGGCCGCCCGGGGCCTCTCTGGCTGATCGAGGCGTGTGTCCGGCCAAGTGTGACCCCTCAGTGCTGCCGCCTGCTCGGCCTCCTCACGCAACCCCTCAGGATCCAGAGCTCCCTCAGGATCCACGGTTCCGGCCATCACGGCTGTCAGTGAGTGCTGCTTTGTACCCCCAAATCATGGTGGGGGACAGGGGTGGGGATGAGGTGGTGGAGCCCTCCTGATCACCCCCTGTGGGATGTGGGATGCGGTGGATGAGGGAAATGTGGGAAATGGGGTGTTGTGGCTTCCCGGTTCCGTCATGGCTGTCCCCAGGCTGTCAGCATTCTATGGTTGAGGTGCCACATACCAGCCACTGCAGCTTTCTTCCGGCTGGAAACCCTTTACAACCCGTTCCCCAAGAAATGAGAAACTTGGAAACACTTTGTGACCTCTTTAAAAAAAAAAATAGAAGGGGAAACCTGGAAAACATTCACAATCCATCCCTCCAGAAAAAACAAGGGGGAAACCAGGAATCTCTTCATAACCCACCCCCAAAAAGGGGGAAACCTAGATTCTTTTGTGACCTATACCAAAAAAGAGGGAGAAAACTGGAATTAGGAGAGGTACCCTGCAGAGAAGGGTGGGACAGCTCCTTGCTCCCACGCCACCAATTCCACAGCAAATCCTGTGACTGTGACTGTAATCACCTGTCTTCACCCCTCCTCTTGCTATGATAATGATGATCATGATAATGATGAATGATGATGACGATGATGATGAAAACTGAGGTGTTCTGGCTTTTCCTGATCCTGGAGGGTTGTGCAGGTTACCCTGGTGTGGGAACTGGTCCTGATGAGGTCAGGCAGGATGGGGCAGCTGCCAGAGATAAGGCAAGAGCAGCCAGCTCACTGCAAGGTGATGCCCATACATTCTGTAGGGACAAGCTTTGAACCCCCAACACCTCTAACAGGGAAGGTGAGTCCCAGGCATGGCCAAGCTTGGGGACCTTGCTTGGGGACCCAATGCTGACACCACCCCCTTTAGTGACAGAGAGCCGGATCTGAGGGCAGCAGGAAGAGCCAAGGCTGGATCCAAGAGCACAAGAGCCCCTGTTTCACCCTGCCAGGTGATGCAGGGTGATGCACCAGTGACAGGGTGGAGCCCTCCTGGTGTGGACAGGGAACCCCTCTGAGCACCCAATTGACTGCTGTGACTAGAGGAGGGTGAAAAGGCCGGTGGCACTGTGGCACAGTTGTCACTCCAAGACATGCCAGAATATTGCTGTTCATTATGACCATAAATCCATGGAAACATAGTGGGAGGGAGGAAGGAGGGCGGGGAAGCTGCAGGAGAATGAAGAACTGACTGTGCCTGGAGGGAGCGAGCTCCCTAAACCCAGGTGAGCTCTGGCTGCAGGAGGAGAACGGAAGGTAGGTGCCACCGCCCAGGGACAGCCATCGTCACCCAGGGCTGTGGGGCCAAGCCGAGCTGGTGGCGGGGAGCCGAGGGGCCGGCAAGTGGGGCCCGCGGGGACAATGTCCCCGTTGAGGCAGCGGTCACAGATGGAGACAAACGTCCCCGTTGTTCCCGGCGAGGGCTGAATGGCTCCTCTGTGCCCCGGCAGTGGGTGGGGGCCGGGTGGCTCGGGGTGGCCGCAGGCACCCAGGGCCGGCCCCGGGGAGCCGGGCAGTGCCCGGCCGCAGCCCCGCGTCCCCCCGCCAGCCGCTCCCACTCCTGTCCCGTTCCCCCTTCCCAGACCGGCGACGCAGGGCCGCGACCCGGTGATGCCATAAACACCGCGGTGCAGTGGGGAAGCTTTGGAAAAGCCGGCATCTGCGGGGAGCTGCCCGGGAAGAGCTTATTCCATGTCGGAGCGGCATCGGCACCCCCGCCCCGTGCTGCCCGCTCCCCTGGCAGCCTGGTCAGCACAGGAGAGCAGAGGCACGGCCCAGCGCCTGCGGTGCAGGAGAGGAAAAGGTGATGGGTACTGGGGGTGGGGGGGTCGAGATACTTGGGGGAGGTGGTGGGGTGCTTGGAGGGTGTCAGAATGGTGAGGGGGCAGCGGGATGCTTGTTGGATTGCCTGGAGGCAGTGGGATGCCAGGGGGGCAGCAGAATGATAAAGAGGTAGTAGGATGCTTGAGGGGGGTGTTGGGCTGCTGGGGTGGCAGTGGGATGTTCAGGAAGCAGCTCTGTGGGGCAGGATGATGGGGGGAGTTGTGTACCCATGGGGCACAGTGGGGACAGCGGGGTGGGAAGCACCGTGCCTGTGTGGGATGGGGTCAGTTGAAAACAGTGTGTCCATGGATTTGCAGGATCAGGAGCAAGCAGGTGCATGCACTTTGTGTATGGCAGGGGCTTGGCCCTAAAAAAATTGATCCTGTAGGGAAAACCCAAAAGTAGACTCTGGGATGCCCCCAGGGAGATGGGGAGCTACTGGGACACGGACATGGGGCTGCAGAGCTGCCCGGCCTGGCCCGGGGGTAACTCTTGAGGAAACGGTGGGGGCAGCCGTGTTCTCTCTGGGCATCTCAGCTGACTGGCGCCACAGCCAGCCCCCACCCGTGGGAGCCCCAGGAGAACACCTAGAACACCAGGTTTCTCCTAACCAGCTATTAATAATTAAGCTGCTCACTGAAGGCAAAGTCAATAGAGTATTTGGCTGAGACGTGTTTGCCAGAACCACCCCAGGGAGGCAGACAGGGTGGAGCTAAGCATCCCCTTGGCATCCCAGAGCTCCAGGACAGGGTGTTGTGTGGTCCTGGGGGCCTGGTGGGATCCCATGGGGATCTATCAGGATCCATTGGGATCCATCTGGACTCACTGGGATCCATTGGGACACATCAAAAGGGTTCATGGTGCCGTTTCACTCACGCCTGTGGAGCTGGTGCCAGCTCCACTCCTGCCTGGCGGCACCCACAAAAATGGGTGTCTCCCCAGCCCTCTGCAGTGGTTTTTCCAGGTGGTGCCAGGTGGTGACTGTGATGGAATCACAGCCACCGTGTAAAACCAAACTCAGCTGCTCCTGGGCACATAGAGCCCTCTGGCATTCCTACCCACACGGAATGCAGTCATAGCCACCTGCTCCCCCCGTGGTGACACCGTGTACCCCCACATCCGCATAAAAACCACTCGGGAAGAGGCTGGATGCACCAGCCCTGCTGATCCGGTGGTCCCGGCTCCACGGGAAGTGGGGGGGATTTGGATGAGTTTTTGGTGTGCCCCAGGTGCCCCTTTGCCAGCTCCCCCCCTGTCCGCGGCGCTGTGCCCAGCACCCGGCCGCAGCCCGGGGCTCCGGTTGCATTTTCCATTCATTATTCATCGAGCTGGAAATCTCGGCAGCACGAGGCGATCCGACCCGGGGGGGCCGGAACGGGGGAGCGGCGGCAGCAGCGGCACCCCGGGATCGCCGGGAACCGTGGCGTGGGGGTGAGCTGGGAACCGGGGGGCTCTGCCTCGGGGCTCGGCGGCTGGGATGTGCCGGGCTGGGACCCACGGCTCATCGCAACGGGATTTCATCCCGCCGCAATATCCGCGGGGGGTCTGCGGCGCTGAGGGGGCGATGCAAGGCGGGGATGGGGGCTGGGGCTGGGGGGGTTATTTTTGGGGGTGTTATTTAGTGGGAGCGCAGCCAGCCTCGGCCGAAGGATTCCAGAGGATATGGAACTGCGGGAGCAGCGGGAGCTGGGGCAGGCAGGTGATGCTGCTCCTGCCGCTCAATGGGGGTGCAGGGTCGAGGGCTCAGCCCCCAGCTCGGGGGGGTTCTCGGGAGCGGAGCTTTGCTGTGGAGGGCTGCAGTCACGGGTGGCGTGTCCCCATGTCCCCGTGTCCCCGTGTCCTGCCGCAGGGGACGGCCCTGCTGCAATGCGGTGCCCCAGCAAGGGTGCCCGCCGTGTCCCGGGAGGAGGGAGGGGACAGGGATGGCGACACGGGGGAAGCACTGGGGAGGAGGGCAGGGGGAACAGGGGCTCTGTGAGTGTGTGTGTGTGTGTGTGTGTGTGTCTGTGTGTCTGTGTGTGAGTGTGTGTGTCTGTGTCTATTTATGTTTGTTTGTGTGTGTGTGTCTATTTGTGTTTGTGTGACTGTGTGTGTGTCTATTTATGTTTGTGTGTCTGTGTGTGTGTGTGTTTATGTTTGTGTGACTGTGTGTGTGTGCTCATGTCTGTGTATACATGTCTCTGTGTGTATGAACATGACTGACGTTCACATTTTGTGCGTGCACATTTTGTGTGTGCACATGTGTGTATATAATCATGCACTGATATATGTGTGTCCACGAGCACACGAAGGTACAGAGGTGTCTGTGTGTGCTCTGTGTGAGTGTGCATGTGTTCTGTGTGTTTGGGGGTGCCGTCCTGCCTGCACCCCTCTGTCCCCAGTCCCGCGTCCCTGGCCCCCACCCTGGGCCAGCCCAAACTGCCATGGCAAGAGGGGCCCCCCAAGGCCTGGAGAGGCCCACTGGGAGGGTATTGCAGCACCCAAACCATCCCGAGCTGCTGCAGCTCCTGCTCCGGCCTGCAGACTTTCCTGGGAAAATGGATCCCAGCGCCCTCAGGGAGCTCCTGCTGATGCTGGTAGTGTCCCAGTGGAGAATGGCCACTCTGTCCCTCAGTAGCCCACTCAGACCCTGGGCTGTCCATGGCCCAGCTCCCCCTTCTCCCAGTCCCAGCCCTGCAGCCTCTCCCACCTGAGAGTTACCCGGTTTTCCCAGGCGGGCAAAGGTTGGCTGGGCAGGCAGAGCTGCTGAGCCTGAGCCATGGATCTGCTGTGCCCATGGCTGGGTCATGCCAGGCGTCCAGTGAGATGCTTGCCTGGTAGTTGTCATGCCTGTGAAATGCCCACGTGCCTTGTGCCTGGTGTGAGCCACACACCCTCTAGTTTCTGTACCCCTGGCACCAATATCTCTCCTCTCTGACAGCAGGTGACCAGGATGCTGTGGCATGGGAAGCCCTGGAGGTCCATGTGCAAGGGGCTGGTCCTGGGGACCCTCCTGACCAGCTTCATGTTGCTGCTCTACTCCTACGCTGTCCCCCCACTGCAAGTCAGCGTCACTGAGTGAGTCTGGGGTCCCCCACGTGTTCCCCCACAGCTCAGCCTCCCTGTTCCACACCGGGAACCCCCAGCTGGAGGTGGGGGACATGGCTTTCCAGGCCCTAGTGGGTTCACCACAAGATGTCCCCTTCCTGCTGGAGGCTGCACCCTGTCCCACAGCCAGGGGGAAGTGGCCCCCAATTCCCTGCAGGGCTGGGGACACACCCTGGGACACTCACTGCTCCTAGGTGGAAAGGAGGAGAGGAGAGGAGAGGAGAGGAGAGGAGAGGAGAGGAGAGGAGAGGAGAGGAGAGGAGAGGAGAGGAGAGGAGAGGAGAGGAGAGGAGAGGAGAGGAGAGGAGAGGAGAGGAGAGGAGAGGAGAGGAGAGGAGAGGAGAGGAGAGGAGAGGAGAGGAGAGGAGAGGAGAGGAGAGGAGAGGAGAGGAGAGGAGAGGAGAGGAGAGGAGAGGAGAGGAGAGGAGAGGAGAGGAGAGGAGAGGAGAGGAGAGGAGAGGAGAGGAGAGGAGAGGAGAGGAGAGGAGAGGAGAGGACTCAAGTCTCGTGCTCTTTCACTTCCAGTGCCGCCTGTCATCAAATTAACCTCCAAGCTTGCAAACAAAGTCCACGTGCCTCACAAGCTTTCTGCTGTTGAATGGGATCCTTATCAAGGATCACTTTGGAGAGTTCATTACAGGTGTCCAACGTCACCTGCGGGCTTTGCTTGCTGCCTCAGGCAGCTCAGATAATGTCTCGTATATCATCATGTGCTCCTTCAGGTCCATGAACTCATCTATGGGGCCAGGCTCTGGAATTATCTCCCTCTTTGCTGGGGGCCAGATCCTTCATGGATCCCACAAGATGTTGAGAGGTCCCAGACCTCCACAGATCCCATGAGGCATTTGTGACTCCTATAAGGAGTTGAGAGTTCCCAGACCTCCTCCACGGATCTCATGAGGGGTTCATTACTCCTTTAAGGGATTGAGAGGTCCTTGGCCTCCGCCATGGATCATACAAAGGGCTTAGAGCTCCCTGGCCCCCCTCCATGAATCCTACAAAGGGTTGAGAGCTCCCAAACCTCCTCCATTGATCCTACAAGGGGTTGAGAGCTCCTAGGTCTTCTCCATAGATCTACAAAGGGTTAAGAGATCTCATACCCCATAAAAATGTTATCAGCTCCTTTCCAGGGAGTTGTGGCCATGGAGAATTCCCCTTAATGCACTTTATGGCATCACCTCCACCAGGACTGCCATGGCCATGCCCATGGAGACCCCCTACTCTATTTCCATTTCCAGCTCCTATTCCCAGGTCCATAACCTGTCCCCAGGTCCAGCATCCATTCCCAGGTTCAGCATATGTTCCCAAGGTCCAGCCCCTATTCCCAGGTCCAGAACTCATCCCCAGATCCAGCTCCTCCAGCACAGAATCTCCCTAAGCCTTTGAAGTGCTGATGCCACTCTCACCATGGTGCTCCACCTCTTCTTTCACCCAGGATCCCCATCCCTGTCTCCTGCTCCTCCCACCTGTCCCCCGTCCAGGCTTCATCCCCATCCAATGGCACGGGCAGCGCCTCGGGGTGGAGCTGCCGGCCCAAGCTCAACGTCATGTTCATGAAGACCCACAAGACTGCCAGCAGCACCATCCTCAACATCCTCTTCCGCTTTGGGGAGAAACATCGCCTGAAATTCGCCTTCCCCAATGGCCGCAATGACTTCTACTACCCGTCCTTCTTCGAACGCAGCCAGGTGCAGCACTACCGGCCCGGGGTGTGCTTCAACATCATCTGCAACCACATGCGCTTCCACTACGAGGAGGTGCGCAAGCTCCTGCCGCCTGACACCACCTTCGTGACCGTGCTGCGGGACCCCGCCTACCTCTTTGAGTCCTCCTTCCACTACTTCGGGCCTGTCATCCCCCTCACTTGGAAGATCACGGGGGAGGATAAGCTGGACCAGTTCCTCCGGGACCCCCAGCACTACTACGACCCCAACGGGTTCAACGCTCACTACCTCCAAAACCTCCTGTTCTTTGACTTCGGCTACGACAGCAGCATGGACGCCAACAGCCCGCTGGTGGAGGAGCACATCCAGGAGATCGACCGCCGCTTCCACCTCGTCATGTTGCTCGAGTACTTTGATGAGTCGCTGGTGCTGCTCAAGGACCTGCTGTGTTGGCAGCTGGAGGACGTCCTCTACTTCAAGCTCAATGCCCGCAAGGGCTCCACTGTGTCCCGGCTGACTCCTGAGCTGTACGAGCAGGCAACTGCCTGGAACCTCATCGATGCCAAGCTCTACCGCTACTTCAATGCCACCTTTTGGCGCAAGGTGGAGGCCTATGGGAGGGAGAGGATGGCCAGGGACGTGGCCGAGCTGCAGAGGGAGAATGAGAAGATGACCAGCATCTGCATTGATGGGGGACACGCCGTGGATGCCAGTGCCATCCAGGAGTCCTCCATGCAGCCCTGGCAGCCCCTGGGGGAGAAGACCATCCTGGGGTACAACTTGAAGAAGAAGATCAGCAAGAAGCACCAGAAACTGTGCCGCAAGATGCTGACACCCGAAATCCAGTACCTGACTGACCTGGGGGCCAACCTCTGGATCACCAAGCTGTGGAGCTATGTACGAGACTTCCTCAAGTGGTAGGGGCTGGCAGGTGCCCCGCTCCCCTGGGGAAGAACCAGGTGCTTTTGTTTTTGTTAGTCATGGTTCTCTTGGTTTGGAACTGGCTGGAGGCTCTGGAGCCCAGGAACTTTTGGGGGGTCCTCCCTCACCTTCTTGCAGAGCCCCAGCTTGGGCAGGAGAGCAGACACTCTGCCTCCATCAGCAGGGTCAGGGACTGGGGGCTCAGGGGTGGTGTTTTCCTGCAGGATCCACTTCTTCCTTTTGCATGGAAAAGCTGGAGGAAGGACTTGTGAAGGATGTGGCCTTGTCACAGCGGGCTGCTGAGTGATCCCCAGGTCACTGGGTGCAGGCAGGGATGTGCTGGGACAGCAGTGGTAGAGGGTCTCCCTTGCCTGGGGTGGGCAGAAATGCCCACAAGGAACCCAACCCTCCAGAGGCTCCTCCAATCACCCTGCTGAGCCCTGGTTTTGGGGTGTGGGAATGTCAGAACCTGCAGCACTGGCTCAGCCCATGGATGGGATGAGTGCAGCATGTTCTCAGCCTGTCCACAGCCATCACTCCATGCCAGGCTGTGACCCAGAGCCACCCGGAGCCATTTGGAGATTGGAAAACCCACCCCAAAAGCCCCGGCCTTTACCAACAGGTCCCCGTGGCAAAGGACACCCCCTCCCTGCCCCCCATCATCCCAGTTAGAGGGCCCCACGGCCCTGGTCCCCACAGGGGACATCCCAAAAGGCCAGCAGGGTCTGGTGACAACTGGTGTGGGCAGATGGGAGTGGGTGCGGTAGGACTGTCCCAGTGATGCCATCCCAGGCACAGTGGGGATGCTGAGGGCAGGGGCCATCCCCAGTCCCCACCCTGTCTTGGGGACAAACCTCGTGCATCCCAACTGGGCTGGATGACACTGGTGACACTGCGTCCCACTGAGAGTAGCCCTGGCTGGGCACAGAGGTGGCACCTGTGGCTGAGCCACCCCCACAGCAAATGGACCCCCTTGTCCTCCCACCTGTGTTCAGCTCCTTCTGTAAAGACCAGAAATAAAAAAAAAACTATTTACTTTTGTAATATACTTGTATATTTGGTAGTTTTTGATATAAGGATGGTCCAGCTGGCCTCCAGCCATCTCCTTCTTCTCCAGGATGGGATGGATGGGGTGAGGATGTTGTTACAGCCACAGCAGGATGCTCAGGCCATCCCTGCTCCTTCTGGGAGCTCCCCAGGGTCCTGACACCACTGTCCCCATCAGTCCTGAGGGTGGGAGGTCCCGTGTCCCCCAGGCAGGCTGAGGAATGAGACCTTCAGTGCAAGTGAGGTGCCTGGGTCTGTCCCCAGTGTCTTCTGCTGGGTGCTGGGGGACATCGCCATGGTATGCAGATGCCCCCAGGAAGGTCTGCTGGCTTCACAGGGACACCAGAGCCATGGGACCAGGCATCACTGGTGGCACAAACCACTCATGCCACCACATTCCAGCTCTACTGCTGATGAGGGATACCCCATTTCGGGGGTGGCCATGGGACTTGCACTGGGACTTCTCCACATTCCCTGTCCCTCTGTGCCGAGGCCACCAGGTCAGCCCACTCAGAGGAGGCCTGTGGTGAGGTGTTGGAGCTGTGATGGGTACACCTGAGACAGGAAGGACCCAGGGACACAGGCACTTCACCAGGTCTCTGGCTGTGACCAAACTGCTGCTCCCAGGTGGTTTTCCTCTCCAGCAGAGCTGAAGCAGAGCTATGATGGGACAAGGAGAGGTGCTGGGGATTGGGTCTCTGGTGGGAGCAGGATCAGCCATGTGATCATGGCAAGGGTGGGATCAAAACTGTGATGGGCTAAGGAACCATGAGGTGGGACCAGGGACATCTGAGGGACCGAGGCTGAGGTATGAGACCAGGCCATGTGGTGAACTGGGATCAGGGCAAACCGGCTGGTTCACGACCGTGTGCAGGAGTAAAAGAACACAGTGGAGCAGCACCATGCACAGGACCAGGACTAATTGGTGGGGATGGGACCTTGTGGTGGGATCTGCAACTTGCTGAGGACCAGGACCACAACAGTGACATGGGAGGCCCAGCATGACACCTAGGAACAGCACTGATTGGTGAGCATGGGACCAGGACTAACTGGTGGGTATGGGTTCAGGACCACCTGCAGGACCAGTCTGAGTGGTGGCACTGGGACTGTGGGATGGAAGATGGGGACTGGAAGATGGGCACAGGCTCTTGTGGTGGGAATGGGAAGGTGTGAGGGGTGGGATCAGCCCCAGGTGTGCGGCTGCCAATGGCTGCAGAGACCAAGCAAAACCCTCAATCCCATCAGTGCCAGCTGGGACCCACTGACACCCAGCCCCAAGTCCTTAAAGACCCCCCAGCTGGTGGGGATGCTGCTCATTGGGGATGGAGCTGTGCTTGTTGGTGTTGGTGTGTGGGGCTGTGCTGGAGGTGGCAGGTAAGTGAGGCTGGGGTCCACCTTCAGTCGTCCCACTGGTTGTACTGGGGGAGGTGGGTGGTGGGTGTCCCTTGCTGGTTCCTGATGGTCACCTGGGGTAAAGGAGCTTTCCTAAATCATCCCAAGCTCTGAGGGTTGAGGCAAGGGGTTACCAGGAGCTCCCCCAAAGTCCCAGCAGGGCTGGTGGGACCTTTTTGGGGTGGGAAGCATCAGAAGCACAGGTGGGGTCTGAGGTTGCTGACTGGTCATGAGCAGCTCCTGATCTGTCCTCAGCCCTGGGCAGGATCATGGTGATGGGAATGCTCCTGGTGAATTCCTCCAGTGCAGGTGAGCTCCTGCTGGGGTGGGTCTGTGGACAGAGGAGCTCCTGATGTGCTCCTGAGTGCTCTCCCTGCCTTTGTGCTGCTGCCACCTGTCCCCAACAAGTCATAGGGACACCTGAGGACCTGGATGTCCCTGCTGTGTCTGGGACATGTTACTGCTGGCTCAGCCCTCCTGTTGCAGGTACCACCATGGCTCCAGTTTCCTCAGAGCCCCCTGGTCACAGGGTGACAGCTCCAGCAAAGTCCTCACACACAGAGACAGGGAGGGTTGCTGCTCACCTCCACTCTGAGGAGCCCATCGTGACCTTCACCTTGAGGCTCCTGGATGGTGAGTGCTCTGAGGGTGCTGCAGGAAAATGCTGGGGGGCATGAGACCATGGCATGGGGCCAGCCAAAATCCCTGGGCTCAACCAGTAGCAGTCAGTGCCTTGTCCTGGCTGGCCCCAGTACTAGGACCAACAGGAAAGGTGCTTGTCCCTGCAGGAGCTCCCCCCAGTCCTTGTGAAGGGTATAGGACTTCATGATGTTTCTAATCCTGTGCCTGATACCACAATAGGGTTTAGGGTCATCTCTGCCCCTGATGGGTGACATGGTCCCTCTCAGCCCCCTGCGGGGGTTCAGGAAGGTGCTGGACTCTGGAGAGCAGGAAAGGCAGGCCTGGGGGCAGAGCCAGGACAGGAGGTGGACTCTGGAAGGGGGAAGCTGTAAGGATGGGGGGCAAGACACTGGTGAGTGGTGGTCTGGGATGTGTCTGGTGCCCCTGTCTCTGGTGGGATAGGTTTGGGGGTGTCACACTGAACCCACATCTCTCAGAGGACTCCAGTGCCACTCCAGAGAAGCTGCCAGTGCTCAGCCCCGGCTCTATGATGCACCTTGAAGCCAGTGTCCGCTTCAGTCCCAGCATCTCCATGAAGATCCAGGTGGATCAGTGCTATGGGACCAACATGGAGCAGCCAGGACACTCCAGGAGGCTCTTCATGGTGGTGAACAGCCGTGGGTCAGTGCTGGTGGGGCAGAAATTAGGGGCTCCTTCTCCAGCCACCTTGGGGTCCTGCAGGACCTCCTGATGGAAAGGGATATGCAGAGCGTGGAGACAGCCCTGGAATGTCCTGTGTCACTCTCTTGCCACAGTTGCCTGCATGGGGAGAAGCTGGGGAATGTATCTGTCCAGCACCAGAGAGGGGGGTCTGTCCTCCAGCTCTCCATCCTGGCCCCCACACTGGAGGGTGAGCCCAAGGAGGAGCAGGTGAGGTGGGAGTGATGCCCTTGGTGGTGAGGTTGGAGGTTCCAGGGAGGGGGATGACCTAGGTGTCCCAAAACATTGTCTATCCTGAGACATAGTGCTCCTGCTGGGGTGGCCTCAGGCCCACAGGGTGGTTTGGAAGGAGAGCAGGGTCACTGGGGAAGGATGTGCTGTCTCAGCAGGTCTATGTGCACTGCCTGCTGATAGCATGGGGACAAGGACGTGCCACCAGGTCCTGCTTCTACAGCCACACCACAGCCAGGTATGCTGGGTGCCTGGGCACACAAGCACCCCATGGGTGTGTTGGGGGCAGAACCCACCTCTGGGAAGACCTCTTATTTGATGGCTGGTGGCATTGCCACAGGTCCCAGCTCCCTCATGCTGCAGATGTGCTGGGGAGGTCCTTGGAGACATCTCCTCTGTGGTGGGACCATGTGGGTCTTGTGGTGGAGTCTGGGGACTCCTAGAATTGTGCCCACCCCCCACTTCTCATTCTGTCCTCTTGTCTCCCAGCTGGCACAATGCAGAGGACCCAGTCCAGAGTGCCCCATGCCACTGCTGTGACACTGGTTGTCCTGCTGTTGACACCCTCCGTGGAGACGTGCCAGGTGAGTGGGGTTCCCACCAGGGGTGAGGCAGGGTGACCCATGTTATTTGGGGGTTTGGGGAGGGCTCCTAGACCTGGGCTGGACTGCATTGGACATATCCTCCCACAGCATTCCCAGGAGAGGGGACACTCCTCTGGGAGACAGTTGGACCAGTGCTGGTGCAGAAGGAGAAGGTACCATGGTACAAAGGTGAGGGACACCCCAACCTCTCCCATGTCCCCAAAACCCCCACTCCTTGTGCTGAACCCCCCTCTGACTCCCAGGTGTGGTTTTTGCCATTCCCAGCACTGTGCCAGACGGTGAAGAGGCTCCTGCTGGCTGGGCTGGCCCTGGTGGGCAGTGCCTTGCTGGTGGTGGCTGTGCTGGGGGTCCTGCTGGCACTGGCCCTGACCACCTGGTGCTCGGGCAGACCCCGGCAGGGACAACGGCCACCAAGGCAGAGGTGTCCCTTCCAGGTAGAGCTGCAGAGCGTGGTGGGGGCCCTGGTCCTCAGGGAGATGGAGAAACAGGGTGAGATGGGACCACAGCCTCTTTCTCACCAATAAATGTGGTTTTGCTTTCTCTAAAGCTTCTCAAAGCTTCTCTTGGTTGGTAGCATGTGGATGCCACCAAAGGATGGAGATGTGCCCCTACACTGGCAAGCCACATCTTCAGGTTCCTCCAGGTACCTGGAGATGTGGCTTCTAGGTCTTGTGGCATTGTTCCAGCCTGTGGTTCTGGAGATGGTTGCCCCTGGCTGGGTGAATTTTTTGTCCTTGGGGACCATGGACATGGTGGCAGCTCCTTAGGATGTCCCACGAGGCTATGAAGATGGAGAGGTTCCAGGGTGGGGACAGCAGGACTGCTCTGGGCAGGTAGAGACCCCTGAGGGACTGGGACCCACCCCGACCCATGTGTCCCCAGGAGAGGATGTAGCCCATCTGTGGTGGCATCTCAGAATCACCCATCAGGAGTCATGTTTGAAATGGTTTATTAGGACAATAGTGTGGGACAGGGTGGCCACTCTGGGCGTCACCAGAGTGAGAGGTCACAGTAGGTGGGTCACAGCAGCATGCCTCAGTTTCCCCAGAGTGCGTGGGGTGGTGCTCAGTGGGATGTCGGGGGCTCTCCTGGTGTCCTGTAAAGCTTGCGGAGGCTGGAATCCATCAGGAAATCCACAGTCCTGCGGCAGGAGAGGGTGTCAGCGGGGTCCTGGGGGGGTCTCTGGGACAGTGCATGTGATGTGGGAGGGGTGGGCCTGTCCTTAATATTCCCTGAGACAGCAGTGCCACCAAAACCAGGCTTAGCACAGCCTCACTGTGCTAATCCCAGCTCAGCTCCAGATAATCCCCATCCTGGCAGGGACATGTCCTGGTTGGACCCCAGCAAAGCCCCTTTGGAGTGGAGACATCCCGTCACCACCCTCTGCTCCCAGCCCATACTGGGACTGGTCTCCAAGGAGACAAATGTGCTTCATCCCTCCGGGCTGTGGGCATGGGGTGGTGCCACCCGCCTGTCCCCGTGCCCCAGGGGTGTCCCGGGGACCCGTTACCTGTCGATGGGGGTGATGATGAGGGGGATGGCAGCCAGCCCCAGGGCAGTGGTGGTCCAGCGGCGCACGGGCAGGGGCCAGCGGGTGAGAGAGCCCAGCAGGGCCAGCGAGGCAGCGCAGAGCCGGTTGATGGTGAAGCCGGGGATGGCCACCGAGGCCAGGCTCTGCCACACGAAGGTGTCCACCACGGCCACCCCCACACGTGTGGGGTCCTGCGGGTGGGCCTGGGGGGACACGGGGGGGGTCAGTGGAAGGGCAGGGACAGAGAGGCTGGGGGGTGAGGAGGGGGTGGCACTCACAGTAGCGGCTTTCCGACCCTTGTCGATGGCATCAGCGGTCACGTAGGCTGTGGCCACGCCGTAGCTGGCCCACACCACGGGCACTGGTACCAGTGGGCGGAAGGACTCACCCACCTCGTTGGCATAACCTGAGGGGATGGTAGGGTCAGGGACCGACTGTCCCCATGTCACCCCTCCAGGGTGTCCTAATGTCATGGGATGGACGTGGCAAAGGGGGTGTGTGGAGTGCCTGAATCTCCTTAGACCCACTACCACCAGTACAGCTGGGCTGGGGTGACCACTGCCAGTGCTGGTGTCTGTGACTGCCCAGTGCTAGTGACAGTGCCCACTTTGCTCCCTGTGTCCATGCCCAGTACCTTAACTGGTCCTGGTATCCAGTGCTTGTGCCTGGTGCTGGTGGATGATGCCACTAGCCAGTGTCGGTGCTGGTGACAGCGACAGGTGCCTGCTACTGGTGTGCAGTGCTGCTGCCCTGTGTGCTGTGCCAGTGCCCACTGTGTGGTGCTGGTATCTGGTACCAGAGCCCCGTGCCTGATGCAGTGCACAGTACTTGGTGCTGGGTGTCAGTGCCCTGTGCCTAGTACCACGGAACCAGCGCACTCTGTGGCACCAGTGCTGGGTGTCAGTGCCCAGTACCCGGGGCAGTGCAGTGCGTGGTATCGGCGCTCAGCACCTGACACAGTGTCTGGTGCCACGCTCCTAAAGGAGTGCGGGGCATCAGTGCCTGGTTCCTGCTGTGGTGCCTGACGTCGGTACCCGGTAGCAGCGTCCAGCGCTGTGCTCAGTGCCCAACACCGCTGCCCAGCTCCTGAGGTCAGTACCCACTGCCAATGCCCGCTGTCGGTACCCTGTAAACAGGGACCAGCGCCCGGCATCACTGCCCCGCTAGTGCAGTACCCGACATTAGTGCCCCGGTTCCGGTGACGGTATTTGATGTTAGTGCCCAATGTCGATGCCCGGTGTCCCGTGTGACCCGGTGTCAGTGCCCAGTTCCCGGCGCCGGTACCCGCTGTCAGTGCTCGGCACTCAATGCCAGCACCCGCTTCGTGGTGTCAGCGCTCAATGTCAGTGCCCGGCGCCGGTACCCGCTTTCCGGTGCCAGCGCGCGGTTCCCGGGGTCGGCGCTCAATGTCAGTGCCCGGTTCCCGGTGCTCACCCAGGTATCGGACCCACGTGTCCCGGTACAGGTCGGGCTCCTCCAGCCCCATGGCGCGCGCCACCGCTCCCGCCGCATGCCCCGCGCTACGTCACCAAACCACGCCCACCCCGGCTGATTTGCATGGCCCCGCCCCGCGCGTTGCGTCTCTGTCCCGCCCCTCGGGGCCGGGCGGGGGCGGGGCCTGTTCGCGCACGTGACTCCGCGGCCTTGCGTCACCGGCGGTCACGTGGGTAGCTGTGGGGCGGGGGGCCAAAGTGTGGGGCTGGGGCAGCTACGGCTCTGGAGGGACAGGAGGGCAGGTGTGGGACTGAGGGCACGGTGCTGTGGCTGGGGACAGGTGTGGGACTGAGGGCACGGTGCTGTGGCTGGGGGCAGGTGTGGGACTGAGGGCACGGTGCTGTGGCTGGGGACAGGTGTGGGACTGAGGGCACGGTGCTGTGGCTGGGGGCGGTTACGGCTCTGGAGGGACAGGAGGGCAGGTGTGGGACTGAGGGCACGGTGCTGTGGCTGGGGACAGGTGTGGGACTGAGGGCACGGTGCTGTGGCTGGGGGCGGTTACGGCTCTGGAGGGACAGGAGGGCAGGTGTGGGACTGAGGGCACGGTGCTGTGGCTGGGGGCAGCTGGGGTGGCCATGGCACTAACGGGCGGTTGTGGGGCTGAGGGGGCAGCAGGGGCAGTTCTGGGACTGAGTGGTTAATTGTGGGACTTGGGGGAGCAGGTATGAGACTGAGGGGGCAATTAGGGGGCTGGGGGCAGCTGGTCTGGTTGTAGGACTGAGTGGGGCAGTAGGGGCAGTTCTGGGTCCGGGCAGCCACAAACCGGAGCAGACCCCGCTCAGTCCATCCCTTTACTCCCCACCCCAGGCAGCAGCAGCGGTGGGTGTGGGACCCACATAAGGCACAGAGTTTGGGGGCGCTGCGGATGCTCAGCCCCGTCTGGCCCCGCTTGGTCCCTGCCTCAGTCTGGCAGCTCCGGGACTCAGCACCGGCTCCATCTTCCTGCAGGGCCATCCTTGGGGCGCAGTGCAGCCCGGGGGGGCTCAGGGGCTGTGGTTGGGGGACTCCCCCTGGATCTGCTGGGCTGAGGCGGTGTCGGGCAGCAGCACCTCCACGCTGTAGCTCACCTTCTTGGAGTGGAGGAAGCTGTAGGTGTTGTCGAAGCGCAGGACATCTGTGGGGGACAGGAGTGTCAGGGATGTGGTGGGGTTAGGGACACAGGGGACACCCTGGGGAGGGCTCGGCACTCACAAATGCCGGGCGTGGAGCAGGTGAGGGAGCCGTCCTCGGGCACCATGTGTGCGTTGTAGCGCTGGTTGGGAAGCACCTCAGTCATGTCGCCCGCTCGCTGCCGCTCCCCGACCTTGGTTTTCAGGTACACCCCAAAGCCGATGTCAGAGCCCTCGGAGCGGAACTGCCACCTGCAGGGCACAGGGCCGGTGCTGTGGCGGGTGGGGACACTGCTGCTGTCACCCCTCCGTGCAGCGCGGAGCCGCCGCTCACCTGAGCACGCAGCTGGGGAAGAGGATCTCGTACTCGACCTGGTGGGATGAGCCCCTGTTGACCACGACCGAGTGTTCGTACTTCTGTGCCAGCTGATCCCGCACGTAGTAATGCTGGGGCACGTCCCCCCCGTAATTTATCTGGAAGGGACAGAGGATGTGGGGGTGGAGGAACTTCCCAGCAGCCCTGAAGAACCCAGCGGGGGCTCCTCCTACCTTGCTGGAGCACTTGGGGTCCCCATCAGGGTCTGTCAGCGTCCCCCCATACTCCACTGGGATCTGCGCAGGGTCGATGTGCTTCTGCAGGACCTCCTTCCAGTTAGCTGAGGGGGAGGACAACAGGTTTGAGGGGAGCTGTGAGTTGGAATATTCCCCCTGGATGGAGTGACAGCAGAGGAGGCATGTGTCACCCCCATTTGGAACACCCTGGAGAGGGTCAGGACTCACATCCCAGGACCACGACCTTCTTGCGCGTGTCCTCGCTCAGGAAGTGCTTGACTAGGTTGTAGGCCACGGGAAAGAGCTTGGGGGCTGGGGGCAGAGGAGGGCATTAGGGGGGTGTCAGCACCTGGATAAAGGGAGCAGGACCCTGGGGCTGAACTCACCCTTCACAATAAAGAGGGACTTGAGGGACTCAGGGTAATTCTCCTCGAACATGGACAGGATCTGCAGGATGGGGGGAGCTCAGGTCACCCATGCCATGACCCCACCCAGAGCATTGGGGGGTGCAGAGCACTGCAGGGACCTGCTCCTGCATCATCCCAGGGATCAGCCCTGTGGTCCAGCAGGAAGGGGAGTTGGCAGGAGCCCTCACCTCTCCATACGTGTCCACAGCTGGCTTCCAGAGGTGCTTCAGGCCCAGGCCCTCACAGTCATACACCATCGTCACCATTTCAACTTTCTTGCCCAGCTGGGATGGGAGGATGGGGGGCATCAGACAGGACCCACTGAAAGGTCCAGGGATGGGGTGGCCCCAAGAGGCTGGTCACCCCAGCCAGAGCCTCCTCTTAAGTGTTGATGTGGGGAGAAGGGGCATCATGGGAGCTGGGACAGGGATACAGGCTGAGGGACAGCAGGAACATGAACTGGTGGGGATGGGCAGGATGCAGAGTTATGGGGTGGGAAGATGAACCAGAGATGGACATATGGAGTTGGCAGGGACATGGATCATGGTGGGGTGGACAGGACATGGACTTGTGGGTCTGAGGGAGATGACCTGGGTGTGGACCTGTAGGACTGGTGAGTGAGGACATTGGCTGGGAGAGATGGACCAGAGATGGACATGTGGGGCTGGGGAGGACATTGGGTGGTGGGGAGGGACAGGACATGGGCTGGCAGTGACACAGGCTGAAGGAGGTGGACAGGATGTGGACCTGTAGGTATGCAGGGCTGTCAAGGACATTGTCTGGTAGGGATGGACCAGAGATGGACATATGGGGCTGGGGAAGACTTTGAGTTCTGGGAATGGACATGGACTTATGGGGCTGGCAGGGACATGGGCAGAGGGGAATGGACAGGACAGGGACCTGTAGGGCTGGGGAAGATGATGACTGGTAGGGGCAGACCAGATGTGGACACATGGAGCTGGCAGGGACATGGTCCCACAGGCCAGTTGGGGCCAGCAGAGCGTGGGCAGGTTCCCACCTTTTCACTCTGCTGCTCACACTCGTGCCGGAGCAGTTCACAGTCCCGGAACTTTTTCTTCATCAGGTCCTGCTTGGAGGCAGAGAACAGCAGCCCCTTGGCGTCCATTGGCCCAATGATCTCGTACCACACCGGGCTGCCCTCCCGGTCGTAGCCGCACATCCCGCCGGACATGTACTTCCGAATCACCTGCGGGAGCACGGAGGGATCAGGGCACCTCACACACGCCCCTTGGGGTTGGTCCCCTCCAGGGCCACCCCTGGGAGGCCAGGGACACTCACCTCAGGTGGCTCCCAGGCAATGATGTTGTCGGCATCCATGTGCTTGCGGACCTCAGCATGCTGCAGCGGGGGCAGAGCAGGCCAGGGTGAGATTTGGGACAAGGTGAACCCCATGGGCGAGTCCCCCTTGCTGGGGTTGGTGGCCCAGGGCAGGGGGTGCCATGCCAGATATGTCTCAGCACAGCAGAGTCCCTCCAAAAGCAGGGTGCCCCTCTCACCTTGCGGACCATCGCCTCTGCCTTGGGCAGGTCGAAGGAGCGTGCTGCAAGAGAGCAAAGAGCTCAGCCCCCTGTCAGCCCTACGGGGGCTCCCACCCCACCAGGGCTGTCCCCCCCTTGGTAGTTACCTCGGAGCCATTTCAGGAGGAAATAGTCGTCCTGGGAGGGTAGGGAGGGCAGCACGTCCTGCAGCTTCTCCCGGAACTGTGGAGACAAACAAGAGGGACAGTTGGTGAAGGGATCCCTGATCCTCCCCAAAAACCTCAAGGCTGGAGGTTTGTCCCTTCCTTGTCCCCCCAAAAATATGCCAACCGGGACTGGGACATTACCAGGGGAGCAGGGTCATCCTACATCCCCTCCCTGCCCCACGTGCAGCCAGGATCAGCAGTCACCTGTCAGGAAAATATCCCCAGGGCAGCTGCCATGCTCTGGGTGTCCCCAAGTCCTTTTGTAAGGTGTGAGTGTGGGCTGTCACCACCCTGCTCCTCCCGGGGTGTCCCACAGGGACTGGGTGAACCAGTCCCCTCCAGGGGGGTCCTTTGGGATGGATGAAAGCGGTCACTGTGTGTACCCCTGCTCCAATGAGCCACAGCCCCCCTGGCACAGGCAGGAGGGTGTTGAGGTGCAGGACTGGGAGGTTTGGGGGACCCAGGGTCCCCTCTCTATGTGGCCCCACTCACCCCAACCAGGCTACGGCTCAAATCTCCGTACCAGCCGAGGCCCTCCCCTTAATGAGCCTGATTAGCTTATCTCCCGCTGAATTTAGGGGTAATTAAACCCGGGATTAGCTCCTTCACCCTGGGACAAAGCCGGTGGTGGTGGACAAACGGGTTGGGCCACTCGCCTTCCTCGCCTACCCAGGGCACGGCTGGCACCGGGCACGGTTTGGGCTCGGTGCCCCACGCCTGCCCCTGCCCCCCATGCTAGCACCCGCTGGGGTCATCGCCCGCTCGTGGAATTTGGCTGGGTCTGAAAGGCAGCGATAAGATAAATGCACGAGGGTGCCCTCGTTGCTGGGGTGCACTGAACTCCGATAACGGCTGGCACCCAAACATGAGGGACTAGCGGAGGTGGCCGTGGTGGGTGACAATCACGGGTTCTGGGTGTCCCCAGGCCCGCAATCCCGGTGGCGAGGGGAGGAAGTTTGCCAGTCTCGTGGGAAGGGTGGAAGAAGAATATAGGGCTCGGGAGTGCCCAGTCTGATGGGACATCAGGGATGGTCCTTCCCTGGTGGGCAGCACCACGGGGGGCTCAGCCCGTGGGCTTGGGGTCCAGGGTGGGATGGAGGTGGCACAAGACTGCCGTCCCAAGGGCCCTGCAGTGAGGCAGGAGGTTCCCGAGTCCCGGGGAGGAGGGGAGAGTGATAGGGGCCCACCAGCGGGATGGTCCAGCCAGCGGGACCCCCAGGACGGTCCTGCCCGGTGGGCAGTGCCACAGTGGGGCTCGGCCCGTGTGTCTGGCGTCCGGGATGAGGGATGGAGGCAGGGGGAGCCTCCCAGGGCCGCATTTAGGGGGCAGGATGGAGGCTGAAGGCGATGGGCCATCCCCAGGGCCAGGAATCGGGGTGAAGCCGGTATGTTTGGAGTGCGGAGCCCTCCGGAGCGGGGGATGATGCCGGTGGGTTCGGAGTCCGGGATGGGGGGGGCCGGAGGAAACGGTGGGAGCTCCCGGGGCCGGGAGCGGGGGTGATGCCGGTGTGTTTGGGGTCCGGAGGGGGCTGTGCAGTCCCCCGGGGCCGGAAGCAGAAGTGCTGCCGGTGAGTTTGGGGTGCGGGGTGGGGGTGATGCCGGTCCTGCGGCGGATGCGGGCGCATATCGGGGAGGACAGCCCGGCCCTGGCCCCGGTCCCCCCGCAGCCCCCGGTCCCTCCGGCCCAGCTCACCTGGGCCAGCAGCTCCGCCTGCCGCGGGCTCAGGTCCCCGACGCGGCCGCTCATGGTGCGCTGCGGGCGGCTCTGCACGGCCCCGGCGGCCGGGATGGCTCCGAGCACCTCCCCGGGACCGCCCCCGGCCCCGCCCGGCCCAGCCCCCTCCCACCCCGCGGCCTTGGACCCTGCCCGACCCCTGCCCGCCCGGTCAGCGCCCGCCGCCGCCCCGGGATCGGGGATGGAGGGTGCGGGGGCACAGAGGGGCGTGGGGGCTGCAGGGGAGTATGGGGGCTATAAATGATGTGGGGAGTATGGGACACTTGGGGGGGTTATGGGAACTATGGGGTGTTTGGGGGCATAAGGAGGCCTGGGGGGTATGAGGGACTTGGGTGGGGGTGTAGGAGATATGGGGGCAAGGGGGACACCGGGTTATGGGGGACATGGGGTAGGGGTGCATGGGGAATGTGGGAAACAGGGGGTATGGGGATTTGGGGGGGCAAGGGAGAGATGAGGGGGCTCTGGGGGTTATGGAGTGTGCAGGACGGTGGGGGACCCTGTGAGAGTTTGGGGGACACAGTGGGGTAGAGGGGATGTGGGAGGACATTGGGGTATGAAGGGAGATGTGGCTGTGGGGTGGGAGATGGTGATATGGGGCAGGTGTCAGGGAGAGGGGACAGTGATGAGGACAGTGACAGGGATGGGAGATAGGCACAGAGGAGGGAGCAGGGATCGAAAGTGGGGCAGGGTGCGAGGTAGGAGGGACAGGGACAGGAGATGGTAACAGGGACAGATTGAGGGCTCAGGTGCAGTGGTTGGAAGACGGGGATCAGGAGCAAGATGTCCATGGGGCTGTGCATGTCCAGTGGAGCCATGGATGTCCCACAGAGCCCCATGTCCCGCATGGACTCCGGGTTGTCCCAGAGAGCTCTGCATGTGCTATGGAATCATATTTCTCCCATGGAGCTGTGGATGTCCCATGGGTGTCCTGTGAAGCTGTACATGTGCATGAATAACCCATGGAAACATCCCGTGAAACCATACGTGTCCCTTGGGGCTGTGGATGTCCCACAGAGCCATCTATGTCCCATCTGTGGATGTCCCAAGGAGCCATTTATGTGCCATGGAGTCATATGTGTCCCTTGGAACTGGGACCCGTAGATGTCCTGTGGAGTGGGAGTCCCATGTGTCCATGTTCTGTGGACCCAGATGTGTCTCCTGGCGCTGCAGATGTTCAGGAAGCCATCCATATCCCACAAACCTATGGATGCTCCACGGAGCCATTCACACCCCTTATGTGTCCCCTTTGCGGGGCAGCAGTCACCCCCAGGCTCCATTTTGGTGACCCATTCCCTGAATCCACAAAATCCCCCACATCTGTCCTTGCCATTCCAGGCTGGTTCCCAAGCCAGTCATGCTCCCGGCTGTTGTTTATGGCACATCCAGACCCGTTGCAATCGGGATGTTTCACCATGTGGTTAAACCGGCTCTGGCTGCAGCCGTGGGAGGAGGGACTGTGCCCACCCTGTGATTACACCCCCACACTTACAACATGGATGGGGGCATGAGGGACACAGGGACACACCCAGACCCATCACACAGCACCCTGCAGCCAAGGGAACTGGGTCCCACAACTCCAAGTTCCGTCCCCAGCATGGCCCCTGCCAAAAGCAGGTCAGCCTGGGCCCATGCAGCGGCTAATCCAGCCAGCAAATCCCTGGAGGCACATGTGCTGGGCACACGTGGCCAGAGTGGGGCCAGGATGGGGCACCCAGGGGCCAGGATGTGGCACTGGAGGCTGCCTGGCACCCACCAGGCTGGGGGAGTTGAGGGGTGGCCGGTGGGGGGGCAGTTGGGTTTTGTGGTACTCAGGTGTTGGTGTGTGTCCATGTCAGTCAGGTGCACCCATGTCCCTGCCTGTGCCATGGTGTGGGTGCCCATGTCCCTGTTCCCCCAGAGCACACATCTCCCTATGTCCCCAAGAGTCCCTGTATCCACACATGGGGCTGTGGTGGACATGATATCTGCATCCCCATGCCTGTTCCTGTCCCTGTCAGTCTCCTGGTCACAGTTGGTTTCCTGGTCCCTGCATCCATCCCTGTCCTGCTGCTGCTGCCAGTACTTATTCCGGCCCCAGCCCTCGTCCCTGTCTTGCTCCTGCTCACAGTCCCTGTCCCTGTTTCTCTCCTGATTCCCACCCTCCTCCTGGTTCTGGTCCTGGCCTTTGTCCCTGTGTTGGTCACATTCCCTGTTGTTTTTCCAGTGCCTCTCCTTGTTTCTGTTTTCCTTCTAGTTCCTGCTTCTGTTTCCCACCCTGGTCTCATCCTTGTCCTTGTCCCTGCCCCATCCCTGTCCCAGTGCAGTTTCCTATCCCAGTCTCAGTCCTTGTTCCTGTCTCGACCTCCATCCTGGTCCCCATTCCCTGCCCCTCTCCTGGTCCCTGTCCTCTTCCTCGTCCCCATCGTGGTCCCTGTCCCCATCACCTTCTTTGTCCTGCTCTGCCCCAGTGTCCATTTGGTCATGGTCCTTGTCCCTGTCTCAGTCTTGGTCCCCGCTCCCTGTCACTGTACCTCTCCCGCTCTCTGTCCTCATCCTGGTCTGCGTTCTCATCCCCATCCCCCCTGCCCCTATCCCTGTTCCTGTCTTTATCCCAACCCTTGCCCTGATTCCCATCCCATCCCGTCCCGTCCCGTCCCGTTCCGTCTCTGTCGTTATCCCGACCCCTGTCCCGATCCCTGTCCCTGTCTTTATCCCGACTCTTGTCCCGACCCTTGTCCCGATCTCTGTCCCTGTCTTTATCCCGACTCTTGTCCCGACCCCTGTCCCGATCTCTGTCCCTGTCTTTATCCCGACTCTTGTCCCCACCCCTGTCCCGGCCCGGGCTCTCGGGCTCCCCCTGCGGGAGGTGGGGGGCGCGGCGGGTCCTCCCCGCCGGCAGGGGGCGCGGCGGGGCGCGGGGCGCGCAGCCATGGCGGCGGTGCGGGCAGCCCTGCTCGCCCCGCTGCTGGCCCTCGGCCGGGCCGGGTCGGGGCCCGCGACCCCCGCGCGGGTCGAGGTCGCCGTGTTGGGGCCCAGGGCGGCGGGGCCGGACCGGGATGGGGCCGGCAGCGGGGCCGGCAGCGCGGCCGCGGTGCCCGGCGGCTCGTACACGCTGCGCGGGGCCGTGCTGGGAGCGGGGGGCGGCCGGGCCGGGCCGGGCCGGGGGGGCCCGCGGGGGGAGCGGGAGGAGATGGAGATCCGAGGCCGCCTGGTGCTGGTGAGCTCGGGGAAACGGGGAGTGGGGCTGGGGGGTGCTGTTGGCACTGGCGAGGTTTTGGGAGGGGAGAAGCGGGAACTGGAAGGCACTGGGAGATATTGGAGGGGGCAGTAAAGAAAGGAGGGAAAAGTGGGGACAGGGCAGTGGGAGGCATTGAGGGGCTACTGGGTATGGGGTTGGGGACGTGGGTGCTGGGTGGCAGTGATAAGGGGGAAGCAGTGGGAACTGGGAGACATTAAGAGACCAGGGAGCATTGGCAGGGCAGTGGTCAGGGAGGGAGGGGGGAGTCGGTGGGCACTGTGGGACAGAGGGTGTGGGGTGAGTCCTTGGGCATTGGGAAAGGAATGAGGGAGGGGAGGAGTGGGAACTGAAGGGCGCTGGGAGGCACTGGGGAATTGGTGGGGAGGCCAGAGACACTAGGGGACTGAGCAGGGCAGGTAGCCCACTGCTCCGTGTGGCCAGCAGCAGAGAGGAGGTGCAGCCAGGGGCACAGAGGCAGTGGGAGCCAGGCTGTGTTCCCTGTGTTACCCCAGCTGCTGTCCCTGTCCGCACACAGTGGCCAGCTCCCCAGCACCCCTGGGCATGCTTTGGGATTGCCCTGAACCTTGGGGTCCATCCCGGCTCTCCCTCTCCTTGCCGTGTCCCCAGGTGGGTGACGTGGAGCCGGACCTGGGTGCTGCTGACAGCTGGATTGGGGTGGTGCCCGTAGGCACTGAGGAGCCAGCTGAGGGCCCCCGGGGTGCCAAGGAGGAGTCCTTCACCACTGCTGTTGTCACCAAGGTGACCCTCTGTCTGACCCTGTCCCCTCTCCTGGCCCTGTCCCCTGCCCGGCCTGAGGGTTGCCATGCTGTTGGCAGCTCACAAACCTGCAGGGGTGTCTCCTGGTCAGATCTGGGGGCTTCCTGGTCTGTAGCCAGGGCGTCTCTGACAGCTTCTGACCCCTCTTGGGCCCCTTCGCTGAGTGCCTCCTGCATCAGGACAGGAGCTTGTCGGGGACACAGCCCTGCTGTCCCCTGATCATGTCTCCACTGCCCCTGCAGATGAAGCGAGCCCTGGTGCTGGGGGCCTCTGCCCTGCTTATCCTGGCGCTGAACCAGAACGCCATCCGTGAGGTAGGACAGTGCCGGCGGTGGGGCCTGCCGGGGGTTGTGCCCCTCTGACAGCTCTGCTTCCCTCCCGGTGCAGCTGGACGTGTCCCAGCTGCTCGCCAAGCCTGTCATCGTCATCCAGTCCTCGGACAATGTCACCAGGCTGCTGGGAGCACTGCTGCGGTATGGGCTGGGGTGTGGGAGGGGCAGGACCCTGCCTTGTCACGACCTTGTCCTTCCATTGTCCCTACCTTGTCTTTGCCTTGTCCCCCAGAAGGCTGTGGCACCCAGGGACCACCCTGGGAGTCTCCCACTCAGCCCATCATCTTTGCTGGGGTGGTATTGCATCATAGCAAGGCCAAATGGGGCTGAGATGCATTTCCAGGGGAGATCTGGGTCAGATCCAGCCCTCCCCCAGGGCTGGAGCCCTTCCATGGGTCCCCAAAGGACTCTAGAAATTATCCAGACTGGGTGTTTCTCATCATGGCACCAGCCTCTGTACAACCTCTGTGGGTACTTGTTCTCCCTGCAAGCAGCTGTGTGACCCTATAGATCCTCCTGACATGTGGGACATTGGGATTGCTGCCATGGTGTTACACATGGGGAAACTGAGGCATGAGGATGGGAGGAAGAGCCCTGTGCAGGGTCACTGAGGGCTGGGCACAGTTGGGAAGCATCTTGTTGTCACTTCCCATGCGTGTTCCTCTGGTCCCCCTCAGTCACTGCCCATCCCTGTGGGGAGGGGATGCTCCCTGTCACTGGAGAGCTGTACCTGGATCCTGCTGTGTCCATGGAATTGACATTTTTCTGTTTGCTCACAGTGGGCTCCGGGCTACGGCGAAGATCACGTACCAGGCAGTTCTGCTGGAGAACCTGGTATGTCTGTCTGTCCTCCTCTTCCTCATTCTGCCAACAGGAGAGCAGGGCATGACTGTGCCCAGCCAAACTTTCCTGATTCATGGGAAGCAGCTGCAGGGAGCAGGGAAGGGAAGGGAACCCATGGGAACCGAGCAGCTGGCAGCAGCAGTGCTCCTCCTCCTGGGACATGTGTGCTTTCACCGCGTGGCCGTCAGCAATGCCATGTCCTGCCTTACAGGGAGTGACCCTCACACTGTGGTCCACCTGCGGCCTGTCCCGAGGGGGCCTCTACGGGGAGTGGCAGGGGGTCATCTGCCCTGGGGAGAGCAGCTCACAGGTCCAGGTACGGTGCTGGGGTTCGGGTGGGGCCGGGAGCGGGGCTGGGTCTCCGGCTCCCATCCCCACCGTGCTGTCCCCACAGAAGTACCTGCAGCAGCTGTGGAACACCATCCTGCTGATTGCTCTGCTGCTCTGCACCGGCGTCATGGTGCAGGCCCAGCGTCAGTCACGGCAGGACCTGTCGGAGCGGGATGCCGAGGTGGGAATGTGGGAGTGTCTTTGCTGTGTGCTGTGCTAGGGGCTGTGGGGTGGGCTCTGATCCTCAGCTCTGCCCCCACAGCTGGACCTGAAGCAGCACATCCAGCGGCGGCTCTTGGCACTGAAAACCCGGCGGTACCATCCCGGGAAGCAGCCCCGGACACAGGCCTGCGAGATCGACAGCTGTGCTGTCTGCCTGGACCAGTTCCACAAGAGCCAGGTCGGACTGGGTGGACTGGTGCCCACCCTAGGCTGAGCCTCCAGTCACTGGCCAGGGCCAGGGTGTCCCTGCCAGGGTCTGGACTGTGTTCCTGCTGGCACCCAGCTGTGCTCACATGTGCCCTCACTTCCCTGTTGGCAGTGGCTGCGGGTGCTGCCTTGCTCCCATGAGTTCCACCGGGACTGTGTGGATCCCTGGCTCCTGCTGCAGCAGACCTGCCCTCTCTGCAAGCGCAACATCCTGGGTGAGAACCGCCCTGGCACCCAGCCAAGCCCCTGCTGACCCTGGGGCACAGCCTGGGGGAGCACCTGGAGCCTGCCAGGCTCCCTGTGCCAAGGCTGTCTGTCCTCCCTTGCAGGGAACTGCTGCACAGACAGCTAGCTGGCCCGAGGACACACTGCAGGGACAGACCCACGGCTGCTCCAGGGACAGGGAGGGGGGCAGGGGGTGCCTGGCAAGCAGCGCTTGCTGCTGGAGCAGCGTTGGTGTGACTGTGCCCTCACAGTGCCCAGACTTAGGAGAGGGAAGGACTCGGGGCTCGCCTGCCGGGTGTGAGTAGAGGGGTGGGGGGGGCCAGATGGGCAGTGTTGGGAAGATTTGGGGCACCCATGGGTGTAATGGGGTGGGGGCTGGGGCAGGGAGAGCCCTTGTCCTGCTGTGCTCTTGCCCTGCTCACAGCAATTTTTCTAAGTCTTGGGTTTTTTGTCTATTTGCTGGTGGCCATGGCAGGGTAGGCAGAGCCTGGCTGTAGTGCAAGCCCCTCTGGGAGGTGGGTGACAGACCTGCCAGGGCTAGGGCTGGTCATGGCCTCACCATGGGAGGGCAGGGGTCAGACGCTTTATTTATAATAAGTTATTAGAAAGGATGGCACGAGTCAGCTGCAGAGCCAACAGAGGGCTTGGCTCACCCAGCACAGTGCCTGGGGACACACCACGGGCCCTGCCTGGATCCTGCCCCACAGGCTGCAATGTGGCACGTGTCCATCCCTATTAAATATGGAGCAAGGACTGGCTGTGTGGTTTGTGTGGGGCTTGCATGGGGCTCACAGTGCTGAGGAGGCAGCTCAGAGATCAGGGCCAGCCTGTGCCAGTGGCTCAGTGGTTACCGGCCCCTCTGGGTGCTCATGGAGGGGGGACTTTCCCAGGTCGTGGCTGTGCTGGTGGGCTAAGGGCTGCTCTGCTTTCCTCTTCCAAGTGTGGCCACATCCCAGTCTCCTCTTGGGAATGGTTCCTAGCAGGAGCTAGCACATGCTGTGCCCTGGCATCAGCCCCACGGCTCTTGTGGGAACTCCAGCAGCAGCGTAACCATGGGTGACTGAGCTGTAGAGTCCAGGAACATCCCTGGAGCAGCTCCCCAAGGAACAAGGCAGAGCCCAGGTTTCCCGAGGGAATTTGCCTTCCTGACGCACAAAGAACCAGTAACGAGGTCCCCTGGGTGGCTGCTGGTGGAACACAATTTCTCGGTTCGGAAATTCAGACTGATCCGTGTTTATTTGCGGTGAGCCCTGGTGTGGTGTGAGGGGAGGCCAAGCCCCAGGCATCGCACTGGGAGCGTTAGGCAGGGTTTGGCCTGGAACGTGGGCTCTGCCCGGAGCTGCCTGGAGTGCTGGCTGCTGGGAGCTCTGTGCCAGGCCTTGTCAATGCATCCCAGCATCCCTGGGCTGGCTCTGCTGCTTCCACTGCTGAGCCTCCTGTGGGGTGGGAGCAGTTAAAGGGGAGGAAGAGCAGGGAACTGTCTGCCAGCCCCTTCCTCTGGGTTCCTACTCACCTAGGAGTGCCCTGCCTGCTGGCCTCCCTGTGGAGCTGGGACCCCAGCTGGGCCTGTGGGACAAGCTGGGGAAGGGAAGAGGAGGTGAAATTTTCCCCCATGAGCTTCAGCCCCGGTCATGTCCCTTGGCCACTACAGCTGGTGGCACAATGGCCAGAGTGATTGAAAGGAGCTGGAATTAGACTCAGGCACCTCAGGCAACACCAGAGCAATCTCCCAGCAGCATGAGGAGCCCAGGCTTGGCCCTCCCAGGGTCCCCAGAGGATGTCTGGGGGCCACAGGGTGGTTTTGCAGTACACAGCACCCACCCCTGTGGCACCCAGCTCACCTTGAGCACACCCTGCTCAGCTGCTGCCTTCACCTTGGCAAGCAGAGCTTCGAGCTGCGCATTCTCCCGCTCCAGCACCTGGATCCGGATTTTGTTGGCCTGGAGTTGACTCTCCATGTCCTCTGTCAAGTTCGCGCTGCCTGCAAACAAAATCCAAGACAGCCCAGCCTGCTGCTGCTGCCTGCCTGCTCAGTGGGCACCCCTCCTGCATCCCAAGGAAAGGAGCCTGCCCCAGGCAGGGAGCACGGGCACAGCCCAGGAAGTGGCAGCTGGGACTTCAAGCCCCCTGGGCAAAGGAAGCTCCGCCATGTCCTGGTCCTGCTGTGTATCCTGGTCCAGACATGGGATGCACAGCACCCATGCAGGGAAGCAAGCTGGGGTGGTCACAGCTCTGCATGGGGTCTGAGCCCTTCCTGGATTATCAGTGGGACAAACGAGGTGAGCAGGATGCCCTGGGAGCTCTGGACACCCCAAGGCACAAACCCACTGTGCTGCCATCTGCTGCCTTACTCTCAAACTGCATCTCAGCGGGGACGTGGAGATCAGGGAAGAACACCAGGAGCCTTTCCCGCTCCCTCAGGTCCTGTGCCTGTTCCTCCAGCCGGGATGTGTTTGCCTGCAGCTCCAGTATGGATTGTTCCAGTGCCAGCTTCTCCTGCTGCAGCGTGTCCAGCAGCTCCTGTGTGGCACAGCAGGGAGGAGATGAAGTTTGCAGGAGAGAGGACTCAGCCCCTCATGGAAAGCTCCCATGATCATAGGATGTGCTATGACAGTGGGAAGTGGACAGTGACAATGTGCAGGGTTTTAGCTGTGAGATCCCTGTGTGTGCTGGAAGCAGAAGCACCAGCCATGAAGTGTGGAGCATGTCCAGGTGTCCAAGAAAAGAACATTGGAGATGTGGAAGTACCTCAAGATGTCCCTTCCTCCTGCTCCCCTCTGCCCTAACTCCCACAGCGACTTGTCTGGCGCAGGGTGGAAGGAGAAGGCTCTTCCCTAGGAATCCCATGAGGACATGGCCATGTGGCAATGCCACCCTGGACCCCAGAGCATCCCTCCTGGAAAAATTCTGGCTGTGGGTGTGGGACAAGGCAGTGCGTGGCTCCTGACAGCCCTGTGGCAGAGGCTGTGTCCCACACTTGGGTACCAGTGCTCACCTGCTGTGCCTGGAGCTGTTTCCCACTCTGGTCTTGGCTCTGCTGCAGCTGCTCTGCCAGCTGGGCCTTGTCCTCCTCAGCCTCTCCTAGACTGGCCTGCAGCTCCTCACGCTCCTGGTCCAGGCTGTCCAGCTGCTGCAGCAGGGCCCTCTGCTTAGCCTGCAGGGACTGTGGGTGGGGGGAGAGCCTGTATGGGGCTGTGGCACCCATTCCCCACAGCCCTGACACTGGGCAGCAGCTCAGCCGTTCCCAGTGCTCCGGAGCCGGCCGTACCTCCTCGTGCCGGAACATGCTCTCCACACGGACCTTCTCCTTCTCCAGCTGCACACTGGTGGCACTCAGCTTCTGCTCCAGGCTGTCCCTCTGGCCTGTGAGCACCTGCACCTTCTCCTCCAACTCCAGCACCTGGCTCCGGGCCACCATTGTGGTCCTCATCTCCTCCAGCAAGGTGGTCTTGGAGAGCTCTGGGAAGACACAGCCACCATAGCCCAGGCTGGGCAGGGCAAGAAGCTGGAGGACCATGGAGGTGATGAGAGGGATGGGGGTGTTCAGCCTGAAGAAGAGAAGGCTCCAGAGAGAACTTAAGAACCTTTTCCAGTGCCTAGAGGGGCTCCAAAAGAGCTGGGGAGGGACTTGGGACAAGGGCCTGGAGTAACAAAACAAGGAATGGCTTCCCACTGCCAGAGGGCAGGGTTAGATGGGATAGGGGGAAGAGATTATTCCCTATGAGTGTGCTGAGGCCCTAGCACAGGGTGCCCAGAGCAGCTGTGGCTGCCCCATGATCCCTGAAGTGTCCAAGGCCAGGCTGGACAGGGCATGGAGCAGCCTGGGACAGTGGGTGTCCCTGCACATGGCAGGGGGTGAAATGGGATGGGCTTTAATGTCCCTGCCCATCCAAACCAGTCCATGATTCTGTGGTTCAGGGACACCCCATGCCCTCCACAAGCCCTGGCAAAGGGAGGCAGGTCTGACAGGAGGCCTGTGAACCCCTCAAACCTCCACCAGCATTAGCCCACTCTGGCACTGGATGATGTTGGGGTGCTGCTGTGAAGGAGGCCCATCCTCTGCCCATCCCCACGAGCTCCACAGCCCAATGTGGGGGTGCTAGGGGCTACATGGGTGTGAAACACTGGGGTGAGAGGGGAGATGTGTGAGCTGGCTGAGTCCCTAGGCGAGCCCCTTACCCAGCTCCTGCACAGCCACCTGCTTTGCTGCCAGCTCCTCCTTCAGGGCTGAGAGTCGCTCCTCCAGCAGAGCAGTTCCTAAACCAGCACAAAAATCCTCTCGTTAATCAGTCCCTCAAAAAAAACTAAACCAAGGGGCAGCAAACAGCCACTCCAAAGTGTTTTCATCCAGTGATTGTGTTGTGCTACCAGGGATAGGACAACAGACAACCAGCTCTCACTGCCCAGGATTAGCCTCACAGCAGGGAAAATACCCCAGCACCTACAAAATGCCCTGCTGGTTGTGGTGGGGCCAAAATTTGCCCATGGACTCTTCTCCTGAAAATACCCCTGGGCCTGGGAGGGGATGCTGGGAACAGCTGTGTACCTCTCCGGAGGTCGTCCTTGTCCTGCTCCAGCCTGGCCACAGCCTCAGAATGCTCCTTTTCCTTGGCTTTCAGGCTCTGCTCAGCCTTCCTCTGCTGCTCTGCTTGGGTGTCCTTCTCTGCCTGCAGTTTCCTGGAAAAGTCCTCAACCTGTTTCTGCAGCTTCTCCTTCTGTTTGCCCATGTTTTCCAGCTCAGCTTTCACGGGGTTCACCTGCTGCAGCAGTCCCTGGAGGTGTTTGTTGATCCGGGAGAGGTCCTTGCTCTGCTCTGTGGCCCAGTAGCTCATATCTGCTGCAGAGAGGTTCCTTCTCCCCGCGCTGTCCTCCAGCGCCTCCTGGAATTTGCTGAGAGCCGATGGGATGTTCTGGCTCTGGCAGATGCTGGTGATGGCTCTGCCCACCTCGTGGAGGCTGGCCTGGGCGCTGGAGCAGGTGTCACAGGAGCCCAGCGGTGACCCCGGTGTCTGTGTGGGGACACTGCGGGTGCTCTGAGCCTGGCTGGAGCCAGCCCTGGACTGGGAGCTGCCTGAGCTGCCCAGCACATGGACCCTTGGACACAGGCACACAGAAGTGGATTGGGCACCCTCTGGAGCAGTTCCTGACTCCAAAACATCCGGCAAGAAGCTTTTTGGATGTTCCTTCTGGTATTTCCCAGCCTGGGGAACAGAGGGCAGAGTGGATTGCTGTGTGGGGATCTCCCATCTGCAATCCTTCTCCAGAGGGAGAGAGCACAGAACAAAAGCAGAGCCCAGATCAAAGTGGAAATTACCATAAATGCCTAAATCAGGTGTGGAGATAGGACAGCAATGCAGCCAAGGGACAGTGACCAAGGGCAAGCTCAACAGCAAAACCTACTCCCCAACTCTCCAACTCCCCACCACCCCTTCTTTCCCACCCCCTGCACTGCCTCCTGGTTTTGCCACTTGGATTGTTGTGAGACTTTTCCATGAGAAAGATCATTTTGGGGAAAATAAAATGCAGGAGAGGTTGTTTTTACTGCCAATTATTTCACTGTCTTGAGGCAGCTCAGATCTGCAAGCAGATCAGCAGAGCTGCAGTATTTTGGCAGTAGGAGAATATTTTCCAGTTTCTAGAGGCAGCCCAGCTCACTCATCCCAAAATCCTGGAGCAGGATGGAAGCAACAGCACAGCTGGGAGGGGTGGGGTGGAGGGAATGGACTGAGGCTGGGAGGGGACAGATGTGCGACACAGGGGCCAGCACTTAAAGGCTGCACACACATCTGGTGTGGCCACAGGGTGTTGAGAAGGACTATGATCCAAATCCATGGGGGGAGGGGAATGACTCAGCTCATGGGACGTCCCCAAATGTCCCACCTCGTCCCGGAGCAGCTGGCAGAAGGCCCCGAGTTTCAGCATGGTGCTCCAGAAGGTCCTGGCCGTGAGCCCCGCAGACATGCAGGGCCCCAGGCCCCGCGCGGGTGGCACCGCCCGCCCGCTCAGCAGCGTCTCTGCGTACCCCGTGAAGCTCTGCAGCAGCAGCAGCAGCCTGTCCCGATGGGAAAACACGGCTTGGAGCAAGGCAGCCGGGAATGCGACCCCTCCCATCACCCAGACAAAGCCGGTGTGATGCAGGAAGGTGGGACTGATGCTCCGGGGGCTCCCCAGGCATGGATCACTTCATGGAGCTGCCACTTCCAAGAGGCTGTGATTAAGCTCCCCACAAAGATTTGGGGCACCCATGCTACTGCAAATCCTGACTTTAAGGGCCAAGACCTCAGTGGGAATGGCTCATGTTTCAAACCAGAGCTGTACTTATTTCACCCAGACTGCAAAAGGGGCTTTGATCTGCCAGGGCTGTCGATACAGCTGTGTCCAAGTGTTTCCAAGGTTTTGGGAGGCAGTTTAAACAAGCCTGTCCCATCTGCTCCACCTCAGCTCTTGGGTGGAGCTTGTCTGTCTCTGCTTCTTCATGGCCAGTTTGTGCTAGGAGCTCTAAGCAGGGAAAGGAGTTGGATTTTAAAGCTCAGCAGGGCATGAGGCCAAGGTGTTGACCATGGAAATACATAGGCAACAAAGCATCCAAAAGACTTCATAAAAACATGGGATATCCTGAGCTGAAAGGGATCCAGGGATTACCCAGTCCAATTCCTGCACAGACACCCCAACAATCCCACCCTGTGTCAGAGGGCATTGTCCAAAGGCTTCTGGAGCTCTGGCAGCCTTGGGGCCACGATGTGGCCCTTGGTGCCATGGTTTAATTGATAAGGTGGTGTTATGTCACAGGTTGGACCTGATGATCTCCAAGGTATTTTCCAACCTAGCTGATTCTGTGATAATTCCCTGGGGAACCTGTTCAGTGCTCAGCACCTTTGGGGGAAGAACCTTGTCCTGATATCCAGTCTAAACCTCCCTGGCACAGCTCCAGCCATTCCTTTGGGTCCCATCCCCAGTCACAGAGATCAGAGCTGAGCCCCGGGAGGAGCTGCAGCCCGGTGAGGTCTGACCTCAGTCTTCTCAGTTCCAGCCTTCATTTGGACACTCTCTAACAGCTTTAAGTCCTTTCTGTGTTGAGGTGCCCAAAATTTGGATAAGTGTCAGACACACAACTCCCCTTCCCCCGTGGGGCAGGAGTTGCTCTGTGGTGCCTGGGGCCTCTCACCTGTCTATGAGCAGCTCCAGCAGCACAACGTGTGCGTGCTGGCTGAACTCGGGGTCGCTGTCGCTGTGCCTGTAGCGCTGCAGCAGCACCGATATGTCCAGGTCGCAGGACACCTTATCGGGGAACTTCCAGGAGGGGAAGCGCACCGCGCCGGCCCGAGAGCACACGTCGGCGATGGCGGCCTGCAGGTCCCGCAGGTCGGCCCGCAGGCTCTCCATGCAGCCGCGGTGGCCCAGGAGGTGCGCCATGCTGCGGGGTGGGGCGGGCCGGGTCGGAGGGACACTGGGAACAACGGGGCCACCAAGAGACCGATGGGGTCACCAATCCTCGGATGGAGGAAATGCCCCAGCGGGAAAGGCTGCTGGAGAGGGACGGGCACGGTACCCTCCAGGCCCGGCGGTCTCCAGGAGTGCCGGGTAACCGGAGGGAACCGGCAGGATCGGAGGAATCAGCAGCAACCGCGGAGAAGAAGCGCCGGGCCCGGGGCCTGTGCTAGGCCTCGGCGTCCCAGCCCTGTCGCCGTGGCAACCACGCCCCTCCCGCGCCGCAGTGGTGCATTCCTGCCTTGTCCCGCCCCCCGCGCGGGGCGCTAATGGTACATCCCGGAGGGAGCGCGTGCGCCCTGTGCTCACGCAGTTCCCGGCAATCTGCGCCTGCGCTCCCGTCGCTCTTGCGTCACTTCCGGCGCGCACGCGCGGCACAGCGCCCGCCGCCGCCATTTCGCCCCAGTCGGTGCCGGCGCCGCGTCTGTTCCGGATCGCGCCTTGCCCGCCTTTCGATCGGCCCCGCCCGGCGCGGACCCCCTGGCCCCGGCAGCGCCATGCCCGCCGGACCCGTGCAGGCTGTGCCTCCGGCGCAGCCCGCGCCCCCCGCCGAGAGCAAACCGGTGCGGGCCGGGGAAGAGGGCGGTGAGGGAGCGGAGCGGGGAATGGCGCGAACCGCGGGGGTTGGGGAGTGTGACCCTCACGGGCCGGGCCGGGCTGGGCTTGGAGGAGCTGCAGTTTTGTCCGGTGGGCGGCATTGACCCCTGTACCCGCTCAGATGAGACCTCACCTGCAGAGCTGCCCCAGCCCTGGGACCCAGCACAAGAAGGACCTGGAGCTGCTGGAGAGAGTCCAGCGGAGGCCACAAAGATGCTCCCGGCGCTGGAGCCCCTCTGCTCTGGAGCCGAGCTGGGGGAGCTCACCTGGAGAAGGATAGGGGGAGAGCTCAGAGCCCCTTCCAGGGCCTGAAAGGGCTCCAGGAGAGCTGGAGAGGGACTGGGGACGAGGGATGAAGGGACAGGACACAGGAAACGGCTTCCCACTGCCAGAGGGCAGGGCTGGGTGGGATATTGGGAAGGAATTGTTCCCTCTGAGGGTAGGGAGGCCCTGGCACAGGGTGCCCAGAGAAGCTGTGGCTGCCCCTGGATCCCTGGGGGTGTCCAAGGCCAGGAGCCTGGGATAGTGGGAGGTGTCCCTGCTCATGGCAGTAGTGTGGGATGAGATGAGCTTTAGGTTGCCTTCCCACCCAAACCGTTCCAGGATTCCTTCGAGACAGCAGCATCCTGCTGGGGCTGGTCAGGAGCAGAGCCCTTCCCTGGCAGTACCCCAGGGGTGTGATTCCAGTGAGTATGGCAGGTTGCCAGGAGCTGTGGGAGCTACCCTGGCTCCAGGAATGATGTGTGGAAGCATTAAAAGTCTGAGGGAGTGTGGCAGTACTGTGTATCCCAGTACCTTCCTAGATATTTTCTCTCTTGGCTATATTCATGTTCTTCACAGCCTTCCTGCTAATGGGAGTACAACTCCCATGGAGCTGGAGCTGCTGTCCTGACTCTTACACAGCAAAATCAGCACTCTTGGAGCTGACAGGGAGCTGATCTCACTTGGAAAGTTGTGATTCCTCCCCCAGAAACCCAGTGACTTTTATGCACCGATGTTACCAAGGCAACTCGGCACCACTGTTAAATAAAATATCTCAAGTGTAGTGTTGCATCATCTTTCAGCTCCTCAAGATGATGTTCTGAGGGAGTGGGGATAAAAACTAAAAAATGTTCATGGTGCCTTTCTCTTAACACACTTTATTAAGGTTGTATTTTATGGAATGGTTTGCATCTAATCTCATGCTCATCTCATCCCACCCCCTGCCATGGGCAGGGACACCTTCCACTATCCTAGTGTGCTCCAAGCCTTGTCCAGCCTGGCCTTGGACACTTCCAGGGATCAGTTTGACTTGAAAACATTTTCTGACTTGGATTCTCTATGGATTTGGCAGAGCTGGAAGCTTTACCTGGATTTTAAGTTATCCCTGACTGTCCCTATTAGTATTATAAACATTTTTAGCAGACCTGTCGTGGTTTATAACACCTTTTCTTGGAAACTGCTTGGTGAGGAAGGAGAAACAGCATCTTTAGTATCCTGAAAAAGCAGCTTTTGGTTTTACTGGAATACAGAGCCTTCCACAGGGAGGGTTCTGGAATTCTAGTTTGGATCCTCCTGTAACATCAGTGAGAAAATACTGTTGGAGATTTTCTCTTCAAAACAGCTTCTGTTGCAACTACAATGGCATTAAAAGCTGTGTTTTATTTGATGTGGAGTTAATAGTTCAGGTCCCACAGGCTTCTAGGAACATTCAGAACTTCCACACCTGGTGAGGAATGATGAATTATTCCTGGAAATGTGACTGGTGTCTCTTGGCTCGGCATTTAAAAACATACTTGGGGTCCAAGCTGATCTAGTGAGAATTGTTTTCGTTCTCATGGAGGTTTCCTTGATGTCCTGCTGTCTCTGCCCCTGCAGCAGGTGCCCCTAAGAGACAGAAGAAAGTTGTCTTTCAACCTAAGAAACCAAGGAATTGGTGGGATGGATGATCCAGATTGTTCAACCAGTTCAGTGATTGAAGGGCTGAGGGGGAGGATGGCTTAAATGTTCCTGTGTGCCATTGGGATTTGGAATGCCTAATCCTGACACCCCTTCACCTTTTGTAATGAAACAATCTTTATTACAGCCAGAAGAGGAGCCAAAAGAGGAAGCAGCACCAGCCAAGCCTGTGGTAGGAATTATTTACCCTCCTCCAGAGGTCAGGAATATTGTGGACAAGACTGCCAGCTTTGTAGCCAGGTAAGTGGCCCTGGGGTGCCTCTCTTTCCTGGGATTTTCATGCTTCTGCTGTTCAGTGCAGCTCCAGAAGCTGAAGCAGGTCCCAGTTTTGTAGTTTTGCATGAAGGATTTTAAGGATTGAGGCTGTACCAGTGAGACTGGAAAAGAAACAGCAATATTCTACTGAAGAGAGTGTAAGACACCCTTTGCTAGAGAAACTGGTAGTAAATAAATAAATAAAATGCTTGTTCAAATGTGCAATGGTTGCTGCAATAACTGGGTAACAGGGCCTGTTCTGAATGACCTGAAGGGGAAACCAAATTCCAGGTGCAAAGGGAGCCTTGGCACAGGAGTCATGGCTGTATTTTGGTGCTAAAATGTGGTGGGTTTTAGAAAATTACTAAATGTTGCTCCAGTCAAACCCTTATTGTGTAACTCATCTCTAAAGTGCTGCCAAGGAGTGTTGGCTGCTTCTGAGCATAAGGAAGGGACTGTGTTTATCCTTTGGGATTGTAGAGACCTCCTCTTTTGGAGGAGGTGGAATGTTTAAATGAGATTGGGAGATATCCAGAGAATATGAAGAGGAACATCCTCTGGCAGCTGGGAATTTTCTCAAACTGCCTTGAAATAACTGGCTCATGCTTTGGGTGGGGGGAGGGGATGTTACCTGGGCTGGGGCTCCTAAATGCAGCACTCTGGGCTGGTCAGACCCTGCACAGGCTGATGGTTACCTGCTTTTTTTCCTTATATGATCATTCTGGAACTGAAATTAGTCTTGAAAACCTGTCAATAGAGCAGATAAAATTGATATAGTAAGTAACTTGTGAATTTCATGCTTTATAAAACTCAGTTAGTGGTGGAAATTACCTTTGAGTGCAGAGAGATGTGACTGTGGAACACTTGTGAGTGTGAATTTTTAATATTCACATTAAAGACAAAATTAGGGTGACAGTTGCCTCTAACTTTTGTGTCCAGATGAGTGTGAGCTACTGAGAGCGAAACTCCTCCCATGTGAGAGAGAAAATGATCTTCCAAGGGGCTAATGCTTCAACATGTCTAAAAGAGGCTTTTACACTTGAGTTGACAACCTAAACAATTTTTCCTGTTGCTCCCCAGAAATGGTCCAGAATTTGAAGCCCGAATTCGTCAAAATGAAATAAATAACCCCAAGTTCAACTTCTTGAACCCCAACGACCCTTACCATGCCTACTACCGGCACAAGGTCAGCGAGTTCAAGGAGGGCAAAGCCCAGGAGCCTTCAGCTGCCATCCCCAAGGTCATGCAGCAGCAGCAGAGTGCCCAGCAGCAGCTCCCACAGAAGGTGAGTGTTCCTTTTCATCACTTGGGGGAAGAATTTGGCCGCTTTGGAGTAGTGTCACAGCCTGGGGTAGAGAAGGAAGGAAGCTCAAAAGGCAAGAAGGAGCAGTTGGTTATACATTTGTCAAAATGCTGGCAATGACAGGCTTGGAGTTGAATGTCTGGGGCTTTGATTTGATGCAGATGTGCATCTCCCAAGTGCTGGTAACTCAAAGTTGTTTGAAACTGCCAGTATACAGTTTAATTGGTCTATTTAAGTTAAGTTTAACTCTGTATTGACTGACAAAATACTTGCACTAAGGATCACTTGGACTGGATGTGGCAGAGGCAAGGTGTGGGAATCCCCTGGAGTTCTGTGCACTGTTTTGTAGAAAATTTTCCTGCTAGAAGGACCTCCCTTAAAACATGGGGTACAAAATGATGCTCACCTTGTTCAGCTGTGCCTTTAAACATACTGGGTGGGAAGAGCACAGGGAGTGAATCCAGAGTTTTTCCATGCTTGGCATGGCCAACAGCCACACTGTGGTGTTGGTGGCCCTGGGAGGGCTATAGCAAAATCCTGATACTTCCCATATTTGTTTGCTGTTGGAGCAACATTTTTAATAATATTAAATTATACCTGTTGGTGTCTCATCCTTGCACCTGCCAGGATGACAAATGGCATTGCTTTCCTGCAGCAGCTGGAGGAAAAAAAGATTCTCCTGAGCGTTTGGTGGGCGTTCCTTGGAGGAAGTCACTGAGCCTGTGTCCTTCTCCCTGCAGGTGCAAGCCCAGGTGATCCAGGAGACCGTGGTTCCGAAGGAGCCCCCGCCTGAGTTCGAGTTCATCGCGGACCCTCCGTCCATCTCGGCCTTCGACCTGGACGTGGTGAAGCTCACGGCGCAGTTCGTGGCCCGCAACGGGAGGCAGTTCCTCACCCAGCTCATGCAGAAGGAGCAGAGGAATTACCAGTTTGATTTCCTTCGCCCCCAGCACAGCCTGTTCAACTACTTCACCAAGCTGGTGGAGCAGTACACAAAGGTACTCCGGACAGGATGATAACTCCAGGCAGGAATGAGTTTGGAGGGCTGATGAAGCCGTACAAATCAGCCAGGCTGGAAATAGAGATCCAGAAATCCATCCTTTAAATCCTACTCTTCAGAGTGCATATTGTGCTGAACACAATGGGCTGTCACCACACATTATTGTAATCTCAGTGTAGGTTGTTTTTTTTTAATCTGGAGAATAATTGGAAGGCCACAAGTGAATATTTTGAAGTGGGGGGTGAGCAGTAAGTAAGGAGAGTGCTGCAGTAGAATAAATGGGGATATAGCCCTGGGAGTCTGCTGGTATTTTTTAGCAGCGTGGAAAGAGAATAATTGCTCTGAAAGAAGCTTTAGTACAAAGAATTGTCACCAACTGTCATGCAAAATGTGTTTCAGATCTTGATCCCACCGAAGGGTTTACTCCTCAAGCTCAAGAAGGAAGCCGAAAATCCCAAGGAAGTCCTGGATCAGGTATTGCAGAAAAATTTTGCAAAATTGCTGAAGCATTTTGGTTATGTTTTGAATTTTTTCTCTTTGCATGTTTTTGGCTTGTTGGCAGCAAATAGAGAATAAAATGGATGTGTCTTTTGCTGTCACTGGAGTACAGGGGGCTCAAAGATGCATTAAACTGCAACTGGTCTTTGTATTGGGGGTAGTTTGTGGCAGCACAGAGATACTGCACAACCCCATTTCCAAGTGCTTACAAAGTGGAATCCTGGAATATCCTGAGTGGGAAGGATCCCACCATCCAGCCCAGCCCCTGTCCCTGCCCAGACCCCCCAACAATCCCACCCTGCCCATCCCTGGCAGCGCTGTCCAAACTCTCCTGGAGCTCTGGCAGCCTCGGGGCCGTGCCCATTCCCTGGGGAGCCTGGGCAGTGCCAGCACTCTCTGGGGGAGGGAAGAACCTTTCCCTGAGCTCCAGCCTGAGCCTGCTGTTCTTCTTTCATTTGTGCTCTATCTGTTCCTGCAGGTCTATTACAGAGTGGAGTGGGCCAAGTTCCAGGAGCGAGAGAGAAAGAAGGAAGAGGAGGAGAAGGAGAAGGAGCGTGTTGCTTATGCCCAGATTGACTGGCACGACTTCGTGGTTGTGGAAACAGTTGACTTCCAGCCCAATGAGCAAGGTACTGATATTAAATGCTGTCACCTCTATGGAATTGCCCCCTTCGTACAGGAAATGTCTTGAAGTGCCATTTTTAGGCAAACATTGGGATTTACAACCTTTTATCCTTCAGAGTTGAAGGGAAAAGCTTTACACTGATATTTTGCAGGGCTGTTCTTTTTTTCTGGAGTCACTGATGTTCTCCTCGAAGGAAGTCCAGGACTGCAGTAGTGTCCACTTCCACCAGGACAGCAGAGCTTGTCCCACTTTCTAGTAGTGCTTTCATTTATAAGTCACTTCATCTCCATGTGTCATGCTGATGTTTGTATAGACTCCATCCATTCCCTTCCACATCCTCTGGCTGCCAAGGATTTTGTTGCCACTGCTTTTTGTTCAAGAATTGGTATTTCTGTCAGTGTGTGATGAGTAATGACATGGGATAGAGAAACAGAAGCTTTGTTTTCTGCATTGTAGGGAATTTCCCTCCTCCCACCACTCCAGAGGAGCTGGGAGCTCGAATCCTGATCCAGGAGCGTTATGAGAAGTTTGGGGAAAGTGAGGAGGTGGAGATGGAGGTGGAATCAGATGAGGAGGATGAAAAACAAGAGAAAACAGATGAGCCTCCAGCCCAGCTGGATCAAGACACACAAGTGCAGGATATGGATGAGGTAACTGGACAATAGGATTTTGTCCCCTAAAGTTCCTGTGGTTTATGATGGTCTCCACTTTCACTGTAAATAGTTCTTCAATTTCTTGAGGAAATGAAATTTCCCTCTGATGAAGTGTCCAAACAACCTGTTACTACTGGAATATTGCTGCTTTTTAAAATGTTTTCCATGACAATACAAATTCCAAGAGAGAAATCCAGTAATTTTGGCTCCCACTGGTGTGGATTTTATATTTCTGTGGTTTTAAGTCTTTCAGGCTTTTTTGTGCCTGGAGTTAGGAGCACTGAAAGATGACTCATCTTAGGCTCTGCCCACTGTAAGCTGTTTCTGGTAACAGGGAACAAGAGTGTGGTTAACTGTAAACCCCTGCATGCAAGGCTGCTGTAATGTGGAAGCTGAGGAATATTTGCTTCCTCTTTTGGGGCTGCTGAATTTCTGATGCATGGTCCAGAGGAACCACTATGCCATAGGTGTCCAAAATAGCTCTGTTGCTTTGAAGCTGCGTAATCCGTTCTTCCAGCACTGTGTAGGATTTTATGTCTCTCAAAGGAATTTGACCACTGAAACTTGGCTATGATTTTTGTTTCCTTTTCAATAAGGGGTCAGATGATGAAGATGAAGGTCAGAAGGTTCCTCCTCCTCCAGAAACCCCAATGCCACCCCCACTCCCTCCCACACCAGATCAGGTCATTGTGCGGAAAGATTACGATCCCAAAGGTAAACCAAACTAAAAAGCCATCTTTATTTCTTTCTGAAGAATCCCAAACCCTTTGTTTCCAGACTGAACCAACACTGTGGTTTTGTTCTTTTAGCCTCAAAACCATTACCACCCGCCCCGGCTCCGGATGAGTACCTGGTGTCTCCCATCACTGGAGAAAAGATTCCTGCCAGTAAAATGCAGGAGCACATGAGGATTGGGCTCCTGGATCCGCGGTGGCTGGAGCAGCGGGATCGATCCATCCGGGAGAAGCAGAGTGATGACGAGGTCTATGCCCCAGGTCAGCCTGAGCACTGATTGCACACTCCTCACTGCCCCCACTGATCAGGGCCATCTGAAACGTAGCTCTGTGTTATGCCCTTTCTGTGATAATGTTTGTCAGCTGTTGCTGGCCAGTATCTTTCCAAAAAATAGAAAGGGGGCAGCAGTTGGACTTTGATGGTCCTTGTGGTCCCTTCCAACGCAGAATGTTCTGTGTAAAAAGAGCATCATTCAGCCTCTAGGTATCAAATAATAGAGAGTAAGTTATATTTGAGATAAGAGTTGCTCTTTTCCCCTCAGGTTTGGATATTGAGAGCAGCCTGAAGCAGCTGGCAGAGCGTCGTACTGATATCTTTGGTGTAGAAGAGACTGCCATTGGTAAAAAGATTGGTGAAGAAGAGATCCAGAAACCAGAGGAAAAGGTACAATTGAAATTGGGAATTTTTGTTCGATTGGGGTTTTTTTTTTTTAGTAATAGGTCCCTGTAGCATTGTGAATGCTCAGAGACACAAAAGTCTTGAATTTTTTTCTTTCTATCAAGCTACTCTCTGGATTTCTCTGCAGTCTGGCCAGGTTGGGTTAATCTGATTTATTTTACTCTCTCAGGTGACCTGGGACGGCCACTCAGGCAGCATGGCCCGCACACAGCAGGCTGCTCAGGCCAATATCACTCTGCAAGAGCAAATTGAAGCCATCCACAAGGCCAAGGGACTGGTGCCAGAGGATGACAGCAAGGAGAAGATTGGGCCCAGCAAACCCAATGAGATACCCCAGCCACCCCCTCCCTCCTCAGCCTCCAACCCTCCTGCCAGTGCCCAGCCCATCACATCTGTACCTCGTCCACCCACTGTGAGTGTTTGGGCTCTCAGAAGCCAGTTACTGAGGCTGTAGTTAATTAGGAGGAGTCCTGATGGAGGGTACAGGTGCTGGCATGGAAGAGGATTTTGTGGGAAGTTTGTTGTTTAAGAGTAGTTTGGAAATATTAGGAGAACCTTACTGAACTTGCTGTTAAAAATAGAGTATAATACTTAGGTGGAGGTATCGCCTTAGAGGTACCATAGAGACTGGGATCAGCTGGGGCCGTGGGATCTTGGAAGCAGAGAATATGGCTAAGAAAGGGATGTCTGGGGGCCTTTGTAGGTGTAGAGTGCTGTTGGACAAAAGCAGCCCAGGGTAAGAAGGGATTTGCTGTGAGTCCCAAATAGCAATTTAGCAAAGGAACTGAGTGCCTGGAGGTGTGATCCCGAAGTGGGGAGGGAGGGAGGAGCCCTTTAATCTGTTAATGAGGCTTCTGTGCCTGTTCAGAGCAGCTTGGGTTGCCCATATGGTGGGGCCACTAAGGCTCCCTGCAAGTCTTTGGGCAGCAGAACCCGTGGTTCTGTTTTTCCCTGTTACTTTAATTGGGGTTGTGGCTAGCCCTGGAGATTCCTGCTAAGGAAATTCACCTTCTCTCCCCAGATGCCTCCTCCCGTCCGTGCCGCCGTGGTTTCTGCAGTTCCGGTCATGCCTCGTCCCCCCATGACTTCCGTGGTCCGGCTGCCCCCAGGATCCGTCATAGCCACCCCCATGCCTCCCATCATCCACACCCCACGGATCAACGTGGTGCCCATGCCCCCCTCTGCTCCCCCCATCATGAGCCCCCGCCCGCCCCCCATGATAGTCCCCACAGGTCAGTGACTTCAGCTTTTCTGGGGAATTCTCCGATAATTCCTTTATAGTGGGCTTCAGCTTGGAGACTTCTTCCTCCTGTGTCCTGGTACTGGTGTGTAACTGGGACCGGGGGCCTTAAGTTGTGTTGTTAAGAGTTTGGACGTGTTTGGTATGGCTTATCTAGTCCTGCTTTTGGGCTCAAGGCTCTTCCTGCACCATGAAATGCAGGGAATTCTGTGGCCCCAGGAGCCTGCCTGGGTGAAAATTAAGAATGCAGGGTAAAGAGAAGCTGCCAGCACCTCAGTGGGGGCTCCAGCTCCTTACTGAAGCTGCTGCTGCTGGAGAAAAAGCTGTTTGCTGGCCCTTTTCCTCATTAGGTGCTTTGAAGTTAAAAAGCATGATGTCAGAATCAATTCTTCTTTTTTTCATCTTCTTTTTTTTCCCTAACTAGAGGAGCTGGCACCGCTGCCTGCCAAACTGAGAGCATGTTCTTTTTTTGCAAGATCTGCAGGAAGCTCTCATGCCTTGTTATCTCTTCCTGGAATGCTTCCCAATATAAGAGCTCTCTGAATGTTTGAAGTTTGCATGTTGCTGTTGGTTGTAACTTCCTCCATGTATTGTGGCATTTATTTTCAGCCTGTGCTGAAAAATAAGCGTTTTTGTTGTGAGGGGGTGTTGCAGTGCACTCGGGGGGTGACTGTGGGTTGTGTTGTGTCTCCCCCATCCATTCCAGCTTTTGTCCCTGCTCCTCCTGTGGCTCCGGTCCCGTCCCCGGCGCCGATGCCTCCCGTTCACCCCCCGCCACCCATGGAGGATGAGCCAGTCTCCAAGAAACTGAAGAGTGAGGACAGCCTGATTCCAGAGGAGGAATTTCTGCGCAGAAACAAGGTACGTGTGTGGGTCACGTGCTGGGCTGCTCCACTCCAGCTCCAGAGGGGCTGTAAAGCCGATTCCCTGCACAGAGGGGCAAAAAAGGGCCTTGCTGGGGTATCTTCTTTCTTTTGTGATTCCTGAACAAACCAAATTCCTTTGTCTCTTATTGGGAAGAGCTACACAGAGTGGGATTGTGATCTTCTGTAATTAAGGGCAGTGAGGGGTAGGTTATAATGCAGACAAGAACTAAAAGTGCTAATGAGCTTTTAAGGAGAGGAGGGCTAAGCTGGAGATGCAAAGAGATTAAAGTATCAGTGCCAGCATGATAGTTGGGTAATGTGGTATATTCCTTAACAAGGTGAGCTAAATGTGAGCCTCAGTTCCTTGCTGAGGAGTGCCAGCATCACAGGAGGAGTCTTGAATCCTTAGGAAGGGCTGTATGGTTTTACTGGGAATATTGAAAGTAAAAGAAGATATTTAGGTGAGATACTGGGAAGGAATTGTTCCTTATGAGGGTGGGGAGGCCCTGGCACAGGGTGCCCAGAGAAGCTGTGGCTGCCCCTGGATCCCTGGAAGTGTCCAAGGCCAGGTTGGACACTGGGCCTTGGAGCAGCCTGGGACAGTGGAAGGTGCTCCTGCCCATGGCAGAGGGTGGAACTGGATGGATTTTAAGATCCTTTCCAGCCCAAATCAATCTGTGATTTTGTGATTTCGTCTGCACAGAGAAGCTGTCTCCTGTTCAGTGCTTCACACCTTCACCCTGCAACACTGTCAGTGCGTGTGGTGCTCGATAGATGGCACACGAAAGGAAGAGAAATCCAACTAAATGTTTTATTGTGGGAGCAGTGGAGTAACCTGTAAACACGTTTCAGTGTGTTTACTGAGGAGCCAAGATATGGAAATAAATACTTAGTCTGGTGCTGTGTTATCACAGCCCTGAGACACTTTATCTGTGTTTTCCCATAGGGCCCGGTCACGGTCAAAGTCCAGGTTCCCAACATGCAGGACAAGACAGAATGGAAGCTGAATGGCCAAGTGCTGGTGTTCACCCTGCCCCTCTCAGACCAGGCATGTAGCTCATCCTCCTGCCCTGCCCTGCTCTGCTCCGTGTGCTGCCTGTGAGAGCAGCAGCTGGGAGCTCAGCCTGCTCCCCACACTGCAGCTCCACGGGGCTGGGGAGCAGGACTGGGACAAAAGCACTGAAGGAGCCCTTTGATCCTCCCCAGGTGTCTGTTATAAAGGTTAAGATCCACGAGGCCACAGGGATGCCAGCTGGGAAGCAGAAGCTGCAGTATGAGGTGGGTATAAGCCCTTCAAATGCTGGTGGGTTCTTCAGTGCATTCTCTCACATGACTTTTTTACAAAGAAAAGCTATAGTGTATAACTTAATGCACAATGAGATACTGGAAGAGCAAAGGAAATGTTTTTCCTACCTGCATGGCACAGCTGTGACAGAACTGCCCTCTGTTACAGCAGGAGAGGCTTTTAGTAGGTGATTAAATCCGTGGATTTTCACATTGTTGCTGCTGCAGAGGAGTCCTCCAAACTTGATGTGGCTTTCTCTGAAATCAGCCTCTTGTTTTATTAGAGGGTTTTTTTGGTTTTGTTGTTTGGTTTTTTTTTTTTGACATTTAACTGCAGCAACCTGCTCCCACAGCTCTGCTGTGGAGGTGGGCGAGCATGCTTTGCAGCTCGGGGAAGACTTTCTCCAAGGGAAGGGAAGGGAAGAGCTCACTTTCTTTTCTCTCTCTTGCTCTGTGAGAAAGAGCTGTGAGAAAGGCCCCGTTCCTTTTTAATGACTTGTTTCTAGTCATGCATGTGCCCAGGCAGGCACAACCTGCTGCCTAAGCAGTGAACTTTGTGCACTTACCTCCTCAGAGTTCATCTCTGGGCAGATACTCTGTTAACCCTTAACGAGAAAGGGAGCTAAGCAATTATTTTTAAGTGAGAGGAGGGGGAAAGGTGGGGGAGAGTGGAGCCTGAATAACTCCCCTTGTGATGACTGTGTGTTGTAGGAGCCACGTTGTCTACATTGACTGGTTTAATATAAAGTGTCCTTGCCCATGGCAAGAGGGTGGAATGGGGGAATCTTTAGGGTCCCTTCCAACCCAAACCATTCTAGGATTCTGTACCCACCTCCAGTGTCCATCTTGGACACTGGAATCTCTCTGGGGTCTTCAAAGCCTTCAGTGTTATGTCATCCCTCTATTCTGAGTGTACAGCTAGGAGGGCTGGGATCTGAGTGGGATTCTGTGGGAAGACAACACTGAGGTTTGTGCTCTGTGCTCTTTCCTCCCCTCAGGGCATCTTCATCAAGGATTCCAACTCCCTGGCTTATTACAACATGACGAGTGGCTCTCTGATTCACCTGGCACTCAAAGAGAGAGGAGGCAGGAAGAAATAGGAGCTGTGGAGCCCTGAGATGTAAAGTGTCCGTGTTGTGACCCAAACCCTCCCAATCCTGTTTCCATTCTGGCCTTTTTGGGGCTGCATCCACTGCCCCCCAACAGTAGTTTGAACAGAGGGACTCTGACCCCCACTGTTGAGAGAGGAGAAGCTGATGTAGCCCTGAAATGTGTCAGTGTAGTGAGTAGTCTGTAGTGATCAATGCTTTGCTTGAGTGCAGGCTCTCCCTTGAATCCCCTCGGGAAAAGACATCATCAAGGTCATGCCCAGCTTAGTTTAGATCCATCTTTGAGGGATTTATGGTGGCCAGGAGCATCATCTGTCTGCCCTCAGCACTCACTGCTTCACTTAACCTCCTGCTAATTGAAAACTTCTTCTCCACATACTTATTAACCCCCTTATTCTTGTTCTTTCCCTGTCTTGGTTCCTTTACTGACCCTGACTTGGAGGTTTTTCCTCCCTTGGCATGAGCTTGTGTTGCTGTTCCTGTGATAGAGGAGGTCTGGGTCTTCTCTAGACAGCCTATGATTTGTTTGAATGATTTGTTTTAATAAACATGCAGTTCTCCTTCCTTGGATTTGGGGTTTTAAATGGAGATGTGCCTGGTTTCGGAGCACTCGGATGGGGAAATACCTCAGGATTTGTAATTAAGCAGTTTACAATAGGAAATCCTCTTATTTTCTGGGAAAAGCTGCAAGAAAAGGGGCTTATTGAAGTTTCCCTGGTGCTCCTCAGTTATTCCTGAAGGAATGCTTATGTCTGTGTATGAGGGGGAGAAAAATACTCTGAACTTAGCAAGAATTTTATTGGAAAATGTGATTTAATAATTATGTCCTGGAGAGCATCTGGGTCTGGAAAACAGATGGTTCCTGGCCCTTCAGGTCAGGTTTGATAGAAACACAACACAGCAAAATTAATCCATGGAATTAGGTGCCCAGGAAGAGGCAGGTGGCTGGGATTTGGGTACCTGTTTTTTTGGGTAACCCAAAGCCATAGATTTATTATTATATATATTTTTACTCATGTTCAGGCAGTGCAGGAACATCCTGTTTACCTTATTCTATGCTTAGGAGGGGAGAGAGGGATGAAGCAGGAGGGAAGAGCCGGCATCCTCCTGCCTCTGGTGTGCTCCCCTGGGATCTGGAGGAAGCCCTGTGGCAGTGGGGAAGGTGGCTGGCACTGGCCCAGCCCAGGTGGCCAGTGTTCCCTGGCCACAGTGTCCAGCTGCTGTCTCTGACAGGTCCCCACGTGTCCCTGTCACAGCCTGCTCCCTCCCTGCTGCAGGAATGGCTGGATGGTGGATGCAGGGTGCTCCTACCCTGCAGGAAGGCGGGATAGTCACTTCCCTTTGCTTTTCAAAACCAGACAATAGGTACAGTCCTGGAGAAAACAGGCAGCGAGCGGGGTTTTCCAGAGCGGATAGAAAAAAACTGCCCAGAGAGCTCTGAAATGGAGAAGTTGTGTTTGTATCCGGGGCTGGGCCCAGCTGTGCTGAAGGTCACCCTGTGTTCCTCCTCCTGCTGTGCCCACGGAGCTTCCCGGTGGGAGCTGTTCCCTCTATTCCCTCAGTAACATTTTCAGCCAAGCCCCTTTACCGGCACTCCAGCAAGAAAACTTCCCCCTGGAAATCACTTACATGGAGCCTTGCCAGCCTGTTTCCGTCTAAATCCGAGGGATGAAGACTGCACCAGACTGTGTGTGTGGAGGTCTGGTACAAAACAAGCGCCATCGGAGCCTTCCACTTCGGTGGCAAGGACTGGTAGGGCCCAGCTGCCAGAAAAATCTGCAAGTAGGTTGAGTTGCTGATTTGAGGGAGCCTCATTCTCTCTTCCTTTGGCACGGTACCACCTTGAAAGGGATCCTTCCAATTCCCCCTGTTCTCTGCTATAAGAGGGAGGAAATGGAGCGCTGGGCTCTGGAGAAGCGGCTGGAGGTGCGATGGACCTGCCCCTGGAAGGCTTTACCTGGGACAGGTCCCAGCACATCCCATTCTCCTACAGATCCTTTGGTGTGTTATTTTTGGGAGAGCTGGGCTGGTTTTACCTGTCTGGGATGCTGTGGATGGGGACTTTGGGGTGACGCAGCGGTGGTCTGGCTGGCTGTGGGATCTGCAGGGCAGGGAGAGTTTCCCCTTGGAGAGGGAAACTGATCCCACCACTCCCCCATGCCAGTGCATGCCCCAGTGCTTCCCAGCAAAAGCCTCTTGCAGTCCCAGTGTCCAGCCCTCCAGTCCCACTGTGGCTCAGTCTGGTCTCGCTACAGCCCCCTTATACAGGTCCCAGTATAACCCATTTTATCGCACATTGATCCCAGTATAGCGCTATTATATTTCATCCACGTCCCAGTACAGCTGTGTTGATCTCATACAGATTCCCGTGCAGCATGTTATGGCCTGTACTGGTCCCAGTACAGCTCATTATGGCTCATACTGGCCCCAACAGAGCTTGTTATATCATGCAGACCCTTTATATCTCATACTGGTTCCAGCCCATCACCTTATGTCTCATACTGGTCCCAGCCCATCCCATTATGTCTCGTACTGGTTTCAGTCCATCCCATTATGTCTCGTACTGGTTTCAGTCCATCCCGTTATGTCTCGTACTGGTCCCAGTACCTCCCAGCCCAGCGCTGCCCCAGTGCCGGCGCACGGAGCCCCGCCCCTCACCACCACCCGCCGGCACTTGACGGACAGCTCCCCCCGTGTTCTCGACCAATCAACCTCGGGGGCGGGCTCTCCTTGCCCCAATCCTGGCGTCTGATTGGCTGAGTCGCTGCTCCCGCCCAATGGCTGTGCAGAGAGGGGGTGTGGCCGGGGCGGGGCGTGGCCGCCGCCGTGTCCCGGCATGGCGGAGCGGCCGCGCCGCCGCTGAGGCGCCGCCATGGCCAAGAGCCGCGGGGGCGGCGGGCCCAGCTCGCCCGGCGGGCGCAGCCTGGCGGGCACCCGCGAGAGTCTCGCCGACCCCGGCTGCGATGAGCTTAGTTCGCTCGGCTCCGACTCCGAAATCAACGGCGGCGGCCCCGAGGAGCGGCGCGTCGATAAGTTCGGCTTTATCGTGGGCAGCCGCGGCGCCGAGGGGACGTGAGTTGGGGCGTGAGGGGGGGCCGGGGCTGTGGCCGTGAGGGGCCGGTGCGGGGGCTGGGGCATCGAGGCGCGGAGGAGCCGCCCCAGGCCCGGCCCAGTCCGCTCTGGCCGCTCGGCCCCCGCAGGGCCGGGCCTGGGGCTGGGCCGGGCCGGCCGCGACTCTCCCCGCCCCGGGGGGTTCGTCCCCGCCGCCCCCGGGCTGGGCGCGGGGCCGCCCGGGACCGGTGACAGGCATCGTTCGTGGCCGAGGCCGCAGTAGCCGGGATGTGAACAAGGGAGTAAGGCTGGGAGACCTGCGGCTGTTCAGCCTGGACAAGAGAAGGCTCCGAGAAGAGCTTAGAGACCCTTCCATTGCCTAAACGCGCTGCAAGGGATGCTGGACTCCTGACTTTGGACTAGGAATGAAGGGACAGGATAAGGAGGATTGGTTTCCTCCTCTCAGAGTGCAGGGTTAGATGGGATACTGGAGAGAAATCATTCCCCGTGAGGGTGCTGAGGCCCTGGCACAGGGTGCCCAGAGAAGCTGTGGCTGCCCCTGGATCCCTGGCAGTGTCCAAGGCTGGATGGGGCTTGGAGCAGCCTGGGATAGTGGAAGGTGTCCCTGCTCATGGCAAGGGGTGGCACTGGATGAGCTTTAAGGTCCTTTCCCACCCAAACCATTCCATGATGTTGTGATGGCTCTGTGAAGAGCCCTAAAAGCTGTTCCAGCTGTTCCATCTCCCTCTGAAGAGGGGGAATGGCTGGGAAGTGGTGTCCATCCCATTTGGGATCCGGGAGCTGCCATCACACCCAGGTCAGTGTCTGGTCAGCTCCAGGCGCTGATTCCAGGGGCCTCTGTCAAGCCAAGGAGGCCAGGCCGTGGTGTGCCTCCAAGGACCCCTTGTTGGTTGCGCTGGCAGAGGCGTGGTGGTCACCCCGCTCAGCTCCGCGGAGGAAACCCTCGGAGGAAGTGAGGCTAGCCCGAGGCGCTGGGCCCCAGGGCGGTGCTGACACCCAGGAATGTGCTGTTGCCGTCGAGCTGGTTCGGCAGCGTGTTTGGTTTTTGCCTTCCTGGCCCTGCTTTCACAGCAACGCCCAGAGAAAGTCGGGGCAGTGGGGGCAACGCGTGGCAGCCAGCTCCTCTCCTGCTGGGACATCACCTGGAGCAGCCTCGCTGGGTTTTGTCCACCTGAGTGCTCTGGTGCCAGCTGTGCCTCAGTTTTCCTGTCTGTGAGGAGCAGAGTGTTCACCCCCCATAGCCTGAGGGTGTTACTGGGTGGGTGTGTGGGGTGAAAAGGTGCTAGAGGTTGGAATGTTGTTTCTGGGCAAGGTGCATCACTCCGTGTAATAAACCTTGTCCCTCAGCATTGTGGGAGTGGTGTGATCTCTCCTTCCTGTGGTGCTGCACCCTGTCCTGGCCACACACCACATTTAGGGGACGCTGGCCCTGGCTATCGTTCCTGTGGCTGTGCCTGGGGTGGGTATCCCTGTCCCTGCAGCAACCAGCAGCAGCTTTGAAGGTCATGGTGCTGGAGGCCAGTGGCTGCTCCCAAGGGTGCTGACAGTGTGGTGGCTGCAGTCACTGGGGACTGAGCCTCCTGCAGCACCCCACAGATATGCTGGGGTCCAATCCTGCCCTGCTCCAGGGTTTTATTGGCTCGGTGTCTGTCCAGAAGCAGATGAAGGGGAATACATGACCTACTGCTGTGGCTGACAGAGTTGGGATTGGCCTGCTGGGAGGGGAAGCACAGGAATGGTAGGCAGGGTATCCCAGAATCCATGCAGGGTCTGAGGGCACTGTGAAGGACCGAGCTGCGGGGATGTCACCCACAGTGTGGATGCAGAGGAGCATCCTGTGCATTCCTGGCACAGGGCATCCCATCACTTCCCCGCCTGAAGTGCCCCCACCCTCCCGCCTGGGCCATTTGAAATGCAGCCGGTCCTCGCTGCCTGCCCGCTGCCAAGCAGCCATCAGCTGGGAACAGCTTCCAGTCTGTGCTGGCGGGGCTCCAGCAGGCCCACAGCCAACTCCTGTATCCAGCGTCCCGCGCTCCCGAGCTTCCCACGCCTCTTGGAGCCCCGGCTGGAGACCAGCGCTGCCTCCATCCCCGTGCCGGGCTGGGGAGCTGCCGGCCATGCCTGGCCGTGCTGGGGAGGGTGGGGAGCCAAGCAAAGCAGATCCTTTGGGAACGGGTTTGCTCTCGGAACAATCGCGCTCGCCCCGTCCGACCCGCTGCGGTGGGTGGGACTCGGCGGGGAAGGGCTGGGCAGGGCGCAGGGCAGTGCTGCCAGCTGGATGCGGCCCTGGACTCGCCGTGCCGCTCGCTTTCCGGCTCGGAATGTGGAGAGAGGAGGCAGGGCCTGCATGTCCTGTAGTGGGGCTGGGTGCTGCAGGATGCTCAGCACCAGGCCACTGTCTTTGGGTTCTCAGGAAGGATCTGACTCTTCCTGAGATTGGGGTGGCCACAGGACAGTGTGGAGAAGAGCCTGTGAAGGCATCGAGTCTTCACTGATGGCTTGAAGGAGTGTCTGCTCTCCTTGGATGTCCCTGTCTGGGCCTGCCTAAGCTTCCTGTCACCCGTCTCTGCGCAGATGCGGTGCCATGGGGGGGTTGGAGGCTGTGGTGCCTCAGCATTGCAGCAGCATCCCCCCTGCTTCAGCAGGGTTAAATCGGATTCCCTGGCTGGGTTGAGCTGTTTCTGGAAAACACTCCCCTCCCTCCTAAGGGACCCTGGTCCGGGCTCGGCGCCGGGCCTGGAGCAGCGCCAGGCATTGGGAGCTGTGTGGATGACACGATGCTTATGGCCCCAGCTCTCTCCGTGTGCAGCCGGCCCCTGCTACAGGGATCAGGTCTTGATCATCCCTCACCTTCCTGGCGGTCCCTGGGGATGCTGTGGCACGTGCTGTGTGCAGTGCAGGCTGCTCCTGAGAGGTCTGAGCTGTTCTGCTGGTGCAGTGACTTCACTCATGGGTAGCGAGCGCTTCCGGCAGCTGCCGAAACGCCAGTGCTGCCAAGCGTGTCCTGAGCCCTGTGCCTTGAGGGGTGCAGCCAGCTGGGCATATGGGGGTACCCAGGATGCTTGGGAGGCCAGGGGGCTCAGCACTTTACAGCAGGTCAGGCACCCACTGACCGGCCTCTTCCTCCCGGTCCCACAGGCTGGAGGAGGTGCCCTTGGAGGTGCTCCGGCAGCGGGAATCTAAATGGCTGGATATGCTCAACAACTGGGACAAGTGGATGGCCAAAAAACACAAGAAGGTAAGTGACAGCTGTGTCCCCCTCTGGGAGGTGGCAGTGAGGAACAGCCAGGAATAGCAGTGTCCCTTTGGGGCAGCCTGGTTCCCTGCAGACATGCCTTTGGATGATGCTGTTGGCTTGAATGGGCTGTGCATTCCCCTTGGAAACTGGAGCTTGGGGGGGCTGAGTGGTCCTGAGCCAGCCTACTTCTGCCTCCAACTCTTCCCTGCCAGGCGGGAGCCTTCCTAGGGCTTCTTTGGCTGCCTGCAGGCAGCCAAAGGGAATTGTTTGCTCATGGAAACTTCTGTTCTGAGCATCTTGCAGACCAAAAAAAGCACAGTGTAGGAAATGTTTGAGCCTGATGCATGTGACACTGGTCTGTGAACTGGGGTCCCTAGGAGACTCCTGGTGTTCTGGCTCCATAGCTTGGTTTGCTGGTCCTCCCTGATCCCCTGAACCTGCAGATGAGGTGGGAACTAGAATGCAGCAAGTCCAGGGTTGCTGCTGTGTGTCTGCTGGGAGCAGTGAGGCTACTGGCAGTGCCAGAGTGGCCAAAGGGCCTTCTTCTCCTCCTCTCCATGGTGGCAGAGTCTCCTGGCACCCCTCAGTGTGCCCAGAGTGCTGCCCCTACTCAGCCTGGTGAACAACACTGAAATCCCTCATGTGTTTCTTGGCTGCTCTTAAAGGATTTGGGGGAGTTTTCTGGGCCACAGCAGGCAGGCGCTTTGTTCCATGGACAATTTCCGCCACTCTCCAGCCGTGTGCCACAGGGTGCCCTCTGGGATGGAGTGAGTGGTCCAGCAGCCCTGCGCCTGGCACAGCAGCTCCCTTGTGCTTGGGTCGAGCCTCTGGGAGTCTCCGTGGGGCTGATGTGCTCTATAGTCTATCCCGAAGTAAAAATCTATGCCTGGAACTTTGGAGAGGATGCTCTGGAATGCTGCTCTGTGCCTGGATCCCTGGGCTGCTCAGGGAAGGCTGCCAGGCCTGGCCTTGGATGCTGTCAACTATCCTTGGTCTGGCAGGAGCCTGCTTGGTGCAGGTCCCTGCTGCTCTGGGGGAACTCCCCGAGCCTCTGAAAAACCCCAGTACTTTTCTGGCTGCCTCAGCAGGGTTGGCTGGCAGCCCAGGGATCCCTGGGCCAGCTCCTGCCAGGCTTGCTCACACCTGCACCGCTCCCAAAACGCTCCCTGCCTGGCCCTGATCCCAGCAGTGCCTGACCCCACATCCTTCATGGTGCTAAGCTGGGCCAACACCGCGTGCTGGAAGGAGGGCAGAGGGGTGGGTGGGCAGCTCCCACTGCCCTTCCTGCATGGGCAGCACTCTGACTTCACCTTGCTTTCAGCATCCCTCAGGTGAGACACACTCCCAGTCCCTGGGAGATGATGGTAGGGTCACAGTGTTGATGGCAGGACCCCATGTGGGACCAAGATGATGAGCTGCGTAGCCCTGGCAGCACTGGCCCAGCCAGCTGGAGGGGCTGCTGAACCAAAACCCAGTGAGGTGGTTTCCTTCCTGGCAGCTCAGTCGGCAGGAAGGGGAGCTGCCTGGAAATGGGAGCTGTCAGCAACCATGGAGCTGCCCACAGCAGCCCTGGGCATCGTCCACTGTGTTTCCTGCCAGCACAAAGGGACCTGCCCATGTAAACAACCAGTGAGAGAGAAGCAAACCCCCTGGGGAGGTGATGGTACTGTGCTTGGAAACAACCACCTGTTCCCGAGTTGCTCCAGCAAACAGGGAAACACAACCCTGGACAGGCAGGAGAGGGCTGGGGACGATTTGGGGGCTGCTGGCCACTGCTCTCAGAGTCCTGGCACAGCTGGCATGTGCCACCCGAGCAGGGATATGTGGAATGGAGGCTGTGCTGGGGTTTTGCGGAGTGTGGTGGGGGGTGACTGTGATGAAAGCACCATGTTTGTGGGGGTCACCTCAATGTATGCTCTGGCTAAGGACTGGAGAGAAGAACACATAAGGATGTGGAGCTGCTGGAGCAAGTCCAGAGGAGGTCACAGAGATGCTTCAAGGGCTGGAGCCCCTCTGCTCTGGAGCCAGGCTGGGAGAGCTGGGGGACTCACATGGAGAAGAGAAGGATCCAGAGAGAGCTCAGAGCCCCTGCCAGTGCCTGAAGGAGCTCCAGCAGAGCTGGAGAGGGACTTGGCACATGGGATGGAGGGACAGGACACAGGGAATGGCTTCCCACTGCCAGAGGGGAAGGATGGATGGGATATTGGGAAGGATATTGGGAGGGTGGGGTGCCCAGTGAAGCTGTGGCTGCTCCTGGATCCCTGGGGGTGTCCAAGGCCAAGTTGGACAGGGATTGGAGCAACCTGGGATAGTGGGAGGTGACCCTGCCTGTGAAGTGAGATGGTTTTTAATGTGCCTGCCTACCCAAACCATTCTGTCATTCTGTGACAGCTGCTGCTGCGGTGTGAGGAGTTGGAGTGGGGTGCTGGGGGCTCTGTTTTGGTCCCTGCTGGTGCAGGCAGCACCAGGGCTAAGCTGGCTCAGCTCCCCACGCAAGGTAGGCACCGACTGCCTCGCCTGGACTTTGGTCCTGGCTGGTGCCCAGTGCCAAGGAAACCAGGGCACAGGAAACTCTGGGCATGGAGCTGGCCTCAGGGGCCCCTGGATCTGGCCATGCGTGGAGATAGGACCACACCTGCCCTTCTGCCCAGGATGAGCAGGTGGAAGGGCTGAGACCCTTGTCAGAGTGCCCATCCCTGCTTTCCATGGCCCCACAGGGGAGTGGGGGGCTGGACTGAGGGCTGGGGACCCTCCCCTGTGTCCTCAGTGCTTCCCATGTGGACAGAGCCGCCTGGTCACCACCTTGGCTCCAATGTTTGCTTTTCCAGCTCCCAGCAGGATCTGGCTTTGAGGCAGTGCCAGGCTTGTTTGGAGCTGTTTGCAAGCCACAAAGCCTCTGCTGGGCCTCTGGCAGCTCCCCCGTGCTGCTGGTGCAGCCTTGACTGCCATTCCAGCTGGCATCCCTGCATCCCAGGGGCTCAGGGACACTTCTCCTTGTTTGGGAAGCAGCAGGGGACCATGGTGCTGGCCTGGCTCCCACCTTGCCCCAGGAGTCTCTTTGTTTCCCAGTGCTCTGTGGTTTTCCTGTGACGGCTGTGTCTCTCCCGCAGATCCGGCTGCGGTGCCAGAAGGGTATCCCGCCCTCACTGCGGGGCCGTGCCTGGCAGTACCTCTCTGGAAGCAAGGTCAAACTGGAGCAGAACATGGGCAAGTTTGATGTGAGTCCTGCTGGGGACCCTCCTGCACCACCAGGGAGGGGGCAGCGCTGGGGTGGCTCCTTCCCAGCCTTGGATGTATGTTGGGATCTCAGACACCTTGGGGGGATGTTGGGGGTGTTGCTCACCACAGTCTTCTCCTCCCCAGGAACTGGACCTCCTCACAGGAGATCCAAAGTGGCTGGATGTGATTGAGCGGGATCTCCATCGGCAGTTCCCCTTTCATGAGATGTTCGTGTCACGTGGAGGCCATGGGTATGTAGAGCTACTGTTTGTCCAGTCCTCATCAGCCATGGATGGAGTGGGCACTGTCTATTCCAGCTCATAGAGCCACACTCATGTCCCCAGTGTCCTCCACATTCCTCCAACATTCCCTGTACTCCCACAGCCACAGAGATTCACTGACTGAAAACAGCATAGCTCAGACCAGCTCTGACACCCAGTGGGGTGGGAATTGCCATGACAGGAGGGCAGACAGAGGAGGTGGCAGCCTGCAGCCTCTATTTCACCAGAAAGATGCTGCTCCCAAGTTGTTGGAAAGCATCTATGCCCCTGTGTTTGCAGCTGGGTCCCTGCCTGTCTGTGGCTAACTCTGAGCCAGATAGTCTCCATGCCTTGACTCCCAGATCCAAGCAGGATCTGCACTCTGTGGGCAGAGCTTCCCAGAGCTGTTGTGGGTTTGTGTGGCAGAGGGATCTCAGATGAGGACTGAGCCAGGCTCGTTCCTGGTATGCTGGGCCACATCCATGCCGTGTACCCACCCAGCTGTGCATGGCGGTGTCTCTGCAGGCAGCAGGACCTGTTCCGGGTGCTGAAGGCGTACACGCTGTACCGCCCAGAGGAGGGCTACTGCCAGGCCCAGGCGCCCATCGCCGCCGTCCTGCTCATGCACATGCCGGCCGAGGTACGGGCACGCGGCTCAGGATAGAGCTGGGACCCCCTGGAGGGTGTGGGGCCCTTTGGGGGGGTGCTGATGAGTGAGGTGCCTGGCTCAGGGCAGCCCAAAGTGCCCCAGGGGTGCTCTGCTGCTTCCCACCCTCTCCGGTGGTTGCTGGGAGCAGGGAGAGGACCGCAGGGATGTCCTTTGGGTGCTCACCTGCTGTCCCTTGGCTTGCAGCAAGCATTCTGGTGCCTGGTGCAGATCTGTGAGAAGTACCTACCTGGCTACTACAGCGAGAAACTGGTGAGTAAAGGGCTCGTGGTGCTTTCAGCAGTGGCAGGGACCTGCAAGGTGCTTCACCTGGGTTGAGGCAACCCCCATGATCAATGCAGGCTGGGGTGAAGGGATCAAGAGCAGCCCTGGGGAGAAGGACTCGGGGATGTTGGTTGATGAGGATTGGCCATGCCCTGGCCGTGTGTCCTGGGTTGATCCCCCAAGGAGGGCAGCAGGGGAGGGAGAAATTCCATCCCTCTGCCCCACCAGATGAGACCTCACTGCAGAGCTGCCTCCAGCCCTGGGACCCAGCACAGGAAGGCCCTGGAGCAAGTCCAGAGGAGGCCACGGAGCTGCTCCAAGGGCTGGAGCCAGGCTGGGAGAGCTGGGGGTGCTCACCTGGAGAAGGTTCCAGGAAGACCTCAGAACCTCTGCTAGGGCCCAAAGGGGCTCCAGGAGAGCTGGAGAGGGACTGGGGACAAGGGATAGATGGACAGGATGCAGGGAATGGCTTCCCACTGCCAGAGGGCAGGGCTGGATGGGATATTGGGAAGGAATTGTTCCCTCTGAGGGTAGGGAGGCCCTGGCACAGGGTGCCCAGAGAAGCTGTGGCTGCCCCTGGATCCCTGGGGGTGTCCAAGGGCAGGCTGGACAGGGCTTGGAGCAAGCTCTGATAATGGAAGGTGCCACATGACAATGGGGTGGAATGAGATGAGTTTTAAGGTCCCTTGCACCTAAACCATTCTGTGATTCTGCATGTCCAGGCCAAAAACTTGTCCAGCCCCTCACCCTGGGAAAAGAAGTTGTCTGGAGAGGTGCTGGGTATTCCCACAGTTGGGGTTATTCCCACAGTGTGGTGCTGTGGCTCCCAGAAGCATTCCACATTTTGGGATGGGGGCCTCAGTGTAGCATCCATGGGACACAGCTCTGCTCTCATACCAGGTGTAGAGGGTGGGCTGCCCCTGCCAGGCCAGACACTGGGGGTGATTGCAGGGCTAGGCTGTTCACTGGGGTGCTGGTCCCTGTCTCTGCAGGAAGCCATCCAGCTGGACGGACAGATCCTCTTCTCACTGCTGCACAAGGTCTCACCTGTAGCCTACAAGCACCTGAGCAAGCAGAAGATTGACCCCATCCTGTACATGACGGAGTGGTTCATGTGCGCCTTCTCCCGCACACTGCCCTGGAGCTCCGTCCTGCGTGTCTGGGACATGTTCTTCTGTGAAGGTAGGAGCTCCCCACCATCCTCCTCCTCCTCCCATGCTACAGCCATGGGACCTGTAGCAGGGCAGGTTTGGGGCATCCACATGCCTGGGGTGTGGAGATAGGCTGTTTTCCTGGGGATCAGGAGGCATGTGTATCCCAAATTCACCCTCGTGCATGTCCTGACTGTTAGTGGGACTGGGATCTGCTGCCCCACAGCATTTGAGGGATATGGTGTCACCCTGTCCTGCCTGTACTCCTTGCCTCACATCTCTTGCAGGAGTGAAGATCATCTTCCGGGTGGGCCTGGTGCTGCTCAAACACACCCTGGGCTCCTCGGACAAGCTCAAATCCTGCCAGGGCCAGTATGAGACCATGGAGAGGCTGAGGGCCCTCAGCCCCAAAATCATGCAGGAAGCCTTCCTGGTGCAGGAGGTGAGGTGCTGGGGTCGGGGGACCCGTGCTGCCCCAGCTGGCCGGTGCTGCCAGACTGGGCTGTCCCTGGGTGGGCGGATCAAGGGGAGCAGCCCCCAAAACGCTTGGCTAGTGGTTGCCTCTTCCCTGAGGGGGATCCCACACCCAGCCGCGGTGGCACTGTCGCTGATGGCACAAGTGTCCCCGCAGGTCATCGAGCTGCCGGTGACGGAGCGTCAGATCGAGCGGGAGCACCTGATCCAGCTGAAAAAGTGGCGGGAGACGCACGGGGAGCTGCAGTGCAAGTCCCCCCCGCGCCTGCACGGCGCCAAGGCCATCAGCGAGGCGGAGCCTGCGCCGCGCAAGGCGCTCGAGTCCGTCCCCTCCATCTTCGTCTCCCCCGGGCCCGCCCCCGTGCCCAAGGCCCGCAAGAGCAAGGAGAAGAGCCGGGAAAAGGGCCCGGCCAGTCCCGCCAACGGCCCCGGGGCCGAGGGCAACGGGGCGCCCGGCACGACCCGGGAGCTGCTGCACCCCCAGGCCTCTCCCCACCACCAGTCCAAGGAGAGCCTGAGCTCCCGGGAGAGCGAGGACACGTACTTGTAGGGCCCGGCTAACACCCCGGGCAGCCGGGCTCAGCAGGGCTGTGCACGGACCCGGGCGCGAGGACACCGAGGGGGACCCCTGGCACCCGGCGCTGGGGGATCTGACCTGGAGGGATGGGACAGGGGGACTGTGCGGCTCCGTGAGAACAGCGTGGCCCTCTCGGGGCATCCATGGAGCTTGGCCAGGTGTGATGACCAAAGGGGACACCGTGGGTCTGCGCTGGGTGCTGGCACCATGAGCAGTGGGAGCCTGGGCAGGGGGTGGCTGAGCCACCCGAGCTCCCTCCCCACACTGGGGGGCTGGGCTGCCCCTCGGGCCCTTCTCCCTGTCCCAGAGCCCCTCGACCCCTCACCCCCCGGGTCCCTCCTGTAGCCCCCACCCTGCGCCAGCCAGGCAGCCCCAGCCTCGGTTCCCGAGCACTTAGGCCTGGCGCAGGGCCCTGGGGGTACGCGAGGAGCTGGGGACCCCTTGCCCCCCTCTTATCTAGCGAGGATATATCAAACTGTAGCCCTATATGTAGTACCCAACTTACCTACTCACTGAGCCTATTTATTATTCCTTCGAGGCAGGACAGGGACCGAGGCAGGATGTGCTAGAGGCAGTGGGATTTGATGCCGAGTTTCAAGGCTAAAGCCCCCCCATCCCATCCCCTCCCATCCCCAAGCTCCCCACAGCTCAGGGGAAGTGTTTACCCTGCCAGGGCTCACTCCACCACTGCCACCACCCCCCCCAGGCCCCAGCACAGATGAGGTGGGGTGGGTGCGCAGCAGCCAGGTGCTCCCTGGTTGTGGGGTCCCCTCTGCCCCCCCCTGCCCTCCCTGAGGGTGGGTGGTGGGTTTGTAAAATAAAGTGGGAAAAGCAGTTTTGTACAAAGGGGTCAATAAAGCGAGTGTGTAAAGGCGCAGCCCTGGCTCCCATCTCTGTTGGCCTGGGATGGGGGGGGTAGAGGGTGGTGGGAGGCAAGGGTGTCACCTCCCACTTGCTGCACCAGTACCAGGGTCGGGGGGCACCCTCGCCTGGACCTTACCCATGGTTCTCTATCCCTGGGGAGCACCCCCAAGCCCCCAATCCCATTTGTACTGGACACTGACCCTGGCATACACCCTTGCCTAGGTCCCATCTCCCTTGGCTGCCCTTGTCCTGGGAGGCAGGTGCTGGGCAGTGTCCTGGGAAGGGCCACACTGCTGTCACTGCTCTGTCACTGCTCTGTCACTGCTCTATCACCGCAGAGGGTGGCCCAGCCCCACTGTCTCACCCAGCCTTGGGGCTGCCCGTTTGAAGTGGAATGGGAGGAGGCTGAGACCTGCCCTACTTTGTGATAGTGGTGGCTGCCAGGCCCTGGCAGGTGCCGTGGGGTGCTCTCCCATCCCAGCACACAGGCCTTTTCTCCTCTCCCACTGTCACAGCTCCTGTGGCTGAACAGAGCCGGGGGACCCCTAATTAATCCCATGACACCCCAGAACTCTGTTTCCCATCCCAAAATGGTGCCCAGGCCATCTCTCTCCTGCTTCCTGCAGGCAGGACTTCTGCCCAAACCTCCATTCCTCCCTCCAGAAACCCCTTTTTCCCGGGGGTGGCCCTAGTCTGGTGAATCCCCTCTCCAAGGGGAGAGGGGTGTTGGGGCTGAGCATGTGGGACCCGGTTGGGTGCTGGAGTACAGGGTAGGGTGGTCTAGACAGTGTCACCCAGAGGATCTCCCTTGGTTGGGCACCCCGGGCTGTTGAACTGAGGCTGGTTTGGACAACCCCAGGGCTGCAGTTCGGGGGTACCCCGGGACTCTGAGTTGGCGCTGCTCCAGGCACGCCGGGGCGCTGAATTTGAGCTGGTTTGGGCACCATAAAGTTCTGTATTGGGGCTGGTTCCGAGGCTCCGGTGCGGATATCCCGAGTCTCCAGCGCGGGCATCCTGGGGCTCTGAACTGAGGCGGCTCCTGGAGCGCCGGTCCCGGGTCGTTGCCTTTCTCGCGGTGCCGGGCGGTGCCGGGGCTGTCCCGGGGCCGTCCCGGGGCCGTGCGGATCGGTGCCGGGTCAGGTCCCGAAGCGATGCGGGGCGGTCCCGGGGCCAGGCAGGCGGTCACAGGGCGGTCTCAGCGACATGCCAGGCCTTCCCGGCTCGGTCCCTGGGCGATGAGGGCGGTCCCAGGGCGTTGCCGAAGCGATGCGGGGCGGTTCCGGAGCGGTCCCGGAGCGATGCGGGGCGGTCCCAGGGCGGTTCCGGGACGATGCGAGGCGGTCCCGGGGCAGTGGGGGGCGGTCCTGGGCCGGTCCCGGGGCGATGCGGGGCGGTTCCGGGGCGGTCCCGTGTCCGCCCTTATAGCGGCGGCGGCGGCGGCTCCCGGGGCGGCGCGGCCGCCATGGACCTGCACATCTTGGAGCACCGGGTGCGGGTGCTGAGCCTGGCCCGCCGCGGGCTCTGGCTCTACACCCACCCGCTGCTCAAGCTGCTCTTCCTGCCCCAGCGCTGCCGGTACCGGACTTTCTCTCCCCACCACCTTCCGCCTTCTCCTCTTTTCCCCCGACTCCTGGCCCCGGGAGACGGCGGCGGTTTTGGGATCAGCAGCACCGATTTCTTCTTCTTCAGATGCAAGTTCTTCAGCCTGACGGAGACCCCCGAGGACTACACAGTCATGCTGGACGAGGAGGGCTTCAAAGGTACCGGGCTGTGGCCTCTTGGCAGGGCGGGCTGGCACGGCAGGCACGGGCTGTGCGCGTCCGCAGCCCGGCTGCACGCCTGGGCCGCAGGGAGCGAGTCCCAGCTTGTGCTTGGCTCCCTCGGAACGTGCCCATCCCGTCCCCTGGGCGCCTGCGCCGGGGATGTACCGGCTTGCCCGGCCGAGGCTGTCCCGGCGTGGCTGCCCTCGCTCCGACAGCTCCTCTCGGGCAGCGCTGCCCCCCGGCCCGTGGCACCAGCCCAGTGCCAGCCCGGAGCCGGCAGGGCGCAGGGACCTCCCGAGATGCCCGCGGGCAGCGCTCCAGGCTCTCGCAGCCCTCCTGTCATCATTCCCGTGTCCGATTTCATCCCGTCCCTCCGCCCTGTGAGGGCAGCTGGAGCTTTGGCAGAGGAGAGCAAAGCACAGGCCCAACCAGGCTGACAGGGGTGAGCCCTGTCCGGCAGCAGGGTCCAGGTTTTGGAGTGTCCTAGGGAGGTTTGATCCCTTCCAAGCCAGTCCGTCTTCCAGGGATGTGCCATTTGGTGACGTCCCCACCTCTGGTGACACGGCTCGTGCTGTGCATCGCCCTCACCGCCGCTTCTGCCGGCGGTACCGGCCCAACGGGCTGAACCGGAGGGTCCGGATCCCGGCCCGGCTTCCCACGCCCAAACCTTCCTGCCGAGGCCGCAGGAGCCGGGCGCAGCGGATCCTTGGCCGTGACCCAAGGAACAAGGGTCAGGGCTCCTGCCACGGCCACTCACGGCCAGGTCCCAGGCTCACCTCCCTTTGCTGTGGAACGGGACAGCGTCCCGGGCTCTCCCCGCTCCCAGAGCCAGAGCTGTTCCCCATGTATTGTTTTATTTCGGGGCCTGCGGACAAATATTCCTCGATCCCGAGGGGAGGGCGGGAAGTGCTGAACAATAGTCCTGCGAGCCTGCGGGCCCGCAGTGCTCTGTGAACCCCCCTTGGCTGGGGGGCTGCCAGTGTCCCGCCGCTGCCGGGCTGGACGGGGACCCCCAGCAGAGGAGAGCTGCCCCCGCTCTTCCCTTGGGGATCAGGATTAAGCCCTGGGGTGAGTGGCACAGGGACAGCGGGGTCCCCTTGTGTTCAGCCTCGCCCAGGGTGGTGTTGAAAAGCAATTAAACACTGAGCTCTGGGACAGGTCCCCATGTCCCCGAGTCCCTGTCCCACCCCCCTGTTCCCAGCACTGGGCTCTGGGCTGGAGCCGAGGCTGTTCTGGCGCTTCCTGCACAGGAACAGGCGCTGGGAACACCCGCCGAGGCCCTGGATCCGGCCCCGCTCCCGCCCTGCCCCGGGTGCCACCTCCTCTCCACCACCTCTGTCATGAGTTTGGGGTCCCAGCTGGGCTTGGGCACTGCGTGCCCACCGAAGGGCTGGGGGCTTGTGTGATCTCCCATGGGAGCAGCTCCCACCTTTCCTGGATGGGAGGAGTGGACTGGCGACCTCTTGAGTGCCCTGGCCCGTCCCTTGCTGGGAAGGGGAGCCCAGAGAGGAGGGGGCAGCCTGGCTGAGTCCTGGGGTGCCCCAACAGTGCCAGCCCCTCTGCTGGGCAAGCCCCTCTGTAGGAGTAGGGGAGCTGGGAGGCAGGAACAGTTGGCATATGCCCACCCTGCCAACACCAGCAGATTTTTGGGAAGCACCTGTGGCCCTCTGCCAGCCTGGGCTCTCTCCACCAGGCTAGCACCAGTGCTGGGATGCCCAGGACAGTGAGATGACCCTCCCCTTGTTCCCTCCAGTGCCCTGTGTGCATCCCTGAGCATCCCTGGTGGGGGGGCACTGAGCTGGGTGCTCCTGGAGGCAGAGGATGATCTGGGCAGCCCCAGGGCCCTGGTGGTGCTGTTTTTGGGGTGCACTGCCAGCACCCTTATGCACCCGACCTGGAGTGCTGGCACAGGGAGGAGACACACATCTTGAGGTTTGGGGGGCTGTAGTCTTGGCCTCCCACATCCCTATGGCCAAATATCCGCGTGGAGAAGCTGAGCTGTGTCTGGCTCGTTCCACCTGTGGACAGGGCTCATCTGCACCACCAAAACAGTGTCCCCACATGCGGGGCTCACCCTGTCTTGGGTCTACTCATCATCCAGGGGACAGTGTGACACGCAGTACCTGAGCTGGCACTGGCTCTGTGTCTGGCTGTGGCGAGCCCTGTGGAACCTCCTGCCTCAGCGTCCCTTGTCCCTCGCAGAGCTGCCACCCTCCGAGTTCATGCAGGTGGCAGATTCCACATGGCTGGTGCTCAGTGTCGTCTCCAACGGGCGGGAACCCCCTGGCTGCCAGGCTACCGGTGTCACCAAGATTGCCCGGTCGGTCATCGCACCGCTGGCCGAGCACCACGTCTCGGTGCTGATGCTCTCCACGTACCAGACTGACTTCATCCTGGTGAGTGACGGGCACGGTGGCACCTGCCTGGCTGGCCAAGGGCCGCTCTGTGCCCTGCGGGAGGGGTGGCAGTGCTGGCCCTGACCCTGTGCCCTGGGGCAGGTGCGGGAGCGGGACCTGCCTGTTGTGATCCACACGCTGGCTGGGGAGTTCGACATCTACAGGGAGGAGAGTGGCGAGTGTGTCCCTGTTACCTGCGATGATGTGAGCAACGGCTTCCTCAAGCCCAAGCCACGTGAGTGACACTGGGCTCGGTGTCCCGTGGGGCCACCCAGTCCCACCCAGATGCTCCAGCTACAGCTGCTGGTACCCATGTCCTTGAGGGACTTCCAGGGCCACCCAGTCCCACCCAGATGCTACAGCTGGTGGTACCTATATCCTTGAGGGACCTCCAGGGCCACCCAGTCCCACCCAGATGCTCCAACTACAGCTGGTGGTATCCCTGTCCTTGAGGGACCTCCAAGGCCACCCAGTTCCCACCGATATGATCCAGTTCCTACCAGAGGAACCCACATCTTTGGGGGACTCCAAAGGCCACCTTGTCCCCAGGCCACACTGTCCCAGAGCCATGCAGTCCCTGCCAAGATGCTACTCCCATGCATGGTTCCCACATCATCCTGTCTCCAGGACCACCCAAGTCCCTGCCAAGGTGCTCCTGCTCCCATCAGTGGTACTTACATATTTGAGGGACCCACCAAGATGCTCCAGTTCCCACTGGAGATGTCCATCTGGGGACACCCAGGGCCACCCAGTCCCCACCGAGATGTTGCAGCTCCCACCGGTGGTACCCACATCCTTTGGGACCCCGGACCACCTCTCTGCTCCCTGAGAGACTCCATGCTGCGGGCACGGTGGCCACGGGGTGGCACTGCGGGACTGTCCCCGAGCTGTCCCCAGGCCTGATGCGCGGCTGTTCCCCTGCCAGCCACCAGCCCCACGCTGCACCCGGTGCAGAGCCCCCAGACCCGCTTCTGTGTCCTGACGGTGGCCCCCGACACGCTTCCCGCCATCGCCACCATGCTCATCGACGTCCTCTTCTACTCCCACGGGTGAGTCCCAGGGATGGACACATGGGGGTGACCTCTTGCCTGGTGCCGCCTGAACTGCAGTGGCATTGGTTCTAGCTGTTGGTCCTAGTGGGTTTTCAGACTCTGGGTGTTGCCTGGTTTTGCCTTCCTGGGAGCCACACTGTGAGGGATGGGAACCCCAAGTTGACACAAGGGACAAAGCCACCATTGTACCAAATCCCAGGGGGTGTGGGTTTGGAAAAGGCAGTGGGAATGGTGCTGGCGGGAAGAAATGCTCCAGATCTGGTCCTCCCATGTCCCCTGGGATGGGGTCCCTTCTGGTGGCATGTTCCTGCTCCAGAGTGACCGTGGTCTTTTGAGAATTTCCCAAAACCTGGTGTCTGTCACCTGTGAGCTGCAGACCCTGTGGGGACCACGTGGTCCTGCCCCCTCTCTCCCCACCCTGCAGCACCCCAGCATGATTCTCAGACACCCAGTGCTAGCACCAAGCCCTTCTCCTCCCAATTTTGGGGGTCGTGACCCCTCCCTGTGCCCTTCCCCCTCAGCAGCCCCCCATGGGATGCAGCCACCAGCAGCCAGGACCTCGACTCCATCACCTTCTTCTCTTTCTCGCTCATCGAGGGCTACATCTCCATCGTGATGGATGCCGAGACCCAGAAGCGGTAGGTGCCATCCCGGAGCTGTCTGTCCCTCTGGCCGTGGGTTTGGGTGCTCAGGGGTGACACTGAGCTCAAGGGGTGACACTTGGCTTCATCCCCCTCAGCTTCCCCAGTGACCTCCTGCTGACCAGCTCCACAGGGGAGCTGTGGCGGATGGTGCGGATCGGGGGGCAGCCCCTCGGCTTCGGTGAGTGTGACCGTGGTGGCTGTGTCCCCTCTTGTGCCACTGCCACCTAGGGGGTGCTCTGGGGCACTGCTGTCCCCGTGTGTCCCCATGCAGTGACCTGAGCCCCCCTTTGCCCCCCCAGATGAGTGTGGCATCGTGGCACAGATCGCGGAGCCGCTGGCAGCTGCCGACATCTCGGCCTATTACATCAGCACCTTCAACTTCGATCACGCCTTGGTGAGCCCCTGCCCCTCCCTGGGTCCCCCTGCCAGGGACACCCCCTAGGGTGTCCCCTGGGGCTGACACTCCTCTGTCCCCGGCAGGTCCCCGAGGAGGGCATCGCCGAGGTCATCCAGCTGCTGCAGCAGCGGCAGGAGAAGGGCAGATAGCGGCTGGCTGTCCCCACACTGACTGTCCCACCGTGGTGTGTCCCCTCCTCCCCACCCATATTCATTAATTTTTAATTTTAATGATCCCCCACAGGACAGAGCCGGGCACAGCATCGCTCCTCTGTGCTGGGGAGGTGGTGGCTTTGGGGACATGGTGGCCTTGTGACAGTGGGCACTGGCCCACAGGAGAGGGGTCAGTCCCGGTGTGCCATCCTGTCCCTCTTGCCTGGCCTGGTGCAGGGTCGGTGGCCCAGGGCAGAATGGATGTGTCCAGGTGGAGGGGACACGGGGGGGCAGGGGGGGACATGCCAAAGAGCAGTGATGTGCCACCGTGGTGCTGTAGGGGACAGCCTGGGGCTGATGGGATGTGTCTCCCTGGGAAGGGAGGGGTGGCCACGATGCTCAAAGGCACCCCTGGACAAGCCCATGGAGGGGAGAGCATTCCTGGAGCTGGGGTTACCCCTGGCACCCCAAAAATCTCCAAGGGAGCAGTGGGGGGGCTCTGGTTCACTGCCACCCCTGTCTGTCACCTGTCATGGAGGGGTGACAGTGATGCCCAAACCCCTTACAAGTTGTATTTTCACATAGTTTTTGATAAGTCAATAAAATTCTTATTATTTTTATTTCTTTGTAGCCCAGGGAGGTTGTCCAGAGTTGGTCCCTGTTTTGGTGGCAGGGGCTGGGATGGGACAGGGAGACAGAGCTCTGCTGTGAGGTGGCTGGGACATGGCCACTTTCTCTGCTCTGTATTTTGGGTGAAAAAATGGATTAGAGCTGCAGCTCCCAGCAAATCACTGGCGCTGGGGAGAGCCAGGCTCACGTTTATGCCCTGTCCCTGCCCCACACTGGGCCAGACTGGGGGGGGGAACCGAGGCATGAGCTTGACCCTTGTCCCCACGTCCTCTTCCCCTGCTGGCAGCATGGCATCCTGTGGCAAAGCAGGGTACACAGGGTGGGGGCTGTGCCCTCCTGGGGTGCTGCAGCCAGTGGGTACTTCCAGGGTGCTCCTGTCCTCAGCCATACCCAACACAAGTGTGGCAGGAACCTCTGCTCCCATCCTGTCCCCAAACTCTGTCCCGTTCTCTCCTACATTCTCAGCAGGAGTGTGCCCTGGTCCTGGCACATCTTGCCCACGTCAGCCCCACACACTTGCAGCCACCAGCTTCCTGCCACTCTCTGGGCGCTCTCTTTCCTGTGTCATGGGACGCTGGTGACGCGCTCCAGGCGATGAAGAAATGCCACTGGCCCGTGTGCTCACCAGTGCTATTTTTGTCCCTGTTGGGTATTGCACAGTCCTGACCCCCCACTTGCCAACATCGTGGCCACCACCGTGGTGTCCTGCTGGCCCAGCCCAGGGGATGATGGTGCTGTATGGAGGGGCCAGGGGCCCCTGTGGCTAGGGGAGAGCTGAGGGTGGGGGCCTTGATCACCCTCATGGCAGGGCATGGATGGATAAGAATGGAACAGGAAGCAGTGGATGGATGGATGGATAGATGGATGGATGGATGGACAGCTGGTGAACAACCTGTCTAGGCAGCCTGAGGGATGAACAAACTGCTGTGGAGCGAGTGAGATCTTCTCCTGGTTCCTCCACCTCTCCAGGCCTGCTCTGGACACAGCCCTGCCCACCCCGGCCCCATGGAACCCCCCCAGCCGCCAGCTCTGCCGGGGAGGCCCCGGCGAGGAGGAAGAGGAGGAGTCGTCAGAAGCAGCTGCTAGAGGAAGCAGACCGTGCAGGTCGTGGCGCGGCCGGGGCAGGGAAATTTTGGGAAAAGAAAGCGCTTTGTGAGTCACCGCTGCATCCTTCCTCCTGGAAGGAGCTGTTAAATTCTGGGTAGTGTCCCAGCGCCACCACCGAACTCTCCAAATGCGTAAATTCGGCGCGGGTCACTAAAATCGACGGGATTGCGACACACCTCGAAACGCTGATCGAAGACATTCGTGTCTGAGGAGCGGGAAAACCCCCTGTGGGTGCCGGGCTGCCAGGAAGGGGACCCAGGGGGACAAGGAGGAGCCCTGGGTGCTGCTGGCGGTGCCGGTGGGGCTGTGCCGAGCCCCAGGGCTCTGCCCGGGCACTGTTGCACAAGGGGCAGCGCTGCCTTGGGCAACACCGGGTGTTCCCGCGGGCACTGCTGGGCAGAGAGGCTAAGCCAAGTGTCCTCCACTTGGTTCAGCACCCGAATTTGTCACCCAGATATGTGGGTGGGTGTGAGCAGGTGGATGGAACATCTCTCCGAGTATCAGGCAGTGCTGGAGTGCCCTACCCTTCCCATACTTCCACCTCCCTCCTTTCCAGGGTAGATTTTTGCCTCCCAGTTCGATTTGGGATGCGAAACACCCCGTGGTGGCACATGGGTGCCATCCCTGTCCCCGCTGCCAGCCTCCGCTGCCCTCTTTTGCATTGGGGTTTCGGAGCAGCCGGCGCTGGTTTCAGTTCAGTGTTGGATGCTGAGCGGTGACATCAGCGTGAATCAAAAAGTGTCTTTCCCAGGAAGCCAGGACTGGGGGGTCCTGCCAGATCCGGGATGAGCAATGGCACCGCAGCCTCCCAGGCTGGACCCACCGGGACTCCCTCGAGGAACTGACTCGAAGAATATCCCCATCATCCGTCCGGCCCCATTTCCTCTCGGCGCCGCTCTCACCCTGCTCATTGGCCCCCAGGCATGGCTTCACTTCTCGTTGCCTTCCGTTGGGTCCTTCGGAGGTGGGGGTGACTTGGGTGCGCTTTAAAAGCCGAGCTTCCCCATCGCCGAACACTTAAGGAAGTGGCTTGCGCGCCCGGCAGCCCCGGGCGGATACCCTGCCCCGGCCATGCGGTGCGACGGGCGGCCCTGGGGCGTGCTGGCAGGTACGTGTGTGCCCGTGTCCCCGTGTCCCCGTGTCGTCTCTCGCTCGCCCCGGCCGCGGAGCGAGGCGGAGGGAGCACGGCCGTGGGGCCCCATGGCGCTTGAGTCAGCGGTGCCGTGGCAGATGGCACCGAGGGTGTCCCACGGCAGTGTCGGCTCCCTCGGGCGCTGGGAGGGACGAGGACATTCCCCGGTATGGCACATGGGGAGCACTGGGAGCGGGCAGCCTGGGAGAGAGTGGATGCTGGAAGGGGTAGGCAGGAGGGGACAGTTTGGGGACCAATGGCAGAAGGTCAGGGGTCAGCTTGTCCAAAGGGACAAAGGCTCTGTGTCACCCCAGTGCCGTATCCTGTACGTGACAGAGGCACTGAGACAGTGACTGGCCAGAGCTGGCTAGCGGGACTGGGTCCGGGAGTGTCGCTGCTGTCCCCTCCTTTGCGGTGGCCCGCGCAGGCAGGGAGAGCTGCTGTGGTTGGTCTGCGCATCCTGACAGCTCCACAGCACCTCCAGCACCCTCATCCTCCTCCCCACCGCGTGCCCAGCAGGTTTTTGGCGCAGGGGCTGGGTCACCCCGGGAGCGGGGACAAGGACTGTGGTGCAGGCAGCATTCCTGGCGCGGGGATAGAGACCCTGTGAGAGAGGGCAGTGTCCCTGGACCCAGCGATGCCTCAATGGCCCCTGACCACTCCTCTTCCTCCCTAGCTGTCGCCAAAGGGCTCCTCATCCTCTGGGCAGTGCCGGGCCAGGGGGGCAGGTCCCCGCTGGCCCCCACCGTGCAGCAGACCCAGGCGCTGGTGAGGCTCATGGCCGAGGACGCGCAGGAACTTTTCACCTTCTACGTGAGTCCCCTTCCCCAGGACGAGGGGTCACACCTGTCCCCTCCACAGGGCAGGTGGGGGCGGTCCCCGTGCTGCTTCCACGTACCTGATCTTCCTCTCCAATTTCTGGGCAGGAGAAGGAGCTGCACCTGGCCTTCGACAACATCTGCCGCACCAACAATACCCCCGAGTGGCTGCAGAGGCCGGGGAAGGGGCCCTGGGGGCTGCGGAGGCTGCGGAGGCCCATGATCCACATGGACCAGGCGCTGCAGGACATCATCGGGTTCCAGCGCAGCCTCCACCACCCCGAGGCCGAAATCCTTCGCCGCTTGAGCAGGACCCACCTTAAGGTGCGAGCGCTCCTCAACAACCTGGCGGGGCTCTTCCCGGCCCCCAACCCCCGCCCCGGCCGCCGGCCCCTCCCCAGCCCCTCGGCATCCCTCGGCATCTTCCGACAGAAGCTGCAGGGGTGCCAGATCCTCTGGAGCTACGCCCGCTTCATGGCCGAGCGCAGCGCCGAGCTGAGCGCCGGGAGCCGCCGGACGCGCCGGGAGAGGGGGAGATCGCACCGGGGCTCACGGCTGCCTGCACGCCCCTAGGGCAGCCCCGCCGGCACCGGAGTTCCCGTTTGCATCTCCATCATCTCCACCATCTCCGTCTCCTTCCCACGTGATGCGATCCCAACCCTATTCCCAGGATGGAGATGCATCCGATGGCACCACGGAGCCCTTCTCACCTCACCGGAGCGAGGGCTCAGATGCACTGACAGCATCTCCTGCCGCTTCGGCTCCTCGTGGGGACCCTGCTGTCCCCGTGCCACCACTCGGCTGCAGGACAGCCCTGGTTGGCTCTCCCACATCCTGCCCCACTTTCCCGTGGATCCAGGTAGCCCCAGTGGAGCTGGGTGTCCCCCGGGTGCCCAGCTGTTCCCTGTCCCTGAGCCCTGCCTGATTTTCCAGTGATTCAATGGGTCGGGTGACACAGCCTGACTAAGAGCTGCTCGCCCAACACCCGACACAGGGGCCCACGGAGAGCGCTGCTGCCACCGGTGACTGTCACCGGTGTTGTCACCCCCTGCCTTGCCCTGCTCGAGCTCTGCTCCCAGAGAGCAGCTGGGAGTGGAATCCTGTGTCCCGGCATAGTCAGTGTCCCTGCACAGTCTGTGTCCCTCTGTGCTTGGTGTCCCCAAGCTCTGTGTCCCTTTGTACATCCCTGTCCTCCTCCCTGTGTCTCCTGTGCTCAGTGTCCCTGTGCTCTCAGTGTCCCCAGGCTCACTCCTGGAAATACGGGTGTTCCCATATTTCCAGCGTCCCTGGTTCCTCTGTATCCCCCCTGAGCCCCCCAGGCCATGGCACCCTGACCATGCCCAGCAGTGACTTGGCTCTGGCCACTGCACTGTGACAGTGGGTGACAGCCCCCACTGCCTCCCCCTAATTTATACATTAATATTTGTGTGTTCATTGTATTTATTGATTGTTGGGGTTAATTTAACTCCTGCAACATGCAGTATTTAAGGACATTTCTAATATATAAATATCTATTTTTATTATATTTTTTGTACAGTGTTAAACTATGAGCATCACAAGGATTTATTTATGCATATTGATATTTTTGGTACACATAGGAGGGCAGTGCCCCCACCCACGTGGCACTTCTTTATTTTTGTACAATGGCAGAAGGAAATAAAGTGCTGACCTTGGCCCATGGACCACTGAGACGTTGTGTTCCTGTGTCCCTTTGTCCCTGTGTCTGTCCTGGTGGCTGTGGGCAGGGAGAGGCTGTATTCTGGTGACCAGGTTGTGCCTGATATCCTTGCCAGGACACAGGGGATGTGACATGGGGTAGTGTGGCACATGGTGGGGCAAGTGGGATAACATGGTGTGACACATGGCATGGTACATGGTGGGACATGGCCCATGGCACGGCCCAGAATGTGGCACGCGATGGGATGTGGCACAGGATGTGGCACACCACGCAGTGTGGCTCAGGGCATGTGACACATTAGGCCGTGGTGCCACCACAGGGCCTGGCACTGCCAGGAATGTGCCATACCATGGTATGGCACAGGCCACAGGACACCTTGTGCCACATGTCACGGCCCTGTCTGGGTCATGGCCACAGCCACACTGAGAGCAGTGTCCTGCAGTCTGGCCAGGCCACCTGCTGCCACCAGCCCCTCTGAGTCAAAAATCCTAAGACCTGGTCATGTGTCCCCATGGAGTCACTCGTTCCCTGTGGGTGCCCTGTGCACTGCCGAGCTCTGCGGCCAGCACTGCTCCCTGAGTCAGTCCCGGGAGCAGCAGCACCGGGACGGCCACCGCAGCCATCCGGGGACATTCATGCTGGGACAATGTCACCATGAAGCAACCCGGGCCAGCTTGGCGTGCTGTGGGTGACCGTGACAGTGACTGTGACTGTGACTGTGCCACCACCGAGCTGCCCAGCCAGCTCTGGAGAGGGCTGCAGAGGGGAGGTGCAGGTACGTGACCTCCTGGGACCATGGGGAGGGCAAAAACGGGGTGACACCAGCTGAGTGTCACTGAACGGGTGGTGACTTCTCTGGTCCCCAAGGGGACCCCAGTACCCACTCATGGGAAAAGCCTGTGGGTGACACCTGTGGGATGACACTGCTGGGGTGGCAGCAGTGGGGTGACACCGGTGGGGCACAGGGACAGGGGTGAGGCAGCCCCTGCAGGGACTCGTCATGACTCAAAGGGGAATTCGGTGCCCCTTATTCAGCTCCGGATTTCCCCGGGCCTGGAGCACCTCTCTCGCTCAGCCCCAGCTCAGCCCCCTGGGAGAGCCCCCCAGACACCCCTGATCCCACCACAGCCTCATCCCCACTCTGGGGAACATACAGGGCTTTTGGTGACCCTGGAATCTGGGTGTCCCCGGAATCTGGGTGTCCCCCCTGCACAGGGACACCGTGGGATAGAGACCTGGAGGGGAGCCAGAGGGGTAAGGATGGGGCATGGGGGGCAATTGTGGGATGGGGCGATAATGGGGGGAGCGGGGGCAGTTCTGAGAGGGACTGGGGCAGTTCCCAGAGGCTGGGGCGGGGGGACAATGATGGCATGGGGAAGGGCAGGTGGGAACAGTTCCTGGCTGGGGAGAGGAGAGGTCTGGGTTGGGGAAGGGGCAGGAGGCAGCTCCAGAGCAGGGATGGGGATGGGTCAGTTCTGAGTTGGGATAGGGCGGCGGGGGCAATTATGGGATGGGGAGAAGCCAGTTCTGGGCTGGGGCAGCAGGGGGCAGCACGGGGACAGGGATGGGACAGGGATGGGACAGGGATGGGACAGGGATGAGCGAGCAAGGACCCGGGATGAGGAGGGGGACAACAGAGGGACAGGGAAGAGGGAGCAACAGGGGGACAGGGATGCGACAGAGAGGTATCATGGGGACAGGGAATGGGACAGGGGATGGGACAGGGACGGGGTGGGGTGTCTGCGATGGAGCTGAGGACAGTGATGGACAGGGATGCTCGGAGGGGACTGCTCCGAGGGGCACAGAGCAACAGCACGGCAGCGTGGCCTTGGAACACCCTGAGCTTGTCCTCTTGTCTCTGGGCAGGTCGGTGGTGGAGATGGAGGGGGCAGTGGGGACAGTGGGGACAGCTGTGCCCTGACCGACCTGCCCCAGCTCCTCCTGGGGCCCCCAAACCCCACAGGTCCCCGATCCCCAGTCTCTTCTGACAGGGAGGGCTGGCTCTCCCCGTCCCTTCTTCTCGCTCCCTCCTTGGCACACACTGGGACCCCCCCTCCCCTGTCACTGTCTCTTCACGCTTCTGCATCCCCGTTCCTGCTGCCCGTCTCCATGGGGCATCAGCACAGGATCCGTGAGGGGATATTCCTGCTACCAAAGGGATTGGGAAAGGGGATATTCCTGGGCATCGTCTCCCATCCTGGTACCTCCCATCCTGGCATGTCCCATCTCTCATTCTGCCATCTCGCTATCCAGCCTGTCTGGACCAGGAATTCGGGTTTTCCCATCGGAGCATCCCCCCTTGCAGAGGCCCAGCGTCTCCCCGTGGGTTTGTCTTTTTTCCTAAAGAGAACGCATCCTTTAATCCTAGCACTTTTGCCAGAAGGGCTGAGCTGCAGGTGGGGACACCGGTGTCACCTTGATGATCCCACCATGACTAGGGGTCCTACACCCCTCGGTGGCCAAAGCCCAGCTCAGCTCCAACCTGGACTCAGTCACTCCTGGGAAATCCATGTCAACCCCTGCACACAACCACTCCAGGACATCTCCTATGCTAACAATTAAGTGCTATTAATTCCTCAGCTAATTAAGTGCTTAAGGCCATCAGATGTCCATCAACATATGATGTGCTACTCCCCGTATCCCAAAAAGGCTGGGATGGGGCTGCAGGGCGGGAGATGGAGCTCATGGTCCCCGCCCTCCACAGTCCCCAGCTCATCCCTGATGTTCCACTAACACCAGACGGGGCTAAACTGGGCTGGAGCATCAATGCCACCGGCAAACCAGGCTGGTCTTTGCATGGGGAAACTGAGGCAGGTAGCAGCTATAGCCCAACCCCACCAGCACAGGTGGGTCTTCGTGTCCCCCTGACCGTGTCCCCCACGCCAAGGGAGAACACTCGGGGTCGTGGTGGCTCTTGCGTCATCGTTCCTGGACTGTCACCGCTGGTTCACCCTCCGGGGCACAAACTTGCTAAACCTGATTAAAGTTTCAGTTCGGCCCCGATGAGAAAAAAAACACAGAGAAGGACAAAAAGATCCATTTAACCTGTTTTTCACCCAAATCGGACAGCGAACAGCCCCGCAGTGTCCTGATCCCATGGGAACCCCACGGGACGGTGACCCTGCCCTCTCCTGCCTGCTCCAGCACCCTCTGCCCGCTCCAGGCAGGGGACAGCCCCGCCGAGGGAAGGGTTAACCCTGGGGGGGCCGGTCCGGCCTCTCCCCCTGGGTGGGTTTGTCCTTTTTCCTGCAGAAAACCCACCCTTTACTGATAATACTTTTGCCCGAAGGGATGAGCCAGCGGCGGGCTGGTGGACACCGCTGCCACCGCGGCCATCCCACCGTGACCGAGGAGTGCGGCACCCTGCCACCACTTCCATCCCTCCAAAACCCCAAAAAACCCCAAACCAGTCTTTTTTACCTCCTTCATATTATTGCCTGCTTCGGCAGCCAGCGGGGAAGCCCTGGCCCAGGGAGTGGGACCTGGGGGTGAAAGTGTTTGCGGCTCCTGAGTCAGAGCCGAGTTTGCACCGTACCTCGACACCCCCGAACCCCACGTGCGGCCGCGCACCTCCCTTGGGGGGGCTTCAATTCATCTTTCCCAGCCCACCCACTTCGAGCCCGCGCGAAACAAAAGAAGAGACAAACAGGCTCAGTTGAGACATCAACGTATTCAGAAATTTATTTCTAAGAATCATTCATGATCTCGAACGCTGACTTCCTCATTTGCAGTAACAACGATAGCGACTCTCTCCCCACACCCCCTCTTCTCCTCCCCTCTTCTTACAACACAGGCTGGCGGCCGGACCGGTATATAAACCCCGAGAAGTCCCCCAGTATGAACATGTATTTCTGAAAACTTCCTCTGCCAACACCAATCCCTATTAAGTCGCTCCCGGGACGCGGCTCACAATGAAGTTCGTGCCGGCAGGTAAAAAAATAAAAAAAATCGACTTTGGGGATACTATGTCCCGTTCTCCCCCTCCCCCTTTTTTCCTCCCCCTCCCCTCCTTTTGCCGGTGATGCTCGGGTGCAAGCGGTTCCCGGTTGGATGCCGCCGCTGGAGACGGAGCGAGGGCTCCCGCCGCGCTGCGTCCCCCCCGGGATGAGCATCTCTGGGAATTGGCAACGGGAGCGGAGCGCGGCGCTGGCGCGGTGCAGCCAACATCTGGACACTTATATAACTGGAAATGCTTCCAAGGAAAGAAAAAAAATCTCAAGGAGGGGGGGATTTTTTTTCCTTTTTTGTACTTTTAAATACTTTTCCCCCCCATCCTACTTTTCCTCCTTCTGGATCTCCCGATGCTGCGAGCCGCGGCCGGGAGCGCTGGAAGGATGGGGAGGATGCCAAGTGCAGGACGGGGGTTGGAGGGAGCAGCCCCCACCCCAGAAGCCGTTCTAGGGGGTCCCATGGGGCAGCACCCACCCGGGACCCCCCCATCCACCCAGCCCCTGGCACACGTGGGTGCCGAGCCTCGCCCTGCCCAGCTGTGAAATGGGCAGAAGCAGCGACCGGGGGGGACACAGCGAGAGGGGCTCGTGAGGGTCAGGGAATCTGCATCCCGTGGGAACAGCCGGGGCCCCGGGGGCGCAGGGAGGCAGGGTCCCCCCGTCCCGTGCGGGAGGGGAGCGGCGGGTCAGGGGTCGGAACACGCCCAGGTAAGTGCTCTCCCACCTGGGCAGGATAAATGAATCGAGGCTTGGATTACCCTGCACCGGCGGCACGTCCGAGGCTCTGACAAGTGCGGGCGATTTCGGCGCTCGACACGGCCCGGGGGCTTCGCCTGGTAGCACCCCCACGGCTGCGGGGCACGGGACCCCCACCCTGACGGGCCCTGCTGGTGGCACCCAAGTCATCCAGCAGCGGGGACACCCGGGCCACCCCCCGCGAGGATGCCCGGCGCAGTGCGGGCTCCAGAAGCGGTTTGGCCTCCCCGAGCAGGGATGGATCCGGGTTTGGGGGAGTTTCGGTGGATTGGGGGTTGCAGCGCCCCGCTCTCAGGAGGGGACGCCGGGGCGACCCAGCTGCCGGAGGCTCAAGGGTCCCCTTGTTCCGCGTCCAGGGATTTCCTGGCTGGAGTCTCTGGCAGCTGCATCATCTCTCCCCAGGGCTCCTCGGCGCTGCGCCCACTTTCAGTCGGGGAAACTGAGGCAGGCAGTGGGGCCGGGGGCGGGAGGAAGGAGGGAGGACACGCAGAGAGCAGGTTTCCTTGCGGGAGCCCCGCTGAGTCAGCCGGGCCGGGGTGGGGCCTTGCTCCCGAAGCGCCCGGACCAGGGTAACGGAGGAAAAAGCGTCTTGCACGTTTGATTAAACCCGCCAGGTCGCCACCGGGCCGGTTGCGAAATGTGGGAATGCTGCGGGGCCCCCCGCCGGGAAGGGAGGCGCGGGAGCCCCTGCCGGGGGGCAGGTGAGGGGGACGGCAGCGGGATGGGAGCTGCGGCACGACCGGGACGGCAGAGTGGGGGGTCTGGGGATTCCAGCTGAGCTGCACACTCACCCGAGCGGGATCAGTCCCGCTCCAGCCGGACACCCTCCCTTTGGATGCCTGGAACTGGGCTCATCCTCGGTGGATGCTCTGCACCAGCGATAATGCGGTCCCCGTGGGCCAGCACCGTGACACCAGCCTCTCTCCCCACACAGGCGTCGTGCCCTTCGTGGCCCTGCTCCTGCTGCAGCGGCGGCCAGTGGCCAGCCGGGCGCTGCTGGTCACCGGCTCCGGCTGTCCCAGCCACAGCTTGTGCCGCTCCAACGTGCTGGAGCAGACCCGCAAGCAGGTGGCCGTGCTCAACGCCACCGCCCAGGAACTCTTCAGCCTCTATGTAAGTGGCGCTTGGGGACGGCCAGGGACAGGGGCGGGGGGGGGTTTGAACCACAAGTGCATGAAGGGGGAGGGCTGGGGACACCGCGGGGATGATGGCAGGGGGGTCACAGGGGACATGGGGTGACGCTCGCCTCTCCTCTCAGCTGAAGTGCCAGGGAGAGCCGTTCAGCAGCGAGAGTGACAAGCTCTGCAACCCCGCTGGAATCTTCTTCCCCGCTTTCCGCGTCAACCGGACGAGCGAGAGGAAGGAGGTGATGGTGGCCATGTACAAGCTCTTCGCCTTCCTCAATGCCTCGCTGGGCAACATCACACGAGACCAGGAGGAGCTCAACCCCATGGCCAAAGAGCTCCTCGAGCGGCTCCACAACACCACCAAGACCACCCGAGGCCTCATCTCCAACCTCACTTGTCTCCTCTGTAAGAACTACAACATATTCCAGGTGGACGTCAGGTATGGGGACAGCTCCAAGGGCAAGAGTGCCTTCAAGAAGAAGCAGCAGGGCTGCCAGGTGCTCAGGAAGTACGTGCAGGTCATCGGCCAGGCAGCACGTGTCCTCCTACCTCATCTCAGCCCCTCATGAGCGCCCGCCCCGGCTGCGCTGCCTCTCTGCTGCTGCCCGGCCCTCCTCGCTGCCTCCTGAATTCCCGCCTCCCTATTTATTACACGCATCCTGCGCTGGCCCCATCCGCCCTCCGGTAATTTATTGCCCCTTGAGGGGGTGATCGTCGCAGCCCGGTGTCCCGGGCAGAGTAGCGCCGGCATCCAGCAGGACGAGGCAGCGCATCCCCGAGGAGATGCCGGGGCGTGGGCTGGTCCCAGGACGTGCCTCAGCCATCCCTGTGCTCCCATGGGGTGCGGGGAGCTGTGGGGGCTGGCAGCAGGGCCGGACTCCGTCCCCCATGGATGGTGTCACCACGGAGAGCAAGTGGACAGATGCCCTTGAGCACCGTCTGAAACCTCTCAATTCCCTGGAAAAAGGACTGTGAGGAAGGACATTGGGATGCCGTGGCTGGCGGGGACACAGGGACATGGGGACATGCTCCCCCTGCACATTTTAAGACTGAGCTCCCCTGCAAGGAGCCAAACTGAGGATACTGGTGGCTGTGCTGGCTGGGGCTGGGTCCCACCGTCTGGGACGAGGCCACCTGTGTGGGACAGTCACCTCACTGTGGAGCATCATTCCCCCGCGCAGGCACAGCGGGGCACGGAACGTCCTCTCCTTTGGAAAAGTGCTTTTCCCATTGGAAGAGTTCTGAATGTACTTACGGCCACGAACTGGGCTTTGCACGGCTGAATGCAGCCCTGGCATGGTGGGATGAGACAAGGGGACATGGGGACATGGGACATGGGGACATACAGATGTGGGACATGGGGACGTGGGGACACAGGGACAGGCCCCAGGCCGGTGGCAGGTGGCGCTGGCTCGCTCCTGAGTTATTTATTGCCTCCGTGGAAAGCCCAGCGTGCACTGAAAGTAAAGTTTTAATAATTTTATTGTTAATAATAATTAATAATTATTAATAAGTCTTGTAATATAATAATGACGTATTTAAATATTTATTTTTTTATACTTCTTGTTTTACTTTTTTAAAATAAACTCACAGAAATAGACTGTATTTGGCTGCTCTTTGTTGGGTCCCCTTTTTGTGCTCATTCTCTGACACCTCTGCTCCCCCAAAGCACCCTTGGGGCTGTCCCAAAACCCCTCAAGACATTGCTGTGGATCACAGTCCCCTGTTACCATGTTCCTTCCTCCCTTCCCACCTGTTATGGGATGGCTGATTGGAAATATATTTTTCTAGGGGGGAATGTTTCAATTGACACTCACCAGCTGCTCAAAAGTGCTGGGATGATGTGGGGACCATGGTGGTGCAGGGATCATCGTGTTGCAGGGATTGTCCTGGCATGGGGACCATCGTGGTGTGACTACAATGATGGTGAGGGGACCATCCCAGTGTGTGGAGCACCGTGGTGTGGGGAGCCCCGCTCTGGCAATACTGGAAATTCCTGGGGAAACGGAGAAAGGCTAAGAAGAGGCTGAGGGAGCTGAGTGAACATGTGCAAGGTGGAGGGGACACACCAGATAAAATCACAGCCACTTCCCAGGCTGTGCTGGGAGAGGCTCAGCAGAGTTTTGCCATGGCCAAGACCACCTAAGGCTGTATCAGTGCCCCGGTCCTCAGCGAGCGCCTCGCATGGGGCTGGAGCGGTTAACAAGAGGCCGATTATACAGGAGACGTTAGAGCAGGATGATGAAATTTTCCTCCTCCTCCAGAGCCCTTGGGCCACTGGCCAAACCTCCCAGGCATGAGACAGCAAGCGGATGAGCTAAGATCCTGTGTGATCATCTCTCGTGTCTCAGAGGAGCCCCGACCTAAAGATCATCACAGAAATTCAGAAGTTGCCCCCTAAGCCCATCTTCCTCTGCCCTGCAGGTTTGTGCTGCCCACTTGTGTCCCCCAGCTCCTATGGGAGATTTCATGGTGTGGGTTTGACCCCAGACTGGCACTGCCCTGTGCTAGTGGCAGCCTCATGCTGCACCAGTGGTAACAGCAGGGCCAGTGATGCCCATTTCCAGCCTGGCCCTGCTGTCCCTTTATGAAAGGGGTAAATACCAAAACAGAATGGGCTCCTCCATCCCACAGCCTGGGCACCCAGGGGCATCCCTGGATGCCACAGTGTGTCCCCATACATGATGTGGCTTTCTTCCATCATCCAGCCTGCCACCAGGGAATGGACCTTGGGTGTCTCCTGTGTCCCTGTCCTGGAGGATGCCCATCTTGGGGTTGCAGCCCATTTGTGGGGCCCGTTTCCTGCCTGCACTGTGTTATACAGTGCACTCAAAGAAATACAACTCCCCCAAAAACATATGCATGGGAAAGGGCATCATCACATTAGAATGGCTACTATGTCCCAGGGCCAGGTCCTGCAGCACTTGTCACCATGGCACCCTGATGTGTCCTTGTCAGCAGGGTCACCCTGACTCTGCAGCTGGGGACACCTGTGTGTCCCCATGGCTATTGTTACCATGGTATTTTATGACCAACATTTCCTATGTTGAGAAGTCCAGGGCTGGACATCCAAACTTAGTCCTTCCTTGTGTCGACACCCGCAGCTCACTCCCACCAGGGATGTTGCAGGTGCTGTGGAGTGCCACCAACCCGCCCCGGGCAGCTCGAGGGGTGTCAGGGTCCGGGGGCAGGCTCGGGCTCGGCGGGGCCGGGAGCTGGGCTGGGGACGATGTCCTGCGCGGGAGCGAGGAGCTGTGCACATCTGGATTTCTCACGCTTGCGTTCAACATCCCTCCTCAACCAGATGGCAAAAATAAATAAATAGAATAAATCACAGCCTCCTGACATAAATCGGGAACTCACGCCCCGGCTCTGCGTTTCATGAGTCTCCCTGGAAGACAGTCAAACACAGGCGAGGACAATGGGTTCACTTCTCCCCTGTGTCGGGTCATTCCCAGTTAAGGCTCATTAGCAGCAGGCGAGGGTTTAACTCTTCCTCCCCTGGAAACGCGTGGACAAGTCCCTAAAGTTCCCCAAATCCCTTCCTCTATCCTCCCCCGAGGCTTTGGAGTCAGGGCCGGCGGCGCCCCCCGGCTCGTGCCATCGCCCCAGCGAGGCAGGAGGCGCTGCTCTGCTCATCCCGGCCTCGGGAGAGATGGAAAGGGCTTTCAATTACCTCAGCCAGCGGCTGATCCTACCCAGCCGGCGTCCCAGGGAAGCGGGCCAGCCCGCGAGCCGGACCGGGAGCACCGCGAAGGAACCGGCGCTGCGGCTTCCCCAGCGGCAGCGGCAGGACCCTGTCAGTGACTCCCCTTCGGCCCCAGGACCACAGAAACTATGTTGGCTGGGACGAGAGCCAGGAAGGGCTCCGGGGATCCATCCGTTACGATGGGAGCGATGCCCGCGCCCCGATAACGGAGCGGCCTGACCATGGGCCCCGAGCGGCGGGTCAGCGCTGCCTTCGGGGAGCGGGATACGTGAGGAGCTGCTCCTGCCCGCGGTGAAGTCAGTGCCGCTCCTGGGTGTGACTGACTGACCTCAGCCCTTGGCCCCGCGGCGCGGATCATGTGCTGCCTGACGCCGCGCGAACCCGGCCGGACGGGCCCTGCGTGCCCCGGGGCCACCGGCCAGACGGGACTTGCCGTCCGCGGGGGCAGGTGCGGGGCCGGGGCACCGCCGGCTGCTCGTCCCCTCCGCGGGGTGACCCGCGCTTCGTCCCCGGGACTGAGCCGGCGGGAGCATCCCCAGCGGGGCTGGCCTCACTGGCAGAGCTCGGGGTGGCGGTCGGGTCGTTCCCTGAGAGATGCCAGGTGGAGCATCCCGCCTTCCCCCGTGTGCACCCAGGCTGGGGTCAGAGCCATTGGTGCCCACGGCAGAGCCCCTTCCCCATCCAAGGGTGCCCCCCAAGGCTCGGCGTTGGCCAGACGCGTTTGGCTGGTGACGATCTCCCCAGCAGATCCCCAAGCCGGGTCCCCGAGGACAAGAACATCGCATCCCGAGGGCCGGCTGGAGGCTCCATCCCCGGCTGGCCGCCGGCCCGAGCACGGAAAGCAGAGCCGAGCCCATCTGAAACGCATTCGGGCACTGTTGCTGCAATAGCAGATGCTCCTGCGGGTCGCCGGCCACATCACAGCCCGGCGGAGCGGGAACCGCACGTTCACATGGGAAGAAACAGTTCCTTGTCCCAAACGCCTCAAACTCTTAATTGGGGACCAACCGTGACAAATAAACAAGACAATGGGCTGGAGGCGAGACGAACGCAACCTCTGCCGCAGGACCCGGCTCTGAGAGCCGCCCCCGTGCCCAGCAGGGGACTTGGCACAGGCCCGCAGGAGCCAGGGGAGGGCAGGGGCCGGGATCCGGACCCCCCGGCAGAGCCACTCTCTGTGTGACACCGCTGGAACTCGAGGCTGGCTCGGGAGCAGGATGACACATCCCCAGTGGTCCCCCGAGACCCTTGTCGGCAGCTTTGGTCAGCAAGTGTTTAGTCTCATGGTGACTGTGCTTCGGAGACGGGTCAAATCCAGCCCTGGGGAGCTGCAGGAGAGGCCTCTCCTTGCTGCACCCCAACTTGGGTCTGGTTGGGGAATCCCCGCACGGGGCTTACCAGCCTTTCTGCCTCGAGAAGGGAACGCTTTGGGCTGCCTTGGAGCGACGGGTGGGGCCAGCCCCGGGGGTCTGATAGCGGGGTTATCTCGGCACAGCTATCGCCCTCCAGCAGAGACCGGGGCTCTTCCGCAGCCCTGCTTGGCACTGATGCAGGAGCCTCGATAGAGCGCTCGGTGCCCTTGCCAGAGCCTCAGTATGCAGAGCACCCCGTCATCAGTGCCCAAAAGGGAGTGAACATCCTGGCTCTACCACCCCTGCCCTGCACATGTCTCATGGGATGTGGAATCTGCCTCGAAGACTGAGCCCAAAGCCCAAAATTCAGGAGGACTTGTGAGGCTGAAGCTGTTTGAGACACATCTGCTTAACAAGGCATTTCAGATGGCCTGAACCTACATGATTCCTGGCACAGAGGGAAAAATCAAGGCTCAAGGGAAAGATCTCACCAAAGGAAAAGGAGAGCACTTTGGGATGAGGCAGAGGGCTGGTAAGGGTGAAAAGATGGGAAGAAAAGTATTTAGAAGCAAATCTCAAGCAGGCTCACAGAAGAGCAGGTGACACTGGGAGAAACTTGCTAGGATGGAGGGGATGGTGGGGAAGGACCAGCCCTGGGACTAAGCAAGAGCTGTGGCAGGTCCCCAGGGCCCCTGGAGCCAGGGCTGCAGAGAGGGCACATGCCGCTGAAGCCTCCTGTGCCCCTCCTGCTGCTCCAGTTGGTGGCCCCAGCCCTGAGGAGCACAAGGAGGTGTGCCACCTTTGGCAGCATATCAGTGCAGCTCTGGGGGAAGATGAGCCCATGCTGTCCCTTTTCCCACTAAGATTAATTCAGAGAGTCAGCAAAAGGAGTGGAGATTCCTGCAGAAACAGAGAAAAGGAAAACAGAAATTACTCTCGATATTAAGGGGAGATGGACAACAGCCCTGACTGAGACTGATGCATCTGTGCCTGCTCTTTGTTCTCTCCACACTCTCTGACCCCAGGGGACAAGCAGCACTTCCAGCCCAGTGGCACCAAGGGGAAGAGGGGGACACTCCCAGTTAAAACCGGGGATGTACCACCCTTTATTTCCCTGCTCAGGACTCCACCCAACACCAGCAGGACCCCTCTGTTGAGGAACCCCAGCTCATGCCCACAGCAAGGCAGGGATTGAGCCTCGAGGGGCACCTTGAGTATCCCATTGAACTTGGCTGCACCTCCCTCACCTGGCTGAGCTCACTAGGAAGATGCCAAGCTTCTCCCCCTGGCTGTCACTGCATCTGGGACAGGTTTTAGGGCCAGAAGAGTTGACATGTTAATTTATTACAGCAGAATGAAGCGCTACCCGGCCTGGGTCACGCTCCCCTTGTTTCCTAAGAAAACAAGGTGTGCGTGCAATCCCGCCGGGCGAGCGTGTGCGCGCCTGTGGCTGCCAACCAAATTTGACTAAGAGCCCGAGGCTCCAGAGATAGGAAGTCCCTACACGTCTTGTGAAGACAGGAGCAGGAGAGGAGCAAGCTCCAAACGAGGCCCCACGGCAGCAGCAGGAACCCAGCCCTTAAAAGCCACCAGAGATTTTCCTTCTCTGCAGCTGGGCACTGTGAGGCATGAACCTGCTCCTAGAAAGATTTCTCCTTGCTTTTTTCCCAGCCTGGCATTTCCCACATGGGCTCTGCTGTTTGGGCAGGAAGGACAGTGATGGGTGGGCGAAGACTGTTTCTTCCTGGCAGCCCTGGTGACATACCTGCCAGGCTCTGGGATGGGATTTTCCACACGGAAGCTCTGGACACCCCACCTTGATGTTGCCAAATTCTGCTGGCAAACACTCCACCTTGGTACTGCTGTGTGTCAGCCAGTTGTGGGGCAGCACTGGCTCTCTGAGGTGCTCATCACCCTGAGCTCACAGGTCACCCTGACACCTTTGATCCCATCACCTCAGCACCACTGGTCACCATTATCCTGGCACCAGTGGCCCCCATCACCCTTACATACTGGTCCAAATCATCCCAGCAACCTCCAGCACCAGTCCCCAGCACCCCAGCACCATCAGTTCCCATCACCCTAGCAGGATCAGTCCCCAGCACCCCAGTACCACAGGTCCCCACCATCCCAGTACCATGGGCCCCCATCACCACCAGTCTCCAGGGCACCAGGAGCTGCAGCCCCTCAGGATTTACCAACCCCTAGGGACAAAGGGAAAGGCTCTTTCCTTTCCCAACCCTGCTGTAATTAATATTAAAGCTTCCTTTGCCCCCTCCAGCACACCTGGGCAGAGCTGCCCAGCTTATCTCCCGCTGCTGGCACGGAGAGCTCCACAACCCCGACCCTGCGCTCATCCACATCCTCGCATGCTCGCCTTGCAGCCAAGGCTGGGAGGAAACAAGCCCCAGCTGTGCCTCTTCGCAGCTACTGTGACCGGGCTCTCCCCCTGGAAGGTCTCGGCCGAGCAGCGGGAGGGACCTGCCCCTCCGTGCCGGAGCCAGGGCAGGACAAGCTGCACTTCGTGGCTTGGAGGTGCAGGGTGCAGGCGGCTCCTCGCTCCCCGCGCCGCAGCCCCGTCCTGCCACACCACGACCTGTGAAGAGCCGGGATGAGACAGGTCCCATCCCACGTTCCCGGGGCTGGTTCCGCACAGGGCTGTGTTTACACGTCCCCGTGCCGGCCCACATCTGTGTTTATGTGTGTGTTTCCGTACGGGTGCGTGTGGCTCTGTGTGTGTGGCGGGGTTTCTGGGTGTGTACGGGTGTCTCTTCGCGTCGGGCTCTCAGTTAACATCTTAGAAAATGAAAACAAGGCTGGAAGCCTGGCAGCTGTTCCCAAGCCCTGCTCCAGCACCACTTCCAGACAGACGGTAACCGCAGGTCTGATGACCGAGCACACACACGCTTCCCTTCGGGCCTTCTTAATTGCGCCGTCAGATATTCTGAAACAAAGGAAATTAAAGACTAAACTGATAGCAATAAATATATCACGGGAGCAACGGGAGGCAGGCAGCTCCCTGGGCGGCTGGGAACCGGCAGCAGAGAAGGAGGAGCTGCTGGAGCCGTGGGCTGGAGACCAGGCTTGGTCAGGGCTCTGCCGAAAGTTGGGTGGGTATTGGCAGCACTGCTGACCCCGGGAGAGGCCTGGGAACTCTCCAGCACAGACGGCCTGGATGGCCACGTTGGATTTCTCATGGAAACTTGTGCAGGATCTTGCCAGGTCCCAGGATTTTTTTTTTCCCTTGTCTTTGCCCAGATTTTCTCTAAGCGGCTCCTCTGATTCCCTCCAGCTGCCTGCACGCGAGCACTGCAGCAAATGCCTGGAGAGAGGTGGGAAGAGAGATGCCACCCTCTCAGTGGGTGCATGGCTGGTGGCACCCCGCCAGACGGGACTGCCTGGCAGATCTGCTTGACTGCCAAAGTGTCAGCACCAGTTTAGGGGCTGATCTGGATGGGGACCACCAAAATGGTGCTCAAGGATGGGATGGGAGAGCAGTGGGAAGCCGAGCTGCTGCAGGCAGGCTTCAAAGCAGGGATGAGCAGGATCTGGCAGAAACTTTGGCAGCAACTGGCAGAGCATGGTAACCACTTTTCTGCTGGCCACCAACTCATGGGATGAGGTGAGCACTTTGAGAAAGCCCCGACCCAGCCTGGCAGAGGGACTGGAAAAGCCCAGCGCCTGCTGAGCTGGAACAGGTGGAGTGGGAGGAGCAGGGGATGTGGTGGAGCAGGGCAGAGCGATCTGCTGCCCATGGCTGGAGGGTGGCACAAGACACTCTGTGCTTTGACCACAGCATGAAACAGTCAGAAGAGATTTTCCTGCCTTTCCACAGGCAGGATTACTGCCTGTGGAAGAGCCCCAGGAAGAGACAGGACAGGGATGCAGGGCAGGTAGCACGCTCCCTCACAGGGGCTGCTCACTACAGCATCTCCAAGCTTCACTCCCCAATTCCACAGACTTTCTCCCAACCTCAACTTCCCAGCTGGGATGTGCAAGCAGCTCGGTTGAGAGAAGACGGAAGCAAGAGTGGCTCGGACACGGCAGGATGAGGGGTTGAATTCAGGCAGCAGAAAGGCTTTGCTGGGCTAAATCCTTTCTGGAGCCAGAAGGTTTTTGGCGTCCTCACAGCGGTGTCCTGCCTATTGTGGGAAAGCAGTGAGCGCCGATCCCAGCGCTGGAGGCAGTGTCACACGGCTCGCGGGGAGCGCTGCGGAACCGAGGCGCTTCTGGCTGAAAAACATCTTTCCATAACCACAGGGGAGGACAGAGCCAGCTGGGCAGAAAACACAGGCAGGGCAGTTCCCTAGAAATATCCAAACACCTCCAAAAAATAACCTGAGGTAGCAACTGTCCCCAGCCCCGTGGCTGGATTCATCCTGTTTAAATCTCCCCGGCTCTCCCAACTCTGCTATTCCACACTTCTGGCGCAATTCCTGCCAAATTTCTCGGGCGCTGATCCAAAAGGCAGCTGGGTGTCCCTGCGGCACCCGCAACCTTTTTGCTGATGGGCACTTTGCTGGGGCAGCTTCCCTTCCCGGGAGCCGGAGGGGAAGGAAGCGCGGCCGGCGGGGTTGGCAGTGACCCGCGGCGCTGCCAGGAGTGGCTCGACGTGCGGCTGCCACTTCCTCTGCTCGGAATTGCGAAGCCGCTGCCTCGGGGCACTGCAGGCAGCTGGCAGGGAGGGACAGGCCAGGGCGCTACATCCCAGCCTGAAATCCTGGCCGGTGGCCACCTGCCATTCCCGCCGGGATGTGTTGGGTGCCAGAGGCAGGCGCAGCCCCGCGGGGTCAGCCCGCAGCTCCCGATGCCTTGTGCTGGGAGACAGCCAGACCTGCCCACCAGCTGGTGCTGGCACACAGAACTTTCAGGTGCTCAGCCTGGTCTGGAGCCCAGGAATTTGGTCTGAGCATGGGGCAGCCCTGAGGAGCAGGGCAGGAGGGAGGCATTGTGTGGAATCCTGCAGTTCACTGGAGCTTGAACATCTCTCAGTCCCAATTGCAGCTGCTTTTGGGGACCATACTGGGACCAGTGTTATTTGGTATCTGCATTGATTATGTAGAGGAAGGGACGGAGAGCTCAGCAGCTTTGCAGATGACACCGAACTGAGGGTGCAGTGACACACCTAAAGGACAGGGCCATCCAGAGGGACCTGGACAAGCTCAAGCAGTGGGTCCAGGGGAATCTCACATGGTTTAACAGGACCAAGTGCTGCTGCTGCTACACCTGGGTTGGGGCAACCCCCAGGATCGATTCAGGTTGGGAATGAAGAGATCAAGAGCAGCTCTGAGGAGAAGGGCTTTGGGTGCTGGTGGGTGAGAGCTGGCCATATGTGCACTGGGATCCAGAAACTCCAGCAGGACCCCTCTGTTGAGGAACCCCAGCCCATGTCCACAGTAAGGCAGCGATTGAGCCTCAAGGGGCACCTTGTGTGTCCCATTGAACTTGGCTGTTCCTCCCTCACCTGGCTGAGCTCCCTGGGCTGATCCCCCAGCATGGGCAGAAGTGGGGGTGGGGGATTCTGCCCCTCTTGCCCCACTCAGGTGAGACCCCCACCTGCAGAGCTGCCCCAGCCCTGGGGGCCAGCACAGGAAGGACCTGGAGTTGCTGGAGAAAGTCCAGAGGAAGCCAGAAAGATGGTCCAAGGGCTGGAGCCCCTCTGCTGTGAGGAAAGGATGAGAGAATTGGGATTGTTCATTATGGAAAAGAGAAACTTTTGAGGTGACCTAATTGTCACCCTTATCTAGCCTTGCAGTTCCTAAATGGAACTTACAAGAATGACTTTTTCAAGGCTGACAGGCGAAGGGGGAATGGCTTCCCATGTCCAGAGGGCAGGGTTAGATTCAATATTGGGCAGAAAATCCTCCCTGTAAGGGTGGGGAGGCCCTGGCAGAGGGTGCCCAGAGCAGCTGTGGCTGCCCCTGGATCCCTGGAAGTGTCCAAGGCCAGGCTGGATGAGGCTTGGAGTAGCCTGGGCTAGTAGAAGGTGTCCCTGCACATGGCAGGGGGTGGAATGGGATGGGCTTTAATGTCACTTTCAACCCAAACTATTCTGTGATCCTATGAAAAGAGCAGAGGAGGCTGTTTGATGCTGCCCACTCTTGGTGCAGGGGACAGCCGAGTCCCTGGATCTATGAGGATCCTTCCCAGCTCTGTGCCACACTGGGAAGAGGATGGAGAGGGGTAAGACAGCTTCTCTTTGAGTCTCAATGGGAAAGCACCAGGAGCCAGAGTACCTTGGGCAAGGGGAAACCCAAGGTCCTCCCCCACCTTTGTTCATTCATGTTCATGGGTGAGACATCCCGACATTGCAGGTAAATCACTCCACTGCTCCCTGGCCCATCACAGAGCAGTCCCACGCAGCCTGGCTGTTCCCATATCCCCCTCCTTCTTCCCCAGGTGAGCCTCCAAGAAGGAACTTCCCACCAAGAACAGACTTGCCTTGCTCCTAGCAAAGGGAATCTGCACCCTCACTTGGCTTAGGAACTCACTGTTACTCAGAAGGGATCCAGGTTTCTCTGTAAGCTCCTGCCTGGCGAGGGGCAGCTGCCATGTCTGGCCTCCTCTTCCTCCCAGCCCACGCAGGTGGGGGGAGTGCCTGGCACAGAGCTCCTGCTTTCCTGAGCCAAAGGAATGTTCCTTGGCTGGAGGAGCAGCAGCAGCAGAGCAGGTGGGCTCCCAGGAATGAAGCTTTTCCCTCCTGCCTTGAATTGAGGAGGCCAGTGATGCCCTCACCGTGTCCTGGAAGCAGAGCCTGGAGCCAGGGGAATTTTATCACCCTCTTTCACCTGTTGTTTTCTTCAGAAAATACCTCAAAAAACAGTCCCCCAATTCAGTGTGACTCCTGAGAGTCCTCACACAAATCCTCCTGAGTTAGATTTTTCAGCAGAAAACCAAATTTCAGAGGAACTGGAAACAGGCAGCAAAACCACCCGAACATGACCCAAAACTCAGCCCCGCAGCGATTCCCATCTCGTTCCATCTTTGCTCCACTGTCATACACCAAACCATCTTCTCTCATGTCCACCCAAGGCACGCTGTGCTTACCCAGGGAGTCCATCCATACACAACTCCCAGGAATGCTGCACATGCTGCAGGATTCATGGGGATCAGTGCTAATCTCCAGACTCACTAAACCCAAAGAAAGTGACTCTTTGTTTCTCAAAAAATGTGCAGAAATACTGAAACCAGCAAAATCCTTGTCCTTCCTGCAGCCATAAGCGGTGGCTAAACATTATTCTAGATCAAAGGAAGACAGGAATGGCTGGATCAGACCTAAAGCCCATCCAGCCCATCTCTGCCTCCAGCACTAACTCCCAACAGATGCTCCACAGGAAGGTGCAAAGCCTCCTCAGTGCAGACACAAAATAATGTGCCTGAGCAGGACTTCTGATCATCCCCCACAAGGGCACAGGAGCAAGTCCAGTGGCTTTGCTGGTCAAGACCAGTGGGATGCAGGTGGGATTCACAGCAGCTCATTCAAAGTCCAGTGTTAGGGGGAAGATGTCCCTCTGCAGATAACAGAGAGAGAGATGAAAGGCTTCCTTAAGTGATTCAAAAGGAGAGTATGTCTGAATCACTCCGGGAAAGAGCTGATCTCTCTTCATCAACCAAATACGGAGTTTAAGGCCGTTTGCCGTCAGTCAGAGCTCTCAAACACCTCACATTGGAGTGGGTGCACCAACAGAAATGGTTTCAGCTTCAGCAACATTCCTCCATATACACCTCTCTTTGATGCCTCCTTCAAATACCAAATGTCACCACTAAGGTGCAGATCACAGGAGAAAGTGATGGCCTCCAGCAGAATGCTGAATTTAGGGAAAATCAATTTCCCAAAGTCCTGCTTTACAAGGTTCTTCAGTAATATTTCCAGACTAACAAATTCCTCACAGAAATCTACACAACATCAGAAACTGCAGAGAAGCATCTGTTGAGAGGACCTTGAAGAACTGAGCTCTGCCAAATCCCTCCAGGCTGGCAGAGTTGTAACCTCATGAGAGTCACTGCCACTGGCAGCTTCTCCCTCTTTATAGTGGGCATAATGATCATAGAACTGTAGAATAATTAGGGTTGGAAGGGACCTTAAAACCAGTCCTCTTTCACCCCTTGCCATGGGCAGGGATACCTTCCATTGTCCCAGGCTGCTCCAAGCCCCAATGTCCAACCTGGCCTTGGATACTTCCAGGGATCCAGGGGCAGCCACAGCTTCTCTGGACACCCTGTGCCAGGGCCTGCCCACCCTCCCAGGGAACAATTCCTTCCCAATATCCCATCCAGCCCTGCCCTTCCCTGTGTCCTGTGTCTCCCTACATGAGATGTTCAACCTCCTTTTACAAAGCACCTTGTGACCTGTGGATGCAATAGGCGCTGATGGATTAATGGAATTACTAATGGAAAGCAGAGGAAATAGCAGAAAAACCCCAGCCTGCCCACGGTCAGCGTTTCCTGCCACAGTGATGCACTTGGGGCTGGTGGTGACAGCAGCAGAGCCCTGTGATGTAACACATCCAACACCCCAGAGCTCCAGCAGCTCCGTGTGATCCTGGCAGGTCTGAACAGGAGCCACGGCGCACACGGAGTGCTCAGCCCGGCAGTGTGAGCAACAAGGCGTTCGTGGAGTGCCTTCAAAGGTGCCCTGACATCAGCAAAGGCACAGCAAGGCCACAGGTCTGGCCAGGCCCGCACACTGAGCTCCTCCTGGAGCGATTATCAAAGCACTTGAGTCACGGAGCCTCGCTGACCGTCACCCCGCGCTGCCTTTGTCCAGCGTGGAAGGATGCCCAGGCGGGCAGATCTGACTCCCACATCTCGCTCTCCTTCCCAACACAGCTTCTTACACAGCATGCTCTGTTGCTGGGCTTCAGGGAATTTTTGTCCTGGTTTTCTTGACGTGTTCCTTTTCAGACAGAAAACCCTGACTCATGAAGCCGTGACGTTGAATGTGCTGCTGTGTAAGGCCTGACACAATGAGACACTTGGCACCCGCTTGCTCCGAGCCCAGCCAAGGGGAATATATGCATTTTTAAGAACTGAATATCCTAATTTTTAGCTTTTAAGGAATAAGGAAGCCTTAGCAATGCTGTAGCAATGAGGGTCACCCAAATACAGTCAATGTCTCCCACTGGAGAGTTAAAAAGCGAAATGAAAAAATAATGGTTTTCCCTTTTCTTTTGCAATCAGTGGCCAAATATGCTGCTGCTCTTCCGGAATGAGCAGCTGCCAATTCCAGAGGAGAAAATCTCTTGTAGCCAAGTAGCTCAGCTCTTACATTCTCTCCAAGAGCCTGGGAAAAAGGAAAGGCGGCCAGCCAGTCAGCTAAATAATTTTTGGAAATAAGTAGGTAATGGCCTCCAACACACCACTGCCATGGCAAGTTTACTTGCAGGCTGACGTCTTTTTTAAAAGCAGAAAATTGACACATCCATGTCAAATCCTTGGATCTCCTTTACAGAACCCCTGTGAGTTGCCTGTGGGTCAGATTTCCAAGTCACAAAGAGCTTCGAAAACCTTCCCCAAAATTCACACATGCAGCTAAGTATATTTGGATGAGCCCATCTGGCCTTAGCTAAAGTGTACAGAAATATTGGGAGTTGGTGTTTTTGGTTTTTTTTTTTTTTTTTTTTTTTTTTTTTTTTTTTTTTTTTGGCTATTCCTGCTCCAAGGCTTCCAGTTAAACTCTCTGTGCAGCTCTTTGAAAATAGAAAGAACACGGTGTCAGGCAACTGGCCTGATTCCTTCTTTATTTCAGTGTAATTCCACTGCTTCGGCAGGGAAACCAGGTAACAACCATCAGGAATGGGAAATATTTGCTTGTACCGGCAACTCAGCAGTGCCTGAATGTCCTGCTTGCCAGCATCTCCCAGGTGCTGAAACATGCACTGATTTGCAATGGAATAACACCAAATTGTTTCTAGGGAGTTTTTGTGCTGTGCTACAGGTTCTGGCTCCTCTTGAGCTTGGTCAATGTGGAGGTTTGTGCCAAAACAAAGGTCCCTGGGGTCCCTGCCCCACAGATAATTCCCTTTCCACCCTTGTCACTTGTTGGCAATGGGGGGAGCCAGGTCGAGGAAAGGTTCTGGATGAAAACTAACCCAACCCATAGGAAGTTGATCCAAACTTTCAGAAGAACACACAGGTTGTAACTACCTGTGGTGTCCCTCGCCAGCCCATTCCTTTGGGGACATAGCTAGGGGTCACCAGAGCCCTGCTGATCTGGCACTGTGTGCTCCAGAAGGGATGAACAACAGCAAGTGATTGCCTTCAATGGGTAACATCCAGTCTTCAGCAGATGGCAGGGAGGATACTGGGACTGGAAGATGCGGACTAACTTCCATGGTGAGACCCCACCTGCAGAGCTGCCTCCAGCTCAGGAGTCCCAGCACAAGGAGAATACGGAGTTGTTGGAGCCAGTCCAGAGGAAACCATGGAGATGCTCCAAGGGTTGGAGCCCCTCTGCTCTGGAGCTAGGCTGGGAGAGCTGGGAGGGTTCATCTGGAGAGAAGAAGGATCCAGGGAGACCTCAGAGCCCCTGCCAGGGCCTAAAGGTGCTCTGGGACACCTGGAGGAACTTAGGACTAGGGATGGACGGACAGAACACAGGGAATGGCTTCCCACTGCCAGAGGGCAAGGCTGGATGAGATAATGGGAAGGAATTGTTCCCTGGGAGGGTGGGCAGGTCCTGGCACAGGGTGCCCAGAGAAGCTGTGGCTGCCCCTGGATCCCTGGAAGTGTCCAAGGGCGGGTTGGACAGGCTTGGAGCAGCCTGGGAGAGTGGAAGGTGTCCCTGCCCATGTCAGGGGGAGGAATGAGGTGAGCTTTCAGGTCCCTTTCCATGAAAACCATTCTCTGATTCTGTGCCTGGAGAGCTGCAGCAGAGAACAGCTGGAGATGTGTGAGCAGAGTTCAGCATGTTTTTGCATGTAGGTTTTTGCATATAAACAGAACTTCTTCACTCTGGAATTATTGGTTATTAATGGATCTGCATCCTGTAATGCTGTTTTAGTAACACCGAGGAAGCACTTGGAAACATCCAACAGATCAAACCCCTGTAATAAAGTTCCTGCAAGGGCTCCTGAGATGGTTCCTGCCCCAAAGGGCAGCATTCCCTATGTGGGGGAAGAGTGGGAGGGAGGGAGGGAGTCCTTCCCTAAACTGCTGAATGTCCCCACACTGCAGGGTCTCCTGCATCCCAGCACTGCTCCTTAACACAGGCACATGCAGCTTTGTTTTTCTGTCTAGAGTGAACTTTTTCGAAAAAGTATTCAAGGACAAAAAGCAACTGTCCTGATTCTCCTACAAGGCCTGAGCCATGGCTGTGCCTCGACCACCTGCTCGGGCTGACATTCACGGAGCTAAGGCTGGCAGAGGCTTGGGCACATTCTAGCCAACTCCAAATGCCAGTTTTGTTTTCTGGAGACACCATTTCCCTGTATTTTACACAGTCTTACCCTCTGTTACTGAAAAAAGGTCTGTGTGTGATTCAAGGTCAATCTACTGCACAAAGGACTTGGTTTCCTGTTATCAAGCCCAGACTTTCATCAGAGTAAACATCCCCTCACTGCACGTCCTGTAGAGAAACACAAGTGGCATGAACAGAATATAGCATGACACGATGGAAAAGAAACCAGTACCTTGTATTTGCCTCCCACATCCCCCTTCTCCCCTGGTGTTTGCCCAAAGCCCTCCAGGGTGGGGCTGGGTGCTTTTCTTCTAAACAGCCATGAATGTTCCTGAAGGATGTTAAATCACAGAAGTGTGGAACAGTTTGGATGAGAAGGGACCTTAAAGCCCATCTCATTCCACTCCCTGCCATGGGTAGGGACACCTTCTACTATCTCAGGTTGCTCCAGGCCCCATCCAACCTGGCCTTGGACATTTTCAGATATGTGAGTGTAGAATCCACTGATCACAGCCAGAGTATTTGCATTCCTATTTTTCCAGTGTAAAGCCAGCTCCGCAGCCAGGTATTCACAGCATCAGCCAATCAATTCTGCATTAGAACAGTGGGTCATTGATGCTCCGGGAAATGCCGAACAGGCCCGTCTGGCACATGGATAGCCGGGGCGGCGTTTCCTATGGAAAACTGTGAGCCTTCGGAATCTCAGCCTCCGCTTAAAGGAAAGATCTACATGCCAACCAGACTTAAATTAGCCTTGGAAACTGATTCTGGAAAATGTGCCAGCTCAGATGAAAATCCCTCTTACTTACCTCGTGATGACAACAAAAGCCTGGTGAAATTTTACTCAACTGTTAACAGAAAAGACCTTGCCCGGTGACACACGTGGGTGGGATTCCAGCAGGGTGACATTATGCTTTTGGCACGAGGCCTTGGCCCCCAAGAATGGCAGCCCTGTGGCATGACAAATGCAGGCCACAGCCACATACTTCACCTGCTGACTCAAGGGGAAGAATGCAGAACCTACAAAAATTAAACTTCCAGCCAAAATCTGGAGATGGTAATCTCACAGAACAGCCCCTGGGGTAAGAGATTGATGATTAGAATTACACTCAGGAAAACACTGGCTGATTTCTAAACACCTTCAGAACCAGGCATAGCCAAGACATTCCACTGGGGTCACTTCCTAAATCCACTGGAGGGAAAACATGAGCACTCAGCTCACCAGGACAGTGATTTTTATTTCACCACCATGGATAGAGGCTCCATTAAAATCAATGGCAGAACTCCTCTGTTTTTAGCATGAACTCATTTTTGTTTCTCCTGATTCTGGGTCATGTTTCATTTCTTCTCTCCTATCTCTCTGAAACTGAAAGAGCAGCAGTGATCAGATCAGATGGCTTTCTCTTTCTAGATCACACACAGTCATGGAAATCCCAAAAGAATCCTCTGTTTTCAGGTGAAACCCAAATGTTGTCACCTGTCCACCAGCTTCCTGCACAGCACCAGGGGCTGGGGTAATTTTCCTGTCAAGGACATGGTATTTAAGGATGTGGTTGAGACGCCGTTTTCTGTTTGACTTGCTGTTTGAAACTGAGAGACTGCTCTTCTTGTTAAACTTCTTTCTGTCCCAGAAAGAAGGAAGGATTTCCAGAAGCTCCTCAACTGGCTGTGGCTCGGCAGGTTGAGGATATCCACTTCACAGCAATTGAAGAGCCTGTGGTCACGATAAACAAGAACAGGTTCCCCTTCTTTGCTGGTTTTCTGATAAATCCTGGGGAGCAATCGCTTTTCTCTTACGGAATGTTCCTAATATTCTGATTTTTTTAAGCAGCTTTTAATCTTAATTGCTGTTGGGATCTTTGGGCGATCAAAGGGAGGATGGCTGTGATTCTTTGTATTACTCACTGCTGCATTAGCACCGGGATCACATATTCATTTATTTTGGTTGAGGGGGTAACAGTCTCCTTTCACTGCACGCACACAATTACTGTAAGCATGCAGGGGACTTACCAAATGATGCATGAGGGGAGGAGGAGAATCTTTGAAGAAAATTGTTCAAACGTAATTTAGTTCACTAATTGGCAAGGGACCGTTACTAACGAATCGCTTCTGTTTTATGTCAGTAGTGAATCAGGTTGATGATGTGTAACATACATTAAGTCAGTTAATGAGTATTAACTAGAAATGTGACTGAAACACAAGAAAAAGGGTTTTTCACCTTTAACTAGCCAAGCAGAATCACCAATAAATTAAAGGATATGTGTAAGTGGCTTAGATGATTCCAATCTGCAGTGGAAAGACTTTTCTTAGAATCTGATCGTAACCACAACTTAGTGGGGAAAAAAAAATCAGACGCTTACTGTGGCACTTCATCACCACTTGCTTTACTTCTAACCAAGCCTGAAATGAAAATGACTAAAAGTCATTACCGTAAAATAGCTGATTAGAACCCAATGTGAACTGAGACAGTGAGTCCTGGCCCTGGCTACGAGACCAGGGCATCGTGGGGCCAGCGAAGGCGGGTGTTGACTTGGTGGTGGCTGTGTGTGAACTTTCACTGGGGAACAGGACACTTGGCATTCCCCAGTCTGCACCAGGCAGCCTGATGTGCCCTGACCCCTGGGAATCACACGGAGAGGAGGGAGATCACCTTGCTGGAGCAGCCATAATCACAGCCCTGCTTCACCCTCACCTCTGTGCGTGACAGGGCTCTGAGTGAAATCAGGGCTGCAGGAATGTGGCCCTCAGAGTCCAGCAGAGCCAGGGCTAGAGCTGTGAGGTGACCAGAGGCCCACGTGCATGGCCTGGCTTACTCTGGATGTGTAGCCCTGAGAGCAAACATTGTTAAAAAACCCAGGCAGAAGGAAAGTTTCTAGCTGGCTCTGGCCCGTGAACAAACTGACTTATTAGGCCACAGGTGCAAAAATGAGAACACGGAGTGAAAGTGAGGATAAAATGGAGAATTCCTGTCTTCTGCAGGTTTTGTGGAATAGGTATCAGGCCATGGAACCCGCTGTGGGGGGTTCAGGGACAGGAAGGGGCCCCTTTGCCATAGGCCAAGGGGGGACAGCTGCGGGACTGGCTTTAGGACTGCAATCCAACACTCCACTACCTGCAGAAGGAGAGTGGCAGAACACCTCAAGGGGCTCAGTCTGGGCATTCCCTCTGCTCAGTCAGGCAGGTCCAGCCTGGATTTCAACCCAGGATTTTCAACTTCCTGGCCAAGCAAAGTCAAAGCAGAAGGGAGATGCATCAATCCCATCTCCTGGCAGCTCCAGGCAAGGAAAGATCACTGTTCCAGCAGCAAGGAAGTGCCCTGATGTCTGTAGCCAATTTTGGACACTGCCACAGCAGATGACAGTCCCAGACTCTATGGATCAGATACTTGTTATGTGTTGGTCTTCTTACCTGCATCTGCAGCCACCAGGTACTTTTCTTCCAGCTGGCTCTAAACTGGATGTATTGCAACACAATTTCTATCACACAACCGCTGAGCCCCTCGGCACACAGTGGAGTGCTGGTTTAGAAACAAGCTGATAATACAGTCATGGCAACACTACTTGCAGAGTCAGAAGAAAAACCTAAACATCCAGCACCAGCAGAAAATGTGTACAGATTAGTTTATCTCTGCACTCAGTAGAGATAAGACCCCTTTTTTGAAAAAAAACATCTAAGTTCCGGAAACAGCGGAAAGGATGAAGTTAAGCACAATGTGGTGGATCATGAGACATGCTGCCTACTGGCATTGATACCTCAGAGTTCATCTGTACATAATGCCATTAAATAGGGGTGACAGTGCAGCCCCAGAAGAGGGGATTTATCCAGTGAGGGGCAGGGGTGTGAGGGAAAGAGGCAGAAAGAAGCACACAGACACCATTCATGTGGAATGATAAATCCTCAGCTTAAGAACATCAAACAAGTGCAGCTGGTTGACAATGCTGTGACAGTTCTGGTATTGCTGTCTCTTGGCAATCCAGAGTTTTCATGAAACAAATAAACATGCAGAAATACACATGGGATGGGGAAGAGTTAAACAGTGATCTGTAGCAGTCAGATGACAATGCAAACTCACACCTTCCAGATGTATCGTGTGTCAGAACGAACATAATTTCCTGCTGTTCAGAAGCAGCTTCTCTGGTTCACTGACCTTCCTTTTCTTCTCGGGTCCTATTACCTCTTCCTGGCTGAAGGCAAGGTTCAGGAGGTTTATCTGTAAGAACCATCAGAAACAGGGATCATTCTCGACTGGGCACGGCTCCTGCAACATGAGTTTAAAAGCACAGCTTCCAAAAGTGTCATGTGTGTGCCTGGATCCTCTTGGCTTTGCTCGGTGTGATCCTGTTCTCCAGAAAAGCAATTAGGCAAGGAACCAAAACTGGAGCACTGGATGGAACTGGGAATGTAAAAGTTGTGCAAGCAACAGGTTCAGCTTCAGGGACAGTGACTGGGTTTCGTGGCAAGGGGACAGGACCCATCTCCCCACCACTGACAGAAAATAGCAGGACCAAGGAGATACTTGAGGAATATAACAGCTGATATGGCTGATATTTGTTTCTCCACCAACCTCAGATAAACATAAACATGGAAAAGAAGGGGGTACTTAGGTCAAATTTGTGCTCACAACCTTTCAGGAGAAGACACAGTCCCTGTATTTGTACATCAGGGAATTCTGTGTGAGCTGGTCAATCTCAGGCTTCAAAACTACCTGTGAGTCTGTGAAAAATAACTAAGCCAAACAAGCTTTTTCCCAAGGGGCTTAACTTCCCTCTAGAATGACACTAACCTCTCCCAGAAACACTCTGAGCCTGCAAACCAAGAGGTTAAAAAACACAGATAAATATATGTGAGAATCTAAGTGAGTCAATGGAACAGACACTTCAGACAGACCACAGGGAGATGGACAGGCAGGACAACAGCTGAAGAGTTGGTTGTGCCAGGGGACAAACTCACTTATCCTTATCATGTCACATATTTGCATTTCTACAATAATAATCTGGAACTGATGAGAGCAACGTGTGCTGTCGCCCACCCAGAAGGCACAAAGCACAGTCTGGCAATGTGGCCCCCCTCACTGGAGCTGAGCTGAGGGGACACACCACGGCACACAGCTTCTCCTCCAAAACAAAGTTCACTCGGATGACAACGAAGTGAACGGAGAGAGAAAGGAGTGCTAAGAGAATTCCTGCTCCCAAACAGGAGTACCTCCCTCTAGTGTCACTGCAAGGCATGAGGAACCCCGGAACTGCAGCAGGGGAAGCACAAGGAGTTAACAAAGAGCTGTTCCAGAACACATCCCAGGGATGAGCACAAGGTCTCCAGATTACAAGATGTGGTCATTATAGAATTCCCCGCTCACGTCACCAAGGCTTGCTTTCCATCTGACCTTGGAATGAGGCTTCGGCAATCTCTGCATAGCAATGGGCTTTCTAATGTGTGAAATAGCTCTGATTAGGGATTAACAGCAAAATACTTTGAAGCAGCCTCACTTCGCCTCTCTATCGTGTTTCAAATTGTTTTTCTTCCCTCCTCTTCATTATGAGCAATACAATGTTGCTTAATGCAAAAGTACAATTTCCTTTCCTAAAACCGAGAAAACAAGAGTGCACCGAAGTGGGCTGGGCAGGCTCTCCCTCATCCTGCACAGTAAGGCTGACAGAGCTTTCCAAGGCTGCCCAACGTGTTTGCTTGAGGACAGATCCATGAGTGGCTTTGTGTTACAGCTCCTCACCTGACACTCAGCTGCTCCAACTCTCATTTTTGGTAGCTATTTACCTTCCTCTCCCTGGCATTGTTTTAACCCCATTGATTCCTATTTTTTTTTTTTTTTTTGAAGTGAAGGGCCCAGAGGAAACGCAGCATCTGAAAGCTCTGCAGTGCTAACACAAGCTGCAGGGTTTGTAGCCTGTCCTGCTGGCCACACCACAAAGAGGGGCACAATTCCCAGTCCTCCCAGTCCCAACACCTGGAGGAGGTAGCTCTCCTCCTGTTTTAGCCTAAACCTAGCTAGAGCTGGTGCTTTCATTTCCTCTGCTGAGGAATCAATCTTCCACAGCCCAGAAAGATACTCAGTGAAGGTTTTATCCCTTTGCTATTTCTCCAGAATTTCCTGCATGGATGGGATACTTGTGAGGTGGACAAATAGCCACGATGAACAGCTGCTTGCACTCCAGTTCCCCTCAGCTCTCCTGCCCTTTACCACAGTCAGCAGGAGCACCTCAAAGGAACCTGAGATGAGGAGTGAAAACATCCAAGGAAGCCATGGAGGGCTCTAGAGAAGCACTATTCACCCATGCAATGAATCAGATGTCAACAGGGAGAGGTATTTCACTGAAGCCAACGTGTCCTGGCCTGTCCCTGCCCAAGCTCACGTAGGAGCTGGGAGTCAGGAACAGACCCCAAGTCCAACTTCAGCTCCCATCCCTAACCAAACACTCCAGCTTCTTCCCCAGAAAAGCTGCTCTAAAGGGGATTAAGTCAGAGTCGACATGTGCTTATTTGACTTGAAGCAGTAAGTAAACCTCTTCAGCAGTGTGGTGAGAAGCAGGAAATCCCTCCCATTGATTAAACATACAATCAAAGCCTCCAGAAGTTCATCAATTCTAATTTTTCCCATGTACTGGGATGCTTCACTTGAATAACTGATGTCAGAGCTGGGGCTGTAAGAATGTTGCTTTTCCTCTTACACAACCTGAGCCCCATGGATGAGCCAGGTGCTGTAAAAGCAGGTAGGACAAGGTGCAGCCCCTTGCACCCTCACCCTAAAAAGGGACCATGCTGGCAGGTGGGAGAAGCCCAGAGCAAGTAGCAAAGGCAGCAGCAGCTCTGTGACCTCCTGACTTTGAGTCCAAGGCAGAGTTCAGGGTCTGGGTCATACCATGAACACACAGTGAGTTTGAATCTCCTGTTTTACTACGTGTAGAAAAGCAATATTTTGCCGCAGGAGTTTTCCTGTAGAACTACAGCTAACTTGTGAATCATACAAGTGTTACTAATTTCTGGCATAAAACTCACAGGACAGCTGCGCGTTGTCTGGAGAAGATATCAGGCTAAAAATAGATTAGACTTAGATTAAAGCCTTCCCAAGGCAGACTGGTGGACGAAACAGAGTGAGCAGACCACAGCCACACTGCTATTCTTAGATAGACACAATCAGAACCCAGTTTTGTGCTCTGCAATTTGCAATCCCCAGTGTCCCCACATATTCTGGCAAAAAATTCCCAGCATAAATTGAAGAAAATTTACAGCTCTCCTGACATGTCCTTTGCTTCCCAAGACATTCTATGCAGAACAGCTAAAATTGCACAAGAGCGTTCGGCTGTGTCCCTTTTTGTCCCTGGCCTGCCCCATGCTGGGGTTTGGCACTTGGCAAATTTTATGCCCTCAGAGGAGTTCCCTTTGTCCAGGACATGGAGGGTTTTGTTTGGTACCTTGTAACTATCCCCACAAATTCACAAGCACTTGAATGTCAAAAGAAATGTGGTTCCATCGAGCAAGCTGGAAGAATAAGGGCTGAGATGCAAGATTGAGCTGCTGAAATAAGGCAGAGCAACCCCCAGGTGTCAGGACAACACAGTTTGTGCAGGGGACTCTCATCATCAGGGATGTTAATCAGTGTGGCCTGAGGCACCCTGTGATTTCAGCTGCTGCTACCGCTGACTCAACAGCACAGCAAACTCTTGTCACTTCCAAACATCAACCTGGTGACTCCTCAGATTGGTCCCCTAAGACCTAATTCCTGCCTGCTCACTGACAGCTGGCTGCTCCGTGCTCCAAAGCACAGCAAGAACCCAGGGTCACAGGACACAGCATGGTGTCAGTGAAAGGATGAGAGGAGATGGACATGAACTGAAACAAAAGAATCACAGATTCCCAGAATGGTTTGAGCAGGAAGGGATCTTAAAGTTCATCTTATTCCACTCCCCTGTCATGAGCAGGGACACCTTCCACTAGCCCAGATTGCTCCATATCACATCTAACCTGGCCTTGTGCACTTTCAGGGAAATACAAGAAATTTCATTTAAACATAAGGACAAACTTATATTTTTTTTACTATGAGGGCAATCAAGTAGTGCTGAAAGTCATCCAGGGAGGCCGTGGAGCCTCCTTCCTTGGAGAGATTCACCACCTGAGAGGACAAGGTCCTGAGGAACGTTTCCCCTTTCCCTGTGCTCTGAGCAGGTTGGTTGGCCCTGCTGATGCCCAGCTGGTCCTGCTGACCCTGGCAGCTTGCACAGGGTGGCTCCATGGTTAAACCCCAGCACTGGGCTCCCATCAGTTTCCAGTGCCATGGTCACACTGACATCAGTGGAACCCATCCTGATTTCCATCTGTGCAGGAGGATCACGCTGGTTAGTGTCAAAGCCAACTTACGCAGGCGGAACAATGGAACACCCTCAGTGTGGTGTGGTGCTGCTGTGGAAAGCTGCCACATTTTTGTGCCCAGGAAACCATGCCACCACATCACTGACTATCACCAGTCCTCTTCCTTTTCCTCAGCTTCCTGATAAAACTGTTTGTCATTCCTGTGCCACTCTTTTGTCTCATGCCCCGTCCTGCTCTGCACCTTGTGTGTCTTGTAGCTTTTAAAGGATTAATGAACAGATCTTTACAGAGTATTAAAAAAAAAAACTTCAAAAATTGCTGTTAGAAGATAAAATTATCAATACCTGTCCTGCTAATCTCCTCCAGGGCTCTCAATCATACTGTCTACTTCCATGATGAACATTCTCATTGCTGGATCACAATCACTTCCCAGAATCCTGATTCCAGCTCTAACTGAGGGGAAAAAGACAATGCACACTCCTTCTGCCTACTAGGCTGCTACCCAGCAGCCTCTCATGGGATATTAGATGTGTCCAACCTTAATTTATATGGATTTCTCCAGAGGGTCTGGCTGCTAGAATTCATGGCATGAACACATGGAATGGCAGCCAGCACGGAAGTGCCATGTCTTCCCACAGATGTCCCTGTGGGAGCTGCCAGGGAATCTGAGGGTGCAAGGGTTAAATCTCCCTGGATCTGTGGGGTGACAGGCCTCGCCTCTGCATGCAGAGATCAGTTTCCTGCATGCTAGATAGGGATAACTCATGGAAGGGATGAATGGCCCCAAGTTACAGCTAAGGATCTGACGTGAACTGAGAGAAGCCAGGAATTTCCTGACCTCCCTGTCTCACTCCTCCCAGCATGGCCTGAGCTCAAAGGAAGGAGAGGCAAGCTCATTTCTGAATATTTCACTCTTCATTCAGGGTCTGTGTAGCTTCAGCTGGTTTGGAGGAGAAAATGTTCTGGGAACTTCTCATCAGATACAGCTCTCTTGATAGACAGACAGAGATAAACCTTGCTGCTTTTTTTCTCTTCTGCAAAAGTTCAAGATAATGACATTGCCACAGAAAAATGCTTTCCTATTGCTCTGCACAGGGCAGGTTTCATCCTTCAACCGCCTTCTGTCATGGCACTTGTGAACGTGGTTTGCCTGGGAAAAATCAGACAACAAAGGTCTTGATCTCCAAGCTGTTGTTCTGCAGTTGAACACACTTGTGCTGACCTTCACTGTCACAAGCTGTGTACAACATTGCAGCTCAGCAGGGCACAGGAGCTGTGCGAATGGCTTTGGGCTTGGAAGGGATCTTAGGAGCTCATCTCACTCTACCCCCTGCCATGGGCAGGGACACTTTCCACTATCCCAGGGTGCTCAAAGCCCCATCCAGCCTGGTCCTTGGACACTTCCAGGGATCCAGGGCCCCCCCGCAACCCTCCCAGGGAGCAATTCCTTCCCAATATCCCATCTAACCCAGCCCTCTGGCTGTGGGAAGCCATTCGCCCCTTGTCCCTGTCCCTTCAGGCCCTTATTCCAAGAGCCTCTGCAGCTCTCTTGGTGTTCCTCTGGGCACTGGCAGGGGCTCTGAGGTCTCTATCAGGGTAACCCTGACACTGATCCCTGGCACACCAGACAGGCATTACTGCATCATCCATGGAATTCCGTGTCCACAGAGTTCCTTGGAGAAAGAGCACATGGCCAGGTAGCCAAGTCTTCTGCACAAGGAGCAGCAGCTGGAGGCCAGACAGACTGTCCTCTGAGGTCTGAAGCAGCCCTGATTCACAACACTTAGGTATGAACCTTCCCCAGACATCTCAGTTGCAGACAGCTCCCATCAGGAGAGCTGATCCACATGGCAGGAGCCTGCCTACAGCAGGCAGTGAATCCCAGAGCAGAATCCCAGAGCAGAATCCCTGAGCCATCAGTGATCCCACTGGGATGCCCATACAATGCCAAGTGTCAACACATTCCCTCATGTCCCACAGCAGTCTACAAGCACAGCCAGCTCAGCAGCAGGAGCAGTGTCTGGCAGCAGCTGATGAAGCCAGAAACTTGGGAGGCAGAGCTGCCTGGTGCTGTGCTGATACAGCCACACCATTCCCAGCTCAGGGCGAGCCAGGGCTCTCTGCACGGCTGCCTCACTGCACACTGACACTGTGCTCCAAGGACCACCCCAGAACTTCAGCCCACAGCTTCCTGATGGGAGATAAATGCCTGCAGAGGCGTTCACATGGTCAAATTTTACTCATCTTCTAGTTCTGTTTCATTCCAAACTCATTCCACTGCAACATGTTTGCTTACATGAAGGCAAAGCTGACCAAAATCAATTTTCAGGACAAGGACATTAAAGGATGCTCTTTACAAGAGGATAGAAGAGTTTGCTGAAAAACTCAGAAGTTATCCCAAGTTCAGTGCAGGATGTCATTCTCATCATCAAATTTCTATAAGTTAAACTAATGGGCAGCAATGCTCTATTTCCCCCAACTCTTCATGCTCTTAAAATGCTAGTGGAAAGAAAGAAGATGCACAAAGATAGCACAGGAGGACAAACCCTTGGCTGATGTAATCAGAAGACTCCTGAAGCCAGCAGAGGTGAGCTACTTTACATGCTGCTGCCTAACTCTGGATGATTAAGTGCAGAGATGCTCTGATGGGAAAGGGCAATCTCTCATTTGATCCCGAGAATCATCAATCATGAGATAGCAGATAAGAAGCCAGTGGAGTACATGGAAATTTTTCCCTAAGCCCTCTGTCAGAGACTCTCTGTGACCACTCCTAAAGGCCAGTTCCAGTTCTCACTGGGCAGGAAGACATGCCTCTCTTTTGGCAGATCCACTCCAGCTGAAGAGCAGAAATGTGCTCATCCACATTTCCAAAAGCAACTTGTGACTGTGGGTAATGGTTTTGAACTCAGAACTTCTTCAATACCAAATCCTGTGCAGACAGCAATTTTCTGTGACACTCCAAATTGTTCCAGTTAGCTCAGAAAATTTTGGCATTCCCAGCCCAACCCAAGAGCTGGAAAACACTATTAATAGTGCCTGGATGGCAACAAGGTGTTTACATTCACACCCCACCAGGTCTGCTCCTCCCCATCTCACCTACACCTGACCCTGTCAGACAACACCTAACTCAGACTTCCCATCCACCCCAGCTTCTCCTCATTTTTCAGGACAAACTTCACCCACCAGCTTGGCTTCCTGATTCACATGGAATACACAATGGTCATTTGTTTTAACCACTTCCTTCTGAAAAGAAGGGAAAGTCCGTCTCATACGGAAAAGAGTGTCAAATTTTTATTAGTGCAGCCTTTACAGTGATGATTCTAACTACTGGCTTGACTTTGTTTTTCCCTAAACGGGGTGAAATATTAGCCAGCTTCTAAGCTATGAGGTTTTAAAAATAGCATCAAAGAATACATTAAGAAAAGAATCTCCCAGGGCTTGGGATTTTTTTTAAGTCTTTGGAAGCACATGATGGATAAAGTGATTCTTCCATTTTTCACCAACTAATGCTGTTTCCACCACCTTCAGACACTCTCACTCCTGCTACTGAATTCTAATGAAATGCACATGCTGAGAGAGGTGTCTGGTGCTCTGCTGGCCATCGTGACAGCCCCAAAAGAAGGTCAGAGTATGAATCAGTGGGGCAACCATGAGTCGCAAACAAAAAAGGCTCCTGTTTTCACAGAGGACAGAATAAACAATGATCAGAGGGAAAGCGGAGGATGTGACACGGAAAAAAAAATGTGGTTAAGTTTGAAAAATACCAGCCTAAGCACAGAAGTTCACTTCTAAGATCCAGAGTCAAGGCAAATACCTCACAGATGCCTTTAGAATGACAGGGTGAGTTGCAGTCTGCAGTTGCTGTCTGGGTTAGACACCCCGGGATTCTTTTCAACAGAGGCGGGGAAAATTTTAGTAGCAATTTCCTACTCTCGTTAACTTATCCTGTAAAGATGCAGTTTCTGACCATTCAAGCTCACATGATTCTCAGCTAATTTGAATGGGAGAAGGATCAAGTGGCAAGTCTGGTGGTATTCAGAGATTTGCCATGTCACTGAACAAACCTCTGCACATGCCCATGAGTTTGGGCTCTGATGGTGACTCAGGGTTTGGCTGGGCAGCCTTCAGGGTGAGATTAATTTTTTACTTAACTAAAACAACCTATCTGGTCTATTATAATTCTTTGGGTTGCCCCAACAACCATCAAAAAAAGAGATCAGTACCTCCAGGGGATAATTCTTCCTGCCCCAGAGGGGTTACCAAAAAGGGACAGGATTCATTAAGTACCTGTGACTCACATGTAAAGAAAGTCTGGAAAGAAGAAGGGAGAGGTGAAGACCATATTAGGCAAAAGATACACACTTCAAACCTAAAATAGGGTGGTGATTTCAGACCCTTAATGCAAAACCAATCACAGGTAAACGAGCCTGGCTGGGACAGAGATAGGCTTAGTCTGTGTGTGTTACTCACAGGTACCAACTCCAGAGAACAAAACCAAGTTCTGTACCAGGGTGGAGGAAATAAACTGATCCTGGAAAGCTTCTTCCTAAACGCCTCCAGTTTATGTTTACATCCCTCTGCTACTTCTGTAGCCTCTATGTGTCCTAACCCTGCACAATAAATCCACTAATGTTAGTGAATTTTGTGTCCTCTTTGATGATGCAATGATCCATGGCAGAGAATTCCCCCATGCCTGGAGTATCTCAGAACCACTAAGACTTCCTCACCTCCTGACACGTCCTTGAGCAAGGCATCCCATCCGTCTCCTTTATTCCCCTCTTCTTCTTCTTGCTACCTGCAACCCAAACAGCAAAGAAAAATGAGCTGCAAAGTGCTTTATTAAAAAAAAAAATCTGGAAGCCTGACTAAACCACAGAGGCAAAAATCCCATGCAATTGTGAAAGCTTTGCTCTCAGACACTGCCAGCAGTGGCAGTTTATTCCTAGAAAGAGAGATTTCAGCATGAAGTGTCATCTGAACATCAGCTTGCAGCACCTCTATCAATTATAATCTGCCTTTTAACCTGGATCTAAGAAAACAAAGCTTATGTCTAGACATGCCCTAAGTGTGAGGGGTGGGGGAAAGGAGGGGACATCTCCCCTGGTTAATATTTATTAACCTTTCAGACAATGTCAATAAAATTTGAGGGGGTGTCCAAAGTGCCCCAGTTTCATGAGATCAGGCAACTGTTTGGAGCAGGGGGATCCTGTTAAAATCCCCAGAGCAAGCAAAGTGGCAGGATGAGTTAATCACTTATTAGTGATCAGGGATCTGCAGGAGAAGGACCTGCAAAGGTGATTTCACAGGCAGGGAAGCTGCTTTATCTCACTGCAGTAGGACAAACAGCAATCCCAGGAATGCTATTTACCATTTTGTCACTAGATGGTATTGTTCCACAGGCAATATCCCAGAGCCTCGAAGGTCAAACACAGCATGGTATAGCAAAGGCTGGGTTGACTAAAGGCACAGAACAGGCTTTTTTTCTCATGTATTTTCATGTATGTTTTCTCACATGGAATTTATTAGCAAAAGTCAAATTGTAACAACTAAAAGGAAAAGAGCTTTGTTGAACAGGGAGATAATGTAATATGGAGTTACATGGAGATAATGTAACCCAGTTTTGATGAGCTGGGCATTTCCTCCATATCTCAAAAAAACTGCTGAGATAAAGATGTGCAAAGATACTGATACAAAATTAAATGTTTCTGTTAACAAACCAAGCATAATCAACCAGCCCTTTGTTACAGTTCAGTCTGATCTGACACAAAATTGAAACAGCCTGACAAACTCTGCTCATCCAAAACCTAGAGAATCATGGGATTATGGAATGGGTTGGATGGGAAGGGACCTTAAAATGAATCCAGTGCCATCCCCCTGCCATGGGCAGGGACACCTTCCACTGTCCAATAGGCTTTCCAATCCCATGTCCCAGCCTGGCCTTGGACACTTCCAGGGATCCAGGAGCAGCCACAGCTTCTCTGGGCACCCTGTGCCAGGGCCTCACACCCTCCCAGGGAACAATTATTTCCTCTAATATCTCAAATAACCTACTGTTATTAACAGCACTGAAAGACCTCACCCAGGACACAGTGTGGAATACATTATGCTGGGATACAATCAGGAGCAGAAGCTCCTTCAGTTTGGAAACTGGGCATTTACCTGTATCTTCAAGGCAAAAAGATGTTTCTGTTTTCCTGCCTGGATGGGTGTCACTGTTTTCCCCTTCATGCTCATTTGAATCTGCTCCAACAGGGCAAGGGTGATTCTGTAAAGTAAATTATGTTTTGTCTTAATAATATAACCTAAATATACACCCAGATGGAAAATCCATGAAAAAAATGCTTCTTTTAAGGAGGTTTTTGCTAGATAAATTCTATTCTTCCAGTGAGAATCAAACAGAGCTATTTCTACACCTTTGTGGTCTCCTCCTCCTCCTCTTCCTCGCAGTCCAGTCCTTGGTGGGAGATCTCAGTAGGGCCCTTCTTCTGGATCAGGTTGCTGTCAGCCTTCCTCACCCTCTTCTTCTCAGTTGTCACTCTGACTTTCATGAAGTGGAAGTCAGTGGAGACTGAGCCCACTTTCAGGCTCATGGGATCCCCAGCAAACAACAGGTCACCAGGGCTGCCATCTTCCTTGAAGCCAGGGGGCTGGTAATCCTTGGGAGTGACTGCACAGGGAGAGGGAACCCCATGAGGTCAGGGAGACTGAGTTCCAGCTGTCCTTAGTCTGATTTAGAAAGAAAATTACAAACCAGTTTCCAGGTTGTTTTGCTGGGTTTTTTTCAGGAGGAAGGGACAGAATGCAAAGGGTAAAAGGAACTGAGCAAATGTTATCAGGGAACTCAAAGAAAAAATACTTTAGGATGCTGACATATTATTAAAGTGCTGGAGCAAAACCTGACACTGCTTGTTCCTTAAGGAAAGAAACTCAAAAAAACCCATAAAAGCAAGGAAGAAAGATTTCTCCCTCTCACACCACTTAGCTGTACTTCTTACAAGGATTTCAACCTTTCCTAAAAACATCTGCCATCCTTGTGCATCAGAAAGATTTACTGTGTTACACCATTTCTCAGTGCTATCAGCCAACAGCTTCTCCCATCTCAGCTTTTCCATGCTTTATTTTATTCACAGGCTCAGGTTTATTACAGAGACTGGTGGAATTCTTCCCCAAGGCACACACTGCTCCCCACCTACCATCGTTGTAGTAGAGGAGTTTCATGCTCAGGGTGATGTCATTGGGCAGCGGCCCCAGGTCCTGCATGAGCAGGTACAGGGTCCTGAGCAGGAGCCTGCTGGCCTGTTTGACATCCTTGCTGCACAGCCCAGCCACAAACTCCCTGTGGTTGCTACAATCAGAAGAATAATGGATTTGTTATCCTCAGTCATGAATATTCACGATCCAATTACACACACAGAGCACCCACTGACTTGTCTGAAACCACCAGTGACAAAGCTACAATGTCTTTATGTAATCTCCAGATAAACAGGGCAGTGAAACAGGCTCCAGGGATGGGGTGGCATCCACACAACACCTGCTCCAAACTCAGAGGCCTGGCATTTACATTTGAACAGATTTCGGAGCTGGGGCAACCATTATACAAATGTCATGACTCACTTGTTTGAACATGATTAAATTGGATCAAAGGACCGTAAAAGAAGTGCCTTTCACCTAAGCAATTTCAGGAACGAGAGGAATGAGTTGAGGATCCCATCTAAAGCTGATTCATCACAGGGGCTATTTTCAAGTCCATTCTGCAGTTTTTGAAGAGAAGTGAATTGCATGTTCTCACTCAATTCCATGTAAGAAAAAGCAGCTCAGAGGCACATTCTTCAGCAGTGACAAAGGGGCATTCCCCTCACCTCCTTCACCCATCCAAATGTCAGCTGGCTGCTCCAAGGCAGCAGTCCAGACAGAGACCCATGGGTGACATGAGTGGGATGAATAGCACTCCAGAGGAGTTTGTTCCTCTTTGATTAAAACTGAGGTAGATGAGATGAGCAACTCAGAGCAGCCAGCTAACTTCAGACAGAGCAGATGAATCACTGTGTGACTAAGGGACCTGAACTTCCCTAACTTTCAATGAGAAGGGGTCACAGGATGTGTAGGTTCTTCATTACATCTTTGGAAGATCCCTGACACTACACACAGGCTGGAGGGTGCCCAACACAGTCACCCCAAATTGCATCAAAAGTAGTAAAAAACATCCCAGAGTAAACCTGAATGACTGAACCTCAGAAAAGAACAAATTAAGATTGATTCCCCCTTCCAGCTGAACTTCTTTGGGTCATTAAAACAGGGTGGCTATAGAACAGACTGACTTCCCAAGCTATGGAATCACAGCATCATTTAGGTTGGAAAGGACCTCTAAGATCATGAAGTCCCAAATCTGTGGTATTAGATATGCACTGTGGTCCTTGATTAAATCCTGCATGTTCAGAAATGTAGAGTGAGAAGGAAATGCTGGCAATGGCTAAAGTGGAATATATTTAGAAACTGGGATTAGCAGATCAGAAACAGCAAAAGTAAAGGTCATAAGAAAAAAGAAATGAGATGTCCATAGGAATTAACAGGTCAAGCACTGCTTCAATATGGGAATAACACTGAGAATTTGATACAGGAAGGAGTCAAAAAGCAGAAGATGAGTAACTGAACCTTGGAAGGAGTGGGATCTGTGGAAAGGAATTCCCCCAAAATCCATCTAAAACAAGGCAAGGATCATTTAGGAGAAAGTTTCCCCTTACCCTCTGGATGTGATGCTGCAGCCCCACAAAACAGCTCTCCCAGAGGGATGGAGTTTGCTGCCAGAGCAAACTGTGAGTTTGCACAGGACAACAACTGCTGCAGGTGTCAAAGGCAGCATTATCAGCTGCAGGGGCTGATAGCAAAGATGACACAATTCCCTGATCTGTGCCAGAACTCTGGATTATTAAAGACTTGCCAGGACATGCATGTGCCTGTCAGAGCACAGCCAATCCCGAGGAAACAGAGACCAGGAATCCAGTGCCATGGGCTCTGGAAGCCTCAGAGCACATCCAAACATGACAGGAAGGTGGCTTGGCCTCTCCCTGGATGACACAATGGACACCCAAGCTCCATGTTGGGACTGTCCTTATTTCTAGGAATCAATGAGTAAGGCTGATTAAAAGCCCAAAGTACTCAAGGAGTATCTGTCATCTTTCAATCCCAGATTCTCCTCCTCCCCTCAGGGTGAGGACAACGGACAGCAGCTTCGAAGCAGAAATGGAGAGCACAGCCAAAAGTAATTTCACAGAAAATTCAGATTTGCCCAGAAGAAAACAATTTTGCCTTATGGTACAAATTATTTGCTGTGTTTAGAGAAAGAGCAGCTTAAGGGCACACTCCAGGAGTGCCGGGGAGGAGCTTCCTGAGGAGCACACAAGACAGCAGAGCTCTCTTGCTGTCCAGGCAGATTCCAAGATCCATCTTTCACCAGTGGCAACTGCAGAACAAAGTAAGAACAGGTTAATTATTTTTCTTTGCTTTGGTTATAGCCAATGGCCTTTGACAGTATCTATTTGAAGCTCCACAGGATTATGGCCTACTAAACACAGCTTTAAATATCTAACAGAGAGTGCCAAAAAGAGGCAAAAAGCTGCTACTTCCTGCCACGTGTTTTGCACCATCAGCTCAGGCATCCTAAGTGAAAGTTCTCTCAGGTCACCCACGCAGGGCTGCTCAAGCAGAACACACGTATGCAAATGCTCAGGGGAAAAAAAATCCTGGGCACAGGATCATGGTGGAAGGGCTCAAACCTGAGCAAGCTTCATTGAAAAGTACGAGGCTGTGTGGTGGAAGTGCAAGAACACTTGTTAGCTGAGACAGCAGCAAGGCCAAGGGCTGGGCTGGTTTCTGCATCACCTCTCTGATGAGGCACCATTTCTGTCACCTGTCCTTGGCTCAGGTGTGCTCTGAGGGCCTCATGGTGCCATGTAAGAGCATTTCAGCTCATCTCCCAGCAGTTCATACCCTGTAAGGTGAATATACTCAACTCTGATGGTATCTACACCTGCTTAACGACTTGGACCTGCTCAAATCACAGAATCACAGGATGGTTTGGGCTGGCATGACCTTAAAGCTCATCTTGCTCCACCCACTGCCATAAGCACAGACACCTCCCACCAAATCAGGCTCCTCCACCCAACCTGGCTTTGGACACTTCCAGGGACGGGGAGTCCACAACCTCTCTGGGCAACATAAAGTGCAGCTTCTTAATGCTTCAAGAACACAGCTTTTAGTGTAACACTGAGAAATCAACCCAAAGGCTTACCTGCTGATGTCCATCTGGGGCACCTTCTTTTTGTACTTGAATTTGAATTGATACATTTCAGTGACTGTCTAGACATGTAACAAGAGAGAGGAGAAGCAGAAACGGATCACTTTGAGAAATAAGAATGTGTCCTGAGCTTGGAGAGTCCTTTCACCCTCTCTGCTAGAGCACAGCATTCATTTAGTGACATGTTGACAATTTGAACTCTATTACTGCTTGCACAGGCTTTGGCAAATTCTCTTAGCTTACCTGGCACTGAAAGAATCACAACAAAATTACAAATTTCCTGTCTCCTCCTTCCACTTCCTCCATGGGCCTGGCTCTCCAACTTCAGTCTCTAGCAAGGGTCCAGAGCTGGCCAATCCTGTCCCTTGCTAAAGGAAAACTGGGAAGCTGCACAGGTAGCCAGTGTCACAAGGAAGCCTGGCCACATGCTCTATATGGGGACAAGGGCCTTCCCACAGGGAAATCCAAACAATAGTGCATGGGAAAAGGATTGCTGAGTTTCATTGGTCTTGGAGTCTTTTTGAGGTAGACAAAAAGAGTGGATGATTTTCCATTTAAAGAATTAGAGAATAAAACAATTAGGAAGAACAGACAGCTTCCCCCCAAGAGAAAGGGTCTATTGTACACCAATTCCATGCCTATAATGCACTTTTTCCGGAGACAATGAGGTCGATTAGTAGAAGCTGGGCTGAGCTCTTAACTCTGAGTCTTCCTTGCAAATCCCAGCCTTGGCATGGCTGAGCTCCTGCTCTGTCCCCAGACTCTGAGGTGCCACACAGCAGAACTGGAACCAGGTTCAGAGGGTCTGAAGCTGTTCTCACATTTCCAGCATGGATGCAGACCCTCACTCCTGGATCACACCTCCCAGATAAAACCAAATAAACACAACAGGGAACACAGAGAGGCCAAGGACAGGCACTACACAACACATCCATCCAGGTCTGAAGGGATTCCTGACTTCTGTCCTACACCTCTCTGCATGACAAACCAGCTCTTTTCATCAGGGCTGTTAAAAAGGTGGTTTGCAAATGAGTAATGTTGAACTTCCCATTTTTTTCTCTTTGGGAAACTAAAACAAAATTGTGAACATGCCCATTAGTTGTCTGCTACCAGCCCTGCCCGAGGCCCTGGTGGGCCCTCAGCCGGTGTTTGATCACAGTGCAGCTCACTGAGCTGGCACTCCAGCACAGGAACAGAAATGGGGTCACCAAGGAGCTATGGCAGGGTAGGACTTAAGCCTCCTCTCCACTCTGAATACAAATGTACTCACCCATGCCTTCAGCTGCATCAAAGATTAATTAAGACTCTTTCTTACCTCGGGATTGGTGTAAATCTGTTACAAGAAAGCACAGTGAGGCCATTCTCCCTGGGACAACTCGAACCAGTGATTAACAAGGATATTTTCAGTTTTAACAGGACTATGCTATCTTTAGTGTGGGATCAGAGAAAGGAATGACTGGGAAAGAGCTTTCCTCTATCAGCAGTCAATACTTACCACTTCACAGACAGGTAGAAGACACTCATGTGTGCAGTACTGGGGGAATGAGGTTAATTCCCATTCCAACCCTCACAGGCACCTATTGATGCCTGGGATTTAACTGCTCAGATGATGCACAGGGTAGATGGTGAGCAAAGCTCCTGCTGCTTCACAGGGGGCTGGGGCCAACAGCTGCCTGTGGAACCACCAGTGGGTGGTTTCTCTAGGATCAGATTAATAAGGAGGACTCTTCTGCAGGGGGAAATGGAGCTGACATGCAAGGGCATCTCAGAGTTTAAGGACACAAATAAGTCAGAAGTCTGAGATGATGAGAAAAACAAGCCCATGCAGCCTTGAACTCCACACTTACTGTATCTAAGAAAGGTCATAGCTCTATTAAAAATCACACACATTTTGGCTTCTCCTTAAAAAAGGCACAAATGGGTTGACACAACCTTGACTCTGTATCTCTTTCAAGCAGGGGAGAGGAGAGAAAACCACTTTGTATTAATTTACTTACTGCAAGGACAGCCACGTGTAGCTAAAGAGGGAAAATCAAAACAAAACACAAAATCAACATCTAACCTTAGTGAGCAAGGAAAAGCAACTCCTATCAAATCCCCACTGCCTACACAGGGAGAAGGAATAGATACACTCAACAAACCAGGAGTTAAAACCCTTTTTGCAGATTCTTCCCAGCACAGCATCAGCAACACCTAGTGGCCAGCTCGCCTGGCTTCACTCACAGTTTCCTAAAAAACAACTCCATGTTCAGTAACCTCTTTTCAAAGGGACTGCTTTCAAACAAATCCCTAATGATTTAAAACTCTTTACAAGAGCACTCATCCCTATAGAAGATTAATATTTGCTTTCTGCTAGGAAATTCCCCAAAGGTATTCAATTTATGTTCTATCAAGGAATTGCACATGGGACTGCCCTTAAAAACAATCTTAAAACATGCATTAAACCCCTCAGTTCTTACTTAATCCTTGACAAATAATTAATTTATGTCTCTCATAAATAAAAAAGGCTTAAATAGCTCCTAGAGCTGTCAGCAAGCACTAACCTGTGTTCACACCATTGGTAATTATTTTGTGCATGCTGACAGTTGTACTCATCAGTGCCAGAACAACCAGTGCTCCACCTGGTCTGGAGGAGCTGGGCTGGTGAACTGTGCTGACACAGAGCACAGTAACTGGTGCTTTTTCCTGTGCAGGGCAGTTTTTATGTAAGAATCAGCAAGGAATATGAGTGCTTGCTAGCTGTTATTATCCTGGAAGCAGTTACATACCTTATTGGACTGACCAAGGGGGGAAAAAAGGGATGAATTCTGAGCCTGAGAGAAAAGCCAGGAGGGTTACAGAAGATGAGATGGAGGGGAAAGACCAGGGAAAAGGAGATGAAAGACAACAGAAGCACAGAATCTCACTCAAGAAAACAAAAGCAGGCAGGAGATCCAGATCTCAGCACTGCCTGGCAGGGTCTCTATCAGACATAAGGGAACACAAATGCAGAGAACAGAATTAAGGGAAATCCATTGCAGGCTGAAAATTCCCACACCATGGACAGGAGAGCCCAGAGAAAGTGGACAGGATTTGAGCTCAAGGCATAAAATCCCAAATCTCACACTCAGGGCAGGCCCTTTCCCCTGTCCCACAGCTGTAAAGGTTGGTGTGTGCATCAAAGATCACAACAGAAATACAGCAGGAATGGAAGGGTAGTTTTGCCCTTACTTTATGAAGAAATAGGACACTTCATTAAAAAGTGAAAAAAACACTTACATACTGCTTCTCCAAAGCATCAAAACAACCTTGAATCCTGCCAGGGGAAAAAACATGTTAATGCTAACCAGCAATACTTATCTCCTGATCTGTAAACACACTCATTAGATGTGGGTTAAAGGGCATTTTTTTCTGGAACTAGGTCAACACAACCAACAACAATTTGGGGTTTGTGAAGTCCTTTTCAGGTCAGTCCTGAAGGCAGCATCGTTCTTTCTGCATCTGTGCATTGTTTATACTTCTGGGGCATTATCCTGTCAGCCCAGAGCCTGCCTGAATCCTGACAAAGACAAGGATTGGAGGGGAAAAAGGCTGGCTCTGAGTGCATCCCTGCTCAGTGCTCTGTTCCAGTTCCCAACCCAGAGCTCTGATGGCTCTTTTCCCATCAGCCTTGCACAGAGCTCGGCTCAATCTGAACATGTCTGGTCTTGTAAATCTTTGTTATCTGATGCAGAGTTTACAGCAATGAATTTTCTCAAAGTAGTAAATATTATTTGAAGCAGCAAGGACCAGATATTTACTCTTGGAGTCAAAGGATGTGCAGCAAGGTATCTCCTTAGCACATCAGGGACAGTTTTTCTGCTTGTTGGGAACATGCCAACTGTGAAACACATCCTGAAGAAAACTGTGGGGTTCTTGGAGAGGGAGATAAAATATTGTACATACTGAAAAACAAGTGCAAGAATTTCTATCAAAGTGAAACCAGAAAAGACTAAACACAACAGGGAGGATCTCATGACAGTCTACACTCTCTCTGCACATCTGCTGCCACGTGTGCTCTGGGGCCTGACCATGACCTCACTGCAGCCCATACTTCCATAGACCTTGAACTCACATGATCTCAGGCACTAATTCTGTCCTGCTGACATGGGGGCCAAGCAGCTCCAGCTGCATTGGGAGCTCCCCTGGCACCAGGGCACAATGTTTTCCAGTTCAGGAAGAAGAAGAATGCAGGGGCAGATGTTTCCTACTCAGCACAATCTTGTCTTGGTTTCACTGTTACTCACTTACCACTTGACTATCTGCAATGATCCCAGACAGCTTTTATCTTCACGGAGAATTTTTAGACAGAGGTCTGCAAAACCAGATTTAGCACATAGTTAAAATCCTTATCACAGCTCTTGGGCAAACACTGAAACTAAGCCAGACCATCCTCCCTTTTTTGGATAAAAGCTTTATCTGAAGGTCCTTCCTGTATGGAAATGTTGGGTTTCCATTGAGTCCCAGGTGGGCTGACACAAGCTTATTGCTGGGTTTGCAAATGTCAGAGCTTTCCTCAGAAGCCCTGGGCTCTCCCAGAAGGGATGGAGTTACAGTTTTATTACAAAACACCAGCACCTTCATCCTCTTCTCCACTCCATCCTCAACCATTCCCTAACACCTTCCCTTCTGCATTCAGACTTCACCAACATCCACGTGATGTCCCAATGACCGTGCTCACAATAAACTTTCTGTGAAGCTCTTCCACACAGCTCCTTCTACCTGTGCTTCCAGGCATTCAGAGTGGCAAAAGGCACACCTGTCCTACCAGTGAAAAGGGGGATTAATAACATCTTAAGATTCAACCAAGGAGCCTCTGAAGACATGAGCAGGCCAGATGTTAACACACATCATCAAAAAGGCACTAGACAGACCTGACATTTGACCAGTGGTTTTTTGGGATTAGGGGATCAAGAATCAATTTAGATTTCTGTGCCCTCAAGCAAATCTACAAAGTACATGTGAACATCTTTCAGGGCAACTAATGCCATAAGGGACAACACAGAAATGGACTGGAATGCATTGAGACATTTCACACTTCAAATAATCATAAAGAAATCATTCATGAAACAAAGCCCCACTAATTCTTGGGATTGTGTGACAAGAGTTTGGTTCTGAAAGTTTTTTTTTTTTTTTTTCCTTAAAAAATTCTGATTCCCAAAGCACATATGAAACAGTTCTCATGGGAAAAACCCCAAATCACACCAATGAAACTGTTTTAAACTGAAGGAGGGATGATTTAGATTAGACCTAAGTAAGGTTTTTACAATGAGAGTGATAAAACAAGGACACAGGTTGCCCAGAGAGAAGGTCGATGCTCCATTCCTGGAAATATTCAGGGGTAGGTTGGATGGGGCTTGGACCAACCTGCTCTACTGGAAGCTGTCCCTGCCCATGGCAGGGCGTTGGGTTTGATGGTCTTTACAAGGTCCCATCCAACCCAAACCATTCTACAGATCTATGAAAACTGACAAATATAATTCCAGCCTCCCAATGAAAACTAAAAACGTCAACCTCAGGGGTTCAAAGATCCAAAAGAAAACAAAACATTCCAATAAGAGTAAATTTTTAAAACTTTCTGAGTTTTAAGTCACTATCCTGGCTCTGAGACCTGATTCATGGGGCTGGCAATGCCAAGGAATGACTAAACCAAATGGAACACCAACACAGAAGTCAGGAGCTCAAGGTCGCCTTCCATGCTATCAGTTCTGTCTGCACCCAGACTTGAGAAGATCTGAGTATGTGTAGCCAACTCCCAGCTGAAGTGAACTCACACACATGCACAGCCAGAAGATAACATGTAAAGCAGATGCTAGGTAGAACACAGTGAGCAGAAAGAAGCACTGAGCACAAACTGCAGGCGTTACCATCCAGATAACGAGTGCCATAGGAGCTCTCTGGGAACAGCCCCCTCATGTAGGTTATGCAGGACACAGAGATGGCCAGGAGCCTCTTCACCAGCACCAGGGACTGCTGCTCTGTGGTGATGCTCTCAGGGAACAGCACCGCTTCCTGCAAAAGCACGGCAACACCAAAAATAGCACCTTCTTAAGGGTAACACAGATTATATTTAGAAACAAGTCCCAGCAGGTGGGAAGAGGGGAACTTAGAAATGCAATTTTAAGGTTTTTCTGGTGTTTAAGCTAGGCAGGGAAGACTCATGTTTGAGGTGGGTGGATTAAATGATTTAAGGGTAGAGATCAATAGACCTGACACCATTACTCAGATGCAGAGTGCACTGGTTGGATGTGCCCTCCCCTTTATCACATTCCCACCTCCTCCACTGCACCAATGCTGGCACTTAACAGACAGCCACCCCTCAGTGTGCAGTTTTAACTGTGGAGTCACACAAGTGCCAGGGCTGGTGTGGCAACCACTGCTGTACTAAAGGCTGCTGTTTTGAGTTCTGACAGCAGCCTGAGTTGCCAACAGAGCAATTTTAACTCCAAGCTGTAAAAGAGCACCTGGAGCTACAGTAAATACACACTGTATGATGCCAACATGAACAATGCAGTGGACACTGCACTAAATTTAGTTCCTCTATTACTTTATTGCTGTTCTTCCTGCTAATAAAGCTCTGTGCACACCTAATGAGCCTGCATTTATTGAGTCAAATCATGTCAGAGCCCCACACTGCCTCCCACTGAATTGGAATTAATCCAGCTAAGAACAGTGCAGACCACAGGAAGTGTTCCCAGCTCCACAGGCACAGGTGTGCCAGGTCCCAAACTGAGAGCTAAGATTGTCTGCACCACCTTATCTTAATTTTTTTTACCTTAGAGGGCTTTTTCTTTTGCTTGAGTAGCTGCTGAGCAGCCATCCTGTGTTTCAAAGACCTGTCTTCCACTTGTAACTAAACCCTGAAAAATAAAGAAGGCATGAGACACACAGAAAACACAGTTACTGCTATTTCTCATCTATATTAAAGTAAGAATGAGATTCCTCAGAGTTTGAAAGCCAATTGCCAGGAAGGACAGGTAAAGCAAAGCAAATCAAGGTTACTCCATGGCACTGAGCCTGCAGAGCATGAAAACTCCTGCTCACTGGTAAACGATCAATAGTGTTTGAAATTCAGGGCCACAACCGCACCCGGTGTCAGTCGGTGCCACTTCAGAATGCATTTCTCATATTCCAAACCACAAATGTTAATTCCTGCAACCATTAGCAAGTGTGAAGGGGGAATGTGAAAGAACTGGAGGTCTGCCAATAGCAGTTAATATTTTAGCAAGGGTAAGCAGGAAACGCGCTAACATCAGTCTTGGCCGGAATAAGGGAATGATTCTTCTGGGACACCTTGAAAGGTAAAAAAAAATAAAAAAAAAAAAACAAAGAAGGAAAAAATAAAAAGGGGAAGTCCAAATTGTTTCAGTTAGACAAGCCTGGATTGAAAATACTAATTTTACCAGAATGGAGAGCTGATTGATACAGGTAATAACGCTGGATATTCCATGTTTCTCACTTGAGAGAGGTGCTTGATTTAGCACCATCTGACAATTCTGATTAAAAACTTCCATTAGCTGGAATTAACAAGGCCTGTGTTAACTGGTTTGAAAAATGACTTGCTGGGAGATCTTCACATCTCATTGTAAACGGAGGATGTTAATGAAAGGAAACACCACGAACGGGTCCCAGAGGGACACTGCCTGTCCACAGCCAGTCGACTTCCCCAGTAACAATTACAGTAACAGCACAAACACTTTGGGCTGATTTAACTCCTGACCTAATGCAGCCCTTTATCAACTCAGCTGATCCAACCTTGTTCTGCATTTGCACCTTTTGTGCTTTTTTTTTTCCTGTGGAAGCCTCATTTCCATTTGTTGGCAGTCATTAAGACGTGTTGATTGGAACATGGTGACAGCTTTTATGCTAAATTTAGTGCTTCATTTAGTAATGAGGACAGATTACAGCTATAAAAGTATATTTAAACAAATACACACCTGCAAAATTTTTAACGTGTTAAATATTTTAGCAAAGTAGCTTTTTTTTTACCCAGGCACTGGGAACAGGACTGGATTGCAATCAAAGCAGACAAAGGTGCTGTAATTACAACATGAGGTTATTAATTACATAAAGCTGATTTAGGTGAGACAAAGATATAAGAAAATATGTTTTATAAACCATACCACATTTATATCGATTTACTGAGGAGGAAACATCACCCAGACCAAGCTGACCCATTATGGGCCAGCTGTTCAGGTACAAGGTTTGAGACTGGCATCAGCGTCTCACCAGGGCTCAAGGACAGAAGTTGCCCTGGAACTCCCAACACTCCCCCACTCTGTAGCCACCTTATCAAAGAATATCAGCAAATTAGTATTAAAAGAAAAAAAAAAAAAAAAAAAAAAAAAAAAGAAATCCTCAGGAACCCGCTGCTCCCTGACACCCTCAGCCCTGCACCCTTCACACTGCCCTTTGCGCCTAATATTGGAAAGCTGAGGCACCACAGCCCTTAAAAAAACAGCCGTGGTTCCAAAGATGGGATTTACTCTTTTTCTGGGGAGGTTTCTCGGGGGTTTTATGAGTGGAAGCGCAGGCCCAGGCAGGTCCTGCCCTTCACACAGCAGCACCGTGAGGCACCGGGAGGAACCCTGGAGACGCACGGGGGACGGCGGGGCTGAGGCGCGGGACTCCCCAGAGGCGCTGAGGGACCCCCGAGGCGCGGGGGGGCCCCAGGGGCAGAGAGGGGCCCCTGTGGTACTTGGGGTCCCCTGAGGGGCGCGGAGCTCCCCTGAGGTGCTGGGAAGCGCTGTGAGGTACGGGCGGTGCTCCTGAGACTCTGAGGGGTCCCTCAGGAGCTCCGGGCCCCCTGAGGCACCGAGGGGCCCTGAAAGGAGCTCCCCGAGGAGCCCCTGAAGGACAGTGCAGGAGTCCTGCTGAGGCGCGGGAGACCCTAGGGCGCTGAGGGCTCCTCTGGGGCGCTGAGGGCTCTCCTGAAGCGCAGCCTTGGCCTGCCCCAGTCCGGCCAGGCAGCTCCCGTACCTGCACGGCCACGCCCGGCTCAGCGGGCTCCTTTGTCCGCGGCACCTCCCGACCCCCGGGCCTGGGCGGTGCTGAGGGCGGGCGGAGGCGGAGGCGGGGGCGGCCCGACCCTTGAGGCGGAGACTTGACCCTGCCCTGCTCCTGACCCTGTTCTGGCGCGTCAGCTCTGCCTGTTCCCACGGCTATCCCTGCTCCTGCTGTGCCCTTGCTGTGCCCCTGCTGTGCCCTTGCTCTGCCCTTGCTCTGCCCTTGCTCTGCCCTTGCTCTGCCCCGGCTCTGCCCCGGCTCTGCCCTTGCTCTGCCCCGGCTCTGCCCCGGCTCTGCCCTTGCTCTGCCCCTTCTCTGCCCCGGCTCTGCCCCGGCTCTGCCCTTGCTCTGCCCCGGCTCTGCCCTTGCTCTGCCCCGGCTCTGCCCTTGCTCTGCCCCGGCTCTGCCCCTTCTCTGCCCTTGCTCTGCCCCGGCTCTGCCCCGGCTCTGCCCCGGCTCTGCCCTTGCTCTGCCCCGGCTCTGCCCCTGCTCTGCCCCTGCTCTGCCCTTGCTCTGCCCTTGCTCTGCCCTTGCTCTGCCCTTGCTCTGCCCTTGCTCTGCCCTTGCTCTGCCCTTGCTCTGCCCTTGCTCTGCCCTTGCTCTGCCCCTCTATCTGTCCCTATGCCCATCCCTGTTGCTGTCCCTGCCCATGTCTCTGTCCTTGCTTCTGTGTCTGTTCCTGTCCCTATTGCTGCTGCCTCGTCTCAGGAATTCGAGCAGGACAAGGTCCTGCAAAAGCACGGCCATGTATCGTACCTGTTTAAAATCACTTTATAGTAAAATACTGGGTTTATTAGCAGCATACAACCCCGAAGGAGGTGCAGTTTTAAATTAATCAAATGCATGTTCTTAGAATGCTCTGGTACTTTTCTATGGAAAGGAAGACTTGTTCATCATCCCAGCTAAAAGGCATCAGGGACTTCACAAGAAGCAGAGTATTTTGGAGCCAGTGTAGTATCCTAGGCAAGGAGGATGGGTTCTCTATTTCACTGGTATCTTATTTACAGAATAATCTGCCTAAACCAGGTCTTCCCATCTCCAGGTAATTTGTTATCCTTCTGATAAGGAAACATATGTTTTCCGTTTTATGTGTATTCCAAGCAATACAGGGGGGCTCTGGTGAGAGCACGCCCCTCCCTTCCCAGCTCCCCCAGCTCTGGAAATGCCAGTCTGTCCAGTTATGAACAGGGGAGAACACAGTGTTTCTTGATTACTTGTGTTTTTCCAGACCGTTTTCTGATCTCTTTCCAAAGACCTTTTCCCTAGTTCAGTTAACAACAGCTGCTGGAAAGCTCCTCCCTGAGGGAGGAGAGAAGACTTCATTGATTTTTAAAGAATAACTTCACATCACCCAAACAAAGCAGGACGGGTGCTGCTGTGAGGAAGGGTCTGCCGGTGAGAGCTGTAGGCGTGACCCCCAGGGCTTTGCTGGGTCATGTTTGCCTGTCGCTTGCCCCTGTGGAGGCTCAGTGCTACCTGCAAGTTGCGGCAATCAGGTCACTTACTGCCTTGGAACAGCTGCCAAATGCTGAGTGTTAAAGGAATCAACACCACTGTGGGGCAGGAGCAACAGGCCGGCCTGAAAGGACAAGTGTTAGAAGATCTGGAAATGCACCCTGCAAGGAGTGAAACGGAGGCTCTCTTCCACGAGCAGCCTGAGACTGGGAACCAGTACTTGGAAGACACTTTGCTTCGGAGTTACTTGAAAACACACCTTCCTCCCAAGGTCTGTTTGTGTTTCTGTGTGTACCCACCACAACTCTGCTGAGTCGCTGCTTCAGACTCTGAATTGAGTATTTGTCTGAGCCTTTTTGTGCCTTTGAGTGTTTAACTGGAGGGAATTTATCAGCATTCCTTAAAACGTGTGTTTGAGGGCAGGGATGGCAAACTCTGCCAGGACACACACAGCAAGTGGCTCAGTGGGCTCCTGGGACTGGGCTGGGTGTTGCAATGCTGTTTTGGGATTGTCATTGTGGACATTTGTTGTCTGGTCATGTAGGGAAAGGAATTTCTGAGGGAGGAATCAAAGTAAGATGCTTCCAAACTCTGCTTTGTTCTTCTACCTCTCTTCCTGGGGAAAGAGGGGTTTTAACGAAAATTCCTAAGGGATGGGGTTGTTCTAACCAAGTACTCGAAAGGGTGGAAAGGCCCCTTGGGACTTGCTTGATCTCAGCACAGGTCAGTGGCTGTTCTGGGTTCATTTTTCAGCCAGGAAAGGCTCTGTATGGATTTCAGGGGTGCAGATGGGGGGTGAGGCCCCAAGCTCTGGATGTCTGTGCTGTGAGCTCGAGTCCTACAGGAAATGGCAGTCTGTCCTGTTATGATGGCTTGCCCAGCTGATGTGGGGAGCACAGTGATTCTTGAGTACCTATGTTTTTTCAGGCCGTCCTCTGGTGTCTTTCCAAGCACCCTTTGCCTAGTTCCTTTTTCCCCAGTTCCCTTTTCCCTCCAGTCCTCCCTCCCTGGGAGGAGGTGCTCACCTCTCTGGTGGGCCTCTGCCATCAGCCCCATCACAAGTGCTCCTCACTTTTCAGGGAGCAGTTTTCATGGAGCAGAGTGTGACCCCCCACGTGATTTATTCCAGCAGAAGCAATGTGATGACTTCTAAAGCCACCAGGTGGGCAGAGGGGAGGGGACCTGGCTTTCAGTGAGGCTCCCAATTCCCCCTTGCTCTCCAGGTCAGTGAGGCCTGGCACACACAGCGTGGGAAGACTGTGGTGGCAGTGCTGGAAGCTTTTCACAGCCATCCCAAAAGAGAGGAATGAAGCCTCCCTAAGCACCACTGTGGCCTTCTTGCCAGAAGACAAGACAGCAAAGGAGGATGCCTTTGGGCAACCATGAAGATCCTGCTCCTAATCTGCACCTTTGGAAGAAGCATGATGCAGGTCTCCCAGCCAACGAAAGGACCAGTACAAGGCTTCCCCAAACAGAAAAGTGGCTCCAAAATCTCCCAGAGAACCACGAGCAGCATCTCCCTTTTGTTTCTGCACTCGGTCCCAGCGGGGCAGTGTTGCCTCACTGCTGGAGAGGAGAGCCTGGACTGCAGCACTGAGAGCCTGCTCTCCATGGGAACAATTTCCTCTCCAGGACAGCAGCAACCCCTGCAGCTTCCCCTGAACCAAAGCTGGAGGCTGATTCCTGGTGTGCTATTCCATGTCAAACACAGAAATTTTCTTGAAATGGCACAAAATTTTTCTTTCTCTGTTTTAAGGTGATTTAAGGAGAAGACAGAATTAAGCAGCTACTTTTTCTGGGTGTTGTTGTGAAGAGGGATCTATCAGGCTTTGCTGCCCTGAAAATACATCCTTTAATATAAAGGATATCTATTTGGACTCCTAATGTGCATTAATTTGCACATTTCACATATCTTCATGGATATCAAAGGACAGATTAGGGTGAATGAGACCACCCAGCAGCCTCAGCCCTGACCCAAGTGATTTTGTCCTCCCCAAGTCCCAGTGTCCATTCTTTGGAGCACTGAGGCTGCTGTGTGTGACATTCAGCAGTCACAAGTGTAGGAGTTTTAATTTTGTTTTTTCACCTTGGAAATAAACACTTTTTTTTTTGGTATTTCAGTGTTTTGTCAGGCTATGTGTGGTCAGGGCATGAGCTCCCAGTGAGGCAGTTGGGGGTTTCAGGAAATATGGATGATGGTGAAAGGATTGTTTTATGAGTTCCTTGTCTGAACTCAGACCAAGATATCTGCTTGGTAGGCTCATGTTCTTCTGCCCATAAAAAACTCACCAGGTCAACAGTTCAAAGATTCTTGTGCTTCCGTGAACTTTGTCTTCCTGGGTTATGCCTTGAAAATGACCTTTGATTTGTTGTCAAGCTGTGATAAAGATTGGAGGTGCACACTCATGGCAAATATGGGTGTGGCATGAGCTGGAGCAGCTGCCAGGCTCTCTTGCATAATTTTGGCTTGTTTTGTGATTATTAACACTCTTTCACTGTCCAGCTGAAGGAAAACTGGCTGGTCTGAGGATGGAGACTTCCAGAGTGGCACCTGGACAGTGTGTGTTTGATCCTCATCACACACATGGAATGGCAGAGGGAGGAAGGAATCAATCACACAGGATGTAGATTAATGGAAGGTCAATACAGAGATAGGCAGGGAAAGGAAAAAGCCATGGTTGTATTTCATCAACAGGAAGTTAATGGAGTTTATAACTGCACAATTTTGGATGCAGCAATTATGTAATTTGCCTCCTTAATTCTTTTATTGCAGAGGGAACAAGCATCTCTGGAAAGGCAGGGAACAGCAAAAAATATTCCTCTCATGGAAGAGAATCAGGTGCTTCTTTGACCCCCAACACAGTCTTGGATGTGTTTAGGCCAGTGAGGTCCAGCAGGGCTGGAGGTTGGGTCTTCTTTGCCTGATTTTAATCGTCTAATATTGAGGTTATTTTATTCTGGGTAACTTCACTTGGCTTTGCTCGTAGAGATGGAAGAGAACTTGCAAAAGGCAATTCCTGTCACCTTGAAATAGGGATCTGAGGGGGTTGGAGGGAATCACTCCTCTGTGAGTGCTGGTTTCCCTCCATTGACTGCAGACATATGACTCCATCCAGGTCAGTCAAGCCCAGCAGAAATGAGGGCGCACAAATCCTTCAGGAAGCTGGGTGCAGGGTGGGAATTTGAATCTAGACGTGTTGTGTGCCAGGCTGAAACTGAAAAGACTGGTCCATCCCTCCTTTTCTAATCTGACAGGCAGGTAGCTGCTGAGCCCACTGGAAGTTTTCCTGCACAGATGAAGGCATTCAGTTTTTGGCAGCCCTTCCCCTGGCATTCTTCTCCAGCAGTAAATCACAGAGCAGCTGAGGGACCTCTGGAGACCGTCTTGTCCAACTCCCCTGCTCATGTGCATATGTGTCATTCTCAGCCTTGACACTAAAGTGCTTCTGTCTTTTGTGAAATCCAGACATGCAGCCAAAAGTAGCTTGAAAAAATGATTTTGAGGGAAAAAAGAGAAAAAGTGGCATCAGAGCACAGCTCTGAGGGAGCTGTCGTGTTGTGTTGTGGAATGCATGGAAAGGCCAAGAGGCAAGAGACCACTGGCACTGCAGGACAGCATGGACAGTCCTCTGCCCTTCCAGCTGGCACTGAGGCTGGGATGTGCTGAAGGGCTCTCCTTGTTGCTCCACAGGTCCTGGAGGAGGTGCATCAGGACCTGGAGAGGTTTGGAAACCGCCTGCATACCAAGATCCAACCTCTGAGCCGGGAATGTGAGCTGAACCCCCCTGTGTTCCGGCAGTACGATGCCTGGGGGCAGCGCGTGGATCACATCTACACCTGCTCGGCATGGAGGAGGATGAAGGAGATCTCAGCAGAAGAAGGGCTGATTGCTGAGGCCTATGAGAGAAGATACTCCAACTGGAGGTAATGGGGGGAAAGGGGAATGACTCAGTGCCTTCCTGATTATTCTTAGCAAGCTTTATTCAGCATTTTGCAGGACTGAGCTGGTTGTGTAACCGGTAGCAGATGCTGCACGGACACCAGCACACCTCCTGCTGTCCCCAGCAGCTCTGTCTGTCCACTGCAATGTTCCACCTCACCAATGATAAGCCATAACTAATGGCCCACACTTGATCATAATATTCTTTGATGTCACCTTCCTGACTGTGGGGCCTGGCAGCTCCCTGCACCACTCCAGCTTTGTGTGTGCTAGTTGTAATGCAGCTAAAGATGTGGGATTGCATTTGCAGGTTTTATGTATTCCAGCCCATGGAGACAGATCCACATTTCTTACTGTTAAAAACTGCACAAGCTGGCCTGGTGCTGGGTGTCCCACTAGGACTGAGACTCTGCTGCTCCTCTTCCCTCTTCCTGGCTGAAACAGTTTTTGCCCTCTCAGAAATGAGTGGTCTGATCCTCACCTATTCTGGCTGTAATTTTTCCTCTTTTCCCAGTCGAGATATTTTATCCTCCTGCTGTTGCACTGCTGTGTAACCCGTCTGTTTTCCCTCTGTCTCTCCCTCTCCCAGCCGCCTGTACCAGGCTGTCAAACTGTACTTGTTCTCAAGCTCCTCTGGAGGTTTCAACTGTCCACTGGCCATGACTGATGGGGCAGCCAAAGTCATTGAGGTATGAGCTTGGCTGGTCCCTGAGGGCAGCCCATGTCCTGAACTGCTGGTTAGAGGCAGGAGCCCTGGCCAAGGATGGAGGAGCACTGATCCATCTGGTTCTGGGCACAGCCCTTCCTTGCTCTGTGACTCAGCTCTGTCTCCCACTGCCTTTCTCCATTAGGTACAAAGTCTTTGTGCCCACGCCAGCTTTTATATTCAGTGACAGCACTGTGTTCAATAAAGCCTTTGCTGCAACATGGTACCTGTGGCACTGCAGGTAGCTGGAAAGGTGTCCCAAATGCAAGTGTGCAAGGCCAGGTTGGACGGGGCTTGGAGCAATCTGGTGTAGTAGAAGGTGCCTGTGCCCATGGCAGGGGGTGGGACTGGATGAGCTTTAAGAGCCCTTGCAACCCAAACCATTCTGTATTTCTATGATCCTATGATATGGTTTTACTCCAAGATAATTTGTTTTCCCATTTTTCTGTGGAGTGGCAGTTAGACATAAAAGGCCAGATCCGGACCTGATGTAAATTCACCACCAAGATTTTACCAATTGGAACTTTTGGCTCTGCATCTTAGTGACCCCCTTTGCATTGCCTCAGTGGCTACATAGGATTTAGAGGAAAATATTCCTTAGGTAGCCAACCCTGGGACTTTTATTTCACCAAAACTTAAATTAGCAGGGCAGTTCCTCTTCCCTGCAGCTCTCTGGGTGCTGGTGACATTCAGAATACATGAACCTGGCACATGGGCTGTTTGAGACCTCTTTCTCCAGAAATCCAAAGGGATAGGGATGCTCAGCGCTCTGTGTTGTAACACAAGTCTGCACCTTCTGTCTGCACAGTGCTGCACGAGCTGGGCTGGCTCACAGGCTCTCAGCAGCACCTGCAGATGCTCTGCAGCGCAGGACACCCACCTGGCTTCCAGACTGGCCAGTCTGAGCCCTGAACACACTAATTAAGGCAGCTGTATAATGTCATCTATTGTGTTATGATCATCTCAATTTATTTTCCCTCCCCTCAAACAGTCACTGGGTATTCCTGGATCCCTGAAAAATGCTTTTGACCATCTGACAACCCGTGACCCCCAGAAGTTCTGGACCTCTGGCCAGTGGATGACTGAGCGAAGGGGTGGCTCGGATGTTGGTACGTGCTCTGGGTGGGAACAGATGTGGCAGTGAGAACTGAACACAAAGGATGTGGGGAACCTAAAAAGCCAGGGAGCTGGTTTAGGACTTCAGCAGAAATCGTCCAAATCCTCTGCACAGCTCTGCTTTTTCACGAACAAAAGACTGAGTCTCTGTCCCCTTGTACACACAGAGCCCTTTGTGTTCTTGGCTGTAGTAACCCCTAAAGAACTGGAGGCACTGGATTATACACACTACATCTCTTATCGAGGGTCAATGAAAGAGATTAACAGCTAACCATGCTCCATCTTCATAGCAAGAAGTGCCTTAAAGGAGCTGATGCTTACACTGTAAAATCAGCATTGATTGACACAGAAATTCCCATAAGACCAGGAAATTTTCTCCTCTTTTTCAGCAAATGGCACTGAGACTGTGGCCAGGAAGCAGCCGGATGGCTCCTATCGTCTGTATGGATTTAAGTGGTTCACATCAGCAGCTGATTCGGATATGGCACTAACCCTGGCCAGGATAGCAGATGCTGAAGGACAGGTAAACCAGTTCTGTTGGATAGGGAGCCAGAGGATAGAGCAGTGGCATTCTTTTTCTTCCTTGTTGCATTTTAATCAAATCCTCTCTGTGTGCCTTGCAGTGTACCCAGGGCTCCAAAGGCCTGTCCCTGTTCTTCCTGAGGGTTCGGGATGAGGAGGGGAAGCTGAACAGCATCCAGGTGCAAAGGCTGAAGGACAAGCTGGGCACGAGGCAGATGGCAACAGCAGAGCTGTGGCTGCAAGGAGCCAGAGCAGAGCTGGTGTGTAAGAGTTCCCCTGCCCTGGGGACTGGGCTGCCTTGGCATGACATTCACTCTTGGGGCTTTCAGCAGAGATCCCAGCTGAAAAAGTCCTTCTCTTCCACCTCTGTGACTTGGCTGTCCACATCACAGAACAATTCACTGGTGTAGCTCTGTGTGGAGCAGAGCTGAGAAGAGTTCAGGAAAAGATTTGAGAGAATACAACAACAACAAAAAAAGTTATTTTAGGCTGGTCATTTCTCTAATCCTGGCTCCTGAGCCAGCTGAGGGACAGTTTGCATAGTGTGCAGGTAGGAACAAGCAGCAGGGATCAGAACTGATCATGCTGACACGGTATCCAAAATCCATTTCTCTGGTCATAGAAACAGAATCCCATGATAGGTTAGGTTGGAAGGGACCTTAAAGCTCATCTCATTCCACCTCTTGCCATGGGGAGGGACACATTCCATGGACCAGGTTGCTCCAAGTCCCATCCAACCTGGCCTGGGACACTTCCAGGGATGGGACAGCCACATCACACCACAGACTTGGCTGAAATGAGACAAATGTATTTTGAAGCAAGCAGGTCTCTCAGTGCCTGAGGGAGGACTGGGGCAGAGTGGACAGCCCATGTGCATGTGTCTGTTAACACCATTTCCATTCCCATGTCTATCCCTATCCAAGACTCACATCAGCCCTTGTTCCTTGCAGATCTCTGCAGAGGGTCGTGGAGTGGCTGCCATCTCCAACATGCTGAACATCACTCGGATCCACAATGTCATTGGTGCAGTGGCTTCCATGAGAAGGTGAAGGCAGCATGGATCCCCCCAGGGCTGAAGGAGCAGCTGGTCAGGACAAGGGGCCTTTGCAGGGCTTGGCATTGCAGCTGAGTGTCCCCTCTTGTGGGACAGGCCTGGAGCCAGCAATGCTGGAGGAGGGTGGCCTGCGGGTGGGTGGCCTGTACTGGTGTGGTACAGCTGAGCAGGGTTCTTATGGTGGAGGGGACTGGAAGGGAATGCTCAGAAGTGGAGAGGTGCTGGTGTAACTGTTCCCTGTGTGTGTTCCCTCCAGGATGGTCAGTCTGAGCAGGGACTACGCCCGCAAGCGCGTGGCCTTCGGGAAGCTCCTCAAGGACCATCCCCTGCACATGCAGACAATAGCCCGGATGGAGGTGAGGCTTTTGAGAGCCAAGCTGAACCTGTTGGGAAGGAAAGAGAGCAGAGATACTGTGCTGTGAGTGAGCACAGCCAGCCTGCCTGCACTTCGGTTTAGGAGGCCATTCCTGTTACAGCAAGGTGGATGCAGCAAGGGAATTGTTGTACTCTAGTAGGGTTTGATCTGATTACAGACCTAACTCCTCTGCTGGGTTTCGGGTTGTCCTAAACTATTACCTTGGAGTTTCCCTGAGAAAAAAGAGTGCCCTTACTATGATAAGCCATGACCTCTGAAGTTGGGTGCTTGCCTCAGAATCCAGGCCTGACACCACAGTCACTTGACTCTTGTCCAAGACTGGTATAGACTCATCCAACTTCCCTGGGAACTCCTGCCCCAGGAGATGAGCTGTAAACAGTATCTAAAAATTCTCTTGCAAGATGGGGAAAGGTGGTCAACATCTGTCAAACATGACTTCAGACTCCAGCATCTCATTGCCTATGGCCAGAACTCCCCTCTAAAAGGAAGGGCAGATCCTACATAGTCCCACAACACAGAGCTCCATACCCTGATGATTCCCGTATCAAAACTTGCCAGGGAAGTAAGCTGCTCAGGAAGAAATCTGTCATGGACCTTGCAGCTCCTGCTGCTCAGAGGTTGACCATTATCTCATATCCCTTACATTTTGAAAGGATGTGGATTTGGGGCCTGGATGCATTTTAGGAGCTTTGTAGGCTCAAGTAGGCCTGATGAAACACATTGCCCCTTTACTGCATCACAGTGTCCAAGAGTGGCACAGAACCTTTAATGTTCCATACTTGTGCCTTTGCTGCTCAGAGGTCTCTGAAGCTGTGGGTCTGAGCAGGCAGGGGTGTCATTTTACCCTGGAGGTAATCTCATGCATGGAGTCCTGAAGTCAGCAGAGTCCAAGATCCCTGCCAGTGAATCCTCCTGTCCTCTGCTCACAGGTGCAGGTGAGAGGGGCATTTCTGCTGCTTATGGAGATTGTTCGCCTGCTGGGCCTGGCTGAAACCAACCTGGCGAGTGAGCAGGAGCAGCTGCTGCTGAGGCTGCTTGTCCCAGTGGCCAAACTGTACACAGGGAAGCAGGTATGGAACAGATTGGTTAGCCCAGAGTGTGGAATGCTGGCAAGCACAGAGCTGGAAAGAGGAGTGAGTGACAGCAGTGAGAGCAGGGAATACCTGCAGGACCTGCAGCAGTTCCTGCTCTGGAGGCTGCTGCTCCTGCAGGTTCCCTCTCAGTGTCACTCAGGCTTCATTTCCATCTGCTCCTCCTGCAGGTAGGAGCTGACCAAGCTGCCTCAGGAGATGAGCAGGACCCAGTCAGCCTATCCCAGCAGGAGCTGCTGTGTGGTGTGAGAGGTTGAATTTTCCCCTCAGGCACTGTGGATCATGCCATCTCTCTGTATCTTGCAGGCTTCTGCCGTGGCTGTTGAGGCAATGGAGAGTTTTGGGGGCCAAGGTTACATGGAGGACACAGGCTTGCCAGGCATACTCCGGGATACTCTGGTAAGAGGGTGGCAGAAGATCCTGTGTATCACCAAGTCCCTTGCACAGCACTCTAGTTCCCTGCTAAAGACACACTCCAGGGAGAGCACAGCCCCCCCAGGCTCACTCCAGGTGTGGCAGCACTTCCCTCACTGCCCTCCTGCTGAGCCCAGTCACCCCCAGGGAAGGATGGGATGTGTTCCTGGTGCTGAGGCTATTCCCTAGCACAGCAAGGGAGCTGAGCTCCACTGCTCTCTTCCCCTTGTTGTGAGACAGAACATCTCTGGAGATGTCCTACTTCTACCCTGTGTCTTTTGTTCCCTCACACTCCCCTCCTTTGCTGCAGTCACTGCAAAGGCTCCCTCATGCTCTTCCACAGTCTCCTCTTCCCCACAGGTGCTGTCCATATGGGAGGGAACAACCAATATCCTGTCCCTGGATGTGCTGCGATCCCTCATCAAGAGCCAAGGGCAGGTGATGGCTGTGTTCCTGTCCTCAGTGCAGGTGAGCCCCCAGCTGCAGCCCTGCTCAGCCAGGTTCCCCCACCTTGGCTGAGTCTTCTTTGGGATTTGTGCTCCCAGCTCAGACTGGCAGGGAATAGGCCCAGACTGAAAGCTTTAGACAAGTATTCCAACAATTGGAATTGTATCTTACAATTCTGCTCCTTAAATAGCTCTTCCAAAAGCAGGATGCAGGCAGTGCTCATCCTTGTGTGTAGATACTTTCAGCTCAGCAGTGGGGAGCTTGGTATTGTCAGAGTTCCTCAAGAGAGATACCAAAATAAGTGTATTTTTGACGTGACTCACTTTCCTGAATCCAAAATAATTTTGTGGTTTTGTTTTTTTAACTGGAAAATCACCACAGGACTACTGAATATTGAACCTCACTAGGGCTATCTACTGCATTATGACTTTCTATTTTTATTCCCTGAAAAGATGGAAGGAGACAAAGGAATTCCATTTCTGCCTCCTTGGATTTGCTGTTCTCTGGCTCTACTTTTAAAGCTGCTCAGATGACAGGAGTTTAAAACAGCTCAGAGTTTCATGAAGGTGAAGGAGCATCACCTGGCTTGGTGCATGCCAAAAAAGCAAGACAGGAGGCAGGATCAGAGGTGACATTATTAACCCAGACATAGCAATCCAGATCTCGTTAGCCCAGGCACAGTAAGGTAATCCTGGGCGTCTGGAGGGCTGGATTTGGTGGTTGCAGCCTTCACCTTCCCACCCAGACCCCGTGAGAAGGGAAGGGTCTGGGACTGTTCTCCTGCAGCACTGGGGACTGGACAGAGCTTTCCAGAGCCTGAGTAGTTCTCAGAGTGGCTGCAGTTGGCAGCTTGTGTCCCATGTCACCCCCCAGTTCAGCTGGGCTCTGTATACAGCACCTCTCTGACCTCCAGGGGTGATGCTCCCCTTGCCATCCTCTCAGACAACTTTCGAGAAGGAAGAAATACCTCAAACAATTTGGCCACCAGACAAGAAGTCAGATATGCTCAGGAGCAGGACTGAGCACATCTGCTGGGGGCAAATCCAGCTGTTGGCAAACAGCTGCTTAGGCTGACACTGCAGGTAATGGATGGGGAAGTAAAGGAGCTGTGGGTAAGTGCTAAAATAATTTGGAAAGAAGCAGCCTCCACAGTCTTACACTGAACACTAATTTAAACAAACACCCCACAAAGGTGCTGTGCTGCACCCTGGATTACCTCCCTGGTGCAGCTGGGAGGGCCCCTCCAGCTGTTCAACAACTGGATAATCAGGGAAGCATTAGGGAGCAGAGCACCGTGATGCAGAGCAGGGAGCTGCAGAGCAGGAACACGAGTACTGAGATTCATTAATTAACGAGCTCCTCAGTGCTCCCATCAATCATGCTGTGCATGTGGCTGGAGGGGGGTGAGTGCTGCCTTCAAGGTCTCCAAATTCCAGTAATGCCACTGCCTTTACTGCCCATGTCACACTGAGGCTGCTGCGTGTCCAGGGAGAGGGGCTGGGTCTGGCTCAGCAGTGTGGATGCTCCAGTTCTGGACAGAATACCTCAGATTTAAGCTGGCCAATTTAAGCTTTTCCTTTATGCCTCGGGCAGCCAGGTGCTGGAAAGGCAGCCTGGGAGGGATTTCTGTCTGCAGAGTTCTGCAGGAACGTGCTTGAGTTCCTAACCCAGAATCAGGTTTTCACTCACAGGTAATAAACAACATATTTCTGAGCTCCAGGTGTCCAAATTCTTTCAGTCTGTGAGTCTGGCTCATTTTGAAACATCCCTCCCAATCTTGTCTAGTGAGGAAATAAATTAACCCATCATAAAGGGGTTTTTACTGCTCCAATCCATTTCCTTTTTATTGATGCACACAAACCAAGTACAATTTATTTTATGTTTGTCCATCAAGGTTCTCAGTGTGCAGGACTTGTGCCCATTGTCAGAGGCTTTGCAGAAAGCACATTAGTACCTGTACAACCCTTGGTTCTCACAAGGTCATTTCAAGGGTAACTCCAGGTTTTGCTTTTATTCTCTATCAGTTGTCTTTGCTGATGGTGAGATGCCCAGTGCTGCTGGGGCTGTGAGCAGGAGCAGGAACCAAGGGTTGTAATTATCCTCAGGAAAAGGGAAATACAGAGAACTTTCTCATCCTTGCACAATGTGACTAGGAGAAGCTGAATTTTTAGGGTTTTTAATACACAGGTGAGTTTGTGACAAACCACTTTGTCTAGAGGTTATGAGTCAGGAGGTCCTGGGGAGAAGAGTGAGTGTGAGACAGGGATGGAATCATGCAATGGTTTGGATTGGAAGGGACCTAAAAACACATCTCATCCCACCCCTGCCACCTTCCACTGTCCCACACTGCTCCAAGCCCTGTCCAGCCTGGCCTTGGGCTCTTCCAGGGATCAAGGGGCAGCCACAGCTTCTCTGGGCACCCTGTGCCAGGGCCTGCCCACCCTCCCAGGGAACAATTCCTTCCCAATATCCCATCCAGCCCTGCCCTCTGGCAGTGGGAAGCCATTCCCTGTGTCCTGTCCCTCCATCCCTTGTCCCCAGTCCCTCTCCAGCTCTCCTGGAGCTCCTTTAGGTGCTGGAAGGGGCTCTGAGCTCTCCCTGAATCGTTCTCCATGTGAGCATTCCCAGCTCTCCCAGCCTGGCTCCAGAGCAGAGGGGCTCCAGCCCTTGGAGCACATCCACGGGCTCCTCTGGACTCTCTCCAACAGCTCCAGGTCCTTCCTGTGCTGGGCCCCAGGTCTGGGGCAGCTCTGCAAGTGGAGTCTCTCCTGAGGGAGGCAAGAGGGGCAGAATCCCACATCCTCTGCTGTCCATGGTTTGGGATCAGTCCAGGACACAACCTGACTTCCAGCTCTGCTGTGGTGAGAATTTCAGGTGGATACTGCACAGGGCCAGTCAGTTCATGTTGTACTGAAATTTTATTAGCTGGAATTTTGAGCCAGAGCCCTGCCTGTACTTTCAAATTCAATTACAATCCAAAAAGTGCCTCTCAAATAGCCCACAGCAGTTTGTTGATTATTGCATTTGAGTCACTTCAGGTGAAATTTGGGCACATCCCAGGACAGGGTCTCAGCACCAGCTCTGCACGTGTCGTGCAAGGCTCAGAATCAACTCTTGCCTCAAGAATTTCTGTGTAGGGCTGCAATTCAGGTGGTAATTCAGGCTGTAAATCTGCCCTGCAATCTCAAGACATGTGACTGTGTTTTCAGGTCCTTTTCAGACCACAACCCCAATTTTCAGGCAGCAGGAAACAAATCGAGGTTATTGATGTGAGGCCGTGTGTTTGTTCCAAGCATTGACACAAAATTGTGCTTTTAGCCCTGTTTGGGATGTTCCTCCTTGTCACTGTATTTTTAGATACTCATGATTAATCTTGTAAGTAAAAACCACTCTGACCACATTGCTTAGGAGCCAGTGAGAGCAAACAAACGAGCAGCATCTTAAAATTTCTCCATGAAAACAGAGGGAATCAGAACTATTGGAGCTCTGAAGTTCCTTTGCTGAACATTTCAGCCAGTAAGGGGTGGTGGGGCAGTGATGCTGTGTGTGCCTCCTCCCAGAGCTGGAGCAGAGCAACCAGGAGACAGCAGGAGCTGCTCCTGCCCCAAGCATTGCCCTGGAGCCTCTCCATCCCAAGTGCAGAGAGAGCATGGAAAAACCTTCCAGGAGATCCGGGATTTTTGGTTAGGAAAGGAATAACTGCAACTAGAACCAAAAAAAAAACAACATCAACAAAAAAATTATTGGAATTATTGGTGAGCAAAGAAAATACAAGGTCTTTTTTATCCCTTAAGGATAAATGATGCTTTCACATTCCTGATCTGTGTTTCCAGGTGTTCAAACCTTCCAGCTGTGGCAGCATGTCTGTGTCCCAGCCACAAGCAGCACACATTGTCTCTGTGCTCAGCCAGTGCTGTGCTGGCTCCCACCCAAACTGTGGGAATTGATGCCTTTGGGATCTGTGATCCTCATTAGCAACAACCTCTGAGCTGCTTCAGAACACCTCGTTAGTATTCCATGGACTCGGAGGTTGATGGGCTTGATGTTGGCACTAGAGTTGTTCTTCTATTTGACTGGCACATGCTGGGGGTGTTTCTGCCCCTGGAGTCCGAACAGTAGCACTGGGAAGTGTGGAAGTTTGGGGTCTGAGTTGGAGAACACAGAGCAAACCTGGGCTCAGCCCAGCCCAGATGGATTTTCTGGTCCAGCAAGAGGAGCTGCGGGATCACCTCAGCACTGAAAGCCTCAGAAACATAAAAAATTCCTTCTGTGTAGCTGCTGCCCACAGGCTTCAGTCTTGTCTGCAGGTTATTGGTGGAGCTGATTAATGAACAGCACCTCCCACCACGCTGTGCTGCTCACATCCAGCCTTTGGGTATGCTCTCCAAGCTGATCCCTCAGTCCTGCTGCAGAGAGAGAGGTCTGAGTGAGGGAAGATGGGACCACAGCCCATGAGGCAGGACCAGCCCCAAACACAGGCAATTAAATCCATCCCTCCTAACAGGGAATAACACAGGAGACACAGATGAACGGTGTGGGAATGCCATGCCCAAAGAACAATTCCAGACTCTCTCAGCAGAGTATCCCTGGTGCTTTCACAGGGGATTTGGGATGTGGCAGAACAGAAGCTTGGCTCAATTAGGGGAGCTACCAGGCAGTGCTGTTGGCACAGTTAAATGGTTAATCTAAATCAGAATCACAGAATCCTTTAGGTTGGAAAAGCCCTCTGGGATAAAATCCAGCCATTTCCCAGTGCTGCCAAGGCCACCACTGACCCGTGTCCCCAAGTGCCACATCCATATGACTGTTAAATCCCTCCAGGGATGGGGACTCCACCCTGCCCTGGGCAGCTGTGCCAATGCCTGAGCACCCTTTCAGTGAAGAAATTTTCTCTAATATCCAACTTGAACCTCTCCCAGTGGAGCTTGTAGCCATTTCCTCCTGTCCTGGGGCCTTTCCCACTAATACAATTTGCAAAGGAAAGCTCCTTTAAATGTGAATTTTCCTGCCTGGACGCAGCTTGAGCATATTTGTGCAAGTAAAATATAACTCTGGGAGAATTGGACCCTGATGCAGGTATGGAGTTAGAACTGGGGATGAGAGCTGGTCTCCACATGCAGCTGGGAAGGCAGACATGCTGGCTCTGGTCACAGGGAATTCTCCATCCCCAAGGCAAGACTGGGAGCTTCCTTTTGGGCACATCCCCTTCCCTGGCTGCTCAACCTGGGCCAGTGGCAGCCACCTGGATCTCAGCTTGCTGTCAGCAGCTGGCTGTGCCCAGGGTCCCAGCAGCCCCTTCCCTGGCACAAGGCAAATGCACTGGAATTTTTCCTGTGGTTTTTCTCTCTGCAGAAAAAGCTGGAGCTGGCTTCAGGCACTGAGGAGCTGTCCCCTGCTGTGCAGTGGACACGGGAAGCCATCGGGAGCCTCCAACAGTTCATGGCGGGTGCAGGCTCAGAGCAGGCACTGACCATGGAGCTGGCAGCCAGGGACTTCTCCTACAGCCTGGCGCGGATCTACACAGGCAGGGCAACAACAGGAGTCACAGAACAGGGAATGGGCTGGGTGGGAAGGGACCTCAAAACTCACCCAGTGCCACCCCTGCCATAGCCCCTGTCCAGCCTGGCCTTGGACACTGCCAGGGATCCAGGGGCAGCCACAGCTCCTCTGGGCACCCTGTGCCAGGGCCTGCCCACCCTCCCAGGGAACAACTCCTTCCCAATATCCCATCCATCCCTGCCCTCTGGCAGTGGGAAACCATTCCCTGTGTCCTGTCCCTCCATCCCTTGACACAAATCCCTCTCCAGCTCTCCTGGAGCCCCTTTAGGTGCTGGAAGGGGCTCTGAGCTCTCCCTGGATCCTTCTCCAGGTGAACACCCCCAGCTCTCCCAGCCTGGCTCCAGAGCAGAGGGGCTTCAGCCCTGGGAGCATCTCCATGGCCTCTTGTAGACTCACCCCAGCAGCTCCAGGTCCTTCCTGTGGAAGGATGGTCCTTCCTGATGGATTTCAGATCAGGAAAGGGCTGGGAATCAGCCATAGACACCTGATTTACACCTGGGTCATGGGTGGAGCTCTAAAGCTCAGTCCCCACCTTTCATGCTGAAGCATTTCATTCTTCAAGCACTGCTGAGAAGTAACCACCATCCTTTTTTCCTGAGCCCTGGGCTGTTCTGGCAGGAGCCTGGCAATGCTGACACCTCCTACTCCCCCACAGGAGCTCTTTTAATGGAACACGCTGCTCGTCCTGACGCTTCCTCTACAGACGTCTGCACTGCCCTGAGGTAGGCACAGCCCTGTGCACCCTGAGTGTTCTGGATGATTCCATGGCTGTGCCAGAGGCTTTGTTCTGCCTCCGGATCGATCCAACCTCTGGCCATGGCAGACCCAGGAGCACAGCTAGGAACAAGCAGCAGCTGCTCTTAGCCCCGGCGCTTTTCCCTGCCCGGGCGATCTCCATTCCCGCACTGATGGGCGGGATCCCACCTGGGCACGGCTCAGGCTGGCACCAGCCCCGTGCGTGTGGCAGGACTGGCACAGCCCATCCCTCTCTCCATCCAGGTGGTGCCACCAGGAGCTGTGTCCGGTGGCCGCGGAGTCAGCGAGGGGCAGCTACGGGGGCGGGGCAGCGCTCCAGGACAGCGCCCTGGTGTTCGGGAACAGCCGGCTCTGAGCGGCCCCCGCACGGACACCAGGTGGGTTACAATCCAAAAAATCCCCCAAATCCTCGGGTAGCTGCAAGTTTCAGGTGTGGTGGAATGTCCCATTCCACAAGGGGCCGGAACAAATCCTTTAGGAGTGACCCCCACCTGCCCCAGACTGAAATCCAGGGTTTTGAGGTTTCCTGATGTAGACACAGCCCTGAAAGTCATTCCAAGGTGCTGGAATGTTCTCACAGTTTATCATTAGGAAAAGCCCCAGTGATAAAATCCAGACAAGAGTTGGAAGCAGCAGCTCTTCAAGTGCCAACACTCTTCTTTTTGAAGAAAACCAACCAAAATCAAACTGAAAGTTACCTGAAGCTGATTAAATACAGAAACCCACCATTTTCCCCTGTTCACTTTCCTGCTTTCCAGTGCTGACCATGGACTTCCACCCTTGGATGGGGTTTGCTCCAGGGGCAGTCCTTTCCACCCACTGTGGCTGTGAGCATTGACCTCCTCAGGAACTGCTGCTTTCTGAAGAAAAAAGGGATTTTTATTCTACCTGGCCTCCAAAATGTTGATTAATTCTCTATGCATGTGTCCTAATGATGCTGCAATCCATCCTGACATAAATTCTACAGAAGTTTTGGACTGAAATCCCATAATTCTCCACCTAAGCACTGGCTGTGGGCTTCTCCTTCCCCTCAACCTGCTTGCTGACCTGCTTGGTATTGCCCTGCTGGCTACAAGTTTTTAATTAAGAAGTTGCTAATAGAAGAAGAAAAGCACTAATAGACTGAAGACAGCTGGAATTTATAGCTGGGAAATGCTGCAGCAGCCAGACACTGAGTGGAAGAGGGGGAAGGAGCTGTTTGCTGAGGTTGGACTTGTCCAGAGTTTCAAAGACAGCAGAGCCAGAAGGACACAAAGGGAGGCTCCAGGGAGGAGCAGGGTGGAGCAATCCCAACAGGACATTGCAAGGGAGGCTCCATGGCCTCCCTGTGTCCTGGCACAGGGATCCCAGGCTGAGCCAAGCAAAGCTTCCCTGAAATCACCCAAATGCCACAAGCCAGCCCCAGCAGCAAAGGGCTTCTGCTGTCTGTGCATTGCAGGGAATAAAGAGCATTTGGGTTTGGAAAATCTCCTACATCACAGAACCATGGAATCATGGAATGGGTTGGGATGGAAGGGACCTTAAAGCCCATCCAGTGGCACCCCCTGCCATGGCAGGGACACCTCCCACTGTCCCAGGCTGCTCCAAGCCCCAGTGTCCAACCTGGCCTTGGACACTTCCAGGGATCCAGGGGCAGCCACAGCTTCTCTGGGCACCCTGTGCCAGGGCCTGCCCACCCTCCCAGGGAACAATTCCTTCCCAATATCCCATCCAGCCCTGCCCTCTGGCAGTGGGAAGCCATTCCCTGTGTCCTGGCACCAGGACTCTGTCCCTGCAGTTTTGTGTCAGAGATCTCACAGGGGTCAGTGCACAGGAGCTGCTGTGCCCTGTAAAGCTCAGGAGAACAGGAAAGGATTCAGGGAGCAATGCAGGGCTCTGAGTGACCATGGCAGAACATTCACCCCCAGATATGCCCGTGGGTCTGACAGCAGGAGGTGGATGTGACCCAGGAGGGAAAGTCCATGAGCTGGAAGTGTCTGCAGAGCTGATCAACACCTGGGATCCCCTGCTCTCCCTAAGGGCTCATCTTCAACTGCTGCCAATCCAGGCTTCCCCTCTTCCCAGCCTGTTCTACATTTTTGAACACCAGGATTAATTTTTCCTCATATATGAGTTACAATTTGCCTATGAATAAGCCCCTCAAACTGGGAGCTCTGCAGATGCACCAACACAGAGAACAAGGGACTATGAACTCATCACTGTGTAGGAAAATGACAATTTTATTAAGATCTAAATATTCACTCTGAGGCTACAGCAAAATAAAGGCTGTTAGACACATGAGGGTCTGACACTTCTAGTGCTGCTGAACAGCTCTGCCCTCAGAGCTTGGCATGGTTTCAAATATTTCATGTGCTTCAAGTAAGTAATTGGGACTTTTCATTTCATTTTAATATAAATCCCACCCAAAAAGAGGATAATCAAACCCATTTCCTGCTGCCACAGCAAGGCCTAAAAATCATTTTGTGACAGAGCTGTGGGAAATTGGTTTAAAACCCAGATTTGTTAAATAATAAAGTCAAACTTTAGCAGCATTTATAAAATGTCAAAGAACAGTGAGCTGAAATCCCAAAATGGGAGCTCTGGCAGCTGTACTGTGGGAAGAGATGGACTGGGGAACACCTGGGCCAGTCCTGCAGAGCTGACTCCAAACCTCATCCTGGATAATTCCAGGACCCCTCTGTTTCAGGCCCGAACCTGCTGAGCTTCCTGCGCGTGGTCATTGCCCTCTGCAGGCTGCCAGCGCCTCGAGACCTCGGGCAGGGCAGCTCCATCCCAGCCCTGCAGCCTTTCCCAGGGACTGGAGCAATTCCCAAACGCCTCCTTCGCCTTCCTTCCGCAGCAGAGCCGTTCCCATCTGCACCTGCCACCGGCACCCCGAGCTGAGCCCTGCCAGGGTGAGACCTGAGAACTGCCAGGCTGAGACCCCTCCTGCCCTGCCCCCAGCGCCACCTCCCCTCTGCCCTGTTGCAGTCGAGCCTGGGATGAGAGGGGCTCTCACTTCTCAGCATTCCCGACGCTGAGATCCTGACTCAGGCTGTTCCACAGCCCGGGGGGCAGCACTGAGGCTGCCTATCGGGACAGCAGCGCCGGTGTCCTGACAGGCTTATGGGCTATCCGAGAGCTGGGACAAAGGAGAGAGGGAAGGAAGCTCCTTTGGAAGAACTGATCACGGAGAAATGAGCTTTGACACCTGTTGGGAGATGAAAGAGTGACAGGAAAGGCTCGCAGATGTGTGTGTATAACAGAAAGATTTTTGAATGTAGAATATGAAGAAGGAATAGAAATGAAAGCAAGTTTTGATACTGAAGAATTGCTGAGCCAGTCTTACTGGGTAACTAAGAAGCCAAAGGGTAAGGGAGTTGGAAGGGGTTTTATGGCTCAGAGCAAAGGGTAAATCCACCTCAAACAAAAGATGTTTTTACCAAGCAAAAAGATTTTCACAGGCAAACAAGAAAGCCAATGTTGCAAGTAAAAAAAAGGTCTCAGAATTTTCCACTGCAAGAAAAAACAACTTCAACTTTAAACTGTAACATACTTTTTGTGATTGGAAATAGTAACATGAATATGGTGATGTTAGTAGTTAGGATAGGCTACAGGTAATAGGAAAAGAATTGATTGGTTCTCATGTATTAGAATGTTTAGCAAAGTATTTAATGCACTGTAACCAGAACTAGAGCGGCTTGGAGCCCACAGCTGAGGCCGACAGGCTGTGGGCTGAGCTCTGTCACCCACGACCTGTGAATTGCTGAATCATCTGGATACAATAAACAGCATTTTAGAGAGCCAGTCTGGAGTCCCACTCCCTCGTTTTGGCTCTTACAGACACCTTCGTGTCCTCCTCTGGCAGAGCTGCTGCCCCTGGATGGAGCCCTTCTGCACCTTGGGGAAGCTCAGAACTTCTCTGACCCCTCTGCTGGGGCAGAGACCCACACTCGGCGTTTCCCAAATCAGAAATTTCCCATCAGTGCCGTGCCCGGGGCTCACAACATCTGCAGGACCATGAGCTCCTGAGAAAGCACTCAAGAGAAACTCAGCTATGAGAGCTCTAGGAAATCCCCAACTCAAACACTTGTTCCTTACAGGAATCAAACACGATTCCTGCTTCTTTTCCACTCCAAGTCCCATCAGCAGCTCCACCCCAACCTGGTTTAATTTGATTTAATAAACACCATCAAATCACAGAGGGATTGTGCTCAAGGTCTTGTGATGACACATCCCTCACAGCTGCTCAGATCCCTGAGAATTCTGGGCAAATCCTCAAATATGGAAGAGAAGAAATGAATGATGGTGGGGGGGTGCTGAGGGAATAGGACTATGCACAGCCAGAATGAGCAGGCAATGCTTGGAAAATGGGAATACAGTAATTTCACGATAAGCTGCACCTGATTATAAACTGCACATCACAATACAGGGTGTGATAAAAGGTATCTGTTCTATCACCATCTGTTGAGAGTGGGGCAGTGATCCTGATCTCTGTGGGAGATATTCTGCTAATGGGCCATCCATTGAAACCAGGCAGGGCATTGTTCTTTATCTTTTCACAACCCATCCTTCCTCCAGCCAGTCATTTTCTGCTCATGGCCATTGAGTCCCACTGTGGGACTGATAAAATTACTGCATCCCATTGGAAGTTGCTCCAGCCAGGGGGAAGAGCCCAACATTTCTTACCAAGATAAAAACAGAGGTTTTGGGACACTAAGGGAGCCCCTTTCTCCACTGGACTCCAGAGGAAAACCGGATTTCTCCACATCACCACTGGAGCTCCAGAGGGAAACTGCACCTTGTACAGGAGCACTGCTCCAACTGAGCCACATCTGTCACTGCAGGAGGATGCAGCCACCATGGAATGGGACTGCTACCAACACCCTGCCTGACGGGTGTCAGGCTGTACTCTGACTGTGTCAGGGTTTGCAGTTTGTTTCTTTGTAGTGCTGTATTTCTATTTTAATTTCCCTAGTAAAGAACTATTATTCCCAATTCCCATATTTTTGCCTGAAAGCCCCTTGATTTCAAAATTATAATAATTTGGAGGGAGGGGGTTTACATTCTCCATTTCAAAGAGAAGCTCCTGCTTTTCTCAGCAGACACCTGTCCTCCAAACTAAAACAGCAACTTTTCATTCTTTGTCCATCTATCAGCCACACCTGATTATAAGCCGCACTTTGGGTTCGGACCAAAATTTTAGTCAAAATGATGTGGCTCATAATCGTGAAATTACTGTAATCCTTGTGCAGGGCAAAGATCAGTTGAGTGTTCCTCCTACTGGGACAAAAAAAGAAAAAAGATCTTAAACCCGAGTGAGTTTGGTTTGTTCCCAAAGAGCCACAGCTCCACCATCACAGTGAGGCAGCTGCAAGTGGGAATGGAGCTTCCACTGCCAAACCCCACCGGGAGCAGGGGGAATTCCCTGGAGATCTGGGCTGCTCCTACATTTGAGTAACATCATCAGACTGAAATATGATGGTTGGTCAAGGGGAAAAACATGGTATGGAGGAAGCTGAGACTCTGGCACCTTTCTCCATGGTGGGAAAACCATGCTGATTGTGCCAACAGAACCTGGCAGGGTGTGTGGGTTGTGTGCTTCCCCCTTCCTGGGACTCCTGCACCAGGAAAACCAAGCCTAAGGTTCAATTTTTTCTCTTAAGTTTAGGAGTGACAGTTTGTTGTCCCTTGGGAAGACACAGTGTGGAACAGAAAGCCAAGGGCAGCAGCTGCAGCCTCCTTTTCCAAGGCCTTGGAGTTCCTGCTGAGCCTCCAGTACATCCCCTCTGAGGGACAGGGAAGAAAAAAAAATTAGAAAGTGTGTTAGCAAATGCTCCCATGCAAAAGTCTAAACTTTATTCACTTTTATTTATATATTTAACAATTCTAAAGTATTTACTTCTTGCTTTTGACAAAAATGAAAAATATAGGAGCACTTTACTCTCTTGTGGAGAGAAGGGTTATTTCTGTACACAGCTACGGAGAGACAGCTTCCTCCTTTACATACAAAGAAAAATAATATTAATAAAAAAAGTGCTTCATCGATCCAAAAAAGCCTAAAGAGCTGCAAGCTTTTATTCACACTGTACATCCCAGCCCCGGCCCGGAGCGGACCCTCTTGGCACGTGCGAGGCTCCGGCTCATTCTGCACCACAAAGCCACACAAGGGTGGGGTGTCCCCCCCACCCCGGCCCTGCCACCTCCCCCCACCCCCTGGGAAGAGCCAGACGTTCCCTCATCCTGCTCCACGTGGAACAGCCACACCTGTGCCTCCCTTCCAGCCACCACTACTGGGATAGGAACAGATCCTACACATGCCTTGGCTGGAAACCCCGTCCCTCACATTGCTTTTCCCTCGGTGTCTCTGTCTCCAGACCTGTGCCAGAGAGATCCCAAGATGCTCCGTCCGTTCCCAGACCCCTTTCCCCCACGGACGCAGCCTCCTCCTTCCTGGACATGCACGGATCCTGGCAGGGTGGGAAGGGCACAGTCCAACCCCTCAGCATCTCCCCTCAGACCCACTGAGCTCTGCCAGGTGGTTTCTCCATGTGAGCCTCCCTTTGGATGATGTGATTGTGACATTCCAGGGAAGGAAAACGCTCCTTTCCCAAGGTTTCTTGGATTTTGAGCTGTTGTATCTAGAATTCTCAAATACTCCAGGACTCTTGGGAATGCCATAGAGAATTTGGGATTTTGCCTAGGGAATGCACTGTGAGCAGGATCTACTCTTCCTCCTTGCTGGATTGCACTAAGCAGGATCTATGGGAAGGGAAGGGGATGAGCACCTACCAGTTGGTTACAAACAGGTATTTGGGAGTTTTACCCTTCAGTGAGGTGAGTCTGATTGGGACAGAAGGAGGAAGGGGAATCCATAATGCATTTTGGATTGTTTTAAGCTCCTCAGGCAGCTTTTTCCTAGCTGGAGTACACTGAACACCACCTGGGAAAGGAGGAGTATCCCAGGGGGGCACCCAGCACCAGCACAATCTGCACAGGCCGAGCCCGGCGACGCTGGCGGGTCCCGGCCACCTTCCATCAGTTTGGATCGTCCAGTAAAGTGCGAGTGACCAGCCAGGACCTGACCATGGCAATGCTCTGCTCCCAGAGGGAATCTCATACAGATGGGCAAGGACAAGGCAGAGGTGCTGTCCTGGTTGGATTGAATCAGGAATTGCACGGTCAGACCACTGGCAAGGCCCGGTGTGATGCCTGGCTCGGCTCTCACCAATAGCACGTGCATTCCTGAGCCAGCATTCCAGGTGTTCCTGCTCTGAGGGCTCAGACACCTCACGGATTGTGTGTGCAGGTACAGAGCCACCAGCACAGGAACCTGACTGAGACCCCCTGGGGCAACCCACTGTGAGAACAGAGAGGGAAAAGGTCTCTGGGGAAAGAGATTCCCCACCTCTTCTAGCAGCAACAGGTTCCCAAACAGCAGTTTCAGGTTTGGAATAACAGGAGTGATTGAAAGCACTGGAGGCTGCAGCTATTCAGGCTCTGCACTCTGGCTGGCCCAGCTCCCTCTGCTCCCTGCTCCCCAAAATCCTCAGCCTGCAGCAGTTCCGCAGTGGGACAGATAAATACCCACAGGGATCCTGGCTCTGCACCAGCTCCCTCCCGCAAACAAACAGATATATTATTATATGTACACGCACGCACGCGCGGGGACACGGACACACAGACAGGACAGGCAGGAAAGGGGGAAGAGCTGCACAAGGAGAATCCCACAATCCAGCGGCACATCCCGAGGTCTGGCCCCGCCTCCACGCGCAGCCTCCCAGCCTGGGCCCCCGGATCTGCGTGTCCGTGGGGAAGGGTCGGCTCGGCTGCTCCCCCGCCGCTCCCAGGCCAGGAATTCAGTTGGACGTGGCAGTGATGGGCTTGTCCAGTTCGAGGTCCAGGCTGGAGCTGCCGGGGTGGAGGCTGCTGTAGCAGGATTTGCAGACTCTGCTGGGCTCAAAGAGCTGCTGGCTGGGAACGGGCACCTTCTGGTTACAGCAACTGGAGCAGAACACGTTGCCACAATTCCTTGCATCAGGAACAGAGGAGAAATGGAAAAGAAAAGATCAGAAGGAGTTTAACAAAGTTACCTGAGCTGTAAAATGAGATATTCCCAGCGCTGGGATTGGGGAGCTATCTCCCTCCAGGTCAGGGCATGGGCAGGGACAGCTCCAACATCGTGCTCCTCCCTCCTATGGATGGAGTAGAGATCCAGGGAGTGGGCACACGAAGGAGCATGGAGCCAGGGCCAGGATGGAATTGCAGGTCACTAAATGCCTCTGTTCAGCACTGTCCTGAGCCAGGCTGGACAGGTGTGCCCTCTTGTCACACAGAGAGCTCTCTGAAAGGGACCTAAAAGCTCATCCAGTGCCACCCCTACCATGGGCAGGGACACCTCCCACTGTCCCAGATTGCTCCAGGCCCCGTTGAGCCTGGCCTCCAGCACAGTGCCAATGCCACGCTGAGGCACAGGACTGAGGGGCTGAAGCAGAGCCAACACTGATCCTGCTGAGCCAGGCCCTGGGAAATATGGGGAACATTGGGAATGGGTGCTCTGGCCCTGCTCACACAGCTCATCCAGCCCTGGCTCACAGGAGGGATGGAGCAGTGCTGGGAACAGGCCAGACTGTGCTCCCAGGCTCTGCTCAGAGCTGGAAAGGTTTAAACATGGAAATATCAAAGCCCTCCATCACTGCCACCCTCCCACTGCCCCCACAGCCACTCCAGCAGTCCCACACTCCTGTATCCAGGAAACTGAGCCAAGGAGGAACATGCAAAGCCCGGGGTGGGCAGGCAGCTGTTCCATGCACAGGTGGGCACGCGCAGCATTCCCGGCACTGGCGGAGCCGCACCGGCACATGCACCTCGTTACAGCTCAGAGTCATTAATTATCTTCTGCAGCCCCACTCCAAACCTGTGAGCCCTGTGTGCCCTGTCCTACTCAATTCCTACAAGGAGCTGGGAGCAGCCCTCCAGGGACCTGGGTTTTGCCCTTGCCATTAACTCTTTGGCATCAGGCTTTGGTGCTGTTGTTACTCTGCACTGGAGATTTGCTGCTGCCAAGAGACTGCCAGGGAATTCTGCTGACACCCAGCAGCTCTGATTAATCCTTCCTTGCCAAGAAAGGAGATTTCCAGCTGCTGGTCACTGATGGGGAGAGAGGCAGCAGAGAATTCCCATTTCCCACTTCAGTGGGCTCATTTTCTCAGTTCCATATCTCTCCCACCCTCCCGGCACACGAAGGCTGACAGAGACCAGCCTCTCTGCAGAGGTTCTGGAGACCAGAGGGCCCCGCTGGAAATCCCTGCCAGAAGCACCTGCAGGAGTAGGAACAGCCCTGGGAGGTGCCACACAACTCCCACAGCCCCATCTTGCTGCTCAAGGAATGATTATCCCAGAGCAGCTCGCTGATGGATGAGGGTAAAACCATCAGAGGGATTAAAACAAGGATCTTTTTGTTGGAGCTCATCATTCCTAATATATGCTGGGCTTTTTGTTGTTTTATCCTAGACAATGGTGCTCTGACACTACTTTGGAAAGCTCTGGACAGCTCATCCTTCTATCTCGGTGGTCCCTGCTTTGCTTCAGAGATTAAAAAGGAGACATAAAAAACAGGCTGGAAAAGGGATTATTGCTCGTTTGAGGAAGGGGCGGCTGAAAGTCACACTCCCCACGCCTCCTCCTCATCCCAAATCTCAGATATTCATCCAGTTTTGGTTATCCTGACCCTCCATCACCTCTGTGGCACCTGTTCCAGCCATGGGATTTTCAGTCCTTCTAAAACAAGTGGCAGGTTTTTGCCAACAACCTGCACAGCAATACTGGAATCATTTGGTAACACGAGGCCCTCTCCCGAAAATATGTGGAAAAAAGGGAAATTATCAAAAATAAAAGCACAAAACTTGCAGGACAGTCTCCTGTCAGTGAGCAGTACACACATGGACTGACAGTGAGTGTTAGTCTGAGCCACATCCCAGTTAAGCTCCCAAAAGCCTTTCTGTGAGGATAGAGGGCTGTTCACATGGATCCAATCCCCAGCAGCTCGTGCTGGCCACCCCCAGCTTAGTTCTGGTGATTTCCAGGCAAGTGAGAAACAAAGAGGGAGAAGAGCTGAGTTAGTTGGGAGAAATCACCCAGGAAAGGCAGACAGACAACGGGCAGAGGCTGCTGGAAATGCTCACCAGAGCTGATCAACTCGGTCAGTGTCCCTGCAGGAGGAGAGAGAGCTCAGGGCAACAGGCACAGGGAGCAAACATTGGCAACCAAGGAAGCTGGAAGGTTTTACCCTGCTCAAGGCCTTACACTGTGGGCTTCAACTCATTTCCACTCCTGGGGAGGGGTGTAAATGTTTACTACAGAGATACTCATGGTGTTGGGTCAACAGCTGGGTCACTGCACTTGTGGAAGCTGAAGGAATGAAGACCCTACAGGGAGATCTGAGCCAGACCTGAAACCCTGAGTCCATTTTAACTCCTCATGGGGCTGTGGGTGACCTGGGTATATCCAGGCTCTGGGAGTTGTCTCAAGCTCAGGTTTAGGGAACTGAGCCTTGGGGATACAAATCTGCACAAACACAGTGGGCATGGTAAAAAAAAAATAAATTCAGATTATTTTCCTTCTTCCCTGGGTTTGGTTAACTTTACAAGACTAAATGGAGCAAAATAAAAACCAGACACAAACCCAAAACAATGTTCACAACTCTTTGCAACTTCAAAAAGCAGCAGAGCTTTAAAATGTGGTAACTGAGATTTATTTAAATGATGGCTCCTGTAATAGTTTTTTCATGTTCAGAAACCAAGAATAGGAATTTGTTTGAAACAGAACTGGAAACTGGAGATTCTCTGGCTTTAACTCCAGCATACTGAGCCATGTGGTCCTGCTCTTCATCAAGCCCCTGCTGCTGCCTGAGCTGCTGCAGCCACTGTGGCAAAGAATAATCCAAAAAACCTTGATCTCACACAGGTGTTCTGTTCAGATTCTGTAGAAGCAAGTTAATGAAAAGGGGAAAAAGGTTAGAGAAGGAAAGGAGGAGGTTTCCAACCAGCAATGGGAAGATGCTATTCCTATACTTCATGTAACTCATGTATTGAATTTCTAAATGCTAAGAGGACAAAGCTCTGTTTTGTATCAATCTAAACTGCCTCAAAATCCAGTTTGAGGAAAGAAAGGTGGGATCTGTTTTGGTTGGAGTGGAGCAGACACCAAATGTGGCTTTGAAATATCTCCCTGCATGGACTGAACTGAGCAGCAGGAGCTGTTCTGTTCCCTGGGCAGCACATCCCTGCTCCAGCCCCCATCCCTGAGGCAGGAGCTGTGTGTGTGGTGTGCAGGGAGGGGAGCAGTGCCCAGTCCTGTCCCAGTGCCATTCCCAGTCCCAGTTACCTGCAGTGGTGTTTCCGACTGGCGAGCCAGAAGGCGCTGTCGCAGCCGTAGCAGTGCGCGGCCAGGTGATCCGGGAGCCACCGTGTCACCTGTGGAGAGGGATGGACATGGCATCAGGGACAGGGCAGTGGCAACAATCCTGAGCTCAGCCCCTCCCCAGCTCCCAGAGGTTGTGCAGCAGAGGGCTCATAGGCACAGGTACTGGTATGTCAGGTGTGAGACCAGCAGAACACAAGGAAAAGAGTTCCCAAGAAGTGGCACGTGACCAAAGGCTAGAGGATAATTTGAATTAGGATTTTCCCAGAGTGAGCAATTTACAGGGATTTAGTCTGTACCTCTGTATCCTGTTTATCCACCTGTTCCCAGCTGGCTTCAGAGAAAATCTCTGTGCTGCAGCGAGACAAGCAGTTCTGATCCAGATTGCTTTCCGAGTCAGGAATAGATGTCTGTTGGCAAACAAACACAGCTGAACGGAGCCCCCCAGATCCCTGTTCCACACAAACAAAACCCAGAAACCCCAACAGGGCAGGGATGGACCTCTAGAAATGGGATGATGTGAGGCAGAGTGGATTTAGAATCCAGTTTCTGCTGCAAAGTTCTGGGAAGGCTTTGGGTGATTAACCAAAACCTGCTTCCTGTGGCTCCAATTCCAGGGTCCTGACTCCTTTCCAAGGGTTGTTTCACTTTCAAAACTGTAATTAGTAATACAGATATCCTTTTGCTGGCAAGGATTCTGGAAAATTGCATATGGGAAACTAAGAATTTGAGCCATGTATATTCTATATATAGGTTTGGGAATAATGCTTTCTTAATGTAGTCTATCCAGGTGGAGGTGGATTTTAACTCAAAACTCAGCCAGCCCTTGAAATATATCAAAATAGCAAGAAATCTTGACTTCAGGTATTTTTATGCCTGAGGAATGGGCAATCCTGGAGTTCCAGAGGAAAACCTACAACTCCCAAGTTGAGGCACAAACAGAAGGTAGAGATCAGGTCCTTAAAAATGGGGAATTTTCTGGAGGCACTGCCAGCCCTACACTGCAACTTCTGAAGGCCCTTAAAAATGGGAGCAGAATCCATTAAGGCAAATTCTCCAAGGAATTCAAGCTTTTAGCAGTGACACTGAGCCCAATGAGCACCTTGTGCTGCATCTCCAATGGGAAGAGCCAAGAAAGCTCCAAGGATTTTTCACAACAGACGTACCTGGGACTATCCAGCACCTCTGCCACTTCTAAACAGTGAATTCAACAAACAGAACCTGGGAACCTCCTACAAATATTTTTTTTCAGTTTTGCAGGCATATAAACAGTGCAGAGAAAGGAGATTTCTGATGGGTGTTGCTATAGCCTCAGGAATTACAGGCAAGTGCTCAAACCCACAGGAAAGCACAATTCTCTACAACTTTAAACACTTCCAGATAAAAGTGCAAATGGTGTTAAAGCTCCCTTAAAATTCTGACCTTGTTGAGAGAAAAACCCTTGTTGAAACACAGCCACCACAAAAGCTCAGGTAATTTATTACAGTTAATTTAGAATTCTAGAAATTTATTCCAGTCACTGAACCTGGAGCATCTGGAAGGGATGGTGTGACCCTGATGGGTTTGAGCTCACAGAGCTGCCAGTGCAGCTGGAACCTGCAGAGAACCAAGGGATCGTCCTGTGTTCCTGTCCCAAAAACGGCACAGGAAAAAATCTGCTCTACATGAACACAGCAGTAAACTTGAGGTTTGGCTGGTTTTGTTGAGATTTGCTAAATCAAGGGTTTGGTTGGTTTTCCTGACGTTTGGTAAACCAGGGATTTGGTTTAGGGGGAGGCCAGGGAAGGTGTTTAGGCATGGCCAGGCGTGTGTGAGCTGCTGTGCAACACCCATCTCGAAATAAACCCTTCTGCTCAATCTGAAGTTCAGTGACAGTATCAGTTATCAGGATCTGCCACTATCAAGCATTCAGGCAGTGTTTGCCCTCTTCAAACACTGTTTGAGCTCTCAAGATGTGAAGAGGTCTGCAAGAGCCCAAAAGCCAGGCCCTGAGCCGTGAGCCAGGAGCCGAGGGCTCGGTGAGCTCCGTGCCCGGCCCAGTGCCACTCACTCACCACTTCGTCGCCGTAGTCGCCGTTGAGCCGCAGGGAGCTGTTGAGGAGCTGGCTCTCCAGGCGGCTCTTCAGCTCCTGCACCTGCTTCTTGAGGGTCTCCACTTCCTGCTGATGGCCCGTCTCGATCTGGCGCAGGCGCTGCTGGATGACGTCGCTGTAGACGGGCATCCCATCGTCGTCCAGGTGGCTGCGGGCCGGCTGGTCCGGGCTGCTGGCCGGCTGCTTGCCGAGCTGGCTCAACACCCATTTCTGGTGCAAGTTCCTCAGGTGGAGCTGAGCAGAGCTGCAGCTGGCCGTGGACACCTGCCTGCTCAGCGAGGCCTTGATGCGCCCGTCCTCGCCATTGACGCAGTGTCCGTTGGTGGCGGGGAATTTTGGGGCCGCGGGTTTCTCCACCAGTTTGTTCTCCAGCTCCAGCTCCCCGTTATACACCAGCTCCTCTTTGCGGTCTGCTAGAGGCAAGGCACAAGGGGAAGGCATCGGGAGGTGTGTGCTGCTGCTACCAGAAGTCCTATGCACTCTTGATCCCAGCTTTTGGAGCTCTATCATGCACTCCCCCTCCGGCCTGTTCTCCAGAGTTCGGGACAGCTCGTCAGCGCTGTTGTCGAAGGGGTGAGATCTGTGGCACGAGGCCCTGGGCGTGAGCTCGGGCTTTGCTTCGGTCTCCATTAAAGTTTCTGTGGAGCTTTCGATGTTGGATGTCCTTTCCTCCATCAGGGCTGTCAAAGGGAAGGCAAGGCTGGCCTGGGCTGTGACGTACGGACTCTCCGCTTCTCCTTCACCCTTCCCAACACCTTCCTCCTCTGTGTTGTTTGGAGCATCTCTGTTTCCAGAGCCCTCAGAAGGAGCAGCCTGCAGCCCTCTCCCCTGAGGTGCCTTCTGGAGAGTCTGGAGAGCGCTGCTGGGCTCGCTGTGCTCGTCCTGCTGCCCTCTGAGCTCCGCAGCAGTGCGTGAGGCCGGGTGTGGGTTGGCTGTGGGATTGTTCGTTACGGTACCTGTATCCACCTCGGCCTTTTCCCCACACAGATTGTCAGCTCTCTTCTCCTTATCCAGGCCAACCTCATTCCCTTTCCCTGCTGCCTCCAGGCCAGCCCTCAAGTGCTCCTCCAGCCCAACATCATCTTTAGTGGCCTCCTGCAGAATGTTCTCCATTTGTCCCTCTGCCACCCCGGCTGCCACAGAGAGCTCTGCCCCCATGGGGGCCCTGCCCTGCCTGCCCAGCCCGTCCCCCTCGAAGGGGTCGTCCCCAGGGGGGCCCAGGCTGCTGAGCTCCAGGGAGCGGCGGTGCTCCTGCCACTTCTCGTTGAGGCTGGGGTCGCTGCTCCGGCGGTTGGTTGTAGGCACGCTGCTGTCACAGGCTGTTGTCAGATTGTCAAAGGACCTTGTCTTTGGTAGCCTGCAAAGGGACAAACAATCCCACTCCCAAGTCAGAGGATGTTTTTACAACATTGAGCTACTGTGGTTTAAAACCAGCCCCCCAATTAGGACAGTAACAATCTGCCAGCTAATGGACTTGTGGGAAGTATTATCCAGGAGCACATTCCAACCATCTGTACTGCAGAGCTGCTTCAGTACTTCCTTTGTTTGCCATCAGGAAAATATGTTCAACCAGACTTCAAACATTCCCAGATTAATCCCTTTACCAGCAAGCCCCAATGCTTACAGCCTGGTCACACCTCCTAATTAACATGTGCTCAGAGTCACTGTACAACAACCAAAGAAATGGTTATGCAACACTGAAAAAGAAATCCAATTCAAGATAACCAATGAAAACTTATATCCCACAAGGACAGAAGGAATTCTCTGGCTGTGTGACACCCAGAGTTTAACTCTATTTGCCCAGCTTCTCTCTGCCACGCTGTCAGCCCTGAAATGTGACTGCTTCCATACCCACCCCAGTCCTGCCAGTATACCCAGGAGAAATCCTGCTCTCCCACCCGAACACTCCCCTTTCATATCCCCCAATATTCTCTGTTGATCTTACTTCACAGGACGGGATTTCTGGGCTCTAGGCTCACCTGCCCAGAGGCTGCTCTTCGGGGCTAGAGCCTGGCACAGGGTATGGGGCACAGGTGTCGTCGGCAGGCGTGGAGGGGGAGGAGCAGGGCAGGTAAACAGCGCTCCAGAGCATCAGGTTCCGCACATGGCACACGGGGTACAGCACCTGGCAGGGAGAGACACGGGAAGGGTCAGCTGCTGCCTCCCAGCAGGGGGAGTTCAGCTCTGAGGGGTCAGTTCACTGGGCAGGTCTCATCTGGGACATGTACAGCCCACACCAGGGTCTGCTGACAGGTTTTCATCAGCCACACTTGGGGCTAGAATGACCTTTTCTGTCAGAGGCAGAACAATGCTGGCCTTCAGCTCCTCCTGAATGGAATCCTGCAATGAGTTCTCTGTGAATCTACACCTTCACAACTGATGGAATGCAGTGGCTCCTTAGGAGTGCTGAGGTTCCCTTGTGTGTTGTGTTACACCGTGCCAGAGGGAGCTGAACTCATTCCATGGACCCCAATCCACCACAGTCCAGCCTGGCTCCCAAGGAGACACTCATGGGTATATTCAGTACATGCAGAAGGTCTCTGAAGAGGCACCTTTCTCTTTAAAGGGATTCCTTGATTGTAGAATATGCGTTCTGTTTCACTTAAAAAACACCTGGGCTCATTTTAGTAATTCCACTCTTTTCCAACCAACTTCCCTAAGGAAAAGCAAGCAATAGCAGAGGAACAGCTGGCTCCACCAGACAGGCACTGGCCAGGCTCCCCAGGGAATGGGCACAGCCCCAAGGCTACCAGAGCCCTAGGAGCATTTGGTCAACGCTCTCAGGGACAGGGTGGGATTTTGGGATGCCCTGTGAAGGCCAGGGTTGGACTGGATGATCCTGGCAGGTCCCTTCCTAAATGAGGATATTCTGTGATTCTCTGAATGCTCTGCTTCCCTGGCACTGAGGAGGTGAAGGGCTCTGGGTTGCCTGCTGCTCTTAAACAACTCTGGCTCTGTAAGAGATGCAGCTGCACTATAGGCACATTTTAAAGCCTGAAGTAAAACCACAAGAAAATGAACCCAAAACAGGAAATTACCCAAACAGCCACGTGCAGAAGAAGTGTCTTTGTATTTTCTGAGAACAGGGGCCAAGTGGGATAAAGCACAGAAGGGCAGCTCAAGTGGAGACCTGTCCGCACAGTCACTGTGAGAGCCCTCCCTATGCTCCTCCTGGCATTTTCATGGAAATCCAGAGGCATACACAGCTTTAGGACCCACCCAGGCTGTGTCTGCTCTGCCTCACAAACCCTCCCCAGGAGTGTCAGGTGGGAAGGCTCCAAGGGCTCATTGCAGTGACAGCCCAGAGCCAGGGCATACTCAGCCAAGGAGGGCTCAGGGGAGTAGAAAATTCATCATTTTACAACCACTGTAGGCATATAAAACTCCTTCCTGCTTAGCCAGGGTTTAGTTTAGCTCTAAGAAACAACTGAAAGCCACATCCGTCATATACAAACCCACTGCACAGTCCTTACAGCTCAGTTTATGACATCTGATACTCTGACAAATAAAAGGTTTTAAATATTTATACAAGTCCTTGCAGTCCTAACCATGATGTCACTTGGTGTTTTCTCTCTTGTCCATGCTCTGCACCTCTGAATCCCTCACGTGACCTTGTACCAAGCACACAACTGAGCCTCTTCCCAGAACCTTCAGTGAGCTCCTACCACGGAGGAGCCAAACTGAAAACCTGAAGGTATCAAGTGAAACAAAGATACACTAAATAATCTGAGCCACTTTTTCTGTTTAGATTTAAAATGAATTTAGACACAGTGTCTAGGTTTGCAGGCAATTTTGTGTCACTCCTCTGACACAGCTCAGTTCTCCTGAGAGGTCTATTTATCAAACACTGAAATGTTTTCTGTTAGAAAAAATAAAATATTTAGTCACAGAAAGCACATTTCCAGAGCAGAGAAATTTCTGAGGTGGCATTTGACATTCCCCAAATATCAGCAAAATTAACCCAAGCCTTCAAACATCAGTCTGAGCTGGGTGTTCCAAGGTGAATGTCAGGGAGAGCTGAGCTGGCCTGGAATCACCTCTCTGTCCATGCTGACAGCTCAGAACCCCAGCAGGGCTTGGGCTGGAAGGGACCTCATGCAGTGTCACCCCTGCCATGGGCAGGGACACCTTCCACTGTTCCAGGCTGCTCCCAGCCCGATGCAACCTGGCCAGGGATGGAGCAGCCACCACCTCAGTGTGGTTGAACCCCAGGTGACCATGTCCCACTGCTGGGGTGTTTTTCCCACGGGAGGGGACTGGGGTACATACAGATTCCGACTGGGATGAGTAGAGCAGGTTTTTGAAGGCTTTGTTTGCTGCCCGCAGCAAAGACCAGACGGAGCAGGTCCGTTCCTGAGTGTGTTTCTCTCCTCTCTCTTTCGCATTGTTGCACAGGAATGTTCCAAAGAGGCAGGAGTAGGTGTGCTGCACCAACTTCACCTGCACAGAGCCACACACACACAGGGTCAGTTGGCACAAGGCATGGGCCTCACCTCCCTTCCTGGACCAAACCCCTCCCCCAGGGCCCCACACCAACCCATGGCATTTCTCACATACTTCCTTATAAACCAATTGCAAAGGAATGCGAGGGCAACGGAATCTTAAAATCATAACTCAACAAATTCGGGAAAAATGGAACACAGAAAGACAAAATATTTGTTCCTCATCAAGTCATGTTGATACAAACTCATTGCCCTCCAGGCCAGGCAAAGCAGAATCATGATTCCTCTGCTACAAAACATTTGTGCAGAACAGAAATGCTGATCATTAATCACTCCATGCTGGGCCCAGCTTAACTTCAGGCATATCAATGACTTCCTTGGGATTATTCAGATGTTTAAATGAAGACAAGTGGTTCAATACTGTAATAAATTAGGGGTTCACTCTACAAAGGCCAGCACAGCACGGGTATGTTTTCTCCCAGCCTGTGGAGATTTAGCAGTGTGCTGTGAAGCCAGTTACTACCTGTTCTATCTCATTTCACAACTGAGCTACTCGGGGACTGTACACGGGCTCAGTTACATGGCTGAGCTGGCAAGTGGTAATTCCAGTCAGCCACAATCACAGGAATGTGCCTTAAATCTCTCAGTGGATCAGACACTTCATAAAAACTTCTACTCTTCAGATTACTGGTCCTGCAGTCCATGACTGCCACTTCCCCAGAGATCTGAGAACTGACTTGGAGCATCCTGGGTGAATTCCTAATAGGAATGCTGTCTGCTTCCAAAGAAGGTAAGCATAGCTCCTATGTCCTACACATTTTCAGTGAAGAAACTGAAAAAAAATGAATTGAACAGGTTGTTTTTAGAGGAGTAGTATTCAAGTCAGAACAAGATCCAAGGAGGAGGCAGTTTGCATTGGCAGTAAGCATAATTTTTTTCAGGTTGTATGGATGTTTTACACCTCTTAGGTGAGACTATTCAATAAATAGAATTTATTTCTTTAAAGACTAAAAGAAGTCCTTGAGGCTCCAGCTTTTAAGAGTGAACAAACCCTGTGGGTTACACAGTGCTTTTGTCCCCTGTATCTGGGCAGCTTTCCTGTTTCCTTTACCAGGTGAGAGCATATATAGAATACACATATAAATACATATAAAATAATGGAATGGTCTGAGTGGGAAGGGCCATTAAAGCCCATCCACTCCCACCCTGTGCCTTAGGCAGGGTCACCTTCCACTACCCCAGGTTGTTCCAACCCCCATCCAAGCAGGCCTGGGACACACAGTGCCCCAGAAAGGTGGGAAAATCCACCCCCCAGGCTCTGCAGCAGTGTATGAAAGCAGCAGTCTCCCAACTCACAAGGAATGCTTCGTTAAACTCGAAGGAGCAGGGGAACTGCCTCTGGAGCTGATGGACACAGTCCAGCCACTGCAGAAACACCGGGCAGCGCTCGTTGAGGTCGTCTGAATTCTCCCCGTGGCCACAGCGATCTGCAAACTTGTGGCCAAAATCCAGCCACTCTGTCTCCACTAGCACCTGGAAACCCTGCAGGGAGGAGACAAGAGGAGAGGAGAGATAATGAAGTTCTATTTTTCTTTGGTTCAGTTTTCTGAGATGGTCTGAGGCTTGTGGGAATCACTGTGTCCTCTCTACTTCCCCTCAGCACTGGGCTCATTACTTCTCTTTACTGCTTTCCCTAATGCCTCTGTGCTCTGAACAGGAATTAGGACAGATAAGGATTCCCAAACTACATGAACAGGAAAGGGAATAAGGCAGGTTAAGTCCTCAGTGACTAGCAGGGAGGATCCTGGTATTAGCCCTATCTCATACGGGCAGTGAAAAGTAGGAACTTCATCTTGCCAAAGCTTCTGGATCATGATATCCAGTATTTGGACAAGTTATAGAAAAACTTCTCTTGAAAATGATGGTCAGATCCACTTGTCAGGAAGGAAAAGCATCCATCCACAACAGGACACCCAAGCTCAGGGAGAGCAGGTGCTTGTCTGTGCGTACAGCAGTCACAAGGTTGATTAAAGGTTCACTTGAGTGATTTTTCATGAAAAGGGCAAAGAACATTCCCAAAAAGTGCCTGGCTGAGCAGCTGAATGTCACACCTTGTCTCACAGGACCTGAAATCCATCACAGGGCAGGAAGGTTTTGGTTCTTAGTGGAAAGAAAAATTGTAGGGAATGTTTATTGAGTCAAAGGCTGTGATTAGAGCCAAAATAATGGCTGTGATTAGAGCCAAAATAATGGCTGGCAGCTGAAAAGCTTTAAATCTGACAGGACTGAAAACTCATTTTCCTCAATGTTTCTGCTCCTGGTACAGACAGCTACAGTTTATGGTTTGCTCTGGGTGACAGGGAAGGCTCAGAGTGTGCACAGCACAACTCTCCTCCCCAGGCAGGAAGGACAGGACCCTTTGGAGGACCAGGAGCAGATCCTGTGCCCAGAGTAGCATTTTGCCTGATGGATGCCAGCTTCTAGAATCCATGTGGAAAGGGATTCCAGGAAGTTTTCACACTTCCATCCAAAAGGCAGTTCCAGCTCCTGGTTCTAGTGTGTGTGAGGCTTTAAGCAGCAGCTCACAGCAGTGTTCAGAACCAGACTTCTGTTCTGGACAACAAACGCATCTTGCCCGTGGGCTGGCAGATGGAAGCCAGCCAGCACACATCCCACAGTGCTGAAAAGTAATGGAAAGGGGGAAAATCAGAAGAAATAATTGACAGAGGGCAATGAAAAAGTGCAACCGGAAAACTGTGTAGTTGGGAAATGCAGCAAAGCTGGGCTCTCTATCAGTGCTTGGCTGAGAACCTGCAGGGGTGCAGCACAAGCTGCAGTTGCAGCACTTTGTACTCCATATTCCTAAACTAAATATGGGGAAGCACAGACCATGACTGTGCAGTTACACCAGAGGGAATGTGAGCTACTCCTGAGTTACAGATGTACCTCCACCTGGGGGTAATGCAGACTATGGGTGACAAACTCCTGCCAGCTTCAGCACCTTTGCCAGGGGAGAAACCTGAAATAATTCATAACCAGCCTCCCTCTGAAGACCCCAGTGACTCCCAGCTGCTTTACCCACCTCTGTGGTCCTGTAGTAGGGGTCCAGCAGGAGCTTGGCCAGGGCCACGATCTGGGGCGTGCGGTCCCAGCCGTCGGAGCAGTGAACCAGCACCGGCCGCTGGTCCCGATCCACGGCGTGCACCACGAGCAGCGCGGATTTCAGGAGCACTGACAGGTGCTGCAGCCACTTGGTGCTCTCCAGAGCTGACAGCCAACTAGAGGGAAACCAGGCAAAACAGTTTTTGCTCTTTTAAAATGCTTTCAGGTTTAGATGTCTGAGTTTATCACGGCAAAGTTCCTGTTTTAATAAGCTGTGAATGTCACTCTGGAGCATTTTTCACTTGTGTCTTATTAAGGCTTTCCCAGAGGTGGGAGCAGCAAAGCCACCCAGCCAGCCCAAGGAACTGCCAGACTCTGGGATGAACTGAAGCTTTGGATCTACTTTGAAACCATGAAAGGCTTTAGCAGCAAATTCCAAACAGGGGAGTGGGAGGGAAAACAGGACAGGAGTAACTACAGTGAGGACTCCAGCTCAGAAGCTCCCAAGGTGAGGTGCCACCACAGGGTAGTTACCCCACAGTACTGGAGGGTTATAAAATATTCTCCTGAAATGACATTATAAATGAGTGAAGTACATGGAACACCACCACAATTTTCCAAAGGAGAGTCAGTGGTGAGGATTAAAGAGCTGGGAATAGCAGATCGGCCCAAGTGTAAATGCTCAGAAGCCCACCAGAAGAAACAACGTTCTGGTATCAATATTCAAGGTTACACTCTAATTTCAGAACTAATTTTCTATGTTCACTTCAATCAGAATAAACCAGTGACTTCCATGAAAATGGAAAAACACATCTTAGCACTATTACCAAGGGAAAATCCACTGAATTTCAATTTAAAAATCATCAGCAGAAGAATGTGGGTGCAGAAACATGGAAGCAAAGGCCCAAAGCTCCACTTACTTTCCTGGATCTGGCATTTGTGTGCAGAGCAGGCGCAGGGACTGGAAGCTCTTGCGGATGGAATGGATGTTTGCCATCCCCATGAACACTACTTCACAGTTGGGGTAATATTCTGCAGGGAAAGAGCAAGACAGAGGGAAGAAAGTAACAACTACCTTTGTAAAAGAAGATTTTTTTTTCATTAAAAACATCCTCTGTTGGTGTGGACAGATGAAATAATCTGTTTACAAAGATTCTGTAAGTGCTTGGAGCTCGCTGGGTATTCCAGACATGATAGCCCAGCAAAACAGGAAGCATTTAGCAAAGTCCTGCTGTATTTATTTCAAATGTTTCACTTCAGGTTACAAAAAGTAGAGTGCAAACCTCCGGGAACAGGGATATTTCTGTGCTCCAGGCCCCAGAATGTTTGTAAAAAGACTGAGAAACATCAAAAGATATGAAACATAAATATTATTTAATTGGTAATTTATGGATTTAAGTTAGACAGATTTCAGATTCCTTTTCCTAAGCTCTCAAAAAGGCTGAAATGTTACTTCATCCACTGCTTTCTTCTGAGGGGAATTGTCCATGGAAGCATCACACATGTGAGAAACACTGGGAGCACAGGAAAAGAGAAGATACATGGAATTACTTTGGATGTGCTCTAGCAACACTGGAGGCCTGGACAGACAGGACCAGTGCTCAGGAGGCACCTTAAGAGAGCCAGAAAACACCAGTTCAGTAGTTTGCCCTAGATTTAGTCTTCCCTCTGCTCTGATGCTTCAGTCTGCACAAGAATGATCACACAGTAATCAAAATGACCATTTGTACAGGAGAAAAACAATCAGGATTCAGGATCTGGAACACTAAGTGCTTGCACAAGAAATTTCAGGAGTCTGTGATGTTTTGTATAATTTGATTTCCCAACTCCATCAGCCCAACAAATGCTGGGCCAAACACAATGAGGGAGTGCAACTCCAGGAGCAGCCCTAGACAGTATCAGACAACTTCAGAGTCTTTTGTATTTTTACTGAATTATATCTAAAATAAAACACAACATAAATGAGCTATTTTTATACAGAGAATGAAGCCGACCTAAAAGTATCTGCAGAAAATTTAGCAGCAAAAAGCAATACAGGTTTTATTGAAGGTGATAAACTGTTTGAAAACCTTCACCACAGAATTAAAAAAAAATATATACAGGAAGAAAATCAAACTTCCTGTATACTCTGCTTTTCTGTTTTGAAATTTTACTCTCTGATGAAGAATTATTTAGTGGTTTAGAGGTGCTAAATAGAAACTTCATCTTTTTAAACTGGTGGATACAAATCAAAATGCAGCTATTGCAGCAAAGACCAAAATAAAAATAAATGGTCAAAAGAGCTTTCAATATCTTATCTCCAGTTTTTCTGTCTGGGATTTTTTCCAGTCTCTCCACCCATGGAATTTTAACAGGCTGCACTCATACCCAACAGTGACCATAAATAATACCTTGTTTATAAAACCACCAACTCACAAGTGCCAAAGAATACAGAAAATGGTGTTGCAACTGTATTACACATGCAAGGTGAGGCAGGATTGCAGTTGCTATGATATAAATACTGAAAAATGCTTCAGCTTTAGGGAAATTGCTGAGAAGCTGTATTTTGCACAGCCATTCTAGAATATTTTTCTCCTCTGCAGCCAGTGGGTTTTACAAGTTCAGGGGTTTTAGACATGAGCACACGGGACACCTTTGTCTCTCTCTAGTTCATACATCTGACTCAGCAGGGGAAAGCACTTCAGCAGATTCCACAGGGTTCAGCATTTACTGAGCACTGCTGCCAGCTGGGTTAATGGCCTGAGAACAGACTAATTAACAGCTCAACCTGCCCTGTGAAGGGCTGGGTGGGGGCTGCCATGATCCAGAACGTTCAGACAGATGAGCAGTGTCCAGGCAGTGCTGAAGGGTGTCAGGGTAATCACACTGGAGCAAATCCCTCTGAGTGACTGCCTGGAAGGCTGAGGAGGAATGTTCTTACCTGGGCACTCACAGCCACCCCCCTTGGCTCTATTGGCCACAGCTGCTGCGTAGGAGCGTGCATCAAGGATCAAAAGCTTCTGAGGCTGGATTGCCAAACTCTCTGCTCCTGAGGCATTGGAGATGGAGGAGTCTGGAGAGGAGGAAATGGGTGAGCAGCTCAGAGGATCCTTCTGACACTGGGTACAGGATGATTCCCTCAGTCCCACAATGCACATGCACTGGAGAATGGGGACTAAATACAACAGAGTGATTCTGTTACAGCAGTGGAGATCCAACTTTCACGTAAAGCTCTGCCCTCGACAGAAAAGCAACGGTGACAGCCTTACCAAATTCCACATCAGAGAGGTCCCCTCCGTTGGACAGATCTCTGGAACAATTCCCATTCATTAACTTGTTACTGTTGGACCTGGAGTCTGAGGCACAGGCTTTGGCTACGGACTGCACCAGGTGCTCATCGTCGGCGTTCCTCCAGCCCCACCAGCTCACCTCGGGCTGCCCGCAGCGGGAGATCACAGCCCCATTGCTCTGGTGCCTGGAAACAGGGGGAATACAGAGTCAACAACCAGGATGAAGAGCCCAGACAGCACAAAAAATTCAGTGGAGTGCTCCAGTAGCTTCGTTCCCACCAGGGACCATCATTCAGCTTATCTCCAACCTGGGATTCAGCTTCCCTACAGAATGATGGCTGTGACCACGGTCACTGACAGGTGAAAGTCAAAGCAAGGGCAGGAAGAGAATACAAAGCATCTTCTTGCTCAGTATTGTGGCCTGTTGGCCAATGAAAACAGGGGAGTGTTTTGGAACAGCAGGTGAGGCAGGAGAGAGGAATTCAATATGGACGGAGGATAACTGAGAACACCCTAACCTGGACACAGCTCTTGTCTCCTGGGAGGTGACATTCAAAAAAAATTTTTTTGTTTCACATGTCTGAAGAGTTATTACTTATTTCCTTAAATCTGACCTGGCTTCTTGTACTACACATAAAGAACAGATCTGGAATAATTAAAACTTACTGAACCATTGCAAACACGCTCTGACAAAGATTTGAAGACTCTTTCCTATAATCTATTATAAAAAGAGGACTGAAATGTATTATCACAGTAATTCCACTCACTGCCTTTATGCTGGCACATCCCCCTGCCGCCAGCAGCTCTGTGACTCCCCACAGAAGTGTTTGCAGCGGGCAGGAACAACCTTCTCCCTGACCTTGCCCACAGCACCCAGAATTCAGGGAGCTCAGCCCTGGAGAAAGGAGGCCCAGCTGTGGGTGCAGAGAGCCAGGGATGGAGGGGCCAGAGCAGCACAGACACAGCTTCTGGGGCACCTCAAAATATTTAATCACTGCCTCGTGTCCCAGCTGAAATATCCCAGCACTCATCCACATGGCTCTTCTCTGTTTAAGTCAAAGGATCTGTTTGGGTTGTGAGGAACCCTAAAACTCATCCAGTGCCACCCCTGCCATGGGCAGGGACACCTTCCACTGGCCCAGGCTGCTCCAAGCCCCAATGTCCAACCTGGCCTTGAACACTTCCAGGGATCCAGGGGCAGCCACAGCTTCTCTGGGCACCCTGTGCCAGGGCCTGCCCACCCTCCCAGGGAACAATTCCTTCCCAATATCCCATCCAGTCCTGCCCTCTGGCAGTGGGAAGCCATTCCCTGTGTCCTGTCCCTCTATCCTTTGCCTCCAGTCCCTCTCCAGCTCTCCTAGAGCCCCTTTAGGTGCTGGAAGGGGCTCTGAGCTCTCCTTCTCTTCTTCAGGTGAGCACCCCCAGTCTCCCAGCTTGCCTCCAGAGGGGCTCCAGCCTTTGGAGAGTCTCTGTGGCTCCTCTGGACTTGCTCCAGCAGCTCCAGGTTCACCTGTGCTGGGACCAGGGCTGGAGACAGCTCTGCAGATGGGGTCTCACCAGCAGGGCAGAATTTCCCCCCTCCCCTATGCCCATGCTGTTGGATCAGCCCAGGGCACAGGTGCATTTCTGGGAATAACAGCTTTTCAAGCAGAGCTGCCTCTAGGCAATGCTTTCCTCACCCAGGAGTCCCCCATGAACCCTGGATTTCCAAAGCATGCACCCGTCAATTACAATTCTTGTACATTATGATGCAGGAAAACATTTTAGAGCCTCCCTGCAAACAAACTGCCCACCTCAGCTTCAGGGCAGCCAGGACTTGTTCACTTCCCTCTAACCAGGGAACCTGGAGTGCTCAGGGTCAGCTTAACCTTTAAACAAATCTGAACACTCTCAGCCCTGAACAGGAAGCCAGCCCACCCAAAGCAGGCAGTGTTGACTTTTTGGCTCAGAGCACTGTGATGGATGTTTCTGGAGGTGTGACAGGCTGGTTTGTGCTGTGCTGTCAGAGCTGTCACCCCGGGTGCTGCGTGGCACCTCCTCCGCAGTGTCTCGGCGGGCACCGCGTGGGCGCCGCCGCCTCCTGCTCCTCATCCAACAGCAACACAGGGACAGGCTCTGTGGTGCAGAGCCTCCAAGTGATCAAACAGGCTGGCATAGGGGTTTGAAGCGTTTTTCATAGCTCTTTTATAATTGTTTCATATAAAATCCCTTCAGTGAGAGCAAGCACTGACACGCTGCGTTAAGCGAGGCAAAGGAAAAGCGATGTGAAGGCACGGCTCTTACACCAGGTGCCAGCCAACTGCAGGCACAGGGAAATGGATTTCTGCTGGAATTAATAGCCTTCCACAAACAGCTCTACCCATAGCAAATTAGTTCAGGAAAAAATACGTGCCAATCACTGAAAGGCCACCTAGTTCCCCGCTACGCTTGCACAAATAAAAGAAAATAAAACATCATTATACGTCTAAGAAATCTATTTTGAACAGAGCAGCTCATTTATTTTTCCATATGTTCTCCAGATTTCATTACTACCTGCTGCAGAATAATTTTCATAGGTTCATAAAGAGTTATATTTTCATCTGCAGGTCCTTGCCTTGCATTATACAAATAATGAAGAATCATTAGGCCAGAAGATGAGCTCGTTGGTGGCTGTGCAGCCCCACAATGTGCCCTGCACAAATCTGCCACGTTCAGAGGTACCAGAAATCAGCACAACAATTCTAGTTAGGGGCATGCTGGAGGGCTGAGGAATTCCAATCATTCCAGTTGGACTGGCCACAGGGATAAAGAACAGCCAGTGTGATGCTGAGATCCCCAGGGACAGAGCTGGGATAAGAGGGCATCACTCAGAGCTCAGAAACAAAACAAAACGATTCAAAAAACTTAAAACAAAACCTCCATGGAAAATTCCCTAGAGACAGAAAGCCCTGCAGCCCCCTGCAGAAACCAACAGTAAATCAGCCTTAGGTAACTCAAAGGCCTTTACAAGCTGTTGTACAGCTGCAGGATGCACGTACACCTCCTGCACAGGCTTCATCTTCCCCTTGTTCAAACCACCCTGGAGCACAACAATAAATCCCTCAAGTCCTTGTAACCACAGAGCAGAGAGGAGCAAGAGGGTAAACTGCTCCCTGTGCTGCATTTCTGAACCATCAGCACCATACTGGAAATCCCTTTGCTGCAGGTCAGGGATGTAACTCCAGGCAGGAACAGAATTTCTGTGTGCCACAGGATCCCTGGGCCTGTGTGGGGCTCACCCTCAGCAGTGCAAGGCCAAAGGACACTTCCACACAGAGAAGCCCCAGGGATGCTCTCATGATGCTGCTTCTGCTGGGCAGGACACCGTCTCCACTGTCCACCAAAAAGTCCTAAGAGCTTTCTCTGTAACACTGATTTTCTGGGGCCAGATTTATCTATATAAATTATTGTTCCTAGAGAGGCTGAGGCTGTGGCTGCCCCTGGATCCCTGGCAGTGCCCAAGGCCAGGCTGGATGGGGCTTGGAGCAACCTGGGATAGTGAAAAGTGTCCCTGCCCACGGCAGAGGGTGGAATCAGATGAGCTTTAAGCTCCCTTCCAACCCAATCTGTGATTCTATGACTCTATGAAATATGTGAAAAGGTTTAAAAAATAGGAAACAGAAAGAAAAACTGCAGGGTCTGGTGTGAGATTTCTTTAGAAATCTGATCATAGAATGGAAGCAACACTTCTGACAGTTCAATCCCCATGGAGCATTCCTGGAGCTTGTCTCCAAATCACCCTGCTGGGCTATTCAGCCTTGACTGCTTCACAGGACAATGAATTTCCTGCTGCCAGCATCTGTCTCTGGTCTCTGTCACAGTGTTCTGTATCTGAGACAAGTGGTTGGACTTATTTTTAAAAAATCCTGATTCCTTCTTTTTCCTCTGAAGTAAAGCAAAAAGAGGTTTATTAATGTGATCAATACTGAAACTAAAATTGTTAAGTCCCAAAATAATTTCAATGGATAAAAAATGTTGAATAAGCTCCTGCCCCTTACTCCATTGAAGTAAGAAAAAAAGCTGGGTTTATGTATATATATAACATATAAAACTATATATTGAATTCCAATCATAGAATCATGGAATGATCTGGGTGGAAAGGACCCTAGAACTCATCCTGCTCCACTCCCTGTCCAGGGACATCTTCCAATGTGCTCCAAGCCTAATCCAACCTAGAAATCCTTTTCCCCTCACTGCTGTGAGCTCTATTAGAGCCCAGAGTGATGAACTGGATGTCTTGAAAAATCTATTACTAAATGTCAAGATAAGGAAGAAAAAGAAATCAAAAAAGAGAAATACTTTTCTCTCCCTGATTTGAGGCTCAGCAGTCAAACTCCATGTGCAGTTTACCACCCAGAGCCTCAGCAGAACTGCAGAAAACTGAACATGGGGACAGAACAATTTCAGTCTCTGTGGTCTTCTGACTTTTCAATTCCTCTTCTATAAATCCCTGGAATCCAAGGTGTTCCCAGGAATGAGAACAAAGTGCTTTCCCTCTGTGCAGTGATGACAGCAGGGGAATGCTGCCCTGGGGAAGTGTGTTTGCAGGTGAGGTGTTCCTAAGTACACAACTGCAGAAAAGGCAAAAAAGCTGAACCTAAACCCATACATAAATCACATTATTCTCATTTATACACACATATTATACACACACACACACACACTGAGTCCTGGAATAATAAAATACCCAGGTTTTTAAAAGTCAGCACAAGCTGGAAAGCATTTTCCCCTTCCCAGAGCTGAGCAGAGGAGGGAACAACTCCTTCACAATTCCAAAAGAGACCACACTAAACCACTTTGTTGTTTGGGAGGAAAGACAGGAGGATTTAAAGATAATGGTTTGCTACCACGAGCCAACTTGTTCTGTCTTCACAGAACAAGAACCCTTCAGCTCAGTAAATAGAATTTTGTGGCCTACAGCTCTCCTGCCCTTGGCTCCTCCAATGCAAGCTCCAAGGTCCTGGCAGCTTTCCTGCTGCCCATGTTCACAAGGAATGGGTGCCGAGGCTCAGGGAATATCAGAACTCATTATCTTTTCAATACCTTTGTCATCTGATGTTTTAAAGATTTATGGGATGATAACCACTCCAGGGAAGGGATCATGGTATTAAATGACAGGTTTATAGGACCATGGAATGCTTTGGGTGGAAACAGACCCTAAAGCTCATCTCATTCCATCGCCTGCCATGGGCAGGGACACTTTTCCCTAAATGAAGGTGCTCCAAGCCCTGTCCAGCCTGGCCTTGGACACTTCCAGGGATGGGGCAACCATCAAATATCCACAAATTTAAATATATCTGAAAAAACAGATGCTGAAATGTATTCTCATTAAGGAAGCTGCCAAAGCACAGTCTCTCAGACAAGCAGTTTTATTATGAAGAGTTGTTGGACTCAATCTAAGGAATGGTCTGTGTAATTAAACCTATCTAAAATATGGAGATAGAGTTAAACTGTACATTAATTTTTAATCTGAGTTTTAGATCTCCTTCAAGTAATTTTGGTATTTGTCCTTGTTTACACTGCAGTCTGAAAATCAGCCAGATGAGTCAGGGAAAAGCCAAAGGAGTACCCAGGCAGGGAGGCCATTTATCAGTTCTCCTCTGATGTCTTCATCTTCCATTTTTTCATTTTCATATTAAGAAAAGTTAAAAATCAATCTTAACTGGGGTGACTGCCCCAGGAATGATTTGCAAGAGATGCAAATGCTGAGTGCTCCTCCAGTGTGTGTTTGGAATTCTAAATACAACCCATTATTCCCCCTTGGAGCACACATGGAGCATCTGCCTTACCCAGAGCAGCTTGAGCACCTCCCCAGATTCCCAGTTCTGACTTACTGCAGCTGTTCTTTGCCAGGACTGCCTGTTCCCAGCCTGCTGGAGGCTGCTGCAGCTGCCCCTCACCTGTACACCACGGCAGGGATGCGCTTCCAGGAGCGAAAGCTGGCCACGCTCTCCAGCTCCTTGTCCGTGATCCAGGCGGGAACGATGATCTCCTGGGGGTAACTGCCACACAGCCTGGGGGGAAAGGGACCAAAGTCAGACCTATGGAGCAGCTCCAGACTTCCCAGAGAGCACAGGGTAGCCCTGGAGGAACCCGGCAGCCCTTTTGCCAATTCCTGCTTCCCCAGATGTTAATGAAGTCCCTTTCTCCAGCACTAAATATGGAGCGATGGCTTTCTCCATCCAAGCGGCCAAAGCAGAGATTCCCCCTGCAGGGACACCAAGCCCCAGCTGGGAGTCACCATCCTGCTCAGTCAGAGCGCTCACACTGCTCCATCACAGCTGGGTGTGCTCCATCCTGCTCAGGCAGAGCACTCACACTGCTCCATCCTGCTCAGTCAGAGCACTCACACTGCTCCATCACAGCTGGGTGTGCTCTGAGCTGGAGCAGGGAGCAGCCACAACACCCTGTGCCCCCAGCTGGAGATCACAGAGCACCTTCTTCTGCTCCTGAAAAGGGCTTTTGTCTGCACTTCTCACAGTGTGTTTTCTCTTACTTATTCATCTACAAATTTAACTCTTCCAAACCTCTGTGGGTTTCTTTTAAAATACATGTCTGTAATATGTTAGAGAATAACAAACAGTAAAAAAAAGTCTTACAAAGTTCAAACTCCACTCTTTGCTCACTTAAGATCTCACTTAAGAATGCTTATTCTCTAACAAGCCACATCAAAACCTGGTATTTCCAAGCCTAAAAAAACCTGCAGCAGCTAATAAAACATTAAAAATTTCACGATTATAAGCCGCACCTCTGGGCATCTCGAGTTACAGTACAGGATGTGATCAAAGGTATCTGTTCTGTCACCATCTGTTGAGGGTAGGGCAGTGATCCTGATCTATGTGAGAGACATTCTGCTAATGGGCCATCCATTGAAACCAGGCAGGGCATTGTTCTTTATCTTTTCACAACCCATCCTTCCTCTAGAGTCATTTTCTGCTCATGGCCATTGAGTCCCACTGTGGGACTGATAAAATTACTGCATCCCATGGGGAGTTGCTCCAGCCAGAGGGAAGAGCCCAACATTTCTTACCAAGATAAAAACAGAGGTTTTGGGACACTAAGGGAGCCCCTTTCTCCACTGGACTCCAGAGGAAAACCGGATTCCTCCACATCACCACTGGAGCTCCGGAGGGAAACTGCACCTTGTACAGGAGCACTGCTCCAACTGAGCCACATCTGTCACTGCAGGAGGATGCAGCCACCATGGAATGGGACTGCTACCAACACCCTGCCTGACGGGTGTCAGGCTGTACTCTGACTTTGTCAGGGTTTGCAGTTTGTTTCTTTGTAGTACTGTATTTCTATTTTAATTTCCCTAGTAAAGAACTGTTATTCCTAATTCCCATATTTTTGCCTGAATGCCCCTTGATTTCAAAATTATAATAATTTGGAGGGAGGGGGTTTACATTCTCCATTTCAAAGAGAGGCTCCTGCCTTTCTCAGCAGACACCTGTCCTCCAAACTAAAACAGCAACTTTTCATTCTTAGTCCATATATCAGCCACACCTGATTATAAGCCGCACTTTGGGTTTGGACCAAAATTTTAGTCAAAAAGGTGCGGCTTATAATCATGAAATTACTGTACATTTTTTCTATAAACCAACAAAAAATTCATTATTCTGACTGTTTCCTCTTGTGAACTGTAGAAGTTGAAAAAAGTTTCAGTAATGGAGTGTTCTGAGCTGCAGTTTTGGCTGTGGAGGAGCAGCCCCAGCACTCACTTGTACTTCTCATTGATGTTGGAAATCCTCCAGGCATTGTTCATATCAAACCCCATCCGCTCCACTTCGTTCTTAAACCTGGAAGTTACATGTTCTCCTGGGGATAAGAGCAGAGTGGGAAAATGAATGGGAAATCAGGAATTAAGATTCCTACTTTGCAAAACAGAGAAAACCAGCTCATATCTCAGTCCAAACCCACCAGCAGCATTTCACAGCCTCATTCTGACACTGATGTCTCTCCCTGAAATTCCCAACTTCTGGAAATTCCTATTAAAAACCAATGCTGCAGACCAGAACCAAGGACATCAGCAAAGGAACTGAGATCCAGCAGCAATCCAAGTGGGATGGTGGGAAGTTCAGAACAATTTTCTATCAATGAGAAGAATGTGAAGCACTGGTGAAAGGGTCAGACCTGGAATGTGCCCTGGAACGTGGGCAATCCATTGAATATGCATTTGCAGCCCCAGGTTTCCTGTATGCCTGCAGGCAAGTCCTGTCATGTTTTCCAACATAAATTGGGCATTATTCCTCCCTGAGTCATGTGGAGATAGAGAGGCAAAATGCATAAATGATTGTTTGACACAAATATCAGTCACAAGAGCCTCACAAACTCCTGGATTAATATATTAAAGGAATGGAATGAGACCCATTTATTTTCCTAGACACTTTTGTTTTAAAGTTTCAACATAAAATGGCAAAAAAGAATAAGAGGACAAAGTACAGAAAATGAAACAAAATTTCCAGGTTTCCAGGGCTAAGAAAAGTGCTAAATTTAATGAGCATGTGAGCAGCACTGGATAAGTGATTCTGAAAGTCCATCCATTGCTTGTCTCTTTAAATTACTGTATCATTAAATCCTGAGGCAGAGCAGCACCCAAGGGGGGAAAATCTACTGAAAAATTAATGCTTTAAGTATTACATCTTTCCATTAAATATTTTAGAAAAGCCTTTAAGTCTTTCAATCCCCCAGATATCTGTAGATACATGTTTGATTCCAAGATGAAATGCACATGTCTGAAATGATTTTTAATGCCATGTTACAGAACAATTAGAAATAAATATAAACAGGTAAATTAAGAATATAGACAGCAGCCTAATTACAGGACTTAATTAACTACAGTGTTATAAAGATCCTTTATCAAGAGCAGAGGTGGAATTAGACAACATATTCCAGGCAGCAACCTCTGCCAGGTTTGTCCTTAGCAGTGACTTTTTAAATTTAAAAATTCTTTTACTGGAGCACCACAAGGATGGGCTTCCCCATCAGCTGCACCTTAAAACTTGTGCTACATCCTTAAGGATTTTTTTGGATAGCAAATAAGAATACTGGAAATATCCCAAATCCATGCTGCTCAGCCTGGTAGGTTTTAAGAGAAACACATAAAGCTACATGAAAATCAAATATTCTGTTTGATTTCTCCCTCTTAATTTTTAGCTACTGTGAAGCAACAGGTTTTCCTCTTGGAAACAAAACCCAAACCTTAATATTTTGTCCATTTCTCCTGGACTGCTGGTATTTCAAGAGGCACTTAGAGCCAACATTGATAATGTTTAGAAGCATCCCAATCCACTCAAAATGCCAGGGAAAGCAAGTCAGGTATTTTGTGGGCTTGTGCTTCCTATTAAAGCTGACTCTGTGAGCCACTGCCTGCATCTCTACTACAGGCAATGCTAACATATTTTTCCCAGAAAATATGTTCTGTTGACACTTGGATGGATTTTGAAGCACTTTAGTAGTTTTGTCTGTATCTACCAAATAATGGGCTCCTTGGACACAGAAGAGAAACGACAATGTGTCTTGGGACTGACTTCTTCAACCACATTCACACTGATTTATTTCAGCTATAATTCAGCTCTTTGAAGGAGAACATCTGCCCCCAGCCACAGGCAGCTACAGGGAGATAAAGTTATATTAAAGAAAATTATTTGATACACAAAGCTGCAAGAAAAAAATTGATTGATAAAAGTTAATAAAAAGGCAAATGTTGCTTCTTATTCTGAAAATGTCCAAGGCCAAGTTGGACTTGGAAAAACCTGGTCTAGTGGAAGATGTCCCTACCCATGGCAAAGGGTGGAATGAGATGGGCTTTAAGGTCCCTCCCAACCCAAACCACGATTCCAGGATTATCTCAACCTGGCATCAGGCTGAAGTCCCTCTGTTTCAGCCAGGACAATGGGACTCAGCAAGCCCTCTGCAGGTCTGCCAGTGCTCATTTCCCAGATGTAGTTAGGAGGGAAAAGCCCTGGGTGTGAAACTCTGCTCTGAGGAGTTTTTTGGCGTTTTCCAGAAGATACTAATGAACTGTGTGAAAAGGCACAGGGCCAGGGAGCTCCTCTTCCCACTGTGTGATCCCTGCTCTTTCCCAGACAGCACAGACACAAGAGCCTGTGCCCAGCTCTAGAGCAGCTCCAGCAGCAAGGACAGAATCCCAGGAACATCTCTCAGCCTGGCAGAACTGAGGTATCAGTTGCCTGAGGCAGTAATTCACGACTGACAGGAGATCACAGAGTGCCTGGGAATCAAAAAAGTGCTACAACCACCAGCATGCCAAGTTTGAGCTTTTATTTACTTGTGGCCTTCTAAAGTTCTGCAGCAAGGATGGTATTCCACTAAAAAAGATCACTGCCTTTGACTGTGAATGAACCTCAGGAGCAGCTCAGGGGCTCCCTTCTCCCCAGCATCCATCTTGGAGATCACTGCTCCAGACAAAACACGTGGCAACCAACCCAAAATGGTTTAGACTGAAAGCTGCTGCCATGGTGAACAAAACACTGCTGGTTCTACACCTGACTGACCGAATCAAACCCATGCCAGTGATTTCTGGGGATATGCAGGTGCTGCTTTGGTGATGCCAAGGCTGTTCCCACGTACCTGGCCGACACAAGTCCCCGTGCTGCTCCTTCTCACTGGCGTACACCTCCATGCACCAGGCGTGGTAGGCGAAGGAGAACAGGTCCTCGATCTTGGACGGGGGGCGGATGGCATTGTTCAGCCTCTTCAGCCAGTCCTGACACTGCTCAAACGTGGAGAACTGACACCTGGCCCAGAGACAAACATTCCATGGGTGACTTTCAGTAAGAGAGGCCACTCCAGAAGGTGACAGGCTGAGCATGAAAAGCTCTGTGAGAGCACAAAGTGAGGATAAACACTGTATTGACAACTTCCTTCCGTGTGCACTCTAATGGGAAGTAAAAGGAAACTAGTGGAATGAGTAAGGAAACACTCAGGGAGTCAGGATTGACTGAGCAGCAATGTTCTGGGACTGGGAATAACCAGGGTGTGCTGTGCCAGAAATGAGGGGGACACTTCTCCATGTGTTACCTATGAAACCAAGGTAAGCTCATTCAGGTTAAAGACAGGAATGTGTTACAGCCCCTTCTGACTGTTGGAACCAGGGGTAAACTTGGGAAACTATTCCACACATTATAATCGACTATAATATCATTATAATCTAACACAATATAACTATAACCACAGTCCTGTAAACAAGAACAGGCTGGGAGAGCTGGGGGGGCTCACCTGGAGAGGAGAAGGCTCCAGGGAGAGCTCAGAGCCCCTTCTAGCACCTAAAGGGGCTCCAGGAGAGCTGCAGAGGGACTGGGGACAAGGGATGGAGGGACAGGACACAGGGAATGGCTTCCCACTGCCAGAGGGCAGGGATGGATGGGATATTGGGAAGGAATTATTCCCTGGGAGGGTGGGCAGGCCCTAGCACAGGGTGCCCAGAGAAGCTGTGGCTGCCCCTGGATCCCAAGAAGTGTCCAAGGCCAGGAGCCTGGGACTTGGAACAACCCATGGCAGGAGGTGGAACGAGGTAAGTTTTAAGGTCCTTTTTAAACTCTTGTCTTTCTGGCTTTGTTGGGAAGCATAGACTGAGCTTTGCCAATGTTACAGACTAACAACAAGCAGAGAGAATATTCCCTGCACAGGAGAAACCAATCTTCAAAGCAGTGCATTAAAATTACATTAGCTTTTCTTTTCAAAAGGATTCCTGGACTCTTTAGAGTAAAATGGTGGAAATAAAGCAGTGATTTATTTTGCTCTGACATTCTTCTTTAAGATTTTATAGTTATGAAATATTGCTCAGGTATTTCCATTCGGCTCAGTCCTGGTTAATGATGGCATCTGCATTCCCTGGGGGCAGATTTATCTCCCCTACCTGCAAATAGCTCAGAGCCACAAGGTGGAAAGGAAAAGCCATGTCCAACATCTCCCAAGAGCTGTGAGGAACTGCAGCCTGAGGGGTTTATTTATTTCCCATCACTGACTGTAAAGCAAGCCCAGACTACTCACTGAGACAGGATAATTCTCCATTAAACATCCACACTCAGACAAGATACATCTCACCCTAAATTCTTCTAAATTCTTTTGAAGTTAGTGGTGTAAATAACAAGTATTATCTCCACTTGGATTCTATTTCTCAAAATACAAAGTTTGCTCATGAAAAAGAACAAGAATATATTCTAGCTCTTCTGTCTCAGTCCCAAAACTTCACTATCTACCACTCATCACCAAGCCCTCAGTCTTGGAGATGCAGTCTTGAGAGGAAATTGATAAGGATGGCAAAAATACAAATAATTTGTATTCATTCTACAATTGAAGGGAAATAACAAATTAATGTAGGGAGGAAGGGTGACTTTCTTAAATGTCAAGAGCTACAAGTGAAGAGGAAGTTAAACATTGAATTCAAATTAAACTAAATATTACTTGTAAAGTAAAATCAGTCCTGGTGAAAAAACAGCCTTTCAGGAAGCAGCTGACCTGTTAAACATTCTGAGTGCTCAGAGATGGCCGGGGTTACTTTCATTACACAAAAGGTACAGCCAGCAAACATTTAATCAAAAATAAATGTTCCCTTCCTAATTAAAGTTCATAGATCAAAATTAATTTCTGCAGGAGAAAAGTTTAAAAAAAAAACCAAAACCCAGCAAGGTGCAGCTCAGGCTGGGCAGCTCAGAGAGCCCTGCCTGGGGTCTGGAGTCTGGGGAAGGACAGCCAGGAGTTCTTGCTGCCTGCACACCTGCATTTACCACCTTCCTTCACTTTCTCTTCATTTATTCCCTCCTTTTCTGTTCCAGGAGGTTACCATGCCTCAAGGATAGTGACTGTACCCTCAGGGGGGTTGAAAATGCAGGCTGGATGAAGCCTCCAAACCTCAAATTTGATTAAACACATTTGCAATGTGTGTATCAGTGGCTTTATCTACTTCTGTACCTACTGACACAGAGATATTGATATATCTGTAATATATTGAAGCAATGTATTATAACTGATTGCAAAGCAGGGACACAGTGAGACTAAAATCAGTTTCAGAATAAAATCAAGATTAGCCATGTGGTCTCAGAGCAAGGTTTGCTGCTGTCCTGAATCAAAACGAGACACACAACCCACCCTGTATAAAAATCAGAAAAAATAAAAAGTTTTGGAGGGAAATCAAGTAAGAAACCCCATTTCCTTGAACCATCCCAGCTGCCCATGGCACCTGGAAAGGAAATTTCCCCCCTTTAACACTGAGCCTCTCCTACCTTATAACCTTGCAGTCCTTGCAAGTCAAGTGAAGCTGGAATATATCCCGGCACTCCACACTCTCAATGAGCTGCAATGGAACCTGCAATTAAACACATCCCATTATTTCATTGAAGCAGCAGGAAAAGCAACTTCTTTGCATATCTCCCAAGGATTTATTGTAGGCTGCAATGTTTATGAAATGAATGTTCATGAAATCTGAAGAGAGGGAAACAAAGGAATCCATGTGGAATTACTTCAGCAGCTCTGGAGTTTGGGACCAGGTATTCATATTCCAGCTCCAGACATGTGCAGACCAAAAGCCTTAGGGGATCCCATGGGAGCAGCTGAGAAGGCTGCAGGAAAGGCAGCAGACACCCCAGCTCCCCTCTCATGGAAGTAGTTTTCTTTCTTATAGGTCCAAATTTAGGACTCTTCATACATTTTTAGCTGATGGTATTGAACAAGAACTGCTAAGCAAGATCCCCTTAACAGATTGCTGCAGTCTGGATGATTTCCTATGGCAATATCCAATATTTCCTCCTCAGGGAAAAACCCTTTGGCCTGTTTAGATCAACACTTGTAATGGAAACACTGAGTTTAGAGTGATAATGCAGAATCTTTGCCAGCTGAAGTGCAGTTATAGACACTGTATTGGTCAGGCAACACATGAGAGCACATGCAAGTACTTTTAAGGATGAGAAAATCCACAAGATAAAAATATTAACTTTAAATATTATTTTTGGAACCTTACCTGAGATGGGTAAATGTACACTATTGCCTTAAGTGAAGTCCTAAATAACTGTCTAAATTTAGCTAATACCTGTAATACCTGTGAAGCACAAATCTGAATTGTTTAGTAGATTATATGGACATTGCACAAGGCAATAAAACCTCTACTATCCTTTAGCAACATTCAAATACTCTGATTTTTGCCAACACAGGACTAAAATCCAGCAGTTTAAGATGTGGCTGAAGAGCCAGGGCTTCTCCACATGCTTGGGCAAGTTCTTGAAAGTCACCTCCAATCAAAGCTCCAGGATAAGGAATCAAGACAGCATCTTCTCAGGCACCACAAAACTTAAAAAGTACCTCATTTTGGTGGAATGAAAAAAGGAAATGAACTAAAAACCAGCAGGCAAAATACAAACCAGTCTCAAAAATACAAACCAAGGGAAAACCTCCGAGCAGGGAGATGTCTGGAGCAAGCTCAGGGGAAATGCTGTGCCCAGGAGAGGGATGAGAACTCTGCTGGCTGGGGAAGGGAGGCACAGCTCGGGCAGCACCTCACACAGAGCCCAGAGCTCACAGCCCCCAGATACAACAAACAGGGAGTTTTTAATGCTCAGCCTCCCCCTTGTACATGTCAGACGACAACCAGAGGCAGCTCTGGAGCCACCAACCTCCCCCTGCTGTGCCCAGCAAGGCTGGGACAGAGGAGTCACTCTGCTCCTTCTCTTGTAACTGGACAGGAAATGACACAAAATCCATGGACAGGACTTGGCAAGAGGGTGTCTGACTCCACAGCCCAGTAGTTTGGGTTTTCAAATCTGGATTTGAAATAAAGCTGGAACTTGAATTTCTGTCCCTGTTTTCAGCACTGGTTGAGATCTGTGACAGAATCAGTGATGTGAAGGGGGCAGGAAATGAGAAATCCCTCCTGTGAGAGCCCCTCTGTGCCTCCCTAGGCTCAAACTGACTGTGGGTGACTCCAGCAAAGCAGCACAGGACTGAAGAGCAGCAGCACAGACCTCATTCCTTCCAAGCCTTCTCCTGCTTGACCCCAGACTGCCAGGCAGGTAAATGGTCAGAGTTTTGTCTGATCAATGGACAGGAATGGAGTTCAGACTGGAGAATCTTCCAGTCTGTCCTCCACACAGACCCACTCGTAATTGCCAGCAGGATTTTCTCCATGGGAAGGGCAGTCAGGCAGCGGCAGGAGCTGCCCAGGAGCTTTGGAGTACCCATCCCTGGGGGTGTCCAAGGAAGGACTGGATCTGGCACTCAGTGCTCCAGGCTGGGGACAAGGTGGGGATTGTGCAGAGGATGGACTCCATAGCCTGGGAGGGCTTTTCCAACTTAAATGATTCTGGAATAACTTTTTTAAATCTACTGAATTCAATGACACTGACATGGAAAGTAAGGTATCTTTCCCAGCTGAGTAAAGATTTCAGACTTGCTTTTTGAGTCCAGGGCTGCTTTGTCTGTTATCTTTTTATTCCCCAAGCCCTGTTTTATTCTGTTTTTCCCCATGTTCATCTTCATTTAAGCAGTTCTTCCCCTCTTCCCTCCTCCTGGCATTCTGCTTGTGGCTCTTCTTCCTTCTGTCTGCACTCTAACGACAAAATAATTCCTCTCCTCCTGTGTTATTTTTAATTTCCTTCTTCCAAAGCCCCTCCTTGCTTCCTGCCCTTTCCCTGTGCCCTCTGCTCCCCAGCCATCCATTCCCCTCTGACAGCCCACCAGTGATTCCCTCACAATCTGCAGCTTTTTCTTCAGGACAACCTTCCCATTAATCTCTTTAATTTTCCTTCCCAGTCATAAAAATCTGTCCTCTGGTCCTGTGGTGTTTTCAATCTCCTTCCTGGCCATTATTCTTCTCCCAGCAAAGCTCTGTGGAATTATCTCCCATCATTCCCTCCCTCCCTCCCTGATAACCTTCCCTTCCCACTGCACATCCTTCAGGCTGCTGCCAGTCCGACACCCAGAGCCCGTTCCTGGAAGAGCCATCAATTCTATCTGCAGGCACTTCCCTCTAATAATGGCATGGAAACCAGGCAGGGAGAAGCAATCATTTTTGCTTTTATAAGAATAAACATGCATTGTTATCTGAGGCAAATTACATCCCATTATAGGGAGTACAGGAGCATCCTGCTCTTGCAGTATCTCTCTACTGTCTCTTATTTGAAATTATCTAATTTTAAATAACAGCAACCTTCCACAACTCCAACTTTTTATTTTTGAGGGGTTTTTAAAATTATTTTGATGACTGGAACTGTCTGTTATCTAAGAGCAGTACAAGATATATTTAGAGAATTACAGCTCTGTAGTTACAAAAAGCACAAGTTACATCTTCAGTGCAATCCCCCCACAGCCCAATCCATGCCCACAATTCCCAGTGGGATACAGTGGATCATGGCCAGGCTGCTGCAAGCACCAGTGACCCTGCTACAGACCCTCTCCAGGACCTCCTGGGGCACCTGGGAGCTGGAACTGGGATTTCCTCCTTGCTTTCCCAGCTCAGAGCTGGGGTAATGCCAGGGTTGTGGTGCAGGCTGGTGGCTGTAACAAGCACAAGGCCAGGACTGGGTGTCCTGGAGCGTGGGATGAGGTGGCACATGGAGGCACTGAGGGTGCAAGGACAGCTCTGAAGGGCTCCAGGGAGGAGGGAGCTGAATCCCCCCCGGGCTCCTGGAACCCACAAGGAATCTCTGAAGCAGATTTTTCTTTTAATTACAGCTGATGACACTTTGGGTTTGTCTTGGAGGCCACCTCTGAGTCCCCTCTTGTCTCACAATTGTTGTGCTCTGAGTGTGAAGAATCTGGGCAGCATGGCCTGAGGACAAGACAAGGATTATGCCACTCTCCAGCAGGGATGAACCACAACAGCCATAGACATGAGGAATATTGCAATCTAACCATTTTTCCAAGCAAGGGAGAACTCACACTAAAACTCACCTCCTCATCAAAGCCCACCCCCATGACTCTTCTTTGGTACTGTGTCCAAAATCCACCATTGGAAAGAGATTACATGCAATCCATGCTTCTACAAACTCCACTAAAATGTTAATTCTCCCATCAATGCAATTAGCTTACAGGGAGGAAAGTGATTAAACAGAAACACTCAGCAGCTGCAAAGTCTGACATTTTCTTAAGGAATCAATAGAGTTGGGCCTGGGAACCAAACCTCCCCTGTGCACCAAGAGATCCCTGTTGAGTCTGCACTTTTATCCAGTGGATAAATGTAAGTCAACACCCCTGAATGTCATAATCCCCCCAATTTATGCATGGTCTGTGGGACCTTTTGTTTTTGCATTTGAAACACCATGTTCCTATTAGCACTGAGATCTAGGAAATTATCCATGGGAAAGATCTCCACACACAGCCCTTTTCTGCACTGTTGCAATGGGAACATTGACAATTTTGAATGGATTTATTTCCCAGCCCAGGTGATCTGGAGCTCTGTGCTGCTCACTGAGGTGTCACAGCACCATTTTCACAGCCAGGGAATTGTAACCAAATAAGAGGGAAAAGCCACACCCCAGGAATGAAGAATTTCATACAGGTATTTGCTGAACAGCTGTGGTGGCATAAAAACAAGGAAAGAATCAAGATGAACTCAATCAAAAAGCACTCAGTGAAGATTTGAGTTAGAAAATCACCATCTGATCAAGAATTTTGGTCAACAATACCCAAAAGGATTACAAGTGCCAATATTAAAAATTCAAATACAGTTCTTCATTACTGAAGAATGTTTTATCTTTAAAGACATCCCAAGCCCTCCCTGCCTTGGATTTCAGTGGAGTTCATAGGAAGTTATTAGGCATATATATGGTTACAAAGAATGATTTATATACTACTCTACCTCATACTCTGATTATTTCTAGTTAATGATGCTGATGATAATGAGATATCACACAGAATGAGAAGGCAGAACACTGTATGTGAAAGTCAGGGAAGAAAAATTACCATGAGAATATTGACAAGCTTCTGTGGACTCTTCCCTGAACACTACCAAGGAAGGTGATTTGAGAAAACATCAATTCTTGCTATGCTCAAAAATACTGAATTGAAAATCCCTATAAAGCAATATCCCTAATTATCTTAAGGACAGGAAGTGCAGTTCATGCTCTAATGGCTTCTCTAATAATTGATGGCTTCTCCATCATTCCCTGGCATTCCTCAGGACACTCTTGACTTCCAGCTGGTGGGACTGGTCAGTGTGAGCACCACAGCACTGCCCAGGACTGTCCAACACCACTTCACTGTCTGGTACCACAGCAGGTGCAGGTGGAACCATTTTAAGGAATGGACACTTGGAATAAAACTCCCTAAAGAAATGCATTGAAGGTGAGGTCCCATTCCTGACCTGCTACATCAAAGACTGCACTCAAACCACTTCTGGCACAGGACTTCAGCAGCTGGACCCACTCCCACCTTCTGGAGCTCCAAGCAAGGCACAAATCAGGTTTAGGTGCTCCAAAAGCCCCTTGGAACTTGGACAACTCCTCCCCACTGAGCTTGGGACAACAAGTGGCTCACACAGCCAGCTGTGAAGGTTAAAGGATGTGACATTTCCTTATGACATCTGATTTTCAGAGCTGCTGAGTCACCTTTTGCTGCCTAAATACATATTTACTGTCCACAAGAAATCTATCTGAACATCAGAAAAAGATTTTTCATCCTTAAAAAGGGGGGATCACTGTACTCTTATCTAAATTCTGTTATTTCCATTGAGATCAGAACATCTAGAAGCACTTACATTCACAACAGATTCTTTGAATTTGATGTGGAGCCTGTAGTTGGAAAGGGCAATGATGGCATCCTCTGCTCGTCCCACGTACTCTGTGCTCTCCCCATGAAGCTCAATGAACGGCACCTGCAGCAAGGCAGCAAAAATCTGATTACAGAGACCATTTCCCAAAAGTCTGCCCCTCCTGCAGCACAAGAAATCGAACAAAGCCTGCTGAGAATTGAGCCCTGTTATTGCTGCTAAGGAGGAACATCAGGTAAGGTTGGCTCAGAGGTTAATTGCAGCCTTTTTTTGAAACGATCCCTTATTTTATGTTACTTTTCCTCAGTGGTAAGTGCCTGATCAGGAAAAGCAATGAATTTTTATGAAAAATATCCTCACATTTTGGCAAGGAGGCTGACAAAGCCCTTGATTTATGCCCTCACTCCTTACTTAATGGAGAGTGGCATTTCCATAATGTTATTAAATTTATCGTAAAGTAGGCACAACATCCAGGATGAATAATGCTCCCTGCTCTTTCCCCACTATTCACCCAGCAAGCCCAGGTAACCAGCCTAGGCTGCATCCCTAAATGCTACAAAGCTGAGCTTGAACAAATCAGGCTTTTTGCTCCCTGTTTCTCACAGTAAATATGAAAATCCACAAGCTTCATAAAGTCAGAAACCTGCAGTTCATTACATCACACATGGAAATTGTCACTGGTTAATTAAAAACGTGACATAAGTCCAGTTTAGCTGAGCTGGGTGGAAAGTGTAAATGCTCAACTTGAAAGTCATCTGGTTTTACACCAAAGTAGCTTGAATCAAATAAAAATACTTTATATAACAGTGAAACTCTTCAGTTGATGCAAGAGTGTCTACATGGAGAGCCAGGCTGGGAGAGCTGGGGGTGCTCACCTGGAGAGGAGAAGGCTCCAGGGAGAGCTCAGAGCCCCTGCCAGGGCCTAAAGGGGCTCCAGGAGAGCTGGAGAGGGACTGGGGACAAGGGATGGAGGGACAGGACACAGGGAATGGCTTCCACTGCCAGAGGGCAGGGATGGATGGGATATTGGGAAGGAGTTGTTCCCTGGGAGGGTGGGCAGGCCCTGGCACAGAGTGCCCAGAGAAGCTGTGGCTGCCCCTGGATCCCTGGGGGTGTCCAAGGCCAGGTTGGACATTGGGATTGGAGCAGCCGGGGACAGTGGAAGGTGTCCCTGCCCATGGCAGCATGGGATGGCACTGGATGGGCTTTAAAGTCCTTTCCAACCCAAACTATTCCATGATTCTATGAAGAAATTTTAAAATATCTGCTTTTATGCAACAGAAGATTTTGGCTTCACAATAACCAGATGTAAAGGCAGTGTTTAATCAGCTTAATGCTTCTTTTTCAAAACAACAGAGTTCTAAACTATGGAATAAAACCTGACCCTTGGAATTAGTGCACAGATAGCAGTGATATTTTTCAGACACTTGAAGGAATTTCTTGTAATAGAATGCCCATGTTCTCTGTCCTACCAACAGCACAGCAGTATTTAAGAGGAAAACAAGTTTCTGTGCTAACTGTGAATTAAAATTCTAGAGGAGAGGCCAGAGAATCCATAACCAACTGGAGGCAGTGTGATTTGAACAGGAGCAGTGTGGTGATTACCTGAAGGTTCTCATCCTCTCGGATCAGCTGCTTCCTGGGAAAAATCTGATTAGCCTGGATGCATTCAAGGCTGTGCTGAGTCTCCTCATCCTGAGGAACAAAGTGTGACAGTCACCTGCAGCACTGGCACCTGCTGCCACCTTCCCCAACCATCCACAGCCAAGGAAAAGCTCCCACAGGATGAAGTGTCCAGAGAATTCCAGGAGCAGTAACTCCCTGAAGTTTCCAAACTCTCCAACACAGCTCCTCAGACAACAAATTCAGTAATAGCAACGGCTTCCCTTCCTACAGCCTGATTAATAAAGTCATTAAAAGCTGGAAGATTTATAGCAGCATTAGGCAAAAAGCATTAGCACTCTGTCTAAAACTCAACAACCCCACATGTAAACATTAATTCCCCAATGTTTTTCCCATTTTAAACTCTTCTGCTCTGTCACAGACCCTCCAAAGCCCCTTTGCTCACCATGACAGGCCCTGGGCAGGAGGAGGAATCCTCGTCTTTACTTGCAATACTTTGAGCTCTTCGCTTATTAAAATCTAGAAAATCAAGAAAGTATAGTGATGAAATGAGATTCATTTTCTTTTGGCAAATAAATTAACTTTTAAAGACTGTGAATGTAACTGTTAGAAAACTGAGAGCAAACAGTAATTATGAAAAGACGAAATCCATTGAAGCTCCATCTCCTGAGAGCCAAAATTATTTCAAAATGTGTCTGGTTCCTTCTGTTCATCCTGAAAAATTACCTTTGGATGTGCTGCTGGGAGAACACCTGTGTGAAAGCAGCAATTAGATCAGTGTTTATATAATTTAAATTAAAACATGTTCATCTTTCTGGATCCCCCGGAATTCTCTCCCAAGTTGTTTGCAGATGGTGAATCAGAAATCTGTGGGTTACAAATCCAAAGGGATTGTTGGGATCCTTTAGGCTGATCTGGAGTGGAACCACAGTCTTTGGATACTCCTGGAACAAGCTTGTTTCAGCTCTGGCTTATGAACTGGAATACTTACTGGGATAAAAATCCTCATTTCACACATATGGCTCATTTTGGATATCCATGGATAGACCAAAATATCCATTTTCCTGCACTGACCTTTCCAGGAGTTCCAGACCACTACACTGGGGACTTGCTCTCTCCACTATCCAACAACCCCACAAACTTTGATCATCTGGGGATATTAACACACCCTTGAGGTTTATGCAAATCACCCAATTAGGAACCTAATGCCTGAAGTGAATACAGGAGTTACAGTTTGGGTTTGAGATCAATTTTACACTCAGCTTTTTAAATCCAGGTAGGTTCTTCCCTTTTCTGCTCAACAGGGATTCACTCAGGTATTTATGGGGTTTGCAGACTCTGGCACACAAAACTTACAAATGAAAATACATCACACGAGTGCAGTCAGTTCACATCCAAAGTTCAGAACTCACATTACTTCTAAATATATTTCAAATTATCAGTATTGAGGCTGACAGAGAAAACCTCTTCAATCCATCAGCTTCTAGCACTGCAGGGAGCCCTAAACACATCCATGGTATGGAATATTGACAGAGGGCAAAGGAGCAGCAGCTGCACATCAGGTATCTTCAATATGTGTGTTTGTAAATATATTTACATAAAAGGGAGAAATGATGAGAAGAATCGAGCTCAAACTGCCATGGATTCACTAAAAATTAATGCAAGAAGTAGATACAAAATCCTGGGACACCCAGAGAGGGACTTGGGAGAAGGGATGGAGGGACAGGACACAGGGAATGGCTTCCACTGCCAGAGGGCAGGGCTGGATGGGATATTGGGAAGGAATTGTTCCCTGGGAGGGTGGGCAGGGCTGGCACAGGGTGCCCAGAGAAGCTGTGGCTGCCCCTGGATCCCCGGAGGTGTTCCAGGCCAGGTTGGACACTGGGATTGGAGCAGCCTGGGACAGTGGGAGGTGTCCTTGCCATGGCAGGGCCCTTCAAACCCAACCCATTCCAGGACTGTATGATATAAATATACCTTGTTATTTCAAAGAACTCCTTCGGCTTCACACACAATTATCAAAGAAATACCAATTTAATTTTAAAAATTTGCTTTATTACAAAGTTGAAGCTTGCTTAGTATCTCTGAGGAAAGTTTTAATTTAATAGGCACTATGCTGGAAAAAATTCTTTCATACTTCAGTTTGATTAGACATATATAATTTATAACTGTATTGTATAACTACCTACACATTAATAAAACCAGCATTAGCCTAGAAAATTGGTTTTTTAAAAAATATCTTACAACTGTGCTCCCAAAACCCAGCATAAACCTCCAGCAGAGACTTCCCAAAGTACCAAGTTTCAGCCTAACTCCTGCATTCAGTGCAGAACAGTTTCTACTGTGACAGTGTGGCTTTTTCCATGTGAGAATCTTCCTTTTTAAGGTGAATTTTGGGAAAGCTGTGTGGAAAAAAAAATCTGCCTGTTTCAGTTTGGATCAAGATTATCAGATCCAAAGGGTGATGCTGCCAAGATAAATGGTACAAGAAGTTATAGGACTGGTTCTAAAGCAAACACTTTGCTCTGGATGCTGCTGGGCATCAGTGAAACGCTTCAGTGACTTCCCTGCCACCAAAGGAGGGCTGAAAATTGCTGACAGAAATAACAAAAAGGCTGAATTGTTACAATGAGGCTCTCTGAGCTGATGGACAATGAATACTTGGAGAGAAATCATTCCTTTCCCATCATGTCCATGAGCTGATCCCACTCCCTCCAGCAGCTCAAGGGCACTGGGCTGAGCAAAAGGCAAAGGGAGCAGCTCTGGGAGCAGGGATGCACCACACACTGCCCAAACCACACCTGAATCCACATTTCTCTCTGTCCCAAAGCTTCCCAACCCATTTCCAGTTCACCAAACTCTTTCCACGGGAACAGAAGGAAGATCCCAGTGTCTGCTGACACCTCATAAGGGCATTTCTGGCTTTAGAAGCCTTGGAAGTAAGAACATTCCTCATCTCATCAACCCCACCAAGCACTCCTGAACCCCTCCACTGTGCTGCCCCAAGGGACAGCTGGGGACAAAGCCAGCCCAGCACCAAGTGCTGCACAAACCCATCCTCAGGTTAATCCACACCTCTTCTAGGACTGCAGAATGGAAGGAGAATTCTCATTTTGTTCAACTGCAGCTCTGTCCTGACAGTAAAAGCCATTTTCCAGAAGTGAAATGGAAAGGTATAAACACAGCTCAGATAAAAAAGCCTGGCCAGGAAAACAGCCTTAAATTCACACTCCTCCTTATCAACAGGATCACATAAAAATAGCAGCCAGCTTACACACAGAGCAGTGAAACTTGGTTTTACTGGCACAAATATTGGGTTTGGTCAGGACTGAGGCCAAAAAAAGGTGATGTTATCAATTCACTGTCTGCCCTTTTACCTGCAATTCCGTGTGCATTAAATTATGTCAAAGAAGAGAATGGTCTTGTTAATTCTCCATCCTTCTGCTCTGCTTAAAAGGATAAATGATGAGCAAAGGTTGTAACCTCAGACTCTGTTCAGCCTCCATGGGAACATCTTAATTACCTTTTGTTTCAGATGTGCCTTCTGGTTTAAATTATGTACATAATTAAGAGTAGCAATAACCATCTGTTTGCCAGTGATTCTAAACAAAAAAGATCAGCTAAATAAAGGATTATTTAAATTCACATATATTTAAATGCAGTTGGACTTCCAGAAAGGAAAAGGAAAAACTGGAGGGGAAAAAAGTGAAAAGGAAGAATCCAAGCATTTCACCTTGTTCCCTTACCTTCCCCATCCAAATTGAATTCCATTTATTTTAATACCAAAAGCAGACTGAGCTGGCCCCTGAGCAGTTTACATACCGAGGCACAGTTGCCCTCTGAGTTTGGAATTCAAATCTTTTGGCAAAGGAAGATTAAAAAATTTGAGAATTGAACATTCAGGAATGTGCTGTACCTTGAGCAAAAGATGCTTCTGTTGCAAACTGAAACCACTTCTCCCCCTTTGGCAGGTGGAAGGGAATTTCTGAGATAAGGATAAACACTCAGTTTCCCCTGTTTCAGTCCCTGACAGGAAGGTTTCTCCTCTTTCCTGACACCACAGGCTGAAGGGACTCAGTAACTTCCAGCAGGATTTACTGGGAGAGCAGCTGACAACGTGGATATTTGCACATTATTCAGGAACAGGAGCAGGACAAAAAATTGTGTTTGAAACTTGAGCACAGCTAAGAGTCAAGAACCCTCTTTTTCAATAATTAAAGGCTACAAACTCCAACTCTGTGAAATAGTAATTTTTGTGTAAGACCTTGGAAAACATTTTAATTAATAGAATAATCAATGATGAGCACAGAATCCACAAACATGCAACTCTTACCTAAGTAAGAGAGAATAAACAGTCCTCTCTTGTCCCAGAAAGTTCCAACTGTTCTTTTCTGACACTTCACATTGGCAGCTGCAAACACAAAGACAACACTTTAAAACATGAACTTCTCTTGAAAAAACCACTTCTGAACCAGCAGCCTAGACAGGACACTCCACTGTGAGGGGAGTCTGGATTAATTCAAGAGGAAAAAGAGAAAGTCTGAGTGTCTTATAGTTTTAACAAAGCTTAACATGCCCAGAGAGGGAATTCCAGGACTGGATTCCCATGGACACATGGGATAAGGCCTCTTTTCTGGCCACAAAGCAATTCAGAATTTCATAAATGAGTGAACAAAGCCTAAATTACTTCACAATATGAGCTACAGGAGGAAGTTTTCTAGAAGATTCAACTGGATTTATACTGATCTTCACAGCAGGTTTAATTTTACACCGCAGTTGGCATTTCTGGCCCCAAGAAAGCCAGTGAAGAGCCCCAAACAGTGATTGCTGTCCCTGTGCTTTGGTGTCATGGCACAAAAATCCCAGGGATCAGCAATGTTCACAAGACCACTCCTGCCAAGCCCTTTTTCTGGATTTTCACGTGCTGTACAAACACTTATTGCATCAAAAATGAGATGTTGTGCCAGAAATATACATTTGTCAAAAATTACATGGAGAAAATATCTGATCTGCTTCATTCCTACAGTCACTCCAACAGGGCCAACAGAAGGCATCTGTGGCATCAGAAGGACATAAAGTTTAATGCTAAAATCTAAAATACCCAAATCCTAAAATTAAAAGTTCCAGACTAACCTAACTGTTCCTAAAGCACACAAGCAGCCAAACTGATGGGACACCACTCCCTTGTATCCAAAGATTTGCTCTTCACATAAACTTGGATACTCTCCCAGTAGCACACTGCATCTGGATGTGCCTGGAAAGTCTGATTTCTCCACCATATAATCCTGCTGCTGGAAATAGTTTGCTTGTACTTTGATGTGCCACAACTACTGATAATTTTCACATTCTGGTAGATGAAATAAAATATTTTTGTATTTTGCGTTCATTGTGTCCTTTAGTTTATGACTTATGACAGAGAAAGTAAGTCATACACAGAAAAAGGAGATACAATTTTAGGACTGACGGAGCAGAAAAAAAATAGTTTACGAAGTTGTGCATCAAAAATTGTGCATTTCAAAGAGCTGTGTGCCAGGCCCAGCATCACCAGCTGGGTGAGGGAGGGGTTGTCCAGCTCTGCTCTCAGGAGGCAATGTCAGAAGGATCTAACGCTGCTGGAGATGGACCAAAGGAGGGGCACGAGGATGGGGAAGGGTCTGGAGGGCCTGAGGGCACTGGGAATGTTCAGCTGGAGCAGAGGAGCCTGAGGAGAGACTGCTCAGGGGCTGCAGCTCCTCCCGAGGCAGCTCTGATCTCAGCTGTGGGACAGGGACAGGACCAGGGAACAGCTGGAGCTGGGCCAGGGCAGGCTCAGGCTGGAGCTCAGGGAAAGGTTCTTCCCTCCCCCAGAGGGTGCTGGCACTGCCCAGGCTCAGGCTGGAGCTCAGGGAAAGGTTCTTCCCTCCCCCAGAGGGTGCTGGCACTGCCCAGGCTCCCCAGGGAATGGGCACAGCCCCGAGGCTGCCAGAGCTCCAGGAGCGTTTGGACAGCGCTGCCAGGGATGGGCAGGGTGGGATTGTTGGGGGATCTGGGCAGGGACAGGGGCTGGATCCAGGATCCCTGTGGGTCCCTTCCCATGAAGGGTTTCATGATTCTAAGATTCTAACACAAGCTGAGATGCACCAGAAGGAATTCCACCACCTCACATGACAGACACTTCAGGGAATCTCACGGAATCTCAGTATTTACACAAGCAGGGAGCTGAGGATGTGCTCTAACAGAAAACCCCTGTGTCAATGCCAGCTGTCCAAAACCTCAGCTAAACTTCCATTTACCATTTCATGAAAGAGTTTCTAAAAGCAACATTACATTACCTGCAACAGAGGTCAACTTTGTTTTTATTTTAAAAAAATCTCTCTCAGCCAACAAGCCAAACAGCAATCCCAGTAACTTTATGGGTTGATAATCAACCCCAGCACCCAGATGGGAATGGGCACAGTTTGACTCTGAGGCACCGGTTTGTGCATGCAACAAGTTCAACTTCACAGCTGCCTGTTGATACAAAGTCACCTTTGAGGGGAATAAGGAGTAAGTTTATTAAATACACAAAAAAAAGCTCTGAAGGCAGACTCTACAATTCTAGAATGACTCCTCAGAGACAGTGTTCTGGCCATGGATTTGCTTTTCAAAAGGCAAGATACACATTTCGGGTGCAGGAGCTGGACTGATTTTGTGTGGTTTCAGTCCAAATGAGGCAGAAAAAAAAAACCTTCACAAAATCTACAAGTTTTTTATTGATTTTAATGAGGCTTGGAAGAAGCCACCAAATCTCAAGAGTTTTATCAAGAAGTTCAAAAACAGGAGAAAAATGTTCCAATATAAGCATTAATAATTCCGCTTTCTTGCTGCCAGAGCTCAGCAAACCCCCCTGACACGCTCATCAGCATTCCTGCTGCAAGGCTGCTGGGCTCTGATAAGAACCTCCAATGTTATCACTTCCTAAGTCAACAACTTCTGCCGAAATAAGGGGGGAAAGCTGCCTGGATGAAGAAATGTTGCTGTGAGTTCTGCTGGCTGTCGCCAAAACACCAGATCCTGATGCGATTTTTTTCTTGGAAGATGTTATGCAGGAGTAGCTGCATTGTGTATCAATCATACAGTGAAACACAAGTAATAACACAGCTGGGAGGGGAAATTCCAAAGAATGGTCTTCAAATTGTAAAACTCTCATCCCTGGTCATACCCCAACCCCTGCAATTCCAAGGACTACCCCATCAAAGTCAGCCCTACTCTGAGTAGTGATGGACTACAGGAACTACAAAATCTAAATTATCTGAGCCTGTGACAGTGTTTTTCTTGACATTTATTTTAATAAAACATTGGCAAATAGCTAGGAAAAGCACTCTGGAGAAGTTTCAATCAACGTGTTTGTTTAATTAGGTGATTGGAAAGTTGACTCTACAGTTTCTTTGCTGAAAGGCTCTATCAGCCAAAGCAGGAGAGTCATGATTTGATAAGCATGGAAATGGCACAAGGGAAAAATAACTGGGGAGAAAAACAGAACCAGATTTTCTCTAGCTGCCAGTTATTCTCATAAAGATGTAAACAAACACAACCAAATGAAGCTCTTTTCCTGCTAACTGACTATTTTGAAGAAGTGTTTTCCCCTCCTTTTGCCAAAATGCAGCATTTCCACAGCGGTTGTGCCACACCATGTCCCAACCTACCATTATGCAAGTGTGGTTTTTGATGTGAAGTTCTGCATTCCTGTTTACATTTACAACTTCCCAATATCACTGTCCCCACACAGCCAAGCTCTGCCATGAGAGCACCTTCTCTTGCACAGGGTTACCACACAGTCCCCATTTATTTCATCACCTCTGAGTTTGGCTGCTCACTTCAGCTCACAGGTTGTTCTCTTCCTCCTCCTCTCTCCTTTTTCAGTTCTTCCTGGTGGATTTGAGCTTCCTTTCCCTGCTATTTTTATACAATTCCTAGCGTGCTCAGGAGCAGGAACACAGTGCTGCTATCAGCTGCCCACCAGCTGGGGGATGTGGTCAGAGCTGGAAACCTCAGAGGGATGGGAGCACTGGGAATGCAGCTGCTCCTGAGGCAGGACAGGGCAAGGCTGCTCCTTCACAGAAACTTCTAAACTGCGCACACAGAGAAGGAGGAATGCTGATCCTCAGGGAGGCATTTTCTGGTTTTAGTGCCATGTGTCACAGAACCTTTAAGTTGAAAATGACCTTTAAGGCCACTGATCTGACACCACTGACCCATGTCCCCCAAGGGCCACATTCACAGAGCTGTGGGGACACCAGCACTGCCCTGGGCAGCTGTGCCAGGGCTGGACAATCCTTTCCACGATGAAATGTTCCCTAATATCCACCCTGAGCCTCCCCTGGCCCAGCCTGAGGCCGTTCCCTCTCCTCCTGTCCCTGTTCCCTGGGAGCAGAGCCCGACCCCCCCGGCTGTCCCCTCCTGGCAGGGAGTTGTGCAGAGCCACAAGGTCCCCCCTGAGCCTCCTTTTCTCCAGGTTGAACAACCCCAGCTCTCTCCACCTTGTCCCTGGATGAAATGACATCATTCCAGCTGGATATGAAGGTGTGCACAGAGCAACACTCAAATACCTGACAGGGAGAGCAGAACAGCTACATGGAACATCCCATGTTCCCAGAGCACAGATGGAACTGTCCTGCATCAGAGAATTTGGAAAAGATCTCATTCCACTTTCTGTTCTCTCTGCTTTTATGAGTGAAGAATAAAATTAATTATAAAAATCCAAAGCATCAAAAAAGTTTTGTCAACATCTGTCACTGCACTGACTCATGCACTAATGGCAGGTCAGCATTTGGGCTTCCTTCATCTTCCCACTCAGAAGAGGCATTAATCTGCTTTTAAAGCACTTTGATTAAGCTGATTATCTTTGCATATTTGTTAAAGATCACTTCTCGTACTCTTCAGAAATTAAATGCAGAAGCAACAGTTCAAAGTAAAAGAAAAAAACAAACCAGGAAAGCAGAGCTTGGCATAGGAAGGCAAGAGAAGCATTTCTGGGGATCTGATAGCAACAGATAGTACAGAAAAATTTGATTTTGCATTAAGATCCATTGTTTCCATAAGTGATGTCAAGAATGAAAATAAATATTTAGCTGGGATAACAGCATAATTATTCCAAAAAAAGAGGTTTTTTAGGAAAGTACTCCCAAATATGACTCTACATCAGCATTTTCCTTCACTGATCTCAAAACAACCAAAGTCAAGAGACCACAGCAAGTTTAAAACCAAAATCTACAACAAAATGTCACTTTTTCTTTCAAAATTTCAGGCTCTCTTTTCTTTTAATTTCTCTTTCATTTGGATAAAACCCTAGGATCCAAAGGTTGCAATTATTCCTACATAAGCCAAGATACAATTTACCCATCTTCTGTACCATGTCTATAATTTTCCTTTTATTTCAATTACTCCATATTCCTGTTTTATATACATGACAGAGGAGGAACAGCTCCCAAGGACCAACAGCTACACAGATCAGTCTGAACTGAACTGGAGAAACCCAGAAGAAAAAGAGCTGAATGTGGATTTTAGTACAGAAGCTGACAGGGCAGAGCCAGTGGATTTGTGGAGGTTGTGAGCTGGAAAGGTGACCAGGTGTGCTGGGAAGGGCATTGATGCCAACAGGTAACCAAAAAGCCATGAAACACAGGGCAATACCAGACTGGAGTTAGGAAACAAACAGCAAGGTCAGAACACGCAGCAGAAACTCCCATTTGAAAAGGCATCATGGAGAAAGAAGGGAATAATCTGCTCCTCACAGTTCCCATTTTTTTCCATTAAGGTCCTCACAGCCCATTTGCCATGAGTCACACTCCTGACTCTTTCTGCCTCTCTAGAAGGAAGGCAGCAAACAAGGAGAAGTGGCTGTTAATCAAAGTCTCCACGATTTTACTCATCCTCCCAAAACACTTCTCCTTCCCCCTTCCCTCCTCCAGTCACATCTTGCTGTAGCTCAGACGTTCCTGTAAATGCCTGAGCAGCAGGGAAGGGCAGCAGCCATCCCCAGAGGAGCATCCCACGCTGCCCAGGACAGCTCCTCACCTGCTGGGATTTCCTGACAGCAACACCACAGACACTGACAAGGAATAACAAAAAAGAAATGTTTGAAAATAGGAAGAATCAAGAAGCAAATGTGATTTGAAGGTTCTGCTGGAGTTTCAAGATACACTCCCATGAGACTTTTTTCCCACTCTGAACTTCCTCAGGACAACACAGTCACAGCTCCTCAGTTGACCTCACTGTCACCACACTTGTTCAGGCATAAAGCTTTGAAAATCTCTCTAACAAAATGCCACTGGATGCTTTTGTCATAAGATAACTTCTTTGAAATAGTAAATGCCTGTTATTAATAATCTATTAATGCTCCAAGAAATAGATGCCTAGGTTATTACAAGGTGTTCATAATGGGGACCTTGGTGCCCATAGAGGCCTGGCAATCATGGAATGGTTTGGGTGGGAAGGGACCTGAAAGCTCATCCAGCCCCACCCGCTGCCATGGCAAGGACACCTTCCACTGCCCCAGGCTGCTCCAATCCCTGTCCAACCTGGCCTTGGACACTGCCAGGGATCCAGGGGTAGCCACAGCTTCTCTGGGCACCCTGTGCCAGGGCCTGCCCACCCTCCCAGGGAACAATTCCTTCCCAATATCCCATCCATCCCTGCCCTCTGGCAGTGGGAAGCCATTCCCTGTGTCCTGTCCCTCCACACTCTTCACAAAGCCTTTCTCCAGCACCACTGTGTCACACAGCCCAGGACAGGCAGGACACAAAAGTATGTTTGCTGTTATCAAGGCATCCCTTTCTCTGCTTGCACACATTGCACAATGCAATTATGGGTAAAGCTTTAATCCATTAATTCTTCAATTGCATTGAAAAGAGCTGTCCTGTCACAGAGGCCATGGAAGATCCACACAGCCACCCTCCCTGCCTTCATCGAGGAACGGAAGCCATTGGGAGGCTCCGTGTTCCAGAACTGGCACTGCATCACCTCACACAACTGGCAAAGTTCATATTCCCAACTAACCCAGCACTTGGTAAAATTTTGGCACGCTCCAAAAATGCCTTTTTTGATGTGGTATTAAGGTGGTTTTGTTTTAAAACAGACTCTGCTGCTATTCCCTGAAGCATGGTGAGCCAGCAGAAAGGGTACTGCTCCCATACTCCTCCCAAACAAAACATTCCCCTTCCTAATTTTACACAACTCTGGCATTTCAGACCCATCATGGCATATTCCAACTCCTTGGTACAGGACAAAACTAACCCAGAGAGTACATCATGGAACCACCACTCTACAGTGCTGTAGATGTTGTTTGCTTCCAGAGCAGCACAGCCTGAAAAACTGCAAGACATTTCAGATTTAGAGAATAGCAGGCAGCTTAAGAATCACTTAAGAATCACAGAAAAGACATTTCTTTACAGAACTAATCAATTAGCTCGCTCATCCCTTAGCCTGTTCACTTCTTTGCAAAATATTCAAGTAGTTTCAGTTTGAATGGCAGAGTTTACAGTTCAGACACCAAGCACTCTCCCAAAGCCCTGATCCACTCCAGAGCTGTCAGGCACACATTCTGTACTGAAGGGAACCAAAGGGGCTTTTAGGAGTAATTAATGTATTTCTGCCAGAATCCATGAACCTGAGGATAAAGAGCCCTTCCCTTCAAAGTCTTTTCAATTACCATGGCAGGGGACAAGTATGTTTGATCACAGCATTATTTACAGTACAAAACAGTAATTGATTCAATCCAAGGAAAGCCTTGAGTTCAGGTATTCCCTTATCAGTCCATGCAAAACAATCCTGAACAGAACAAAATAGCCATACTGAAGGAGCTGAGCTAAGTTGAAAGACGGTTTAATTTAGCTACAAGAGACCCCTTTTGATGGAGTGACCCCCTAAATTGCACGTTTCAGGAGCCAATCAAGGATCAGAGTAGCTTTTCTAGGCTCACAAAAAGCTGTTTCCTAAAGAGCAGCCCACATACTTGTTTGGGCATCACCCACGAGGCTGCCAAGACACCAAGAGCACTCACCACTCACCAGGGGCTCCGTGTGTGCAAATACTGCAAGAGTCCAAACTGGAGGAGATAAAGCCAAGTGTGCTTGTCCATGATAAGGGGACCAGCAAGAGCTGTGTCAGGAAACCCCAGCAGATCAAGGGACTGCACAGCACTTTCTGCTGGGTCCTATTTACCCAGCAACTTCCAGGCACACCCCGTATTTACAACAGGGTCCTGCCCTCCCTGCACTTGAGCAGCAACTCCTTCCAGGGAGAACAACCAGGCATTTCTATCAGCCCCCTGCCAGTTCCAGCTTCTCCAAACTTTCAGCAGTTTCCAGTCAAGTCACCTACAGAGGGAGAAGATTCCCAGTGACTGCCTCAGCCAGGCACAGCAGGGAAGAGTTCTGGCTCTCTGCAGGAATTAAGTCACACTCAGGACTCTGACACCTTCTCTTGTTAATTTCTGCATTTAGATCACAAGGAACAAACTGGTTTGGATAATGTACCAGCACACTGCCTCCAACAAACCTGCTGCTCCCTGGCCTTTCCCTGCTCAGCTGATTCACAGAACCATGGAATGGTTTGGGTTGGAAGGGCACTTAAAGCTCATCCAGTTCCATCCCCTGCCATGGGCAGGGACATCTTTCACTATCCCAGGGTGCTCCAAGCTGGCCTTAGAACTCCTCAGTTCATTAAAGCAAAAAGAAAAAGCAGGAAAAGCAAATACTTTCCCTCCCGTAGTTAAATCATCTCAGTATCTTCCAAGTATTAAGACAGTTGTTTATTCCTATCTTTTTCCACTCGTGGAAAGTCACCGTTAATTTCAGAAGCAGGAAATGTAACAGCAAAATCCTACTTTCCATTCACAAGCTGCGCTTAAATAAAGCTGGAGATGGACCTCAACTCAAACAAACAGTAGGCAAAGAAAAAGAATCTTAAAGAGGGTCCTGCCTGTGAAGGCACATGGGAAAGGGACACAGAGGTGTCTGAGTATCCAGCTTTAGTGAGGAGCAGTGAAACTGCATCTCGCCAAGAGCCTCAGCCACCAGGGACTGAAGCAGCACAGCCCTTTGATGTGGGAGGCAGAAGGCCCATGGAGGAGCCTTGCAACTCTAGTGATCGCCTCCAGAAATGTTTTAATGGGCTTCAATTCCCATAGCTGGTTTGGAAGATCAATTACACACATTAGCAGTATCTGCTGTGAAGTACAGAGGTCTTTAATAGAGCAGTTAATTTTGTCACGCTGCACTGTGCATTCCTCCAGAGACACAACAGTGCTGCTTCAGAACAAGTTGACTCTAAGGCATATTTTTCTACTTTTATGAATCTTTAAGCCCAATAGTCCTCCAGCTATCAACTAAATCAAGGTAGATGCTCTGCAATATTCAAATCTTGAATCTGTCAAAGGCAAGAATGACTACAATTTCTGAAGTCATGTCTCCAGACTGCTCAGGGAGGCTGAGTTCAGTCAGGACAAGTCCCCAAAATACTTTCTCCACAACTTCCATAATACTGAAAGTACACAGGCTTGTTCCCTTATACTGAGGTTGCACAGCCCTTCAGTGCCAGGAAGGAATTTACTTGGATTAACAGAATATGCTTATTCTAAAAAACTAAACAGTACGAAGCCAAAGTTAAATATATTTAGGCATTTCAGAGACACCAAAGAAAGGTTTGTGGTTGCTTGAGGCATGGATGTGTATCAAAACAGTTTCAGCTAGAATTGAAACCGAGTTCTGCAACACACTGCAGCTCTGCCAGTGAAAGGTTTGACAGAGTCCTGTTAAAAGCCACAGTCTTATTTAAAGTTTCAATCCACTGATTTCCAAGCTTCCATGGAAGGATACCAGCAGATACCTGGCTGATGTGGAAAAGGGAATTCATTCTATAGGGTACCTTTGGTCAATCCTGCCATCCAAACAGTGATTCCAACAGGAATAAGTTCCTCTGGGAAACAGGAAGATTTCCCTTCCTACCTGCTCACTTAAATCAGACCACACCAAGTTCTCTATAGCAGATCAGTTTTTACCTAAAAGAGATATTCCTCCAGCATCCTATTTCATACTAAATGACCTTTGCAAAAGCACAACTAATTAGTATATACAGACACTTATTTAAAACTTCTCTCACTTATTTTCCCTAAAGAAACTCATTCCTTTTGGTAGATACAACAAACCCCGAGAAGGAAGAATAATAGTACAAAGAATGTAAGTAATAATTTAAGTGTTTTATCCTTTAGAGAACATCCACTCCTTCCCTATGTGACTCAAAACAAACCTAATTTACTAAGAAAGACTTGGTTGCAATTAAGAGATAAATCATCATTTTAAAGAAACAAAGGTTTGGGCTCTCAGCACATTACACAAACACAACACATCCAGATCTCTCCCACAGGCATTGCAGAAGTCAGAGCAGTTCACAGCTCACTCTGTTATTGATGCATGAGGGAAGGTAATTTTCATTTAATTCCAGATTTTTAAAAATATGTATGTCAGGAGACTGCAGTTATCCATTTCAATTTTTGCATTTAAATCATTATCAGCCAGCAGGACTTAACCTTCCTTTAAAGAACAGAAAGATTTATAGCCATCCTCCCAGCAAATTTATCATGTCCCCTTTAAACTGCACATTAGAAAAACATACAAGAGCATGTTTGCATTAATCCACAAGCTTTCCCAAAGATGTGAAAATAACACAAGTCACATTTTAACACTGCAGTTCTTACCTGTGACTCAAAGATCTCAAGCTTCAATTAAATATACAGAAGTGGCACTCCACAGTAAAAATTAAGAGCAACTAAATCAATCTATTTTTGGTCTCTGTCATTCCATTTGAAGCACCCTCTGGTAACCACCTGAGCAGCAAAACCAAGGCTGTACTTACTGAACCGAACTCTGAGAAATCTGCATTAAACTCAGAGGGCAAAATATTCAAGGTGTGTTTCTTTGGAGTGCAAAAGTAAATCTGGGAAATTTTGTTTTTGGTAAAAAAAGTAGCTAGAACATAGATAAGGAGCAATAAACATTGGGGTTTGGGTCCTGCCTTACTGCCCTTCCTCTGGTGAAATTAAATGGCAAAACCCCCTGACCTCAGCTGACACCCTGGGTTGTGCTGCACACGCAGGATGGAGCTGCTGGAAATGAACAAACACAATTCTGATCCTCCATTTGCTCAGGTACTCAAGGACCTCCTTAAACATCTTATGAGGTGCAATCTCTGGTCAAAATCCAAACCAAGAGAGGGCAGGAATTTCTCCCCTTCCTGGAAGCCTCCAGGCTGCCTGCAGTAACACTTGTGATCAGATCCAGGGGGACTGAACTTCCCAGAAAGCTTTCCTTCAATTCCCCACCAGATTTGTCACAGAACCAAGGTTGAATATCCAATTACAAAACCAACAGAAGTTACTTCTGTTCCTTCGAGTGCAAATGGGAATGTACAAAGAACCAAGATCAATAAATATGCAAAAAAAATCCAGAGCAATTTGGAATGAGTGGAGAACAGCACACCAGGGAGTGCAAGCCCCCACTGGCACAGTTCCATTCCATCAAGTTGTTCTTTGGATTCACCCAGCTGAGGTCTGAGGATCACCAGGCATATCCTTTCTCAACAGTCAATTCCAATATTAAAGCTGGAATCTGAAACCAACTTCAGAGAAATACTCGAAGGCAAAGGAAACCTTCAAGCTCCGAGCAAAACCAGAACAAAGGTAAGAACAATGCTCAGAATACTTAAGTGTGCCTTGCTTTTACTGGAAGCCTTTATTTCAGAAGGTTATGCAGCTGGTGTAACACAAATCTACATGTGAAGACAAATCTAGAAGCAAATGCTCAGAGCTGAGATGAACAAGCACCTGTAATTTAGATAAACAACAGCTCACTGCAGGAACAACCTCAGCATTCAGGTCTTGTATTTCAGAGTACACTTTTGCTCATTTAGATTCAAATGCCAAAAAATAGCCCAACTCCTCTCCTGGATGGAAGATCACATCTTTATGCAGGAAAGCTCAGCTGAGTCTGTCAAGGGAGGACAAGGATCCAAGGTATGTGTGTTTATTAGAAGTACCATTTCAATGTCATGAGCTGGGAGCTGTGATCTCCACATCTCTGCATCAGTCCCAGGTCCAGCTGACAGAACTGTTCCACAAGAATTCCCCTGATGGGAGAGGCCTCCAAAATTAAAATGCCACCATGAACCAGCACTTACAGCCATACTTCCATGTTCAGCCTGAACAACTTGAAGCTTGAACTAAAGATTTCTCTTTTCCAGTTGCCACTGGATTGGGTGCTGAAAAACACATATTGCAAGAACAGGTAAGGACAGAATGGGCTGTTCTGGTATTTTATTATTTCACATGTTTCTGGAAGTCAGAGCACTGGTGTGGAAGTGCTGCTGTAAGGGAAGGGATCCTTGACAGGCTGGCACGGCTCAGTGCTGGATTTTTGGCCTGTTACATGGAATTGCACAATGAGTAAACAAGGGAGGCAAAGGTGACAGCCCAAGCCCTGCATTAATGACCCAGCAGGTATTTTCACTGCTCATACACGCCATGGAAATCAACTGCAATTGCAGCCTAAAGCAGCCCTACATAGAAACCATGGAGTGAAGGGTTACACATTAGGAAATGCAAGCACTGTGATCATCTGTGAAGCTTCTGCTAAGCCTCTCTTGGAATATGTATGATCCTTAATTCCCTTCTCCATCCTCTTCTTCCCATCAACCCTTACCCAGTGAGCTGGGGGGGACAAAACTCCCTGAACCCAGAATTTTTCATACAGTCCTTTTCCTTAAACCCTGCAGTCAGTGTGGAGTCCTGAAGCAGGTCAGCCTCTCTTGCACTTTTATGCTCCTTTTATGGTACAGCTTCTGCTAAGGATCCACAGTGCTCACAAGCACTCCCACACTGTTCTGTATGTTAAAGGACTTTGAAAAGGCTGGAAAACTAAGGAGAGTAACAGTTCCAGCCACCAGAAGCATCTTCTGTGCCCAGAACAGATGTCCAGAGTTCAGTTTTTTGAATACTCCCAATTTTTATAGTATTCCTGCTCTGCATTTGGGAAATAGAACTCCACCACCAGGGGTCTGAGCAGCAGTCAGGCACTCAGGCCTGGAGCTGTGTACTCAGCATCCAAACCATAACTCTGCACACACCTGGGAAGGTTCCCAGCAACTTCCTAGGCAGGACCACAACCCACAACCAGGCAGGGACACACCTGCCTCTCCAGGATGGCACTGGCCTGACTCACCAGACCACCACCTACAACTTCTTCCCAGATAAAGCCACCTCACTCACTGCTTCTACAAATACCAGGTCATTTAAAATCTTATTGGGCCACCTGGAAATTCTGGATTTCTTCAGGTGTCCCATCCTACTGCAGCCTCTGATTAGAATTACCTCAGTTACTACCTGTGGGGATGAACTACTGATGTCAGCACACTCACAGAACTACTCAAAAGATCAGACAGATTGTTAAGACTCCTGAATATCCAACCACCATTCCTCCCACAAACAGTCTAATTTTTATTTATATTAGTTTATTGCTTCATTTGCACAGCACAGACAAACCTCTTTGGCAGGGAGGCAAACCCCTGGTGAGCCTTCAGAACAGACCAGCACTCCTAGGTGGCATGGGAGCTTCACCACCAGAAAGCCCAGTTCACCCGGCTCTTGGAACCAGCTATTTCTGCAGTAACTTCAGAGCAGGCTATCTTCTTGAAACCATTGACAAAAAAAGCCACTAAATTAGCTCACAAGTCAGTTTGTGTAACACAGCACAGGCCACCTGCCTCAGTGAGGCCCCACTGCCATGCTTTGTCTGCCACAGCTTTAACTCTTACTTAACTTATCAAAAGGATGTCAGAAGTCTTATGCAAGTTCACCTCTAACGTACTCGTTATCCTCTTAAGAGCCACTGAATGAAATGTGAGTTAATGAATAACACAGCAGGAATTATTTCATTATCCCCATGGTGAGAGAGAGCCATCTAATTCTTGGATATGATGTCAGACTTGAGAAACAGCCAGTGGTACTTACTCAGGCTTCCACTGCTCACTCAACTGCTACAGCAGTGCTGTTCCCAGAGCAAGGCTGCAGGCTGCTCTGACAGCTCAGGAGCAAAGCTGCTCCAGGAGAAATCAGGAATTCAAGCAGCAGGACTGAGGAACTGGAGCCTGTCACTCTGCTCCCACAGAAGGGAGAGGTTTCTAGCAGCCCACATTTAATGTACAAGCCTTGCACAGGAATGGGAATCAAGGCATGTCAGTTCTTTACATTTTCCTCTTTTACAGTGTCAACCCCACTGCAAGTCAGCATTTGTCTCTGCTACTAAGTCAAGCTGTCTATTAAACTCCATCAGAACCCCAGGACACCTACTGAAAGGGAAGTCTGGAGCAAGGTACAGATCATTCAGCAGTCACTGACAATCCCATCTTTTGGCATTCCAGGCTGCCTCACTTTCACTTTTAGTTCAACTAACACTTCTCACTACAGAACTTGATGCATTGTGGCTACAAGTAAAGCTTCACTCCTCTGTGAAAAACAAACATCTCCTGCTAGTGCAGGAGTGAGGAGGACAGCTCCAAGGAAGATCAAAGTCTTTCAGGTCATCATTTGTCTGCAATAACAAACCAGCTCTAGATTGCCTGAAGAGTTTGTATGTTTAAAAGACCAGGCAGCTTCAGGTGGTGGTCAGAGCTGCTATTTTACTGATGTCCTCACTGTGAAGCCCATCCTCACTGTTATCAGGACAGCAATGCCTGACAGTGCCTTCCCATAGTTTGGCTCTCAGGACACATGTTCCTTCCTGTCCAGAACACCCCCATACTTCCTTCACACTGGGAGGAGCAGTCAAGAGTAAGGAAGCAGCAGACATTAGAACAGCTCACACCAATCCATTATAGAGCCTACAAGTATTATTTACCAGGTGTTCCCCTCTAACAACCTGCCTGATGAGGAATAAACTACTACACAAGCAAGCTAAAAACCTAAGCAAGAAGAAAAACAGGAAAGCCTGGCAGACCAAAGCTAGAAGATGGACTCATCATGCAGATGGAAAACCAGAACTATCTCCCTGACATGTCACAGCCAATGAAAGGCCCAACAGAAGCAGATTTCTCTTCATGGACTGCAGAAATTCTCATTCAAGGGAAAGATTTCCCCATACTCTGCTACTTGCACTCACTCCTGGACAGCCCCAGAATGTGTGTGACACGGCAGAAGCAAAGGACAATCTTGCTGCACTCCTTATCAAACGGAAAGAAACACTATCTTCAAGCCTAGCACGTGCTCTCCTGTCATTCTCACCATTCTCACATGAGTGTGCACATGGGGGATGTATTCATAGTCCAGGCCTGGCATCACAATCACTGTCAGGACTGCAATGCTGCAGTATATTTAGAATGGTTCTCTTAATACTATGGTTCAACTCCATGATACTGTTAAGATATCCCAGCCAGCAAACCCACTACTGTTCCACAAGCATTCAACTTCAATTCTTCAATAACTGCTCAAAATACTTAAGATACAAATCTCATGGCAGTGTCTGCAAAACTGACAGAAAATTCAGCAAGAATCTATGAAAAGCTGACTTCAGAGCAACTTTCTGTCATGTGAGAAGCTTCTGAACTGGTATGGAACATCACTGCCCTGTGAGGAACATCTGTGTGCAAGAATGCTGAGCCTTTTAGTCACCCTGAGGTGCTCAGCCAGCAGTGAGTGCCCACTCACCCCTGAGCTATCAGCAGAGCACACAGCTGCTAAGGGTGCCTCAATACCCAACAAGCAATGCACAACAACACGGTGAGGCAGGAACCTTTCTGAGGTGTGATGCCATCTAAGAGGGTAATGGGACTGAGCTGATGCCCTCACTGCTGAGGCTGGGAGCTCTCATTCTGGCCTGTACACTGATACTGCTGAAGTTGAACCACGTGCTTACATTACATTCCCCACTGAGTCAGAGCTGTCCTTATACAACACATCTCATGCTCAGGGCTGCTCAGCAGGCCCTTCAGAGGTTGCAGCTGTGCTGGTTAGCCAGGCTCTCCTGCCAAGGGAACTGCCAAAGCCATGCACAGCCAAGGGAGATTGGTCTCTCCTGGAATCATCCTTAGTGCCACGTCCACAGCAACTGCATGCAAAAACTGCCCCTGGGACCCTAAGGCAGATTCTCCTCAGCAACAGCCAGATTTTGTGTCAGACATTATCTCCTCTCAGAGGTCCCACATTCTATCTCTCAGTGAGCAGCTCTTACCTATTTCGGCCACACACTTGATTCAGCTGTGTGGTCTGGTGGGAGAACAGGGCAGCAATATGCAAGAGTCTTTAACTCTGCAGTTTCCAGCTTAAAAACACTTAAGACTCACTAGAAGGGAGTAAACAGTGCAGACTGTCTGGGGAAGCATCAGTCATTTAAAAATAGGGCTGCACACCACAGCTTGGGGCTTCAAATGTGAACAAGAGCTCAGACATTCCCTCTATTAACAATAAAGCCACTACAGCTCTTCCTCACACCCCAAGCTTTTTCCTAGCATTAAGCAGCTGCTTTTCTAAGTGAAAATCAGTTATAAAGTAATTTTAACATGACCACTATTTTCTCAAAGCTTAAAAATTAAATCAAGTACTCTGCTACTGGAATTTTCATTACCAGGAAGTTGCAGTAATGCTTACTGCATTATGGTTATTGGTTTGTTCTCCCAATATGATAACTGCATCAGTTCGGTGCTTTGAGTTAATTATTATTGTTAAACTGAGGTAAATGCAAACAGAAACCTAAACACCATGGAATAAACAGCAGGAAACCAAACTGAACTATGCAAAGATAAACCAAATACTTCATGAACACCTGCAAGTATTAAGGAAATTCTCACACAGCTCTCCTACGTATGAGAAATTAAAAGCCCTGAAAATCACAGCTTCTGAAAATGGCCACAGGAAAACTATACAGTGAGGTAAAGACTCAGGCTTTTTTCCAGCATCTTGACACTTGGAATAAGCTCAGAAGAAAGATTTATTATAATATTTTTTAAAAAGAACTAGACCATAGATTGTAGTATTTCCAGAATATTCTGTCAGATTATCCCACCAATAAAGCATAAATGATTCTCTGGAGAGACCACCACACCTCCAGAGATGCTACGAAGCTTCTCGAGCACTATGAAAAAGTACCTGCAGTGGTACTGTGCTCTCAATCACTGAGGGGCAGGAGCTCCACAGCCAGGGGGTGATGAAGGCAGCAGAGTCAGCCCTGGCACAGACTGAGGTGCTGAAGGGCCACCAGTTGCCATAGAAGCCTCGCCGAGTTCCGCTGCCAGGCTGACCTTGGAGCTGCTTGAACAAGTGGCTCGTGTGAAGCTGCTGCTCTGAGATGCTCAGGAAAGCTGGGAGCTGCCCAGAGGAGTGAGTGCCACACAACAATGTGCTCACTGCAGAGCAGTGCTCCAACACCACTGAATAGACAATGCAAAGAGCCATTCAAGTGTCAGCCTTCCGGCCCAGCCAAGACAAAGTGCTTTTTGTTTGTGTCTTTGAGATCCCGACAAATCAGAAATAGATTAAGTGTGCTGGCAGAGCGGCCTCACCTCCCGGCCCAATACGTGATCCCATGGCAGAGGGCAGCCAGAGCTCTGCAGAAACTCACACCCAGCCATGCTCTGCCCTCCCTGGGAGGGCTGTGCAGGGAATCACACCTTGGAGCTTCACAGGAAGTTCAGAGGAATCACTCAGCTGACAGCCAAGATCAAACAGAACTCAGAGATAAGAACTGCAAGTCCAGATTCTATAGGTAAAGAGAAGTCTGTGCTTGAGCACAGTAACCACTGAAGGATTTACTCTCTCTAGCAGAGGCTCTGAAATAAATATATTTTGTTTTGCACAATTTCCATTTAACCTTGCTCATTTCCTCAGCATTATTTTTTGCAGCTCAGGGACAAACAGCGTTACTAAGTAACTCTCCAGGAGGAAGTTTCAGTGCATTTGTTCTCACTGCTGAATTAAATACATAAGCATCTTAACATCCACAAATCCAACAGCCCACTACTCCAGAACCCACAAGGACTAAGCACATTATATCTGTGCAAAACACATGAACGTTTATCAAGCAATATATCAAATCTTACCAGAAATATTAAACAAAACCCAGCAATTCAACTGCTTCTGTTAATGAAATTAATCAAAGCTCTGAGGAAAAAGAATGCATCTGCTTCTACTTCCTACATAAATCTCAAGTACATCTGAAGCAAACCTCCAATACAAAACAGTTTCAGGAGCTGCATTTTTGAAGGATAATTTGAAATCACCAGTAGTGGATATCCATTCAGTACTGAGGCCTTCCTGTGCCAGAAGTCAGCCCAAACCCCAGTCACAGGATCCATGGAGCAGCCCTGTTACCCTGCTCCTGTCCCAGGGTACAGCTCTGTGCCCAGTGAAGGCTGCTCCAGGCCAGCACCATCAGCACAGGTACCCTTTCACCACAGAAACACAGCAAAGCACTGCAAAAACACTCACTAAATGCTTCACTTGCTCCAAGCCTGCTCTAAGAAGGGTTAAAATCCCCTTCAGAGTATCAGTGTAGCCATGCTGAGCACAGCACCAAGACTTTGGTAAATTGAACAGGCAATGGGCTGACACAACACAGGGGGAGCTGCAGATTTCTACCTCAAATGGGTGCAAAGAGCACTGTCACTGTCACTTGTGACAAGGAGTTAAAGCACTGCAAGGAAGAGAAAGAATCACACTGGAATTGTGATGAACTTAACTCCCCTCCAGCAGCTCAGTAAGAGCAGTAGCAGTTCTGTGAAAGGTTTGCACCAAGCTATCTCAAAGTACTAAAAAAGGATATAATTCAAGCCTACTTTGTAACACCAAACAAATCTGCTACTGCTCCACTTGAAAATTCAGTGAGGCCTCAAAGCAGGACACATCTAACTAGAAGACTAATTCCTTACCTCAGAGTTGAAGCCTTCAGACCCTTCTATCCAACCTACTTCATTTTTAAGATATTCCACATATCCAGCATATGGCAGAGCATTCACCCAGCCTATTTTGTGTAGATGAGACATTAGTAGGGACTTTTCCCCATTTCTCCACCTGTAAAATTGCCATCAGACACAATGTAAAATATAGCACTTCAAGGTAAGTGACAGACACTCATCTCAAATATTTCAAGAAATTCCCAGGATTTCACAAAAACTCACCAGCAGATCAACTCCTAAATCCTAATTTAGCAGTTCCATAAGCAAAACTGAAGAATGAGAAAGGTGTAGCAAGACAGGCTCAGCTGCCTGTTCACTCCAGATTACATTTACTTTTCTGCTAAAGAAGAACTCACTGGGTAGGTAGGTTTGGAGTGACACACACCTTGGTATTTAAATAACTGAGATCTAGAGATGTAGGACAGAGGTGAACAAGCAGGAGTTAACTCTTCAAACAAATGCAGGTTTTAACAGGATAAATTCTTACCCTATACTTAGAGTTTAAAGGTTACAAAAAGCTCAGTGTTGGAGGAACAGATCAGCACCAGGCAACAAGCTTTTTATAACATGGCAAAGATGCTCTGAATTCCACACAGAGGCTGAGCTGTCACTCACCCAGCACGATCTATGGAGTCCCAGCTCCACAGGAAGGTTCACGCTTTCTCTTTCACATTCTTAAATGCAATAAACTCTCAATTTGTTGTTTAATCTCTGAAATCTGGTTAAAATGTTATTTAAAAAATTTATCAAAGTTATCAATTCATGATTTTTAGGGGTCACAGCCCTTCAGGAGTCACCTAACAAGCAGTAGATTCTTCAGACAAGTTTCAAGCCATCAAATTTGTTTCAACATGTACAAATTCTGTTAGTCAAGTCTTTCAACAGCACTCACCAAAGGGTGACCCAGGGGAGAAAACAATGGCACAACCTGACTAATAGCTATTCAGTCAAGGTGCTGCTTGTGTTTTCTTTTGCAGGCATGATGAATACTCAGGGTTGTCCTACCAAAATTATCTTCATAAAGCTGCACAAACCCTCTCTGAACTGACCCCACGGTTTTCCTTCACCTTCCACATTTCAATTATTTGCAAATAGTTAAGCAGATCTTAAAAACAGCAACCCCACACAGGGACCTAAGTCCTTCCTCCTAAGTTTTTCAGAGTCAAACAGGAGGTCTGAAGCTCTAGAAAACAGGTGTTGCAACACCAGTTGAAGTTTACTGTTAATCAATTCATGGAAGCTTAAGTTACCTTTCACAACCAGCAAAATCCCAGCTGGGTACACCTACAAGTGCACCACAAATGTGCTCCCCAGCCTCACTGGCTACCTGAAGAGACTGGAGTGCTCTCTGCATCTGCAGAAGTGGCTGTCACCTTCCAAACCCAGCCTGGAAATTCAGACTAGCTCCAGCAATTCCTTAATTATCTTGGTGAGAGGCAGCATAAAAATTGTGGAATTGAAGCACATTAGTTACCTTTTGAGGCTGTTATGGCATTAGGCCTTTCCTTAAGCTGTAAGTTAAACTAGACACTCCCTAGCCCACCTATTCACTTCTTGCACAAAAACCTTCAGTCCTTTCTTGTCCTTTTCAGGATCCAAGTCACTTCAGACCAATTTCTTTGGCCAAGGCATGTTCTAACTGACCACCCCTTGCCTTTGTGAAGTCACTTTATCTCAGTATACATTATACTCCCACAGCATATTTCTAGAAAAATCATTTCTTAACTTCTACACAACTTGGTCTGTTGGGATTGACAGTAAGGGTTGATGATGAGACTAAAAGCTGAATTTTGCTGGAAGAACCAGAAAAGAAAACCCAACAGTAGTTAGAAATACTTCAAAATTGAAAGGAGACAAAGTAGATTAAGCCATATTGGAGTCCTGGGGATCTTGAAATATGTTCAAATACATGAGGCTCAGCCCTTCTAGGTCTCTGCTTTGAATACCAAATAATTTGGTATTCAAAGCAGAGAGAGAAGCATGCTAGAAGCAGGAATGGATCTGCATCCAGCAAGAGCTGCTCAGGTAATCCCTGCCTCTGTGAGCAGTGGTCCAGCCTCAGGCACTCGTACAGTTTAGAAAGCTGGACAATAACTTGAAATACTAATGTTTAGAAAAATAAGCTACAGGGCACAGCAGCCTGTAACTTACTCTTGAGGGAGCTGCCAAGTGCTTCTTCCCTGACCTGAGCAAATCAAGGTGCCTTATGCAAGAGGAAAAGTCTTCATACCTGAGTGCTGAATGGGACCACTGCGGGCTGGGCATGATGCAACAGCACCATTAGTGTTAATGGGGCTGCTCTCTGGGTGTGACCCTGCAAGGAGGGGACACAACCGGCACCGTACAAACAGCCCGGTAAAAAAAACAGGCTTCACAAAGAAAGCAAGAAATAGCTCTCATTGTCTTTGCTATATCAGTCTTACACTTGTTAAAGGAAGCAAAACCCTTTGTCCACAGCTCCCCAGGCTGACACCTCCACCAGACCCACCCAGCTCAGGCATCAGCAGTGATGAACCCAACTACCCTGCACAGGTGAGCAGAGCACCCAGCAGGTTTCCAGATTGCTTCCTACTCCAGGGTGATTACAGCAGCAGGCTTGGCACTGCTGTCTCCTCAGTGAATTCCTCTGGAACTCCCACCCCTCAGACCCCTATGCTGCTCAAGAGTTCACAGGAAGAAGTGTCTGTGCAATGAAAACACTGCAGAGGAGTTGGAATGCCCCAGCAATGGAAAGCCAGACAGCTCTCCAGCCTGCCAGTCAACACTGGAGAAGGAAAGGATAATTTGCCTGGAGTAATGAGCTAAGTATAGAGGCACCACGATTCCAGTGGCCCAATTACCTCTGCAATTCTTCTGATGCAAGTGAACACCTTGGGAAGCAGCCACCCCCAGCTGCAGGTGGAACCAGCGACTGAAGCTGCTGCCATGATCTTGTGCTTAACAGACCAAATTCTGCAAAAGCAGCACCAAGAGTCAAGACCAACATTTTCTAACTCATTGGTATCTTTCTGCCATTCTCAGTTCATTCCCATATTTCAGCACTTTAGGGAATCCTGTTCTATTTTAGAAAACCCCTTGCCCAGTCCCTCTCCCCAGGTCAGTGTTTAGCAGTCACCCTCATCAAGTGTCAGCATTCAGCCTGCCATTTAAAAGACAAAATTCCAGTTTGACAAGTGCAAGGCATTTTGGTTCCAGCTTCTAAAGCCTACAGAACCGAAGGGGAGAAAAGCAACATGACAGTGACCAGGCACACTGGTACCATTAGACAGCTATACAGAGAGCTACTGCTTTTTGAAACTCACTCTTAATGAATATTTATTGTTTGTTTACTTCAACAAGGGCTTTTGTGTATTACTTATAAGCTCTATATCCACTGATGTCCCATGTGGTCACAGATTAAAAGAAGGACCTACAATTAGCTGTACCAGCAGTTTTCCTGCAAGGAGGTTTCCCTCCAAACCCCCTTGTAATGATCTGAACACTGTAGGATTCTGAACACATAGGTACAATGTCAGTACATTGAAGCTGGAATCCTTTTTATAATGAATTTGGAATTTTACAGCAGATCCTTCCCTACTGACAAGTCTAACTGACCAGATGGCTTTGCCAGAACACAACCCAGCACAAAACTAAACACTTGGCCGTGGATCTCCAAAACTGAAAATTTCCATGTGGCTCCTCTGTGCAGCCCCAATTTACTCATCTGTTACATCCAGGGATGCTCTGCAGCAGTGAAGTACACTAACCAAACACCTCCAAATCATGTGATTCTCATGCTTGAGTCTGAAGGGATTAAGAGATTCCAGCCCAAAGTAAAAGAAAACAAGCAAGCTATTGTATTCTGCATTAGAACACAACTGTGCCTTGACCATAATCCACCAACCAAACCTACATGGAAAGCTGAGCAGACCTCAAAATATTTACCTTGTTCCATCTTCCTCCTTTCTCCTCAGAGAGTTCAGATTTTCCCAAAGTGCAAAAAGGTGCATTCTTTTGGAAGTTACTCAAAGAAAGGTTCACTGAACATAGACAAAGATGATAATTTAATTATAATGGGTATCCAACCAGAATATAATGCCCTGTTCACAGCAAATTCCTGCTACCAGCAGTGAGAGAAAATTAAGAATCTGAATTCTCAAATGTACTCATGACTAGTATGTTCACCAATCAGCACACAATTAAGCATTCCTCTTCTCTAATTGTAAAGATGAACACTTGTTTGATAAGGATTAGTCATTAATTTGATGAAAAGCTTATCCACTCTTAAAAAACCATGCACAGTGTTTAGATGAAAAGTTCTGCAGGCAATGGCAGAAAACTTGCAAGTTTACATTAAGCACACTTCACTTGCTTTCAAGCTTCCATTTATTAAAGGAGAATAATCAAAATAATTTAGAAATGCAATCTGCTTAGACATTTTGGTCAGGTTTCTTGGATCAAAAGTTCAACTGTGCCTGCACTACACTAAGTATTTCCTCTCAGTGGCAAATAAAAAGGAAATAAAGAAAATTCAAATACAACAATAAAAAAAATCAAAGCTATCAGGTCAAAACACTTAAAAGAAACGTGTTTCTACTCTGGTTAGATCCCAGCAACCTGGCTGCAGAGAGTTCAGAGAAATGTCCTCACATTAAATTTCAAGCCAAGCTGCTCTGTGCTATGGCAGGTGAGCTTTGTTCTCACTGCCTCTAATTTTGGCTCATCTGTTCTTTGTCAGGAGACAGACAAGTATTTGAAAAACCTGAACTTAGTGACCCACAGAACAGCAGAAGTCAGCTTTGCCAACAGTAATTTTAGTTGGGGAAGACACCAAAGGCTGGATGCAGGTAAAACTGAGTACAGATTCCAGCTGCAGCACATCCAGCACTGGGTCTGAGAAGGTCCAAGTAAAGACCTCCAGCCCAACAAGGATACAGCAAACAGCACAACTTCCCAGCAGCTCCTGTCTCTCTGCTTTAAGCTTCCATGATAGCAATGACACGCTTGCAGAGAGCAGTGGAACAAGCAGAGCTTTCCCAGGTACACATTTAGGTCAATTACAGCTCTGAGAGATGAGATCAGCCAGCCACAGCCACTGCCTTCTCCCTGTCCTCATCCACAGCCACTGCCTTCTCCCTGTCCTCATCCACAGCCACTGCCTTCTCCCTGTCCTCATCCACAGCCACTGCCTTCTCCCTGTCCTCATCCACAGCCACTGCCTTCTCCTGTCCTCATCCACAGCCACTGGCTGCTCCCTGTCCTCATCCACAGCCACTGGCTGCTCCCTGTCCTCATCCACAGCCACTGCCTTCTCCCTGTCCTCATCCACTCACAAGGAGAACAGGGACAGTCAGGCTGCTGGTCCATCCTAACTCCTGCATAGGACATTCCAGGGAAATGCTTCCCACCAATTCCAATCCTAGAAATGCCAAGGAAACTTTCCACCAATTCCACACCCAATGGCAGCCACTTCCATGAGCAGCTTTGGACTTGAACTCATTTTGAATGGACAGGGTGATATCGTAAGAGTGACAGGACAGAGCTGAATGGTAGATCAGCTGCTAGACTGGATCCTTCTGACATCTGTACAAAACTGATGCCTCACTTCAAAAGGATCTCAAGTTACTTAGGTAGCATCTTGTGGAAGGTATTAAGACTCCACAGCCATAGTTCCACCAGTACAGTAGTTTCACTCAACTCTTCAATACTCTCAACTACTACTCCTACCAAGTGAAAAACCAAAATCAGTACTCTGGTAGTCTACACCAAACCTAGACAGTGCTAAACTCTACCTGACAGGGAAGATACTCAAGGGAAGACCTGATTTTCCACCTGTTTTCTGGAATCCTGCCACCAGCTGTACAGAAACCCCAAAAAATAAGAATCCTACTTGCCCAGAACAGCCAAAGCTCAGAGGAACTGAGGAGTCAGACTCACAGGGCCTGGGAGTCTCATGATGCACATGAGCCCTACATGAAAGGCTGCTGTCAGGGTGAGCTGGGGAGACGCCCTGCAGCGAGTCCTGCCTTCGCTCTGCTCTCCAAGGGCACTCAGGAAGCCAACCAAGTGCATCTTGTCTTCACAGACTCCATGTCAACCTACACAGACAGGATTTCTGTCCTCTCCTCCCTCAGGTGCCTGGCAGCAGCTTCCCCCAGGCACTTCCACAAGCAGAAAAAGCAGCATTGGAGAAAACAAGTCTCATTTTGTCAGCAGTCTGCCCTTTCCTGGTTGATAGAGAAGTCAAAACCCTCCTTTAAAGGGACAGGGAAAAAAACCTATTTTTCTTTCTCTGTCCTTTCAGGTACCACCACAGAATTAATGCTTTGATTATAGCCCTAGTTTGCAGTCCCAAACTTGGAGAAGCAAATGAGGCCCACAAAAGGGCAACACAAAACTGTTCTACCAGTGTTTCTATAAATAATGTCCGTACCAGTGCACAAATCTCTGGTATTCGAAAGAAAAACTACAAAGACTTAATTATGGCAATACAGCAGCCTTTCTCCACAAATTCAACCTGAAATACATTACTTCCCCCCATACTGATTACATGTTCCAGAAACTAAACCTCACAGTACCAGAACAATCCAAAATACTTAGAGACTATTAGACTTGTATATACAAAAGACTTCATCATACAGACAGGAACCCTAGAGATTTATTTCATAGTACTTTCTTTTCAGAAATCTCAGTTAAAGAAAGGTTTTCCCTGACAAAAATCTTTTCTTAAAATATGGTACAAGAACCTTTAGTAGAAGCCAAAGGCTTAGCCATGGGCCTGTTGTGCTCACAGCAAGGGAAAAACGCATCCAGGAAGCAAAATTACTTGGACAATGATGTTCCCTTGAAAAGTAGGAAGCAGAGATTACAGTGGCAAAAGTCTTTTCCGATTCTTATCCCAGTAAGGGCTAAACCAAGCAGGACCTGAGAGGTTCAATCCGGTATATCTGCTAGACATCAGCCCAGTAAAGAATAACTTCAGCTCTGAAATTAACCCAGGATGAGGTCACTCTGCAGATGATGCAGGGGTTTTGAAATAAAATCGAATAGAGGGGAGCACAGAACACACAGCTTGAGATCATCACACACACAGGATGGAAGGAGACAGTTACATTTCAAAAGAACAGAACACAAGTCTTTCCCACATGGATATTCACCGCCTTCTAGGCCACGTTCTGGAAGCTCTGAGCCCCATGGCAGCCCTCCCTGCTGTCCAGTTCCAGAAGCCTGCACATTTGAACATTCCCTGTTAGGGCTCTCCCTCTGAAGAACACACCCCAGTCTGTTCTGGCTGCCCTTCACAAAGCCCAGCTCTTCCCAAGCAGCCAGGGACTGACACTAAGTTTCTGATTTCATTCCAGCTTCAAGCTAATTCCACAGGTGACAGGATAACTGTCCAAGCTAACCCATGCAGCACTAGTTCTAATGCTCCACCAGATACAGAATCAGCTCTGGAGCAGACCCCCACCCCTGCAGAATCATTTGGTGACCAGCTAATGTCACACAGGTCAGGGACAGCATCAGCTCCATCAGCACCTCGGGTGAAGCTCCCTCCAGCAACCCCAGCCTCATTTCCATCGGGATGTGTCAGCCCATCACAATGAATGCTGCAAAAAACGGCAACATGTGCTGAGCAAGGCAAAGGACAACTTGCTTTGCTTGCCACCTCCAGTTTCTTTGATGTTCTGCCCTCCTTCAACTAACACCCAACTGCAAAGTTGCATTTTGAAGTACTTACAATTCACTATTTTGGTTCAATTTCTCTTTAAAAAGGGGGTTAATACTACTTAGGATCTATCTGCCTGTGTTACTGAGGACACATTTCATTACTGGCATGAGTGGTTATGTACAACTGCCTACCCCCAAGCCAGTTCACCAATGCTGCTTTACAGCTCTTCACTGCATTCCTACTCAAGATGAAAAATAATGGATTTATTAGTCCAAAATCAACTTCCACTGGAGTCTTGCTCAAGGTATTCATTTTTCAGAAATGGCAAAAATTCAATACAGCAGCTTGGATAAGTTTAGTTACAATATCACAGAACAAGGAACATCTAGCTTCAAGTCTTCTGAAATCCAGTTCCCCCGAGAAGGCCAAGAACACCCTATTTAGGAAGTCTTTTCCAGAGCCTGGGTTTTCCTCCCCCTTCTTATCAGAGTTTGGAAGAGTTCCACCACCATGATAGATATTACAATGTTATTAGCTGCCTCACTCATGCTTATACACAAATTCCAAAATACCTTGTTGCAACTGTTTTCAGCACTAATACCCATGAGGAAGAACAGGGCCTCTGAAGTATCCAGCTGCCCCCAGGAAGCTCTACAGAGCACACAACCAGTTACCAGATTAACCTGCAGCCACACTCACGTGTTGAAACAACTGCTGCTTTCCAGATCTCACATGAAGATTCCAAGCCCGAGGAGTTTCAGAAGACAAACCAAAGCCAGGAATCAGCAACTGTGTCTTAAGTGAAGCCTTTACAAACAGTGCTTCCTGCTGGACATCCCCGACTCCAGAAACAGCTTTTCTATTTCAACTAAAATTCCAGAAAGCTACCTGTTTGCCCTCCTTCCCTTCCTCCCCAGCTCACTTTGCACGGCTCTGCAGGCCCAGGCCTCACTTCCAGGTGCACACTGGTACTTCCTGAAGGAGAACAGAGCTGTGCTCAGAGTAGCACAACCTGACACCTCCTAACAGACTGAACGTCAGAGATATCCCTGCTTGCAACAAGATCATGCTGCATTTCTTCCCTTCTACTCGAAGCTGGTTTCTCCCTGTAGCTCTGAGCAGCAGGGATGGACTTAAGGGATGACACATTACCCCTGGAAAACCCAGAGCCAGCTGGGGTCACCTCCTTGACATCACTGCCAGAAACTATCAAGCAGGCGAGGGGAAGAACAATTCAGGACTACTCACACTGCAGTTCACCCTTAGACTTCTGGGGTATCAGATGCATTCTGTCACTGCTTCTCTACTGCTCAAAGCAAAGGGACAAAGTTTGGGCTGTTCTGCTAAAGCTGCCCTCCAAATAAGGCCAGTTGACACCAAAGGAGGCTGTGGTTTGTGACCTCTGCCCATCCCACAAGCAGCTGACATGTTTCCAAGTCAATGCACACAGCAATCCTGCACCATTCTGGGCTAACACATCCAAGGTAGAAGGTGGAAACCAGCAGGAGCTGAGGGCTCCAGCTCTTTGCTGGGCACAGTGAACAGTCCCAGTAAAATGTCAGTATTTCAAATTCCTGAATTGCCACTGACTACACTTCGAGTTCCTCACTTTGTCACTAACTTCACTTCGAGGTCTTTCATGTAAACCACTCAGTCACCCTGAAATTTTGAAGCATGACAAAGAAAGAAATACTTGCCTTTTAACAATCCAGTTATTCACAAGAATTACAGCACAAACTGAGTCCTAAGCATATCCCTAAAGTTTTCCTGACAGCACTGGGAAGTTACAGCACCAATATCTAGAAGAGGGCTGAAGTTACAAGACATGAAGCTTATTTCTCAGTTTAAAACGCACAAGGGATCTCACAGGCAGATCTTTACACCACCAGAGACTCAGGCTGGAGACAAATGCACAACAGTCACACATTATTTCTGGGACAATTCAGTATTAACAGGTTGTTTTGAGAGAAACGTGCCATTACTTTGATTCAGCCAGTGAAAGCTACCATGAAACACATGCATGTTTAAGTGTCTGGATGTTTCATTCTGGTTCACAGGATTTGATAAGCACTAAATTGGCTGTTTGGAGTCAGGTGCTCTGAAGACACCACTGATACCAACTGGAAGAGTCCTGTCCTATTGCACCCAGTTACAATTCCCAGTAGGAAGCCACCAGAGCAGGAACAGCCCTTTGAGCTGTGCAGGTGAAAAGATCTCAAACTCCATGCTGGATGCCAACCCAGCTCCTCCACAAAGACAATTCCTCTTCCCATCAGGCTTGCCAGGCTCCTGCCCGTTACTCCAGCAGCCCAAAGCTCCCCTTCTCCTTAAGTTACTCCTTTTTTCCAGGTTACTTGCCAGCAAAGCACTGCACAGCCACGTTTCCTCCTACTCCTGCAAGCTGACAACATACTTCTCTCCATCATCCTGGCTTGCACGTAGGTGGAATGAGATCTGAGATAAAATATTGTATCCTCTCTATTTCAGAAGCCTGAGCAGGCTCCATTTCTGTCTCCTCCAGCTGCAGATGGCCGTTTTTATGGAAAATAAATAAATAAAATGAGAGCTTATCAAGCTGACCTATTCCACTTTTGTGGTATCATTTGTGGGTTGCACGGCTTGTTCCTTGAGCAAGTTAGCATTGATATTTTAATAATTGCTAGTGCAGACAGTTCATGCAATGGATATAAACAGTACCTCACACAGGCACCTACAGCACAGCCAATGAGAGAACTCAGCTTGGCTCTCAATTTATCATTCCTATAACCTGAAGTGGGACAAGAGCACCTTTCAGTGCAAACACCAAGAAAAGGTCACTGCTGTTGCACCTTTGCCCTTCCCCAAGGTTCAAAGCAGGCACAGAACCACTTGTCACTGAAGCCTTTCAGAACCTTATGCCCCACCTTCACTTATCTGCACAAAGTTGCAACCCTTACAGCCTAGTATTTCCTGTGCTAGGAAAGAAAGCACCACTTCTATCTCCCAAACCCACTGTAATCAGTAACAGCTGAAGCAAAGCAGGTATCAGATGTCAGCCTCCTCCCCTCCAGTTTACAAGTACTCCTTCATAAAACCTACTTCATCTCCACCAAAAAGGTTCATTTCCAAATACCACATGCTTTAGTAGCAGACAAAAGGCATCTCAGTTCTTTATCTGAAGCTCAAAGCATGACAGGTACTACAACAAACCTGTCACAGCTCCTTCCGTCACGCTGCCACCCCTTCCCAGTACTCAGCTTTATAATATAAATAATATAAATATGCCTTTATATTCAGCAGAAAGCCAAGCTGCGCTTCCACTCAGCACTACCTGTCATGATTCACTAGCCAAGTTCTTTTCTTTTAAAAAAAAGCCTTATTGCACATGGCTACATCACACAAGAAAACAAACACGTGAAGCACACAGAAAAGTGCCTGTAAGACCTGAAGTCTGCAAGAGTTACAAGCTCACACCCAACCTTCCCACAGTAAGGGAAGTGTGCACAGAAAGGAAAGAAATCAGTTTCCTGTATGAACTTGTGAAGTAACACCAGGTCTCATCAGCTTATCAAAAAAAAAGCTCTCTAAAAGAGCTAGAGCAGGAACAACTCCAATGCACAAACGTCAACTCCATGTTGGGGGGCAAAGTACTTACCAGGGAAGGGCAACATCTGCTCATATCCCAGCGAAAGAACAGGACTGTTAAAAGGAACACGGGGAAGAGGCTCAATTAAAGCCCCCAAACCATATAAATAAAAAGCCTTAACAAGCCCCACTTATAAAAACGGCAATTTCGGCCGCACGCACCGCACGCGCAAGGGCAGCTGAACTGTGCTGACACCACAGCCCCAGCAGCCGGAGCAGCCGAGCAGGGGCCGGCGGCTGCCAGCGGCACGGGACGAGCCCCGGCCGGGCTCGGCGGGGAGTGGCCACCCCTGCGGGCCGGGCAAGGGGGGCGGCAGCACCGGGCGAGGCCCACAGGCCACGGGCAGCAGGAGCCGCCCTGTCCCGGCCGCCCGAACCCCTCAGCGCAGGGCCCGGCCCGGGGCCGCCCGGCATCGCCGCCCGCCCGCCCGGAGACAAGAGGCCGCCGCACCGGAGCCGGGCCGCCTTCTCCTCCTCCAGCCGGCCGTGCCGTGCCGCGCGGAGCGCAGCGGGGCCGAGGGCGCCGTGCCGGCCCCGCCGCCGCCCCTCACCCTAAGCCGAGGGGGCGTGTGCGGCCCTCAGTGACAGCGCGGCCGCGCTCCGCCAGGCCCCGGCGCGGCGGGCCGGCCTTCCCCGCCAGTGGGACAAGGGGCACCCCCGCAAGTCCTTACCGCTGGGCAGGGCATGGCGCGGAGCCCCCGCCCGTGCCGGGGCGCGGCGTCCTGCCGGGGCCGGGGTCGCTGCGGGCTCGGGGCCGCCGTCGCCGCCTCACGGACACAACAACATGGCGGCCGAGCGGCCTCCTCCCTCGTCTCCCACGGGGCGGGGCCGGCGCGCGCCGCTCCCGCCCTCCCCCCTGAGGGGAGGGGAAGAAGGGGGGGCGGCCCTGGCCCGCGCTGAGGGGACCGTGGGATCTGGGGATCAGGGAATTATGGAATCACTGCTGGTCATCAAAGCTGGAAGATCATCTACCGGTTTAAGATCATCTACCGGTTTAAGATCGTCTCTTCCAACCGTCAGCCTCGCACCGCCAGCGTAACTCGTAAACCACCGCACCACATCACCCGGCGCCAGATGCAGACACCTCTTGAACGCCCCGAGGGAGGGGGACTCCACCACTTCCCCTGGTCTGACGGCCTGGACCGTGAAAAGTTTTTTCTACTCTGTAAGGTCGCGGTCCCGCTCGCCTCAGCGCTCACTGTGCCCTCAGGAGGCGGCTGCCATCCCTCGGCCCCTCAGAGGGTGAAAGGCAGGGCCAGCAGGGATGAGTAAGGGACTGAGCATCTCCCTGAGGAGGAGACACTGCAGGAGCCAGGCCCGGGTAGTCTGGAGAAGGGAAAACTCAGAGGAGATCTCATCAATCCATGCAAATATCTCCAAGGGGTGTCAGAGAGACAGTACCAGACTCATCTCAGTGGTGCCCGGAGACAGAAGGAGGAGCAATGGCCATAAACTAAAACACAAGAAGTTCTACCTCACCATGAGGAAGAGCTAGCCATTGAGCAGAGTACTGGACCAGCTGCCCAGGGAGGGCATGGAGACACCCTCTCTGGAATAATCCAAACACTGGACATGTTCCTGTGTCACCTGCTTCAGGAAACCACCTCCAGGGGGTAGGACTGGGTGATCTCCAGAGGCCCCTCCCAGTCCCACCTATTCTGTGGTTCTGTGAAGCCAACTCCCCCCTTCTCCATTATCCCCCTGTAAGGTCCATAAGCCTGGCACTGGCTGAGCGAGGCTGTGGAATGGGTAGGATCTCAGCAGAGGCAGCCACCTCGGCCAATCTGTGAGTCAGGTATCAGTGGAAGTGTGTGCTGAGGGGGGCTGAGATGTGTGTCCCCACACCTCCTCACAGCATCCACTGCTACCCATCCTCCTCAGCATCCTCAGAAACCCGTGGAGAAACACCCTGTTTCACTATCACCTGGGATTAGCTCAGTTGGTCAGAACATGGTGCTGATAACACCAAGGCTGTGGGTTCAACCCCTGTAAGGACCATTGGTTTTAGGTTTGGACTTGATGATCCCCGTGGGTCCCTCTGAACTCAGAATATTCTGTGATCTACAGAAGTCATTCTGGTGCACAAGGTCGTCTGGCCAATGTTTCCTGCGTTGCTTTGGTGCCATTCAGTTCAGCTGTATGAACATGTGTGGCCCAACGCCACCCGGCCACACGCTGTCCAAGCCACCCTGCGCAGCCTGTGGCTCCTAAAGCGTGAGGTAATGGGGAGCTAGGAGCCAGCATGAGGCAGGACTGCCAAAAAACACATGGAAACTGAGAGACAAGCGATAAAGCAAAAGGCCTGTGAGTGTTAAGCTACAGAAAACACAGGCAAGCTGAAGAGTGGCAGCAGTGTTGGAGGTGGCAGGAGCATTGCTGGTTCCAAAATGAAGCTCTAGCTAAGCCTTGTGCAATGGAGCTCCTTTCCAGCAGTGAGATTTATATCTGGGTTTTGTTGCAACTGTGACGGATCATTAATGTTTTATTTTTATACATATCTTTAATTTACAATACTGTATGTAGGTCAGGTTGTACTTTTGCCAGAGATTTCCACCTGCTCCTCATGTTCGCCTTGATCTGAAATGAAATGCTTGCAAGTAGCTATAAAATGCACTCCTAAATTATCCCCAGGACTCTCCCTCTGAGTCCAAGGCTAGTCATTGTAACAGATGGACTTCAGTCTGTCATTAGGTCATGTCTAAGCTGGAAGGAGCATAAGTGTTCAGAGGGAATAATGCAAAATACAGAAGCCTGTGTCTTCACACTCAGATATGAGCCACGCAGTGAGTTGTGTTCTGGTTTGGCTCCCTTGGTCAGGGACAGCAAACATTTGAAAGGAAGTTAATCAGCCCCTCTGAAGGGATTTTTTCCAACAACAAGCCATCATCTGAATGCAAATGTGATCTGAATGTCAATATGTACTTTCAGAGGAACTTTGGAAAAAATACAGGTAACTGAAGGGAAAAACAGGATTCCTGGCCTGTTTACACCCAAAAGGAATGAAAATATGTAGAGCCAGTAGAGCTGTAGCTGAAAGGGATATGTGTTGACAGCATCAGCAAGCAAAATATGAATTTTTAGAAGTCCCTGTTAAATGTTGCCTTTTGCAGTGTGCCTGGAGGGAGATCAAATGTGACCTACTTTGGGAAGCTGGATCCTGGAGACCTGGGGCTCCTGTACAGCAGAACCTGCTGGGTGCTCCTTCTGGTCCTTAAAGAGGGGGAAATCCTGCAGCCATCCCTGTGACAGGAAAAGCTGGCACTCCCAGCTGCTTGTTATATTTATACTTTTATCTTTACCAATCTGATCACACAGTGCATGGAGACATTCCATGTCTTATGTCCCCAACCTCTCTGTATCTTGTGTTCTAATCTATTTTTTAATACATGGCCCCATGTTAAATGACTTTTGCTTCTATTTTCCATGATGATCAGGGCAAAGGATGAGAATTACTTTATGGAAATGGAAATTACTGGACCCAAAGGGAGAGCAAGGCCTGTGAGAGCCTGACACACAGCTTAGGGAACAAGGTGTTCCCAAACCCAGAGTCCTGAAGGACCTGGAGTGTATCCTCACTCATCCAGTACAGGGGTTTTAATTTGGGGGGTGGAGGGTGGTAATGAGTTATGGAAGAACTCCTGGAGCACTGGCTGGTTTGAAGCAGGAGGAAGTAAAGCAATCCAGCCATTTTGACACCTGTTAGTGTGACCTCAAGAGCTTAAAATATTAAATAAAAATCTTAAAATATAAACTAAAAAGAAAAAAGTTGGAGACAGACAAGTAAGTTTAAAAATGTAAAATAAAAATGTGATGTGTCTTTACACATACATAAAGATTGATTGCTTTTAACTAAGATTAGCTAAGATTATACCCTTGCTAATTGTTTCCTAGACATGGATATATTAACTTGGATGTATTAACTTATTCATTAAATTAATGGAAAGCAGGTCCATAAAAAAGATAGCTAGGTGGAAAAAGTAATGAAGTCTCTCAAACATACAGCAGCTGTGGATGTACCCAGGGAATTAGTGGGATTACAAAGGGAAGAGTGGGCAGAGAGTGCCTGGATTCCCATGTTCCTCCCAGGTAGCCTCACCTCCCTGGATGCCAGGACCAGAGCCTGGCCTGTGTATGCTTTTGCTCTTGCACAATATTTTTCAGACAGGCCTTGGAACAAAAGGTAGGAGGGAGCTGATGGCATTTGCTGATGGCATAAAGCTGGGAGTGCAGCAGGAATAGCTGTATTGCTGGAAGCTCTGGATAACATGGAGTGCTGGCACACTGGAAATAGGATGAAATTTAATAGTGGAAAGTACAAGGTCATGCCCTTGGGAATTGCTAACAAGAATCTCTGCCGCAAGCTGGGAACTCATCAGCTGGAAATGACAGAAGAAAGGAAAAATCTGGGTGTATTTGTTGATCTCCACGACAAACTCCCAATCTGAAGCAGATCTGACAAAATGCACATATGCATGGAGGTATTTCCGGGAGCAGGGAAATGCTAATGCCATTATAGAAGCCTCTGCTGCAACCTTCTCTGGAATTATGCATGCAGCTCTGGTCACTTATAATCAGGGGACGCAAACCTAAAAATGTGACTGGAAAGTAATTATAGGATAATCCTGATTTTTTTTTTTTTCTTAAACAAGGGTCTTGAGATTATTTGTTTAGCCAGAAAACCTAAATGTTGAGAAAAGATACAGTTGTTCTTTGTGAAACTTAGAGAGTAAACACAGCAGTAAACACATCCCCCTTAAGAGCAAGGGTGATGTTCCTGTACAAGAAAACAAGTATCCGATGGCCATGAGAAGTCTGGGCTGAAACATGAGAACACCAGAGCTTCCAACAGCTCAAGTCCCGAGGCTCTGGGTCATCCTTCCCAGAGCTGCTGTCCCCTGATGCCATTGCTACCAACAGCTGACCCTAAAAGCCCAAGGAGTCCTTTCCAAACCACTCTTCCCATTTGAGGTACAGCCACTGAGTTACCAGTTGGCTTCTCATGGAAAGAAAAGAGGTGCCTGGTGTGGAAAGATATTCCTTGAGCTGCAGTTGCAAGCCAAATGTCACTTCAGTTATTAGCTGTGTTCAAATCTGCACATGGTGGTGGTGAGGTGAGAGCATCCTGTCCTGGGTCACCCTGCCCTGCTCCCTCAGATCACCTTTCCAGAGGCTGCTCTCATGCCCATCCTGCACAGGAGCTGCAGTCCCACCTGGAGCAGGGAGAAACAGCAAAACCAAAGGTGTGGCAGGTCCTTTCCTGCCCCTGGTACCACCCAGTGCCCTTTCATACACTTCCCTCCTGTGGCCCCAGCAGCCACCTTGGCATTGGCAGGCTGTTTCTGTTATGAGGAAAAACTGATGGCAGGGTTAGATATGTCTTAAAAAAAAAACCAGTCAGCACACCAAGTCCTGGTTCAGTAAGAACAGTCAGAACACAGGGCAGTTTGCTTTCTCAGGGCTCCAAACTGGCTCCTTTGGCCAGTTTTTACCCAAAACCAGCTCTCCTCATCTCATCTCTCTTATTTTGTTTGGGCTTTCATCTTTTATCCTATTTAAGTGTTTCACTCATTTTACTCTCCTGGGTTTCTGATGAATACCTGAGAAGAATGCTGACCCTGACCACACTATTTACACTGTGTTCCTCAGTGTCTAGGTGTTTCCAGTCTTCCTGCTCCCATCAACAAGTGCATTGTTCTTCCAATCCAAGTGGCAGCAGGTGACATTGGGATCAGCACAGCTTGAGGGACACCCCTGATTCAAGTATGCCAAGAAGGAGGCACTGCCAGTCATCCTGATGGGGCCCCAAACAGATGCTCTGACTCATTCCCTTGCAAAGTAGATGAATAATTTGAAAATAATGAGATTTTTATTACTTACATATCATTTTAGTCAGAACATTTTGCAAGTGCCTCATTTTAGGATTTTTTTTGTCTTGTAATAACCCCGTATTACAACAAGATGTGCCATTAGCGACGCTTTGCTGCAGGGAAGCAGCACGAGGACACTGCCTTGGCTGCCCATCAAGATGATTATCACAGGACTACTCAAATAGGAAGACTTGGGGAACTCAGGACTTCAAATTCAGTGGAACAGAGACAACTTTTTTGAGCAAACACTGGAAATGGCTTTGAGGACAATGTTTCCAGGTAGGAGCACAGCTGGCTGAGCCTGGCTCTGCAAGGATGCCACCTGGAAGTCAAAGCTGAAGCCGTCAGTAGTGAGGATGTGCCAGGAGCTCAGAGTGGGGAGAATGTCCAGAAATCTTGGTTTAGAGATGCTTATATTATTTTCTTTAATAGACTAATAATCCATATGAGATTATTATTAGATTAATGTGGCTTCATGTTAGATTCATCATTTTCACCTATGGATCCAGGCTGGAAGAGTTGGGTCTGTTCAGCTGGGACAGGAGAAGGATCCAGGGACAGCTCAGAGCCCCTGCCAGGGCCTAGAGGGGCTCCAGGAGAGCTGGAGAGGGACTTGGGGACAAGGGATGGAGGGACAGGACACAGGGAATGGCTTCTCACTGCCAGAGGGCAGGGATGGATGGGATATTGGGAAGGAATTGTTCCCTGGGAGGGTGGCAGGCCCTGGCACAGGGTGCCCAGAGAAGCTGTGGCTGCCCCTGGATCCCTGGCAGTGTCCAAGGCCAGGTTGGACAGGGTTTGGAGCAGCCTGGGACAGTGGAAGGTGTCCCTGACCATAGCAGGGGGTGGGAACGGGGTGAATTTTAAGATCCCTTCCCACTCAAACCATTCCATGACATTGTTTGCCTCGTGAGCTAAAAAGTAAAAGGTTGAAAGCTCTTTCTGCTGAAGCTGTCTTATTCTCTGGAAAAGCAAACTGGCACAACTCTAACCTGTGTCATGTGGCGTGTTGCTACAACAAAACTGCCTGAAAAAAAATGCTTTTCAAAATAAACCATATCTATTTTCCTTAATAACCACTTAATCACCTTCCTCCTGAAGTTGAATAATTAGAGAAAGAACAGGCAAAGAGAGGGCAAGAAGCTGTTGGATCGGAGGAGCTGCTTGAAGTATCATTAGTGGATGATATTTTAGCTGAGTATCTTCAGTGATAATTCTTTCCTGTAGACACAACCTGGTAACCTGCTCAGGGCTGTGCCTGCTGGGAATTCCCACCCACAGGAACTTGCACCATTAAAACTCTAAAGTTGAGCAGTTCCTGGATCTCCTGGCCAGGTGGACACTGTACCTGCAGCCTCCTGGAGCAATGGGAATGGTGTTTCTGCCCCTGCACTCCTGCAGTGCCAGGGGGGCAATTAAGAAGCATCTTGGGTCACCTCTGGTGACTTTCATTAGTGACCAGAATAAAAAATATCCTACATAAGACTTTAGACTAAGAATAAATGTAGAGAAGGTTAATTGGAGACTGATGGAAAATTGAAAACATAGTTAATAAATTATTGTTGGATCCATCAGGTCAGTAGTTTAACATTGATGCCTTTGGTTCTGTGGCTGTCAAGGATGTGCTGTGAAAGGTGTCATTGTCATTGAGGGGCTCCAATGTGCCCAGGGAGGGGAATGGATCTGGGGAAGGGGCTGGAGCCCCAGGAGAGGCTGAGGGAGCTGGAAAGGGGCTCAACCTGGAGAAAAGGAGGCTCAGGGGGGTCCTTGTGGCTCTGCACAACTCCCTGCCAGGAGGGGACAGCTGGGGGGGTCGGGCTCTGCTCCAGGGAACAGGGACAGGAGGAGAGGGAACGGCCTCAGGCTGGCCCAGGGGAGACTCAAGGGGATATTGAGACAATTTCTTCATTAAAGGGTTGTAAAACCCTGGATCAGGCTGCCCAGGGCAATGGTGGGGTTCCCATCTCTGGAAGTGTTCAAAAAATGCGTGGATGTGCACTTAGTGGCTGGTCTAGTTGCCAAGGTAGTAATTGGACAGACTTGGAGTGCTTTTCTAATCAACATGATTCTGTGATTCTGTGATTTCAAGGTTTGTAACTTCCATTAGTCCTTGGTAAGTTAATGTATATATCATTAAGATAAAATGGGAAAAAAGGGAAAAGTAGAGCTGGATTGAAATATTGCAAAGCCCATGGTTATCCTGGTTCATGCCTATTACTATAATTGCATTTCAGCTGCTTTGAACATTTAATAGCCAATTTCTACAACTTTGCAATTTAGTACTGCGGGTCTCTTTTTTTTAGATTACACTGACATTTTCCTCAGCCATTTTTTTACTCTTTCATTTTATTCTATTTTTAAAGTATGTTTAAAAGTGCTGGTCCTTCAGGGTTCCCTGGTCCCTCTGACCTGTGCATGAGCAGTGTTAAACCCTCTTTGATGTCCCTTGGAGAAGCAGGGGGGAAACAACAGGAGGCTCACCTGGTTTGGGTGTGAGGCCCAGAATCACTGAGACTCCTGTGTGAGTAGGAGAACAGATCCCTTTGGGGCTGCACAACGGCAAAGCACATCCTCTACCCAGCCCCAGGCTGTCATTTGGCACTTTGAGGTGGAATTTGAGCAAAGCCAGAAGCCGTGGAAGACTTGGTGCTGTTTGGGAAGCAGGGTGCTGGACAGCCCGGCAGGGAAAGCACACTGACCTCCAGCAGCACATTCCTGGGGTCACTCCAGCCTTTCAGTTCTCCTCTTGGTGCATTTTGTGTGGCTCAAAATGAAAAAGCTGCTTTTGTGTCTTGTCATCATGCGAGCAGGGAGCAGACTCCCCACACAGCCCGAGTCGGGAGGTGATCCCTGAGCATCTGTCACAGCACTGGGACAGCGCTGCCGGAACAGGGCACTCGTCCCAGGCCTTGGCTTGTGACATCTGATCATCCTCACCGCTACATTCAGTGCTGAACAACTTCCTCCCGGCCATGAATCACACCGGGGAAGGATCCTTTCAATAAAAGCTCATTTTCCAAAGCTTTTTTCTTGGAGAAATTCTCCTCTTCCACATGTGATCTGAAGCCTGCTTGCCCTGTATCTTTAGATGGCTCTGGACTGAACCTTGAGAAATGGATTTTCAGCAGAACCAATAGCCAGCAAGCTGATTGTAATGCTTTGCCTTATCTGTGCAAGACAGGTCGGCAGTTTCCCTGCACACTGAGATTGGAAAGCTGTGATTTCCATTAAGATTTCAGATTTAACTTCTACCATCATGAAGTCTTCAAAGTCTCTGGCACGTTGTCACAGGTGAACAGATGCAGGGGGATGGTTTGCCAGATAAATTTGTGTGAATCGTATGTCTACATATAATTATCTAACTCGGTTATACACGTGGAGTTAATATCCCCAATTTTGGGCAGAGGCTCCAACAGCTCACAGTGCTTTAGGAAATCAAATAGGGAATACACAGTTGGTAAGGTTACAAAAAACACCCCAAAAAGAGGAATAGTGACTCAAAACAGCTCGATGACACATTCAAAGCCCACTGAGTCACCTGGCATCTCACCAGCACTGCTCTGAGGAGGGTTGGCACAGGAGGGGAGATAAACAGATGCCTTTGCGAGGGAATCATATTTCAGTTGCCAAGTGTTCTCCTCCGGGAAAGAGAGTTGGAGCAAACCTTGGATCGACATCACTGGGGTTTGGTTCTGGTAGGCTGTTCTGCTCAGCACGCTGGTGCTGGGGCTCCAGTCCCAAGGTCTGACTGGTGCAATGATGTTTGAGAAATAGAAACAATGAATATTTCATTTTAAAATTACTAATTCAACAGAATGAGGGAGATGGCAGGTTCCAGACAGCGCGCCGTGACATTTGCAGTGTGAATCCCTAACACGCAGTTCTGTGTGACAGGAACAGAACCCGGGTGTGCTGCTGGCCCGGGGGAGCCCTTGGGGTGTGCGGCCCTTTGCTCACTCCCCCCGCGGGGTCAGGGGCACCCCGGTGCCAGCACAGCCAGCCGGGCACTGAGAACCGTCCGGGGTGTGCGGGGCACGGAGGGCACTGCGAGCGGGACTCCTTCCAGCCCGTCCCTAACGAGCCACACGACACAGCGCATGGCGTGCTTTCTATTTTAGGCCACTTTACCATCTAAAGCTGGACTCTGGGCTAAGTTTAGGAGGAGTTCCCTATGGTTAAAGAGGAGAACCGAGACCGTTCGGAGCAGAGATTGGTGACGGCTGGACGTGCCTGGGAAGTTCCCGGAGTTTCGGTGCAATGTAAATGTGGCTGATGGAACCTGTTCTCACTATCGGTGCTCGGATGAACTGACAGCAATTGCCCTTTCCGTGCGCTGTCCGACCGCAATGCACAGACACCATCGCGGGGAGCAGCGAGCAGTCCCAGCCGAGGGAAGCACTGTGGGGCTGTGACAGGTCCCTGTCCCCGCACAACCCTTCCCTGCCCGGCCTCTCCCCGCCTGTGACACTGGAAGGGGCAGCGCAGTTAAGTTTAAAAAGTCTCCTTCAGAAAGGTGATTTATTGAACCAGCTGGTTTTCCTTCAAAGGAAGAACAGCGGGAGGCTCCTTCCCCTCCCCAAACATCCCACGGACTGGAACTGCCGCAGCCTCGCGGCTGCAGCCGGCCCGGAGGGCGGGCGGGGGTTTGGGGCTGAACCCGCCCGTTCGGTCACTGCATGCACAGCCGGACCGGACAGCCCCGGTCCTGCCCCTGGGCTCCACAGCCGGACCGGACAGCTGGGCCCAGCCCCGGTCCTGCCCCTCGGCTCCACAGCCGGAGCGCAGCCGGGCCGGTCCCGCCGCCGGGGCGGGGCTGCAGCGGGCCCCGCCCATCCCGGTAGTTCCGCTCGGGGCCGGAAGCAGCGCCTGGCCACGGAAGCGGCGCGAGGCCGGCGGGACGCGTGTGCCGGTACCGGGGTTCTGCTGCCGTGCGGGACGCGAGTGCCGGTACCGGGGCTCGGGCGGCTGTGGCAGCATTGGACTGGGCTGGGCTGGGCTGGCTTGGGCGGCAGCGGCTGAGCAGGGCCCGGTGCGACGGGGATAGGGACCGGGCAGGGGACGTGGCGCGGGGGCGACGGGAGCGGCAGGGCCCGCGTTAACCGGCAGGGTTGGGTTAACTGAGGGTGTCTGGACTTGGGGTAGGGTCGAGGTGACAGAGCTGGGGAGGTCACCTGGAGAAGACACGGCTCCAGGGAGAGCTCAGAGCCCCTGCCAGGGCCTAAAGGGGCTCCAGGAGAGCTGGAGAGGGACTGGGGACGAGGGGTGGAGGGACAGGACACAGGGAATGGCTTCCCACTGCCAGAGGGCAGGGATGGATGGGATATTGGGAAGGAATTGTTCCCTGGGAGAGTGGGCAGGCCCTGGCACAGGGTGCCCAGAGAAGCTGTGGCTGCTCCTGGATCCCTGGAAGTGCCCAAGGTCAGGCTGGACAGGGATTGGAGCAGCCTGGGACAGTCCCTGCCCATGGTGAGGATTGGAATGGGATGAGCTTTAAGGTTCCTTTCCACATAAACCATTCCATGAATCCATGCTGAAGCATTCCCTGTGCCTCAGCAATGTCACCTCACCCTGGATGTCCCCGTGGATGTGCACATCATGGGAAGAGCAGAGATCGTTTCTGGCACTGGGAAAATCAGTTTCCCTAGTTCATTGTGTTCTTTGTCTGGCTCTTCCACTCCACCTGAAATCACAGACACAGCAGATTAATCATGACCTGTGGTTTAGACCAATGATCAGGAATAATTCTCTGTTTAGGTTCTCTTCTCTCTTCTCTCTTCTCTCTTCTCTCTTCTCTCTTCTCTCTTCTCTCTTCTCTCTTCTCTCTTCTCTCTTCTCTCTTCTCTCTTCTCTCTTCTCTCTTCTCTCTCACTTTTGGACAGGGCTTCTGTCTCCTCCAGGATGTTTTTGACTTGGACTGGAGATTTTGATGCCTTCCATGCTTGAAATGAGACACTTGGCATGTTTTTCTGTGTTACAAACACACATTTCTATGTGCAGCTTTCAGAATGACTAATATTTTAGGAGCCAAATTAAATGTATGATGAAACTGAACTGGAAACCAGCTTGGCTTATTCTGCTGAAAAGTTTTGGTATTTCTTTTTTTTCTTTTTCTAGAGAAATTGTTTATCATAAAGTAATAGTTGCTTATGTCAACATTCTGATTTTTTAACTCCCTTGGAAAGACAGAACTATATTTAGTTTTCTAAGTTGTGGGTATTGCTGTTGCTCTACTGTATTATTTTAACTGAGCTCTAAAATGTTAGATTACAGAATTTTTGCCTAAATCCATAGATCACAAATTTGTGAAATTAAAAATGATATTTTTTCACTTGCTGTCTAAACCATGACCCCACTCCCAAGCCAGTTGTTCAACTATAGAGACACTGCTCTTGTTTTAATTGTTATTCAGCCCAGGCAATGTGACTGCAATTAAAAGTGTATCTGAGGAGATGTGTGACCTTCTTAGTAAGAACACAACTTTTTAGTACCATTTTGCAGAACTCAGAACCCCCTGAAGAACTTAAAAGCTCTTTTTACCTGCAACTTTCCATTTTTGTAAGTCTGAACTTTTTTAAACAGCACCCATAACATTCTTTCTATTGAGTTACTCTAATGTTTGACTTTCAGTTAATTTCAGAAAGTTAATTGAAACATTTCTGAGCCCACAAATGCTGTTTAGATGAAGCTGTGGGAATTGGCAGGAGTGGGGAAGGCTTTTGTAGGTTCAGGCTATGTCCCTTGTCTGGCTGAGTGCTGTGAGATTCTACACACAGGCACCAAAAATACTCTTAAAGCACAGGCAAGGCTGTGTTTGGGTTGTCCCTGCAGTTTGTGCTATCAGGAGAGACACTGCAAGTGTTGAAAGAGACTGCAAAGGCCAGAGTTCAGCACAGTTCTTCAACAACCCTATTTAAATACCTAATTTCCATATTAAACAGTGATGCCAAATGCATTTTATGTCCTGGAAGGTATCTGTAGCCTTTCTGTAAGGAGCAGGGATGAAAGTTTAGCACTACATTCCAGATTTCCTCTGAGACACATCCAGGTGGCTCCCTCAGGATTTGGCATTTTGGTGGGGTATAAATTGCTGTGTATAAATTGCTTGGCATAAATGTATTCCCAGCCAGTGTGTGTGTGTGTTACAGCAGGGCTGCAGCCTCTTTGGTTCAGCTTTTGCCTGACCAACCTTGTAAAGTGCATCCTGTGCTGCTTTTGTTTGCTTAGAACAGGAAGAAGCCACCAAGATGCCAGCATTGCCTCTGGATGAGCTCCAGCTGACAGAAAGGGATCCCAAGACAGGGAAGCTGAGAACTTTACCAGCACTGGTGAGCTCTGTTCTTCCTGAAAGCCAAACAGACCTTCAATAAATAATTGTCTTATACTGAGGCTTGATCTGGGATATGTGACAGGAATGGCTGGGTCAGGGAGGTTTAGGTGGAGCTCAGGGAAAGGTTCTTCCCTCCCCCAGAGGGTGCTGGCACTGCCCAGGCTCAGGCTGGAGCTCAGGGAAAGGTTCTTCCCTCCCCCAGAGGGTGCTGGCACTGCCCAGGCTCAGGCTGGAGCTCAGGGAAAGGTTCTTCCCTCCCCCAGAGGGTGCTGGCACTGCCCAGGCTCAGGCTGGAGCTCAGGGAAAGGTTCTTCCCTCCCCCAGAGGCTGCTGGCACTGCCCAGGCTCCCCAGGGAATGGGCACGGCCCCAAGGCTGCCAGAGCTCCAGGAGCGTTTGGACAGCGCTGCCAGGGATGGGCAGGGTGGGATTGTTGGGGGGTCTGGGCAGGGACAGGGGCTGGATCCAGGATCCCTGATCCCTGTTGGTTCCTTTCCAGCTCAGATATTCTGTCAAATTTGTTCAGCCTGTTTGTTAAAGAAGTTTTTTTCAATGTGTTCAGATGGTTAGGAGTTCATTTACCAACCATAAGAAAACCCAAAACACAAGAACCAAGCTGCTTGTGTTCAACATCTGGAATAAACTGTGTTTTCTCAGCACAACTCCCTCTCTTGAATCTGTAACCTCTGCTGCAATGGAGAGATACTCAGGGAGTTTTTGCAGGCTCTGCCTCAAGTTTAGCTCCAAGCTGTGGCACTGGGGTCCGTCCCTTATGCCTTCCGCTTGATGAAACCAGAAAATTCAACCCACAGAAACCCTTTTCTCCCAGAAATAAGGCCTGGAGAGAACCTTTTGGGTGTGTTTCAGGAGTGGCACTCAATGCTGCTCACTCCTGAGGAGCTTTAACCCTGAGCACACGTGTGGGATGAGGCAGAGCCCAAACCTGCTGCTCATTGGAATTCTCCTCTTAGGGTGGGTGTATTTGGGCAAAGCCTGTTCAGTAACCCCTGGGAAAGGTAGTGAAGTGTTTCTTTCTGTCTTTGATGGTTGTGTCAGTTTGAGTTCATGCAATGTTGTGCAAGAACCAGTTCAGAGGAAAAAGAGAGAGTTCAAAGGCATGCCAGGAAGCTCCTGCTCTTGTTTTGAAGGTGTGGGAGGATTACTTTGTCAGGCTTTGGTTAAGAGAAAGCAAGGAGCAACATCTGCCAAGTTATCAAGGTCTGAAAGTGTCACTCTTAAAGAAAGATACAAACCCACTGTCTTGAAAGGGTAGAAAATGAGAAGTTACCAGGGAACAGAATGTTCCTGTCATCAGGACTGTAATGACAGGACAAGGAGGAATTGGTTCCGACTGAAATTTAGGTCAGATATTGGGCAGAAATTGTTCCCTGTGAGGGTGGGGAGGCCGTGGTCCAGGGTGCCCAGAGAAACTGTGGCTGCTCCTGGATCCCTGGAAGTGTCCAAGGCCAGGCTGGATGGAGGCTGGGGACAGTGGAAGGTGTCCCTGCCCATGGCAGGGGTGGAACTGAATGAGCTGTAAGGTCTCTTCCCACCCAAACCATTCTGTGATTCTGTAATGCCAAGTTGTATTAAATAGTAACTTTGTATTTGCTGGAATTTGGTGAGCAGATGGTAACTGGGCATTCCTGTCACTTGGTCTGGAGTTTAATACAGTGGTTTTTGGCTTTCTGCAGCACCCAGAAATTAAAGCAGATCGGTCGTTCGTGCTGTACAAACCCCCTCCTGCCATCAGAGACCCTGCTCTGGTGGAGGAGTTCCTGGAGCGAGCAAAATTCATTGCAGATGACCTGAACTGGCTTCTGGCTTTGCCTCATGACAAATTCTGGTGCCAGGTAATCATTGCTTTTTCTCTGAAGATACAACATAAACATCTAGGTGCTTGTAAAAGCCATAAGCCTTACATCATTTTCATAAAGATTTGTTTATGCTTATTATGTCATGCAGGAAACATTTTCATTTCCATTACTGAACCTTAGAATGCAAAGGAAGTATTTCCCTAAGGATTTTCCATTGTGAATTTTAAGAGTTGGCTTGTATTTGATGGATATGGGAGTCCTTTTCATATACCTGAGTGTTTTAGATTGCTTTAAATTTAACTGGGCTGCTCAGGAGCACAACCTGTGAAGGTGAGATATTCCCTCCTTCCCATTTTGCTGCTTTTGCTTGTGCCAGGTGATATTTGATGAGACCCTGCAGAAGTGTTTGGATTCCTACCTGCGCTCTGCCCCTCGCAAGTTCGATGAGCTGTGGGATTGCCACCCGGAGGTGAATGAGCTGCAGAAATGCCTCCACAGGAGTGTCTTCCTCACATTCCTCAGGATGTCCACCCACAAGGAGTCCAAGGTAAATGTTCCTATGCCTTGTGAGTGCTCCAGGCTGTGTGACTTAAGAAAAAAGAGAATTAGAGAAATGAATCATTTTCCTTCTCGCACGACATTCCTCTCCCTGATGATTTTATCAGTTGGATCCTCCGTGGGGAGATGATAACACTCAGAGCTGAAGTATCTGAACTATGCAGTGATTCCTTGGTTGATTGCCTGGACCTCCTTCCCAAGTAATAGCAGGTTACCCATGTGTAGTGCTGAGAGGGGAGAGGGCACATTGGCCTTTGTGTGGCCAAATGGAACAGGCTCTTCAGGCCACCCCTCCCTCAGGGCCACGTGGTGCCACAAAATTCCTGCTAATACTTGTCTCTCTTTGAACCTGCCCCAAGTTTTGGACATACAGTGAAATCCCTCTAAATTACTGTTGCCTTGGCATCAGCCTGGAGAAGAGAAGGCTCCAGGGAGAGCTCAGAGCCCCTGCCAGGGCCTAAAGGGGCTCCAGGAGAGCTGGAGAGGGACTGGGGACAAGGGATGGAGGGACAGGACATAGGAAATTGCTTCCCACTGCCAGAGGGCAGGGATGGATGGGATATTGGGAAGGAATTGTTCCCTGGGAGGGTGGACAGGCCCTGGCACAGGGTGCCCAGAGAAGCTGTGGCTGCTCCTGGATCCCTGGAAGTGTCCAAGTGGACACTGGGGCTTGGAGCAGCCTGGGACAGTGGAAGGTGTCCCTGCCCATGGCAGGGGTGGCACTGGATGGGCTTTAAGATCCCTTCCCACCCAAACCATTCTGAGATTCTATAATTAAAAGACATCCTCAGCACTAATTGTGTGAGTGCAACTCCCATCTGGAGCTATGGGGTTTTGGGTAGGATGAGTGAGGCACCTTGTGTTTCAGCAGTCACTCCCTCATTGGTTCAGGTATGTTAGGGCTGTGTTGATTCTCTTCCTTATCACAGTGGTGACGTCCAGGATGTTTTGAGGGAAGGGCCTGGGAGTAGATGACAGGGACAGGAGCAGGATGAAGGAATGCTGGAGCCTGCAGCTGGCACCACTTCAGCAGAAATACCTGACACCTCTGTGGTGTCTTTCATTGCAGGATCTGATTAAACCTCACCACTCCAAAAGGCAGGCGAGCATTTGAAACCGTTTTCTAGTTGAGTGATCTGCAGGGAATGAATAGTCTGTTGTCATGCAGGAGTCAGCAGGAGTTCTGGAAAGGGAACCTGGCCAGCACTGAGCCCCATCCCTCTGCTTCAGCAGGAACAATGTACCCTGCCTTTCACTGGGATTGAAAACATCTGCTGTCACAGGCAAACTGGCCTTCTGAAAATCCAAAATCACATTTCAGCTGCCTGTTTCTCAGTGTTAGACAATGGAATTTTTCTCATCGAGAATTTTGTAAGAAATGCCTTCACTGTGATGTGCTTTTAGCAGAGTGTTCAGCAGTCAGCATGTAGAGCTGCAGTTCTGGAGTTTCTGCCTGTCCCTGATCTGTGGTCTCTGGTGCTGGGTTCTGCTCTCCCAGGGTAAAAGAACCTCAGGCTGTCCCTGTGCCTGGTTACTCATTCCTGCTCCTGAGCTCAGCTGTTCTGGTGTTCTGTGGAAACTGGGGATCTGTAGGGAAATTTTTTTGTAAAACTTCAGGTAGATTAATTCACCTGCTGGTGAAGGGATCAGTGGGATGTCTGGTGTGGCAGGGACAGGAATGTGGGAATAGATGGCTCTGCAGAAGCTGTTTCTAGCAGACTTGCTGCCTTCTGTGAAATAAATTCCTTAATACACCTTTGAGAGATGTTCTTACGGGTGTCATTTTAATGCTGGAGTTGCTGCAGAGCAAAATATGGATTACCCTTTAAATTCCTTTTTTTTTTCTGTCTTTATAGGATCATTTTATCACTCCCTCTGTCTTTGGAAAAATTATTTACAATAACTTCCTGTTTGATATCCCCAAGATTCTGGATCTGTGTGTCCTTTTTGGGAAAGGAAATGGCCTCCTGCTCCAGAAGATGATTGGTCAGTAAAAGCCAAGGAACAATTTGCTACATTTAGTCTTTTATTTGTATGACAAGTGACTTACTGGGGTTTATACCAGTGGAACTGCTCTGAAAATTAATTGTTCAGTAGCAACTAAGATCTGTCATTTCTGGATCAGATTGTGCTTTTGTTCTTCCATGTGCAATTTGTTTGTTCCAAGGAAAGCTTCATGTCCTGCTTTGCTGCCCTGAGCTAGGCTCGTGTTGTTAGAAATAAACCCAGCCTCAGCTGTTTCCTGTGCCAACTGAATGTGTGCTCAGCCCTTGTAAGAGGAATGTGGGCTCTGTAAAACCCTGGAGATGGGAAGGGGTGAGGAGGGGGTAGGGTTGGGAGATGGGCACAGTCCAGCCCTGAGTGCTGTTGTTCCCGGAGCTGGGAGCCAAGTGAAACATTCAGTGTGAGGTAATCACTGCTATGGGAAGTGGCAGAACCTGAAACTTCAATGCAGACGTTGATGTGTCCAGAGCTTCCAAACCACAGAGACTTCAGAGCCTTGCTCAGGCTGTGCTTATCCCTGGATTTCTATGTCTGTACACACAGCCTTAGTGGTGAGTACAGGGAGGAACATCCAGCCATGGATGCTGAGGAGTGAAGATGGGGCATATTGATTTAGCTTCTCTGTTTATCCTGTGCTCTCTTCCCAATCCTGTGATCTTTAACATCACCTGAGCAGCTGAGGGGAAGAATATCTACCCTTGGATTAAGTAAGCTCTTCCTGAAATTCTAACCCATTTTGTCTGCAACTCATGGGATGAAGGTTTTCCATTTCTTTGGTAGTTACTTTTGTCTCATTTCCAAGTTTACTAACATGAGAAGTGTTAGAGATCATGTGGTGCAGACAGATTTCCAGCCAGAAAATCTTAGATAAACCTTTCCATTTTTAATCTTTTTATCCTTTTTCAATAGCTTCTACTCTATATTCCTCTGTCGAGCCTCAGAGATGGAAAGCAGGCATGGCAAGATAGATATTTCCCTTTCAGATGGGAAGCTTAGATTATCTGGGTCTTAAAATACTCCAAAAAAGACCTAAGTAATGAAACCTCCTTTGAATTACTCTCTGGAGTGCCACACAATCATGCTGCATGCAGGTGACCAAGGATTTGTTCACCTGATTATTTCATTATGTCGTGACAGTAATGGCATGAGCAGTTCTGTGTGTAATTCATAACTTCATAAACTTGAAGTTCTACTCAGGATATAAATTTATCTGAAACTTGTCTCATAGCTCTGTCCTTGCTGGGAGCTCTTAACTTTCATAATCTGAACAGTAATTCCCAGGAAAATAGGAGCCTTGATGCTTACTTGGTGAGGATTTATGGTATGGCACTACTCAGAGGAGTATTTTGTAAAGATAATGGAGTCCTAGTAATATAATAGCAGGTGTTACTAAAGCCTCATTACCTTTAAGAAATATTCGGCAGCACATCTCCTGGTGTGTGCTGAACTGTTATCAGTAATTACAAGTCAACTCCAGTTGTCAAATAAAGGAACTGGGGTTGTTCAATGATAGTATTTGCATTATTCATTGATTCAGGCCCTGGAGCATGAATCATCTGACATCTCGTTTGCTGTGCTCTGATGAACATATTCCCATTGCTGGATTTCCAGTGGCATTGGAGAGCTGATGGATCAGCTTTTTGGGAGCAGGGCCTGTGCATGAGCTGAGGAGTGAGGGTGGGCAGTGTCCCACATGGTCAGTAGGTGTGTCAGGGGGGTGTCAGCAATAACACAAGTACCATTTTCTGATGCAAATTTGCTTGTTGCCATCAATGTCTGAACTGATGGAAATGCTTTCCTTTCCCTTTTCAGGAAATATCTTCACTCAGCAGCCCAGTTACTTCAGTGACCTTGATGAAACTCTGCCCACTGTCCTCCAGGTACTGCTTTCCAGCTGGGATTTCGTCTGGGAATGTGGCATAGCTTGGAGAGTGGAAAGGGAACATTGTAGGCAGGCAGAATGTATTTCATGAAGTCATGGAATATCCTGGGTTGGAAGGCACCCACAAGGATCATCAAGCCCAGCCCCTGGCCCTGCACAGACACCCCAACAATCCCACTGGTTGTTCAAACACTCCTTGAGCTCTGACCACCCTCTGGGGGAAGAACTTTCCCTAATTTCCAGCCTAAACTTCCCCTGACTTTGCTGTTTCTCCCTTTCCCCAGTTTGTTAATGTGTCAGGGAGGTTTTGAACCTTTATTTAAAATTATTACTTGATGCCTCTTCCCTCCCACCTTCCTTCAGCTTCTGGCCTGTTCTACTGTGTCCCATTGCTGGCTCCTGTCTGTTAACACTACCTTGTTCTCCTGATTTAGGTGTTCAACAATATTTTGCACAAGTGTGGTTTGCAGTGTGAAGGGGCTTCTGCTGAGCCCCAGAAACTAGAAGAGAAAGTCAGTGTGACTGCAGGGAACATGCCCCTCCAGGTAGGACTGAACTGTCTGTCCTGCATGCTGAACAGACCACAGAGGATCATTCTGTTCCCAAAAGCTCCTACAGCTCGTGCTTCTGTGCCATTGTTGCACTCTTTGTCCTGGGACATGATGATAAAACCTTTCCACCATGATCTGATGATTCATTTTTACCATATCCTTGGAATGTGGACAGTTTTAAAGCTGGCAACTTTTTTTGCTTAACCAACTTATAAATAATGTAACAGAATATCTCACAGAAGTCTCCACCTAACCCTTGCAGTGATAAGAGCTGATTTTTTTTTCTTCAGAAATGTGTTTTAACAGCAGTGTAATTTAACTGTAGTTAATGAAGAGGGGTTTATGTGCTGGGGGCTGTACAATGAATGTAGTCCTCCACAAAACCCTAGTCTTTCAGTTTGTGTGTGGGAACAAACTATCAGTTCAAACTGTGATTTATTAACAAATGATAGTTTGAAACTATCATTTAGTGTGTCATTCAGTTTGTTTCAGCTGCCTTGAAAATGCAGCTTGCACTGGACCAGGCTGCTGAAACATCCCTTTGATTCCCATGTTTCTGCTGTGCAGTGCTTCCTGAAAAGTGCTGCATGGGGAAGAATTCCGTGTGTGGAGGGTGCATGGAGGGCAAAGCCACTGTGCAGAACAGGATCTGATGAGGATTCTGATAATCTCACAGGGTATTTAATGAAAGCAGACAGTTGGGATTGCATTATAGCTCTTTAAAGGATAGGAGTTTTAAAAGAAATGTCTCTGCCCCCAGACCCTGTAAGAGGTTTGTGGTTGATACCAACTCTGTGCAGTCAGGAGAGACCTGGCCCAAATATTCTGTGTTCCTGCTGGGAAAACTTGCCTGGCTCTTCCCTCAGTCACTGCTCTTTCCCTCTCAGGAGCTGAAGGACATTGTGCTGTATTTGTGTGACACCTGCACAACTCTCTGGGCCTTTCTTGATGTCTTTCCCTTGGCTTGCCAGACCTTCCAAAAACACGAGTTTTGTTACAGGTATGTCCTGGAGTGCAGACAGAGATTGTAAAAATACTGAATGTGCTACTGTGTCCTGTGCCATTGTTAAATGAGGAGACAGATTTAATGCAGAGGCTGCTGGGTTCTATCTGACAGGAATGCAACATTATAAACACGTGGATGTAGGGATGTGTGGATTTTCTGTTCTATGTGTGTCATTATCTAGGAGTGATCCTAGAGCCAGGCATCCATGACCATTTCCCAAGTCAGCTGAACAGTACTTGGTGTGCTCTTAGAAGGGTGGAGAGGGACGAGTTATGGACACAAAGAACTTCCTGCTGTAGGATTCAAAGCAAGGGAAGCAGAAAGTGTTTTGGAGAAATAGTTCTTCAAGGTCTGAAAACAAATATCTTTGATGTTATGTCCAAGTTTTATGCTAGAGAATATCAATGAGGTTTGGCAAAAACTGAGTACCTGGGAGAGGGTGACAAGGTGTGAGAGGGAATGACTCAAGCTGTGCCAGGGAGGTTCAGGGTGGGTATTAGGGAACATTTCTTCATGGAAATGATTGTCCAGCCCTGGCACTGCTGCCCAGGGGAGTGCTGGAGTCCCCATCCCTGGAGGGATTTAACAGCCATGTGGATGTGGCACCTGGAGACATGGTCTGTGGTGGCCCTGGCAGTGCTGGGGAATGGCTGGACTCAATGCTCTCAGGGGGCTTTTCCAACATGAAGGTTTCTGTGATTCTGGGAGTGTTGGGTCTTTGCAGTCTGCAGATCTGAGTTGGGGGTTTTTCTGGGTTGAACAGATGGTTCTGATCAGCACCAGGATGCTTCTCAAATGCTTTTCTTTCCTATCTCATCAAAGACCTCTCTGTGATTTCCTTAGAGTGCTGCTCTTTGTCTGTGGTGTTTGCTTGCTTGCTTGCTTGTATTTTGGGGCAAAAATACCAAAATGAGGTAATGCTTATGGGTACTGCTGGTGAGGAGGGTTTAATGAAATCAGCCATTTGTTCTGCCTTTTAGCAAATGATTTTTGGAACCTCAACTGACAGGTACAGGTTTGTTCCCCATTTGTACAGATTAGCTTCATTTTATGAACTGGCAATTCCTGAGCTGGAGTCTGCAATCAAGAAGAGGCATTATGAAGATAACAGGTGAGAATTCTTGCAAAGGCTTCCTTTGGATCTTCAGGGAGACTTCCTAGGGCTTAGTTAAAAATTCACTTCATGCTGCTTTACCCATCCCTGAGGAGCCTGGCTTTTTTTTATGCTTTTTCAAAGAGCTCTGAAGGGATGACTTCTGTAATTCCAAATTTTCCTGGGCAGTGGGATGACGAATCGTTTTTAGTACTGTGTAAGAAGGAATTTGATGGGAGGTGCATTAAAATTGTAACAAAGTGTGAGAATATGAATGATATCTCTGTGCAGCTCAGTCTCACTGTAAGGCACAGGCTGTGCTGGTACAGTGGGGGTCTCGTGTGGGGAGTTACCAGGACAATTGGGATTGAAACCAGCTTTATTTGGAGCATGAATTTTCTGTAATGACCATGAAATGTGTCTAATATCTGGTCTTTGCAGCAAGGAAATGATTCTCCTAATGAAATTCTTCTTTTAGAGGATTAACTCTGGCAGAAAGGTGGGTTACAGATTCTTGTGCTGACACCAATAGTGTCTTTTGCTCTCTCTGAAGTGTTTTTGCTGATTTGTGGAGGAGGATTTCGCACTCCAGAAAGAAGATGATAGAAGTTTTTCACATCCTAATAAACCAAGTCTGTCTGCAGCCCATCCTAGAGAGCAGGTATTGGCACTTGGCTCTGTGCTACTCGCCAATTACTTGATTGCTGTGTGGGAAAAATTTCTCATTTACAAATTTACTGGAGAAAATGAACAGAAACTGCTGTTTGTGTTGGGATTGTAGCCAAAGACTTGACTAAGGTCAAATTCTGTTGTCCTGTGTATCAGGAATGTTCCAGATGGAGCTGTTTGGTCCAGAATCTCTGTGGTAGGCTGGCTCCAATGAGCTTTCTGACCTCAGTGTGTGGCTTGTGCAAACTTTGATCGTGTGTAACACCTTGAGACCCAGTTGTGACCTTCCAGAACCTGGAGGGCCCAACAATACAGATGGAGAGAGACTGTTTACAGAGGCTTGGAGTGCCAGGACAAGGGGGAATGGCTTCTCACAGACAGAGGGCAGGGATATTGGGAAAGAATTGTTCCCTGTGAGGGTGGGGAGGCACAGGGTGCCAAGAGAAGCTGGGCATCCCTGGAAGTGTCCAAGGCCAGGTTGGATGATGCTTGGAGCACCCTGGGATAGTGGAAGGTGTCTCTGCCCCTGGCAGGGGGGAGAACTGAATGGTCCCTTCCCACCCAAAAGTACCTTGGAACAAGGCTTGGAGCCTCAGCAGCACCCAGGGGTTTGGGCACTGGGGCTGCAGTGGGAGTTTGCTTGGCAGGTGTTCTTGCACAGGTGAGCATAAACTTTCTGGAAGGTTCACTGGTGTAATCCAAAGACATCATAAAGGCACAATTACAAATGCTCTACACACCCTTTTCTGCTTACTGCAAGTCTGAGGCATCAAACCATTTGTAAAGTCTGTCTGAAAACTTATAAATCTAGGTGTGATACAGCTTTAGATCTAAGTGCTGAAATGTTTGCTGAAGCCTTAAAAACCTCTTCGATTTGACCCTTTGCTCCTGTGAAAGCCAAATGTGGCCTGAAATCTCTTTTCAAATGGGGCTTTCCCTTGGTGTGTAAATGTGAGTGGTCTGTCTGTGGTGGGGCCAAACCTTGGCAGGCTTGTCTCTGAGTGTTCACTGTGCTGTGCTTCCTGCAGCTGTGAGAATATTCAGCCATTTATTGAGGAATTTCTGCAGATCTTCACGTCGGTGCTTCAGGAAAGGAGGTGAGTCTGGTTGGCAAGAGGCCCAAGGGGGGCTCAGCTCCTCCCTCTGCCATTCTTTACAGCAGAATTGCCTGAGACAGCATTATGAGGCATTTGGGAGTCAAAAATCGTTGTAAGTAGTTGGGAGAAGTGCAGTGAGAGGATTTCAGCCTGCAGCACACACACTCTGGCACTGAGAAATGCAATTCTTCACTCCCTTTAATCCAGCTTCTCAAAGAGAAGAGCAATTTAGCCATTAGCTGCCTTGACAAGTTAGGCTATTATTACTGATCTGTGCTTTCCAGCTGGGCTGACCAGACCAGAAAAATATTAAACACTAATGCTGGAGATGCAAAGGAATTGGCAGAACTGGGTGTTCCATCTTGTCCTCCTGCCCATGCTGGCATTCTGAGCACTTTCACATGGTAAAGCAGATTTTCCCTGTAATGCAACCCTGGATTGCAGCCCTCACACCTGGGGAGTGTTGCTGTGGTGTAGTGGGACCAAAATCAGGGTGGAATCCAGCATTAGGTGGGAGGTTTTGTTTTCCTACCTGAGCACCAAGCCAGTCAGAGTGGCACAGTACTGGTAATTAATGAACTCCCTTGATTAAACTTGCTCCTGGGTTTTCAGATTTCTCCGTGACTATGACGAGCTGTTCCCCGTTGAGGATGATGTGAGTCTGCTCCAGCAGGCATCCTCTGCATTGTATCCTTGGGCTTTGCACACCTGGATGCTCTTGGATTCCTCCACACCAGTAACATTTCTGCCTCTGGTTAAGCTGCATGACTAGCAAGGAGTACTGGAAAGTTTTCCCTTAAGAGAAAAAAAGGAGAGGGGGGAGTTGTTGCCCAGAGAAGGTGAGGCTGCCCCATCCCTGCAAGTGTCCAAGGGCAGGCTGGACAGGGCTTGAAGCAGCCTGGTCTAATGGAAGCTGTCCTTGCCCATGACAGAGGGTGGGACAAGATGAGCTTTAAGGTCCCTTCACACCCAAACCATTCTGTGGTTTTGTGAGTGTTGATGCAGACACAAGTTTGGATGTCATTGACAATCCCGTAGTTACTTCAAGGTGACCCCTGAACATGTGCATCCAGGAATGTCCTTAATGTTGTGCTCTTAGAGATGAGACCAGGACAGCCTATATCCTCCAGGCAGTGGAAAGTGCCTGGGAAGGGGTAGACAGGAAAAAAGGACAAGCTGTTAAAGATCCAGCAGCATCCAAAGGAGCTTCAGCAATAGTGGAGAGCACCGCTGAGAACGGGGAGGATCTGGGGGCTGCGTGTGCCCTGGAGGATGAGGTGCGTACAGCTCTGTGCTCTTCCTGGCATCTCTGCTTTCCTGGCCTTCCTCTGTCTGTGAGGACAGGCTTGATTTGCTCAGCTCTGGGGACAGCATGAGATTTGGTGTCGTTTGTGACCTTTGCTGGATCTCCATGCAGCCTTTGGAAATGAGAACTGAAGCTACACCTGAATCCTGAGTTATCTCTGAGCAAATTGCTTCCAGCTCTCATGGCTTGGGTTTTCCCTTGCTGGGGATTATTCAAATACTCTGCTTTATCCCTGCAGTTCATGTGCATATTTTTGAAATGCAGAGCTCACCTTTTATTTGAGGAAAGGATTCTCCAGGGTGTCCTTGCTGACTCAGGGACTTGCAAAAGTAGCTGCGTGCCCAAATCTGTGTCGGAAACCTTGTGTTGTTTAAACAGCTGATTTCTCTTTTGGCTCCAGTCTTCTACTTGTGTCTTTACACCCTGACAGCCCAGAGTGCTGATTTCTGTGTATTTCTGTGCACCCTGCCTGCCCTCAGCTCTGTCCCTCCCCAGTGCCCAGCAGTTGTGTTTGGTGTCCGTAGTGTGTTGGCGCTGCGGCCGCGCCCATTGCCCGTGTGTCCGGCGTGGAGCTGGACTCCCTGATCTCCCAAGTGAAGGATCTGCTGCCAGACCTTGGAGAGGGATTCATCCTGGCCTGCCTGGAGGAGTATGGATATGACACAGAGCAGGTGATCAACAACATCCTGGAAGATAAGCTGGTGCCACACCTGGATAAGCTGGACCGAAGGATGCAAAGGTGTGGGACAACCTCTGGTTGTTTCTGTCTCACTTAATTGTTCTCACTGAAGGCTCAGCACTTGGAGAGCTGTAAGAATTTGTATATTTGGGGTAGAGAACTGCAGTGAGAGCTTCTCATAGTCACCTGTCACCAGTTTTATGCCCTCCTTGTGTCCCTGCAGAGGAGTGGAAATTTGCTGCTCAGTGTTGGAGTAGAGCAGGCTGTGTTTTGTGACAGGGAACAAAACCACTTGTACATGAAATGCTAGACTAGAATAGAGTAGAATAGACTATGTTCCCTTCAAAAGTTAATTTGCTGCAGCATTTGTTGTCAGAGGTGTGAAAATCCCAGCTGTCCTGCAGGAAAGGGCATCTTCAGAGGAGCCAATTCAGCTGGAATTCAACCCACAGGGTCAAATGTGGTTATTTAACAGGCTGCTGTTTTGTGGGTGAAGATATGACAATTCAGATCCATTTTTATGTTCCCTCTGACAAACTTGCCAGGCTTGTCCTGCTTTCCTGGATTGGCCAAGGGATGGAGAGTTTATAGCTGGTGGCAGGATTGAGTTGTTGGAGTTTGTCTGCAGCTGTGAGTGTGTTTGTGCTGCACCAGCAGTTCCTGACAGAGCATCAGGATGTGAATGTGCTGTTTGCTCACATTTCATGGAGTTATGGGCAGACTGTCTCACTGTTGCATTAAAGGAAAGCATCTTTATTGGAAAAATGATGTAAAAAATCCTAGTTTTGCAACAGTCTTTGTGTTCCCGCAGTCAGATCTGCTGACTTTGGCACTACTGGTGCAGGACGGGCTTTAGGAAGGATTGGTTTTTCTGCAAAGCCAGCAGTTCCACAAGATAGAGCTGGATTTTTTTCTTCCTGCTTTTTGCATCTTGGAACAAAGCTGCTGGTTCGATAGGAAATGTCGAATTCTGACCCCTGCTGATTTATAGGGGAGCACAGCAGCATTTGCAGCTGCCCAGCTGAGCTGTCTGCACCACCAAAATGAATGTCAAAAGTACAGTCTTTTGACTTACAAGTTGAACAAACATAAACCTGGAGCCCTGAGAAAGATTTAACAAGGGAGATAAATATCTTGAAATCAGCAGCAACAAATTATTGGAATTTTTTCCAGCCTGTAATTCATCACACTTAGTGTTTGTCTTCACTGAGTCATTGTTCTGAGACCAGGCAGTCTGTTGAATATTCTGTTCTCCTGCATGGTTTGATAGACTCTAAAATGAACAGAAGAATTTTCTCTTGGTTTTTTGTGACTTACTTTAGTTTCCCCTCAAATCCAAGCTTTGGGAAGAGCTGTGCTTGTGCCAGAGTGAGGCTGGGGAGGGAAGGGGTTGTGCCCTGTGTCACAGGCAGCACCTCTTGGTGTCCTCAGGATCGTTCTGGGACTGCCAAAGGATAAACCAAGGGCTTGGGGAAGGGAGAGGATTTCTCTTCCTTACTTCACTTTTGTTTTTCTTCTCTCCTTGTTTTTTAACAGACAGCTGAAGGCAGACCCTACCCCTCTGGTCAGCTCTCGCTGTAATGTTTTCCAGAATGATGAGTTTGATGTTTTCAGTAGGGATGCAGTGGATGTGTCTCGGATTCAGAAAGGCAAGAGGTGAGTGTTGGCACCCAGTCATTAACTGTGCCTGTCAGGGGGAACAAACACCTGGGAACCTGCACATTTATCTCTCCTAAAAACCTCCTGCAGGAATGTTTTGGCAGGGAGGAAGGCTTATCAAAAATGTTTCCCACCTGTTTGTCTGGGAAAGTAAAATGAAATATTGTGAGGGGGTTGGTTTCACTTAGTGTTTTTCCTAATTGGCTTTCCTGTGTCTGCTGCTGGAGATTGCTCTGCCAAGCTCATTTGTAATGTCAGGCTTTTGCACCTTGGGCTTAATGTTAAACTTGCACTGAACAACAGACCTTGAAAAGCACCATCCCTGAACCTGGGATTGTGACTCAGAGCTGAGAATAACTAATGATTTGACTTAGAGCCAAGGGAAGATTCAATATCCATCTACTTCAACATCTGATAACATTCAGTGCCTTAGACTACTTCTGTTATTCCTGCTGCTGTAAAGCTTCCTGCAGAAGGGCACTTGGACTCATGGAGTAGTTTGGGTTGGGAGGGACCTTTAAAGGTCATTTAGTGAATCTACCTGCAATGAGCAGGGATCCCCCTGCCATGAGCAGAGATTACTACAAAAATCCAGCAGTTTTCACTTTGTGTTCTCCTCAGCTGGGTGTGTGGTTCTGGCTCACACCAATGTCAACTCTACACTGTGGTTCCCTTTTCCAGGTTCTTTTAAAACATATCACAGAATCGTGGAATGCTTTGGGTTGGAAGGGTCCTTAAAGCTCATCTTGCCCCACCCCCTGCCATGGACACCTTCCACAAGACTTTAAAAACCTCCTCTAACCAGCCAGGTGTGATCTTAATGTTGGGATGTATTTACACAGCAGATAACTAAAAGTCTGGCTGGAGCTGGAGCCATGTGAGCTAAGAGCTTCCAGTTAAGGTTTTGATTGCAAAGTTGCATCAAACTCTAGGAGAAAAATACTTTTGTCCCCAAGTCCAGTGGCCCAGCTCCTCAGAGCCATGCCTAGGTGCTGATCCTGTCTAGGCTGAGCAAGAAAGGAATTTCTTTTCTCTCTGGCCAAGACCATGACTTTTGGTGTGTCCATAGCTGAGAATTCAGACAGAACCTTTCTTCTCTTGCTCTGTGAGACAGGTGCATTGTACAGGTGTGCTGGGTTATCCCTGATTCCCAGAGCCTTGTACAGATGTGCTGGGTTATCCCTGATTCCCAGAGCCTTGCACACATGTGCTGGGTTATCCCTGATCCCAAAGCCTTGCACAGATGTGCTGGGTTATCCCTGATTCCCAGAGCCTTGCACACATGTGCTGGGTTATCCCTGATCCCAAAGCCTTGCACAGATGTGCTGGGTTATCCCTGATTCCAAAGCCTTACTGCAGCAGCTGGTCAAGGCCAGAGAGCCCCGAGTTCAGCACAGAGCATCCAGTGGCTGGAATATCCCGCTCAGAGCTCCCTCTGCAGATCACTTGGAGAGCTTTGGGAGCTGTAAATCATTCCTGAGCAGGGCTCTGGGATCTGCTCCCATGGCACTGCCCTCCAGGGCTGCCTTCTCTCCAGGAGTACCAGCACTCCTGGAGAAGTTCTCTCTCCTGCTGTGGTTATGTGACCTCTTGGAATTATCCTCTTGCTGCTGCTCTTCCTGGTGTCATTTGCTTTCCTTCATTTCAGAATATTTGGGAATACTCCAGGACTCCAGACACATCAGTTGTGGTTTGAGTAGTTTAAAACCTGGAGATCAGCAATGCCCAAATATGACCATATCCAACTGAATCCAAGGAAAAGCTGCAGTACCTTGTCTCCAGGATTTAATATTCAGCACTGATGGTTCACCCCAGTGTTGGGGTAATAGGGCACTCCAAGCTTAGTCTGAGATCTGCTTTGAATTTGAATTGCATCAAATATTTTAATTTCTTTTTTTCCTCCCTCTAAATAGCTTTTGCTCACCAAATTCTCTTGTGTTCTGGGTGCTGTTGCTAAGCCTGGTGTCACCATAGTGCCTGAAAAGCCAGAGCAGGATATTCTGGTCACTCTCAGCATTAGCACTTTGGGGCAGGGACTGTCCTTGAGAAAGAGAAATCCAGCCAGGATGAGAAGGGAATCAAACACAAGGAAATGAATGTGCCAACACAGACTCTGCTGATCCTGAAAAGTGATGGCACTTGTCTGTGCCTGTCCAGTCCTAGCTGTCAGCTGAGTCTGTCTCCTGAAGCCAGAGCGTGTCCTGAGCTCCATGGCACTAGAGGAGCACTCACACTGCTTTTCCTGGGATTGGTGCCCAGACCATTTCATGCAGCTCCCCTGCAGTCATCAGACCAGCTGGACAGGAAGCAATTCCCAGGTGCTGGGTTCAGGCTCAGCTGAATTCCCACAGGAGGTGTTATCCCAGGGACACCGGGGAGGGTGAACTCACCACGTGCTTGGGAGGGCATTATAGAGCCAATGCAGGCAGTGAGTCATGGCAGGGAGGGAACCACTTCCAGCGTTAAACTTCCTTTGTTTTGAGATTCCCAATGGATCACATGCCCTCAGCCTGTCCCTTCCTGAGTCACTGCCACTGCCTTGGACAGGTCCTTTCTCTGATAAAATCCGCTGATGGGTTCTCCTGGACTCTGGGGGCTTCGAGTTGGCTTGGGAATGCTGGACAGTGGAATCCCCTGTTGCTTTGCTGTAAATATGTACTTGGCTGGTCTGAAAAATGGGAGTTGAGAGATTATGCTTGTGCAGCTTAAGACACTCAGCAGCTGCTTTTTAACCCCTCTGTTTCTTGGTTTTCCTTTACTTAAAATGGTGACAATTTACTTGCCTTCTAAATTTAGAAAACAAGCCCTTGCAGTGATCTGAGAGGTTGAATCACAATCACTCTACTGTTTTGTTCTTTGCCTTGGGAGATGTGTTTATTCACATCCTCACCTGTACTGGTTATTTTTTGAATCTCCCCATCTACATTTGTCCTTTTCCCCTCATTTGTGCTCCATGCACCTTGGCCAAGTTTCACCTGGAATAGAATTGCTTTTGGCCTCCTCTGAAAGCTTCCTCTCTGTCTGAAGTGACAGTGGTGGTCACCAATTCCTGCTCTTTTTTAGTGGCCAAAGAGCCCTGGTACAAATGACCCCCCTGGATCACTCCATCCAGCACAGGAAGGAGCTGGAGCTGCTGGAGTGAGACCAGAGGAGGCACCAGGATGATCAGAGGGATGGAGCAGCTCTGCTGTGTGGAAAGGCTGGGAGAATGAGGATTGTGCAGCCTAAAAAGAAAGCTCTGAGATGACCCAACTGGGGCCTTCCAGGACCTGGAGGGGCTGACAAGAAAGATGGAAGAGAGACTGTTTGCAAAGGCTTGGAGGGACAGGACACAGAGAGTGGTTTCCCACTGGCAGAGGGCAGGGATGGATGGGATATTGGGGAGGAATTGTTCCCTGGGAGGGTGGGGAGGATAGGCAGAGCAGCTGTGGCTGCCCTGGATCCCTGGAAGTGTCCGAGCCGGGTTGGAAGGGGCTTGGAGCAGCCTGGGATGGTGGAAGGTGAGGGTAGAATAAGATGAGCTTTAAGATCCCTTCCTGCCCAAACCATTCCATGATCCTATAAACCAGCAGGCCAACACGGGAGTAAAGAGGGATGTGGCATTGGGGATGAGATTTGCATTGCTTCACACTCCACTGACTACCAGGGGAAAAAGCTGCTTCAGGGGAAGGTTTCGACCTCTGCCTTTTGTTGTTCCTGGGCAGGAGGGAGAAGGACACGACCCGGAGCCTGGTGAATGACAAGCAGCTGGTGAGGGAGCAGAGGCAGCGCTACAGCCAGTACAGCGTGGTGCTGGAGGAGCTGCCCCTGCAGCCAGGAGCAGCCCAGGACTACGAGGACTACGAGGACGAGTACGACGACACCTACGATGGGAACCAAGTGGGCGCTAACGACGCTGACTCGGATGATGAGCTCATCTCCAGGAGGTGAATGCTGAGGGGAGGGGGAGGGAGGGAGCCACGGCAGAATCACCACAGAACTCCCTGGCTCCCTCAAACGCTGCTTTGGGCTCTGTTCTTCCACGAGAGCTTCAAACTATGCCTTTCTCTGTTTTCTCTGATGTGCAAGGAGGAAGGTTTGGGTGTCCCTTCTGTGGCTAGGGAGTGTTCCCGTTGCAGACAATTCCTTGAACACAAATGTTTGCACCCTGGAGGCTAAGAACCTCAATGAAAAGTGGCTGTGCATGAATGCAAACTGAATTCCTAGCCAAACAATTCCTAAATTTCAAGAATATGTTGCAAAGGAAAACAGAGTGTGCCCAGGATGCTCTCCAGCTCCCACTCAGCCATTGCCTCAGTTAATCAGAAAATGCAAGAGGGGAATTTGCCATGTGTGGAAACTTGTACTCAGCAGTGCTTCTCCTTGTGCTTTCCCTGTAACAGGGAAAAATGGCTTGGAAAATCAGTGGAGCTGGGCAACCTAAAATGGCTGGTTAGCAATGGAAAACTTCAAAATTTGGGAAATTTTACAGCCAAAGTTTTCCCTACCAATCCCCTCTGAGTGTTGAGAGCTGGAATTGAGTCCCTGATGAACTGCACAGCACTGCACCATGACTGATAGCTGCACACAATTAGCTTTTGGGAAGCAAAGGGTTAGTGGGGGTGGAGGCTGGAGAATATGTTTTAGAAAACATACGGCCTAAAAGCTGCTTTAACATTTCTGAAAGTGGCCTTTTGAATTGTGATGTATTATGAAGATGTCACCATTCCTAACCTCAAACCAAATCAAAGCTTTGAGGCTCTTTTGTCCCTTTCCCCCCCTCCTAAAATGTTGAGGAGTTTCAGTTTAAATCCTTTTTGTGTTTTGCCTGTAAAAATGTGGCACCCAGGTGTTTTCCACTCTTTCAGGTCTCACTGCCCCTAGAAACAATTAGTGGATGTCACTGCTGAAAACTGGATTTGTTGGTTTGACATAACAAAGCCTTTCTGGTTTTACATTTATTTCTTTGGCAGTGGAATGGTGGGTCTGAATTCCAATGGATTTTAAACACAGACACATATTTATGTTAAAGAAGAGTTATGGGCATGTGGTAAATTCTTCCTCTCTACCCCAGGCCCTTTGCTCTGCATGTCCAGAGTGACTCATAAAGCCTGATTAATTTCTCCAGGGATTTCCCCCTGTAGGAAACTGAGGCACAGCAGTGGAACTGGGGCTCTCTGGATAGCCCTGGCCAGTTTTGGAGCACAGCACTGGCTGAGCATTAATGGTTCTGTCCAAGTTTGTCTTGTACAGCAGATGCTCCATGTCTGCTGAGCTAAAGCCTAGCAAAGGATGCTCCTTAATATTGCCTTGTGGCTGTGTCTGGATGCCCATTTCCCAAAGGAAGCAGTTGTTTCTGTGGAGAAATTCCTTGGGAGGTTTCAGGGTTGTTTTTTTTTAAACTATTATTATTATTATTTTCAGTGACAATTTCATAGTGAACATTCCCCAGTGAAGAGTGTGTGTTTGTTAATTGCCCATAGGAATGTGGCATTAACTCCTGGGTCTCTTGGGTTTCTTTTGTTCAGGAAAATGAAGTCCATGAAATCTCTAGATTCTCATCTTTTTAAAGACATAATGCAAACCAAAAAGGATTCAGAGAAATGCTGTTCAGAGAAGTGTTTGTGGCTATGCTGTTTTCTTTTCTAATTATTTGTGTCTTAATTCCCAGGCCATTCACAATTCCTCAGGTCTTGAGACCTAAAGGCCAGGAGGAAGGACAGGAGACAGAGGAAGAGGATGAAGAGGAGGAGGAAGAAGCTGAAAAGGAAAGAACAAAGGTGACATTTAGCTGGAGTTGTATTAAGATTTACCATATTTCTCCCCTGCTTCACCTGCAGGTGATGTGGAGCAGATTTCCTGTTTCAGAGAGGGAATCTTTGAGCAGCAGCAGGGACTGAGCTGCTGTTCAGCGGCTGCTGGGCTGTGATGTGTCCCCAAGGGCAGCTCTCTGCTGCTTCCTGGCCTAACTGTGCTGCAGCTGTGACACTTCTTCCGTGGGGAGCTTTAATCTGCTTTATCCCAGAGACAGACAGTGCACTCTGAGGGTCACTGACACTCTGTTTCCATGGATGTGCTGGGAGCAGCCATGGTGTGGGAAGGTTTTCAGGCAGGTTTTGTGCCAGGTGTTGTGTTTAGAGTCCCTGACACCAATCCCACTGGTGCAGAGGTAATGAACCAGGAATTGACTGTTCCCAACAGAATCCTCTCCTCTCCAGGCTTCTGCACAGTGCTGCTGAGTTTCCTGACCTGTTCCATTGCTTCCTTGTAGGACCACTTTGTGCAGGACCCGGCGGTGCTGCGGGAGAGGGCTGAAGCCAGGCGCCAGGCCTTCCTTGCCAGGAAGGGGTAAGCAAAGATCTCCCTCTGCCTCTGCAGCTCTTCTGCTGCTGACTGCAATTGTTCAGGGTGTCCCTGCTCCTGTGTGTCAGGGTCCTATTGCAGTGGTGTGAAATTCCTCACCCACCCTTTACTTCACTGCTATCCCATTGAATAGGGGTAGGCATGGCATGGAATCATGGAGTGGTTTGGGTGGGAAGGGACCTTAAGACCATCTTGATCCACCTCTTGCCATGGGCAGGGACAACTTCCACTAGCCCAGGTGGATCCAAGCCCCATCCATCCCCCTTCCAGGGGTCCAGGGGCAGCCACAGCTTCTCTGGGCACCCTGTGCCAGGGCCTGCCCAGCCTCAAAGGGAAGAATTCCTTCCTAATAGCCCATCTGCATCTCCCCTTTTTCAGCATAAAGCCCTTTCCCCTTGTTCTGTCACTCCAAGCAGCAGAACCCTGTGCAAGACAGGATCTTAGGAGCACAACTTCTTGAGCTCCAGCAGCTCCCACAGGGATTTTGGGACAGTTTCAGCTGTTTGGATGTTTTCAGCTGATGGGCTCAGTGTGTGGAAGGACACAGTGGTGTGGCTGATGCTGCTGTGGGAGCTCTGGGATGAGCCCTAGGCTGAACCCCTCACCCCCTGATATTTGTGGGGATCTGGGATTTTGTCCCTAGGAGTGCAGTGTGCCTGTTGTGAAGTCCTTTCTCTGTGTGTCCCAGGCATAAGCATGACAGCTCTGCTGTTGTTGGGAATGCCAAGGGCCAGGGGCAGAACCGGGAGACGGTGCAGGAGCGGAGGAAGAAGGAAGCAAACAAAAGCACAAGAGCCAACCACAACCGCCGGGCCATGGCTGACAGGAAGCGCAGCAAGGGCATGATCCCCTCCTGAGCAGCTGCCACGACAGGGCTGCACCATCCCTGAGCCCTGTCCAGCAGGAGGCTCCGTTTCTCAGCATTCCCTTTGCTCAGGGGATGGATGTTGTGTGCAGTACCTGGCACCTGGGCTCACACAGAGCTGCATTCCCTGTGGGAGTGCTGCCTGTTCCTGGGAAGGAGCTACCCTGACTGTGTGTGCCAGTGGCTGCACCCAATACATGGGACAGGCTGCAGCAGCAATTTCTGCCCTTTTGTACTATTTATAATTGGCAAAGTTTTATTTTCATACTGACTCCTTGTGCCCTCCCTGCCTGCCCTGGAGTGGGCAGCTTCAAGAGCATAGTTTCCATGGAAATGCCTTATCCTCAACTTGAGTTACAGACTGTCCCAAGTTGGAAGGGACCCACAGGGATCATGAGTGTCACTCCTGGCCCTGCCCAGACCCCCCAACAATCCCACCCTGCCCATCCCTGGCAGCACTGTCCAAACGCTCCTGGAGCTCTGGCAGCCTCGGGGCCGTGCCCATTCCCTGGGGAGCCTGGGCAGTGCCAGCACCCTCTGGGGGAGGGAAGAACCTTTCCCTGAGCTCCAGCCTGAGCCTGGGCAGTGCCAGCACCCTCTGGGGGAGGGAAGAACCTTTCCTTGATCTCCATCTAAACCTCCTGACACAGCTCTGTGCTGGAAGAGAAAGGCTCAGGCTATTCCCCCTGCCAACAGACCCAGAGGGGTTCAGGTGAGTAAGACCTTATGGATTTCTGTCCCTTGAGTGAGGCCTGTGAAAACAGATGGTGCAAATAAAAGATGTAGATGTCTTAGTTGGTTTTTTTAGGCTCTTACAGACAGTATTGATGAACTTCCTGGTATCCAATGAGCCTTTGCTTGGTTAATGTACTGGTTAATGTGCCCTGAGTGCCATCTCCCCACCATGCTGTATTTTCTTGCAGTGCCTGTGGCTGTCAGCCCCCAAGTGAAGTTTTGCTCCAGGGCAATCCCACTGCTGCAGGAGCACTGGGGTGGCAGTGGTAGTAAGGTGGTAGTAAGTTCCACGCCTTGGTGCCCGGTGGTGTGCAGAGGGCAGGAATGTGACTGGAGCTGCTCTGGGGCTGTTTGCAGAGCAGCAGAAATGCAGCAGAACAGCCACAGCCATGACATGAGGGGAAGCCCTGTGTGCACAGAGATTTTTCTTTGCCTATCAGTGCTGTCCACACCTCCCAGTGACATGCATGGAAAAAGGAATTATGTTTAGCAGCATCCCCAAATGCTGTATCCAGGGAAATCTCCTGCTGGCATAATGCTGCTCTCCTGCAGCTCCCACTCTCTGCATCAATGGCTTCAGCTCCTCCCTGCTGCCCACTGCAGTGCTGTCCCCTCATCCTGTATTCAGCACTGGTTCTTGCTGCTCAGAGCCTGCAACTCTCTCTGAGCTGCTCAGCCTGATGTGGAACAGCAGCAGAGTGCAGGGAGCTGGCACTCATTTGGATGGGATTGTCCCAGGAAAGCTTAAACCTTTGTCTAAACCATCTCCATAAAGCACAGCTAGGACTGGGACAGTTGTAGTTGGATTTGGCTCCAAACACAAGTGTTTAAGTGCTGTTGTGTTCTCAGAGTAAATGTTTTACCCCTCTGGCACTTGTTTGCAAACCCAACAAAGCTGCTGTGAGCACTGGCTCTAATGGGCTCTGCCTCAGCCTGTGCTGCAATTCCTCCTGATTAGTGAAAATGGACTAGGAGAGATGGGGCTGCTGGGTTAGGAAAGTGGGAAGGAGTCACTCAGCCCGATCTCCCTACAGCCACCTGAGAGCTGAGGAATTAACTGAGTCATCACCCCAGGAAGTGCCCAAATATCCCTTCTCATGTAGAAAGAAGCGTTTGACAGGGCCAGGCAGGGTTGGGCTTTTCAGGGAGAAGGGAATGCCTCTGCTCAGGGTGAGAAGGTTGGGGGCATGGGGGAACTGGATGATCTTTAAGATCCCTTCCCATCCAAACCATTCCCTGATTTCTCTGAGCCAGCTGCTCAGGGGAACTGAGTGATCCCTCTCCCTTCCCAGCACCTTCCCTTGGGTCACTCGGGATGGAGACAGGTGTGACACACAAACCCTGGGAGGAGCCAGAAGGTGCAGGAATAATTAGGAAAGGGATCTACATCACCTCTGAAAGTTACAGCTGGTCCCCATTCTCAGCGCTCTGTTAGGGCAGGGCTGCAGCAGCATCTGCAGCTCTGAAAGGGGGCAGGCCCGGCACTTCCATCACATCTGAGCTACAAAAGGTGCTGTGAATGATTTTAAGCCCCTTTTCTGTGGGCAGACCAAAAGAAGCAGACAGCTTCTCACCCTTCCCAGGCAGCCAAGGGCTGTCATTGAACTACAACTGTGTAAGTGCTTTCAAACCCATTTTGAGATGTTCTGATTGCTGACAGTGCCATGGAACTAAGAACAGGGCTGTTTTAAAAGATTCTCCACCTCCCAGAGATGGAGGAGGCACCCACAGGCCAAAGGATGAGTGAGGTGAACACACAGACACAGGACAGGACCAGGAGTTTAATTTGAACACAGTAAGTTGAGTACAGCAGCTGAACTCCTTGAGTCCATCTGGCTTCACATCATATCAGTTGGTGGCTGATAGCATCTGGCTCGGAGTTGTTCCACCAGGAATCCATTCCCAGTTTCAGGAGGCTGAATCCATCCCTGCAGTGCCTGTTGCCACCCCAGGCTGGCTGCTGCGCTGCTCAGTTTTCATACTTGTGCTTGATGTGTTTCCACAGTTTCTGCATGCAAAACAAGCAGGGAGGAAAAAAAATCAAGATGTTTCAGGCAGTTTCTCAGTGGGGTTGGGATAACAGACTCCAAAATGCAAATTTATCCTGTCTGGAGAGGTGGTGATGGAGTCCTGTACACAGGGCTGCACGTGGGGGCTCCTGGCTTCTAATCTGGACAGGGAGGAAGCTGCAGAGATTCCCCTGGATTAGTGGCCCAGAGACACTGCCTTGAATTCCCACCCAGACTGGAGAGAGCAGTTCTGCTCCTGCACATAAGTGATGTACAGAATAATCCTATTCATGGGATCAGGGAATGGTTTCAGTTGGAAGGAATCTTAAAGCTCATCCAGTTCCACCCCCTGCCATGGGCAGGAACACCTTTCACTATGCCAGGGTGCCCCAAGCCCCATGTTCAACCTGGCCTTGGGCACTTCCAGGGATCCAGGGGCAGCCACAGCTTCTCTGGGCACCCTGTGCCAGGGCCTGCCCACCCTCCCAGGGAACAATTCCTGCCCAATATCCCATCCAGCCCTGCCCTCTGGCAGTGGGAAGCCATTCCCTGTGTCCTGTCATTTCAGGCCCTTGTCCAAAGTCCTTCTCTCATCTCCCGGAGCCTCTGTAGGCCCTGAATGGGGCTCTAAGGTCTCCCCCAAGCCTGCCTCGGTATCCCGCACTCATTACCCATCACTACTGTACTTAGGAACCTACGAACGACTTGACTGCTCTCACCCAAGGTTCACACTGAGGACACCCAAGGCCACCAGCCCTTATCCCCTTCCTCTGCCAAGGACAGATCGGCCAAGCCGCGGGACTACAGAGCACAAAAGAAGTTCCTTCCACCCCTCCCGCTCTCCCCTGCCTTGCACGCCCCTTCCAGCCGGCCAGAGAAGCCCAAGGACACCCCGAAGCCCCGACCACTGAGCGCCGCGACAGCCGCGGAGCCCCTCGGGCGCGGCCGAGCCGCAGTGACCCTCAGTGAGCGCCGGGGCCGAGCCGCGGGCCTGGGGCTGCTGGAGCGCGGCCTCCAAGGGGCCCAGCGGGGCCGGCCTGACCTTCAGCGCTGGGCCCGCGCCCAGGCAGCCCCAGCGGGCCCTTACACAGCCCTTACCCCTTCGTTGAGGTGCTCAAAGAGCGCGTCCGCGCCCTGGTCGAAGGCGCGCTCGAAGACCACCGCGCCCAGCACGATCGACAGCGCGAACGTGGAGCTGCGGCGGAACAGCGACCCGTACACCTTCTTCAGCAGCACCATCTTGGCCGCACGCTCCGCGCCTGCGCCGCGCGCAGGGGCTGTCGGGAGATGTAGGCGGTGCTCTGTAATTCGCACGGAGTGCCCGCGGGGCATGCTGGAAGTTGTAGGCCGTGCTCAGTGCGGTTTGTGACCTGAGCAAGCGCTGTTGCCGTAGGGTGTTGTGGGAGTTGTAGGCGGTGCGACGCGGGCCGGGCCGGAGGTGGGTGATCGTGGCCGGGGTGCTGGGGGTCCCTGCGAGCGATCCCTGCGAGGTTCCGCTCGTCCCGTCCCTCCCGTCTTGTCCTCAGTGGCCTCCGCGGTCTCTGCCCGGCTTTGTCCGGTGGAACCGGCCCGGCCGTGGCTGGGCCGGGACCCTGACGGGGCTGGGGCCGGGGGGCAGCGGGGCGGGAGGACTGAGGGGGCAGAGACACCCCGGGCCAGCCCTGCCCAGCCGGGGTGTCCCGCCAAGGGTGACAGGGACAGGAAAGAGGCTGCGGTCACTGCCCTCAGCTCACCCCCGGAAGGTGGGTGAGAGGGTATTTAGGGTGTTTTCTGCAGTTTCGGGTTGCAGAAAGTGGTTGGTGTCGGTGTTGGGAGAGTGGGAGAGGGGTGTGGGGCTCATGAATCATGGAATGGTTTGCTTGGAAGGGACCTTGAAGTTTATCCAGTGCCATCCCCTGCCATGGGCAGGGACAACTTCCACTGTCCCAGGCTGCTCCAAGCCCCAGTGTCCAACCTGGCCTTGGACACTTCCAGGGATCCAGGGGCAGCCACAGCTTCTCTGGGCACCCTGTGCCAGGGCCAGAGGATGCTCTGACAGCTGCTCCAGAGGCCTCGGGAGGAGTGGGACCTGGCCCCATGTAAAAGGGGACATGTTCCCATTTGCTGCCCTCTGTTTCTCTCTTTTTAACCTCAGTGAGGGCAGAGCAGCCCTGAGGTGACTCTAGCACAGATGGGAGAGGAGCAACTTTGGGTTTAGGAAGGCAGAACAGACAGGGACACAGGACAGGGGAATCCTGACACTGAAACTGTTTCCCCACAGGGCTGTTGTTAAACAAGTGTTTACATTAAATTCCAGACCAGACCCTCAAGTGACTGCTCTGTGGCTGCTCTGTTGTTTTGTTTGTCTCACCCACTCAGAAGTAGCACATGGTCTGGCTGCAGAGTAATTTCTACTGATTTATTTATTTATATTTTTTTACTCATGCAGTGACTATGAGGATCTGTGGGATTTTTCTGGGTTAGGACAAAACCTCTGCTGGTTCTGGAAGCCTGGAAGGTGCCTGGCACATTCCTGTGCAGTGTTATCCCTTTGGAACCCCAGAATATCCTGAATTGGAAGGGACCTACAGGATCATCCAGCCCCTGTCCCTGCCCAGACCCCCCAACAATCCCACCCTGTCCATCCCTGGCAGCGCTGTCCAAACGCTCCTGGAGCTCTGGCAGCCTCGGGGCCGTGCCCATTCCCTGGGGAGCCTGGGCAGTGCCAGCACCCTCTGGGGGAGGGAAGAACCTTTCCCTGAGCTCCAGCCTGAGCCTGGGCAGTGCCAGCACCCTCTGGGGGAGGGAAGAACCTTTCCCTGAGCTCCAGCTTGAGCCTGCCCTGGCTCAGCTCCAGCCATTCCCTAGGTGCTGTCCCTGTCCCAGGAAGCAGAGTTCAGAAAAACTCAGTTTTTATTTTTCAAATGTAACTGCTCTGGATTATCTAAGACAAATTCCCCCAACTGCCCATTAATAGCTGCCATGAGGTTTGTGTGTGGTCGGGTTGGTTTTGATCCTGAATCAACCAATGGATTTCCAGTAGAAGGTGTCCCTACCTGTGGCATGGGTTGGAATGAGATGAGCTTTAAGGTCCTTTCTACCCAACCATTCCATGATTCTATGACAGGACACAGGGAATGGCTTCCCACTGCCACAGGGCAGGGCTGGATGGGATATTGGGAAGGAATTGTTCCCTGGGAGGGTGGGCAGGCCCTGGCACAGGGTGCCCAGAGAAGCTGTGGCTGCCCCTGGATCCCTGGAAGTGCCCAAGGCCAGGTTGGACACTGGGGCTTGGAGCAGCCTGGGACAGTGGAAGGTGTCCCTGCCCATGGCAGGGGGTGGACCTGGATGAGCTTTAATGTCCCTTCCAACTCAAATCATTCCATGATTCCATGATTTCCTCTGGGTGTAATGGAAAACAGGATGTGTGCCTCTGTCATTGGGAAGGTGCTGGCAGACTCTGCTGCCATTCCAAGTCTCCCTGCAGATCTGAGCCCATTTAAATTGGCAGCTGAGTATCATAAGGCTGACACTTGGATTTAATTAATTCACATCTGCCTGGGTATCCAAAGTGGCTGGAATGGCCCCGAGCCCGGGCTGTGAGAAAGCAGGAAATTGAGGTCAAGGCCCAGCAGCACCTCCCGGGGCTCGGGGCTCGGTGTGCAGAGCAGCAGCTCCCCCAGGCACAGAGGAGTCTGTGCCCCTTCCCGGGTCACCTTCCTCCCTCTGCCTCTGTAACACCCCCGAGTCCCAGATAAAATCTGATACAGAGCAGCGTGGAGTGTTCTGGCAGCAGCTGGAGAAAGGAAAACGTGGGATGGTGCTCAGGATATCTGGGCTGGAGCTGTACCAAGCCCCTCTCTGTCACCTTCCAGGTGCCTCACAACAGGGTATTGCTCACCCAACAGGGCTCCAGGAGACACAGCACAGCACTGCTATTATATTTTCATACAACACAAAGCCCTGGGTTGTTGTTGGTTTGGTTTTTTTTACATTTGCATTTATTCAGGAAGACTTTTAAGCTGGCACAAAGCCTGGCTGGCAGCATTTAGGGCTGCGGTGGGTCCAGGTCTGAGTTGCCCTGATTCAGTTGCAAATCAGGGCTGGAGATACTGAGAGGAAACGGCCAGGCTGAGGCAGTTCTTTATAGAACAGCTACATTTACTTTATTTCATAATGACTAAGATGGATTTAATTAGGAACCATCTCTATTTTCAGCTGAATAATGCTCTTTGTTTACTGCTGGAGCCGTCTGGGGACATGGAAATAGGTTGGTGCTGCTGAGAAGCAGCTTTTTAGTTCTCTGGACTCACAGAGCCCTGGGAAGTGCTGGTGTTGCAGAGAGTTGGCAGAAGCCAGCAAGGTATCCATGCAGTGGAATCGTTGAAAAGATGAGAAAAAGTGTTGGGTATAATCACTGAAGGGGGAAGTCTCACGGAGAATCTGATACTCCTCTAATTGCTTTTTATAATCCATCCATCCCCTGCAATGGGAATTGCCTGGAGAATTTGGGAGCAGGCAGCTGTGGGATGTGGGATCTGGCTGTCTGGAATCTGTAGGAGCTTTCTGCCCTGGTTGTTGGGGGAGGAGGGGGAAGGAGCTTCTGCAATTATTGCTGTCGTGGTGATGAAAGAGAAAGTTTGAAATACAATTTCAAAGGCTGGCTGCTGCTGGGCTTCTGCAGGCAGAATTCCCTGGGAGATCTCTGGAAACTTGTGTGGGACCACTGCAGAATCTCATTTGTTTTCCCTGTTTGCAGCATTCTTTTCTGCAGAGATGGAGTGCAGGAGCCAGCAGCTGAGACAGGGAGCGTTTTGTGTCATCAGGAACTTTGGGAGACTATGGAATAACATGTGGAACAGGGGTTTTTCAGTATTTAAAAGTAGACCCTGCCAGTAGGCCTGATTTGTTCCCTCTGAATTCCAGCAGCCCCATCACCATGCTGCAAACGTGGCTGCAAAACTCAGGGATGTAAAGGATGAGGGAATTTGTGGCTCCATGCTCATTAAGCAGCACTTGGGTTTGGATTCTTGGGCTGGAGGAGGATGATTTCAGACCTCAAGCCCTGCAGAGCTGAGTTGGGATCAGCCCAGGGCAGGGGGGATTTGGGGTCCCAGCACACATGGCCAGCCCTCAGCCCCCTAGGAAAGAACCTCAGCACGAGATTTCCAGTTCACTTGGAATATCTGAACATTTTACCTTCAGTGTGGAGGTTTTCAATCCAATTTAAAAAATCTCAGGTCTTCCCATCGAGTGCAGCTTTGCTTTAACTTGTGGTTTGAGGCCTTGGAGATTTCCAGGAGCTTGATTTCAAAGCAGCAGTTGCTGGGAGCAGGAGAGGGGAGGGAATGTGGTGCTGGTGCTTCTGCTGGGATGGATGTGTGGCAGGAGCTTTCAGCCCTGCCTGAGCTGGAAATGCTGGGCTCTGAGGGATTGCCTGGAGCTCTGCTCTCCACACTGAGCCGGAGGGATCGGCCAGGGGGCTGCCATTGATTCTGGACTGTTTTATTTATAAAATCTTTATTTCTTGTGCTGATCTCTGTGCCAGTTTTTAAATGCATTTGGCTGTCAAAGTGTCAAAACCTGGAGAATTGCTTTTGGAGTTTATCTCCCAGTCCATCCATCTTTGCCATTCATCAGGAACGTTTATATCCCTCAGAAGAGAGCTTGCAGCTCCTTCAGGGTGTTTGTTGCACCTCCAGCAGGGACAGGTGCCTGAAGGATTAGACACAAGCTGATCTCACCTGCACTGACAGTGGCTCCAGGCCCAGCACAGGTGGGAGCTCCCAAATTCTCTTGTGATCTTAGTGCTGTACTCAGAGCAGACACACCTTGGTGCCATAGGCTGGGGAGGATGAGGGGAGCACCCTGTGATGTACAGGAAAAAACAGGTGGCTCAGTGGATTGTAGGAAATGTATCCTGTAATATTTGTAATGCAGCTTCCCACCTGCAGGACAGGTGAGATCAGCTTCTGTTTTATCTTTGAGGATAAAATGAGCTTTGCTGAGTTTCTTCCTTACCTTGCAGAGATCAACATGGGGGAGTTTCCTTCCTCTTTTATATCAGGTTGTGGAAGTTGTGGTCAAGTGTCCCCAGGACCTCCAGCTCCCCTGTTTGCACGTTTGATGGTTTGTGCTGCACCTTCCCTGGAGCCTGTGGCTCTGTTTTCTGTGGTCTGAACTCAGGGAAGGAGAATCCCTGCAGCAGAGCTGTTGTTGCTTTGTGTGACAGAGATAAATGCAGATTAGGCCTTTTCTCCCACATACAGGCAGCAGATCCTGCCCCAGCAGTCTGTGATGGACAAGGATATAAACTGTTGGGTCTCACCTCTTTCTCTGTCTGCCAACCCTAAGTGATTTGAGTTCTCCTCCTTTGGAAGCAGGAGCTGTAAATCCTGGATCCTCTATTCCAATGGCTGAGTGCCGAGGAGCTGCCTGATGATTCCAGGGCATGCTGATGCTGTTCTCCCAGGAGAGAGATGGGGAAAAGGTATTTCTGTGACTACTGTGACAGGTCCTTCCAGGACAACCTGCACAACAGGAAGAAACACCTCAATGGAGTGCAGCATCTCCGGGCTAAGAGAGTCTGGTACGATTTATTCCGAGGTGGGTACTCCCAGCTGCCACTCCCTTCCTGGGACTGGGGAGGTGATGGATCAGGGGGGGAGTGGGAAGAGAAAATAAACCAGCACTGATGGTTTATACACTCTGTGTGCCTGGGAATTGAGCACTTGATGCTGCTGCATCAGGCAGTCTCTGACCTGTCTCAGCACACAGCTCCAGGTGTGTTAGTGCCAGCCTGAAGAGTGCAATGGGGGTGGGTTAAACTGGCTGTGAAACCACTGCCTGAGTGTCCCTCTGCTTCCTTCTGGTCCCTGACCAGTCTGGGACTGGACATGATGGGATTTTACTGTGCCCAGGATCTTTACCTGGGCTCATCCCTTGTCTCCCCAGATGCTGCTGCTATCCTGCAGGAAGAGCAAACCAAGAAACCTTGTCGGAAGTTTCTGCAAACAGGTGAGGAGTTTTGAGGAGGAAAGAAGTGCCTGGGCTCCAGCAGCTCCTTCCAGGGCCTGCCTGAGGCTGGAGGGAGGGGTTTGGGTCTGTGTCTGGCATCCAGGTGTGATGGAGCCTGAGTTTGCTTGCACAAAGACCTCCTGTGGGTCATTCTCATGAAACTCTGGCTTTTCCCAGAATTATTACAGTTGGAAAAGATCTTTAAGATCACCAGGTCCAAATGTCAGTGCATCACCACCGTGTTCATCATGAGACCATGTCCCCAGGTGCCACATGCACACACTTCACTGAGCACTTCCAGGGGTGGTGACTGCACCACATCTCTGGACAGCCCATTCCAATGCTTTACAACCCTTTCTGTGAAGAAATATTTCCTAATATCTAATCTAGAGAATTTTGAAACTAAATTTTCAAATCTCACTATTTCATTCCAGGACAGTGTGATTTTGGGTCCAACTGCAGGTTTTCTCACATGACAGAGCAGGACCTGGAGAAGCTGAGTGCCCAGGTTCAAGGTGAGTCCTCTAACAAGACAATGTGAGAGGATCTCTTTGGAGGGAGAGTTGCTGCAGGGGGGTGTGAGGGGTGCAGGGGTGATCCCCTGCTGCCTGCACTGAGCCAGCCAAGCATGGATCCCTCCCTCCTGCTTCCCAGTGCTGTGTGAGCCTGGAAGTGCTGCAGTTTGTCATCTGCTGCCTGCTCTCGAGCTGCTGGCACGAACACAAACCTGGAGCTGAGCAGTGCTGTTACCACTTGGCAGCAAGAGTTTGGAGTGGCCTTTGTGAGCCCTCGGGGTTTTGTTCAGTCAGGGAATAAAAACTGTCAGCAGCAGAGGGCACTGGTACATCACGTCCCCTTAAATTTATGGATTTGATTTCCCCCCACCTTGCTGCTATTACCAGGGAGCTGCTGCTTCCACCCGTGGGAAGAGCTGGTGGGAAGAGCTGTCCTGCTGTCGGGCTGTGAAAGGGGTCCTGGATCCAGAAACAGCCTCTGCTTGGGTGGCTTTGGATGGAAGTGAAGTGTGGGCAGAGGGTGGATGGCAGCTGCTCCCTGCTGGGAGTCTGCAGAGCACTTTTGAACTTTCTCATTCTTGGAACTACTTTTCTTTTATTGAAAAGAGGTGGTAGCTCTGTTTTTTCCATAGGAGTCATTACTTTAGGGGTTAAAGAAAATCACAGAATCACACACAGGGCTGGGAGGGAATGGATCTTAAAACTCATCTCACTCCACCCCTGCCATGGGTAGGGACACCTTCCACTAGACCAGGTTACTCCAAACCCTGTCCAGCCTGGCCTTGGACACTTCCAGGGAGTGTGAGTGAGGTGTTGGTGAGAACTTGTGGATGGTTGAAATCTCCACTGGAGATCATCCAATCCTAACCGGCTGAAAGCAATGTGAGCTCAAGCAGGGTGCTCAGGGCCATGTCCAGTTGTATTTTGAATATCTCAAGGCTGGAGACTCTATGGATGACCTGATCCACTGTTTGACTAGGTTGATATAAAAATGTGTGATTTTAAAAATATTTAAATAAAAATTCCTGATGGGAACTCCTGTATTTTGGGTTGTGCCTGTTGTCTCTGTACTGGGGAGCCCAGCAGTGGGAACAGCACCCAGATGTGGCCTCACAGTGTGGAGCAGAGAAGAAGGATTCCTTCCCCAGCCTGGTGTCCCAGTGTAGCCCAGCTTGGAGCAGCTCTCATGCCCACATCCTCGCTGCAGCCAGCTGCTGTTTTGCCTGGAGTCTGGCAAAGCCAGGCTGAAGTGTTGAAGTGTGGGATGTGAGACAGGGAGTGTGCAGGGGTAGAGCCTCTCTTAGCCCTCAGAGGGATCCCATGTGGGGAGGAAGAGCTCAGGGGAGCCAGGGGGAGGCAGGCAGGCAGCACAGAGCTATTCCAGGCTGTGCTGAGTCAGTGAGAGCCCCCGAGGTGATTCTGAATCAATCTCTGAGCGCCGCTCAGTCGATAAAGCCACAGTGGGACCAGAGCTCTCCAGCTCTTCCCAGAGTCACCTTCCAGCCAGAGCCTCACCCTGACCCCTCTCTGCTGGGCTCCCAAGGGTGGCACAGAGTGACAGGCACAGGAGCCTGTGGCATTTCCAGGTACTGGCTGTTCCTGCAGGAGAAGGGGAGCTCTCTGGAGCGGAGCAGGGAAGGCTGGCAGCTGCTCTGTGCTCAGGCAGCTTTCCTTGCCAATTACACTTGTTATTGAGTATTGACTTGTGGCAAATGGGTCAGTGTAAGTGCAGCATTGGCTGGTGAGAGCCAATTCCGGGGAGATTACTGGGAAACCTTGCATTTGTGTTCTGGAGTCAAACATTTCATTTGCCAATTAGCCCTGAAGGAGTGACAGCCAGGAGAGAGGGAGTGCTTGGTTGGAGAGTTCAGTCCTCCTCACCTCTCATGGTGTGGCTTCTTGCATCACAGACTCCAGCTCTGATCACAGAGTTTGGAGGAATTTGGTGCAGGGAAAGGCTCGGCAGGATTTGGTGGAAGAGAGGCACAGCCTGTAACAGAGAGGATGGAATGATCAGACACATCTGGTGAGTCATGGGGACATTCCAGGACTCCTTCAGCTGCCAAAGCACCTGGCTCAGGTGCTGGGGCTGAGGGCAGAGCTGAGGGCAAGCTCGTGTGTGGCAGGTGTGTAATTCATGCAGGATCCTCTGTCAGTAATGTCCCACTTGCATTCCCACTCAGTCTCAGGATCTCTGAGCCATCCCAAGCCACAGCCAGTGGGTTTGGAGCAATCTGGACCAGGCTGCCTCTCACTGACCCAGCTGGGAGATTTTGGCAGGTTTGGAGCCAGGGTTTGTCAGGGATTTGAGATGAGCTGAGAGGCTCCAGAGCCTTCCCAAGCCTGAGGGGACCATTCTGGGGGTGGCCAGGCTGGTGGGGGATGCTCTCCTGGTGTGCCCACAGTGCTGCTTAACCCCCTTTTGTCACCTCTGGTGCAAGCAAAGCCTTGTCTGACTTTTTTTTAACCCAGCTAAACCATGATGGCACTTTTTTATCATAGAAATATTGAACCTGTCCCTGAGTCCCTGTGAGTGTTTGGTGTTGGTAGCTCTGTGTCTGTGAACTCACCTTGATAACAAAGCATTTTTATCACAGCCAAAGGAAATGTGACATTATCCTTAACATTTGGCCTTTTTATTGCTGGGAGTTCACCCTGTAGTTTGTGTAAGTTTTGTGGGCTAAGTAGGAAAATTTCTAGATGATTCCATGTTCTAGAACAGCTTGGAGCCTGGCCTACTTTGGCATCAGCATCTCTGCACCCTGTAGAATATCCTCATCAAGAAGCAACAGTTTACACCTTCAGAAGGGAGGGAGCTCATATTCCCAGCTGTTCTCCCATCAAAGCATTAGCCTTCTGCATCTGCTGCATCATTCATCAGCCAGACACTTCCAGGCTGTCATTTTAAGTACAGTTATGTCAGGAAGAGTCACTGTCAAATTGCCATCTCCTTGCTCAGAGTTATTGGCTCCCTGCTAATCTCTGTCCCTGGTGCAGGCAGGATCGACCTGGCTGGGCCAGCCAGGGCTGCCAGAGGAGGGCACAGCTGGTGAGTGTTTGCAGGGTGTCCATGAGGTTGAAAGGATCAGAAGGACCCTGCTGGGGTGGCTGGAGTGCAGTCCCTTGTTTGGCTGCTCCGATTGCAGGGGCTGCTCAGCCTCATCTCAGCCACGCTCTGGTGCTGTTCCTGTGCTCTGCAGGAGTTGGGGTTCCACATCATCCACCAGGGAGGCAGCTGAGGGATTTCATGTTCATCTCCTTGCTGGGTGACCTGCCCATACTAGGGGTCCATCTCTCACACAGCAATGCCTTTTTCAAGAAGAAAACCCATGGGGAGAGAAGATAAATGTGGACCCCACTCTGGCATCATTAGAGGCACTTCAGGACTACAGATGCTCTTTTAATTGGCTGTAATTGGACTTTGAAGCAAACACCAAAGTGAGGAGGAGAAGGGGGAAGCATCTTTACACCTGCCTGGCTGCACAGCCACGTGTGGGGAGCAAGGGCTGGTGAAGGCCTTTCGGAGCTGCTCCTTGGAATAGCTGTTGGCATTCAGGGAATATTTCCAATTTCAGGGTGCATTTGGTGGTCCCTGGATGGGGACATCATCAGGGTGGGCAGGGCTGGAGGGTTGCCTGTCCCTGCTGCTGTATTTGGGAGGTTGGGAATGCTCTGGAGCAGCAGCTCCTGGAGCTGTGAGAACAGGAGACAGCTGGGTATCTTTCTTATGTGGATACCTGGGCCCTCATTTGAGGCAGTGCAAATCCAGAGTGGTTCCATGACATCCAGTGAACTTTTCTGCCTGGACCATGAGTTGTGGCTGCTCCATCCCTGGTGTGGTACCTTGGGGCTCCTGCTCTGAACGAGAAGCTTGGGCTGTTTATGGTCTGTTCTCTGTCAAGGCTGGGATTTGGATGAAGAGGAAATCACTGTTGTACAGAGAGATGGGAGAGATTCTCTCCATTGTTTTCTTCCCTGCCTCGTGGAAGCTTCTCAGACACTGCTTGTCTGTCCCCTTGCTGAGGTGGGATGTGCTTGGGAGGTGGAAAAACACGGAACAAAGGGAGGTAAAGTGCTGAAGGTTGCCATGTGAGTCTAATCCTGAGTGTGCAGTGCCCAGCTCTCCAGGCTGAGTTTCTTGCCTCCCCATCCCCCCACCTGGCCAGCTGGTTGGGTTGAGTCCAGGTAAGTCTGCCTGGGCTTTGATCAACAACTGTGGGAGACTGGAACATTCCTGTCTCCAGCCTTGTCGGTGGGCACAGAGCAGCAGCCGGACATCAGGACCACAGCAGGCTTTCTGTGGTGGCACTGGGCACATCATCACCCCACCCAGCAGCAGCAGCTGAAAAGGCTGGATGACAAATTATCCATCTGGCTGCTCATTGTGTAGCACGTCCCTGCCATCCTGATTTAGTATTCAACAGGCAGATGAATAATTGGTTGCCACCAGTAGGATGAAGTGATCCTTCACTCTGCCCAAGCACTATTAATTTCACACCCTGTCTGCAAAGGTATAATATTTTCCTTAAAACGTGAAACATATGGTGTGTGGGTGTGGGGCAGGCTCCTGAGGGGCACGACTGCAGGTGCCTTGATCCCTAAATGGGATCAGGGGTCCCCCAGAAGGATGGGTGAGCAGGGCTAGGGGAATGACACACAGCTGCCTCTGCTTCCTTTTTATTGTCACCAATATTTGGTTTTCTGAGTTTCCTGTTCTGTTAGCTGAGAAGTTTCCACTAGGCTGGAGATGGGAGATGAGTGTGTCCTCATCCTTGAGTGAGCCATGTCAGGGCTCCTGCTAGACCTGTTCAGCACCTGCAGCTGAGGGACACTGGGGAGCTTTGCTAACCCACAGCTATGGGTTTGTGCCATGCTGTGCCCTTTTCCCCAGGGGATGCCTGTGGGCATCTGTCCCACATGACCCTTCCAGAGTGATTGGAGGGGTTGAAATCTTGATTCAGTAAACAGCACAGGTTCCCCACCAGTTTCCTTCCTTGTTCCTAAACACCACGATAAACAGAGCAAGGAGTGATGGGTTCAAACTGGAAAAGGAGACATTGAGGTTAGGTATAGATTAGACTCAATGACCTGTCTTGAACCTGTTTGATTCTGTAATTCTGTGATGTATGGAAGAAATACCCCTCTGATGGGCACTGGCACAGGGTGCCCAGAGAAGCTGTGGCTGACCCTGGATCCCTGGAATTGTCCCAGGCCAGGTTGGGCAGGGATTGGAGCACCCTGGGACAGTGGAAGGTGTCCCTGCCATGGCAGGGGTGGCAGTGGATGGGATTTGAGGTGACTTCCAACCAAACCATTCCATGGTTCTAAATACAAGAACTTGTCCCCTGGTTCTCCATGCCCTGGTTCTGCCCCAGGCTGGTGACAGCTCTGCCTGGGCTGTGCAGGGGCTGGGGACACATCAGGCAGGGAGCTCCTTAAGCAGCCCTGACAGCAGCTCTGGGATCTGTCTGCTGGCTGGAACACGCACCCAGAACTGTTCAGACTCTCCCGGGCTGCCAAGGCTGCATCGATCTGGACACTGTCCCTGTCATTCCCACCTAACAGGGCAGGGGTGGCACAGTTGCTGCTGCCAGTTGGAGGGACACGGCTCTGGAAACGGCTCAGGGCCAGCCCAGGCTGTTGCAGGCGAGGATGACAGTGATCGGCCTCGGGGGGAGATGTCGGACTCCCCTCCGTGCCCAAAGTGCCACCGTGCTGGTTTAGCTCTTGTCCCCTGCTCTGCCTGGCTGCAGCTGTCACCAGGGATTGCTCCAAGCATCAGATGGCAGGAGGGTGGAGGAGGAGGAGGAGGAGGGGCTGCCACAGGCATGGGGTGCACACTCCACCCTGTGAGACTGTGCAGGGTGATGAGCAGCGGGATTAATGGAGTGAAAGGACAAGGACCTGATGGCCCTTTCTCTCATGGCCCTCCCTCTGATCCAGCTCTCTCTGATCTCAAACCTTTCTCTCAAGCAGGGGAGAAGAGGCTGAAGGAGCTGCAGAGGGAGGGAGCAGATATCCCACCTGGCACCATCGAGGACTGGCTGGACAAGAGAGCCCAGAGGCTGAGTGCGGCTCAGAGTGACAGGTACTGGGAATCATCTGGTGTGGATGCAGAGGGGGATCCCACAGGAGGGCTGGGATAGGGCAGGCTGCAGGGGATCTGAGGTCCCAACACCCCCAGCCAGCGCTCCTGAGGGGCACGTGTGTGGATGCAGCCCTGCCTGCCCCATCAGGAATGTGTGCACAGGTGTCCCCGTGTGCCAGGGACACACTCTGGGGACAAGCCACAGCAGAGGGGTGCCCCTTGCTCTCTGCAGAGTGCACACCTGGAAGGACAGAGCTGGTGCTGTGCTAGGTCATTAACACCCGGGGTTCGGTGTCAGGAGCCTGCTTTCATCTGTTGACAACTCCCCCATCCCCTGCCTGCCAGGGAGGGTGGGGTTGGCTCCTGCTCAGTCTCCATTCAGATTCGGTGCCGGCTGTTTCCTCGCTCACCTGACTGTGCCGCAGGCTTAATGGGATGACATTTGGGCAGGTGCCAAATCTCTCTTCTGTTCTTTCGCTGTTTGTTCACGTCCTCTCCGTGTTTGGACTGAGCAGGATCTTCCTTCTGCTGCTTGTCTGAGCTTGTTGCTGTGGGATTGTTCTGTCCCTCAGCTCGGCCGCCCTTGGCCTTGCAGAGGTGCCCACATTCCTCTCCCCACACTTCACTTGCCCCATTTTGTTTGGGAATCCCTGGAACTTGGGGTAGATCAGCTCTTACAGAAAATAGCCATCACTGTTCCCAGAGGAATTTCCAGACCTTCAGAGCTACTTGGTCATACCCAGAGGAACGTTCAGACCTTCTGAACTTGGTCCCTGCTGCCTCCATAGATGCACAAAACAAATTTCCAGGATTGTTGCTCTTTTTCCAGCCTCTCTGTCCCTGCAGGCTCAGAAAACATCTGCTACAGGAATTAAACACCAACTATTGGAACTTCCCTTTCTCTCTCCAGCCTTGCCAACTCCTCTCCTGAGCATCTCTGTGTTTCCCTTGTGCCCTCCAGCCCCACATTTCATGAGATTGATTTTTACCAATTTCCAAAGGAAACATGGAGTGTGGATTTCCATCAGAAAAGGGTCCAAGGCCCTGCAGTACCACAAGTTCCATGAGTGTGGAAGTGGGTGGAGGAGAGGGATGCCATTAACACCTTCAGAAAGGAAATACTCTTGACCTTGCTGGCCACTAGAGAGTCCTGTGGGACAGCCATTGAGAATGCTCCAGCTGTAGGTGAACCTTTGATAGAGCCCTTGTAGCTCATGAGACCCCAGGGAATTGAGTACCCAGGCAGCATCCTGCCTATTGATCAGTCCTGCTGCTCAGGAAACAGCTCATTAGGTGATGGCTCCACCTTGCAGCATTCCCTCTGCTCCATATCCACTATTCCTGAGCCACAGTGCTGGGGGAACGACAGCAGATATCTCTGCCCAGAGGGGCTGGTGTGTGTCCTCATGGTCCTGCCTCATCTGGGCTCTGAGAATCCTCACTGAGGAGATAAACCTTGAACCAAGTGACTTTGCTCTGTGTCAGTTGCCTGGAAAACACTCCTGGAAAACTACTCCTGTAGTTGGCTCTTGGCCATGGCCCCGCAGGGAGAGGAGGGTGCTGCTTCTCCCCAGGGTTATGTAAAGGAGTTTGATTAGATTTCTTCTGGCATGACAATTAAAAAGATTCATCCTGATTGGAGGTAGAGGCCTGAGAAGCTGCAAGGCTGCTGTCAGGGCTTGTGTGAGAGAACAAATGAGCTTCCTACACTTGGGAATTAATGGGAAAGGTACGTTTCCCGTGAATTTAAACATGCCCTGGTCAAGCTGCAGGAAAGGTAGAGATGGTTCTGGCTCCTGCACTTCTTCATCCCAGTGTGGTGGTTGCAGCAGCAGTAAAGCTGAGGAGAGAGGCAGGGACAGAGTGATTCCCAGGCCATGGAGGGGAGAAACCTCTTCCCTGTGCTGAAGGGTGCTCTGGAGCACACACCCCGCTGCTTTGGCAGCACCTCCATTTCCGAGGGGTCCTTGTCCTTTGGGAAGTGCACAGCTGGCTTGGGATTTGGGCTGCTCAGAAAGAAACATCTGCTGGTTTTGTTTGTTCTTCTTCCAACTCAGCTGTGTGAGGAGTGGGGATGGAGGGGCTGGGACCAGCCTTGCTCCCAGCACCTGGCAGCTGTGCCTGCTGAGCTCCTCTCAAGGGGCTGGGCCCACCCCAGACCCCCTCACCCCAGAGTTCCCACGTGAGTTTTCACTGGCACATGCTGTGTTAGGCTGCTTGGATATGCTGGGAATGGTCACACAACTGTTGTGGTGCTGGTTTTGGGATGGGGGAGTGAATGAACCCATTTGGTGATAACAAAAACCCTCTTGTGCTGGCCCCTTCTCTTTGGGGGCTACTGGAGAGGGCACAGGGAAACCCAGCCCCCAGCATGGCCTTGTTGTCAGACTGACACACTGCTTCTCACCTCATCCCTTCCCATCTCCCCTCACAGTGCTCTTCCTGAGAAACCAGCACCATTCCAGTACCCTCCAGGCTGGCCACCAGTGCAGGAGCTGCCCCCATCCCTACAGGCCCCCCCGCCTGGGGGGTGGCTGGTGCCCCCCAACCTGCAGTGGGGCTGAGGCAGTGGCACCCCCAGAGCCTGGCTGGGGCTGGCTGCCTGCCTCTGCTCCAGGAAAGGGACAGAATTATTTATACACACTTTTACTTCAATAAACCCTCCTCCTGCCTGTTGCAACCTCTGTGTGTTGTGTTCCTGCTTGCCCTGCAGCCTCCCATGGGCTGAGCCTCTCCCCTAGCTCTGTTCCTGCCTCTGGAACAGGGACCTGAGCTCAGGAGAGCTCCAGCCCTGCACAGGGGTTGTTTTTCACCTGGAGTAACATTCCCCATTTCCCAGGTGGGATCTATCCATTCAGATCCCTGCTGCCTGCTCTGCCTGCTCTCAGTCCAGCTCCATGCTGGGTTCTGTCATCCAGGCTGGACAACATCCCAGGCTTTTAGAACTGATGTTTCATTTCCTCGTGTGTTTGTGCCCGTTTGTTCCTGATAAATTCAGAGTGTGACCCTGCCTAAGTCCAGGTGCTGAGAGCTCCCAAGGGAGAGCCTGGGGAGCTTCCCTAAGCCCTGCTCCTGCTGTGCTGGAGGTGAGGGGCAAAGAGGGAAAATACCCCATGGTTTCTCCACAGTAACAGTTTGAGTCATCTCTCCTTGCTGGTAAAGCATGGGGATGGAGGCCCTTGGCTGTCTCAGGAGGGGAGTGGGGTGCTGCAGCTCCAGGGGCAGGGGGGATCCTGTCCAGCAGCATCCCAGGAGGCAGCTCAGGCAGCAGGTTTGTCCAGGAGGGCTGTGCCTGCTGCCAGAGCATTCCAGGTTTGGCTGGGCAGGGAGGTGGTGGGTCCAGATTCATGAAGAGCACAGGCAGGAGCCAGCTGCCTATGGCCAAATCCTGCCTGGATTGCTCCAGCAGGGCAGAGCTCCCACCTCAGAATGTGATGGCAAATTGTCACAGGAGCATCAGCAGCCTCATCCTGTGATGGGCTCTGACAGGAGCAGGGACTGGATGTGATAGCAGCCAGCCTTGGCTGGAGCCTGGATGAGCTTTAGGTCCAAATAGAGAATATTTTTATCCTTCTAGACTGGAGCCCTGGGCTTACTGGAGAGCAGGAGCACAGGTCTTGGGCTTGGAAGATGCAGTATCAGCCCTGGGTCCTGTCCTCACTTCCATGTGCAGGACTGGTGGATTAATAAGAGCACCCAGGTGGCTCCTCTTTGGAATGGATGGAAGTTCCTGGAGTAAGGGAACCTTACCCCCAAGGAAATGGGAAGTGGGAACCCCCTAAGGGCTGTGGGATGCTCCAGAGTGGGAACTGGGCCTGTTCTCTCCCAGCTTGGCACATCCCTGTGTCCCAGCCTGGCACAGGGGAAGACTCGTGGGGAATGTTGAGGGGCTGCACTGACTGGGGGGACAGTGTCTGCTCTGCTGGTGGCAGCCAGGACACACTCCCAGACACCTTCTGAGGCCACCAGCAGCAACAGATCAACCACTCCAATCCCTTCCATGGATTTTATTTTTCCCAGTCACCATCAAAATCTTCCCTGTTCCATGTGTTGATTGTTGCTGTGCTTTGATCAGCCCCCAGGCCTGTCCTCTGTCTGTTCCAGTCCTGGTGGGTTTTCCGGCTGATCCAGGAGGTGTTGCTTTACCTACTACTCCCAAACTTCAGGGCTCCCCAGATCCAGCTTAAATTAGATAGAGTTCTCTGGGCAAGCTCTGGAACCCAACTGTAAATGAAAATTCCAGTGTAAAACACAACAGCTGCAGCCTTTCCATGCTCTTCCTTGCTCCCAAGGAGTTGAACTGCTCTGGAAGCAAAAATTCCCAATAAAAGCTGAAAGGCAAGAGCAGGAGCATTCCCTGCTGAGCTCAAGCCTGTCCAGGGGAAGGTGAGAGAAGCTGGCAAGAGAGATCCATTAAAATTGGGGTTTCCCCACAAAAACTGCAGCATGTGTGGCCAAAAGGCTGAGCCCAGCATCACCTGCAGGATGTTGTGGATTCGTGGAGCTGTGTAACTCCTGGGGGTGGAGGAGGCAGGGTTTGTGGGGTTTGTGTCACAGGGGGTGGCAGGAGGTGTGACAGGGCCATGTGGGCTCATCCATGGGGAAAGGCCACGGGAGGAGGGCACCAAAGCAGGATGGGGCTCTGGCTCCTTCCCACAGGGATGGCTGCTGCCTGATCCCAAAGGATGCTGCAGGGATGGACTCACTGTCCCCGTGGTGGGGGTGAGGAGCTGCTGCCCAATAGTGAAGCCCGAGCCAAAGTGCCTTTGCTGGAGCAAGAACCAGAGTAATTTATCGGGAAGCTTTTAGGGAAATGAGAGGCTGCTGGGCCCCTGCCAAGCACAGCCCTGCTGGGCTCTGCCCGTGTCCTCTGGCAGCTCTTGCTGGGAGAGAGGGGGACAGGAGCAGGAGTGGGAATGGGGACAGGATGTGGACTGGGGTGAGGACAGGACAGAGAGAGGGCTGGAAAAAAGGATTGGAATGGGGGTAGACATAGGGTCAAGGATGGGGATTGAGGGAGGGGAGGGGGGCAGAGTTGGAAATAAGTGTGGGAATGGGGGTAGGGAGGAGATGGGGGTGGAGGTGGGATGGGGATGGGACAGCAGTGGGGATGGGGAGAGGGGAAAGGGATCAAGAGAGGAATGGAAATAAGGATGGGAACAGGACTGAGGATGGGACAAGGACAGGGGTGGGAATGGGACCTAGACAGGGATGGAGCTGAGCCCATCCCACACATCTTGCAGCACAAGAGAGAGAAACAACCATTACCAACTTCTTCCCTTCCTATCCCAAACACTTCCCAGAGCAATGGAATCGCAACCCTGCAACCCCTGCTGGGTTTGCTACCACTTCTGCTCCGTTGTCCCCATGTCCAGGGAACCTGTGCAGGGTCCTGCTCCCTCCCACCTCCCCTCGCCCGCGGCTGTCCCCACCTCCCGGCACATTCCCTTTGTTTTTCCCTTTCCTGGCGGTCCCTTAATTGAATTATCCCGGAGCATCTCTGTTGCAGCAGCCGCAGTGATCCGTCGCCGCTGCGGCAGAGCAGGGACCCCGCTCCTGCATCCCGCCTGCTCCGGGATCGGGAGCTGCCATTCCAAACCTGCCCCAAGAAATCCGTTCTGCCGATTCCCATTAAAATTAATTGAGCAGCTTTGAAACGCTGAGCTTGGGGGATGGCGTTATTTCTTTTATCTAATTTTTTCTTTTATGTTATTGTATTTTCTGGCAAATTAAATTGTCTTTTTTTTCCGTCTCTTATGTTTATTCACAGTGTCTATAATAGACCTAGTTAAAAAAAAAAAAATATATATATATACATGTCTCTGAGGCCACGTGGTTCCTTTGGAAATGCCAGTCCATAAAAAAATCCAAACTTTCTGCAGGGAGATGGATGAAATTTCATTACAGATGCGGAGCCTCCCGCACTTTGCCAGGCAGCTGGAATTATTTCATTGCCGTAGAGCACTTCCCATTTCCATTTCTCATTTGGACGTTCGCTTCAATTTGTTTGATAAATTAAGAGAAGATCAAAAAAGGCCCCACCCGAGCCCCGGATCAATAAAATGCCACCAATTCCTCCTGGCATCCCAAAAATGTGGTGTCCCCCCCGTGGTGCTGCAGGGTGGGAATTCCCATGCCCGTGCAAGGAAATGTGTTTTACCCCTGGGAGCAGCCAGGGAGGTGAAGGTGGGGATGTCCCAGCCTCAGTGTCATGGGATGGGCTCCTCCAGCCCCGTTCCCAGTGGGAAGTGCCCCATCATGGGGGAGCAGCAGCTTTGCCTGATTCTGTCCCAGCCTCGAGCACTTCCTTGTTTTTATTTATTCCTTTAATCTCTTTGCCATTAAAAATGCATTGCTGGGGGCTCGGGGAGGACGATCCATTTGGTGGGAATGGGCTCCCACAGCACGCGCAGATGTGAGGGGTGAGATTCCCAATGTCCCTCAGCCTGGGGGGCTCACACCAAAGCCAGCTCCCTGTGGTGTAAATCAGGACTAACAGGGCCACTACTAGCCTTGGTACAGGATCCCCAGCTTGGCCCAGGAATTGTGACCCTGTGGAGCCTCTCTGAGCACACAGACAGATCCTGGTTCCTGCTGGAATTATTGTTAATTCAGATTAAAGCACTTCCGGGAAGGGGCTTGGGCTGAGCATCCTGCCCATCGAGGGTTCATCAAACCCAACATAAAATATCAGGGCATGAGATGTGGAGAGGGGGATAAAACCACTGGGATCCGTGGAAAAAGGCAGGATCCACCTCTAGCAGGATCCACAGTTGGAGTGGAATGAGGGAGCTGCTGGGAAGGAGCCAGGTCCTGCTGCCCCGAGGTTTAGGGATGCTCCAGCCCCCGGAATCCTGGGGTCACAGCCCCCCAGAGCAGTGCCCACCTCCTGTGCCAGGAGGACTCAGCAGCACCCATAGGTGCTCCCAGGGCTCCACCCCATCACCCTCCACTCCAGCATCTCGGAGCCTCTGCAGCCCAGAGCGCTTCAGAAATCCCAGTTTTATTTCAGATCGGAAACAACCAACCAGGAAGAACAAAACAAAAAAAAAAATCAAACCCCAAACCAAAACAAAAACAAAAACACCACCCCCAAACCCCCAAAAACTCCAAAGAATGAGAAACGGCCCCAAATCCGAACCAGTCCGTGCCCAGGTGGGTGCTACATACAGGCTGGGGGATTCCGGGCTGTGCGGGGCTCCCCGGCCTCGGGGTCGCTCCGGCTCTTCCCAAGGGGGGCGGCTCAAAGTGCATCAAGCAGGTCAGGAATGTCCCCTCCCCGGGCAGGTGGGGAAACCGAGGCACGGCACGGGGCCGGGGCGGGGGGACAGGGAGGGGCTCTGGGGGTGGAAATCCAGCCCTTGGCAGCCAAGTCCATGCAAACGCTCCCGGCTCTAGGAACCATCTCAGGCGCGTGTATTGCTTAGGGCATGATTTGGTTTATCCTAAATATGAGCTCTAACGCTAGATCGGAGAATCCGACGGGATCCGCCGCGGGAGGGGGTTCACGGGGCTCCATGCACGTCACATGCACTCACGGGTCGGTTTTGGTCTGGCGAGGGGGGGTCGGTGTGTCGGTGTCGCTACCAAAGTCTCCGTGCTCTGCCACCAGCAGCGACGGCAGCGCCCGGCACGGCGGGGCCCCGGCGCGGCTCTGTCCCTTCGGCTGCCCCCCTCCCGCGGGGGGCACGTCTCTGGGCCACAGATGGATGTACATAGAGATATTTATAGATATTTATAGGTGTCTCCTCCTCGCTGTCGCTGCGGGTCCCCGGCGGCGGGGCCCCCCGTTACTTCATCCCGCTGCGCAGCACCTGGTTGGCGGCGATGAGCATCACGCTGATGATGAAGGCGATGGCAAAGGCGCAGATGAGGCTCTTCCGCACGCAGGTCTGGCGGATCTGCTGGCTGGAGCAGGCTGGAGTGGGACAAACACGGCGTTACCCCAATCCCAAACACACTCTCCTTGTACTAAGGAGAGAGGGGCACCAGTGCCATCCCCGTGGTTTGGCATCCCCGGGGGGGGTTTGGCATCCCCACGGCTTTTGGCACTCCCGGTGCCCGGCACTCACTCTCCACGTCGACGGGGCACTCCTCAGCCGTGCCCATGTGGCTCTCCTCCTCCGTCATGATGATGTTCTCGATGTCCTTCATGGACAGGTGCTCGCAGAAGGTGTCGTACAGCAGTCGCTTCAGCTCATCCACCGTCAGCTTCTGCATGTCACACTGCCGGGGACAGGGGGGCTTGGGGTGACCCCATGGCCGCCAGCACAGGGGCTCCGGGGTCCCCCAGAACCTTTGGATGGGGTGGTTTGGGTGGATCACCCTGGAATGGGCTGGGAAAGGCCTGGTGACCCCCAGCAGAGTGAGGGGCACCAGAAGGTGCTGGCACCAAATGTGGCCCGTTCGTGACAGGGGCACAGGAGCTCAGGTGAGCCCTGACACTGATCCTGTTCCTGACCCCAGTCCTGACCCTGGCCTCACCATGAAACCTGATCCCAGCCCTCATCGTAACCCTGACTCCAACCCAAACCCTGATCCTAAACCTAGCCCTAATCCCAACCCTTAAACCAGTGCTGACCCTGGCCCTGACCCCAAGGCTTATACTAACTCTGAACTGGAGCCTGAGCTTGACCCTGAACTTGTCCCCTAACCCTAATCTCAAACCTAATCCCGACTCTTAAACCAACCCTAACCTTCTCCTTGACCCAGAGCCTGACTTTCACCCTCAGCCTAAACCAAATTCCAGCCTTGACTCTCATCCTGTCCCTAATCTCAACCCCAGCCTTGGTGCTCTCAGTTCTGGGGTGCTGCCTCTGCTCTGGGAGGGGACTGAGGCTGTCTCTACATTCCCGTGGGGGCTGGGGGTGTCCCTGCATTCCTGTGGGATGTGGGGGTGTCCCTGCATTCCCATGGGGGCTGGGGATGTCCCTGCATTCCCATGGGGGCTGGGGGTGTCCCCACATTCCCGTGGGGTCTGGGGGTGTCCCTGCATTCCCGTGGGGCTGAGGCTGTCCCTACCTTCCAGAAGACTGTGTCGAAGTCGGTGCCGTGGAACTTCTCCGGGATGCCCGAGGTGGAGAGCTTGGGCCCCAGCAATGTCACAAACTCCTCAAAGTCCACCTGTCCATCACCTGTGGGACACAGAGGTGGCTGTCACTCCCTGCCTGGGCATGGGGCACATGGGACACTCCTCCTCCCAGAAGGGGCCCCATGGATGGTCACAAATCCCCAAAACCAGTTGGGGACTCCAAGATCAGCTGGGAACCTCCAGCAAATTTAGGGAACTTCCAGCTTTGGGCAGGATGCCCAACACTGGATGGGGTTCCTAGTGCCAGCCAGGACCCCAGTGCCAGCTGGGGACACCCAGTGTGGGCTGAGGACACCCTAATACCACCTAGTGCCCCCAGAATGTGATCTGGGACTGGGAAACCAAGCATCATCCAGGACATGAACGTGAGCTGACCCAAATTCCAGCTGGGACCTCAGTGCCATCTGGAGGCCTCCCAGGGCTATCTTGGGGACCACAAATGTTGGCTGAGGACCCCCAAACCCAACCAGGGACTCCAACACTGGGTGGGGACCTCCAACAACGTTTTATGTCCCCAACACCAGCTGGGGTGGCACCACTGGCTGCTGACCAGGACTCTCACTGCCATGTAGGGACCCCCAATGTTGGCTGGGGACCCCCAGCAACATCTGGGGACCTCCAATGTCATTTGGGCCCCTTTTCAATGGGACCTGGGGACACCCAGCGTGACCTGGAGCCCCCAGTACTGGTTGGGGAAGCCCAGCACTGTCCAGGACTCTGAACAACAGCTGGACCCTGAATTCCAGCTGGGACCCCAGTTCCAGCAGGGACCCCGGTGGTGGCTGTGACCCTGGGGTGCTTGGTGGCCGTTCTGGCCGTGTCCCCTGGCAGAGGGGGACGCTGGCGCGGGGCTGTCAGGGCAGCACTAACAATGAGTAATGAAGGGAGCAGCGCCTTGGCAGCGCTGCCGGAAAGGCTTTTAAATGGGGGAAAAAAGGAAAAGCAATAAATTAAGGAGCTCTTTCAGGTCCCGATGGGCGAGGGAGGGTCGGGGACAGGGTCACGGTGGCAGCGAGTGCTGGAGGGTGATGGGTGCTGGGGACACGACCCAGGGTGCAGGATCCACCCCTGGGTGCGGGATCAAGCCTCGGCACCGTGGTCCCGGCAGGTTTAGCGATCCCACAAGCATCCAGGAGCCTTAAATCTTCCCAAACAAAACTGCAGCGGCAATGATGATGATGATGAATGAGCCCGGGGCAGGCTCATCCCACATCCCGTGTTGTCTCCAGCATGTGGGGTGGAAATATGGGAGAACTGTGTGTTTCTCCCAGCTGGGGATCCCGTCCCGTCTTCATCCCGGGTTGCTGGGGTCCTACCATCCATGTCGAGGCGCTGGATGATGACCTCCAGCTCCACCTCGTTGGGCATGTACCCCAGGGAGCGCATGGCTGTGCCCAGCTCCTGCTTGGAGATGAAGCCGTTCCCATCGCGGTCGAACACCTTGAAAGCTTCCCGGATCTCTGTGGGGGGAGCAGGGATGAGTCCGGCTGAGCTCCAGCAGGCACAGAACCCCTGTGGGGATCCCACCGCCCCCCAGCCTGCCCAGAAGGGTCCGACCGCCCCAACAGACCCCGAATATTTGCTCCAGTTCCCGTCACCCGCTGCCGCACCCACCCTGCCCCTGCTCCTGCCACAGCCGAAAACGCGGAGTTCTGCCCTAAAAACGCATCCCTGAGCTTGGGGTGCCACCAGGTGGGCACTGCAGCTGGGGGCATCCCCACGGTGCTGCAGCATCCAGCCGGGAGCATTCCTGAGGATCCACGGGGTGCTGGGGACTGTCCCAATCCCAGGGGATTGTGCCCCATCCCATGGTTTTAGGGCGGGTCTGTGCCCCCATCCTGGGGTGGGTACTGGAACTGTGCCACACTTCACCCAAAAAAAACCCCAAATCTTGACGAAATTGCTGCAGTGTTCAGCCCTGTCTGGTGCAGAAGAGGATGGAAGTGGGAGATTTGGGGGTTTCTGGCTCAAAATGAACCCCTAGGGTGTGGGGGAAGATCCCTGCAGGGTGGCAGGGAGAGGGCTGTGGGGAAACTGAGGCACAGTCTGAGTTCAGTGGCTCCATCCCACCTCCTGTTGCACTCGGGACTCCGCTCATTTTTGGGGCACTTTCTGGCTTTTTGATGCCACCCGATGTGAGAAGCTGGAACCAGGCTGATGGAAAAGGAGCAGGGAATTTGTATTGGGGACAGTGGGAAGCCAGGCCAGGATGTTGGTGCCTCTTCCTTCTCCATGTGGCTTCCAGGGGGATTCGTGCTGGAGGAGCCCAGCAGGAGAAATGGGCTGTGAGCTTTGGGTTTGGGTGAAAAATCCCATATTGGTCACAGTACTGACCCCGAGTGCTTGGGAACATCCCTGCCTGGATGGTGTCACATCGGTGGCATCTTCAAGGTGTTTTGGGGGAGTTTTGTGGGATTCTGGCCTGTCAGTCTGAGCTTCTCTGTGGCCAGTGTCCCTGCCTGGGCAGGGAGATCCTGCAGCTTCTCCCTGTGCTCCTGGGGGGCCTCACTACACTCCAGGCACCCCCAAAATTCAACCTTCAAGGATGCTCATCCCAAAGAACTCCAAGGTGGCTCCTCATGATGGTTCAGGGTGTTGGGGGACAGGCAAGGTCGTGTCCTGACAGTGGCCAGAGTGGGGTGCTGGCTCCCCATTGAGCACCCCCTGCCCCAGCTGAGCCCTGAGTCTGCTCAGCCCCAGTGTGGAGCTGTGTCAGGCTGTCACTGGTGTCCCCCAAACCAGGGAGACAGGAGGAGGGAGGAGCCCGTGGCACCTTGTGGGGTCCCCCTGGAGCTCCCAGCACTGCCATCGATCCCTGCTGCTGCAGGTGGGGAAGGAGGGAGCAGGGACACAGCACTGGGAGCCCAGGGACTGGGTGAGCTGGGACAACAGCCAGTGCAGGGACACGGGGAGGGGACAGGGACACCATGGAGGGGTGTGAGCACACACAGTCACACGGACACACACACACAGACACAGAAACACACACAGAATACCGACAGACACACACTTGGACGCACAGACAGATGCAGACACACAGACACACAGACACACAAATAGACGGACACACAGCCGGACACATGGACAGACACACACACATGCAGACAGACAGACACACACCCTTGTGACACCCTGGAAGTGACACTGGAGCTGTGCACACACACACACACACCTTGCAGGGTTGTGCAAACACACACATAAACACACACAGACACACAGACACACACAGACACACAGACAGACACAGACACACACACAGACACACACACAGACACAGGACACACACAGACGGACACAGACACACACAGAGACACCCATAAACACACACACAGACACACAGACATAAACAGACACACACGTACAGACACACACACAGACACAAGACACACACAGACGGACACAGACACACACACACCCCCCTTGCACTGACCCTGCACACACACAGGACACAGCCAGCACCACGGCACAGTGACGCTGCACCTGTGTGGGCACACACAGACCCTGCAGTGATGCTGTGAGTGTGCAAACACACCCCAGCACCTTGGAGCCATGCACACACACACTCAGTCCCCTTGCAGCGATGCATGTGCATGGATGCAGCGCACACCAACACCTTGCAGTGATGCTGTACCTGTGTGCACACTGCACCTTGCACAGATGCACCTGTGCATGTGCACACACACCCCAACACCTTGCACTGGGGTACTGGTGCATGTAGACATGCACTTTCCCCGAGTGACGCTGCACTTGTGCACACGCATAAACACATACAACCACAATGCAGTGGTGCTGCTCCTGTGTGCACACACCAAAATCAGCACAGCTGCATTTCTGTGTGCACACACACAGATGCACACTCAGCCCCGCTGCAGTGACATCCCTGTGCCTGCACACCCACACCCCTGCGCTTGTGTGTGCACACACACGGACACAACCACGTCACAGCAATGCTGCGCTTGTGCTCGCAGACACACGAACACTGCACACAGCTGCACTTGTGCATGCACACAGACACAGCCCCATTGCAGCACAGCTGTGCTTGTATTGCACACACACCCCACCATTGCAGCGGTGCTGCACTTGTGCACAGGCACACAAACCCTCTGCAGCAGGGCTGTGCGTACGAGCCCGTCCTGCTGTGACGTTGTGCATGTGCACACTCACACAAACACCTCCTGCAGCCAGGCTGTGCATGGGCACACACACGTGCTGCAGTGACATAAACACTGGCACAGCACAGGGACTGGCACAGCCACACACACAGTGACACTGGCACTGGCACAGCCATACACACAGTGACACTGGCACAGCCATACAAACAGTGACACTGGCACAGCCATACAAACAGTGACACTGGCACACTCACAGTGACACTGACACTGACACACACAGACACACACAGCCACCCTGCGCCAAGGCCGTGCATGTGCACACAGATGTGTGGCCATACAGATGTGTGGCCATACAGATGTGTAAGCACACCTGCAGCACGGTGTGAAGGGGGTGTGCCATGCCTGTGCACACACACACAGCCCCTGCAGTGAGGCTGTGACAGGCACGTCAGCGCACACCCTGCAGAGCTGCACACACACACTCACAAAACCCTTGCACACTGATGTGAGCGCCTGCTCGGGGCTCCCAAATGGATTTTGGGGTACCCCTCACCCCGTGTCCTGTGGCTCCCTGCCTCAGTTTCCCCAGCGGGATGCCGAGGGCTCCAGGTTTGGTGCTGGGCCAAGGGTGCTGTCCCCAGGCAGAGTGGGGACGTGTGTGGGGTCACCTCGCCGTGGCTCAGTTTCCCCCCCGGTGCCAGGTCTGGTGCCGAGGGTGCTGCACCCCTTTCCCCCAGGGACACCACAAACCCTGGCTCCGCCAGTGCCCGTCCCGCTGCCCCGGCAAACTTTTGGGGTGGAAAAAGCCATTCTGGTGGCAGCGAGCTGAGCTCGGCCCCTCTCATGGCACGGGTGGGCAGAGCCCCGCCGGCCGCTCCTCCCGGCCGGAGTCCGGTGACACCGGGACTGCGTGGAGCTGCCGTGAGCCGGGGGGTGACACGGGTGGTAGCCACCCCTCGGGTCCCCCGCGCCACCAGCCAATGTCATATTATGACAGCGGGGAGGGGATGACCCCGCCGCGCCGCGGAGGGGAAAGCGGCCCCCCGCCACTACCGCCGGTCCCTGCTGTGTCATATCGCCACAGTCGGGGGCCCGGGACCCCCGCACGCCTCCCCGCTTCAGCTTTCCTCCTTCCCCTCCTCCTTCTCCTCCTCCTCCTCCTTCTCCATCCATCCGCATCCCGCTCGCCCTCAGCTTCCCCACGGCGCCGGAGGAACGCGCACCCCGACTCCCCCACAGCCGCATCCCGCGGGATGGACTTCCCAGTGCCCCAAACCTCCTCACCCCACAATCCCATGGGATGCCCCTCTCATCCCCCCTGATCCCCAGCCAGCCCCCGCAGCCCCCCGAACCCGCTCACCCTCCAGCTCATCCTCGGGGATCTCCACGGGGCGCTGCTCGGCGAGGATGTTGGGGACGGTGTAGATCCCCCGGTACATCAACGCCGCCGTCACCGGGTGGAAAGGCATCTTCGGGGCTCCCCAAAACCCAAAGTTTAAACCCAAATCTCGTCGGGTAGAGGGGGGGTTCCCCCCGGTCGCTACCGCCGGACGCTAAACACAAGTTGCCGGTGCCCGCCGCCCCCCGCCCGGTACCCACCGGCCAGGGGGGGCCGGGCCGGGCGGGCGCTCCCCGTCCTCCGGGGCCGGCGGCGGGACGGGGCTGGCGGCCGAGCCCCTCACCGTGCAGTCAGGGCGCAGGGGGGGCTCCGCTGGGGGTGGCCCGCTTCCCCCGCGCACATGCCCTCCCGAAGTAGAAACGGGAGGTGAAAGCATGCAAACCCCGGTTAAATCCCGGTGGAAGCGACGGCGGTGGGGGGGACGGGGCTGGCCATGCCGCTCGGGGCCCCCCCTCCGCCCGGAGCCCCCCCCCAGCTCCGCCCGGGGCCCCCCTTCCGCCGGCCCCGGGCCGCTCACAGCCCCCGGGGAGCCGCTGCCACCGGGCCACGCTCCCAGGTGGGGCCCGGCATGGCGGGGCCGAGGCTGAAAGCGGCCTCTTCGTCTTCCTCCTCCCTCCTCCTCCTCCTCTTCTTCCTCCCCGCCAAGTGTCCCGGGCAGGCCGGGGCTCGCTGCCGCCGCGGTTCAGCCCCCGCCGCGCACCCGCCGCCCCCCCGCCGCCGCCGGCAGCCCGAGCATCCTCGGCCCCGGCCCCGGGAAGCGGCGGCGGAATCCGGGGAGCGGCGGCGCCGGGCGGGTTTTGAACGGTCCCGCCCGGGAAATGGGGCTGGGGGCGGGGGGGAGGTGGGGCCTCCCCCGGGGGGGCCTCGAGGGGGGGCAGTGCGGCAGCGAGGGGGGAGCGTCCCGGGCCGCAGGGAGGGGGAGTGGGAGATGCTGGTGCCGTGGGGGGTGCTCGGGGGGGACTGAGGATCCGCAGGTAGGGCTGGGGGGCCCTGTGACACCCCCTGTCCCGGCAGGTGTCACCCCGGGGTCCTCACACGCAGCACCCCATGCCCAGGGAGTTGTCGCCCCCCAGACTCCTGCACGCAGCATCCCAGGCTGCCACCACCTCCAGGTCCCTGCGCATGGCACCCTGCTCATGGGGCAGTCACCGTCCCAGGTGCCTGCAGGTTTCTGGGACTGTCACCATTGCAAGAGGGCGTCACCGGCATGTGGCACCCCAAACCCAGACAGTCGTCACCCCCAGGTCCCCGCCCATGGCACCCCGGGCTGTCACCGCCCCCAGGTCCCTGCACATGGCATCCCATACCTGGGCAGTTGTCGCCCCTGTGTCCCCACACTTGGCTCCCCAGGTTGCCAGCACCCCAAAGCCCCTGCACGTGCCACCCTGGGCCAGCCATCGCCCCGAGGTCCCCGGGGTGCTGCGGGGTGACAGGGACCCCACGGACAGACCTCCTGCTCCTACACCAGGGGAAAAATGAGCAGTGGAAAAGGCAGGAAGTGGGGCCAGGAGCGAAACCCTCCATCCCTGTCACCTTTTCCAGCCATCTCCTGTTTGCCCCCAACCTTGGGCACAATTTTCATATTTCTCACTTGAGGGTTAATTGAATCACAGCTGGGCTCCTGCGCCAGGGTAGGTCTCCACCGTGTCCCCACAGCACCCTGTGACATCCCTACACTCAGGCAAGGAATGCTCCCGGGACCGGACACATCTTCCCTTCCAAATCCCGCTGTCCACCTTCCCTGGGTTGGGCTGTCCCAGCAGACCCACTGGGACATGGGGGATCACAGTGTCCCCTGTGCCTGGGTGGCATCTCCGGAGGTGGGGACAGTGGCACAGGGAGGCTGCCAAGGCTCCGGCTCCGCACGTCTGGAGGTGCCCTGGCGAGAGGGAAGGGTCTGGGGGCCGGAGGGACGCGGTTCCCAGAGCTGGAAAAGGGTGGAGAGAAAAAAGGGGTACAGTTGGCACCACCTTGATATTCTCACCAAATACCAAGGATGCGTCAGAGCGATGGGGAAACTGAGGCACGGCTGGACAGGATCCAGATGTGCTTGTCATCTTGACACTGTCACAAGAGCCCCAAAAATCTTGGAACAGGATTCCTGCTGCTCCAACCAACTGCTTCACTAAGCCCACCCTCGCCTCCTGCAGTCGCCGCGGACACGTGCTCAGCCTCATCCAATTCACCGCTGCCGGGAATTTTCGGGCTGCTGCAAGCTCCCGTTTGCTGAAGTCTCCATCTCCCCCCGGAGCATCAGCCAGGACCCGGCTCCGGGGCTTGCCAGAGCCCAGAGCTGCTTCCCGAGCGCTGCCGCTGCAGCCGCCGTTGGGTTTAACCAGCTGGGGTCCCCTTTAAGCTATTTTTTAGTTGGGAGAAAATTCCCTCTCCGGCAGCAGAAAACCACCACGGCCGCACTCCGGAGAGGGGATTTCAGGGATGAGCAATTCCCGATGCTGTGGGGTCTCAGCTCCCAGGGCAGGGTGGTTCCTCCCGGGTAATCGTGGCTTGGGGGTGGGTTTTCCCAACTCAGCTGAAATTGCCTCCTCTTCTGGAGCTCGGGATGGGGCTGGGGCACAGGGACACACTCCCTGCCCCACAGGGAGTGTCCAGCGTCTGATACTGCGGTTGAGATCCCAGCACTCGAAGGGGAAAGTGTTGATAATAACAAGTGGCTTTTTGGGAGAAACAATCCCCCCAAAAGCAAAGCCTGATTAAAAATTTCCTCCCTTTATTATTATCTTTTTTTTAACAGATCAATTTGCTCCTCGATGTTAACGAAGTTCCCTCCCAATTAATTCTCCAGAGGTCCTGGGGTGGAAAATCATTAATTTGTCACCACCCAAATCCCAGCAGGAATAACAGGGCCAATTTCTGGGTTTTTCCCCTCCAATCCCCAGCAGAGCTCCCTGTGCAGCCGCAGGGATGTGTTGGAGCCTCCTTCCCCAGGGATGGGGCTGCCGGTGATCCCGGCTCCTGCTCCCGGGGATGGGGGTGGGCAGGCAGCACAGGGCAGGGGGAGGAAAATTAAGTGGCTTAATTTCATTTGAAGCCCTGCCTGGGTTTTTGTGCATCGGGGATCCCCCTGGAGCACTCCCCGTGATTTCCTGGAGCCCAGCTCAGCCGTAGCGCTCTCTGCCTCACGGGATGAAGGCTGGGACGAGCCGTGCCGGCTCCCTCTGCTCTGCCCCACCCTCCCGGTGCTGAATTCCCTGCTGGTTTTGTGGGGACAAGCTCTGGGATTTCCTCGGAGCTCAGCCCTAAAACGCTGAGGAGGAGGCAGCAGCGTCCCAGGGATTTCAGATAAAATCCCAGCCGCAGCTGCTGGGATGTTGGGAATGTTCCTCGCCACAATTCCCCCTTTATCTCACCCGGGGCTCGGGCCAGCCTTGCCAGTAGGTCAGTGCCACCTCTCCCTCCTGTCCCTTTGTCCCTCTGGACATCACTTTCCCAACAGTCCCAGGTGTTTTCCTAGTTAGCTGATCCCACTAATGAGGCTGGAGAAGCCCAATCCAGGCCTGGTGCTCTCTGGTTTATTTGCAGCTTCAGAGCAATCTCCCTGTTAAGGGCCCTCACTCTGGGTTCACATCCCAACATCAACATCCTTATTTCTTCCAAGAATTTGAGGGAATGGAAAGGAAAAGGACTGAAGTGACTCTGGCACAGGGATGGGACTGACTGAGCTTTAATCAATCTGCTCCTTGTTTATCCTCTCCACGGCAGCGCTGAGGGGCCCTTCTGGCTCCTGAGCTCCGAGACTCCTGAGCTCCTTCCTGCCCTGAGGGATGGGGTGGGATGGGGATGGAAGGGAGAGAAATGGGGATGAGAAGGGGTATAAAATGAGGATGAGGATTGGGATGGGGATGACATAGGGACAGGGTTGGAAATGGGACGGGATGAAATGGGGATGAGGATGGGATAGGGATCTCTCACAAGAGTGAGGAGGGATGAGATCGATGTGGGATTGGCGATGGGATGGGGATGGGATGGGGATGTCCCAGAGGCATGGGAAAGCTGACAGAGATGAGGACTCCTTATGGCTGGGGATGGTCCAAACCTGTGCTGGGTGCTCTCAAACCCCTCAGGACAACCGCAGGGACCTCCTGGCAACCCGAGGGGGCTGGGATGGGGATTGGCACCACAGCATCCTCCGGACACTCCCATCACTCCCCCGGCACCGGGAGGGGCCGTGAGCGCCCCGGGGGTGTCGTTGTGACATTTTAAAGTCGCTGGCATGGAGCCCTCCTAGGCGCTGGAGGCATCAATCTCCCGGGGCCGTGCTGTCAGGTGGGTATTTAGTGAAATGTTTCCTAAATGAACGCTTGATGGGAGAAGAGGGATGGCTGCAATGTTCCGAGCCACAAGGTTATCCCGGCTGCCAGCTCCCAGTGCCCGCTGGAAGCCGGGAAGGGCAGCGGAGAGAGCCCCTGGGGAGGGGGCAGGAGCCTCCTCCAGGCGTGGCCGGGACTGTTCCCGCACTTGGGAGCAAATCCCACCCGTAATGGGCAAACACCGGGCACAGCTCCAGGCACTGGTGCGGGAGGAGAGGGAAAGGGGAATGGGAAAAGCTGGGAGAGCTCTGCTCAATCTGGATTCAGAAGTGGGGAAATAGCCCTGCCAGGGAGGAGGCAAGAATTCTGCCTTGGGGGAATTTTTCTTTACGGAAAAATGGCAAAAATGGAGATGAGCTGGTTCTTAGCACCCCTCCAAGCGGATGCAGGCCGGGGTGCTGAGGGCAGCGATGGCTCTGCTTGCTCGTGCCAGGAGATGGAGCAGGACACAACTCCCAGAGATCTCAGTCAGAGCCTCAAGCTCATTAACAACATCAGAACCAAGGTTTGGGACAGCAAAGCCTGCCCAGGGAGGAGTGCTGGAGCACAGGAAGGGATCTGGCATTTTCAAAAGGAAAGGAGGTGGTTCCTGGAGGGAGTTTTGCCTCTGGGACACCGGGCCTGGCTCTGCTCCCATCCTGCTGCTGGTGCACATCAACATCAGCTCTATCTCTCCAGCACACTGCGACCTGTTGCAGTGGGATGCCCTGTGATACCAGATTCTGGTGGTACTCAGTGCCAGGATGCCAAAATCTGGTGGTGTCTGGTGTCAGGATTCCAGGGATGTGCCTGCTACCCTGTGCCAGGCCCCAGTGGTACCCAGTGCCAGGATGCCAGAAAGGGGCAGCAGGCACATCCCTGCAGGGCTGTGACAATCCCCAGTGTCCCTGAGGCCAAGCAGAAGGTGATGGCAGTGGGACTCCAACATTCCTGCTTGGGATCTGACCCCAGGGCAGGGATGGCAGCACCCCCCTACCTGGTCCTGAACCCCACCACGATCCCACACCCATCACACCTCACCCAAAAACCCCACACTCTGCTCCAGAGATTCACCCCCTGCTCCCTGGGAGCTGGAGCTCCACATCCATTTGATTCCACAACATCCATACCCCATCCCTTCCTGGGGCTGAGGGGGCAGCTCTGGTCCCAGCCAGGGCTTCCAGCTCAGCAGCTGTGGCTTTCCTGCACAATAAATCCCTGATTAAACCCAGCAAAACACGTGGGGTTTGCCAGGTCTCTGTAGGGAGCAGAGTGGCCCTGGGTGCCCATCCCCATCGTGGCTGCCTCTCCCCTCCCTTCTCCCTGTCCAATTCATTTCCCTCCCCTTTTTTCTCCCTGGAAGACAAAGGTGGAAGGGTGCAGCCAGCGGCACTGTGCCAGGAATCAGCAGGGATGGATGGGGATGGATGGGGATGGATGGATGGATGGATGGATGGATGGATGGATGGATGGATGGATGGATGGATGGGGATGAATGGGGATGGATGGATGGATGGGGATGGATGGGATGGATGGGAATGGATGGGATGGATGGGGATGGATGGGGATGGATGGGGATGGAGGGGACAGCACCAGGCTGGCAGCTGTCAGTCAAGGGGGAATGAGGTCCCCATGTCCTCAAGGAGCCATCCAAAAGGAGCAGGATCCAGCTGGCTGTGACCCCTGGGAACAGTGTTTTACCTCCTCACCCTACCCGGGCCAGTGGGTGTTCTGAGCACCCTGGGGTGCTTGTGGGTAGGGCTGGGGTGTCCCATGGGCTGCTCCCTCCGTCCTCACCCCAATGTGGGTGGGCAGAGGATGACCCCACAGTGCCACCCATGACCCAGGGGTGCCCTGGTCCTCCCAGCTCCAGCCCGACCTTGTGGTGGTCCCTGGCCAGGTGCCACTGTGCCACGCTGTGCTCGCACCCTTCCCTCATGCACACACCCCCCAACACGTGCAGGAGCCCTCCAGCTCTGCCCCCTGTCCCCAGAGTGACCCCCAGGGCTGGGCAGCACCCCAGGATGAAGGGGGACAGGGGATGGAGCAGCAGCCCCTGGGCTGCACAGCCAGGCCAGAGCCACCCCTGCCTCGGTTTCCCCATCTATCCCCATTCCAAGCTCTTTTCCTGGAGGAGTTGCTGGCCAAGGCTGTGCACATTTTGGGTGGGTTCTGAACCAGCAGCCTGACCCCTCTCCAGGGCTGCTGCCCCCAGACTTGCCACCCACAGGCCACCCCATGTCCCCTCTGTCCCTTTCATCCCCAGCTCTCAACACTTTATTCTATTTTTTAGAGTATATGATGGTTTGGAAGTGAAATAATGTGAGATGAGGAGACCTTGGGAACTCCAAAGTGAAGAACTGCTGCCAAAGCACTCAGCTACTGCCTGGGATTGGTCAAATCCCCAATTTCTTTCCTCAGGAACCTATGGCTGGGGAAGGGGATGGGAGAAGCTTTTTGAAGGTTTTTTTTCCTCGGGCAAAGGCAAATCACACAGACCCACACCCGCAGCTCCTGTAGAGTTCAGTTTGCTAAAAAGGGAAAAAATAAGGGTAAAATTTCCTTTGACAGGAGAGAAAGAGACGGGGATGTGCCAAGAAGGGTGGGCAGGGAGGTGGCACTGGGCTGGGATTGTGAGAGGCAACAATGGGGGTGTGCAAAACCCTGAGAGTGCAAGGCTGGGAGTGTGCAGAGCTTTGTGCAGAGCCCTCGAGCAACAGGGACCCTGTGCCAGAGGTGGATCCATACTGGATCCATTCCTTGCTTTACCTGTTGCATCCTCAGTGCTTCCATCCCTGCACATCCCACCCCTGCACATCCACCCCTGTACATCCCATGCCATCCCATCCCATCCCATCCCATCCCATCCCATCCCATGCCATCCCATCCCATCCCATCCCATCCCATCCCATCCCATCCCATCCCATCCCATCCCATCCCATCCCATCCCATCCCATCCCATCCCATCCCATCCCATCCCTTCACATCCCTGCACATCCATCCCTGAACATCCAATCCCTGCACATCCATCCCCTGTGCATTCCCAGTTTATCCCCCTTCCCTGCTGCTCTGCTCTGTGCTGGAAAAAGCTTTTCTGGATTGTTTTCAGGATACAGGCGGTGCAGGTAACACACCAGTTGAATTCCTGTCACTGGAGGCCATGTGGGAAATCAGGTCACCCTCCACATCCCTCAGCAGCTTCCTTCAGCCTCCCCAGAAATTCCGTGGGTATCCCACTGGCATCCCTCTGCCAAAAGAAACCCCCTTCCACCCCGCTCAGCCCTGCTTAAAACAACCGGAAAAAATTTCTCAGCCCACCCGCGGGGATGAGCTCTGGTGAGAAGCTCTGGTGAATCTCCCGGGATTTTGCTGCCGGAGCGCGGATGAAAAGCACATCCATCGTCGATCCCAGCGGGGCCCGGGGGCCGGGAACAGCCCCGGGGGTCGGGGCTCGCTGGGCTGGACCGGTTTCATCCGTGATTAATTATAAAATTGAGGTCAATGCAGCACACCCTTTGTTTATTCCAGGAAGGATGCGATTAGGAAACACAAGGGATGGCAAACGCCGGGCTCAGCCCCTCTGGGCACCCCAAACCCCTTTTCCCTCAAGGAGGGATGGAAAGAGCCCCGAGGGAGCGGGGCAGCAGGAGCCTGGAGCCCTCCGGATCCCGCAGGAACTGCCGGAGGGATCCCAGCGCTGCAGCTGCGCTTCCCATTAATCCCGGCACCGCTAACTGCGGCAGCCGGGCTCCGAGCAGATTTTCCCAAAGAAAAAAGAAGCAAAGAAGCCTCAGCTCCCCTCCTAGTGCTGTGAATTTTTATTAAAACAGGAGAAAACAGTTATTCCTTCGGAGTACAACAGTCCAGGGAATGGGAAAGCGGCTGTGCCAGGCCACAGCCATCTGAACTGCAGCCACGTGCGGGGAATCGATCCCAGCGTTTAAATAAACAGGATTGGGATGGGATTTACTCCCCGCCAAGCCCCGGGCTGAGCCTCCGGTGGGGCTGTGGGCCAGGAGAGCTTGTGGAAAGGAGGAATTGGGGATCCTGAGGGGATGTGAGGGATCCCCGGGGCAGCACTGGCTCTGCTGGAGGGTAAACGCAGCTGGAAGAGGATTCCACCCGAGAGGGGCACAGGATTTGGGACGGAGACAGGAAGGGAAGGTCAGGACATCCCTGTTCCCCCCCGGGGAGGGGGGGTCAGAGCAAAGGCACCCACGATGGGACAGGCAGGAGCAGGGAGCCCCGGGCCAAGCCCGGGATAGCGCCATTCCCAGGGGGCTCCGAGGGGCTGGGATGCTCTGGGACCCAGGGAAAGCGCAGCCCAGAACCCCTGAATCGCCCCAGCCTGAAGCTGCCCAGGTTTGTCACAGTTTGCAGGAACAATAAGATTTCATTTGGTTGGCACTAGCTGTTCTCCCGCTCCCTGTTCCCAGCAGGGAGGAGGAGGAGGAGCCCTTCCTCCCACCTCTCCCCAGGGAAGCAGCCCAGGATCCCCCCAGCCCAGGTCCCTGTCCTCCCGCTCTCTGCTCCCCTCCCACCCCAGCGGGCGCTGGGAGAGCCAGCGCGACGTTCCTGATTTACAGCACTCCACTGGAACATGCTCGGGATCCTAATGGAGCTCCCGGCACCGCCGCCCGCACGGGGCTCCGGGAGTGGAGCGGCGCTCCAGGCTCGGCACGTGGAATTCCAGACCGGCACAAGGGGCTCCAGAGCCGGCAGGAGAAGGCAACCCAGAGGGTGGGGGAGACCCTCGGGATCACTCCTCTGCTGGCTGCCAGCGTGGCAAGGCACGGCCACAGCCCCGACCCCGGCTCCAGGGAAAAGCCTGGAGGGCCGAGCCTGGAAGCAATACTAGAAAAATAAGGAAAAAAAGCTGGAAAACCCAGGAAAACAAAGTGTCAGGAGGAAGATGACAGGCTGCTAAGCTAGAGAACATCACACAGTCCGTGGGCAGCCGGCCCCGAGCCTGTGGGTGTGCAGAGGCTGGAGCAGCCAGCGGGGTCCGGGTGATCCCTCTGGGAGCCCCCGGCTCCGGGCAGGCTCCGGCTGGGCGGAGCCGTGGGGAAGCAGCAGCGGTGCGGAGCACTTGTTCCCTAGAGCTCCTCGAAGAAGGCCACACGGGACTTGGTGCTCTGTAGGGTGAGCTGGAAGAGAGCAGAGCGGGATCAGGAGGCATCCCAACCTCCCACAGGGCACCCCCAGGAGGGAGCTGCTGCCTGTATCCCTCTGAAAACACCAGGGAATGTCGGAGCCCAGCGGGTGCGGAAGCCGGGGGTCATGCAGCCCTCACCACAGCAAGCACAGCCCGAGGGAAAGTGGGGGCAGAGACTCCATCGAGGTCATTGGTATGGCTCAGGCTTCCAGGATGTGGAATACATGGGAGACTGGATCCAAGGAGCCAGTCCTGGGGCCCCTGACAAGCAGGATGTACAGGGGGTCTTGGGAAGCTGGAGGAGAAAACCCTCAATGAGCTGAGGGGAGAGCCCACAACTCTGACAGCCACTGGACACGGGTCCCCTCTGTCACCTAACGGGGCCCATCCTCTCCATGCTCACATCCAACCCCATCCCACCACGTGTGATCTGTGCAGCCACCCTGGGATCTCATCTCACCCCAGCCCACTCCAGCTGCTCTGCCAGAGGACAGAGCTGGAGAGCCCTCACTCCCAGGCTGTCCTTGCAGGCTCTGCAGGACTCAGAAACCCTCGGAAAGCTTTCCACAACCATCCCAAAAATAATACCCCACGGAGCAGCCATGAGCCCATTTGCTAACGGGCCAAAGAAGATAAAAGAAATCCCAGGATTTACAGACAAGCACCCAGTGGAGTGCAGCAGCAGAAGTGCCACCTTCCAGGCAGCTGCTGGATCACCAGGAGTTTGCCAAAGCAAGCGGCTAATTGCCAGGGCTTGGTTTCAGCTGGATTAAGCACGGTGCCTTCCGCCGGGAATGCCGCTTTTGCTGAAACAGGAATCCTGGGATCACCTTACAGTGAGTTAAGCCCCTCCACGGAGCCGTCAGGCGCTTCCCCCCCTCCCTGCTTCTCCCCCCTGGCTTTTCCTCGGTAATTCCTTCACAGCTCTAATGCCCGTCGGAAAAAAAATCTGTATTGCAGAGGAAATTTCTGCAAGGGTTTAATAATCTTTCTTGGCAGCAGCTCCCAGGCCAGGGCTGGCTCTCCTCCTCCTCAGTATCCCCTGGCTGCTCCAGTATCCCCTCCAGAGCTGGTGAAGGTGGGTGAGGTGGGACAGGGATTCTGTGTGCTACAGACAGCGTTTTTCCTCTGTAAGATTGGTGAGGGAAAAAAGAAAGGAGCAGAGAGCCTCAGGCTGCTGCCAGACCACTGCTGGGGCCATCTGACAGGAAGCCCCATTCCTAGAAGTGTTCCAGTGCCTAAAGGGGTCCAGAACAGCTGCAGAAGAACTTGGGACAAGTCTTTGGGAGCAATAGGATAAGGGAGAAGGGTTTCCCACTGCCAGAGGGCAGGGATGGATGGGATATTGGGAAGGAATTGTTCCCTGGGAGGGTGGGCAGGCCCTGGCACAGGGTGCCCAGAGAAGCTGTGGCTGCCCCTGGATCCCTGGCAGTGTCCAAGGCCAGGTTGGACATTGGGGTTGGAGCACCCTGGGATAGTGGAAGGTGTCCCTGCCCATGGCAGCAGGTGGAATGAGATGAGCTTCAAGGGCCTTCCCAATGCAAACCATTCCATGAGTCCATGATCTACCTGCCATCCATCTCCTTCCCAAGGCTGTGCCTCCAAATCCATCCCTTCTGCAGTGTGGTTGGGGAACCAGAGCTTCCCATCCCTCCCAGCCCACAGGAGCTCACTCCTTCAAGCACAGGGAGGGGAGATGCCCTTTGCAGGATCCCCCTGGCAAAGCCAGCGCTTGCTGGCACGAGGAGCAGAGCTGGCTGCAGCTGCTGACAGAGCACAGGGAAGATGTTTCCCTCAGGCTTTTCAAGGAATCTGCCTGTTTCAAGCCTGGCTCTCTGCCTGTAGCTACATACAGCTCTCCATTAACCCCCGACGTGTTTTGGGGGTCCTGGGGTACCCCGAGGGCAGCCTGAGCCCAAAGTTGTGCCTGCCTCAGCCCACAGATTCGGGAAGCAGGCAGAGGCAGAGCTCCAGACCATCCAGCACAGACACAGGGAGAAAGGAGATGCAGCCCTGCCCCTTTGCTGGATGCCTTCATCCACAACATCCCAAGGCTCCTAGAGAGGCTCAGTGGTACATATTTTACCTATCTAGGAAATCTGAGGCACAGGAAGGGCAGCCATCCAGAGTCAGAACAAAGGCAGGTCTCGAGGAGATGGGATCCCATGAGAGGAGTGATCACAGACTTCCCAAGAGGACCATGCCCTGTGGGTCACTGGCTACCAGCAGTGGCCAGATTTTGCCACCTGAAAGGCCAAGGCCACCGGGATTCCCCTCTGGGAGGGTGGGCAGGCCCTGGCACAGGGGCCCAGAGAAGCTGTGGCTGTCCTTGGATCCCTGAAGTGTCCATGGTTGGACATTGGGGCTTGGAGCAGCCTGGGACAGTGGAAGGTGTCCCTGCCATGGCAGGGGGTGACACTGGACGGGTTTAAGGTGACTTCCAATGGGGACCAGGACCAGGATCAGGGCTGCCCAGCAGCTCCAGGCAGCTGCCTCCTGACACCCAACTGCAGCCAGGCACCTGAGAGGAAATCAGGGCTGCTACTCACTGCACCCTGACTCTCCACTCACTGTCTCTGCCAGGTGGGGAAACTCCCCTCTGCCCTTTTTCCTTCTTTTATTGCTGTTTTCCTCACTGTGGAGTGCAGGCAGGGCTATCATGGCTCCCACTGGGCACACCACACAGACCAGTCCCGAGGGACAGGCTGGGGGAAGATGGGAAGAGCCGGGGGGAGCTCCGGGGCCATCCTGACTCATCCCCATCACTCATCCCAGTCAGTGCCTTGGGGGATGCAGGAGCCGGTGAGCACAGGGAGCTCTGCAGGGAAATCCCATTCCCTCAACTGGTTCTCCTTTCTTTTCTGCAGTGGGGAGGAGAGCACCACCCTGTGCTGGCCTCCCATCATCTCTTGGGGGAAAGCCTCCAACACCTCCAAAAACTCTCCACAGTCTCCACACTCCCTTTTCCTGGCCAGGCGAGGAGAAATAAATATCCCTCGCCATAGCGTAACGCTGTGCAGGGTGATTAAGAGGGAGTTATATCTTCGTCAGTGCAGAGAAAAGGAAAAAAAATTGATTTACAAGCAGTATTATGATAATCTCCTTCCTGCAGGAGGGAGGGTGGGCTCCCGATGCTCTACCAGAGCCATCAAGGAAAATTTAGAGGCAGAGAGAGGCAGTGCAATTAAGGGGCCTGAGCTCAGATGAATCAAGATCTGAGGAAGGAAGAGAGGGAAGAGTCCTGCTCCCTGCATTCCTGCACCGGGGCTCCTCCGAGCCTGCTGCTACCCAGGGCTGCCGGACTGATTTGATTTAGGAAACAAAACAAACCAAAGCAACCCAGTAAGTGCGTGGCAGGCACAGGCAGTTTGGAGCAGGTAACCCAATAACTGCAGGCACAGCACTGCTGGGGCTGGACAAACTCAATCCAGGGAAACCCCCCAAGACTCCTGTGAGCCCCCTGAGCCAGGGCCATCCCCATGCACCAGGGATCACACCAACCTGCCCCCAAGCCTCCCCCAGCAGAAGAGGTTTAAGATCTCTCATTTCCTTGCTGTTTCCTCGTTTATCCTGCAGTATGGCCAGGCTGCAGGAGGGACCTGTGCCACCCTCACCCCATGTGATGCCAAGATGTTTTCCTGCTGCTGGGAAGATCTGCAGTCCTTGCTAATCATCACTGAGTGCTCCACACACTAAATCCTCTTTACTCCCCACTCGCTGCCCTGGTGCTATTCCATATCCCTGCTCACTCCCCAGTCCCACCGGTCAGGTGGACATTTCAATCCCCACTGTTACTTTTGAACCCAAACCCTATTTTCCTGTGATTCCTCCCATTTCCCTCCCTGCTCCTCTCTCACTCCCACGCTGCCGTTTATTCTCTCCAGAGCACAACTGTCCCCCAGCCCCCGACGCTTTGATGAGCCCATTTGAAAGGAGAAGATGACGCTCCATGTGAAGGAAACGCTTTTCAAAGGCTGCCACAGAAATAGCTGATAGGCCTGACGTTTCCTACTTTCCTCTTGTTCCTTGTAAACAAGGAAAAGAAGCTGCTGCGTCCCAGTTTAACTGCCTGGGAGTTTCACTTCCCAGCTCCGAGGAGAACCGGGGAGAAAATGAAGCTGGAAGGGATGTGGTCTCTCCCACGGGGGGGTGTGTGGGTAAGATCCACGTGGGAAGAGCTTCCCTCTACTCCTGCACTTGGAAAATGTGTTCCCAGAGCTGCTCTGCCCACTGGGTATCTCCTGGCTCCCATCTGCACCCCAGCCAGGTGCCAGGCTGAGTGAGAAGCTGGCAGCCTCACTCACCTTTTCCAACCTCACAGCTTCCAAGAAAACAAGAAACTCCAGTGCTGCTGCTGCTGCTGCTGGGAAGTCCCTTGCTAGTGGTGTGCCTGTTCTGCCTTCCCTTTCCAGCTGGGGCTGGGTTGCACAGCCCTGCAGCAGACTGAAGAGCACCTCACCCCTGTCCCAAGATCCACAGGGAAGGATGGCAGCTTAGCCTGCTCTGTCCCAGCCAGGCTCCCTCCTTTTGTCCTTCCCAGAGGATTCCTTTTGCTGCTCCCTTCTCTCTGCAAGGGGCACATCCTCCTTCTCCCAGCAAACCACTAGAGCAAAACAGACCTATTCCAGGGAATCTTCCAGAAGGGGAGATGAGGAAGGGAGTCCCCAGGAGGTGACAGGGACCCCAGAGGAATTGTGAAGTCCTCAAGGGACATTTTTCAGTGATCCCTATCATACTGCTTGCCTGATGCAGGTGGAAAACAGACAAAGTGCTTGCCCCAGTGCCAGCCTCCCAAAATCCTTCCACCTGTCCAGATGATGAAGGAGCTTTGTGACATTTGGGGGTGGCACATCCTGCCTGCATAATGAGACACTCAGGCAGCAGTGCCATCACCAGGCACCAGTGTCCTCACAAGGACAGATCACAGCTTATCCCAAAGGTGGCAGGAGGGAAGACAAGGCTGCAGAAGTCCCCCCTGGGCCTGCCACACTCACCCTTCTGTGCTTCCAGCTGGAACTGTACATTGGCTAAAGCTAAAGGGGAACTTAAAACTCACCCAGACCCACTCCATGTGTGTGAGGGACACCTTCCACTGCCCCAGGCTGCTCCAAGCCCCAATGTCCAACCCGGCCTTGGACACTTCCAGGGATTCAGGGGCAGCCACAGCTTCTCTGGGCACCCTGTACCAGGGCCTGCCCACCCTCCCAGGGAACAATTCCTTCCCAATATCCCATCCATCCCTGCCCTCTGGCTGTGGGAAGCCATTCCCTGTGTCCTGTCCTTCCATCCTTTGTCCCAAGTCCCTCTCCAGCTCTCCTTTATGCACTGTGAGGGGCTCTAAGGTCTCCCCGGGGCCTTCTCTTCTCCAGCCTGAACACCCCAGCTCAAACCTCAAAGCATCTCCACAAGGATCATTATCCAAGCCAAGGGCAAAACTGCACCACGTGCAGGATCAGAGCCAGAAGAGGAGCCAGCAGGATCTGCATGATCTCCATGGGCCCCAAAAGTGATCCCCTGGGATTGAGCTCAAGGCCTGGAGAAGCTGCTCTCAGCCACGTGAGAGCCTGGCAGGAGAGGCCAAGGCTGCCTGTGTAAGGACCAGAGGCTCAACGACAAAGCTGCTTGTCTGGGAACAGGCGTGGAGATTTGCTCCTTGCCTGGATACTTCAAAGGGCTTAAATCCCAGTAAATAAGCATGACTGTGCAAGAAGAAAGCAACTGGAATCAAAGACCTGATTGTGTTTTAGCAGCCTGTCCTGGGAGCTTTCCTGCAGCGGAGGAGATGAGGAAGAAGTGGGTTTTTCACTCTCTACCACAGCCTAAGTGACAAACCCTCCTGAATTGGAGCCAGCTGGAGCCACAGCACCAGCCCACGGCAGGGAGCTACAGAGAAGGGAGTGCAACTTCCAGATGAGGTGTCTGTGCTGTGCCCACAGAGCTCATAAAAAGGGATTAGCATGTTAACCACGTAATTAAACATGAAAAACTTAGCAGGCGCCTTCAAAGGCAGGCACCAAACCCCAGAGGTCACACTGCAGCACTCACTGTGCAGCTGCTTTAATTATGGGGGCTCCTCCTGGGCACTGGAGTGCTCCCAGCTGCTGCAAGAGTCTTCCCACAAACTGCCAGGGCTTCCTTTCACCTCCTTGTGCTGTGGATTTCACCCCAAATTTACCTGACTTGGAGCTCTTCCAGGTGGGATGGGATAATGAGTTTCATCCACAGCCAGTCTAGAGGTATCCAACACCTCCCCCAAGGTGGCCCAAACCTGCAGGGTCACCCCTTTTAGCCTCCTGCCCATGGAAGTGCTTAACAATGAGAGCAGCCTGTTTTGGGGAACACCTGCAGCTCCCCAGAGCTGCCACAAACCCCACACTCAGGGATTTACAGCCCCTGGAATGGCTGGTGCAGTGAAGAACAGCACAGCCTTGTGCTGAGTTCTCCTGAGTAAAACAACCTCCTGCCTCTGCTCCTGAGCTCCAGAGGTGGTGGGGAATTGATCTCTCTTTTCCAAAAGCATTTCCCACTAGCTCTGCCACCTGTGAGTGTGGTATCCCAGCACCTCCCTGAGTGCCACCAACTCCAAGCTCCTGTGGCTGTGCAAGAACCTCACCCCAGGGCAGAGCAGGTAAGTCTCCCCACATCATCCTCCCAAAGGAGGGAGAGTATGCTCAGCACACACAGCCTGTGGACCGAGGGCAAATCCTTGGAGCAAAGCAGCCTCCAGGAATAAGAGATGTGGCATTAATGGAGCAGGACCCCCAGATGGGAGGATGTGAGGGACAGACAGAGGCAGTGCAGGGAGAAGGACAACTCCTGTCCTCAGGTGTGCTGGTGACCTTTCCCTGGCACAGGAGCCACCTGCAGACACCAGTTGTCCTCAATCCTCTGCTTTACCTCCCTGGGATGCTTCTCAAACAGGCAGAGCATCCTTGTGCCGCTCCGCTCCAAGACAGGGATGCGCATTTATAGCCTGTTTTGACAGTGTTGGCAGCAGAGTTGATGGCGTTTGGCTGTTTGTTTGGGATATTTTTTTCTACATCCTGAATTTCTTTCTGCAACAAACAAGGGGGGGAAGGTGCTGGTTTACTTCATTAAAGGAATCTTCAAAGGCTGCCCTGCACCTCTGATAGACTCCCCACCACCGGTGCAAAAAACAGGCTGAATTATTTAAGTGCCTCTACCTGCACTCCCTCTCCGAGGTTGCCAACTCAACTTCTGCCAAGAAAGAAGCTTCCCAGCGTGGAGGATCAGGTGTAGGAACAAATGCAGAGAGGCTGGGAGTGCTCCTGAGGGAGGGAAAGCCAGGCTGGATGGGTGACTGCAGGCATGGATCCCGCTGGAGCGCAGGCAAGCTCATGCACGGGTTAGTGCCACAGGCAGATCCCAGCACCCCACGCAGAGTACCTTGGAATAACCTACTTGGAATTCTCAAATGCAGATAGGTCTTCTGCCCTGGGCTTGAGGCTAAACCAGCAAAATAAAATGAACAACAAACAATAATAATAACCCTCGTGTGTGGTACAAGGGCAGGTGATTTGTGGGATCTTAGGGCTTGCCTGGAGCAATCAGCAGCTTCCAGGTGAGGCAGAGGGTTGGTGCCATTGAAGTGTTGCTGGACTGTTATCCCATTCCCAGTGCCCTGTGTTTCCTTGCCTTCACCACAGCGAAGACAAAAGCCCTGCTGACCTCCCTGAGCAGAGCAGGCTGTAATTTCCCTCTGATGTCTCCTAATAGTCTATTATTTGGGAACCTTTGCTCCTTGCTGAGATGCAGCAAGCCAGGCATCCCCCTCTCTCTCCAGAAGGGAAGGGACAGGACAAGACTCCATCTTCAAAGGGAGGCAAAGTGATGGCACCGTGACAAGCCCTGACAGACAAGGAAATGATGGCCCAGCCGCCCTCTTTAAGGGAGACAAATGGGACCATCAGCTCTCTCTGAACTCCTCTCTGTCAGAAGTGAAAATTTTGCAGTTTCTGTTTAAACCAAGGACTTGGAACACAGAGACAAATCCTACCAAAACCTACTGGGAGCAGAAACGCCTCCAGATTCTACAATGACAAAAGGAGTTGTGAAGATTTTTATTTTCTCTGCTCTAGTGTGACAGGAACCTGAATAGCTGCAGGCCAGCACGGGGAGTGAGCCCCGCTAGATTCATTGTCCTGCCCCAATTCAGTGATCACAAACTCCTAACCATGAAAGTCGGCAAGAACTGATATTTCCAAAGCCTTTCAGACATTACTCTAGGCTGGGAGTAGTAAAGAGAGCAGGATTTGTTTTTCAAGCCTGCAGTTGTTACCACAGCCTGCATCCCGTGCCGCACGGATTTCCCAATCCTTCCCGAGGACAGCTGCTAGCAAAAAGCCAGCCAGGAAAAAGCCTTTGCAGGGAAAAAAGCCTTTGCAGGTGAGTGGGGCTGACCACCACCATCCAAATCCATTGTGGATGTGCCCCCAGCCCCTTGTTACAGAGCCCAGCACCGAGGCAAAGGACAAAGATGGGATGTAGAAATAAAGGAGGGGTTTTGCTGGGAGTTCTCAGGTGACCCTCGGGTCAGCAGACCCAGGCAGACCCAATTTTTGGCTGAAGTTCCTCATGTCAGCCCCATTTTGGGAGGCAGGTGGCTCCAGGGAGCAGAGGTCTCACACCCTCTGCCAGCAAAGGCTTTGCTGTTAGTGACTGAAGCTGCACTACAGGTTTCTCTAGAGAGATTAAAAGAGAGGAAGAGCTTTTGGCTTTTTCCATTGAGAGCTCCTAAGCCAGGAGTATTTCTGCCCTCATTATTCACCAGTCAAGCTCAGTGCTCACAGGGAATGGCTGCAATCGGCAGGGAGGGCTTTGCCTGTTCACTAGGGATGCAGAGCCCTTCCAACATCCTTGTATAGCTTGCAAGGTACAGCAAAACCTTCAGCCCTGGACACCTTCACACCCTTTCCCCCAGCATTGGAGAGACCAGGCTGGGTCAGGACACCAGGACCACCAAAAGCTGGAACTCTCTGATCACAGCTAAGCAGCTGGGGAAGAAAGCCTAGATCCAACAATTTTATTATCAAAAGCAGGGTGATTTTTAAAGGGTTTCATCAGGGGAGATACAAGCTGGGGCCCTCTGATACCTTTTTAATAGTGTTGTGCTTGCTGTTGCCCCGGCTGGAGTTCTCGTTGTGCAAAATATCCAGAGCTGTCTCTCTCTCCTTGAGCTTCAGTGCCTCAATTTCTGTCTTCAGCTCGTTCAGCTGCTCCTGCAGGTGCTTGCTTTTCTCCATGTACTCCACCCTAACACACAGAGAACAGCCCTGGGTTAGCCCTGACCAACTGCATGTGCTGATGTGACACCTGATAATAGAATTATAACAGAAACAGCTTTCCTTCATTATTTTTAGCGTGTGGAACTGATAACACCAGTTTATAGCACACAGTGAGCTACACACAGCAATTATTTGTTCCTTATTAAAGGGGACCCAGACAGCCAAGCCAGCAATAAAAATGTAAGTTACATTATTATACACAATTAAACCCAAGCTGGGTGGTATTTTAAGTCTCCCAATTTGCAAGTGAAGCTGACAGAGGTTTACACCACTTTTAAGCAGCTACTCAGGAGAGCTCTGTACCCCTGCATCCCTTCCCAAACCTGCTCCACAACCCAAATCCAAAAATCTTTCCATGAGGAAGGATCTTGATGTACTGACTTGTTGTGTTTTAGAGGGATTTAGCTTGTAAACTGTGTGGGAGCAAGTGCTGTCCCCAAAATATCAGGTATCTTGTAGACACAGAACATCCCTGGCAGAGAGAATGTCTCTCAAAGGAAAAGAAAGAAAGGGAAAAAACCACCCCCAAAGCCAGCCATTCCCAGAACTCATCCTGAACTGCCTTCCACAATGAAAAATCAACTGGAAAAATCACCCCATGAGTTCTGTACCTGTGATTAATCCCCTGAGCCAGGTCAGAGGGCCAGCAGGGTAATAGGAACCCTTTCCAGTGCCAAAATTTGTAGAGAGTTTTATTCCAGCACCCGAGGAAAGAGAACAGCCCCAGAGAAGACAGAAAAAGCATCCTATTGCTTTCAGCATTTGGCAGAGGCAGCTCTCCCTGCTCAGGAGAGCAGCATGACCTAGATAGCAACCTGGGTACAGAACCAGGAATTATCCTGTTATTTTCAGCTTCTATCTTTTTCCTTCTGGCTTTGGGAAAAGTTTTTAAAAGTTCTTAATCTCCTGTTTCTAGGATGGTGATTTCATACACGGGAGAGGGCCCTGAGCAGAGGCAAACCAAAGCACCCTGTGGGATCCAGGGGTGTGCCATTCCAGCCTCGGGAAGTTTTGGCCGGAGCGGGCTGTCAGAGCCATTGTGGCTTTGATCTCCGACCAAATCGATGAACAAAGCACATCATTACTACAGAGATTAAAATCTGATCTGCTTTGATTTTTGCTCAATTGGTAATTTCGAAGGCTACACTAACACCCTCAGGAAAACACGAGATCAAAGCTCATAATCACATCCAAACTTGCTGGCGAACACTTTTTTATCCAGGAGCTGACACAAATTCCAAGGAAAAGGGGTTAAAGCCCTAGGGCAGGACCTTAACACACCCCAGCTATCACCACATTCCCTGCACACCTCAAGCTCAGCCTCCAGCACTCAGCCTGCTGTTAACCCTTTCCACCACCATGGGCAATTCCAGCCTGGGCAGGAGCCACAATTCCTACACAGAGAGGAACTGCCTGGAGCAGGGCCCTGAGCTCACCTGTGAGCAGGTGGCAGGGACAGGTCTGTGACACCAGGTCCCCACCAGGAAAAGACTCAGCCAGGAAAAGCACAGAATTGTTCAGGTGGGAAAAGCTCTCTGAGGTTACCAAGTCCAATCATTCCCCAGCACTGCCAAGGCCACCACTGTCCCATGTCCCCAATGCCACATTCACATGGCCTTTACATCCCTTCAGGGATGGGGACTCCAGCACTGCCCTGGGCAGCTGTGCCAGGGCTGGACAATCCTTTCCATGAAGAAATGTTCCCTAATATCAACCCCGAGCCTCCCCTGGCCCAGCCTGAGGCGATTCCCTCTCCTCCTGTCCCTGTTCCCTGGGAGCAGAGCCCGACCCCCTAGGCTGTCCCCTCCTGTCAGGGAGTTGTGCAGAGCCACAAGGTCCCCCCTGAGCCTCCTTTTCTCCAGGCTGAGCCCCTTTCCAGCTCCCTCAGCCTCTCCTGGGGCTGCAGCCCCTTCCCCAGCTCTGTTCCCTTCCCTGGACACGCTCCAGCCCCTCCAGGTCTCTCCTGTCATGAGGGTCCCAGAGCTGCCCCAGCACTGGAGGTGCCCCAGCAGGGCCAGCATAGGGGACAGGCACTGCCCTGCTCCTGCTGCCACCTCAAGGTTGGCACAGCCCAGGTGCTCTTGACCTTCCTGGCCACAGCTGGCTCATGTCCAGCACAAATCCCAGCCCATCCCAGACTGGATTCATGCCACGTACTTCTCCTTCTCGATCTCCATGGACAGCCTCTTCATGTCCGTGTCCTTGAAGTCAAAAGAGAGGCTCTCACTGATGAGGTTGAAGCTTGGCAGGTCAGTGGGCAGTGCTGTGGTACTTGAGTTCATGGACTGCTGAAGAGAGAGCACAAGTTAATCACTCTGGGCCACACAAGTGTCACTACAGAGAATGTTCTGAAACACTGACGTGAAATCAGAGCAACACTTGAGCCCAGAGTCCTGAGTACAAGATCAGCCTGGCCATCCCCTTGTTCCATTCCCAATTTGCTCCTCAATTCAAAGCCATTGCTCCTCCAGGACTCTTTGCAGCACTAAAGAGGAGACAAAATACCACCTGCCTTCAAAATCTATTGACAAAACTTGGCAAAATCAAGGCTTTATCACTGCTGTGTCACTTCAAGTTGGACAGAAGCTGCCTCTTGGGAGTCATCTATCTGCTATTTAACATTCAATCAGGTTTATAAAGTTCAAGCTGTGAGCAGGGACAATGTAAGACCAAGTGTGACAGCAGAGTCCTGCACTCCACAGCTCCCCAAAGCCTGAGCAAAGACCAATGTGACCCCAAGGATGCCATTCCAGCAAGGTCCATGGAGATGCACAGACCCATTTTTATCTCCTCAGTAATTTACAGCTCCAAAGGTTTAGAAACCACTTCCAGATTCAGCTGGAAATGGAGATAACACAGTAAATTACTCCTGGAACACCTGAGCAAGGATTTGGGACTTTCTTCCTCCTGCAAAAAGCTTTGCTATCCCCCAGTGACACACACTGCCAGGCCCTCAGATTTTATCTTCTCCTAAAAAATGACCCTTCTTCCTCTCAGTCAAGAATTCTGTCACACCTCTAACAAATGGGCTCATTAGGAGGAGAGGAAAAGTCTGCTGGAGTCATGGCTCTGCTCCTGCAGCACGCTGGATGAGGTGGCAAACAGGGCACACGTCAAGGGTGGCACAGCAGCATCAGATGGGGCTGAGTCACAACTGCTGCCAGCCTGTTCAGCTCTGCACTGGGATTTGAGAAATCCAGCCCAGCATCCCAAAGATCCCCCACCTCCCTCCTGGATGCTCCTTCTTGCTTTAAGGGATTCCTGTAAGGAAAACAACGTGCCCAAACATGAAATGGCACTGCTGGGTACCTGCTCTAACAAACGAGGGTTTGAGCTTCCACTGGCTCTTTCTTCCCCTCATTTCTCCTATTTGGGATACTCCAGGCACTGTTTCCAGTTAGCTCCTCTTCAGCAAGACCTGCAAGCACTGGGGTGACAGATTTACTCTGCACAATAACCTGCCTCTTCCCTCAGCACCAGCCTGGAATGCACAAACAGCCAGGGCTCGTTCCCAGCTCGGACAAATCTGAGAGGGACAACATTTCATCGACCGGCGAAGCCGGAACACAAACACCTCGTACAAGCATAAACAAGGGGGTGCCTCAAACTGCACTTGGCCTGGCTGGAGCCTTCCAGGTGAGTTAAGACCCACATGACAAAGAAACCCAACTCCTTCCTCCCCCTTTGCTGCCAGCACAGAACAAAGCCACATTAATTCTGGAGCAGGCGCTGGAAGGGACAGCTCAGTACCTAAATTCCAGTCTCGAAGGAAAGGGGACAGGTCTGCCAAAGCACTTAACTGATTTAAATACTTGCATCCCATTGACATTCAAGTCCCTTCCCTGTAAGGAACACAGGCGTTCCCAAAGCCCTTCCCACGTGAGGTTCTCCCGTCCCTGCAGCACAGGGAAGTCAGGAGCATCCAAGCCAGCCTGCTGGCCTTCAAACAACCTTTAGCTTGTTTTTTTTTCAGTATGAGCTTTGTTGGGTTTTGTTTTTAAAAACTCCCAACAGCAGCAGTAACAGTTGAGCAGGAATTTCAGTTGCTGCAGCCATTAAGGACTGAGCCAATTTATCAGGGTTGCTACAGCCACTACTTCCTTCTCTTCCCTTGGCACTGCTCTGCCATGGAGCAAGGAAAAAAATGGTGGAGGAGTCAGAGAGCAGCAGGAGTGAGGAAGAATATGGAAAAAGCAAAGAGTGAGTAGGTTCAAGGCTCTCAAAGGCACAGGGTTGATATCTGGAGCAAAGCATTTAACAGAATCATGGAATGGTTTGGGTGTGATGAGACCTTAAAACTCATCCTGTTCCACCCATGCCCTGGGCAGGGACATCTCCCACTGTCCCAGGTTGCTCCAATCCCAATGTCCAGCCTGGCCTTGGACACTGCCAGGGATCCAGGTGCAGCCACAGCTTCTCTGGGCACCCTGTGCCAGGACCTGCCCACCCTCCCAGGGAACAATTCCTTCCCAATATCCCATCCATCCCTGCCCTCTGGCAGTGGGAAGCCATTCCCTGTGTCCTGTCCCTCCATCCCTTGTCCCCAGTATCTCTCCAGCTCTCCTGGAGCCCCTTTAGACCCTGAAAGGGGCTCTGAGGTGTCTCTGGATGCTTCTCCTCTCCAGGTGAACACCCCCAGCTCTCCCAGCCTGGCTCCAGAGCAGAGGGGCTCCAGTCCTTGGAGCAGCTCCATGACCTCCTCTGGACTTTCTCCAGCAGTTCCAGGTCCTTCCTGTGCTGGAACCCCAGATCTGGAGGCAGCTCTGCAGGTGGGGTCTCACCTCAGTGGGACAGAATTCCTGTTGCAGATTCCCTGCCATCTGCAACAATCCTGGGCAGCTCTTGCAGCAGGTGCTGTTATTTCTAATCCGGGGCCATGGGGTGATAGAAGGGACAGGGAACTTTTCCCATATGTGTTTCCTCACCTGGAACAAACTGCAGAGCCCTGTTCCTGCATTACAGCAATTTCCTGCCGCTAACAGAGCAAGCACCATGCTGGCAGCGGTCATGCCTTGGATCCCTCTGGAATACAGAGCGAGGAGGAGGATCCAGAGGGAGCACACAGCGGGTCAGGAGGTTTCCCCTGCAGGGAAAGCTCCTCCTGGTGCTGCCACTGCCTTTATTTTGCTGCTCAGGAATTTGGGCAAGCCCAAACCAGCCACTTACAGCTCCCACAGGATCAGAGAGAAGGTGATTGCCTTTATCTGGCACCTGAAGGGCACCGGGGGAGGCAAAGAGCTGCAGCCAAGTCCATAAGGAATGAGCTGTTCTCCAAGCCCTGACGGCCTGAGACTCAGATGCACATCTCACTTCTCATGCATCACCTACCAGTGACATTATAAAAGCAGCCTGGGCTTCAAGGACTAAAAAGACACTGAAACAAGCTTTAAAGAAGCAGGATTGGAGACTGGAAAGTTGAAAAATATATATATTTAACTGTTTCTTTTGCCTTTACTGCAGCACCGAGTTAGGTCAGGGATTCGACTTGATCTCTTAAGGGTCTTTTCCAACCTAAATGTTTCTACATTCACCCACTCCCTCCTTCCTCTCTTACTCTTGTGAAGTCCTGTGAGCTCTCAGTGTCAGGGGACGACACAGCACAAGTCTGGGACCATGGAAAAGAACAAGCCCAATGTTACACCCTCATCCATGAAGAGAAAAGTTGGAATCCTGAGGAACTCAAGTCTCCCAAAAACAGCTTTCAAACCAGGGTCCCTCCATGTGCTGGCAATCCAGGGAAGTGTAACAGAGGATGTAAGAGCCCAGCAAAGTGTTTTCACCTGGATATGGACATGCTGGTCACACTAGCCTCCTCCTGACCTTGGAAAACAACAGCCATGGAGTCTGCACAGCACAGCCCTCATTCCAGGGCAGGCAGAGGGGCAGGAGAAGCAGCAGCTGCATGAGAGGACTCAGACATTGAAATGGGAAGGAAAAAAGCATTTCCCTTCCCAGCAGGCACTGGCAGCCGTGTCTGGAAGGCCAGGGCTCTTTAGGGAAGGCAGAGGACACAGCCCCATGTGTCTAGAACTGGCAGCTCTGCCTCCAGGCAGATGCAGCTGGAGGGGTGGAGCTGAGCTCCATGCAATCCCACAACATTCCCCTAATGAGACTCTAATTCCAAAGGAACAGAGAGCACAGCCACCCAGCTGCTCCCCTGCACCAGGATTTTGGCACAAGGGCTTCGAGCTGGGGCTCTGCTGGTTTCATCAAGGATGGATATGGCAACATGAGGGAACATGGATGTGGAAGAGCTGCCCAAATTTCACCCTGGCTGGTGTAGTCATGAGGACAAGTGTCTCCCTGTGCACAAGTTAAAGCCAGAATGAATCCCAGAATTCTAGTGACTTGTAGAAGGAGGAGCACTCCAAAGCTGGGCTTTATCCAGCACTCACTTGACTGAGTGTCCCAGAACTGAGAGCACCTGATTATTTTCCATCACTGTTATTTTTAACAGCTTCCAAATATTCTTGCACTGAACTCCAGGGAATTGGGATGAGAAGTTGCTTCATCTCAACCCCTCTCCAATCTGCTCCTATAAAGTTTCCAGTGAAAGGAGGAAGGAGCCTGCAGGTACAAATTCAACCCTCAGTGCTGGCGTGTCCGTGACTCCCATGTCAAGCCTATTCCTGATGCTCTTCCCCTTCCCCCAGGCCAGCAAGGAACAGGTGTGAGCTGCAGGGATGGGGTTTGCAGGCACAATTAGGGAAGCAGAGGAGAACTGCCAGACAAATCAGAGAAATGGCCATCTTGTCTGGCTTTTTGGTGCCCAACAGGAACCGGGACCAGATGCTTCAGAAGAAGGTGTGAAATCCTCTTAATGGACAATTATGGAATAATCTCCCTTCAAGTAAGTTTTTTTTTTCCAGCACATAAAGGTCCAGTTTATGACCAAAAAAAGAATGTACAGGTTCTGAGCCATGTTTATCCCACCTAACAAGAATAAGGACATGTTTAACCCTATTTTAAAGGTTACTGCTAAGCTGGTGCACTCCACACGTGCTGGTAAAATGGCTCTGACACAGCTGCTAAATTGGCTTAAAATTTGCTGCTTTAATTTCACCAGCAGCTCCTTTGCTCTCATAGCAAGAGGTGGGTGGAAAAAAAAAAGAGCATAGTAAAGTTCTGCTGGATGAGATGCAGGGATGAAAAGGGCAAGCAGGATTTCTGCTCAGGATTTCTGAGCAGCAATGAGACAGCTCAGCCCCCTCCATGGCTGGGATGGAGAAGGAGGCTCCTCCAGGACACACAGGAAGGCAGGGAACTGGGAATCACAACACAGATCTCTCTTACTGTGTAGGAAGACTTGCTGGTGATCTCCAAGAGCTTCTGCTTCGCTCTGCGCTCCGACTCACGAGCCTCCTGCAGGTCCTGCTTGAGCTGATCAGCCTCCTTTGCCCTGCAAAGACCAACAGCAAACAGCAAATATCAGCCAGGAGGAACGAGAGGATGGAGGAGCAGGATCACAGTGTGGAATAGGCAAGAAGAGATGGAGAAGGGCTGAGTTCACCAGAGTAGAAGGGCTGACACTCAGCAGGCTCTCACACAGAGAGGAGTAATCAGCTGGAAAGAAACAAGGCTGATCTTTTACTTGCTCACTGCCACATTCACCGTGGGACCTGAGCTCAGCTATCAGGAGGGTGGAAACACCAGCTTCAACAAGAAGCAAAGTCTCTGCTCAAGGCTTTGAACTTATGAACTCAGAACTCATGCTGGAAAGGAGAACTAAACAACTGAGAGGTAAGTAGATGAGTAAGGAGAGAATAGGGAACGTAGATCTACCACTCAGAGGAAAAGCAACCCCCTAATGTTATTATTAACATCGTTAAATACTTTGGGGAATGCAGGGGAGGGCTGCAGAAAGCACCCAAAAGCAGAGCTGGCTTTAGAAGAGGGAAACCAGCTGGGCCAAAGGGCCATTTGCTGTTGGACATGTGAGAAACTGATGGAGGACAACTCAGAGGGGTAACTTGAAGAGGGTGGGAAGCAAAGCAGAATCAGCTGCAAGGTTGTACCCTCTGACCTCCTCTCCGACTCCTCGGCCATTTTCAGTGCCAACATCTCTGCCTCCAGCACCTTCTGCTCCATCAGCCGCTTCTCCTCCTCAGTGCGGATGGCCGTGGCCTTGATGCGCTGCATCTCCTGCTCGGCCTCAGCCGCCTTCTGAGCCAGCAGCTTGGCCTCCTCCTCCGTGATCTGCGCCTTCTCCGCCAGCAAATCTGCCGTCTCCTCCGACCTCATCTGACAATTGCGGGACATGAAGCCATTAAGCACAGCCAATGTCTCCCCAAATGTGCCCACAGCCCCTGGAGCAGGGCCCCGAGCTGCTCGCTCCGACACGCTCCATAGAATCCCTCCCTTCCATGAAAGCCTGAAGCCGTCTGCCGCCAAGGCTGGGATGTGCCCAGGCTCTGTCCCAAATCATCCTCTCTGTGCTCCTCCCAAGCAGCCCAGCAGGATGAAATAGCTCCATCCAGCCACTGGCAGCAGTTGGGGAGCAGTCTTTGGGCAGACATAGAGCACTTCCAAAAACGCTTCTGCAGTGGAAAGAGCGAGGAGCAGCTGCAGTGCTCGGGAAATGGCCTCCCAGGGACCTACCAGAGCCTCGTTGGCCATGGTTGCCTCCTCCTTTAGCTGCATCAGCCTCCTCTCCAGCTCATCCCTGGTCCTCTCAGCCTCTTCTCTCATTTGCTTCTCTCGTGCCAGGCACTGTCGTTCCATCTGGGAAAAAGGGATTGAGGAAAGCAAGGAGAAAAACACACATGAGGAAGGTTTTCCATGGGTGAGAGAGTCACAGGTGAGGTCAGAGCACTGCTGCCTCCTCTCTGCTTAGTGACAACAGGCATGTCCCTGGACTGGGGTGACCTGATCAAAGAACAGAATCAGGTTGGAAAAGAGCTCCAAGGTCATCAAGTCCAACCGTTCCCCCAGCACCGCCAAGGCCACCCCTAACCCATGTCCCAAGGTGCTACATCCACATGTTTTTTAAACCCTTGCAGATATGGTGATTTCACCACTGCCCTGGGCAGCCTGTTTGATGATCCCTTCAAAAGTGCCAGTTCTGAGACAATTCCCATCCTCTGCTCAGGCTGTCACTCACAGCATGGCTACAGCAGCTGCCTGCAGGTGATAATGTCCCCAGACATTGTCCTAGGCTGAGGCACAGGGCAGACCAGGACAAGTGGGTCTCAAGGTCTCCAGCTTAACTCTCTGGAGTTTCTTACAGTAGGACTGGGCTTAAGGACAGTCTGAGGGCATCTCCCAAACAACAGCACGTGGCAGGAGGCTGAAGGACAAGTATAGCTGCTCCTTTTGATCAGATATCCAATCCAGCATCCTGGAACTTTCACTTCCATTCGTTCAGAAGGAGGTCACACAGAGTGCAATCACCTCTGGCAATTCCTGGATACAACAAACCCTCTCTATCTGCAGGGAACATCAATGCTTCTCCAGGAAGGGAAGATCCAAGTCACCAGGATCTGCCAGCTCTTCCCAGAAGATGCTGGGAGGGTTGTTGTGTGCAGGGACTGCCTCTTCACTAGCCAAGAGCCCGAGGGAGCCATTGGGCTAATTAACACACTGAGTTTAATCCTTCCAGCCCCACAGGGATGGGGCATTATAAATTTCCATGCTGCAGCAGGACAGGAGACCTGCTGGGTTTAATAAGGGAAGGAAGTGAGACAAGCCACATTTCTCTGCTCCTTGGACACCAGCTGTGCTCTGAAAGCGGGACGCCCACTGTTCCAACCGTTCTGCTTCCTTCCATTAAAGGTTCCCCTCATTAATTATCATTATGATCTGCATCCCGCTCAGGACTTCCATTAACAAGAACTCCTGATCTAATAGGTCTATTTGAAACCAGTTAACGATTGTGGATGCTGGGAGGGAGCAGGGCAGGCTCCCTCAGGACAGGGCAGTAGCTCACACAGGAACTTGACCTTTCCCATGAAGCCCAAGTGCTCTGGATTTGGGAGCTTAAGTGAAGCCATAAGCTGCTGCTCCCTCCCAGTGCCCTGACCTCTTCCAGCAGCCCAAATAAGCACAGGACCTTGGGTATGGTGTTATCCAAACACCTCAAAAACTCACAGATTGTAAAACTTCAAGATTCTTGGAATTGTTAAAGTTGGAAAAGTCCCCTAAGCCCAAGCTCAATCATTATCCCAGCACCACTGCGTACACCACAAAACCATACCCTTACATGCACATCCACTTTTGAACTCTTCCAGGGATGGTGACTTCACCACTTCCCTGGGCAGCCCATTCCAGTGCCTGAGGCTGTCAGCACTTGGACACTTCACTGCTCCTTCCAAGGACCTTTGGATCCACTAAGGACACAGCTTAGTGAGCATGGTGGTGGAGGGCTGATGGTTGGAGGCCTCAGAATGCTTTTCCAACCTCAATGGTTTTATAGTACCCACTCTACTGACCAGAGGAATCCCTGTGGGAAGCACAAAGTCCCTCTTCCCCAGTAGAGCTTGTAGTGACTCAAGTCCAGACCTCTCCTGCCACTCCATGAGCTACCCGAGGGAAAACTGTCTCAGGAAGTGCCTGAAGGACAAGTCACATCCCACCTCCAGCCCAGCTGAGCACCTCAGTACCACACAAGCACCTTGGGAGGTGAATGAAGGATAAGACACATCCCATTTCCAGGCCAGCTGAGCACCTCAATACCACACAAGCACCTTGGAAGATGCCTGAAGAACAAGCCATGTCCCATTTCCAGGCCAGCTGAGCACCTCAGCACCACACAAAAACCAAGAAGTGCCTGAAGAACAAGTAATATCCTGCCTTCAGCCCAGCTGAGCACCTCAGCACCACACAAGGATTGAGAGAGCATCCTGAAGGACAAGCCATGTCCCATTTCCAGGCCAGCTGAGCACCTGCACCCCACACAAGCACTTCTGTGGCCATGCTCAAACCCAGGAACACCCGGACCTGTGAGCACAAGCCCCTGCTGGGTGCAGCAACTGCTTTGGCTTCTCCTGCTCCTCTCTAGTGGCTCCCCTGCCAAAGGGACCATTTATATTCTGAGCACCAGTGCTCAGATTAGCTGTGTGGGTTTCAGTGAGTAGAAAAGGTCTACAAGCAGAAAACAATGATTCATACAATTCAATTTGCTGATCTGTGCTCGTGGGCTCCACGCCGCTGCCTGCGCCGCGCCGCGCCGGCCGCCCGGGCTGACCCGGGGCACAGAGAGAGGCCAGCATGGAATCAGCTGGAATTAGCATTCCAGGCTGCACAGCCTGGAACAGCAGTGTGCATTCCATCACCCTGCAATTAGAAATGAGGAAAAGAGCCACAGCAGAGCACAGCTCCCCCTCACAGCCTCTGATTTATCAACTGTCCCGACACAGGTCTTGTCATGCACTTGTAGACACCCAGGGCAGCTCTTCCCTCCTGCCCTCTCAGTTTTATTCCCAAATTGGGACTGGACTCAGGCTGCTATCAACCTGCAGAGCCAAGATGAGAGATCTGGGAGCAGGGTACTAAAAAATGTTCAGCTGGACCTTCCCTCAAAGCTGCTTTGATGTCATTCCAGAGACCTGCCCTTCCCAAGCCCACCTGCATTTCTGATTTTGGCTCACTGGTTATGGGACATGTGGCTCACCTGCTTCCTGGCCTTCTCTTCCCTGGCCTGTGCTTTCATCTGCTGCACCTCCAACGAGTCTGCCTTCCTCCTCCTCATGAAGAGGTCGTGGTTCCCAATGCACAGCTGAAGAATCTGTTCCAGTCAGGGGAGAAGAGCAGAGAGAAACAGCTGTACACATGATGGCAATGAGGTGGTTTGTATTCTTGACACACAAAAACACTAGAATTGCTTTGATTTGGTGCTTGTTAGTGCTTCCACCCACTGAGCTCCAACCCTGCAGGCTTTCACAGCTGTAGGAGGGGCAGGGAGCCAGGTCCCACACCAAACACCAACTCCTGGGTATGGCAGCACTTCGCAGAGACCAATTTTCTGTGTGTCCAGCACACCATGGGTGTTGTTTTATACCCACTCTAAAAAGGCAAGAGGCCAAATAATGAAATAAAAATTTCTGCCCAGTTCCTCAGTTCTCACTACCCCCTTATTTTAGGCTCAAGATGAACTTGCACCTTCTCCCCAGTATACATTTAAGGCACTGAGATTAAAAAATAAATTAAAAGAAGAAAAAAAAAAAGAAAGGAAAACCACTTTCCACTTGGAGAAACGGAAGTGTTATCAAAAACTTCCATCTCCATCTTGCATCTTCAGATAATTTTGCTGAAGGGATTTGAGCCCCAGTGTGGTTCTCTCTCTGGTAAGGACCAGGGAGGTGGCAGTGCTAAAGGAGGGTTAGCACAAGGTGGGCACACAGAGGAGTGAAAAAAAATTTTTGGCAATAAAAGCAGGATTCTAAATTTGGATTCTTTTCTAAAGGACTGATTTGCATACTCTCTTTCCATTTCACAAAATCATAGAATCATGGAATGGTTTGAATTGGAAGACACCTGAAGGATCATCCAGTGCCACCTGTTGCCATGGGCAGGGACACCTTCCACTATCCCAGGTTACTCCAAGCCCCATCCAACCTGGCTTGGGACACTTGCAGGGATGGGGCAGCCACAACCCAGGTCACAAATGACTTCTCTGAAGATTTCAGCACTATGAACCTGATGATGCAGGGAATGAGGAAGCCCCATTTCCTCTGGAACACATAGCACGGCCAACAACCAGGAGTGCAAAGGTCCCTGTGTGACCTAACCATGGATCCAAACCCAGAACATCAGCTAAAGCTGGTCTCCAACATGGACAGCTCAATGCAGCCCATCCTTGTCCAAGGAGAGTGTCCTCAGAGGGGGAAAAGCTAGGATTCAAGTAAAGGTGCCTCCCAAAATAGGGAACACTACAACACAGGGCAGAGTGGGAAAGATCCACGTGGGAAGAAAGGAACTGAGGAAAGCTGGGAGTTGGATTTACTAAGTGCTTCCATTATTTAGGTCAGCTGAAAGCCAAGAGCTCCAAAAGGGAGCACAAAAACAGGGGAGGGGAGAGGTTCTGTGGAGCAGCTTGTCTTGAGTCTCCTGCTTCCCTCCTTCTGTGAGCAGTAACTGCTGCTCCCCATCACAAGCACACAGCAGCAGCTCCCTCTCAAAGGAAAAGCCCCAAAAGCTCGTTGTCTCATACTCTCTGCAGAACCCACTGCTGCAGGCAGTAAAAAAAGACTGTCTGTGCACTTACCAGCTTATTCACACGCAGCTTTGATGAATTGAATTTAAAAACATCAATCTTTTTGTCCAATGGCTTAATCGTAAACTGAAAAGGAAAAAATAAAGAGGGAGAGAGTTATCAGAGAGTGGTGCATTTAATAAAAACGCAGCTATAAAATTCCTCCTGAAAGCTCTGGCTCAGAGCAGGTCAGCAGGGTCAGACACACGGCTCAGAGCTGTCCCCATGGCTCTGAGCCAAGCAAGAGGACTGGCATCAAAAGCAGCCAAGGAGACAACTGTTCCTCCAGTCAGGAAAACATGGGGGCCACAGGAGCTGGTGTCCTCTGCAGAGAGCCCTGCAGGGGGTGGTTCAGCTCAGCACCTCCCCAGGCAAGGTGCTGCTCTCCTGGCAGCTGCAGGGAACACAGAAACCACAGCAGGAACTCAGGATGCTTCCAAAGGGAGGAAGAAACAGCTCAGCTGCCTGATGGAACCACAGAATCATTAAGGTTGGAAAAGCCCTCCAAGATCATAAAATTCAAACGTCAACCTGACCATGCTCACCCTCAAACCATGTCCCCAGGTGCCACGTCCACAAGTGTTCTGAACACTTTCCTTGGCAGTGTGGGCCAGGGTTTGACAGCCCTTTAATGAAGAAATTTTCCCTAATATCCAACACAAACCTTCCCTGGCACAACTTGAGGCTGTTTCATCTCATCCTGTCACTTGTTACCCAGGAGAAGAGCCCAGCTCCCACATGGCTGCACTCTCCTGTCAGGGAGTTAAAAGGGCAGGAGAGCTGCATCAGGACCACAGCAAGGAGCTGCAGCCCTTCCCACTGACACCTCCACTCACAAGAGCTCCCCAGGAGAATTTTCCATGTATTTTCTTCTCCAGAATTCAGCCTTGTCCCAAGACTTCCCCTCAATTCAAACTGTTATTCCCTGGCTCTAACTTGTATTTACACTCCATGTGCCAACCAACCAGCTCTACCCATGGCCTGGCTTCACCCTCTCCAAAGCTCTCCCACAGCGGCTCTCCTGACAGGCCAGTGGTGGCACAAATCCCTCAAGGGCTTTGGTAATGCAGCCCTTGGATGGAGAGAAGCCTGTGCACTATCATAAAGGGTACTTGAAGAGATGGAGTGCTCTGCAAGACGGCATTTTTTAGGAGACATGCACATATTCCATCACTCCCCCACACACTACAGAAATAACGGGCTGAGGAGCTGGAGCAGACAGAGTGTGTCCATTAGAGTGGGAGATCTGTCAATACATGGCCCTGCCTGCAAAGGGCCCTGCCCTGGCACTGCCTCGCTCTGGCACTTTAAGAGCCAATCTTAAACTCAGACTTTCACAAAAGCTAATGTGCTGAATGTCCCTGGATCCAGGCTCCAGCAGAGCCCCCAGTAGTCTCTGAGAATAGCAGCAGGAATGTGCTGGGAGAGGAGTTTCAGCTCCCTGTGAACAGTCAATCTTTGTTAGGAGGGATAACCCCCAGTGTGGTGTCAGCAGAGCTGCTGTTCCCAGCTTTTGGCCCTGTTTGTATCAGGTCAGGCCTGCTCGTGGGCACCTGATTACAGACATGATTGAGCTGGTGGAAGGGATCCATCTTTTCCCTGGAGAGAGCTCTGCTACAGTCCTGTGGCAAGGCCTGCTTATGGAGGGGTCAGTCCCTGCTCTCTGGGGAGCTCCCACTGCACTGTCACAGGCAGGGAAGCTTTGGAGTCACTCAGTGCTGGGCTTTTTTGCAGAGTCGTGAAGCTCTTTAAGGAGTAAAGCAAGTGAAGACAATCCCAGCACAGATTTACTGCTTATGAAACTTCACAAGACATGCAATAAACGCAGCTGATGAGAAACCTTTAGCTGCTCCCCCGATCAATATCATGTTTAGATTAGAAAACCATTTTTAATTAAGAAGTTAATTCTCTTCCTTACCATGAAGGCAGCTGGTTTCATTGAGCAGTTCTCTCAGACTTACAAGGGAGTTACTCAGTCCCCCCTCCTCAGCCACTTGCACTTCTGTTCTCAACTATGTTTTGGGGCCAACAATCCCAAAGACCCACATTTAGACTCTGGATTTAATAAATAACTATCCAACAGTGGGTTTAAATTGCTCAACTTCCTAAAAAGATTCCAGCTGCTATGCCAAGCCCAGCAGCCTGAAACCCAAGATGATGTAATGAGATGGCAAGAGCTCTTCTCCCCAGGAATACATCACCCTGTATTCCATAATACAGGATATATCCACAGTAATATACCATAATATATGCAGTAAAGAAGAGATTTTAACTTCTGAACTCTGGTATTTGGGCTAAGCACATCAACAGCAATTTTGGGTTTTTGAAAAGATTATTACATAGAAGGTTTGAAGCCAAAGAGAACCAGCTCCCCAGTGACCCCTTGCACGCCCACTCCTCCTCAGTTTCAGGAAGGCTTGGATTAAAGTTTCAACTGGAGGAGTTGAGCTGCCCTTAGCTAAGCTGGTGAGAGCAAGCACAGCAGACAGAGAAGCCAAGAGAAATCATTTTAAATCCCAGTTGTGTTTTTCACTGCTCTCAGGGAGGAGGTGAGACACATCCATACCTCTTTATCACTGTAGGAGATATTCCGGATCTCGTTCCATGGGAAGGAGATTTTAGGAGTCAACCTGTTGTCTGGGTCATAAATGTGAAGACCCAAGGCATCAACTCCAAGGAGCAGCTCTGTACCCTTTTTATTCTGCAGGAGGAAAGGAAAGAGCAGAAATCACTGGGAGAGTCAGACATGAACCACTGTTCCCAAGCAGTGACCCAGCACTGGGGACCAGGAACTGCTGCCTCCCCTCAGCACAGGGGGAGTCCCCAAATGCCACCTGCCAGCTCTCCTGGCTCTCTAGGACATGCTGCTTACCCTGGCAGGAAAACAGAACCCCCAATCCACCCAACTCACCCTGATGGCGAAGTAATTCACGCCATACATCTCCAGGTCCTGGGCTATCTTCAGATATTCCATTTCAGCTTCATCTCTGTCAGGCAGAACAGTGTTTGGGAGGATCAGAGAGGGGCATGGCTGCTCGTGCTGATCCTAAGCACTCACCAGGCTTTAAAGCCTGGACTGTCTCTATCACACAGGTCAATCCTGTCTTTGCTGGCAGGATCAATAAAGTCCAAGAGCAAATCCCACTCTGCAGCTGCCAGCATCTGAGTGGCTGCTGAGATGCAGCACTCCAGGCTTGGCTTTGTTCTCCTCCCAGTCCCTTCAGCTCAAATAGGAAATCCCTGGTTGGAATGCCACTGTTTCAGATCCATGGTTTATCCCCCAAAAGCAGTGTTTCGCCACCTGAGGCAGCCATATAGTTTGAAGCCCTATTTCTTCTCCCAGATCCCTGATGCAGGTGAGTCCTTCCTTTGCATCATTCCTAAATTCTCCTGAGGGCCCCAACAGTGACCAGGGGACAGCAGGCCACAAGAGCCATCAACAAAAGCTTTGAGCTCTTCCTGAGGCTGCTGCAGAGATGTTCTGGGATTAACCTGTTGGCAGAGCTCATCCAGCACCTGCCCAAGCTCCCCAAAGCCTGGTGAGTCTCCAGAGCAGGGGACTGGCCCTGACCCAGCCCAGCAGCACAGGCTCACCTGGCTCTGCCCCGGTGCTCTGCGTACCAGGCTGTTATCCTCTCCTCCCACATCTCTGGAGTCATCTGGTACAGGTTTATTACCTGGGATAGGTGGGAGACAGAGACCAGGTCACACTGCTGCTCCTGCCTCAGCAGGAGAGCCAGAAGCACCAAGACAGGTCCCAGCAGCACATCCAACCTCAGGACAGCCTGGACACCAACTCCCCAACTGTGCTGAGCTCCTTACCCGCTTGGGAAGCAATTCCTCCTGTGCCAGGAAGCCTCTCTTGTGGACATTGGGATCGTAGTCACCGTACTGGGGAGAAGCACAGACACAGTACCCATCCCCCATTAACAACAAGAGCAAGTCAAACTCTTCACCCCCTCACACTCTGCCCTGTGAGACAGTAAGCATGGCCTGTTCACCCCTTCACCTCACAGCACAGCGCCTGCTGCCCTCTAAGGTGAATAACCTGCATTTCTTTGTCATTTCATTGCTAATAGACACAAAGAGCTTCCTTCTACTCTTGCAGCAGAGCTGGGAGCAGAACAAAACCTCCCACCATCACAGAATCATTAAGGTTGGAAAAGGTCTCCAAGATCAAGTCCAGCCTGTGACTGAACACCCCTAAGGTCCCCAAGAGCCACATCTACTCAGGTTTTGAACACTTCCAGGGATGATGACTCCACCACTTCCCACAACTTCAGTTGACGACCATCACCAGTTGATGTCCTCCATCAGTCCAGCTCGACTAGATGATGGTTGTCTACACTATTCTCATCACCATGCCCTAATTAACATTTCCCCCACTGTAGGGCAAGACTCTATAGCTGAGAAGCCCTTGCTTCTCAGAAGCCCTAGCGGAACAAGGAAATAAGACACGGAGAAAGACTTGTCCCCAAAAATTGATTGATAGCAGTGATCCAGGTTAGGCAGATGGCAGTTCCTCTATTGCTGCTCATCACCCTAAAGAATAAGTATCAAAAAAAATGAGAGGAGTTTGACAAATTCCTCTCAGGCAGGTGGTGGTGGTGGTGGCTTTTCTGTCAGAGGGTCTGTTGCTCAACTGGGTCATGGAATCCAATTCAGATTTGTTAAGCATATCCACTAATTACTAGTATTTGTTTAGATTTACATCTCTTTGAGCAGCATATAAAGTGACTGAGAAAGAAAACTGCTTATTAACAGATTGAAGAGCCGCGTGTCCCTGCGGTGCATGCGAAAATGAATTTACCTCCTGCACAGCCTCAGAGGGCAGGAAAATGCTGAAAATGTCTCCTCCAACAATCCAGCAAGTTCAGGGGGGAGGAACAATGCATGTGAGGCATGTACAAGGAGTACCTGCCTCACCTCCACTCACCTGGCAGCCAGGACTTCTGCAGTGACAGAGGTGACAGTCCCCAGCTGCACGAGACACAGCGCCAGTTGCTCAAGCCACTAATTTTGCAAGCTAGGCAGTCCTTCCCTCCCTGCTTTTCTGAGCAACCTTAGCTCAGGAAGTGCAAAATGGTGACAATTTTTAAACACAAGAGGCACCTGGTGGTCATGCAACAAGTCAGGAGGCTTTTCCCCTCAGCCTCCTTTTCGTGCCAGGACTGTCACACCGTGCACCAAAACCAGAGCTCAGCATCAAAAGTCTACACACATCCCACCTCTGCGCTTGGGAGACAACACGTGGGGATTAAAGACACAAATATTGATTTGGAGCCAATGCAGATGCAAAGGGAGCATGTAACAACAACCAACACTGACTCAGACTGCAATTAATAGAACAAAACCAGCCCGGACTTCATCCAAGAGCGGCGGCAACTCTCTGTCTTCCAAGGTCTTGGAGCTCCTCAGGATGCAGCACTTTGCAGGAACACGGCCCCTGAGCCCCTCTCAAAAGGAAGCAGCACTAAAAATGTGGCACTGGTGAAGGAAGCAACTCCAGTAACTTTGGACAGGCAGCAAGTAAATCATTTTTAGGTGATGAAAATAATAGCAAATAGGATTAACATGATTAGTTTCTGTTGTCCCATCTTCTGTGGAGGTCTGAGACTAAGTATGGATTATGTGACTTTTCATGTGCTAAAAAATACTGTCATGTCCCAGAGGAATATTTGTACTGAGAGGGGAGACTGGATGAGAACATTAATTATTCACAAGCCAAAAATCAACAAATGGCTTAAGTATTGCAGAATCTGTTGGCTCAAATGATTTTGCAAACATACTTTCTAAAGGCCTTTTCAATTAAATCATTACTTTCAAACTGTCATGGAATTTCAGCTCTTGTTAATTGAACTGTATGATTAATATTCATGATTGGACATGGAATTGCCTTTACCACATTCATACGCCTGGCTTAGATTGTTGGATAAACACAGGCACACTCAGCTACAAATTAACACCAAGTATTGCTTGTTTGGGGGAAAAACAATAATAATTAAAGAGCTGTTTGCTGTGCTACAAGATCTGAAGTGCTGAGAGAGCTGCAGCACAACAGTGACCTGCATTTAAGGGGCAAAAAATAGAAAAATCTCCTGGATGTTCCCTTTTTTTTTTTCCCAGTGGATCCCACGTCTTTCCCAGCTATTTAAAACCTGAACCACCTCCAACCTCTGAAAGCCACGTGGGTGGTTTGAACAGGGCTGGAGGGGAAAGCACATAGTAATTCCCCAAATGAACACAATGAGAGAGAAATAAATAAGCTGTTATTTTTATGATCCCCCTGTTTCCTTTGCTGTCTCAGGTTGGTGTGGATGGACCAGCAGCACCTGGCTGTCAGTAAGTGGCTGCTGGATGCACACACACTGCTGTGTCAGGCTATTATGCCCCTAATCATGCAAATCAGCACATTATTAGTGAAATTACTGTGCTCTCTGCCTGCTTTCTTGTCCAGGAAGGACATCATTATCCTATTTAACTGCAAGGAGATGACCTGCAACATCTTTCGTCCCACTTCCCTACCAAAGATGTGCTTTCAGCTTTCACCTGTGCTGGGAGTGAAAGCAGAAGGGGAATCCCAGGCTGGAGGGGTAGCAAGGAAAGGAATATCTGAAGAAAAGCCCCTCAGTGAAGAGCAGAAAAGCCATCCCTGCTCCACCTGCTCTTGATCTAAGCACTGCTCTGACTCCATGTGACCTCCTCCCAACCTCCAGGACTTTCAAGGTGCCAAGGGGACAAAGGGGATGGCACAACCAACCTGCAAGTCACAGCCTGTTCCTGAGCACGTCAGCAGGAGCTGTCCTGGCCACGAGGTAAGAGAGCTCAATATTTACCCAATGTTTATTCATTTTGGCAGCCAGAAAAGTCATTCCCTGGTATCCTCAGCTCAGGTCAACGGAAAGAAAGCCAAGGAAGTGTTTACTCATGCACTCTAATAAGAGTGATGAATGTTTCACACAAACAGAAACATTTCTAAAAGCAACTTTTCTCTGCCCAGCTGATGAGTCCCTTGAACATGGTTTCATCAATACTCTGATGATGAGGAGAAAACACCAATTTCTTGTAAATTCAAACACCATCAAAGAACATGGCACCCAGGGCTCTACTCAGAGTGTGGACTGAAGGGTTATGAAGAAAATAACATGGCCTTAGGGAAAAAAACAACCTGGATCAGGCCCCCTCTTCTGGCAACAGGGCCAAACCCCCTCTCCTGCACTGCCAGCAAAGACAGTCCCACAGAGCTGCTCCTCCTAACCCCCTCCACAGCCACGCTCCTCAAGGACAGCTGGACTTGCCAGAGCCAGGGCACTGCCACCTGCCTGCAGACCCTCCCAAAATCACACCCAGAATCAGAACCAACAGGAGCTGCAGAGACAACGTGGCTGGGCTGGGCTCAGACTGCAGTGGCTCCTCTCCCTCCTAAAGCAGGATCATTGCACACACAAACTGGAGCTGAGCTCCAGGAGTTGGTAATTGAGCAGCAGCACATGTTGTGCATACACAGGGAGAAATTACATCCCTGACTGCAAGAATGTTCCTGCCACTGAACCCTGGGCTGCTCCCTCCATCCCAGTAGTCTCTGCCCTGGGCTATCCAAGGCTGTACACCCCAAACTAGAAAACAGTGTCTTCTGGAATAAATCCTCAGCAAAACACACCCAACTCTGGGCCCAGAGCAGAATGCACCAGAGGAACAAGAGGAACTCAATGAACACTGACTTCTTCCCTCTGTCTGGTGAGGCCAAACACCCAAGATCAAACCCAAGGATAAAGGGAAAAGCCAAAAAGCTCTTTCACAGGGTAATAAAATGGATGTGGCAGTGCTAGCACTGAAAAAAAAAAGTCATTATCAAGACAAGTATTCTGGGGGAGCAGTGGAGCTGGGAGTCCCATGGCTGGCTTGCCTCTGGCTACACTGGCAAAAGCAGGAAGGAGATCCAAAAAAACTCAGGCTCAGGGAATTCACCTGCTCCAGCAGTACTCAAGCAGGCTCTGCAGCTCATGAGCTGAGCATTTGCTAAAGAGTCCTGGAAAGAGAAAGCAAAAACCCATCCAATGCCTGGAGGTAGCCAGGAACCAGCCATGTGGAGAAGGCAGCAGTGCTGGGATACTCCCCTCACTTGCCAAGCTCTCACAGCTTCCCCTGCCTTCCCTTTCCCCAGGAAGTGGCTCCACCACAAAGCAGCTGGATCAGCACTACCCCAGCAGGCCCTTGGAGCATCCTTTGGTGCCTACCTTGGCTTGGACAGCGTAAGAGGCCAGCAGGACAGAGGCTTCAGGAGGACAGAAGATCTTCTCATCCAAAATCTGCTTCTTCACCTGCACACAGAGCAGCAAAGGACAGATAACACACATTTAGTGGAGCACAGCAGAGCATGACTGTCACAGCAGATGGCTGCAGTTTGTTTTAACTTGAGCTGTCAACCTCACAGAGTTAACAATTTTCTTAACACTAATCACAGTCCAGGCCCAGGAAGTCTCTGGCAGCTTGGAATGGCTCAGGCTTTCACAGACCACCTTTCTCAGACAGGTTGGTGAGAAGAGCTAAATTTATATGTGGAAAATGACAGCACCTCTATTCTGTTGCTAAAGGCAAGGGAGGGGAAAACCTTGCATGTAAACACAGCAATAAAACCTCTTAAGGCACGAGCTATGGACTGATAGGACATCCAGCCACGCTGCTAAACAAAAGAGCAGCTTGCAGCCGAGTCTCTGAGCACTGCAGGCTTTGCTCTGGGACATTCAGGCCTCATTGTGAGTCAGTGCTCACCTGTGCTGGAGGCCAATTCCTTGGATCCCAGCAGGGAGAGCTGTGGGTCACCTCTGTGGCACAGCTTTTAGCAGCAGGCAGAGCCCGTGGCGCTCCCGGGAGAGCCAACGTGCAGCTCCCCGAAGGCACAGCTTTACTTCCCTGCTTTCTGTGCATTAAAAAATTAAACCTGTCATGTTCGATATTTTTTGGGTTGGCACACTTAATTTTCCTGATTAAAGATAGGAGGAAAAAAAATTTAAAAGCCTACGATTTCCTGGGAGGCTTAAATGGATTGTCAGAGATGCAGGAACATCAATTTGAATTTATAACGTGCTTTGAGTCCTCAAAGTTGGGTACAACATAATCACAGCAGATATTCTGCTGCATCAAGATAAAAAACAGGAGAGTTTACAAGCTTTCTTCTGTTTCCCAAATGCATTCAGGAGCCCAGGCTCCTCAGCACAGAAATCCCAGCAGCAAAGTCATGGTCTGCATTTAGAAAATGCAGCCTGAATGGTTTTTCCTCTCTGATTTTCCTCCTCAAAGATGCCAACAGCATTTTTCCTCACCGTGGATAAAGCTCCTGGCAAATGAGGCATTCACAAATAGCCCTACAGAGACACCAGTGCACGAGACAGAGCTTGGAAATTAAGAGGAATACTCTGCATTTAGAACACTCTGGCTCTGGAGAAAGAAGATGGACTTGGGGAGAGTGAGGAGCCTCAAGAGGCTGGTGAGCTCACTTGGGAAGGGCAGGACACCCTGCAGGCTACAGAGGCATTCTCAAATCCAGGCTGTGCTGAGTGTGGTTAAGTAATGGAAGAATGAGTGACTTTTAAAAATTTTTGTAATTTATCTTCAAATGAACAGCCAGAGAGCAGCTGAAACATCCCAGTGAGTAGCCAGGGGTCTCACTAGGAGGGCTCTATTCCCTGTAACCACGCTTGACACAACTCTTCCAAGGAAAAAGTGTTAGAAAATGGATTTTGTGGCAGAAAATTGATCATGTCTCTGAAGGAGAGCTCCTGTGATAGCAGCTCCTTGTTACTAGCCACACAACATCATCAGCTGAACTGATTTCCCAGGACACAAAGTTCTGTAGAGTAATTTAAATTAGAAAACCCAACCAAAATGTGTTCACCACAGTTTCCAAATGCTGAACTGAAGGGCAGGAGTTCCTGGGGCAGGTGAGACTCTGAGGTTTCCCCTTCTCCCCTGTTTTTCCATCAGAGAGCTGAGCTGCTGGGAAGTCCCTCTGCTCCAGCTACCTGAAGGGTGTTTGGTGAGGAGGGGAGCTCTGCTGTACAGCCTGGGAGCAGGCTGGCTGCTCTCTGCTCTCCAGGATGAAGCTCCCCTGCTCCACAACGATGCCATCACATCCAAAGGCAGCTGCCACCCCTCAGCACAGCTCATCCCACACCCTGCAGAGGGACATGAGCCCTTGGCTGACAGACCCACCACCCATGGATATTATGGATGACCTCATCATTCTTGACTGCCAGTTCAGAGGTCTGCCAGTCTGGGCAGACTGCTTCCTCCACAAAAACCATCCTTCACCTATTTTAGGAAGTTTTTGTTGCTGAAGACAAGTCCCTTTGGAGACATGTGAACATAAGGATGTGGAGCATCCTCTGCTGACCAGCTCCCTGACCCTCAGGTTAGATAGCAGTGTATTGACTCCTACCTGCAGGAAGAACAAGTGCTGGGTGATTTCCTGGACCAATTCCTCCTCTGCATTCTCAGGATAAAATTTGGCCAGGAAATGAAAGGTTTTGGGCTCCTCTGTGGGGACATCATGATCCAGGACCTGTGGGATACAAAAGCCATTTGGTTTCTTCAAGACAAGACCCAGCTCCCTTCTGTTCAGATCAGCACATCTTCTGTCAGACACTTTAAGACATCTAGAACAGACCTAAATAGTTCAGACACCGCAGTTAAAAAAAGAAAACAAACATTTCTGACACTCCTAATGATGCAAGGGAACAAAAAAAGGCAGAAACAAACAGCATGAGAAATGAGACAGTGATCTGCCACATGCTCCTTGCCTCTCCTGATACTTGAGGAGTGATGTTGGATCCTGTTGCGCCACCATCCGACCTTCTCCTTGTTTCCCTGCACTGAATTTATTTCAGTAGTGTTTCTTACCACCTTGCTCTGGTACTGCCCAGTTAAATGTAGGTTTAAAACCTCAGCCTGAGAGGTGACACCTCCCTCAGTGTCCATGACCATTTGGTTGTAGATGTGAAAAGAGCCACATCTGACACCTCCAAAACCCAACCCTCACAGATTTGGGAAGCATTTCCTCCCTTATCCTCATCTTCTTTTCACTCTGGTTTTCCTCCTCCCAAGCTCTCTGTATTTCTCAACAAAAAAACAAGAGGCCACTCCACTTTTCTGCTGATGGTTTTGTGTCCAGGGGCACAGAAGAGAGAGTTTTAGGTTTCATTTGCTTTGCAGTCACCCTGAAATGCAGCACCCCAGCATGGCTGTGTCCCAAAATGTCTCCAGGAGATTCAGTGTGCACAGATGCTGGGATGGGGCATCTCTGCCAGTTTTTACCAGTCTGACACCCCCAGATGCCACGGAGATGGGATCCAGTTCACCCATCACACAACGTCAGGCTATCAAAGAAAGAAGAAAGGACATTCTCCTTTGCATCCCACTCAAGAGAATTATCCCTGTCCGTGGCAAGGGCTTGGAACAATGGGAGCTTTAGGGTCCCTTCCAACCCAAACCATTCTGGGATTTTGTGAACTTTGGTTCCAACCTTCTTGTCCATTTTGAGCCAAGCCACGGTGTCCTTGATGGTGTACTGCAGCCCGAAGAACCAGGTTTCCCGCAGTCCCAGTGTCCTGCACACCAGATCAAACAGGTCCTTCCCTTTCCACTTCACCTGCCAGACAGCAAACAGGAAGCAGAGTCATAAAGATGGATTTCAGAACTTCTCTCTGTTCAACCAAAAGCACTGTTTTCACCTCCCAAGGTCAACTTTAACCCCCTATGAATGCACCTGGTACAGACATGAAAACACCCAAACGAGGCACACGTTATCTCCTTCCATCTGATCCCATCTGCACATCACCAGCTCCTCCCTCAGCAGGAACTGAAATGTGATTTCCCCCCTTCTCCAAAAAACAGCAATGTAAAGCCCCTGTTTCTTGCCTTGGGAAGCTAAGGGTTCATTGAGGCTCCTGTTGAGCTCATGTTTAGGCTCCTGATGTGTTTAGGTTCCTGCCTGCTGCCAGCAGGGAATAAAAATCCCTTTGAACTGCCCCTTGGGGGCTTTAATGAGTCTCCCTACAGGCCCAGGAAGCCCTGCACAAGCACCACAGCTCAGAGAGAGGAGCCACAAAATCAGCAGTGACACAACCCCTGCAAAAAGTGTGTGCATCCAGAGCCACCGACCCTGCACAGAGAGAAGGGAAAAAGAGCTCCAAAATCCCCATCATTAGCACTGAAGTCAGCGGTTCTCTGGGAGTGCATTTTGATAGAATCAAAAACTGCATTTTCTGCTGAAAATGTTGGCAAAAACAGCCAAGGAGCAGAGAAAATTGCTTGTTCGAGGACTGTGTCCTTCGAGTAATCCTTCAGCTGCATCCATGATTCTACTGAAGTTTGCTCATAAAACCAGGAGGTGTTGGGAGGCAGAGAGGCGAAGAGGGACATAAACCACATGAATCTAACACGCCAAAGCCACTTTGGTCTTCCATCTGCACGCTGAAAACAATTGCTGGACCGAGACATATGGCAATGACTCCAAAGCCCTCTCGCAAACAGATCCCGTGCACTCTCCTGTCACTACAACTCAATCCCGGTGCCACCTGCACACATCGGTACCAGCCGCTCCGCTGTCCCCCACTGCCGCCTTGTGGGCACAGCCAGCCCCAGCTCAGCCAAGCTGTGCCTTTCAGCGATGCCTCCTCACTGCTCTCCCCCTTCGCAGAGAGCACAGACACACCCGCTCAGAGTCCCGGAATAGGACAAAGCCGACACCACCCTCCCCAAAAACACCACCCCCGGCGCGCTCGCCGCGATTCGGATCGGGCGCTGTCAACACCTCGGGGTCAAAACGCCAGGAGCAGCAAGTTTGGCAGTGCTGTAATTATAACCCCCCTAATTTCACACATTTCACTACCCTCCAGCCCCCGGGATGGGCTCCAGCTCGGCACAGGATGGCTCAGACTGCAGAAGATCTTTTCCTGACTATGATTTTAAGTGGGAGGTTAATTCAAGGGCTCAGACAAAACAGAGTGAGGCCCATTAAAAGAGCTATTTGGTACGTTTTTGCAGGCACATAAAAGCAGGCTGCCAGCAAAAGGCCATTTCTTCACTAAACTGCTTTGTATAAAGCATGATGGGCTGTTTTTCCTTCCCTAAAACCAAAGAGGAGGTCTTGTGGTTCAGTCTCGGCACAGCAGTGCCTGCACCAAACCCTCCCAGGACAGGCTCCTGCTTTGGCAGCGCCGGGACACCGCTCCACATCCCATGGGATCAGTGCCTTGAACCTGGAATTTCCACCGGCTCTGACTCCTCACCAAACCACCTCAGGTACCCAAACCGTGCTCAAGAACTGACAGGACCCAAAGGTTTCCTCTCAAAACACAAACCACCAATTTGTTTTGAAGAGCAGCACTGAGGATTAAAGCAGCTTTGTGCAGTTTTCACCCCTGCGTTTTTAACTTGGTAATGGGAATTTGGAACGGCTGGGTAGGAAGGGACCTTAAAGATCCTCTCATCCCACCCCATTCCATGTGCAGGGACACCTTCCACTATCCCAGGCTGCTCCAAGCCCTGTCCAGCCTGGCCTTGGACACTTCCAGGGATCCAGGGACAGCCACAGCTTCTCTGGGCACCCTGTGCCAGGGCCTCACAGCTGGGTTTCTTCCTGACAATAACCTAAATCTCTCCCCTCTTAGTTTAAAACCATTCCCCCTTCCCATATCATTAAAAACCTGCCTGCATTAAAAACCCTCTCTCCTTTTTTACAAGCCCCCCTTTAAGGGACTGTATTTTAATTGAGGCTTCTGCTGCTGCATTTTACACCAGCGCTTTGTCACCACGCGTTTCTGTGGTGGCAGGAATAGACATTTAACATTCCTGCACAATGCTCAAGACTCCAGCCATAACAGAGCATAGATCCTCCCCAACTGCGCTGAATTACCTTCATTAAATTTATCAATGATCAACAGCCACCTTTATTCCAACAGACATGATTTCCCTCCACACCTCGGTACTTAAAATAACGATCTGCATTCAAGTGGCATCTTTTGACAGCTGAACTCCAACCACTTTACAGACATCCAGGACCTCAGCCCTCCTCACCCATACTTTACACTTCACTTGTATCATTAACTGCCACATTCTGTGGTTGTAAACTACTAAAATAAAAGCCCTTCCAGGGCATGAGGGGATGGACAGAGCTGCTGTGCAGAGAGCCTGGAGGACAGCCAGGACAGGCTGGCCATTCCCATCCACCCTGTGTTTGTCACGCCATCCCCTGCACGGCACTCAAGTGACACCTGAAGCACAAAGATGATTTTAAAAGCCATTCTGAGCTCCTGAAAACAACACTAAGAAGCTCAGAGCAGAAAAATACCTTCTGAGCCGTATGCTGGGGTGGGGCATGATGCTGTAACAGAGCTCCATCTCCCAGCAAAAAGCCACATCATGAGAACCTCAATGTGACCGTCAGGACGGAGCAGATGCGTCACTCCAGCACCCTCCCGGTGCTGCAGGCATCACCTCTGACATTTGCAGCTCCTTTCCCATTAGCAGGAGCACAGCACGGGTGGCTGCAGGAATCCAGAAGTCGTGGAAGGGACATGGGAATGAGGTGCTTTATAAACAGGCTGTTACTCCACCGAGCTATTTGTTGTTCTTTACTAAGTACAGAGCAGTTACAATCTATCAGCAAAGCATTTTAAATTAACAGCACTAAACACTTACAACTCTGCAGCCAGTGGCTAGAACAGAGTATTTCCAGTCCAGATTATTGGCATCATCTTTTTCTCTGGCTGAGACGGCACATTTGGCATCTATTAACAGGGTTTGCATTATTTATTAACCTGCACCGGGAGTCATTTCCAACTCACAGTCAAATGCACGATTTATTTCGGAGCATAACCTCTCTGTCAGGTTTCACAACTGCTCCTCAGCTCCCGACTCGATAAAGCAGCTCCAGAAATGAGCAGAAGGGTTGTCTGGTCACCTCATCAGGGGATGACAAGGAGGGGGGGCAAGCCAGGGAATGGAGCTGTCAGGAGCTTTAGGTGGAGCTCAGGGAAAGGTTCTTCCCTCCCCCAGAGGGTGCTGGCACTGCCCAGGCTCAGGCTGGAGCTCAGGGAAAGGTTCTTCCCTCCCCCAGAGGGTGCTGGCACTGCCCAGGCTCAGGCTGGAGCTCAGGGAAAGGTTCTTCCCTCCCCCAGAGGGTGCTGGCACTGCCCAGGCTCCCCAGGGAATGGGCACGGCCCCGAGGCTGCCAGAGCTCCAGGAGCGTTTGGACAGCGCTGCCAGGGATGGGCAGGGTGGGATTGTTGGGGGGTCTGGGCAGGGACAGGGGCTGGATCCAGGATCCCTGGGGTCACTTCCAACTCAGGACATTCCACAGTTCTAAAAAATAGGCAGCAAGGGACAAGGGGGTACCACCATTCTGCACGGAGAGGGTGGAGCAAAGGGTCTGCATAGAAAAGAGATTCCCAAAACATTGTCAGGCTGATGCTTCTCTTCCAACAATGTCAAATGTGGTAAAGGGGAGGAAATAGAGATTGGTGTAATTTAGTATTTTGGTTCCTCGCCTAAGAGGCTCTGCTGGGACAAAAGGGAGGTGCCCAAACTCCAGGGGACAGAACCTGGCTCTGCTCAGGGGCCACAGAAGAAGATCTCACCTTCTCCTCATCACAAACACAAACCCCTGGAGCTTCAGCTCTTCCTGGGATCAGGGCGGGTAATAAGGGCAGAATAAAATTACCAGAGGACACCAAGGCTCAGCTCCTTCCCAGGGAAGCCCACGGCAGGGGTCCCTGCACACCCCACCCACAGCACCAGGTTAACGCACGACCTTGCAGAAATGACTCACATTTACAGAGTATCTTACTGCACCAATTTACCCGTAAATAACACAGAACATGGCTTTTTGCTTTGCAGATAATTTTATTAGGTGTTAGATCTGTGCTAGGATTGCAAAGAGAGGCAAGAGCCCCTGCTGTGACACGTCAGCCAAAGGACTGCTGGGAAAGAGGGACCAAGCACCAGGAAAAAGTGCTCTGAGTAAAGTTATTCCCGTTTAGAATCAAATTTTAACAAGAGAACACAATAGCACTGAAACAGGGGTGGAGAGGGCAGAAGGGAGAGAGCTGGGCCTGAGCAGAGCATCCTTCCACTAACCACCTGGGAATGAGAAACTGGATGTAGCCTGTAGCTATTGCAAACCCCCATCCCACAGGAGATGCCCAAACCACCCAGCCACGACAGCTTACAACTGAAATGGAGATGATTTTGAGACTGCAGACCACACTTATTTCTCCTTCTGGACTTGAATGATAACCACAGTTCCACAGACAACAATTTATTTAGATTTAAAGCCCATTTGGAGCAAACAGGGAATCAAAAATGTAATATTCGTCAATTTGGTTTTAAATAACGTGATGTCAAATATTTCCAATTGCCACTTACTGAGTCACAAGGCAGGGCTGTAAAAGTTATTTTTATTTACTAATGCTACATGACAACTCGATAATGAGCTTTTAATTAAAACCTATTTCTGTTAACCACCGAGGAGGCCAAAGAGGCGCCCAGGCGTGAGGATACAGATGGTGCAGCCAAGCACGTTCCGTGGTGTCTGCCCGAGACAGAGACGGAGCAGGAACGCTCAGAACAGGCGGCTGTGACCAGACAGAGCTTGGGGACAGGCAGGGGACAACAACTGGTGACAATGTGCCCTCTGCCCTGCTCAGGTGACACCCCTGCAGAGCTGCCCCAGCCCTGGGGCACAGCATAGGAAGGACCTGGAGCTGCTGCAGAGAGTCCAGAGGAGCCCATGGAGCTGCTCCCAGGGCTGGAGCCCCTCTGCTCTGGAGCCAGGCTGGGAGAGCTGGGGGGGCTCACCTGGAGAGGAGAAGGATCCAGGAGAGCTGCAGAGGGACTGGGGACAAGGGATGGAGGGACAGGACACAGGGAATGGCTTCTCATTGCCAGAGGGCAGGGATGGATGGGATATTGGGAAGGAATTGTTCCCTGTAAGCACAGATTGAAGCTGTGGCTGCCCCTGGAAGTGTCCAAGGCTGGATGAGGCTTGGAGCAGCCTGGGACAGTGGAAGGTGTCCCTGCCCATGGTAGAAGATGGAACTGGATGAGCTTTAAGGTCCCTTCCAACCCAAACCATTCCATGATTCCATGGCCCAAAGCCTCACCTCACCCTGTAAGTTGGGCTCACACAGAAGAGGAGTTACAGGGTAAAGCATCAGCTCAGTGCAGAGCAAGAAGCTCCAAGAGGATGAGAGGAGGATTTGGATCCTGCAGGGAGTTCTGCCAAGGATTCACAGAACTGAAACATTGGCCAGAGCTGGCTCTGTGCTGCACTTACACATCTGCAGTACAACACTGCTCCCTGCCCTGGGAAGGGACAGCCCCAGGCAGGGACAGCCCCGGGCCTTCCCTGCATGCAGGAGCTGATTGCTGATGGGCACAGGGTGTTTCAGCCCAGCCTGACCTGCTCTGATGAGCCCTGGACACTGCTGAGCCCTGAACACTGCTGAGCCCTGAACAGACAGCTCAGCCAGGCTGCAGAGGGCAGCAAGCAGCTCACCTCGGGGTGATGCCAGGTTAAATGCCTCTCTTCCCATTTCCAGGGCTCTGGGATTCCCTGATAGTGGTTTACTTTTTTTCTTCTGCCTTCACTCAGAGTCAGGATTGAATACTTGAGAGACAGATTTCTTGTTGGGACTTGGCTGTTTATTAAATCTTAGCTAAAGTAGAGAGAGTTCTTCAGGACTTGTAGCTATCAAGCCAAAAGTGAGAAAATGGGGGTGAATCTAGCTAGTTACAAGGTCTTTTAGAAGCCTAACTATTCAATTAAAAGCTAATCTATATTATTTATCCTTTTGACCCAATAACCAAACACCTGTGACCCACAGTGCAGCACTATCCAACCAAAAACTACTGCCTGAAATCACGAAGAAGGAACAAGAAGGAAGAAAGATAGAACGCCCAAGAACATCCATCTTGTCCCATACCTATTACTATATTCTACAATCCCAAATTCAAAACCCTTCACCATGTGAAATTACACACCTCTATTCTAATTGCACACCAGTGATTCTAACTCCATCACTCAAATTTGGAAACCTTCTCCAAGGCCTCAAGTCAAAAGCAGTGTTCTTTTGAGGGTCAGTGTCAGAAAGCACAGAAAGTTTAAAACTCCCAGGCTTCAGGGTTCCAGCAATTCCCTACCAGTGTTGCCTCCCAGCTTCAAGGAGATTATTCCCAGGGCTGCTTCCCTGTTCAAGTACCTTTAATTTCAAAAACCACCTACTTGAAAGACACTGCCTGTGCCTGTACAAAGAAGAAGAAAAAAAAAAGTATTAAAGAGCATCAAAACTGGAGCCTACACACCAAAAGAGAAACATTTACTGTCCCAAATGCCCTCCCTCCTTCCCCTCTGCATCAACAGATCTCTGGATTAATTAACAGAGTCTGGGGATTGACAGCAGTTTTGAATAGTCTTTGGGGAGAAGTAACAGGAGTTTCCAACTGGCTTGGAAGAGGCTGTGATGGGAGCAGGGGATCCAGAGGACTTTTCAGGTGCAGGGTGAGGCACCCAAGCCAAAGAGGATCCATGCCCATAAGTCACAAGCACAACTTAGGGGAATGAACTGCACCAAGCAAGACACCTCTAAGATACCAACTCCCAAATGTCACTGGTGTGAATCAGAAATTCTGAGGTTTTGGGGCATAAACTCCTCCAAGACATGAAAGAGGAAACAGCCCTTACCTGGTGTGTCTCACAAAGAGAGCAGCACATGCTCCTGAGTGCTGGCACAAGAACAAGACACATGGGCACATGGAGGAAGCAAACATCGACTTGACAGCTGCTATCCCAACAATTTATTTGGGATCACTTTGTAGCTGAGGGGGATTATTTCTCTCAGCTTTTTTAAACAGCTCTTCCTGCACACAGACTGATCTTTTCCTGTTAAGCTTGTGTCCACTCACAGCAGCTCTGCAGCATCAAGAGGTCACTGTCCCTACCAGCATCCTGCTGCCTGAAACTGGGAATGTATGGATCTTTATAAACCCTGTTCAAGTATCCTGCAATGCAGAAGGAAGCCAAGCATGTTCCGCTCCCTGATTTCCTCCTCCTGCCTTTTTATTTTGGTGCAGTGACTGGACACAGCTCAAAACTCAGCTCGGATTTACTGCATCAGCCCTTCCTCAAAAACTCATTTCCACCCAGATTTCCACCACCAAATCCTCGGTTGTTCCTGTTCCAGAGGATGAGCTTTGCAGCTCAGCTACACAAGTCCCTCTGTGTGGTGACAAAGGGACAGCACTCAGCCGCATGTGGCCAAAATCAGCACTCTCCTACTTACAAGGGCTTTACAGCCAACCTCATCAAACTGGCTCTGCACTGAGTGGGGCACTGGGCTAAAATAAAGATCCCTTCCAACCAGGATAATCCTCTGGACAGAGAGGAACAGCTTAAGCACTGAAGCAATAACAGAATGCATGTTTAGAGTAGCAAATACACCAGCACGAACCTGCCTCTTCTCGCTGCCTGAACACTTGAGCTGTTTCTCCAGGCTGGCTGTAAAGCTTTCCCACCCCTTTGTAAGATGTCAAAGGACTAAGGATGGGAAGCAGCTGGGCAGTGATCTGCACCTTGATGGAGTGACCATCCCTGCAGGATTCAGGGAAAACATACCCTTGGGAAAGCAAGCTGTGGCTCTGAGATGGAGAGACACTAACAGGGCAGAGCACTGCAAGAGAGAAAAATTGGCAGAGACACCACGAGGCCAAAGGAAAGATGGAGGGGTTCTCCCATCAGCCAGGGAACTTGGGTCTGAAAGGGAAAAATCTACACATGGGAGAGGGTGAGACCAACCTGAACCAGCTGCACCACACCTTTGCCATCCCAGCAGAGATGTGGGATAAACAGTGCTTTGGATGTGCACTCAAAAATACCATGGGGCTTTCATTATTGAATAACTCATGGAATGCTTTGGGTTGGAAGGGACCTTAAAGTCTATCTTGTTCTCCCTCCCTGCCATAGACAGGGATATCTTCCTGTATTCCAGGTGGCTCCAAGCCCCATCCAACCTGGCCTTGGACACTTCAGGGATCCAGGGACAGCCACAGCTTCTCTGGGCACTCTGTGCCAGGGCCTGCCCACCCTCCCAGGGAAGGGGCTCCCACATGGCCACCCAAGGCTCTCAGGAAGGTGAGGCAGCTGGGGTTGCTTTATCACAGGGATTCAAGAGCTATGCAAATGTCTCCCCTTCCTCCAGATGTTATCAATTAATTAAGTACAGCTCAAACCTCCGAGACAGAAGTAACAAAAGGAAGACACTTCATGCCTCCAAGATTTCCCCCCCAAAAAATTAAATCTTTAAATTGAAACCCCAACCATGATTATTAATCTCCATCACTGTGTTAGAAAGATTAAGATTTCATTTCTAGGAATTATTTTAGACTTAGGCTCAATTTAGAGACATCAACTGCAGAATAAACAGATGTAAAGCAGGTTTAATCCCTTAAAATGCACAGCTGGGGATTTCTGGGAGCAGACTGAAAAATTAGCACTGAGAAAGAAGGCAAGTCTCCAGCAGCTACGGCTGGGTCATGGAATATCCTGGGAGGAACCCCTAGGGATCATGGAAGATCAGCTCCAGACATCCAACAGATCAGCAGCTCTCTGTCCCTGTCAGCATGAGGTGTCACTCACAGGCCACAAAACACATCTCAAGAGCCCCCAAACCACAGAATTCCCACTGCACCTCCTTCCACTGATCCTCCCAAGTGTTTGTGAGGCAGATTTCCCTCTCCCAGCCACCTGCTGGGGTCAGCAGCTCTGCTTCCTGGCCAAAGACACCTCAAAGCACACAGAGAGCAGGGTAAACAGTGCTGCTTCCTCTTCTCCTGGCAAACCTTGGGATAGGGGCTGGATTCCTTCAAGAACAAGCAGTCTTTCCAAAAAAATCAACTCTCAGGAGGGCACAAAGTCCACACCTGGCTCCAGGTCTTGCTGTGGGTGTAGAGTAAGCCAAGCCCTTCTCTGGGCCACCTTCCCAACCCCAGCAACTCCAGGCGTGTCTGATCCCTCTGTCCCACAGATGTTCCTGCAGAGTCAGCAAAACAAGGAGCTTTTCCCAGAGACTCCCAAGTGTGACACAAAAACAGGGGCAGAGATCCAGCCAGGGACCTGGACTGCTCAGATGGAGCTGGGATAAAACACACACCTCAAGCTGGGCTGCCCTGGGCTTGGAGCAAGTCCAGGAGGTCACAGAGATGCTCCAAGGGCTGGAGCCCCTCTGCTCTGGAGAAGAGAAGGCTCCAGGGAGAGCTCAGAGCCCCTGCCAGGGCATAAAGGGGTTTCAGGAGAGCTGGAGAGGGACTGGGGACAAAGGATGAAGGGACAGGACACAGGGAATGGCTTCCCACTGCCAGAGGGCAGGGCTGGATGGGACATTGGGAAGGAATTGTTCCCTGGGAGGGTGGGCAGGCCCTGGCACAGGGTGCTCAGAGAAGCTGTGGCTGTCCCTGGATCCCTGGAAGTGTCCAAGGCCAGGCTGGACATCGGAGCTTGGAGCAGCCTGGGATAGTGGAAGGTGTCCCTGCACAGGATGAGGTTTAAGGTCCTTTCCCACACAAACCATTCCACGACTCCATGAAAACTCACTCCACACCTGCAAGGTGTGAAACAGCCCCATCACCCACCTGCATCCATCCATCCATCCATCCATCCATGCATGCATGCATGCCCTCTCCTGCTCCAACAGTCCATGCTGAAGGATGAGGCCTGAATTCCCTCTGCATCCCCCCAGCACCAGCTCCAACACGACCCAGGATCCCTCAGCAGGGCCACACTCACAGCCCCTGAGCTCCTTCCAGCTGCACAAGCCTCTCTGCAGCAACAAGTTCTTTTGGCAGGAACCTCCCAGAAAAGTCAGCTGGAGATGCATCAGTTCCACAGCCAAACCCCACGGGAGCACTGCCTCACCACTGCACAAACACCCCCTCCCCACCCCGATCCCAGAGGGAAATGACACCCGACCACACCACGGAAATGAACAATTATTTACTTTCCATCATCAGTCATTGCTGCAGCCTCGGGAAACCAGGAAAAACAGAGCCAGGACATTCACACTCTGATGGAAGTGGGAAGCTCACACAGCTGCCTAGAGCAAATCCTTAATCCCTAGGAAAAGCAAGAAGTTCTTCAGGGCTGAGAGGAGATTTCCAGAACAAGGAAATCTTGCTGGCAAGCATCACTTGGCTGATGGGCACTGGGGATTCCATCAGGGTTTGGGTCAGGCTAATGAAATAAAAACTATTAAATGAGGAGTTTGGAGTGAGATTTCAATGTTTGTGTGACCAACCCCTCTGGCTCAGCTAAAAAAGCAGAGCAGATCCCAGGGTTTGGCAGCAATGCCCTGGGAGAACGTTTTACAAGTTCCAAGGGCCCCCAAAAGGGAAATTATCATAGAAAAGCCAGACCCAACCCCCTGGAGCACCCCTCATCCTCATGGTGAGCTAAGAGCTCAAGAAAATGCCAAAATTCTGTCCTTGGATGTTTGTGGAGCACTTGGGAGTTGGATTGCTATGGATTCAAGCCTTGACACTGAGACTCCTTGTGACAGCCACAGTGTAGTGGTGGCTTGGGCTGGGATGGCAGGATAGCACTGGATTGGAGCCCAAATGAAGCTGGATTGTAATGAGAATAAAGCTGAATTATAACCAGGATAAAAGTGAATTATACCCAGAATGAAGCTGAATTGTAGCCAAAGTATAGGATGAATTATAACCACAATAATGCCAAATTGTACCCAGAATGAGACCGACTTATACCGGAATGAAGCCAAATTATAACCCAAATAAAGCTAAATCACACCTGGAGTGAAGATGAACTACTGCCAGAATAAAACTGAATTATAACTAAAGTATAAACTGAATTAAAACCAGAGTAATGCCAAATTATACCGAGAATACAACTGAATTAGATACACAATAACACTGAATTACAACCAAAGCAAAGCCAAGTTATGACCAAAGTAAAGCCAAATTACACCGATTCATAACCAAAGTAAAGGTGAATTACAACCAAAGAAAAGCCAAGTTATAATCAGAATAATGTGCTATTATAATAACCAAAATCACACCGAAGCACACCAGATAAGGCTGATTTATAACCAAAACAAGGCTGTGCCGCTGCTGGCCCAGCGCAGGCCCCAGGAACCGGCGGGCCCGGGAGGGGGGTCCGGGCCCCTCAGGGCTGTGGGGGGTTTGGGGGCCCGTCCCCCCTCAGCGGGACCCCCGTGCCCCGCGCCCGCGGTCACCTCGCAGCTGAACTCCATCTCGGCGTCCATGGTGGCGATGCGCACGGTGAAGGTCTTGGGCTGCTTGCGCTTGAGGGAGCTGAAGCTCATACGGGACGCGATGGCCCCGGCCATGGCGGCGCGGCGCGGTCAGCGCGGCGGCGGCGCCATGGCGGCCTGGCCCCGCCCCCCCGCCGCGCCATTGGCCGCGCCGCGCGGTGCGCCCGTCCCCGCCGCGCCTCGCAGCCAATAGAAAGGGCCGTGCTAGAGAGGCGGGAGCAGACGCGGCTGTGATTGGGTACAGAGGACGTCACTCAAAAGGAAGGGGCGGGGTGGGGTGGGGCCATTGTGCGAAGAGTGAGGAAGCGATGGGGCGTGGTGGTGTCGCCCCCTGGCGGCGGGCGGAGCGCGCTGCAGGGGGGAGCGTGGCAGGGGGCGGGCACCGGTGTGGGGGACACGGGCACACGGGGACATGGAGACACGGGAGCGTGTCAGGGGTCACTGGCGTGTCCGGGGTCCGTGAGGTATCCGGGATCCAGGGATGTCCGGCGTCTCTGGGCGGTGCGTGGGGAGTCCGGGCTCTCTGGAGGGTCGGTGGGGTGTTCGGGGTCTGTGGGGAGCCCGAGCTCCCCGGGAGGTCTGGGATCCATAAAGTGTCAGGAGTCCGTGAGGTGTCAGAGATCTGGGGGTGTCCGTGGGGTGTAAGGGTCCTTGGGGTGACAGAGATCCCTGACATGTATGGGGTTTGTGAGTGAGGTGTGCCCGCTGCCGTGGGGTGACCTCGTGTCACGGGTGTCCCCAGTGCCGTGGGTGTCCCCGCAGGACGGGGTTCCCGGTGTGACACGGGACACGGGTGCCACCCCGTCGGTGGCTGCCGGGGCGAGGGGACCCACTCAGTCCCGGGGGGGCCCGGCTGTCCGGGCTCGTGGGTGGGGGCAGAGACTGGGATCAGCGCCCGGGGCGGGCGGGGACACGGGGCAGGACTGGGACTGGGTCTGGGACCGGGACTGGGACTGGGACTGGGACCGAGACCGGGAGTGCGGCTGGGACCAGCGCAGGGCAGCGGAACGGGACTGGCACCGATACCGGGACACCGGACGGGGCTGGGAGCAGAACCAGCAGCGGTAATGGAACTGGGACCGTCACTGGGATAGCGGGACAGTGGCTGGGACGCGTCACCAGGGCAAGGGGACGGGACCGCGACCTCGATCGGGGTGGGATAACGGGCCGGGAACTGGAACGAGCACGGGTGAACGAAACAGAAACTGGGACCCGCTCAGAGTTACTGGGACGGAAACTGTCCGGCACGGGGTAACGGGAGGGACTGGGGTCAGTTCGGGGTTACTGCAACGGGAACTGGGACCAGCACGGGCATTACGGGGTGGGAATTAGGACGGAGGGGTTGAGGCATACTGGGACGGAAACTGGGACGTTCACGGGGGTAACAAGACGAGAAGTGGGATCAGCACGGAGTAACGGGACCAGTTCGGGGTTACTGGGATGGGAACTGAGACCAGTTCAGGGTTACTGGGACAGAAACTGGGACCGGCACAGGGGGACGGGCCGGACCTGAATCCGGCAGGAGCAGGAGGGGGAAGGGACCAGCGGGAGCCGAGAAACCCCCCCGACACCCCCGGGGGGACCCAGGCGTCCGGGAGCGGCCCCCGCCCCCGCAGCGGGAAGAACGGGGCCTCTGTCCTCGCGGGGACAATGGGGACATTGATGGGGTCCCCCCGGCTCCCCGCTGCCCCCGCAGGACCCCCCATGGCAGAAAGCGACGACCCCGCCCGCCGGGACCCCGCCCCCGCTGGCCCCGGTACCCAGGTGGGCGAAGGGGGTGGGGAACGTGGGGGGGGGAACTGGGGAACCACGGCGGGGGGAAGGGGGGTTCTAGTGTTTGGGGGGTGTTTGGGGCCCTCTGTGCACCCGACGGAGCTCGAAGGGGACATGTGGAGCATTGGGGTGTACGGGAGAGCCCAAGACTCCATGGGGCCTTATGGGGCACAAGAAGGGAGCTCTGGGCAGCTGGGAGGGCATTGTGGGGTATGAAGATAAATTGGGGTAGGAGGGCTGGTAGGCACCCTAGAGGGCTGTAAGGGTGCTGAGGGGGCTCTTCCTTGGCCCCTCGCCATGGGTGACACCCCCTGCCCAGCCCTGCCGGCCCGTGCCGAGGGTCCATGCCTTTGGAAAGGGGAAGCAGGCGCTGCGGAGGGACCCCCGCACACCCCCCGCCATGCAGGGCTGGTTGCACAAGCAGGTGAGGGCTGGAGAGGGTGTTCAGGGGCTGTATGGGGTTTGAGGTGCGGGATTCTGGTTGGTTTGTGGGTTTGGGGGGACCTAGGGCAGTGGGGAGGAGGTGGAGGGTGCACAGGATTGGGAGGGTCTGCAGTGTCAGGGGGTCACGGGGATGGATATGGTGCTGGGGGGGGAAATCAGAGGGAGTTGGGGGGTATCAATGAGTGGTGAGGGAGGGTTATGGGGTTTGGGGAGATCAGAGACACTTGGTCGGAGCGGGCAGTATGGGATGGCTATGGGGTCTGGGATGGAAGAGAGTGCAGGGGCGTTATGGGGTTTGGGGGTCTGGCATGGCAGGGAGCCCTTGGGGGTGATGAGGTTGGAGGGATCGGAAGGGATTGAGGGGTCTGGGGCAGCAGAGGGTCCCATATGGGAATGGGCTGCGGGAGCTCAGCCCCCTTCCTCCCCCTCCGCTTCTCAGGACAGCTCGGGACTGCGGCTCTGGAAGCGCCGCTGGTTTGTACTGGTGGATCTCTGCCTCTACTACTACCGGGGTGAGGGGGGCAGGGGGCTGGAGACACCCGGAGGGCGCGGGGACCTGGGGATAAGGGGGCTGGGTGACCTGACATCCCCCGGGGTGTCCCTGGGTCATTGAGGGTTCCCTGGGGACTCAGGGGTCCTGAGGTGAGGGGCAGTCCTTGGAGGACCAAGAATCCTGGCAGATTGGGGGGGTCCCTGGGATGCTGGAGGTCCCTGGGGCGGTCAGGGAACCAAGTGGGATCAAGGATCCCTGAGGCATTTGAGTGCTACTGGGGTAGTCAAGGTTCCCCCAGGGATTGGGAATTCTCTGGATGAATCAGGGATTCTGGCAGGATTGGGGGGCTTTGGGGCACTGAAGGTCCCTGGGGGCTTGAAGAGATCCTTGGTGGGGTTTTGAGATCTGGGAGGGCCCGGGAGGTTTGGGGGCATCGGTAGGACTCAGAGGAGGACTCGCATCCCTCCGATGGTACTGGAGATCTCGGGGTGCAGATGAGAGCTCTGGTGTCCCCCATTGTGACCTTCCTTTGCCCCCCAGACAGCAGCGAGCAGCAAGTGCGGGGCGGCCTCCCCCTGCCCGGCTACGAGATCCGCATCCTGCCCCCCGCCCCCCGCACCTCCGGAGCCCCCCAGTTCCTCTTCACGGTCAGCCCTGGCTCCCCGGGGGTGCTCTGGGTGGGGGGGACGGGACTCGGACACCTGAGCCCCGCCTACCAAGGATCCCCCATTCCCAGGCTGAACATCCCGGGATGCGAACGTACTGTCTGGGGGCTGAGACCCCCGAGGAGCTGCACGCCTGGGTCTGTGCCCTACGCCGGGGGGCATCGCCCCTTCCCGGGTGAGTTGAGTACGTGGGGCACCGGGGGTCCATGGGGGGCACAGAGAAGCGCTGGGTTTCGAGGGGTTTGGGGAATCCGAAGCAGCAGAAGGAGGTTGGAGATTTTGGGGAGGGAGTCACAGAGGGTTTGTGGGGGGTTACAGAGCGTTTGGCGGGGTCTTGGGGGAAGTTAACCCTTTAACTCCTGTTTTCTTCTCCCTTCTCAGCTCCCCCCGTTCCCTCTCCCAGCAGACACTCCAGGAACCCCGGGGTGCGGATCCTCCCTCTCCCCCATTGCCCACGCACTCCCCAGGTGAGGGGCTCGGGGGCCCACCCGTGCCCGCTCCATGCTGCCCCCGAGTCCCTCCAGTGCCCCACAGCGAGGTGAGATCTGGTGGGGGGGCGAGGGGGGAGGAATTGGAACTACTACTAGATAGGGGGAAATATGGAGGGGGCAAGTACTGGGGTGATTGTGGCGCAGATCTGTGCCGTGAGGGGGGTTATGGGGCAGAGCGGGGGGCTGAGAGGTGGGGGCGGGTTATGGGGCAAATGAAGGGGCTATGGGGCAGGAGGAGCTATGGGGCAGAGGAGGGACTATGGCCTAGTGGGAGAGCTCTGGTGCAGAGAGAAGGGGCAATGGGGCAGAGAGGGGCTGTGAGCAGAAGGGGGCTGTGGGCAGAGGGGGGTCTGGGGCAGGAGCGGCTCCGGGAACGCCGCGGGTCCGGCCGGAGCAGCGCTCCTTGTGCCCTCCCTCAGGTTCCCCAAGCCAAGGAGGAGCCCCTGGCGCGGGGATGTTCCCCCAGGGCCGGGGACACGCCGGGGGGACCGCGGGGACCCCCCGAGCCCGCGCCTGCAGGTGAGACCCGGCCACGCCCCGGCCACGCCCCCGGCCCGAGCTGCCCCGCCCACTCTGACCCCGCCTCCCCAGGGCAGAGCCCGAGGAAGCCCCGCCTCCCTGGAGCTGCGCCGCAGCCACCGCCGGAGCGAGACATCGGAACCAATCAGCTACCGGCCTCTCCAACTGCCTCTTCTGATTGGTTGCCGAGCGCCGCCGGGCCCGAGGGCACCGCCTCCGCGCCGACATCCAATGAGGCGTCGCGGCGGCGGGCGGGGGCGGGTGGGCGTGGCTGGGCGCGCGAAGGTGCGGCCGGGCGGCCAATCAGAATCACGCTGCTGCAAGCCAGCTTCTGAGGGGGCGGGGCCGGGCCGAGGGGGCGGGGCCCGGTGGGCACGCGCCGCGCGCGGCCCCGCCCCGGTGCGGAAGATGGCGGCGGGAGCGCGCAGCGGGAGCACGGCGCTGCGGCGGCTGCGGGGCGGGGGCGCGGGCGCGGCCCCGCGGGGCGCGCGGTGAGTGGGGATGCCCGGGCGGGGACCCCTGATTTGGGGGGGTCTCATTCCCTCCTGAGAGCCCCCGCGACATCCCTGCATCCTTCATCCTCCTCCGGGCTCTGCGTCCACCCCGCTCCCCGCATCCTTCCCCCTGGACCCTACAGCTTCCATGGGCCCCGCATCCCTCCTGCTCCCTGCATCCCCCCGGGTGGAGTCCTCACCTCTGAGCCCTTGAGGCCCAGATCTCCCCCTCTCTTGGCATCACCCGCACCCCGCTCCCCTGAGCCTTCCATTTGCCCCTCGAACCCCGCATTAACCCCGGACCGGGACATTCGTATCCCCTCTTCTGAGACCCCTGATCCCCACCCTTGACCCCGCATCCCCCCGCTCCCCGCATCGCCCTGGGAGGGCTCCCCCGCTACCCTGGGCTTACTGATCCTCCCCCCTGGACCTCGCATCCTCCCCTGACTCCGGTCTCTGCATCTTCCCGTTGGGGACACCCACACCCCGCTACCCTGATCCTCCCCTGGACCACGCATCCCCTCCGGACCCCACATCCCCCCCGCTCCCCGTATTCCCTCGGGCGGGTACCCCGCACCCCCCGTCCCCGAGCGTCCCCCCAGACCCCGCACCCCCAGTCCCTGAGCCGCTCGAGCCCACCCCGGACCCCGCAACCCCGCACCCCGCCCCCCGAGCCCCCTGATCCCTCCCCGGACCCGGCGGGCGGCCCCCGCAGTGGCCCCACGGTCGTTGCCTCGCTGGGGACAAAGGTCTGGCCGCAGCTCGGACCCGGGGCCGAGAGGCCCCGTTCCCCACCCCCGCCACTGCCCTGCAGTAGAACCCGACCTTCTCCGGCCACCGGAGCTGGGGCTGATGGGGAACCCCGGCGGACAGGCTCGGGGGCTGCACCCATCGCTCCATGTCCCTTTGCCTGTGGAAGGGTCACCAGCACTGGAGCAGCCCCTGGGTAAAGAGGATCCGGTGGGAGATGCCCCCGTTGCTCCATGTGCCCTTTCCCCTGCCATGGAGGGGTCACTGTCCCTCCAGTGGCCGTCGGGGCTGAGTGGGCTCTCATGGGGTCTGCCCCCCTTGTCCCACACCCCTACACCAGTGTGTTTGCTCTGTTGGGCCAACAGCATGGCCAAAACCCCTCTGGATTCAGAGGGACAGACTGGAACTGGGGACAGAGCCCAGGTCTGGGACAGGGCTCCCAGTATGAACTGAGCAGAAGCCGATGCAGCCCTGGGGCTCTCTGGAAGCCGGCCAACGGAGGCAGCTGCCCGCAGGACTGGCAGTGAGACCTCTGGATCCCGATTCGCCATCCAGCCGGTCATTCCCGGTGTATTCCTGCCCTGCTGTCCTGCAGGGGCTACTCCAGGGATGCCGAGGGCAGCTGGTTCCGCTCCCTCTTCGTGCACAAGGTGGATCCACGCAAGGATGCACATTCCAACCTCCTCTCCAAGAAGGAGACCAGCAACCTCTACAAGATCCAGTGTGAGTGCTCCTGCCGGGAAGAAGGCGGGCACAGATGGGGTGCACCCCTCACTCACTGGGACCCCCATTCCCGGATCCTTCCCCTTCCTTCCCAGCTCCTCTCTCCTGTCCCTGCAGTTCACAATGTGAAGCCAGAATGCCTGGAAGCCTACAACAAGCTGACGTGAGCACACTGAGGAGGCTTCCCAGCATCCCAGCGGGATGTTGGGGTGCTGTTCTGGAGTGAGAGGGGTGGGAGGGCTTGTGCAGAGCTCCTGGGTGGATCTGTGTCCCTGTTCTGTGCCTCAGTTTCCTTCCCTGTGAAATGGATGCCTCTCCCAGGCTGCACCAGATCCTGTTTGGGCAAACCCTGGGAGGGCAGAGAGGGGCACTGGGCGGGTGCTGCCCCCCACCCCACTGCCCCACTCTGTGCCTCCACAGAGAGGAGGTACTGCCCAAGCTCCACTCAGACCCTGACTACCCCTGTGACCTGGTGGGCAACTGGAACACGTGGTACGGCGAGCAGGACCAGGCAGGTGAGGGCAGGTGGTTTCTCCTGGTGCCTCTGCTGCCAAAGGCGGAGATTTTGGTGGGATTTTGGGCTGCTTCTCCTCTTCCCACCCCAAAACTCTCTTTGCAGTGCACCTGTGGCGCTTCTCGGGCGGGTACCCGGCACTCATGGACTGCATGAGCAAGCTCAGGCAGAACAAGGTATCTGCAGGATGGGGGTGAGACCCCTGCACCCCACACCCCCGGCCCACATGGCCCCCACCTCGAACCCCCCGGCTGGGGCTGTCCCCAGGAGTACCTGGACTTCCGCAAGGAGAGGAGCCGGATGCTGCTGTCCCGCAGGAACCAGCTGCTCCTGGAATTCAGCTTCTGGAATGAGCCTCAGCCACGCCAGGGACCTAACATCTACGAGCTGAGGACCTACAAGCTGAAGGTGAGATTCAGCCTGTGCCTTGGGGGGGGTCTTCAGGCTGGTATACCCCAGTTTTGGGAGGCAGCCCCCCAGAATCCTCCTCCCTGGATGAGGAGATCCCAAGCTGAGCGAGCAGGGGTGTTCTGACTGATTTTCTTCTCCTGTTTCCAGCCAGGGACCATGATTGAGTGGGGCAACAACTGGTAAGCCACTGGTTTCCAAGCATGGAGGGATGCAAGGTGGGAAAAGCTCCCTCTGGAGGAGACCCCTGAGGCAGGCCCTCCATGCATCCCCTGCTCCTGCAGGGCTCGGGCTATCAAGTACCGCCAGGAGAACCAGGAGGCAGTCGGGGGGTTCTTCTCCCAGATCGGGGAGCTCTACGTGGTGCATCACCTCTGGGGTAAGGGGTGGCACCTCTGGGGGACCCCTGGCCTAGGGGCTGGGCTGGGGGGCTCAGGGTGCCAGCTGTGTCCTCTCCCCACAGCCTACAGGGATCTGCAGTCCCGGGAGGAGACGAGGAATGCGGCCTGGAGGAAGAGGGGCTGGGATGAGAATGTTTATTACACTGGTGAGGGGACCCCCACCTACTTTGGTGACCCCCTACCCATGCTGGGAGCCCCCTGCCCTGACCTGTCTCTCCTTTCCTTCCCCAGTCCCGCTGATCCGGACCATGGAATCACGGATAATGATTCCCCTGAAGATCTCCCCCCTGCAGTGATTTGGGGGGACCGTGCCAGGGGGGTCTCCCTGCACCCCCAGGGGCTCCCTGCCTGTGCCCTGGCCTTGCTGGGGAAGGGCTGGGGGTTTCTGCTCCTCCCAGCTCCCAGCTCTCTCCCCCACCCCATTTTGGGGTGCCCTGTAGGGGTTGAGAACAGGGAGGGGAAGGTGGGAGCCCCCCATCCTGTGGAGGTCCCCAGGATGGTGCTGCTGGGGTGGCTGAGCAGGCTGTGGAGGTGGGGGGGGGCTTAATTGCTCCTGATGAGCCCAGCGGGTGCCTTTGCTGCCAATTAAATATTTAATATGCTAAAACCTGGGCCCCTCTCAGGGTGGGGAGGGCAGTACTGGGATTGCTTGGTGTGACCCCCTAAGCTGGTGTCATCCAAGAGGCTGGCCTGCCCCACGTCGTGGATGCTTCCTGCACCAAAGGACCTCCACCCATGGGTGCTGTGATACACTGAGGAACCCCCCAAAACTCCAGTGTGCGCCCAGTGCCACTGGGGATCCCTTGCCAAACCCATGGATACCCCCAAGCACCATTGGGGACCCTATCCCATGTTCCCCTCAAGCTCAGGGATACACCCAGTACCACTGGACACCTCAAGCCAAGGCTCAGCCCAGCCCATGGATACCCCCCATGGCCATTGGGAACCTCATCCCAAGCCCCTGAAACCCCCTAATCTAAAGTGGACACCATCCCATGACCCTTCAGCCTATGGATGCTCCCAGTACCACTGGGGACCTCCTCCCATGCCTTTTTGAGCCCATGGATCTCCCCAGTGCCATTGGGGACCCCGTCCCAAGGCCCCAAAGCCCATGGATCCTCCCTCCATCATTAATGACTCCACCCTGTGCCCCTCCCAAGCCCCTGTGTGCCCCCCCCATCCCATTGGAGATCCCATCCCAAGCCCATGGGTACCCCCAGTGCCACCAGGGACCCAATGTCATGCCCCACCCCCCACCCCAGTGCCACTGGGGACCCCATCCCAAGCCCACAGACACTCATCATTGTTTCTGGGACCCCTATCCAAGCTCCCTGTAAGTGCCCTTCTGCACCAAGAATCACCGCAGTGTGGAGGTCTCACCCCCGAGCTCCTCTTTCCTCCACCCCCGGTTTTTTTTGTGAATTGGGCGGTGACCACGCCCCTTGGATAAACCACGCCCCGGTACCTGGAGCCACGCCCACCCGCCGAAGCCACGCCCCCAGCGCGCCTTGCGGGTCCTCCAGGCTGCCAGGTCCTCTAGGGGGCGCCTGTAGCAGTCGCAGCCTCTCGCCGTCGCTCCGCGCCGTCCTCTGCTGTTCCGTGACGTCACTTCCGGGAGGCGCGGAGGCGAGAGTGCAGTGAGTGAGGGGAGCGAAGCGGGACCCCGGCAGGGGGATGGAGGGGGCGGCCCTGGGCCCCTTGGACTGGGGAGGCTCTGGAGGACGGAAAGTCCATGGCCCGGTGTGCTAGGGGCTCTGTGGAAGTGGAGGGTGCTGGAGGGCTAGCGGAGCTCTGAGGCCTCGGGCCCGGTGTGCTTGGGTCTGGGAGGCTCTGAAGGAGCAGAGAGTCTCCAGCGTGAGGGTCTGGGGGGCTCTGAAGGAATGAAAGGTTCTGGGTCCGATGTGCTGGGTTCTGGGGGCTCTGGAGAGGTGGAGGGTCTCGGCTCTAGGGGAGCTCGGAGGAGCGGACACGGGGTGCGGAGCTGCGCGGATCTGGGGTGCTTTGGAGGAGAGAGGGCCCCGGATCTGTGGGTCTGGGGAGCTCTGGTGGGGCAGAAGCCACAATTCGGTGTGCTGGAGTCTGGGGGCTCGGGGGCAGTGGAGCCCCCGAGGGATTGAGCGCTCGGGCCCGGAGTCCCAAGGGAGCTCAGTGGCAGTGGGGGGTCCGGGGGGGCTCTGGTGGGGCAGAGATCCCGGGCCCGCTGTGCTGGTGGGGCTCACAGCCGGGCTGGGGGGCAGGTATGGGATGGAGGGAGGCACAGGGGACACTGCAGATCCCAGGCGAGGCTGGCGGGGATAACCCGGGAGAACTCCAGTCCAGTCAGGTTTGGCCCCCACAGACTCTCCCTGTGCCCCCTCCCCAGCCCTGCTGGCAGCGCCATGTCCTCCGAGTCCAGCAAGAAGAGGAAGCCCAAGGTGATCCGCACGGACGGGGTCCCAGCCGAGGGCAAACGGGGCAAGGGCGACACGGACCAGGTACAGACCTGCCCAGGGACCCTCCCACACCCCTCTGTGCTGGCCTGGCTTTCCCTGCTGGAAAACAATGCCCAGAGAAGCTGTGGCTGCCCCATCCTGACAGTGTCCAAGACCAGGTTGGATGGGGCTTGCAGAAAACTGGGATAGTGGAAGATGTCCCTGCCCATGGTACTGGATGGGCTTCAAAGTCCCTTCCCACCCAAACCATTCTGGAATTCCATGAATTGTGAGACCCAGTTCCCCCAGCTTCCAATGCCTCTTAAAATCCTGCTGTGAATTCCTAAACCTGCTTCCATCTCTTTCAGGAGACACAAACACTCCTCTGGAGAGTGAGCACAAAGCTGGAAGATCCCTCAGGGATTTGCATGGTGCCTTCAAACCCTCCCGTGAGCAGCAGGATAGTGTAGGATCAGCCAGAGTGGGAAGTGGGGTGGAGGAGGAAGAGGAATCACCTTTCTGGTCTATCCTCTGTGGTCATGTAGATCATGGAATATCCTGAGTTGGAAGAGATCCACAAGGATCCTCCAGTCCAACTTCTGGCCCTGCACAGGACACCCCAACGGTGTCTATTCAAATTTATAGCAATAAAAGCCTGAACTTGCCAAGTGTTTTAGTGACTGGTGGGTTTGGGATTGTTGGAACTGAATCCTCTCCCTGTGTAAAGCCATGGGATTCATGGACAGAGCCAGAAACGGCAGCTTGTTCCCCAGAGTCCTTTCCTGAGGGAGGGGTGAGCCATGGGAGGTGTTTTTGCCTTGGCAGGATGTCAGGTACTACAGCGAGGAGAGCGAGGTGGATCTGCGCGACCCCATCAAGGACTACGAGCTCTACAGGGAGACCTGCCAGGAGCTCCAGAGGCTCATGGCAGAGATCCAGGAGCTGAAGAGCCGGGGCATCAAGGAAAATGTGAGGAGGGGCCTTCATGTATGGTGTAACATGTCTGTCATTTGGTGTTTCCCCATTAATCCCAGAGGAAAGACAGAAAGAGCTGTGATGTGTCCTGGGCAGAGTCAGGGAAATGGAGCAGCCTCCTTTTCCCAGGCTGCTGGGGCAGGAATTGAGCCCCTGGAAATGGAACAGCTTCCCTTGTCCAAGGCTTATGAGGCAGGAATTGAGCTCTGGAAATGGAACAGCTTCCCTTGTCCTGGGCTGCTGGGGCAGGGAATTGAGCTCTGGAAGTAGAACAGCTTCCCTTGTCCTGGGCTGCTGGGGCAGGGAATTGAGATCTGGAAATGGAACAGCTTCCCTTGTCCCAGGCTCCTGAGGCAGGAATTGAGCTCTGGAAATGGAACAGCTTCCCTTGTCCCGGGCTGCTGAGGCAGGAATTGAGACCCTGGAATTGGAACAGCTTTCCTTGTCTTTGGCTCCTGAGACAGGGATTTAGCTCTAGAAATAGAATAGCCTCCCTTTGTCCTAGGCTCCTGTCCATCAGGTGCTTCAGGCTGAGCCATCTCTGTTCCTACTGCTGAGGAAAATGACTGGAGTAATTCTTTGAGGAGTCTGGATCCCCTCCCAGTTACTCCCAGCAGTGCCCTCAGAAGCCCCAGTGACATAAATGTAGCTTCATAGCAAAGTGTGGAGCCCCTTTCATGGCATGAATTACCTGCAAAGATGGTGCCAGCCATCCTTCCTGCTTCCAAACCCTCTCTTCCGCTCCTCAGGCCTCAGAGATCGACGAGCGGCGCGTCCAGAGCTGTGTCCACTTCATGACCCTGAAGAAGCTGAACCGCCTGGCTCACATCCGCCTGAAGAAGGGCAGGGACCAGACCCACGAGGTACCAGGAGGGGCTGGGAGTGAGGAATGCAGCTTGGGATTTAGAGGGGTCACAGATGGGGCAGGTCCTGCCTGTTCTGTGTGCGTGGTGTGAGGAGTTAGAGCTCAGCCAGGTTGTGGGGTTAGAGTTGAGGGTTTTTGGGAGGCTCTGATCCTGATGAACTCCTGCTGGGTGTGAAGGAGGAGGAACCATCTCTGCTTTTGTCTCAAGTCTAATGGGAGGTCAGAAACTCTGTTTCAAGGGTCTAGTGTTGTGCAGTTTTGTAAATGGGTGGGCAATTGGCCTGGAAGCTTCATATCCAGAGTTCTCAGAGAGGGGAAAATGAGCCCTGTCCTGTGCCTTGGCTTTGAAATGTGCAGGAAGGAGCAGGATCAGTCTCATGCCACAATCCTTTGCTTTTCCAGTCCTTAAAAATATCATTCTTTCCCCAAGAAATTGTTGCATACCCTAAAATCTGCTGTCCCAGTCTGCTGCAGTGACAGGGTGTTGGTGACTCAGGGTGTCGTTCCTTTTCTGGCCGTGTTTCAGGCAAAGCAGAAGGTCGATGCTTATCACCTGCAACTCCAGAACCTGCTCTATGAGGTGATGCACCTGCAGAAAGAGATCACCAAGTGCCTGGAGTTCAAGTGAGTGTGGCCAGGGAGCAGAGGAATCAGTGGTGTGTCTGGGATGGGTGGATGATTCCTGTGTGGATGTTCCTGTGGGAACTCTTCCCATGTTTCCTGAGTTCACTGGGGGAGTAGAGTGGGTGCTCCAGGTGCTGTGTAATCATGGAATGGTTCAGGTGGGAAAGGACCTTTAAAGCTCATCCACTGCCACCCCCTGCCATGGGCAGGGACACCTCCCACTGTCCCAGGCTGCTCCAAGCCCTGTCCAACCTGACCTTGGACACATTCAGGGATCCAGGGGCAGCCACAGCTTCTTTGGCACTCTATGCCTGGGCCTCCCCACCCTCCCAGGGAACAATTCCTTCCCAATATCCCATATAATCCTGCCATCTGTCCATTGGAAGCCATTCCTCTTGTCCTATCACTCCAAGCTTTTGTCCAAAGTAACTTTCCAGCTCTCCTGGAGCCCCTTTAGACACAGACAGTGGAGGAAAAAACAAGTTGACCTCACTGATTGTGGTGGCTTGGTAGCAGAGGGGAGTTGGGGCAGGGAGCACCAGTGGGGCACTCTCCTGTGGGACACGTTGAGCACTTCACATTTTTCCCTGGTCTGATCCATGTGTCCTGGCAGATCCAAACATGAGGAGATTGAGCTGGTGAGCCTGGAGGAGTTCTACAAAGAGGCCCCCCCTGAAATCAGCCGCCCTGCCATCACCCTGACAGAGCCCCACCAGCAGACCCTGGCCCGCCTGGACTGGGAGCTGGAGCAGCGCAAGAGGTGGGTCCGTGGTGTTCCCATTCCCTGGGCAGACATCTGCAGTTCTGGGTGTCCCCACTCCATCTTCCAGCTCCAGGAATCTGGGCAGACACCCAGAGCTGCTGGAAAGCAGATGTAGGGATGAAGGTTTTCACACCCTCTTGGATCAGTGTGGAACAGGCATTTATTGTGTGGCTGGGAGATTCCCTCTCTGCAGAGTTGGGCTTGCTGGGATCCTTGTTCCATAGGTCAGGGAATTCTCTGTCACTGCCTGATGATCCAAGGAGCAAAGGGAGCCCATCCTGGCAGGAGCTGCTGCCATTCCATGCCATGGTGTGGAGCTGGGACAGCCCCATGTCCTGCTGCTGGCGTCACTGCTGTCCCAGGGGTCAGTTTGCCCCATGGGAAAAGCAAACATGGCACAGCATTCCTGTGTTTGGGTAACAGTCAGGCAGTGTCCAAGAACACCTTCTGGAAAGATCAGTTGGAACATGCTGGTTAGTGCTGCCTGAGGGCAGAGCAGACAGTGAGAGGTACTGGGTGCCTCCAACCCTTCATTCTTCCCTTTTCCCAGATCCTTCCCCTAAAACCTGGCTGCTTTTGCCTGGTGGAAGGCACAGCCAGGATCCTCCAGCTGACTCTGCCTGTGGCGTAAGCAGAGGAGTGTTCAGTCTGCAGATCTCTGAGGGTTGTGCTTAAAAATGATGATTGCAAACCTCATGGAGACCTTCAGCTCACGTTAAATTGCTGAGAAGCCTTGGAGTTCCCAGTCTTCACTCTGTGGTGTCTGGATCCCTGTCCATCTCCCATCACTGCTGAGGTGGGATAGGGCCTTTTCAGCTGCTCAAGAGCAAATGCCAATAGTGCTTTGGGCATTTTCTGATGTTGTTTGGGCTGTTGACAGCCATCCATAATTTGTGTTGGTGTTTTTAGCTGTGCAACCCCATTGGATTGCCTTTGGATTCTTCCCCACCTTGTGTGAGATGCCTCTGGAGTGGTGTGCAGGGATTTCAGTAGCTCTCTTTTGGGAAGGTGTGTGAACAGTGGAGGCCAAAACTTGTGGAGGAACCTGCTGGGATGTGCATTGACCCCCACAAATGCAGTTTTGCTTGGAAACAGAATCCAGGTTCTGCCATGTCAGGCCTGTTGCCTCTTGGAGAACCCTTGTCCTGAGCAGGTCACTTCCATATCCTGCTTCCCTGCTCCTGCTTGGAAAGGGCTTGCAGCAATGAGATTTGGTGTGTTCTCCCTAAACACGAGTGGATCCAGGGCTTGGAGCATTGTGGTGGGCTTGCATTTTCTCTATTAACCCTTGACAGTGATGTGAAGTGACTCTGGGGGTATGAGGTACCAATCCTCTTAGGGAGCTTGGAGGGGTCCTGCTGGCAGCAGAGCCTGGTGTGGGAGCACATCTCCTGAGGGAACATCCAGTTGCTGCCCCTCCAGGGGGCACAGCACAAGGCTGAGCTTGCCCTTTTCCTTGTTTGTTTTCCATCTCCAATCAGTTCCTTCCTGCCTCCCCTTGTCCTTTGTGTTAGGAGTTCTGTGTTTGCCCCATATCTGAGCTCTTCTGGTTCCTTATGTCAGGGCAGGAATTCTGGGGCTCATCTTCCAGGTGGACCCCAGCAGATTTAGAACTGTGGTGCATGGCAGTGACAGAATTCCCACCCCTAGGCTGGCAGAGAAGTACAAAGAGTGTCTGACCAGCAAGGAGAAGATCCTGAAGGAGATTGAGGTGAAGAAGGAATATCTGAGCAGCCTCCAGCCTCGACTCAACAGCATCATGCAGGTACCTGAGCCCTGCAGGGGGTCACAGTCTGAGGGCAGCTCCTGGGCTGGTTTGGCTTTGGAGATGTTTCATTCCCACTCAGGGAGGGCAAGGGGAAGATCTGAGACCGCTCTGGAGTCTCCTTTTTTATTTATGCGGCAATTCCTGCAGAACTGCAGCTGCAGGAGCTGCTAAATGGGCCTTTCCCTGGAGAGCCCCACACAGTTCCAGCCCCCTGTGACTGCCTTGGGAGGGAAGAACAGGAGAAGGAACTGGGTTATTTCCAGATCCAAAACTTTCCCAGCAGAGGCAGCTGCCAGCCCTTCCCTGGGGCTCTCCATGTTTAACCCTGCACCACCACTGCTGTGCCAGCTTCATCTCCCGCTCTCTCGGGGCGAGGAGGACAAGCTGTTCCCTTCCTAGTGATGAAGGATCCCCCTGTCATTCCCCAGGCCTCCCTGCCTGTCCAGGAGTACCTGTTCATGCCCTTTGACCAGGCTCACAAGCAGTACGAGACCGCCCGGCACCTCCCGCCACCTCTCTACGTCCTCTTCGTCCAAGCCAGTGCCTACGGACAGGCCTGTGGTGAGCACTGGGGGATCGATGCCCCCACGGGTCAGATTTCACTCCTGCCTGCAGAAATCACCCCTTTTTGGGGGTCTTTCCCCGCTGTCTGCTCTGCTGTCAGATTCTGCTGAGCACAGAGCAGCGGGGTGGCCCCACGGCACAGTGAGGCAGCAGCATTTGAAACCTTGTTTGCTCAGCTTCCTCACTGGAAGAAGTGCTTGGGAAGCTCCCTTTCCACCCCTTCCCCCCTTCCCAAGGTCAGCAGGAATGTCCTTGCAGTCTGTGAGCTGGCTCAGTGCTGTCACAGCTTCCCCAGAGCTGTCACCCCCTGCCTTGTGCCACCTGTGGGTGGTGCAGACCCCAAGCTTCCCACAGCTCCCCTGGAAACCTTCATCCCCTCAGGCAGCTGTGTATTTTGAGGGGATTTCTGGAGCCTCCCTGAGTTGGGAGGGATTTCCTGGAAGAGATCAGGAATCCCACTGGCCTGTGCACACCTCCTGTGTGGTCAGGGCTGTAGTGTCACCTGTTCCTCTCAGTGCCAGAGGAGCATGGAAGGACACGGTGGCCACACCAGGTCCCTGCTGCATCTGCTGCCACTCCTCAGTCCCTGCTTGTCCCAACCAGACCCCAACCTCTCTTTGCTCTTAATAAAGATTTGGCCCTTATGGTTTCCAGGGAGAGTCCCTCAAAACCCAGTGTTTTCCATCCTCTGACTCCATCCTGCCCAGGAGATCCAGCCCAGTGATGGCCTCCCAGAACCTTCCAGACAGCTGTTCTTCCCACTGGCCTTTTGCTGGATCTTCCTTCACCATGAACCAGGAGCTTTTGGGGCAGGGCTGCTCCGCCTACTGCCTTTGCAGCAGGAGTGGGATTCCTAACTCAGTTTTCCTGTCTCCTCTGCAGATAAAAAGCTGGTGGTGGCCATTGAAGGGAGCGTGGAGGAAGCCAAAGCCCTTTATAAGCCACCTGAGGACTCGCAGGGTGAGTTGTGGTGTTGCCTGGGGACTTGTTCCTGTGTGTCTGCAGCTCCTGGAATCCTGCTTTTGTTGGGAGAGGGGTGTCAGGGGGAGCCACAGGCTTGGAAAAAGCTGGTGAGAGCTGAGCCCTGGGTGGTCCCTGCTGACTGACACCCCTCTCTCTGCACAGATGATGAGAGCGATTCCGATGCAGAGGAGGAGCAAACCACGGTAAGGGACAGCGCTGTCCCCCTCTGAGTCCTCTCCCAGCACTGCATTGGGGGAGGTACTGGGAGAGCTGGGGCTGGGAACTGCCTGTGCATGCTGTGAGTGTGTGTGGAAGTGCAGTGATGTCAAATCCTGACCTTTTTTGGGAGGAGGGAGTTGCCATTTCCAGTTGGTGTCCCAAATGCAGGAGCAAGCAGGGTACAACGCTGCTCCTCTCGTGTCCCATCCCGCCCTGCAGCTCTCCAGCTGGAGCTGCTCCACTTTGTATAAATAGCCTGAGGGCAGGGAACTGATGTCCAACAGGGAGGGATCTGTGTCCATCCTGTGCCAAAAGCATTCTCTGCACCAGGGCTGGTTCAGCACTCCTTGGAGGAAGTGTTTGTCCTACAGATAACTCCTGCTATATGCTGAGGAGAGGCTGGAGGTGCTGGTTGCTCCCAGAGCAAAGCCTAAAGGGACTCTGGGCCTCCACTCCCACCACCCAGCAGCAGAGCCAGGTGTATGGGGCTTTTCTGTGGGGAAGGGTAAAGGGAAGGGCCTCAGATGTCCAGTGAAGGGAACAGAGCTGGGGAAGGGGCTGGAGCCCCAGGAGAGGCTGAGGGAGCTGGAAAGGGACTCAGCCTGGAGAAAAGGAGGCTCAAGGGGAAAATTCTGGCTCTGCACAACTCCCTGACAGGAGGGGGGTCGGGCTCTGCTCCCAGGGAACAGGGACAGGAGGAGAGGAAAGAAGAGTTTGCCAGAGGAGGATATTGGGAAAATCCCTTCACAGAAAGGGCTGTCCAGCCCTGGCACAGCTGCCCAGGGCAGTGGGGGAGTCCCCATCCCTGGAGGGATGTAACAGCTGTGTGGTTGTGGCACTTGGGGACATGGGGCAGTAGTGACCTTGGCAGTACTGCAGGAGTGGTAGGACCTGATGCTCTCAGAGAGCTTTTCCAACCTAAAGGATTCACTGATTCTAGGTTCTGCCTCTTGCAGTGGGAAAGCTTTTGGACCAGCAGGTCCTTGGCTTTGTCTCCCAGGAGTGGAAACATTCCTTGGAGCTGAAGGAATGACAGGAACTGGAGCTGAGTTAGGGTTTCCTGCTCCTCTCCCTCTCCAGGGCAGCTGTGTGTTGGGGAATTGTGGAACTGGACTGGAGGGGAAGAGCTGTGGGCTGGGATGGTGTATGGGCTGCTGAGGAGCAGGAGAAGGCTCTGAGAGCTGTTTTGCCCCCCCAGAAGCGGCGCAGGCCCACCCTGGGCGTGCAGCTGGACGACAAGCGCAAGGAGATGCTGAAGCGACACCCCCTGTCCGTCACCCTCGACCTGAAGTGTAAAGGTGAGGGGCTCTGGGGTGTGACAGCAGCTCAGGGACTGACCTTGGGGGGAACTGGAAGTGTGGAAGCATTTCTCTGAGCTGGAGCAGGCACCAATGTCTCCTCTTCTGTGTGGGCAGATGACAACATGCTTCACCTGACCTTCCACTACCTGATGAACCTCAATGTCATGACAGTGAAAGCCAAGGTGACCACTGCTGTGGAGATGACCACGGCCATCAGTGCTGGGTAAGGAGAGCCTTGTGGGCAGCAAGCCTGTAGGTCATTGGACAGTGGCTCCCTGGGGTTTGGGAACCCTGCAGAGCCTGGAGGTCATTGGGCAGTGGCTCCCTGGGGTTTGGGAACCCTGCAGAGCCTGGAGGTCATTGGACAGTGGCTCCCTGGGGTTTGGGAACCCTGCAAGCCTGGAGATCATTGGGCAGTGACTCCCTGGGGTTTGGGAATCCTGCAGAGCCTGTAGGTCATTGGGCAGTGACTCCCTGGGGTTTGGGAGCTCTGAAGAGCCTGGAGCTCATCACACACTGATCCCATAGGATCCATGCAGCCTGGAGATCGTTGGGCAGTCACCCCTCTGCCCTGTGGGGTTTGGGAACCCTGCAGAGCCTGGAGCTCATCAGGCAGTGACTCCTTTGCCCCCATGGGTCCAGGAGCCCTGCACAGCCCAAGCACCTTCCTCCCCCTCACCTCTGCCATGACAAACCAGAGTCAGGGAGTTTGGGAACCTCTCAGCAGTGCCAGAGCTGTCAGGAACTGGGGGAAAGCCTCTCCTGCTGACACATTCAGCCTCCCTCTCACAGACAGAGCCTGGCAGCTCCCTCACCTGACTGCTCCTGAGGTCACCTTGTTCTGAGCTCCAGAGATGCAGCTGCCTCTCCCTGTGCTCCCCAGAGCCTGCTGGAGCCTGATTGGTGTGAGGAAAAGCTGAAGTGGCAGCTTTGGGAGCCTGCCCAGGGAGCTCCCAGCAGCTGCCAGGTCTCTGGTGGCTCTCCCTTGGGACAAGAGGTGCCTGAGGAAGAGGGAGGTGGGAGAGGCTGGTCTGGGCTTGCCTGGGAGCAAGTGCTGCCTCTCAGCCTGTCTCATCTGCAGCTTCCTCATCCTGTTGGGGTTCTCTTGTGCAGACACCCCAAACCCTCTGTGGCAGCAGCTGGAGATCCTGTGCAGGATGTTCCCTCCCTCCCTTGGCTGTGTTACTCCAAAGCAGGGAGGCTGTGCCTTGAACCAGACCCCAAATCCTACAGTTCATTGTGCTTGGTCAGTCGTGTGAGTACAGTCAGACATGAGGAATTTTCTGGCCCTGGAGGAAATAGCTTCCTGGAAGAGCAGGAGCTGGTGCCCTGTGTTCTCCTGCTTCCAGGCAGGGAGGAGACAGCTCTCCTTTTGGAGTGGAATTGGGGGAAAGTAATTCTGGTCTTGAACTCATGAAGCTCTTACTCCCCTTTCTCTGGGCTTGAAGCCTGTTCATGAATGAATGAAGAGCCCAGACTGCTGCTGACTGACCTCTCCTCTTTCTGCCAGGGACCTGCTCTCCCCAGACTCCCTCCTCAACTGCCTCTATCCAGGGGACCACGGCAGGAAAACGCCCAACCCGGCCAACCAGTTCCAGTTTGATAAAGTGGGGTGAGTGTCACCCACTCCATTACCATTAGTTCCTTGCTCCAAAGGCACAGCAAATCCTCCCTGGCTTGATATGACCCTTCCTCATTGTCCCCACAGCATCCTGACCCTGAGTGACTACGTGACAGAGCTGGGTCACCCCTACGTGTGGGTGCAGAAGCTTGGCGGCCTGCATTTCCCCAAGGATCAGCCTCAGGCATGGCACAAATCCCTCCCCTCTCCCCCACAACATTGTGCTGAGGTTTGAGGTTCTGTCCTGTCCCCCTGCTGGCACCAGCTGCTCCCAAACCATGGCTGGGACAGGCTGAACTGGGCTGGATCTGTGTGTGGGGTCACGCTGATGAATTTCATGTCACACACATGATAGTCTGAGCCCTTTTAGTGACACTGAATGATGAGTGCCTGTCCCTGTGGGCATGTAGCTCCTGGCCTGACATCCCTCCTGCCCCACATCCCTCCACAGCACACGGTGGCTGCTGACAATTCCCTGAGTGCCAGCCACATGGAGCTGACAGTGAAGCTGCTCCGGAGCCGCCTGCAGTCCCGCCTGGCCCTGCACAAGCAGTTTGCATCCCTCGGTGAGTGCTGAGCTCCCCACCCTTCCCTGGGAACAGGGGTGCAGTGGCAGGGTCCTCCCAACCTCCCTTCCCTTCCCTGGGGACAGGGGTGCAGTGGCAGGGTCCTGCCAACCTCCCTGCCCTTCTCTGGGGACAGGGGTGCAGTGGCAGGGTCCTCATGCAGGGAAGCATCTCTTCCCTGCTCAACCAAGCTCTGGGTGGCCATGGTCCTGAATCCCAGTTATTCCAAGCTGCTGCCCGTCTTCAGCCAGTGCCTGAACTGAGAGGGAGAGTGGAGCAGCAGCAATCACAGGAGAGGAGACATCAGCTAGCTGACTCACCTTTGATGGGTGGCAGTGCCACCTTCAGCCTTCTCAGTTGTTCCCTCAGCCCTTGGGAGTTGTAGGAATGAAGGAACTACCCTGTTTTGGGTGGCAGAGGAAGGTTCTGCCCCTTCCAGTGCCCAGCACCTCTTTGGGAATGGCCATGCCAGTGATGGGAAGTGATTTGGGATGTGGTGGGAGGTGAACTATGCACCATGCATGTTGTGTGCCTGTCAAGCAGCTCAGTGGGGCTGCAGGCCAAGGATCCTGTGGGATCACAGCCCAGGCCTCTACTGGGCACCTGATGGAGCTGCTGAAGGGAGCTCATCATCCCCAGTCCCACTTTGGTGTCCCCAGCTCTGCCCTGCTCAGGGCCCTGTCCTTGCTTTCAGAGCACGGTGTTGTGCCCGTGTCCAGCGAGTGCCAGCAACTCTTCCCGACCAAAATCGTCTCCCGCCTGGTGAAGTGGACTGCCATTCCCTATGAGGATTATGCTGTAAGTGCTGAGCACGAGGCTGATCCCTCCCTTCCAGCTCCCTTCTAGCTCCCACATGCTACTGGAGCCATCATTCCTCCTTCTCTCAGGAGCTGCCCTACACTAAGGATGTGATAGAGGCTGGCTTGGCTGAAGACACTCACCTCTACTACATGGCCCTGATAGAGAGGGGAACAGGTAGGCGCCTTTCTTTCCCTTGAGAATTCCCAATCCCCATCCCAGGGCAGCTTCTGGGAGTTTTCATGGATAATCCACCTGGCTGGATGCCCTGTGAGTGACACCTTTTCTCTGCTCAGCCAAGCTCCAGGCAGCAGTGGTGCTGAATCCTGGTTATTCCACACTGCCTCCTGTCTTCAGCCTGTGCCTGAACTGGAAGGGAGAGCGGAACAGCAGCAACGACGACAACATTCGGGTACTGTGGGGTGGGGACAGAGGGGACTGGATTTTTGGGGATGTCCCCAGCAGTTCTGTGTCTGTAACAAGGGAATGTTGGGGTGAGCTGGTGGCTGGACACTCCTGGGAATGCAGAGTAGAGGTCCAAGCCTGTGCCAACCTCATTGCTGTTTTCCAGGCCATGGAGAGTGAGGTCAATGTCTACTACAAGGAGCTGTGGGGACCCAAACCTGGCTACCAGCTCCTCACCAACCAGCTACAGCGCCTGTGCATGGTCCTGGACGTGTACCTGGAGACAGAGCCCCATGATCCCAGCGTGGAGGGGCCCAAGGAGTTCCCCCAGGAGAAGATGTGTCTGCGCCTGGTCAGGTGGGAGCTGGCTGGGACTCTCATGGCATTGCTGTTCCATGGAGCCAGCCTGGAAACCTGTCCTAGAGGGATCTGCCCCCACAGCTGGGCAGTAGCCCAGGAACTGGACAGTTTCTTGGGATGCTCCTGATCCCTCTGGGTCACAGCCTCTCCCTCTTCTCCTCTTCCAGGGGTCCCCTGCGCCTGAAACCCTTCAAGTTCAACTACCCCCAGGGGTTCTTCAGCCATCGCTGAGCAGCCCTGGGCATCATTCTGGGATGGGACTTGTTCACTCTGTGAGAGGAGTGACCCCATCCTGACATTTCTGCTAGTTTTACAATATTATATGTTTTGTTTGAAGGTTTTGTAGTCAAAGGGATTAAACTGAGCTAAAGAAAAAATGTGTGGGTGCTTTGTCTGTGCAGAGGGCTGGCATAGGGAACCTGTGAGGGCTGCAGCAAGCACTGTGTCCCATCCCTGGGCTTTTCCAGGGATGCTCCCTGCCTCCTGACTTCCCTCCCCACTGCAGGGTCTGGGGAGCTGAGATGGCTAAAAACTGAGGTGGTTAAAAATAGCCATTTTGCAGAGCCCGCACTGCAGCCCAGCCTGTCCTTGGTGGCTGGCTGCTATCCCACTTGGCACAATCCCTGCATCCTGGGGGGCTTCTCTGCTCCCTAGGCTTGGAGGGAAGCAGAGCAGGGTCCTGGGAGAAGCAGGATGAAGGTTGGGACATCCCAGCTTGGCATCAGAGAGTTGGGATGTGCCCCCTCCCTGGCAGCACTCTGTGTGGGGGTCCTAGACTGAGAGAGCTGGGGTTCCATGTCCTCTTCCAAGGTCACTGTCCCTCCTTCACCCCAGCCTCTCTGGGATGTGATTCTCCCCCAGGAGAGCTGACAGCCTCTCTCCTGCTCCCCCCAGCCCCTGCCCTCGGTGCAGTGCTGCAGTGTCAGGCTGTGCCGCAGCCCTTGGGTTAAACCAGGCTCTCCTAGTCCCTTGGCAGCCACACTTCAAAAAAAGAAGGAAGGGAAAAAACTGGAAACACTGAAATCCTTTGGAAATCATGGCAGGGCTGGCCCTGTTTTCATCCTGTCTGCCTGCTGTGGAGTGTTTCCCCTCTGGAAAGTCCCATGTCACCCACCCCAGCCCTGGGTGACAAATGCCAGCCCCGTGTTCCCACCTTCCTTCCCTGTCTTCTCCCCAGGACAAGGCAGCAGAGCCAAGGTGTCTCTGTAAGCACTTTTATTTGGTTATTGCACAGAAAGCAAAGATCAGTGGGCTGAGGTTCCTGGTGCACCGTGTGTGTCTGTGAGCATTCCAGCAGCTCCCAGCTTCTCCCACCTCTGCCCAGAGGGACTGTCACCCCCCAGGGCAGGGCAGGACCCCGCCAGCCCCCCCAAGCAGCTACAGCTCTGCATTGCACTCATCCATCCATTGCACATACATTAAATAAATGCACTTAGAGGAGAAGGGCAGTGGGGTTCCCCTGAGGGTCCCCCCTCTTCTCCTGGGTTATTCAAGTGTTTAAATGTGGCGCTCGGTAAATATCACGTTCTGCAAGGGAAGCAATTGCCCACCCGAGGGGCTCTCACGGGCCTATTGCTAAGGGAAAGCCTGGCCTGGGGGTCCCTGGGGTCCCACCCCGGGCCCAGCCGTCGGAGGGAGCGGAGCAGCTCCCGAGCCCGGAGCTGCCTTTGGCGCCCGGGACTCTCCCATCACTTCTTCCCTGGCTCTGGGGCTGTGCCCTCCTTGCTGGAGGGAGCCTCGACTTTGGGGGGTTCCTTACTGGCTTTGGGCTCATCTTTGGGTTTTGCTTTAGCTTTGGGTTCCTCCACTTTCTTGGGCTCCTCTGCCTTCTCCTTCTTGGGTTCCTCCACCTTTTCTTTCTTTGGCTCCTCTGGTTTTTCTTTCTTGGGCTCCTCTGCCTTTTCCTTCTTGGGCTCTTCCACCTTTTCCTTCTTGGGCTCCTCTGCTTTCTCCTTCTTGGGCTCTTCCGCCTTTTCCTTCTTGGGCTCCCCTGCCTTCTCCTCAGCCTTTGGCTTCTCAGCCTCTTTGGTGGCCGCTTTGCTGACCTCCTGAGGTTTTGCTGGAGCTTCCTCAGCTTTTCCTTCTTCAGCAGGTTTGGGGCTTGGCTTGGTCTCTTTGGCCTGTGGAGCTGGAGGCTCTGGCACAGCAACCACCTTCTCTTTGGGCTTCTCCTCTGTCTTGGCTGGGACATCCTTCTTGGGAGCTTCCTCCTTCTTACCCTCCTCAGGCTTGGAGGGAGCCTTCACCTCCTTGGGCTGCTCCTCCTTGGCCTTTGGCTCTTTGGCTGGGGCCACTTCTTTCTGTGGAGACTTGGCCTCCTCCTTCACGGGAGATTTCACTTTCTCTGGGGACTTCACAACTGGGGGCTTGGCCTCCTCCTTTGAGGGGCTTGGGGGCTTCTCTGGGGATTTGACAGATGGGGGTTTGGCTTCCTCCTTTGAGGGAGTTGCAGGTGGCTCTGGGGACTTCACAGCTGGGCTCTTGGCCTCTTTAGAGGGGGCTGGGGGTTTCTCCGGGGACTTGACAGTCGGGGTCTTGGCCTCCTCTTTTGGGGGGGCTGTGGGTTTCTCTGGGGATTTCACTGTTGGGGTCTTGGCCTCATCCTTTGAGGGAGGTGTGGGTTTCTCTGGGGATTTTACTGTCGGGGTCTTGGCCTCCTCTTTTGAGGGTGTTGGTGGCTTTTCAGGGGATTTGACAGCTGGAGTCTTGGCTTCCTCCTTAGAGGGCGTTGGGGCTTTCTCTGGGGACTTCACAGCTGGGCTCTTGGCCTCCTCCTTTGAGGGGGTTGCAGGTTTTTCTGGGGATTTCACAACTGGGGTCTTGGCCCCCTCCTTTGAGGGGGTCGGGGACTTTTCAGGGGACTTGACTGCTGGGCTCTTGGCCTCCTCCTTGGAGGGGGACTCAGGTTTCTCTGGGGACTTGGCCTCCTCCTTGGAGGGGGACTCAGGTTTCTCTGGGGACTTGGCTTCCTCCTTTGCAGGAGACTTGGCCTTTTCTTCACCCTCTTCTTCAGCTTTCTCCTCTTCTTTTTCCTCCCCCTCCTCTTCCTTCTCTTCAACTTTTTCCTCTTCTGTCTCTTTCTCAGCCTCCTCCTCTTCTGTGACCTCCTCGGTCACCTGGATTTCCTCCGTCTGCTCCTCCACAATCACTGTCTCCTTCTCTGATTTTTCCACCACCTTGATCTTCTCCTCACTCTTCACCTTGATGCTGGTGCTGATGCTGGGAGGCTTGGGGACCACCTCGGGGTAGGAGAGCATCCCAATGCCAGTCTCGAGCCGATATTCCTCCCCTTCCAGGAGCTTTCTGCCAGGGAGAGACCAGAGCATTGCTCAGTGATGTCTTCTCATCTCCTCCTGTCACCAGGAGCTTACAGCAATGTTCTGCAGCTCCACCTCCCTCCCTGCCCCATCCTGGATGATCCTCCTGCTCCTGTGGCCTGGCATGAGCAGGTTTCCTTGCCCTTCCCTCCATACACCACTGGGTCACCCAGCTGGACATTGCCCACCATGGCTTTGGAGGATGGATGATTTGCTCACCAAAAAGAGCCCAGGTGTTAGCAAGGGACCTTGAACAGACCTGGCTGAGACCCCCCCACACCTTCCCCTGCTCCCCCTGTACCTGTAGGCAGCAATTTCGATGTCCAAGGCCATTTTGACATTGAGCAGATCCTGGTACTCCCGGAGCTGAGCTGCCATCTCCCATTTGGTGTTCCTCAGCTCACTGTCAAGCTGCTGGATGGTTTCCTGTCGGCAGACAGAGCAATAATAGTGGGGGGACACATGGAACAGTCCCCAGGAGCAGGGGGACACAAAAGTACCCCTAAACTGTCCCTTGTTCTCCAGCACCAGGGTGTCCTCAGAGGAGTCTGCAGCCACCTCCTCCTGCAGACACACAGGGAAGGGGACACAGCCAGGGCTGGTCCCAGGGTGTCCAGTTGCCTTGGGGGCCCTGACAGGAGCCCTGCTTGCCCTGAGCAAGGACCTGTACTCCAGCTGAGCCCCTGGCCAGCTCCCAGCACTCTCTCCAGCAGGGATAAGCTGTGGGAATGCTTCTAGGACTTGGATGAGTCTAATGGCAACTGAACTCCAGCTGGAGGCTGATGGGGCACCATCCTGGGGACAGCACTTCATTCCAAGGCCACCAAGGCAGTCCTCACTTCTCAGATCTGGGGATCAGGATGTGCCCCAAACCCTGGACACATTTCCATGGTGTTTGTGACCATCCTCACAGCCAGCTCAGTGGCAGGCAGAGCCATGGGGCAGCTCCAGGGGTGCTGAGGGACACAACAGCCCGGACACCACCTCAGACTCTGGCTTCCTGATCCTTGTGGGCTCAGGAAGGCCAGTTCTGACTCAGCCCCGAGCATTTGCCACAACTCCTTCACATCCCTGAAGCCAAAATGCCAGTGCTGCTCCTCCCCAGCAGCTGGATGGTCCCTCCCCAGCCTGGGCCGCTGCCCACTGCACCACGGTACCTGGTAGGACAGGACATCTGCATGATGGCGCTCCTCCGAGTCCTGCCTCTGCCTCTCCAGCGACTCCTGGGTCCCTTTGAGGGCTTCCAGCTCGGTGGTCTTGGCCTGGAGCTGCCGGCGGTACTCGGAGATCTCCTCCTGGGCCAAGCGCATGGCATCCGTGTTCACCTTGGCCACCTCCGAGAGCTTGTCCAGCCTCACTGCAAAGGAAAAGGGAAGCTGCAGGGCGGGAGCGAAGGAGGCTGCAGCCTCCCCTCCTTGGGGAAACTCAAACTTGTCCATGCCACACATCCCTGTCCTCTGCAGAGGACATCCCAGGCTCCCTGAGCACTCTGCCTTCCCCACCCTTCGCTCCATCTCTGCCGGGAAGTGAAGGAGGACGGGCAAGAGCTCGGGGATGTTTCTGCCATCCTGGACATCCCAGTGCAGATCCTCGCTGCAGCCCCCGCTTCCCCTTCAGCTACGGCGCTGCCCCACGGCGCTGCCCCTCCCGCCGCATCCCAGACACGCCAACCCTGCCCCAAGGCGGGGGGGTTTTGCCGCAGCGCCCTGCGGACACCCCAGCGGACGAGGGGGGCTCAGAATGAGGGGACAGGAATGGAGAACAGCGATGCTGCGGCTCCCGGGGCAGCCCCCGCCCCGCGGGACGGGCTCTCCTGGGTCGGCGCTGCTGCTGCCCGCGGTGCTGAACCGCCGCTGTCCGCGGTGCTGGACCCGCCCTGGGCGCTCGGGGTGCTCAGTCTGGGGTGCGACCCCACCCCGCGTCCCTCCGGACTGTAATATCCCCCCTCATCCCCAAGAAGGGCCACTCCCTGTCCTCCCCCCCCGCGTCAGGGATGCGGTCCCGCCCCCCTCCCCCCAGTACTGCAAACACCCCTGGCCTCGCCCCGGCTGAGGGGACCAGCACAACGCCCTGGAACATCGACCCCAAAAACTCGCGGGGTGCCGGGACAGCGATCCCGGAACCCTCCTCGAAACTCACTGCGGGGCAGAGGGGGGGTCGGGCAGCTCACCTCCAGGCACTGGAGGTCTGGTGGCAGGGACAGGGTCACCCTGAAGCCTTCCCAGGACACTGGGTATACGAGAGGTCCCTGCACACTCCTAGGGTGGGGTGACACCTATAGATCTATACATATATTTATATACATGTTGGGGGGCTCCCTGCACCCTCCTGGGATGGCGGTATCCCAACACCCTCCACAAGTACAGCAGGGGTGGGTTGGGTCTTTGCATCTCCCGGGCTGGGGTCACCCTAACATGATATAGAGAGTGGGGGGTCCTCGCATCCCTCGGAACTCCCTCGCTCCCTCTGCTCCAGCCCCCTCCCGGAGCGCGGCAGCCCAGGGTGTCCCCGGGGAGATCCGGGGATGCTGCCGGCGCGTTTGGCGGCCACACCCTCACACTCACCGCGGAACCACTCCTCGGCCTGCAGGGTGCTGCGGGCCGCCGTGCCCTCCAGCTGCGCGCGCAGGTCGCGCAGCGCGGCGGTGACGCCGGGGCGCAGGGACGCGGGGGGCTCCACGGGCAGCTCGGGGCGCGCCCCGCGCAGCAGCGCTCCCACCTCGGCGCGGTGCTGCCTCCGCAGCTGCTCCGCCTCCTCCCGCAGCGCCCGGGCTCGCTCCTCCAGCGGCGCCCGCGCCCGCTCCTCCTGCGCCGAGCGCTGCGCCAGCCCGCGGGCCGCCGCCTCCAGCTCCGAGCGCTGCCGAGCCTCGTCCTCCAGCCTTCCCCGCAGCGCTGCCACGTCCTCGGCCAGGCGCGCCCGCTCCAGCCGCAGCTGCCCCTTCTCGGCGCCCAGGCGCAGCACGGTGCCCCGCATGTCCCGCAGCTCCCGCGCGTACAGCTCGCCCATGGCCGAGCGCCCCGCCTGCTGCTGCCGCAGCGCCGCCGCCTCGGCCGCCAGCGCCCGGTTCTGCTGCTCCAGCGCCCGCACCCGCTCGATGTAGCCGGCGAAGCGGTCGTTCAGCACCTGCAGCAGCTCCTTCTCGTTGCGAGCCCGCGGTTCGCCGTTCAGCGAGTCCAGGCTCTCGGTGGAGGACGCGGCAGCGCTGCCGCCGCCGCCCCCCGCGCCCCGTGCCCGTCCGACCACCGGGGCTGGCCACGAGTAGAAGCCGCTGGAGGCGGCGGAGCGCGGGGGAGCGCGGCCCGGTTCCTTGCGGAGCCCCCCCGGGGGGCCCAGCAGCGTCTCCAGCATCAGGCTCATGGTGACCCCCGCCCTCGCTGCGGCACCGGCGCGGCCGCTCGCTTTATAGCGCTCGGGGCGGCCGCTCCGCCCCGCCACCGGCAGCGGGGGTGGGCACCGGCACCGGCACCTGCACCGCCCCGCGCCGCCGCCGCAGCCCCGCGGGTGGGGGGACCCCGGTGCCACGCCCTGAGGAGCGGGAGCCGCACCAGAAAGGAGCGGATTCCCCCTGGCAGGAGAACAGGACTCCGGGGCACCGCGGGACCCCGGGAGGGGAGTGGAGAGCTCCCGAGGGGAGCACGGACAGATAACGGGACCCCCGGGAACAGACACTGGGACCCCCGGGAAGGGAGGACCGTGCTCCTCAAGGGAGAACACATCCCCCGGGCAGGGAGCAGGACCTCTGGGAACACAGAATTGGAGCCCCGGGAAAGGAGCGAGGACGTCCCAGGACAAAGGGAGGACCCCGTGGGAAACGGAGAGCCCCTGAAACGAGTATGGACCCTCCGAGCAGAGAGGGGGGCAAGAGGAATAGAGGGTGGGACCCTCAGAAATGAGGATGGGACCCCCGAGGACAGGGCGAGGAAAGGGTGTGGGGAGCCCCCTGATGTGATCGTGAATCCCCTGGGCAGAGAGAGGAACACCTGGGAAGAGAGTAGGAATCCCCAAGAGTACAGAGGGGGACCCTGGGAAGGGAGCTGGGACCACCCAGTAGAGAGCAGGTCTCCACCCCGGTGTGAAGGAGAAAGGGGAGACCCTCGGGTGGCACAGACTCCCCCTCCAAGGGTGGGATGTCAGGACAGCGACCCTCGGGTGGGGCCCTCACTTCATGTCCTCCCGGAGCCTGGCAGTGAGTGGGGCTGGGGGGTGGGTGCCAAGAGCGTCCCCTGGGGGGTCCCCTGCGGGATGCTGGGGGGCTCCAGGCACGGAGGGGATGGGAGGGCCAGGTCTGCCATCCCAACTGGAGACAGGGATGGAGTGGGGAGATGTGACCCCCCCAAAACCTGCCCTTGGGACCTGGGCATGCACGGACCACCCAGCCAATCAGCACTCGGGAACCATCCGACCAATCAGCCCTGCCAGTCAGCCCATATAGATCAGTGGCCAATCAGCAGTCACAACCACCCAGCCAATCAGCACACACAGAGCGCAACATGTGGGCAGGTCCTGACAGCCTAGCCAATCAACAGTCAGGTCCAGAGAGTCCAGCCAATCAACACACAGGTCCCTAAATCCTAGCCAATCAGCAGGCAGGGGCATAGGCATCCTTCCAGCCAATCAGAAGGCAGGAGCACAGATTCCCAGCCAATCAGCACACAGGTCTGTAGATCCCAGCCAATCAGCACACAGGTCCGTACATTCCCAGGGGCAGCCCTGGTGTCCCTGCTGTCCCCCACAGCTGTCCCGTGTGGGAGCAGGGTCCCACCCCATCCCTCATTCCACAGAAGTCATGGAAGCAGCTCCGGGAGCAGCCAGGATGCACCGGGGGGAGAGGGAGGCTGAGCACGCCCAGCCTCTGCCAGGCCGCTGCTGACACATCCTTGGGAGGGGGTGGGGACATGGGGACAGCAGGCACTGGCCACTCCTGAGCAGCTCTGTGCCCACCCTGCTCCCGCTGGCCACCACCGGTGACCCTCTCCTGGCCATTTGCCACCAGCCGGGGGCCATAGGGGGACCCGTGAGTTGGGGACAGGCCATGCCCCAGAGGGTCCTTCCCGCCCTACAGGAGTGGGAACACCCAGTCGAGAAAGGGGGACACATGGAGGGTGTGACCCTGTCCCCCACACCCTGTGACCCCTGTCCCAAGCCTTGTCCTCTCCTCTGTCTCCAAGCACTTTTCCCTGTTTCCATCCCAATCCCTGGGGTGTCCCCTGTCCCCATATCTCTCTGCTCCATCCCATGGTCCCATCCCACGTCTCCATCCCCGGGCTTTGTCCTGTGTTCTCATCCCTGTTGCTACCCCTGTCGCTATCCTATGTCCTCATCCCATGTCCCCATCTCCTATCCCCATTCCCTGTGCCCATACTAGGCCCTATCCCCTTCCCCATCCCTATCCCAGTCCCCATCCCATGTCCCTATCCCCTGACCTTCTCCCTGTCCCTATCCCCACCCCACTTCCCTGTCCCCACCCTCTATCCCCATTCCCTGTCCCCATACCATCCCCCTATCCCTATCCCTATCCCCATCCCTATCCCTATCCTTATCCCTGTCCCTATCCCTGTCCCATGTCCCTATCCCCTGTTCCCCTCCCCTAACCCTATCCCATTCCCATCCCGTGTCCCCCTTCCCTCTCCCCGTTCCTCTCCCGCCCCGCTCCCGTTCCCAGCCCCGCCCCTCCCACCGTGGCCCCGCCCCTGGCCCCGCCCCTCACGGAGGCCCCGCCCCGCCCCGGAAGCGCTCCCCGCTCCTCAGTTCCGGTGGCGGCGGCGGCGGCGGCAGGTACGGACCGGGCCGGGCAGGGACAGACCGGGCCGGGCCGGGGGCTGAGCCGGGACCCGCAGCTGCTCCTGCCCCAGGCACCTTCCCCGAGCTCCGCCCGTGCGCACCTGGGACAGGCCCCCGCCGGGGTTCGGGCCGCGCCGCGTCCTTCTGGGCCGGGCCCCTCCCGCCCCCCGGCCGGAGCTGTGGCTCCTCTCTGCCCCTCTGGGACCGGCCGTGTCCCCGCCGTGACCCCCGGCCCGGCCTGGCCTCCGCCTCGCCTCGGGCCCGGGCTGTGTCCTCCTGCCCCGGGCTGTGTCCCTGGGCTGTGTCCACGTTCTGATCCCGTGTCCCTGGCTATGTCCCCATCCTCCCCTCCTCAGTCCGGGCTGCATCCCCTTCCCCCGCCCGGCTGGGGCTCACGGGGATCCCCGCACCCCGCAGCCTCCCCCGGGCCAGAGTCGTGTCCCGCCTGTCCCCGCGGCAGTTCCGTGTCCCAGCTCCGTGTCCCGTCCGGGATCCATCCCGCAGGGATCGCCCCGGGATCTGCTTCCCTCCCCAGCACCCCGGGCACTGTGTCCTGGCCACAGCAGAGCCCTGACCGGCACTGCACCGGGGGCAGGACCCTCTGGGGGGGCTGGGGGACGCGGGGTGACTGCTTCACCTGCCTCAGGGCATGGCACATCCCTGGGGAAAGGTCTTGGCTCTGCGTGGAATAACCTGGGAACTGGGGTGATACCCTGTGCTCGCTGCCTCCTTCATGGAGATTTTTTGGGGAAAAGCCCCAAAGTGGATAAAAAGGAGCTGTGAGACAGCTCCACCCTGAAGGAGCCGTGTTGGAGGTGTTGCTGTTGTTCTTGCAGGTGTTTTATGTGGAGTTTCCCAGAGTTGTAACACCTGTCGGGGTCCCATCCCCAGCAGCAGTGGGGGTTCAGGTGGGGGTTTGTGTCTGCTCTCTCCTGGGGTGACAGAACATGGATAAGCCTGGGATGAGCAGTTGGAATGATGTCGTTTGTGGCTCCCACACCCATTTGTGGGGTCAGACTGCCAGGCTGAACAGGCTTTGGGACTCCAAGGGGCTTTCCAGAGGTGTTGGGCCTTGCTTGGATCAAACCAGGCTGGGAATTCCATGGCTGGAGGTGTCCACCTTGTAGAACCTGGCTCTCCCAGGAGGAGAACATCCCTTCTGCCGTGGGAACCTGATGCTGTGTCCAGGCCAAGATCCTTGGTATCCCTGAGGATGCTCAGCTGGAGTTTGGGGGGAGCCCCTGTGGGTGCCATCCCTGTTTCAGGTGATTAAACCTCCCCCAGCTCTCAGAGCTTTGGGCTCTGTGGCAGTGGGATCCTGGCAGTGTGTGCTGCAGGGGGCACCTCAGGATTGTCCCTTTTCCTTGAGTTTATTCCCCAGTTATTGGTTGATGGGATGTATTGGTTGCAGCTCATTTGCTGGTGCTGCTGCTTTGGATGTGCCACGATTTTGGGCACCTTGCTGATAGCACAGTGAGTGTGACTTTTACCCCTGAGTTACCCGAGGGGCCCCTTGTGTGATGGAGATGGAGCCTTTTGGGATGCCCCTGGATTGGTCAGTAACAGATTTATAAGAGGATGTAGATGATCCTGGTTGGGATGCAGTGGAATCACAGCCCCTCAGCGCTGCTGCAGGGCCGAGTTGGAGCAAGGACTGGCTTCCAGTTAGACCAGATAGAGGAAAAACACCTTACTGGGAATGTGTGTGGGGCTGGTGTGAGCCCCTGGGGGTTTGTTTGGCCTGGCAGAGGTGGATGAGCACAAGGATGGGAGCTGTGCCCATGGCTGTAGGATGGGAAACACTGGTGTGAGTAAGGAGGGAAAGAGCTGGGGCCAGCACAAGGCTCTTTGGCTGTTGGGTTGTGTATCCTCAGCCTCTGATTCTCTTCTCCCACCCTGGTGTGCTCCTGTCCCTTTGCTGGTGCTTGTGGCAGCTCCTGGCGTTTGTCCCTAGGGCAGGGATGTGCTCAGAGCTGTGGGAGCCATCCCCACCTTCCCTTGCCTGGCCTCTGCAGTGCCCTGGAGCTGCCTCACACCAGCAGGGAACAGATATGTGATTCCCCATGGCTCCAGTTACCCATTAATTTTTTAGAGTCTTCCCTAATTTCCCTAATTATACCACCTTGGCCCTCAAGTGCTTCATTTCCAGCTGAGGTGTTTGCTTGTGGGAGTTGCCTTTCCCCACTAACCTCCAGCTGCCCCTCTGTTTTCCAGGTGAGCCCTTTCCTAGGTGCCTGCCCTTTGAGTTCCTGCTCCTTTCTCCCTAGCTTTAGGTGCCAGCCTGTCCTCCCTGAACAGCAGGAAGTGTGTTCTGCCTTTGGTCCTTTCCTTTCTTCCTTCCTGAGACCTGGCTCAGGCTGAGCAGATCAGAGCTCTGGCAGAGACCTCCTGGGCTGGGCTGTCAGAAGGTCTGGAAAGACCTGGGAGCTGTGGTGAGCTGGGATAAGCAGGGATTTGGGATGTCTTGGGCACAGGTTAAAGAATACATCCTGGCCCTGGCAGGGGGTGTGTCTTGGTGGAAGCTGAAAGTGAGTCCAGAGGAGGCCATGGAGCTGCTCCCAGGGCTGGAGCCCCTCTGCTCTGGAGCCAGGCTGGGAGAGCTGGGGGGGCTCACCTGGAGAAGAGAAGGCTTCAGGGAGAGCTCAGAGCCCCTTCCAGGGCCTAAAGGGGCTCCAGGAGAGCTGGAGAGGGACTGGGGACAAGGGGTGGAGGGACAGGACACAGGGAATGGCTTCCCACTGCCAGAGGGCAGGGATGGATGGGTTATTGGGAAGGAATTGTTCCCTGGGAGGGTGGGCAGGCCCTGGCACAGGGTGCCCAGAGAAGCTGTGGCTGCCCCTGGATCCCTGGCAGTGTCCAAGGCCAGGTTGGACATTGGGGCTTGGAGCAGCCTGGGACAGTGGAAGGTGTCCCTGCCCATGGCAGGGGTGGCACTGGACGAGCTTTAAGGTCCCTTCTCACCCAAATCATTCCATGGTGAAAGTCTCTGGTCAGCAGCATCTTGGCCTGGATGGAGGAATTATCCTAAAACAGGGTGATAAAAGTAGCAGAAGAAATCAGTTTTCCTCCACTCTCCATAAGAGGCAATGAGAGGGACCAGCAATGGCTCATTTGGCATTGGTGTCATTGCCAGGAACCCATTGGCAGCACCCACCTCCATGGGAAGCCTAGAGATGTTGGATTTAAGAGTCTCTTATTTTCCCAGGATAGCTGAATTTGGGAGGTGCTGGCATGGCAGTGGGAAAAATCAAGTGGCTGGGCTCTGCCATGTCCCTGACCTGGGGGCTTAAGAGGCTCAGGAGAGCAGCATTGCTCTGGTTTGTGTGGAGCTGTGGAATTTAGTCCCCTGGAGTGAATAAAATCAGGGATAAAAGGCTTTGGGTTTGTGCCACTGCCTAAACCTGTCCTGAAACCAGACCTGAGGAGCCCAAACTGGGTGTGGAGGAGCTCTGGGTGCTCCTCTTCAGCCGCTTCCAGTTCCTTAGGGACACTTAACTCCTTGGATCCTGGTTGCCAGGCCAGTTTAAAACAAGTTTGGTGTGAAGATGAGGTAAAATCTGAGCCACCACAAGGTCAGGGGTGCTCGGTTTCCTTTGTTTGGTTGCTTGCATCCTGCTTTTTGTGAGTGAGGAGCTGCTCCACTCAGCCTCTCACCAGGAGATCAGCATGGAAAGGAGCTGGGAGTTGCTGGAGCTGAGGGAGCAAACACCTTCTCTCAGCTCCCAGCTCTGCACCACACAATTGCATCCTTGAAACCAGAGCCAGGCAGCAGCACTGGCCCCTGCCCAAAGGCTGAGCTCTGGGAATTCACCTGTGGCCATTGTGTCCTGGGCTGGCAGCCAGCCCTGCCTTGTCACCCTGGCACAGTCTGGGGAACACACAGGGGGCAGGGTGCTGAGCTCTGGGGTTTGGCAGGTGTTTGAGTCCCCTCATCACCCTGCTCCAGGCCTGGGGGGCTCCTGCTGGGAAGGTTGTGTCGGTGTGAGCAGTGAGGGCTGTGCCTTCGTTCCCAAGCAGGAGGAGCCACTGCCCTTCTTGGAGCTACTGCAGGGCTTAAAGGAGAGGGGGGAATGGGTGGTTGTCTCAGCCTCTGAAATCAGTGGTCAGATGCTTTTGAGTGGCTGAAGCACACGTTGGTGGGGTTGTGGATGGGAAAACTACAGGCTGTGCTTTCCATGGCTCAGGGAAAGCTGGAAGCTGCAGGGAAGTGGCCAGCGTGATTCATGTCTCCGAGCTGCCTGCAGATATTCCCTGCTCAGCCTCAAGTTTGCTTTCCAGGCACTTCTGCTGAGCAGGGCTGAGTGTGAGCCAGGTCCTGGAATCAGAGGGACTGCAGTGAATCTCTTTCTTTCCTTCCTTCCTTCCTCCCTGTCTGGCAGGACGGGATCTGCAGTGAGGTGCAGAGAGCTGCAGCGCAGCCCGGAGCTCCCGCTGTTCCCTGGAGAGCCATCGACTTAGTGGGATAAAAAAGGCTCTGAATCAATCCCAGGTAACTGAGACAGGGAGGAGTGTCCTGTCCTACGAGGGGCAGGGCTGTGGGGGTGTGGTGGAATAGCACCAGGATCATTCTGCCAGCCCCCAGAGCAGCCCCAAACTCATGCAAACTCCTTCCCTCTTCCTCCCTGCCAAGCTGTGTGCTCTGCCCAGTGTGCTCAACCCCCAGATTTCATCCAGATTTTCTTTTTATCCCTGCTGGGGTTCCCTCTCCAGCTTGGACAGGGAACAGAGGACACAGTTCCTCTGTGCTCCTGCTGCGTTTGGCTTTCAAGATGCTCATTTGCATTTTAAACCCATCCGCAAGCTCTTTTTTTTAATCTATTTTTTTTCCACTTGGCTTTGCTTCCCATATTCCTGCTCCTCCAAAATAGCAAGGCCACTGCAGGCTTTCAAGGACAAGCCTCTGGTTCCTTCCTTGTTGAAGGAAAGATGGGAAGACCAGCCCTAAAAGCCAAATCCCTGCTGACCTTTCCGAAGGGCTGCACATCTCCTTCCTCAGCCTGCCAAGCCCTAAATCTGCTCTAAACTGCCTGAATTATATAATGGAGCCTCAAGTGCTGGGCGGAAACCTCACACCCTTGGAATTTAAAGCGACCCTGCTGGAGCAGGGCTGGTTTGTGGAAGAGGCTGCCTTTGATCTGGCAGATCCGTGCCCCTCGGCTGCGCTGTCCCGTTGAGCTGAGCCTCAGGTTTGGCTCAGTTCCTCTCCCCAGCCCAGAGCTGTTCCCTGTGTAGGTGTGAGGGAGGGCTGAGCATGACTTTTTCTTAAGAAAGCATTTTTTGGGTGAGGAGAGGCACGTCCAGTGGGGCTCACTGAGTCCCTGCTGCCCAGCTCTGTGCAGGATGGGATGAGCAAAACCAGGTGGCAGCCCTGGAATCTTCAGTGATTCCCTTCCCCCTCCACATCCTCTTTGGAGAACCAGCTGATTCCCCATCATCACAGAGCTGCAAGGTGCTCACCCTCCCTTAAGGATTTGGCTTCTCCTTGTGACTCTTCCCATGAGATCCCAAACTCTTTCCCTTTCCTGTTTTTTTTTTTCTTCCTGGAGCTCTCCATAACAATCCCTGCAAGGAAATTATCAACCCTGAACCTCTGTGCACTGCCTCTCCTCCAGGGCCGTGCTGCTGGCTGGAGACCACCATGACGGACTCCAAGTACTTCACCACCACCAAGAAAGGTAAGGGAAGGAGCAGGAGTAGCAGCATGCATCCCAAAATCTCCAGCTGCTTCTTACACCTGTATAAACCAGGTGGGCAGGCTTGGGAAGCTCCCATGGGGATGCCCTGAGTCCCTGTGGAATGCTGTCCCAGCCCACCCTGCTCCTTGCAGCTCCTGGGCTGCTGTGGGGTCAGGACACCTTGTCCCCAGCCCCCTGAGACTGGCCAGGGCTGGTGGCAGCTGGTGATCGGCTTTAGCGGCTCAGGAGCTCCCCTGGGCAGCGCTCGGGGCCTTAAGCGCTCTGCAGACCAAGGAATTAATGTGGAGAGAAACCATGTGGCATCTTCCTCTTAAATCTGCCAGCCCAGGAGGGAGTAAGGAGCTCAGTGTGGCTTCAGGAGGGCAGGGGATGGTGCCCTGGCCTGGGGGGTTGCTGCCACAGGCAGGGAGGGATTTGGGAGCCACCCTTCCTCGTGTGGGCTTGTGGAGCAGTGCCCAAAATCCATTCTCTGTCATCTCATGGGACTGAGATAACCATCCCACAGCCAAAAATACCCTCTGGATAACCCCAGCCAGTGCCTGGGGGGTGCTCCTGGCTCCTGCAGTATCTCCCATCCCTGTGGCTTGTCTCCACTCCCATGGGTGAGAGCTGAGTCCCCAGAGCAGCCCCAGCCCTCAGTGAGGTGTTGGGGAAGTTAAATCTCTCTTTTCAGGGGTGGCAAATGAGCCCTGTCACACAGCAGAGGGGTGGGGTACCCCTTCCACTTATCCCTGAGCTCCCACCTTTTCCATTTTTGCAGGGGAGATATTTGAGCTGAAAGCTGAGCTGAACAGTGACAAGAAGGAGAAGAAGAAGGAGGCTGTGAAGAAGGTGATTGCATCCATGACTGTCGGCAAGGACGTCAGGTGTGTGGGGGGCTGCATCATGGAATATCCTGAGTGGGAAGGGACCCACAGGATCATCCAGTTCAACTCCTGGCCCTGCACAGACACCCCAACTATCCCTGTCCCTGCAGCACTGTCCAAAACTCTCCTGGAGCTCTGGCAGCCTCAGTGCTGTGCCCATTCCCTGGGGAGCCTGGGCAGTGCCAGCACCCTCTGGGGGAGGGAAGAACCTTTCCTGAAATTTATCCTAAACCTCTCCTTCATGCTGTTCTCCCATGTGCCCAAGCCAAACCCTTTTGGCTTTTGGGTTCCCTTTTTCCCCTGTTGCTTCCAAAGGAGTTTCCATGCTGCTTTTCCCCTCAGCATTCACCCAGGTATGCTCCTGCCTGCAGCTCTACCTCCTGGAGTGCAGTTGTGCCCACGTGGCCACCTGGCAGGTGGGGGCTCTCCTGGCTTTTGTTGTAATCTGGCTAAAAGAGGATTGGTCTGGCTGCCAGATCAGTTTGTTGGGATTATTCCCACTTCCTTTGTATGTTACTAAAAACAAGCAGGACCCCCTCGGAGCCTCTGTGGCGGTGCCTGGATGCTGATAAACCCTTTGCACCCTCCCCAGTCCAAAAGGTCAGGCAGCTGCTGTTCCTGCTTTCCTTTTTCCATCTGGCTGAGCTGCACGTGGCTCCTTCCATGCCTTTTCCTGCATGGACCTGTCCCAGCACAGGCAGCATCAGCAATTTGGTTTTCACGGTGCATTTGAGAGTAAATGGAGAGAAAACACACTCAGAGCTGGGAGGACTGGAGCAGCGTGGCTCCCAGAGCAGCAGCAGGGAGTGTCCATCTTGGGACCACTGTGGAAATCACATGGAAATGGCAGGAGCTTGAAGGGGCTTAAAAAAAAAAAGAACAGCTTTTTACATGGACAGATAGCGACAGCCAAAGGAGAATGGCTTTAAACAAAAAGAGATTTAGATGGAAGGAATTGTTCCCTGTGAGGGTGGGCAGGCCCTGGCACAGGGTGCCCAGAGAAGCTGTGGCTGCCCCTGGATCCCTGGAAGTGTCCCAGGCCAGGTTGGACAGGGATTGGAGCAGCCTGGGACAGTGGAAGGTGTCCCTGCCCGTGGCAGGGGGTAAAACTTGATAAGCTTAAAGATTCCACGATTCCCCACCTGTTCCACGATCCTGGGGCTGTGTCAGCCCATTTGTTTGGTGTGTGCCTGTTTCAGGCTGCAGGGAAGCAGTTTGCTGAGTTCACTACTCCCCAGGAGGTGCCAGCAAAGCCTGATTTAGCCCAGGGTGAGACCAGCCCAGGTAGGTAGCAGCTTTGCAAAGCCCAGTTCCCTGGATTTAGGAGGGCCCTGGGTTTGATCCTGTCAGGGCTGGCTGGGTTTGAGGGGGTGGAGAAGTTTCCAGGAGCCTTGGGACATATGTCAGGGTGGAGTAATCCCTGTGTTAGCCCTGGGATCTTGATTGCCTCCTCTGAGGTGGTTTGATTGTCTAATTGGTCTGTCTTTGGATGAAACAGCATCTCTGGTATCCCACAGCTCCAGGATGTTTGGGAAGAGAAAGCCCCAGCTCTGTGCAGGCACCTGATCCACTCCATTCCCCTCCATCCCAGCAGAGTATCCTGGTGCTCAGGACTCACCCAGGGGAGTGGGGCTCTTCCTTTTGGCACCATCCTGTGATGATGCATAAAATCCTGGAATATCCTGAGTTGGAAGGGATCCCCAAGAGTCATCCAGTGCAGCTCTTGGCCCTGCACAGGACACCCCAACAACCCCACCCTGAGACAACTGTCCAGCACCTTCTCTAGAGGCAGTGGATGTGCCTTGGAGCAGGAATGCTTCCTCATGTGGAAAAGCTCAGTTTTGGTCCTTCAAGGGCTGATTTTGGTACAGATCCATAAAAAAAAAATCCACTGGGGATGGGCATTTCAGCCATGTCTGCTGCAGGGTGGACTCAGGTCATGGAATCATTAAATCATGGAATAGTTTGGGTGGGAAAGGATCCTTAAAGCCCATCTAATCCAACCTGCCATGGGCAGGGACACTTTCCTCTGTCCCAGGCTGCTCCAAGCCCCAATGTCCAGCCTGGCCTTGGACACTTCCAGGGATCCAGGAGCAGCCACAGCTTCTCTGGGCACCCTGTGCCAGGGCCTGCCCACCCTCACAGGGAACAATTCCTTCCCAATTTCTCCCAATATTCCATCTCTCCCTGCCCTCTGGCAGTGGGAAGCCATCCCCCCTTGTCCTGGAGTGCCAGATCCTTGTCCCAAATTCCACTCCAGCTCTCCTGGAGCCCCTTTATGCCCTGGCAGGGGCTCTGAGCTCTCCCTAGATCCTTCTCTTCTCCAGGTGAACACCCTTGTCTCTCCCAGCCTATTTCTCAGGAGAGAGCTGGGCTCTCCTGCCTTTAGGAGTGGGTTATCCATGGGAAGGGGGGTCCTGTGGGCAGCATGGCCATGTCCTGCCCTCACAGAGCTCTCTGTGTTCCAGTGCTCTCTTCCCAGACGTGGTGAACTGCATGCAGACAGACAACCTGGAGCTGAAGAAGCTGGTCTACCTCTACCTGATGAACTATGCCAAGAGCCAGCCAGACATGGCCATCATGGCAGTGAACACCTTTGTGAAGGTGAGGGGACAGAGCTACGTGTCCCAGGGCTGCAGGGGACACCATGTGCCAGTTTACTGTGCCAAGCTGCAAATCAGGGAGCGTGGGCAGCTTTCCAAAGCCTCTCCCTTCTGGAGGAGGGGCTCTCCAAGCTCTAAAAAACTGATTGAATTTGTCCAGTAATGCAGAAAACCAGTTTTTGGCAGCCATCCTGTGCCACTCACTCTGTCAGGGTGGGGGCAGCTCCTGTGATCGAGAGTCATCATGTGAATTTATGTGCTGAGAAATCCCTCGTGATCTTCCTGCTGGAGTTGGGAACTGAAGAGTGTGTTAGGAACCAGAATATTGCCAAATCATGCAGTTAAAAGGCCTGGTGGGCTTTAGAGGGAGTTCAGGATTTTTAGGGGGGATAAACTCCACATAATAATCCAAATACGTGTTTCCAACATCAGGTTGGGTTAAGGTACCTGGTGTAGGTGATGAGGACATGGGATTCCTGGATGGATTGAGGAGCTCTGGGAGTGAGGATTGGTGGTGTTGGAACTCAGTGTGTGCAGAACAGGAGAGAAACTTCTCTTGGATGACTTATTCTGGAGAGCAGATACATGAAAACCTTGGGATTTGAACCCAAATCCTCCAGTAGGAGGAGCCCACCAGAGATACCTGTGATTGAGAAGCCCAGGGTATCCAGCCTAACAGGGATGTAAGACTCCAGCCTGGCTCTTTAAAATGCTGTTGATTGTATCCAGATGATTCAGCAATTCACAGGTCGTGGGTGACGGAGCTCAGCCCGCAGCCTGTCAGCCTCAGCTGTGGGCTGAAAGCCGCTCTGGTTCTGGTTACAATCCATTAAATACTTTGCTGAACATTCTAATACATGAGGACCAATCAACACCTTTACTATTACCTAGAGCGTATGGTAGCTAATAACATTACCGTGTTCATGTAACCATTTTCCAGTAACAAAAAGTTAGTATGTTACAGTTGAAGTTAGAAGTTGGTTTTCAGTTTTGGGACCTTTCTTTCTCCTTGCAACATTGGCTTTCTTGTTTGTGAAATCTTTTTACTTGGTAAAACATTTTCTGTTGAGGTGAATTTATCCTTTGCTCTGAGCCATGAAAACCCCTTCCAACTTACTTTACCCTTTGGCTTCTTAGTTACCCAGTAAGACTGGCTCAGCAATTCTTTTCTTCCATATCAAAACTCGCTATCATTTGTATTCCTTCTTCATATTCTACATTCAAAAACCTTTCTGTTATACACACACATCTGTGAGACTTTCCTGTCACTCTTTCATCTCCCAACGCTGCTCCCTGCAGGACTGTGAGGACCCCAACCCGCTGATCCGGGCCCTGGCTGTGAGGACCATGGGCTGCATCCGTGTGGACAAGATCACGGAGTATCTGTGCGAGCCCCTGCGGAAATGCCTCAAGGACGAGGACCCCTACGTGCGCAAGACCGCCGCCGTCTGCGTGGCCAAGCTCCACGACATCAACGCCCAGCTGGTGGAGGACCAGGGCTTCCTGGACACCCTCAAGGATCTCATCTCAGACTCCAACCCCATGGTGATGGTTTTTTGCCTTCTCCACCTCCTCTTCATCCCAATGGCAGTCACTGCTCTCCCGTCGTGTTCACATCCAGCGCCCTTCCTCTCAGAGTTTCTTTTTGGTGTCAACAAACCGCTTTTAGGGGATTTTTGCTTCTCAGGACTGCAGGCTGTCTTCCCTGCCCTGTAACCCTGTGTCCTAGATGGGTTTACCCATCCCTTGGCAGTGTGTCTCTGTTCCCAGAGGGAAGGAGGCTGCTCCAGCTGCCTCAAGGCAGAGGGAAGCTGGTGCTTGGTTGGGATACCACAGAGCCAGTGGCTTTTGTTTTTGGTTTTCCTGGCAGCTGGGCTTTGGCTTCCTTCCTTTTCCCCAGGTATGGGGAACTCAAAAGCCATCTTTCCCCAGGGTTTCTCTACAGTGTTTCTTGCTTTTCCAGTCTTGCCCTGAGTGTAGTGTTGAGCCCACAAGCTGTGTGCAGAGCTCTGGGGCTCCTGGGAGCTGCCTGGGGAAGGGAACTGGGCACCAAGCCAAGCCTGACTCCCGTGGAACACGTGGGAGCCATTGGAGATGGGGTGTGGGTGGTGGGAGCATGCTGGTGGGGATGGCACAGATCTGCTGTGGGGAGGGAGAAGCTGGAGCCCAGATGTAGGTAGTATGTGAGGAGTTCACAGAGAGGAGGCAGCTCATCCCCTCACACCACCTTTGGTGTCACCAATCCGTGTCCTGTCCCCTCTGGCAGGTGGTTGCCAATGCGGTGGCGGCGCTGTCGGAAATAGCAGAGTCTCATCCCAGCAGCAACCTCCTGGACCTCAACCCCCAGTCCATCAACAAGCTGCTCACAGCCCTCAACGAGTGCACTGAGTGGGGCCAGATCTTCATCCTGGACTGCCTGGCAAACTACATGCCCAAGGATGACCGGGAAGCGCAGAGGTGAGGGGACACTGGGCTGGAGAGGGGGTGGGACTGGCAGGGCTTGGCACTGCCCCTTCTCCTGTGGGGAGAGTCTTCATCCTCCTGACCCTGCTGCAGGAGGATACAGCAGGCATCTGCTGGACCTGTGCCTTGGGCATGGCCATCTGGAACCTGCCCTGGTCCCGTAGTGAGCCCTGGCATTGAAATTGTGCTCCTTGAGCTGCTTGAAATGTGGCTGCAGAGGACAGTGGGCACCGGGGAGCCCCGAAACGGGGTCACTGCCAGAGGGCTCTGCATGGCCTGGGGAATAACCTTCACTGGGGCATTCAGGAACCACTTCAGCCTCTTTGGGGGGTCCCAAATGCTGCTCAGCTTTCCTGCAAGTCCTTCCTCCACACTGGCAGGAGTTTTTCAGCAGGAGGAAGGACTGGGATCAATTCCTTTCTCTCCTCCTCGCTCCGGCAGCATCTGCGAGCGTGTGACACCACGCCTGTCCCATGCCAACTCTGCCGTGGTGCTGTCAGCTGTCAAGGTGCTGATGAAGTTCATGGAGATGCTGTCCAAGGACCTGGATTACTATGGCACTCTCCTGAAGAAGCTGGCCCCACCACTGGTCACTCTGCTGTCCGCAGAGCCCGAGCTGCAGTACGTGGCCCTCCGCAACATCAACCTCATCGTGCAGAAAAGGTGAGTGTCCAGGTGGCCCCTCTTAGCCACAGGTGCTTCAGTCCCTCTCACAACACATCCTGTAAGGTGTTTTCTTCTCTGTTATTTAAAATTCAAGGGGAGTGATGGAATCATGGAATGGTTTGATTGGGAGGGATCTTAAAGCTCATCTCATCCCAAGCCTCCCCCATGGGACGCCTTCCACTAGAACAGGTTGCTCCAAGCCTTGTCTTGAGTCAGGTGAAGGAATGAGCAGGGAGCTAACCTGGGATCTCCAGTTTACTCTATCCTTTAGTTTAATTAATTCTTTATTTGGGGCAGCAAAACCAAAAGCTGTGAGACTTTAGAGTAGTCACTCCATGTGTAGGGAGGGATTTTTGTGCTGCCAGCTGCTTTCTCCACAGTTGTCCTCTTTGAATAAGTGCTCAGAGTCCTTTTGTCCCTTTGCTGGTCTAAAATCCTGGTGGGCAGGAGGTGGCTGAGGCCCCACACGTGTGCCTGGAGCAGGAGTGGCAGCTGGAGAGCCCCAGCCCAGTCAGATGATTTGTTCTCCTCCCAGCCAGCTCCGTGGTCGTCTCTTAAAAATAGCAGCAATTTCTGGGAGAAGTGGAAAGCAATTAGTGTCCCTGGGAGTGGGAATGTGGAAGGCAGCTTGGAACTGGAGCTGGGCTAGCTCTTTCCCAGCTTAGAGAGAAGGTGAGCTGGTCAGAAAGGTCCAACCTAGCCCTGGGGTCTGGATTTGTGTCCCTGCTCCCACTAAAACATCCCTTCCAGCCTTGGCAGGACAAACCGTTGCCTCGTGTCTGGCCCGTGTTTGTGACAAGGTTGTGCCAGCAAAGGGGAGCCAAGGGTATAATCCTGGGGTATAATCACGGTGACTTGGATTCCTTGGCACTGAGTAGGCCCCCAAAACCTTGGGATTATGGTGGAAGTGAGTGTGTGTCCCCCTAACATTGCCTTGCTACCCCCAGGCCCGAGATCCTGAAGCATGAGATGAAGGTGTTCTTTGTCAAGTACAATGACCCCATCTACGTCAAACTGGAGAAACTGGACATCATGATCCGCCTGGCCTCCCAGGCCAACATAGCTCAGGTCAGGAGCTGGGGCTGGAGCACCCAGGGGTATCCAAATCCCAGCCCCAGCCCTGTGGGACGTGGCCAGGAGCAGCTGTCCCACCCAACCTGTGCATGCTGGGTCACTGCCCCGCTCTCCTGGAGCCTTGGCCTTGCTGCCAGGCTCTCACTGTGCTGTGCCATCCCTCAGGTGCTGGCAGAGCTGAAGGAATATGCCACAGAGGTGGATGTGGATTTTGTCAGGAAGGCGGTGAGAGCCATCGGCCGCTGTGCCATCAAGGTGGAGGTGAGGGCTGGGACACGCTGGGGCCTTGTGGCACCTGTGGTTGGGCACTTCCCAGCACATGGTGGGCATCTCATCCCAGGAATTTGTGAGTTGGAGCCTTCCCAGGCATGGGGATGTTCCACAGGGATCAGTGGGGTACCAGGAGGGTATTCCATCCCCTAATCCTTTGCCAGGAGCTGCTTTAGGATCCCTGCCTAAAACAGGGCCAGGAGTTCTGAATGCAGCGGCTTGTTGGGGACCAGGGTGGGACTGCAAGGGAGCTGATCCCTTCCTGAGAGGGAACTGATCCCTTCCTGAGGGGCTTGGGGCAAGCTGATCCCTTCCCAGGGGCCTGGGAGGGAGCTGATCCTTTCCTGAGGGGCTGGGAAGATCCCAGTTGTTTTGCAGGAGGCTGGCAAGGAGCCAGTCCCTTCCTAAGGGGCTTCGAGGGAATCCATCCCTTCCTGAGGGGCTGCTCAGAGGCTTTGCTTCCCTGTGGGGATAATTTTCCAAAGGGGATTATTGAAAACCTCCCTGGAAAGGTGGCTCTGCATGGCTGGAATGCTTCCCATGGGGAGAGAGGAACCTGTGGGAATGTGCAGAGAGGATGAGGAGGAGCCACACCAGGATGTGATGGGGACAGCACAGTCAGTGTCTCTCATTCTGCTGCGCATTTGGAGGGGGATAAGGGGGAGTGGGAGGTTTGGGATGGGGATGTGAGGGGTCACTGCCCAGGACTGTCCCTGTGTGACCGAGTCCCTCTGGCAGCAATCGGCCGAGCGCTGTGTCAGCACCCTGCTGGACCTCATCCAGACCAAGGTCAACTACGTGGTGCAGGAGGCCATCGTGGTCATCAAGGACATCTTCCGCAAGTACCCCAACAAGTGCGTGGGCTTCCCTGGGCTTCTCGGGGTCCTTCATCAGCTCTTCCCTCCCCTCTGTGCTCGGTGGACCACAAACTCTTGGTGGGATGAAGCCCCTAGAGCCCTAGCACAGGTGGCTTTGGGTTTTTTTGTCCCCAGCCCCAGGATCAGTCCCAGATCCAGGCACTCAAATAGAGAGGAGCTGCCAGGGATGTGCAGGTCCCTTGCATCAGCAGAAACTGTCCCTGGCTCTCAATCCAGCTCCTGATGCTGGAACAAGGGCAGCAGGAGGAGAGGGGAGGGAATGTTCCAGCTGAGCCAGGATGAATAGGCAACTCTAATCAGGAAGTCGGGACTAATAGTGGTAATAAATACTAATGAACTGAATTGGTAACGAGCAGAGCTCTGCAGGAATGGCTCTGGGCTGCTCCAGAGAGGAGCGGATCAGACAAGCAGGGTTAATTCAGGAGTAGGGAATGTTCTCTGGGATCACTGTGGGCACTGCCCATGGGGTGAGGGGCCAGCCCCAGGCAGGGTGCCCTTGGCCACAGTTCTGCTGTGGGCGATGGGATGTGGTTTGGAGTTTGGGTGGATCAGGATTCTCCTGCTCTTTGTGAGCTTTCTCCTGCTTTTTGTCCTGTCCTCGGGCAGGTATGAGAGCGTGATCGCCACGCTCTGCGAGAACCTGGATTCCCTGGATGAGCCCGAGGCCAGGGCTGCCATGATCTGGATCGTGGGGGAATACGCCGAGCGCATCGACAACGCCGATGAGCTGCTGGAGAGCTTCCTGGAGGGCTTCCATGATGAGAGCACCCAGGTGTGCCAGGGGACCTGCTGCCTCAGGGTGACACTGTGACACAGCTCCTGCTAAGTGGGGGACATTTTCTCTGAAGGGATTGTGTGGATGCTTGGAGCAGCTGTGTCCCGTGGCAGGTTTGGGTGTAGGTTGTGGTCCAGGCTTGGAGTAACCAGAGATAGTGGGAGGTGTTCATGCCCATGGCAGGAGGGAGAATGAGATGGGATTTGAGGTCCCTTGCAGCCCAAGCTGTTCCGTGGTTCTGTGAAGTGCCACCATAGCGTTGTCCCAAGTGCTTTCCCTACTCCATGGTTAGAAGTCACTTGGTTATCCTGCTGTGCCAGCACAGGATCCCTTTGGAGCTGGAAAACAAGCAGAGGGAGCAGTGCCTGCCCTGTCTCCCAGGGCAACTGAGGCCAATGGGTTTGCTGTGGAATTTTGGAGGGTTTCCATCTCTGGGAAAATATGCAAAACACCCTGTAACCTAGTGACAGGGAGCAGGGCAGAGTCTACAAATGCTAAGTAGCAAAGCCAGAGATCCAGGCTCCCTGAGAGGTTGGGAGGGACCCTCACAGGGGAATTCCTGCTGCTCATCCATGTGGAAGTGAAAGGATGCTCTGTGGGACCGTGTAACCTGCTCTGGAGATCCTGCCCCATGGCACTGGGGTCAACCTGTGCATGAGGGTGTGGAAATGGGCTGGAAAGGGGCCCTGACATGTCACTGCCACTGACATTGTCACCAAGCCTTTGGTCCCTTGAAAGGCAGGCTGGGGTTAGGTCCATGTTTTCCTGCACAAACCCAGTGTGACTTGTCTGTCTGTCTGTCCCCCACAGGTCCAGCTGCAGCTGCTGACTGCCATTGTGAAGCTGTTCCTGAAGAAGCCCACAGAGACACAGGAGTTGGTGCAGCAGGTGCTGAGCTTGGCCACACAGGTGGGTAACACCTGGGAGAGCTTCCCAGGGCTTCCCAGCCCCTGGGGACTTGGAATGGATTGTGGCAGCAGGCAGGTAATTGGAGTTCAATTCAGAATGGTTTGGCTTGGGAAGGATCCTCTTGTTCCAGCCTGCAGGGACACATTCCAATATCCCAGGTTGCTCCAAGCCCCATCCAGCCTGGCCTTGGACACTTCCAGGGATCCAGGGGCAGCCACAACTGCTCTGGGCACCCTGTGCTGGGTCCTCCCCACCCTCCCAGGGAACAATTCCTTCCCAATATCCCATCCATCCCTGCCCTCTGGCAGTGGAAGTCATTCCCTGTGTCCTTGTCCCAGATCCCTCTGGGAATGCTGACAGTTGAAAACCTGGAGAGTGTGGACACTCTCCTTGTGGCCTCTGATCTCTGTCATCCCTCCCAGCAAGGCTTAGATGGGAACAGCAGCTCTGAGTAGCTCAGTAGGAGCTGCAGTTGCTCTGAGTAGCTCAGTAGGAGCTGCAGTTGCTCCGAGTAGCTCTGTAGGAGCTGCAGTTGCTCTGAGTAGCTCTGTAGGAGCTGCAGTTGCTCCGAGTAGCTCTGTAGGAGCTGCAGTTGCTCTGAGTAGCTCAGTAGGAGCTGCAGTTGCTCTGAGTAGCTCAGTAGGAACTGCAGCTTCCCAATGGCTTCCCAAAGGACTCGGACAACCCCGACCTGCGGGATCGTGGCTACATCTACTGGCGCCTGCTCTCCACGGACCCTGTGGCCGCCAAGGAGGTGGTGCTGGCGGAGAAGCCGCTGATCTCGGAGGAGACAGATCTGATCGAGCCCACACTGCTGGACGAGCTCATCTGCTACATCGGGACCCTGGCCTCGGTGTACCACAAACCGCCCAGCGCCTTCGTGGAGGGCAGCAGGGGCGTCGTGCACAAGGGTCTGCCCCCGCGGACAGGCTCGTGAGTGTTGCTGTGTCCCCACCCCGTGTTGGGACATCCAGGGCTGTGGATGGAGGGGTTGGATCTGGAGCTGAGCAGTTATGGGGTTACTGTGGGGCTCAGAGCTGAGCCCCCATCCCTAAGGGAGGTTCTGTAGGAGCAGGACTGTGTGGTTCAACCCTGTCCTTAAAAAGGTGAAGGAGTGATTCCAGTGGAAGGTGATGTCTGTGAGAATGTGTTGGGAGGCAGGATGGCATAGGGGAGATCTTGTTTGCCACTGAAGTGTTGGGAGCTAGGATGGGGTGGAGGGTCCAGCTGGGCCAGCTCCTGTCTGCAGTGGGACATCCTGTCCTGGCTGGAGCTCCTCACACTCTCCCATCTTTCCTGTGCCGTTCCCTTTAGGATTGAGAGTCCTGAGAGCCCGGACACAGCCCCGGCAGGGGGGCCGGCAGCGGATCAGCCCGCTGTGATCCCCACCCAGGGGGACCTGCTGGGGGACCTGCTCAACCTGGACCTGGGCCCCCCAGTCAGTGGGCCACCCATGGCCACATCCACTGTGCAGATGGGTGCCGTGGACCTCCTTGGGGGTGGCTTGGACACCCTGGTACGTCCCAGCTTCTTGTGCTCCTTCTCTGGTTCCAGGCTATGCCATTGGCATTGTACTGGGCTTGGTGCTGGCTCTGGTCTGGACTGTCCTGGGATAGAGCAGATTGTCAGCCTGGGGACATCTGGGCTGGTCCTTTCCTGCAGTGGGTGAGGACAGAGGCCTCTGCACCCTAATTTATCCATTATCCAATGGAGGGATCCCACCCACCTCTTCCCAGTGCCTTTTGTCTCAGTTGGTGTGGATGTTCCCACTCCATGTGCTGTGCTGCGCTGCAAGAGTGGCTGTTCTTGGGGGCCCCTCTCTGACCCCCAAACTACTGCAGGGCTGGGCCAGGATGTGCTCACTCCCAGTGAGGTGTCCCCTGTGCCAGGAGATCCAGAGGTGACAGCGTGTCCTCCTGGGAATGCAGCCCAAGCAGTGGTTTGGCCTTGGGGTGGGGCAGGATGGAAACCTCTCCCTGTGTGGGAACACCTGCCCTGTGGGTGCTGGAGATGGGCCAGACTCTCTGAAGGAGCAGTTTGGAGTTTCCTCCATGACTCATGAAATCCAGCAGATTTATCCCACGGGGAGGGAGCGTCGCTGCCTTTCCTGTTCTGTAACCCTGCTAGTGCTGCCCTGGCGCCTTGTGGCTCACAGGGATTGATGATGGGCTGGCACTGAGGTCTGGCTCTGTCCTTTGGCTCCAGGACAGCCATGGACATACAGACAGATGTCAGGACTAACCTCTGTCCCCTCTTTCCTTTCTCTTCTCTCTCTTTTTGTCTCTTCTCTCCTGGCTTCTCTCTGCATGTGGCTGGCTCTTCTCTCCACCTTGCCTGCTTCTGCTTGGAGATGGGGGACGAGTCTGAAGGGGTATGGATCACCCTGTGCCCAGCCCTCCTGCCCCGTGCCCAGCCCTGGCTGCCCCTGCTCCCCCCAAGCCCCAGTGACACCTCACTTCCCTCTGGGGACAGCCATGGCCCCTCAGCTTCGTCTCTGGGACCACTGGAGCATCCTGACTCCAGGCCCTTGCTGCCCCACACTGCTACTTCCAGAGAGTGTCCAGAGGGGACACTTTGGGGACCCTTGTGCCCTCAGCCCTGCCCCTGCTGATGCCTCTTTCCTTCTCTTGCAGCTGCGCAGTGATGTGGGAGGCAGCCCTGCTGTGAGTGTGCCCTCACACCCAAATCCTCTCATTCTCTGCATCCTCATCCTCCTCTTCCTCCTCCTGTCCCCATCCCTGTGGTGCCCCCTGTAACCCCTCTCTTGTCCCTACAGATTGGTGGCAGTGGCAGCTTCACAGCAGCTCCCAGCACCACGGCAGCCACAAACGTGGGGGCAGCCCTTGGCAGCGGCCTGGGGGATCTCTTCGACCTCACTGGTGGGGTGGGGACCCTCTCAGGATCCTACGTGGCCCCCAAAACGGTGAGAGGGGCAGCCAAGCTCGGGGTTAATGGGGCACCACAGCAGAGGAGGTGGGGAAGCACCAGAGGGTCTCTTTTGGGTGACACCCCAAGGGTTTCTTGTCTCCCTGCCTCAGGTCTGGCTCCCTGCCATGAAAGCCAAGGGGCTGGAGATCTCTGGCACCTTCAGCCGCCAGGTGGGCTCCATCTCCATGGACCTTGTGCTGACCAACAAAGCCCTGCAGGTCATGTCTGACTTTGCCATCCAGTTCAACCGCAACAGGTGAGTCCCAGCTGGCCTGGGGTCTCCTGGGAGCTGTGGAGAGCTGCCTGCAGCAGTTTGGTGTGGAAAGGGCTGGGAGCAGCCTCTGCTGATGACCCTTCTCTCTCTGATGGCTGTGGTGGTGATGAGCATCCAACCAAAGCCTCTAAGAAGTTGGCTGAAGAGGCTGTTCCTCAGGGCTCTGACCCTTGTCCTCGTTTATCCTGGGGAACTGGTGCTTCCTTTTCCCCCAGAGGCACAGAGGAAATGCTAAAATTGGGTGTAGGAGGAAGATTTTGGGGGTCAGGGCAGGAACCAGCCCTGACCTGAACAGTGCAGGGGCAGCAAGGTGATTGTGGGATGCCAGTGGAGGAAGGCAGGGAGTGCCAGGGTTGGAAAGTTATTTGTTGGTAGCTGGTTGTATGGTGGGTTTTTTTAGTATGCGTTATTTGGTTTTGGTTTTTTGGGTTTTTTTTTGTTAGTGAGATTAAAGTTTTTATTTTGGGTTAATTTGTAATTATTTTTAAAATTTTAGGATGATTTAGTTTTTTAATATAAGAGTGTTGTGTGATGAGGATAATTTGTTTTATGTGGTGGTGGTGTGGTGGGTGGAGGGAATTTTTGTTTTGAATATTTATTTTAGTATTGGTGGTTGGGGTGTTAAGAGGAGTTGTCTTAGTGTTGCTTATTTTTGAGATGGTTTCAATTTTTTATAGGTGGCTAAGTTATTTTTCTTTATGGGAATGTAGTTGGTTTTAGATTTTTTATAATTTCGATTTTTAAATTTTAGTGGTTGATTTTGAGTTTTATTAGGTATTTTTTTAAAGGTTTTGGGATATATTATGGGTTTTGATGGTAGAGTAGAGTATATTTTTTATATTTGGTTTTGTTTTGATTGGGTTAAGGGTTATTGTATGAGTGATTTTTGTTTGATTTGGGTAAAGGTTTGTTATTGTTTGGGTGGAAATTGGTTTTTTTGGTTGGTAATTAGGTAGAGAGTGTTTATGATTTGGTTGTATGTAGGAATGTGTATTGTTATCCTGTCACCTGCTGTCCCCACCGTGACCCCCTGCCCTCCCTGGTGTCCCCCCAGCTTTGGCCTGGCCCCAGCAGCTCCTCTGCAGGTGCATGCACCTCTGGCTCCCAACCAGTCCGTGGAGATCTCCCTGCCCCTGAACACCGTGGGCTCTGTCATGAAGATGGATCCCCTGAACAATCTCCAGGTGGGGAATGTGGGGTGTCCCCTCCTGGGCAGCTGGGCATGGGCAGGAGAAATCCAGAGGGGGAGGTGTGACATCAGGAGCTGCAGTGACACCTGGCTCCAGAGGGATGGGGAGGATGGGGATGGGACATTTTGGGAACGTGCTGTGGGTCAGAGGTGTTGAAATCCCCATGTCCTTCCACCCCAGGTGGCAGTGAAGAACAACATTGATGTCTTCTACTTCAGCACCCTGTACCCCCTGCACATCTTGTTTGTGGAGGATGGCAAGATGGGTGAGTTGGGTGACCAAGGCTCCAGGTGTGCTCTGTCACCTGTCCCTGGATGCCATCCCAGCCCCTGGAACCTTCTTTATCACACTGGGTGAGCCCCCAAAAGCAGATGGCTGGCCTGAGCCTGGCCTTGGGGAGCTGCTGGAGGGGTTGGTGGGGTGACACACCTTTGCTGCCTTGTCACCTGTATTGTGGCACCTTTGGGGGTGGCCAGTCTGGCAGCTCCCTCAGTGCTGGTGTCTTCCCTCCATGCAGAGAGGCAGATGTTCCTGGCCACCTGGAAGGACATTCCCAATGAGAACGAGACCCAGTTCCAGATCAAAGACTGTTCCCTCAGTGCAGGTGGGTGCCACCCCCTCAGACGGACCTGGCTCGACTTATGCTTAACTAACCCTGTCCCTAAATGCCACATCCAGTGTTAAATCCTTCCAGGGATGGGGACTCCAGCACTGCCTGGGCAGTTGTGCCATCCTGAGCACCCTTTCCATGGAGAAATTTCCCCTAATACCCAATCGAAACCTCTCCATGACAAGGAGGGGAGGAGATGGGACAGGAGCAGCTCCAAGGGGAGCAGGGTCTCAGCCCAGCCCCTCGGCCTCTCTCTGCTATCCCAGATGCTGTGAGCAGCAAACTCCAAGGCAGCAACATCTTCACCATTGCCAAGAGGAACGTGGAGGGCCAGGACATGCTCTACCAGTCCCTGAAGCTCACCAACGGCATCTGGGTGCTGGCAGAGCTGCGGATCCAGCCCAGCAATCCCAGCTTCATGGTACATGCCATCCCCTCCCTGCTCCCATCCCCTAGCCTTCCCTGCCCCCAGCTGGGGGCACATCCCTGGTGGTGCTGGTGCCAGCCCTGCTGTTCCTGTCCCATGGGGAGGGACACACTGCTCCTCTGGGGACAGCTGAAGGACACACAGGGGTCCCAAGCAATGCAGCTCCATTAAACCATGTCCTCCAGCGTTCCCTGAGCAGGGATCTATCCACACCTCATCCATGAGCCATCCCAATGTCCTGCTTTCCCTGTGCCCTCCCCACTCCCTGCAGCCTGTTCTCTCTGGGGCTGTGCCACCCTGACTCCTCTCTCTGTGTCTCTGTCCCTGCCGCCCGCCCTCGCCGGCCTGCCCGCTCTTGCAGGATTTGGAGGTTAGACACTGGTGTTTCCCTGGCTTTGGGCTCTCCCTGGCTGCTACCTGGATATTCCTTCCTCCCCCGATGTTTTTCCCTGTCCTTCCAGTCTCCTGGTGCCTCCTGCCTCTCCTGCCCAGCAGGGCTGGCACAAGGAGGATGGGGTGTTTCCGAGGGTTGGCATGTCCCCACCGCCCTCCTGGTTTCACTGGGGATGAGGATAACTGCAAATCCTTATCCCAGAGGATTCTCCATTAATTTTCCCTGCTTGAGGAGCTCTGATTTTTGAATGATTTAATATTTAAGCAAACATCTGAAGGGGCTCATTTCTCTTTGGAGAGGAGGATGTTTTTGGGGAACTCTTCACCCTGGAGTGCCAGGCACTGAATCCAATCCCAAAAGCTGGAGTGTTGCCCTTGCCTGTTCCTGCCTGTGCTGCATGTGGATGGCTCTGCCCTGGGAGGGCTTGCAGGGGTTTAATAACCTTTTTCCAGCTGAAATGAGGAGCTGGACTGCCCCGTGGGAAGGTGCTGCAGCATGGAGGGTTCTGCTTTGGGGCTGGTGGCTCTCCAGTGTGGGATGGGATTCCATGACTCTGCTCTTCCCTCTGTCCCCACAGTTATCCCTGAAATGCCGAGCACCAGAGGTGTCCCAGTACATCTACCAAGCCTATGAGACCATCCTGAAGAACTGAGGTGCTGCTGCAGCCCCTCCTCCTCCTCCTCCTCTCCTCCCTTTCCCGCCCGAGGAAGCAGGGCCGGATCCATGTGCATGTCCCCTTTCCTTCCTGCCCAGGAACCAGCCCCTGGGATTCTCCCTCTCCTGGCAGGGCTGGGGGGAGTGGAGGGGGTGGGGGGCTGTCCCCAGTCCCTGCATCCCTGGAGCCATCCCTGTGTGAGTGGTGCTGTGTCCTCCTCGCTGGTGTCGCTCCCTGAGCTGTGGGGGGCTGCTCTCCCACCTCCCAAAAACCCCAGCTCCTGGTCCTGGCTCTCCTGGAGTGGTGTCTGGTGGTGGGTTCAGCATTCCAAACCCTGGGAATAGCAGCTGTGGGGCCCAAAGTGCTGTGGGATTAGGTGGCCTTGGCTGCAGATCCCCCTGGAGCCCTGGGATTTGGGGCTGGAGAAGGTGGGAAACAGCTTTGGCTTCCTCCCCCTCTCTCTGCCTCTCCCTGATTTTGTGCCCTGGTTCAGCAGAGCCGTGGGTGAGCCCTTCACAGGGGGGGTCTCCTTCACAGGGAGCCCTTCCCAAAGCTCCCAGAAGGGCTCAAGGATCCCAAATTTGAGGCTGTACTGAACCTGCAGGTTAAAAAGGGCTTGTCCAGCCCCTGCCCCAGGGCTGGGCGGGCTCTGAGTGTCCCCTGTCCCCCTGCCCAGCCCCACAGCTCCCTCTGCTCCTCCCCCAGCACCCCTGGGTGCTCCCCACTGCTCCTTTCCCCTCCAAATCAAGCCATGGGTCCCCCCCTCCCTCGAAGCAGGAAATCTCTAATATATGAAAGATAAATATATTGTAATGTTCACTGGTTTAAAGGGAATGTTGAATAAAGGTGACACCAGCTCATGGGGACACTGCCAGGGTGACCATGGCCTGGTGACCCTGAAGGAAGCAGGATCCTGGGAGCTTCCTGCCGCACTGCAGGGGCAGATAAGCCTTCATTGGGGCCAGTGGCCCCATGGCCTCTGGCACAGCAAGGCCTGACACAGCAGATGGTCAGGGCTGGGCCTGTGGGCCAGGGACACTGGGCAGGTCACCTCTTGGGGACAGGATGGGCCTGGAGAGCTCCTGGCTCTGCTCCTGGAGCCTCTCAGGAATCCACCAAGGCTAAGGTAGCCATGCACCCCTACATGGTGTCCAGTCTGTGTGCCATGAGCCCCTCCTGGGGCAGGGGACAAGCATGGGATCCCCAGGATGTGCTCCTGTCCCTGTGGGGTGAGTGACAATCCCTGGCAAGGATGGACAGCACCACCAAGTCCTGCTCTGGGATACCCCACAGGGCACTGGTGCTGCTCTGGGATAACCCACAAATCTCTGGTGCTGCTCTGGGACACCCCGTGGGCCACCAGCCCCACCCCCAGAGGAGAGGCAGGACAGGTATCCTGGGACCACAGAGAACCCCCAGAGTCACAGCAGGGTGGTCACCACCAGCAGGTCTGGATGCTCCCAGTGCCCCAGAACCTGCCCAGCCCTCAGACTGTGGCCATGGCCCCCTGGTCCAGCAGCCCTGAGGTGAAGGGCCCTGGCCATGGGGCACTTTGGGTCCCAGTGGCTGTAATGGGGTACAGGACACTGGGACTCAGCCTCACCCCAGCTCTCTGCTCCCACCCCTCCTGGGACCCCTGGAACCTTCCTTTGGGCCTGGGATTCTGAATCCCCCTGGACAGATGAGCAGACATGGTGGGCTCAGCTCCGTTGGTCTTTACTGGCTGGAGAGGACATGCAGGGCTGCAGGGGTGGGGGCCACGGTGGCCTGGGCTGGGGGCACAGCCCTGTCCCACCCCAGGGACATCAACACGAGCTGGGGGCAGTGCTGTGGCTGGCTGAGGGCTGGAGAGGGAGGAGTGACCCCTGCCCTCTGCCCTGAAATGGGGGCTGTGGTGACAACTGAATGGAGAGGAGAGGGAGGGGAGAGGAGAGGTCAAGAAGTGAAGATGATGAGGGAAAAGGACATGAAGGCCAAGAGAAGACAAGGAGAAGGCAGACCAAAAGGAGAGAGGAGGTGAGGAGGAGGATGACAAGAATAACAAGAAGAGAAGACAAAAAGAGGAGGAGAAGATGAGAAGGTCAAGATGAGGAGAAGAATGAGGAGAGATGAAGAGACCAAGAACTGGGTGCTCTCCAGCCCCATTCCCAGGTGCCAGCTCTGCTCTACCACTGCCCTGACCTCTGCCCCGTGGAGCCGCTCCCCATGGCATGGGGACACCCCGGCACCTCTGGGCCTGGCTGGGGGCCCACCCCAATGCCAGCTGTCACCAAGTGAAGAGTCCTGGCCACACCAGCTCTGTGGCCATCTCCTGGCCGCGCGTCTCCACTCAGGAGCCACCTCCACACTCCCGCCGCAGCTCGGGGATGTCCCCAGGGGCTGCCATGGCCACGGAGCTCTCACGGCCACGCGTTCTCCTCCAGCCCCTGGCGCTCCCGCGGGGCCCAGGCGGGCTCCAGGAGAGAGGAGGGGATGCTCTGCAGAGCCCCCCAGGCCTTGGGGCTGCCGTTCGGGGCCCGCTGGGCGCCTGCCCCGTAGCCCCGGGGCGTGGGGATCCGGGAGGGCGCCTTGTGGGGCTGCGTGTCCAGCCGGGGCTTGGCCCAGGGCCGCGGGGGGGGCGCGGGGACCCGCGGCCCGGGGCTCTCCTCCATCTCCATCAGCTCGTCCTCGCCGGTCGCCCAGTCGGTGTCGGAGCCGGGGTTCCCCGGTGTCTCCCGGTTGTCCCAGGAGGCCGGGAAGCAGCAGCTCTCGTCGGAGGAGCTGGAGAAGGTGGAGCGGCGCCGGGTATCTGCCAAGGTGGGGTTGGAGGGCAGCGGGGCGCAGCCGCCGTTGTTCCCGTTACTGTTCCCGTTGTTGTTCCCGTCGCTGTTCCCGCCCCGCCGCCCGTCCTCGGCGGGCAGTCCGTGCTTGGCGAACACGTTCAGCGAGGAAGACGAGGAGGACGAGGAGCAATAGGCCGAGTCAGCGGTGGCGGGGGTCGCGGGGGGAGCGCTCTCCGTGTCCCCCAGCTGCTCCAGCAGCCGCGTGTTGGCCAGGAATTCCTCCTCCAGCCGCTGGAACAGCCGCTGCTCCTGCCCCGGCTCCAGCCAGCGAGGGGCCCGCAGCCTCCGCGCCAGCTCCTCGGGATCCCCGGGGCTGGGCCGGGGGTCGCGCCGTGCCCCGGGGGTCCCCGCGGGGCCGGGCCCGGCCGTGGAGGGCTCCGCCCGTGCCCACGAGTGCTGCCCGTCGGGCCGGCGGCGGATGAGCAGCAGCGGCCCGGGGCTGCGGGAGGCGCGGGGGGAGCCCGGCGCGGGCGGCTCCGCGGGGTCCCGCCGGGGTGCCGGGGGGCGGCGGGGGCCGCTCTGCGCCGAGGGGAGCGAGGAGGAGTCGCTGTCGCCCGAGCAGCGCCGGGAGCGCGCGGGGGCGCGCGGCCTGGGGGCACAGGGGGCACAGGGGGTGATGAGTACCCCGGGGCACCCCCCAATGCACAGCCCCCATGAACCCCCCCGCTGGTACCCCCACTGCACCCCTCCTCATGGACCCCCAACTGGGGTTGCACCCCTCCCCATTCTCCCCGATGTCCCCCCCACATTCCCTCCATTGCACCCCACTTCTCTCCCCATTGCTTCCATTCATTCTTCCCCCTTTACCCCCGTTTCTCCTCATTCCTCCCCCACTGCACCCCACATTCCACCCCTTTAAACCCCATTTCCATCCTCATTGCTCCCACACTGAACCCCACATTCCCACTGTTGAACCCCATTTCCCTTCCCCTTGCCCCATCAACCCCCCAGTGAACGCCCCCATTCTCCCCCTTCACTGCCCGTTCCTCCTCACTGCACCCCCAAAACCCCATTTCCCCCATCCATTCCACCCCCATTCTCCCTCCTTCTCCCCCTCAGCCCCCACCCACTGCACCCCACATTCCCTCCATTGCACCCCATTTCCCCACACTGCACACACAGTCTCCCTCCTCTGAACTCCCCCACAGCACCCCACACTGCCCCCACTGCCAATCCCATTTCCCTCCATTTCACACCCCCCTGTATCCCCATTTCCTCTATTGCCTCCTCATTTCCCCCCATTCCCTCTTGTTCCCCAACTGCACCCCACAAAATCCCACATCCTCCCATTGCACACCCCATTTCCCTCCACTGTAGCCCCCCTTCCCTCCCCGTTTCCCCCCTATTCCCTGCACCCCCATCCTTTCCCACTGCACCATTTCACCCCAATTTGCCCCCACTTCCCCCTCACTGCATCCCTCCATTGACCCCTCAGTACTGCTCATTGTCCCCCCATCTTCCCCCAATGATTTCCCCACTGCAGCCCCCACTGAGCCCCTTTACCTGCACTGCACCCCCCAGTGCACCCCCATTTCACCCTCTAGTACATCCCACCGCCCCCCACGATTTCCCCAGTGTTCCCCAATTCATCCCAGTGACCCTCATTCCACCCCCATTCCACCCCAGAGCCTCCCCTTGCCTCCCACTGCCCCCCAGTGCTTTCCCCATTGACGCCCCCATTCCCCCATCCCCTCCGAGGGCTGAGCCCTTGCCGTGGGGTCTCGGCGCAGTTTTGGGGTGCCCCCAGCCCCCGGGGGGGGGCCGTACCTGAGCGCTCCCCGCGGCTCCGCGGGGCTCCTGGAGGGGCTGCCGGAGCAGGAGCGGGGGGCTGCACCCCCTCGGGGGGGCAAACCCTCCTGCTTGAGGGGTTTCGAGGGGTCCCCCCGGGGCTGGGGACCCCGATCCGCTCCCCCCGGGGGGGGCCGGGGGCGCCGAGGGGTGCTGGGGCTGGAAGCGCGGGACGAGGAGGTGCCGGGAGCTGCTTTTTGGGGGGACATGCCCGGGGTGCGGGGCTGGGGCAGGCGGTGAGCTGGAAGGAAAGGGAGGGGGAGGTCAGCGGGAGCAGCGCTCATCACCCCCCCTCCCTCACAGCATCCCGATTTTCTGGCTGGGGTATTCCCGGACCTCGGGAATTTAGGGAAAAAAATCGACTTTTCTCACTCCCCTTTTCCCTTTCAGCCAGATGGGGGCCTGAGGAGCCCAGCCCCAAGGAGGGGAAATCAGGGAATGGAACCCTATAGAGAGGATGGAGCCCCATGGGGAACCAGGGAATGGAACCCACGGGGAAACAGGGAACAGAATCACACAGAAAATCAGGGAATGGAACCCACAGGGAACAGAGCCCCACAGAAAATCAGGGAATGGAACCAACAGGGAACAGAGCCTCACAGAAAATCAGGGAATGGAACCCACAGGGAAACAGGGAACAGAAACCCACAGAAAATCAAGGAATGGAACCTATGGGGAAACAGGGAACAGAACCCCACAGAAAATCAGGGAATGGAACCCATAGGGAAAGAGGGAACAGAACCTCACAGAAAATCAGGGAATGGAACCCACAGGGAAACAGGGACTAGAACCCCACAGAAAATCAGGGAATGGAACCCACAGGGAACAGAACCCCAGAGAAAATCAGGGAATGGAACCCTACAGAACAGAGCCCTGTGGAGAACCAGGGAATGGAGCCCCATCGAAAACCAGCAACAGAGTCCCAAGGAGAGGCACGGAATGGAACCCCACAGAAGATCAGGGAACAAAACCCCACAGAGAACCAGAGAAAGGGGCCTCACAGAGAACCAGAGAATGGAGCCCTAAGGAACGGAACCTATGGAGATGCAGGGAATGGAACCCCACAGAAATCCGGGAGCCAGGGCCGTGCCGAGGTGGGTGTCCCGCAGACACTCACAGAGAGCAGCACAGCGACACGGGTCGTGCTTGTCCAGGTAATGTTCCAGTGTGTCCCAGCCGCCGCCCACGCGCACCATGACGTGGCTCCTGAGCACCTGCGGGCAGCGCGGTCACCCGGCCTGGCCCCAAACACCCACCCAGAGCCCCCCAGCACCCCGGCGTGGGCACCAAGTCCAGCTCTGGACCCACCCACCCTGCCCGGGAGCGGGGGAAGGAGGAGGATGGAGGGTCCCGGGGGACAGTGGGGTGGGAAGGGGACAATGAATGGGGTAAGGGGGCGGAGGCGGCTCTTACTCGGACGAAGATGAGCGTGTTGGAATCGCCCACTTTGTACTTCCCTTCCGACACCTTGACCATGGGGAATTGCGAGGGGCAGGAGCAGCAGCCCAGGATCTCCCGCACCTGCAGGCACGGAGGGGAGGGGTCAGTGGGGCATGCACGCCCTGCTGTAGGGTCGGTGGGGTCCAGAACCCCAATACAGGGCCGGTGGGGCAGAGACCCCCCCGTTACAGAGCTGGTGGGCCCCATTATGGGGCCAGCAGGGCACAGACTCCCCACTGTAGGGACGCTGGGCACAGACCCCCTGCTATAGGATCGGTGGGGCACAGAGCCCCTGTTATAGGATCCATAGGTACAGACCCCCTGCTGTAGGGCCGGTGGGGTGCAGACCCCACAGTTAAAGGGCACAGAACCCCCCTCTATGGTCAATGGGGCACAGACCTGCCATTATAGGGCAAGTGGGCACAGAAAGCCCTGCTATAGGGCTGGTGGGTCATGGACCCTCCACTATAGGATTGGTGGGGCACAAACCCCCCTGTAGGGTCAGTGTGGATCCCCATGACAGGGGCAGCCCCTCAGACTGGCACACACGGAGGGGCTCTGTGTGCCCGATGCTGACACTCCCTTCCTCCCTGGGAAGCAGGTGGGTGGGCTCGGGTGCTGCAGGGCTGGGGTCTCTTCCCATGGCTGAGAATGGGCACAGCTCTTTCATTTGGGGTCCACCCACTCCGGGACCCCCGGGTGTGGGCAAAAAAACATCCCCGACCCCACTAATCCTGAACCACGGGGGATCCGCCCCTAAATCCCCACCATGGGGCAGGACCTACATACATCAACAGAACTGGGGTAAACTCCGGGGGGTTTTGCCTCCCTCTAAGCTTGAAGGTCTGGCACAGGGAGAAGAGGAGCGGGAGGATTTGGGGGGCCGGGCAGGGGACCCGCAGGGCTGTGGGGTGGCCGGGCAGTGCCGTGGTGCCGCTGGCTGCCAGCTGCCGGCTCTGTCTGCCGGGCTGACGTCAGGGATTAAACCAGGAGCCACGGGAGGGGACGCGGGGACGCGGCTGCATCCTGCCCCGGCCCGGGGCTGGGGGGGACACAGCGCCGCCTCACCCCGAGATTTGGGGTTTCTTTAGTCATTCTGAGATTTTGGGGGGAATTCCTGCAGCACAGGGCTGAGAGGAAGGAAGGATGTGGCCGCTGCGGTTCCCATCCGGGTGACACGGACAACCCAGCTGGGGAAACTGAGTCACGGAGGGAGGGTGGGGGCTGCAGTGAGGGGGGGTCGTGACCCTGCTGCCACCCCGGGGGGGCACCTGGGGACGACGGGGGCCGGATCCTGCTCCGCCAGGCTCCTCCCCGCCTCCGGTGCTGCCCATAAAAGCCGATGGCAAAGAATTACGCAGCCCGGAAAAATGCAGCCGGGGCTGGCAGCGCCCGGCCAGGGGGGCTTGGGGGTGCAGCAGCCACGGGGGGGCCCCCCTGAAGCGGCACTGGGCGGAGGGGGAGGGCAGGATGCTCTTTAATGAGGGACTTAATGAGGAATTTGGGTTTCAATTAAAAAAAGGCTTAGGGAGTCAGGGGAGGGCAGAGCCCCCCTGTCCCCCCCGTGTCCCCCCCGTCCCAGATTAATCCGCTGCCTCGCCTGCGGGACGGATCCCGCACCCGGCTTTAATCCGTCCTGAGCTCCCCGCCTGGGGGGGTTCGTCCCTGCTCCCCCCCCCTTCTGACACCCCAAATTGTGACTGTGAGCAGCCCGGATGTCCCCATGTCCGTCCCTGGGGACAGCAGCCCCGAGACGGTGGGAGGAGGAGAAATCCTGGGGTGGGGACCACTGCGAGTCACCCCCTCACGGGGAGCAGGTGGCAGGGCACAGGTGACACGTGTGTGCCCACTGCCACCAAAATAACCCCTCCTGGAGTCAGGAGGGAGTCTGGGTGGAGAGGAGCTCCCGTAGCCATGGAGAGCTGGGATGGGTGGGTGGAGCACATGCTACGGACCACAGGGGTGGGCAGAAGGGCCTCCCGGGGGTCACAGGGACACGAGGGACCTCCCCTGGGCCACAGAGTGCCCTGGGTGGGCAGAAAGGACTTCCCGGGGGGTCACAGGGACAGTGGGACCTGCCAGGCACCAGAGAATGCCCTGCTGGGGGAACAGGTGAGAGCTCCCAGGGATCAGGGAGCACCTCAGGGGCACAGTACAGCACCTCCCAGGGGCCACGGAGACAGAGAGGGGCCATAGAAATGGGTGGGACCCCCACGGACATCGGGGGGTGGACAGAGAGTTTCTCCCACAGGCCACAAACAGGGGGGACCTCCTAGTGACCACAGAGTGACCACTGGGTGCACAGAGAGGACCTCCCAGGAGACAGAGGGCACCCTGTTGGGTACACAGAGAGGACCTCCCATAACCACAGAGCTCCCCGGTGGGTGGATGGACAGGACCTCCCACAGGCCACCGAGCGCCCGCTGCGCGGCCAGCGAGGCTCTCATGGTGCCCAGGGTGCTGGTGGCCGGCCAGGCCCTCACCCAGGCACAGGGCTCCCAGGGGAGCGCGTGTCTCACCAGCTCGTCCAGGTTCTTGAGGTCGCAGAGCGTGATGGGCCGGGCCCGGCTGGGGTAGGCGCCCGCCTGGGGGTCCCGGCTCTCCCGGCCCGTGCCCAGCGTGCCGTCGGCCATTTGGTCCCTCATCTCCTCCTCAATCTCCTCCTCCATTTGGATCAGCATGGGGGCCAGCATCCCAAACTTGGAGCCCCTCCTGGCCACCTCCAGCAGGCACAGGACAAAGTTCTTCTCATTCTTCTTCAGCACCAAGTCATTGGTCTCGAACATGAGCACGTCCTGGATGCCCAGGTCCTGGCGGCACCACTGGATGAAGTTGGAGACGTTGTCCCGGGCGATGAAGGAGCCGGGCACCACGTTCTTGGCCTGGAACACCACCTCGTTCTGGGGCACGCGCATGCGGGCGGCCGCCTCGGGGTGCCGCTCCTGGAAGTCCAGGGCGGTGCGGTTGACGTTGTTGGCGTGGCGGCAGAGGTGACATCCTGTCTCCAGGCTCTCCAGGAAGGTGTCCACTTGGATGTCCAGGTCGTAGAGGGTGTTGAACCACTCGGCCAGGTCCTCCTTCATGGCCTCCAGGTACTCCTCGCTGGAGCGGAAGGGGCGGATGCTCTTGGAGGCGGCTGACTGGATGTGGCTGGGGTCGGCCATGGCAAACCTCCTGCGGGGGGACAACAGGGGATGTTATGGGCAGGAACCCCCCAGAGCCCCCAAACCACCCACCAACCTCGGTGACCCCTCTGTGCCTCAGTTTCCCCCACACATTACCTACAGGCAGAAGAGTCACCACTGCCACCACCCCCCTGCCAGGACCTGCAGCACCCCCACTCCACATCCCTCCATCCCATGTGTCCCCCCACAGCTTTGTCCCCCATGTCCCCCTCACTCATGTCCCTCCACCATGTGTGACCCCATTCTCCATGTCCCCTCGTCCTGTGCCCCCTCTGCCCCCCAGGTTAAAGAGTCCCTTGCCACCCGTGCCACCCCCCGGTGGGGCTGTGGCAGAGCAGGGACATCCCTACCCAACCCCGCCCTAAAAGCTGCCCAGTCATGGTGGGTGTCCTCAGCCCGGTGTCCCCACGCTGGCAGCAGGTGACACCCCGAGGGATGGCAGTGCCAGGGGCCCTGCCCCTTCACCCTGGAGCTTCAACCCCGAGGGGCTGCACCGGGTGGGAGGGTTGGGGGATTGTTCCCCAACACTCAGCCATGGGGGGGCTGCACCGCGGGGAGGAGGGGAGGGGGCTGCACCTGGGGGAGGCCCCCTGGCTGCCCCTGACCTGAGGTGGGGACACAGCGATGTCTCAGCACAGGGGTCACTCCCTCCGGGGGGCCCAGTGACCTCCAGTGCCACCCCCCAGCCCAGCCCATAACCTGTGAGGGGGGTCCTTCCCCGGGGGTGTCCCCACCCTCGGAGGGGGTGTCCCCGTTGGGGAGGGTCCCCTCACCTCGGGGGAAGCTGGGGAGGGGGGATTCTGAAGAGGATGGTCCCCATCCCTCGAGAGTGGAGGGATTCTGTAGGGGAGTGTCCTTCCCTCGGGGAGGGGGTGTCCCTGTCGGGGGGTGTCCTTCCCTCGGGGAGGGGGGGGCCACTGTTTGGAGGATCCCTTTCCCTCGGGGGGTTGTCTCTGCTGGGGGGGGGCCCTACCCTCGGAGGGGGTGTCTGTACTGAGGGGTGTCCGTGTCGGGGGTGCCCCTTTCCCTTGGGGGGTGGGTGTCCATCTCTGGGGGTGTCTCTCTCTCGGGGCGGGGGGGTCCCTTTCGGCGGTGGGCTCCCGATTCCGGGGCGATCCACCGGGGGCGGCGGGAGGGGATCCGCACCTGCGGGGACACGGGAGGGGACACAGGGCCCAGGGCCACCCCCGCCCTCCCCGGCCGCACTCACCGCCGCCGCTCCGCGCTCCGCTATGGCCGGGCCGGGCCCGCTCCCCGCTCCGGGCCGGGCCGCGGCTCCCAGCGCCGGGAGGGCCCCGCCGCGGCCCCCGCCGCCATCGGCCAGGGCAGCGGCCTGGGGGGCGGCCGGGGGGGCCCGGGGGGCTCCCAGCGAGGCTCGGCCGCCACAGCCCCGCGGAGCCGCCGCCGCCGCCGCCGCGCCCCGGCCGGGAAGTTGGAGGCGGCCCAGAAAGGGCCGGGACGGGGGCGGCGGCGGCGGCGGGCGGGGACAGGCACGGGGGGGACACGGGCACGGGAGGGGACAGCGGCATGGCGCGGATTGGGGGGGGACACAGACACGATCGGGGCGGGAAAAGGGGGAGGAGCACGGACAGGGCCGGGGGGCACGGACACGGGGGCACGGACGTGGTGGGGCGGGGGGGCACACGGACACGGGGGTGACACACAGCCACACTGGGTAACACCCCCCACCCCCGCCCGGGTATGGCTCCCCGCTTCCATTGATCTCCTCCTCCCCCCACCCTCCCTTTCCCGGAACTCTCACCCACCCGCTGGGGAAACTGAGGCACAGCGGATGCACCGGGCAGCTCCGTTCCCCCTCCCCGTCCCATCCTACCCCGGCCCGGGCCCGGGGTCGCTCCCCCCGGCTCCCAGGGATGCTTTCAAGAAAGGCCAGCAATGGTGCGGTTACAAACAGCGGGAATTTTATTTAAAAAAACAACCGTCACAACCGTTCACAGCGTTACAGGCAGGGAGGGGGGGGCGGGGGCGCGTTAAACAACCGGTTTTATTTTGGGGGGGGGGGGGGGGGGGGGAAGAAAGAATTCAGCACGCTACCGTTGAACTTGGTTTTAATGTTTCTCCACAAACGGTGAAAAATACTAAAGTACAGACAAGGAGGACTCATAATGTTGTGGCCAACATTATAAATATGGAATTATAAATTTAAAACATTTTTTTTCTGGTTTAAAAAATAAATCTGGTAGTAAATGCGGCTCTGGGGGGGCGGCGTTAGTAGGGCCGGTCTCGGCGATCCTGGCGGTGTTCGCCCCTGTGGGCCGGGGGGGGACAGGGGTCAGTCGTGGGGTCCAGGAGCCCCCCCAGCCCGGGGAGGGTCCTTAACCCCCCACCCAGACACCCTGCACCCCTTCACCCACCGCCCCCTCACCCTGCCAACCCCCCCATTCACCGCCTTGCTCCTCTACCCATTTGTCCCACCCCACTCACCCCCACCCTTTCCCCATCAGGGTCTCCTCCTCCCCAGTGTCCCCTTGTCCCCTCCCATCACTCTCTGCCCCGCCCTCCATCCATACTTGTCCATCTTTCCCGGCCCTCCGCGCCGTCCTCTGCCTCCTCCTCCCATCTGCTCCATGAGGGGTCCCGGGGGTCCCCCGGGGCCGCCTCCTCCTCCTCCTCTCCGGCCGCCTCCTCCGTAGCCACCTCGGTCCATGCCCCGGCCACCTCGGAATCCCCCTCGGTCTCCGCCGCGGCCGCCTCGGAACATCCCGCCGGGCCCCCCTCGGTCCATGAGGCCCCCGCCGCGCCCGCCTCGCATCCCCCCGGGGCCGCCCCGGCCGCGGTCACCGCCTGGGGAGGAGGAGGAGAGACCCTGGGAGTGACCCAAGAGAGCGCGTCCCGCTCCGGTGGCCCCCACCCCGCCATCCCAGCACATCCAGCTCTGGCAGGAGCAGCAGCACAAGGGCTGGGAGCTGCTGGGTACCCGAGGGGATTCAGGACTCATTAAGGTTGAAGCACTGCCCTGGGTAGTCGGGGGTGCTGCTGACAGTCCCCCCAAATCCAGGAAGCACAGCAGAAATGGTGATCCCACTCTCCACGTTGTGGCTCATGGAGGGATAAAGGCCTGGCAGCTCCTGGAGCTGGCCCAGCCATTCCCCAAGGAGACAGAGGCCAGGCTGAGGCGTCCCGTTGGGAAGTGGGGGCTGTGACCCCCCCAGACGTACCTGGAGGAGGGAAGGGGGGCGGGAGGAACCCCTCCGGTTTGGGTGCCTTGCACTGGTTGCACTCCGTTCTCCAGGCAAAGTTCTGGTTTCCACAGCCCCTGGGTACAAATTCCAGTTAGGCCAGAGTGGGACAGCATTCCAGCCAGGTGACATTGGGAAGCACAAGCACGAGCGGAGGGGACAAAAGGGCAGGAGCAAGGGCACAGCTCCCACAGGGGGTGGGTGTCTGGCTGCCCGCTCACCCACAGCCCCCAGCAGAGACCCCATCCCTCCCTCGGTGCCAGGTGGAAGCTGCCTCCTGGGAAGTGACTTTGGGGAAGGCCTGGTTACCCTGGCCAGCTGCTGGGATGCTGCCCCTTGGCACAGAGGGGTACTCACGGGTTGGGGCACTGCCAGTCCCCGGCGCGGTGCTGGACGCTCCCTCCGGACGGGTTTCCCCGGGATCCCCGCGGTCCCCTCGAGGAGAAGCCGCCCCTGTCTCCACCTCTTCCCCCCATCCGGCCCATGGGGCCGCTGGGCCCGCTGGGGCCCCCTGGGCCACCGGGTCCCCCTGGACCTGTGGGAAGGAGCCAGTTAGTGCTGGGAGCCACGGGAAGGGTGGGAAGCAGCTCAGGAGGGGCTGCACGGTACCTCCACGGAGGGGTGGGGGCATTCCCCGCTGCTCCCGGGGGGCAAGCCCGCCCCTCAGGCTGTTCATCGGGCCCTTCTTCCTTGCCAGGGTCACCTTCAGCTTGCTCCCCTGGAAATCCTTCCCTGGGAGGGACACAATGCCAGGAGCATCAGTGAATCAAGGTCCTGCTTCCCACACCTGGAATTTTAGGAATTCCACCCCCAAAGGTCCCCCAGCACTCACCATCAAACCATTCCACGGCTGTTTTGGCAGTGGACGGGTCATCGTAGGACACAGTAGCATCGCCCTTGGGCTTGCCCGTTTCCTTGTCGATGTAGAGGTTTATCATGGGCTGCCCCGTCCTCTTGTTCATCTAAGGGACAGTGGAATGTCACCCCAGTCCCGTGTCCCCACAGCCCAGCAGGGATTTACTCTGTTCTGCATTCCAGGAACTCCAGGACAGAAGAAAGGGGCCACAGGCCTACCATGGACAACAGCAACAGCCCAGACACCCCAAAAATGAAGGGACAGGCCCAAAACAGCACTGCCAGGACTCTCCCAGAGCCTGGACATGATGGGCCAGAAGGATGTGAGCAATGGGCAGGGAGGAGGAGGAGGAACAGGAGGAGGAAGAGGTGGGTGACCCTTTTCAGTGAGGTGTCACTGGTGTCCCCTCACCTTGACAACACCGCACTGTTTGAAGAAATCTGCCAGATCCTCCAGGGTCACATTATCATTGAGTCCCTGCACATAGACTGCAGTGCTGTCCGAGTCCTCCTCTGGGTCCATAGGGGGGCCTAGGAGACAATTCCCAGAGTCAGAGCAGGCAGAGGAAGGGCAGGGACACCCCAGGGCCGAGTTCTTTCCATCCTGTCATCCCCTCCACAGCTGCAGCTTCGCTCTGGCAGTGACAGGAAACCCCAGGCCCCCCTCCTCTCCCATCCCAGTGCCATGGCCAGACAGAGCCCACACCCACCCACGTGGGAAGAATCCCCAGGTTATTTCAGGACACATCCCAGAGGAAGGATGAGAAAGACCTTGGTGCCCCCTGGGCTCCCACACAAGGACATCCACCCCCCTTTTCCGATGCTGGAAGGCTGATGGAGAACTTCCAGACAAGCCTCTGTGACAGGAAGGGACAAGGCTCTGGGGGTGCTGCAGGCTCCCTGGAAGAGCTCCAGAGCAGCTCCCAATCCCCCTAATTCCTGCAGAGAAGGAACCACGTGTGGTTTTCCAGCTGTTTGGGAATGAAGAAATGATGGGAACAGGCGGAACAGCTGGAAGTGGCGCTGGGGTGACACTGCAGCCCTTGGAACAAGGACACAAACGTCTGCTCCACAACCCTGGGAGGGAATTTGGTGGAATTACCTAAATCCAGGTCGGGTCCTTCCTCCATGTGTCCTGCCAGGCGGGAGAGAAGCATAGGGAAGGCTGTTAGTGGGGGCCCTGCGGGCTGGAGAACCGACACACACAACACTAGCTACAACCTGCGCCGCACAAGCAGCGCCACTGCACCTTACTGGGCCATCAGGTGGCTCTTTTAGCACTTCTTCCAACCAAAAACCACTATTACACTGGTTTTAAGCATTTTTTTCCAACCAATAACCACTATTACACTGATTTTTTTTTTAGTAGCTTTCAAACCATTAACCACTATTACACTGATTTTTTTTCTTAGCAGGTTTCAAACCACTATTAACACTGATTTTTTAAAAGGTTTTACCAAGCCAATCAGTTTTTAAGTTCATTAATCAAAGTTACTTAATATATCTATATATATATTAAAAAAAAAAAGATTTATTACATCCAAAGCATTTCTTTTCCCCAAAATTACAGGAGTAGTTGCTCAACTCTTCCACTGTGTCCACACACCCCTGGGCATCGCCGGCAGTACCCATTACAGTCTGGTTGCACATTGTCATTTTTTTACAGTCTGGTTGCACATTGTCATTTTTTTAAACCACTTAAACGAATAAAAAAATTACACTTCGTGCTAAAAAAAAAAAACTGACTGCAATTTTTTTTTTTTTTTTTTTTTAACACTATCCATTGTAATGCTCAAAAACTTACCACCAGGCTTATTGAAGCCACCTCGCTCTCCAGCGCTGCTGGGGGGATAAACGAAGAAATGAAGGCCTTTCCCTTTACAAAGCCAGCACCGCTCTGAGCCTCTGCGGCTCACAGGGGAGAAGGGCACTGGCTAAACATCTCCAAACATCTCTCTGTCTCTGTCTCATCTCAGCACTAGGCCTTTCTTCAGGGCAGCTCGCTCAAATTTTCTTTACATATAAAGCAACCTTGGTGTGGTTTGAGGCACCGCTTTGCTGTCGGTGCCCTGGCATTACTCGGGTATCATCAGTGCAATACTTGGCTGAGAAATGGGGATGCTTGTAATCAAAGTGGGGTTTTTTTGTTGCTGTTGAAGAGCAATTTGGGGGTGTTTCGGTGGTCAACTCCCTCCCCTCGGTGTGTCCACCAAGGTGCACCCTCAGCCTGTGGCAGAGCGGGCCCGCGGGTCCCTGACATTTAACAGCGTAAAAGGAGACAAACCACACGCGAGACCTACAACACAAAGTTCAGCTGACATCACCCCTGAAACCCTCAGAATAAAGCCATACATTCAGGTCACTACTGAATTTAACAACTCTCTGGAGGGAGAACTTACAGAGTACAGCGGGGGCTCCAAGGCCAGGGGTGCAGCTTTGTGGACACACACACTTTTGGGCAGGTGCCAATGCAAACAGGGCCGCAGCTTTCACCAAAAGCTTTGGCTGAAGCATTCACAGCTAAAACTGCTTTGGAGCGTGGTGGTGAAGTAGGAAAATACCACCTTGAGAAAGGATTTGGGCTGCTTCTTGCTCTTTTTTTGGGTGAGCCAGCAAGCTGTTTGGAAGGAGCCGAGCGGAGGAGGGAGAGCACCGTGAATTTTTCTAGCAAGTATTGCACCTCTAATACTGGGAAAAAAAAAGTCAATACAGAATTTCGAGCTGTTGCATGCAGCTTTGCCTCCTCTCGTTAAAGTACACACCATTTACGTAATGTCTCTCTTTTTAAACATAAGATTTTTACACTTTTTTTTTTTCTTTAACGTTACACAATTCTAAAGTAGTAGTATACCCTCCTCTGGTTTTATTACCAAACAACAAGTATGCAGTTACCAAAGTTACAGAAGGATTCCGTTTATACAATCAATACATTGGGTTAAAAATATTCTATGTATTTTTTTCCTCTCCATATGGACACCGTGTCTAGTCCCACTTTTCATTATGCTGCCGGCTGAGTACTGAGTACGGGTACTTTTTAAGTATTGAGGTGTTTACAAGGCTCTCACTTTGTAACCTGTAGCATATAAATGCGACAAAGCATGTTAAAAAGTTTTCCATTTTCATAAAAATATCAAATCATCGAGGCAATGAAAAAGGGCACGTTAATAACATCGAGCTCCTTACCTGCTGGAGACACTGAAATCCATCACCACAGCATGCTAAGGTGGGCCGAGTTCCCCTACCTGCCCTGGGTGTCCCCTGAAGCCACCTGTTCTATGGACATCACAAACTCTACGTCCATAAGGCGGGGGGGGACCCTTTGTAAGGGTCTGGCCAGGTGGGAAATCGCTTGGGAGGCAAATTTGAGCTGGGATTAAGGTGTGAGATCAGAGACAGGTGACAAATCTTTGGCAATGAGAAGCTCGGAAGGGACTAGAAATTTGAAGATGTGATGATAGACATTTCAGGTGTCTACATCTACTTTCATCGTTAAGAGATCAATACAGCACGGCTGAAATCTTTATGCAGATCCCTGGAACTCTGTTCCACCCGAGCCAATTCCAAGCTGGATGTGTTCCCACACAAAACCAGCCTCTTCCATTCTTTCCTGGATTTCTCTGATAAAGATTTCATGCCACGTCAATGGGCTGCAACAGAGCTATGCAGAATGGGGCCATCCACTGCCAAACTGGGAGTGTCACCAGGCTGTGCCACGCGGGAGGAAGTGGCCTCTGGAGGACAGCTGCCATCACAGCCACCCTGCCAGCACCAGGGCAGGCACAGCATGTCCTGTGCCACACCTGGGGACACTCTGCATAGCTCTGAGCAACGGGCTGAGGGGATGGAACACACACAAAGCTGTGAATTCCCTCTCGGAGGAGCCTTTGGGATTAGTTCTCCTCCCCTGCCTCTATCAGAACCATCTCCACGGATGGGGACACACCTGAAGGCACAGGTGGCACCAAACCAGGCTGTGCCACCAGATGAAATGGCCAAACTGATTCAGAGCACCTGAATGCTCCAAGGGGGAGCAGGCCTGGGAGCCAAAGCACTTCCTGCTCTCTGTTCTCGGGCTCCTTCGTGCGCTCCAAGTGTTCCAGGCACTCTGAGCTCGCAGGCTCTGCGGGAGGAGGCTGACACAGGGCTCCTGCCCTGCCAAAATCCCTGCTCCTGAGGCCCAGGGAGCATCCCCTGGAGCTGGTGGAAGGTTTGTGTGTGTTCCACCCAGAGTTAAACCCCACAGAGGATTCCACCTCTGGGCGACCATGAAGGGAGCTGAAAGTGCCAGGGCCAGCATTACCCCAAATCTCCCCCTCCCTGGGGGCCCAACCAGCTGCAGGACAAAGCAACCATCCTGCTCCTATTTCCCTTAGGATAATGTTTCCATGGATGACAAGCAATGCTGCTACACAGAGATGTCCTCCATGGAAACACAGCTGGGAACGTCAACCTTTCAGTCCCTTCTTTTGAGTTTCAAATCCTATGGGTAAACCAGAATTAGAGAAAAGGAGAAAAGCTTTGCTCTTACCCCATTCCACCGCGTCCTCCTCCCCGCCCACCTCTGCTCATGCCTCCACGCTCATATCCCCCTCGTCCCCTGCCCCGGCTATCGGGGCCGCTCAGATTCCGGCTCTCTCCGGGGCCGGAGAAGCCTCCGGATTCCTGCCCGTACATGTTCATGCTGCTGGGATGGTCCTGGCGGAACGAGCCTGGGGAAGGGTGGAAACAGCTTAGGGAGAGGCAGCCCCTTCACCTGCCCTCAGCTCCAGCCACAACAGCAGCACTGGGGTGGTTTAGTTTGGGGAAATTGCTCTGGGAGCATTGATGGTAGCTGTTCCCCCAGCCATGTCCCCAAGTACCACATCCACATGTCCTTTACATCCCTTCAGGGATGGGGACTCCACCACTGCCCAGGGCCTGACCAACATGAAGAAATGTTCCCAATATCCAGCCTGACCCTCCCCTGGCACAGCCTGAGGCCATTTCCTCTTGTCCCATCTACTCCTGGGAGCAGAGCCAAACCCCTGTGGCTGACCCCTCCTGTCAAGGAGTTGTGCAGAGCCAGAAATTCCCCCTTTCCCCCTTTTCTCCAGGCTCAACTCCTCCCCACAAATATTTTGTGCCTCTGTGTTCCTATCCTTTGCCTGAGGAGATAATCCCAACCTACCACTGCCTCCAGAAATGACATTTTTCATCAAGGAAGGCCAAATCCCAGCTCTAACCCTCTCTCCTTTCAACCCAGCTTCGAGTTTAGATCCAAACTAAAGCCAGGGCTCCTTCCCAGGGGTCCCACTCACTCTGCTGGCCGTAGCTGCTGCTCTGCTGGCTGTACTGGCTGGGGGCCTGGCTGTAGGATCCAGTGGGAGGTGGGTAACTGGTGGGAGGCGGCTGCTGCCCGTAGCTGCTTTGCTGGCCATAACTGGTCTGCTGGCCATAGGAGCTCTGCTGCCCATAGCTGCTCTGCTGGGAGTAAGTGCTCTGATCGTAGCTGCTTGGCTGTGTGGAGGAATAGCTGGAAGAGAAAAGCGTTGGGAAAGGTGGGATGATGAGGCAATTCGCTGGCAGTGTGCATGGAGTGGCTCATGTTGGAAGGCAATGCAATTAGAGGCTGTATTTAGTGCTGTAAATCACTTTAAAAGCTGAAGTCATCCTATGGAGGCCAGTCTGAAGGGCTGTGAAAACAAAAACCATGTGGCTAATTCCCAGTTTATTCACACCTCTAGGAAAAGGCACAAGTGCCAGGGCAAAACTCAGTGGTAATGGAGATAACAGGCCCTGGATAAAAGAAGCTCCCATCATGCAGCTGAGGCTTTGAGAATTTCAAAGTGTGCATTTTAGAAGCCACATTAGACACCTGAGGGGAGAAGAGAGCTCCTGGCCAAGCTGAATGTGGAAGGAGGCAGTAAAAGGTCACCCAAGGAAAAGTCTTAAAATTAAAAAAAAAAAAAAAAAAGGCTTAACCCCACTTGTCATCATTTTCCTTCTCAGGTGTGCACATGCAGAAACACATCTACACTCTGAAACAGCCTCCCCATCCCCACCACAACAACTACAACAAGCACAGCTCCTCCTCCCAGGTCCCAAAGCTCCTTTTCAGTAACCACCCCCCAGGACAGGCCCTAACTGAGCAGTGCCAAGCATTACCTGGTGGGAGGGTAGGAGGGCGGAGCGGTGACAGGCTGCATGGGGTAGCTGGCAGGCACCTGGGGGTAGCTGTAGTTGCTCTGCCCGTAGCCCAGGCTGGGCTGGCTGTAGCCTGTCGTGCTGGACTGGGGCTGGCTGGTCTCTGCTGGTTTGCTGCCATCCTGGGGTCTGGGGAGAAATGTGGAACAACATTGGTGCCCAGCAGCAAGGGACTCAGATCCCCCCAGGATTGATGGTTGTGATCTCTTTTTTGGGGTAGCATTAAAGCTGGCCTTGATTGGTGACAGTAACTCTGGCAGTAGCCAATAAATACGTAATAAACACTTTCAGCACTCACTGCCTGGGTATTTGCACACTCCAAGAAAGGCCCAGGCAGTGCCCTGAACAGAGAGCACAGAACACCACAGCTCCTGTTCATCCTACAGCCATGGGGCTCAGACTTTGGAGCCAGCAAGGCTGCTCCTGCAGAGCCCTGGGAAAGCAGGAGCTGAAGCAGCCAGCAAGGCAGGCAGTGAAATCTCCTACTGTTTGGTTCAGAATCCAGCAGAGGATTGCCTCATGTACATTATCCCAATTACCCCATGGAAGAGAAAGGATGCTGGGACTGGGTGACCTTTAAAGGTCCCCTCCAACACAAACCACTCTGTGATTTTGTGTTTAGAATTAACTCTCAAGGCCTGAAAATTGAGAACCCCTTGCACATGATTCACACACCCCCTTCTGTTTGTCCCAAATTTTAAAAGCTGTGTGGATGTGGCACTTGGGGACAGGGCTAGTGGTAGCCCCAATGATCTCAGAGGGCTTTTCCAACTCAAAGGATTCTATGAGTCTTTAATTTCTATGTGTTTCTCAGAGTGAAGCAAAAAGAATGAAGTTGCTTTTGCTGTGGAAGCTGGGAAAAATGATTCACATCAGGATTCATCCTGCAAATTTACATTCCTTTAAAGTGTAACCTGTCAGAGCTGTGCCAGGCTCTGCCTTTCCTTCCCACAGTGCTTGCTACAGACACCAGGTATAGGAATAAATCAGCTTTCACTCACTTCCAAACAAGTTTCCATTATGTATTCTAAATTTTTCATATCCTCTGAGCAAACAATTCGACTCAATAGATGACAGGCAGCGCCCAGAGGGGTGAGATTTAGAGGAAATGTTTTGCAGCCTGTGCATCCACCCCAGCATCCTGCCTGACCCCGTGACTGGGGAGCAGACAGGACTCAGTTCTGTGCTGTACCCTAAGAGCTGAGAGCCTGATTTGGCTCCCTGGTCCCGCAGGAACCGCGCTGACTCACCGTGCTGGAGCACAGCCCTCCCACAGCCGCGGCAGGGCAGCGGGGGCACGGCAACAGGAGGGGAGGAGGGGCTGCCACAGCCCTGGGAAACGGGGGCGCTGGGGGAGAAAGGGGAGGAGGAGGAGGAACTAGAGATGAAGGAGAAGGAGGAACAAGAGGGGGAGGAGAATGAGAGAAGGAGGAGGAAGAGGAGGAGAAGGAGGAAAAAGAGGAGTAATGGGAGATGGAGAAGGAAGAGAGGGATGAGGAGGAGTAGGAGGAACAAGAGGGGGAGGAAAAGGAGAACAAGCAGGAGGAAGAGAAGGAGAAAGAGGAGGAGGATGAGGAGGGGTGGAGGAGAAGGATGAGGAGGAGGAAGAACAGACAGAGGAGAAGGAGGAAGAGACAGGGGAAAAGAAGGCAAGGAAGGAGAAGGAGGAAGGAGGAGAAGGAAGAAGAGGAGAGGGAGGAGGAGGATAATGATGGTGATGAGGAGGAGGAGGATGGTGATGGTGATGAGGAGGATGATGGTGATGAGGAGGAGGATGGTGATGAGGAGGAGGAGGATGGTGATGAGGAGGATGATGGTGATGATGAGGATGATGGTGATGAGGAGGAGGCAGTACCTGGCGGGAGCGGACGGGGCCGGCTGCTGCCCGTAGGCCGGGTACGCGGGCTGGGTGCCGTACGCGGACGGGGCTGCGTACGAGGTCTGGCTGCTGGTCACCGTGGCCGTGCTGCTGTCGTAGGCGGCCGTGCCATAGCCCTGCACGGGCTGGCTGTAGGCAGGGGGGGCAGTCGGGGCACTGTAACCTGCAACACAGCACAGCTCAGCCTCACAGCTCCACCCTACAGCCCAGCCCCACAGCACCACCCCACAGCTCAAGCCCACAACAGCTCCACAGCCCAGTCCCACAACTCCACTGGAACCACAGAATTCCAGGATGGGTTGGGCTGGAAGAGAGCTTAAGGCTCATGTCTCTCCACTCCCCTGCCATGGGACACCTTCCAGTGTCACAGGTTGCTCCAAGCCCTGTTCAACCTGGCCTTGGACACTTCCAGGCATGCAGGGGCAGCCACAGGTTCTCTGTGTCACCTCCCTCACCTCAGTTTCCCAGTATCCCATCTAACCCTGCTCTCTGTCCATATGAAGCCATTCCCCCTCACTCATCCTGTCCCTCCAGACCCTTGTCCCAAGTCCCTCTCCAGCTTTCCCAAGCTCTGGTCCTTGTGGTGTTCCTGGGACTCAACACAAAGACACACAAAGTTTTAATCATCAATTACCTCACCCTGCCCCTTTGCATTTTCACAGAACCCTCTCACCTTGGGAAGCCTCAGCCTCCAGTCCCTCAGCATCCCAAAATCCCATTCCCAGGAGCTTTCTGGAAGCCACCCTTGGACCAGCACCCAGGATTGTTTACAGCAACCAGAGCTCAGGCAGGGCAAGCTGAGACATGGAGCATCTCCTCAACAAAGGCAGGGTAACAAACCCCCCTGAGCTCCAAAGTAAAAGAAATCCAACTGATTTAGCAAGTACAGTCCCACCCTTTTAGCTTTTCTGAAAAATAAAAGCAAGAAACCTGGCCTGGGAAGTCTTTCAGAGGCATTTCTGAAGGCTTATTTTAAATCAGTAAAGCTGGAAACAAAAGAAAAGCACTTTCCATTTGCTTTCACATGAGAAAAAGGTCAAAAGAGACACATCAGGCAGCTCCTGATGTTTTATGTACCTTCCCTTTTTCTCAGAATTTCAGCATGGTTTAGGGGAAAAGCTGAAAGCTCAGAGAGTTCCTTTTCAACAGTTTTACAATATCCAAGACCCCAGAACAGGTCCTGTATAATTTAGTGGCATTTGCCTAGTCACAAAAGTGAACTGGTATTAACACACTGGGTTTTTGCTCCTAACAACCTTTCTAGCAAGTTTTCAAATTGAGAATATGAGACCTAGATGGAAAAACAGCAATAAAAATGTTGCTAAGCAAATCTGATTTAAAAAAATAAAAAATAAAAAAGGGCAAATAGAGCAGCCAGATGCTCTCACGGCTGGGATCAGTGAAGGCAACAGCTTCTCCATCATTTCTGATTCTTAATAAACATGGGAGGCTTGTGACACACTTTTCCTTTAGGCAAATTGAGCTGCAGCATTTTATTCCAATTCCCTCATTTGCAAAGCAAACAGCACTTCCAGCAGAACACTGTGTGCCTCCACAGGCACTGCCACAGCTCCTGCTGCTGCCACCACACCAGGGCCCTTCCCAGTGGGCAGGAAAAGGGAATGGGAGCAGGGCAGGAGGTCTGCACACCAAATTCTCTAAAAACACCCCCAATGTTCAGCTTTCTAGTGACCCTCAGGATCCTGATGAACACACAAGGCCAGCCTGGACTCACTGCCCACTCCTCCCTCTTCCTCCCTGCCCCCCAGCCCATCCCCATCCCAGGGCTGCCAACCTGGGAATGGAAATTGGAAACACTTGTAGGAATCACTAGAAAATCACTTTTCATGGTCAATATTCCTGTCTGCTGTTCTCTGAAAAGTGTGGCTGAGAAGGGTGAAGGAGATGATGCCCAATGGGAGGATTTTTGGACAAATTTGAGCAGCCCAAACATTTAAATGTGAGGCTAGACAGCAATTCCACAGGGAGCACCAATCCCAGGAGTTAAATAAACCCTTATTTTAACTGGCCCAAGCCTGACCACACACTAAAAAAGGCTAAGTACAGGCTGCAGCCCCTGTGCTGCAGCCACAGCCCTGCCCTGGGCTGTTCCCCTTGGATTTGGAGCCCCAGGGTGCTCCTCCCACAGCTGAGCCCCCTTCCCCAGTGCTGTTACTGGGAGCAAAAAGCTTTGCTGGCTCTGCACAGGCAGCAGGATAAAAGGGAGGAGAGGAAAAAAAAATAGAAAAAAGATGCTGAATTTTAAAGCTTCAGCTCTAGATGGAGCATTTCCCTCGTGAAAGAGTGTGCACAGCAGGAAGGGTTTGTCCCAAAGGAAAGGCAGTGATTTCCCATCCCACTGGTCTAAATCACAAATCAAGCCCAGATCAGACACTCTGGGAACCCTCAAGAGCTGTTTTGAGGGTGGCATTCGTGTTACATCACTTCTCTCTCCTCCCCTCCCAGCTAGGAAAAGTTGACAGCAGAAAAGCTGGTGAAAGAAAAAGATAACAGAAGGAATAAGAACCTGCCTAAAGTGCCTAAATTACCCCAGAAGGCTCCAAACAAACCCCTCACTGAAGCCCAGGTATCCTCCAGGTGCTGGAGAAGCTTGCAGGATTTGATCATCAGAGGATATCAACTGGAGAAGGCTGGATTCAGAGAGATTTCTTCTTTCCAGAGAGATTTATTCAGGAAGAGAGCTGATTGCTGCTTGGCTTGTGTATATCCCACCAGTGAGGGGCTGCAGAAGGGGTGCAGAACTGCCCCTCTGTTTGGGGATATTTTGGGGTTGTTATGGCAGCTGTGAGTGTGTTCATTAATTCCAAACCATGAGAAATATCAATATCCACACCCCAAATTTCCCAGGTAAAGGGAAGCAGGGGCTGGCTGGTTTTAGAGAGCAATTCCCACTTCCAAGAGAGCCACACCTGGACACAGAAATGCTCTTTATTTACTCCAGTAATTCCTGCTAACACCCTGCAGTGATTAACGAGCCACAGGTCTGAGGGTGCCCAGTGAACCTGAAACTGAGGCAGCTGCTCCCAAATCCTTTTTTTCTCTGGAACAAAGTGACTGGGTGGCTCCAAGACACCTTTTCCTACAGCCCCAGGGAGGGAAGTGGGGTGGGAACTCTTTCCTGGGGTGTCCTGGAGCCAGGGTAAGGTGGGAAAACAGAGTGCTAGGAATGAAAAATCCATCCCTGCCATTCCCACCCATCCTGAGAGGCTGCATCCACACAGACCTTGGATTTCCTTGACCTCAACAACACCTTACCCAAACCCCAGGCTGCTGAGGCAAAAAAAAAAAAAAATCATTTTGCTTTAAGGAACTGCAGTACAAAAAGGTGATTCTTAGGAAAACAGGATTCAACTGTAAGAACTGCACGTCTCTCAGGGCATGACAGTGTCTGGCCCAGGGGTTTATTGAGCATGAAAGGCAGGGAGGAGGAGGAGGAGGAGGAGGAGGAGAGAAAGGGGCTGCAGTCTCCTTTCCGCAGCTCTGCCTCCTCAAGGAGAGGCAGGTGGAGGAAGGATAAATCCAAGCTGGCTCCATGCCCAGAGCTGCCACAGCCCTGCTCTGTGGGCTGATAGGATCTTTTGCTTGACCACTTTTTAAGTTGGTGGCTTGTTCATGGATGAAAAGAAAATGAAGCCTACAAAAAAAAATAAAAGTGCAGCTGTGCAGAAAAAAACCCTGATATTATTATTATTATTATTCCTTCAGCAAATCTCCTCTTAAGGGAGAAGGAAACACATAAACAGAGCAGTTTCCTGTGACCCCTGCAGGACTGGAGTCCACAGGAGTCACAGGGACATAAATATTTCTCAGAAAGGAATTTTGGAAGTTCACAAATCCTTTTTTGCTGCCAACTTTTGTCTAGGTAGTCTTAAAAGAAAGGAAAAGCCTTTTAGATAACCCCCACTGACACTGGCAAATGGAAATGGATCTCATGAGCAGGAATTTTCCTGATCCACAGTAAATATTTTAGTTTTGGTTAATATTTTCTCTCCAACTCCTCCCCTGAAAAATTCCTCCACAGGCAGATATCCCAGTGCCCTGGTATTCCCTTGCTTTGGGAAGTGTTTAACTCCAACTACAAAATGTTTATAATGTCTCTCCCAGGAATCTGCAGGACACGGCACCCAAGGAATCACAGGGAGGAAAATCTGATTTCTAAACTTCCTGAATATTCAGCCCAAACACACATTAAATAAACATGAATACACATGAATTAAACATTGTCTCAACAGTTTCAAACATTAAGACACTCGTCTGGAGGAAATTCCAGCTCCAAGAACACGCTGGGAGAGTTTATGGAGCATTAATGACAAAGTATCTGCTCTGGAAATCCAAAACCACCACGGGGCATGCAAAGGTGGAGGGCAGGATGTTGCTTATCCTTTAGGAAATGGGGGCACAACGGGGTTGGAGTCACCTAGAAGGTCTTTTAGGATGGTCAGGATTTTTTTATCCATGCAGATGGCACTTAGGAGAGTTTGGCAAAGAGCACTGCAGCCTTGCAAATCCCTGCTCACTGCCTGTGTGAGCTCTGCCACTTGAGAGTTTTGGCACTAAAACCAAGTGACACCTCAAGGGTTCCTACCTAAAGGGGACCTCAAGTTCTGACAGGTTGAGACAGAATTTTCCATGCAAGAATGAGCAGGATAGTCCAACCTGGACTGGCTCCTTCCACTGTGGGAAGCACAAGATGAGGAGAAGGCACAGGATCAGAACAGGCACATGTCACTGCCAGTGACAGGACTGGCAGGGAAGGAAAGGGCTCAGGAGCAGCTTGGTTCCTTTTCTCTGAGCACAGAACGTCCTCCTTGGTCCCACAGCACCCAAAGCCTGCCCTGAAAACTCAACAGTGCATTTATTCCTGGTTATGCATGGCTGTCACAGCCCTGGAGGTGTCCAAGGCCAGGCTGGATGAGGCTTGGAGCAATAGTGGATAGGGACAGTGGAAGGTGTCCCTGCCCACGGCAGGGGGGAATGGGATGAGCTTCAAGGTCTCTCCCAGCCAAAACCATTCCATGAAGGACCTGGAGCTGCTGGAGCCAGACCAGAGGAGGCCATGGAGGGCTGGGCCCCTCTGCTCTGGAGCCAGGCTGGGAGAGCTGGGGGTGCTCACCTGGAGAAGAGAAGGCTCCAGGGAGAGCTCAGAGCTCCTTTCAGGACCTAAAGGGGCTCCAGGAGAGCTGGAGAGGGACTGGGGACAAGGGATGGAGGGACAGGACACAGGGAATGGCTTCACTGCCAGAGGGCAGGGCTGGATGGGATATTGGGAAGGAATTGTTCCCTGGGAGCGAGGTCACACGTGTCACCCAGAGCTGCGGCTGCCCCATCCCTGCAAGTGTCCGAGTTTGCCCAGGGTTTGCAGCAACCTGCAAGGTGTCCCTGCCCATGCCAGGGGCTGGCCTAGGTGATGTGAAGGCCTTTCCCCAGCCCAGCAGGGCCCTCACCTGTGGGGGGCTGCCCGTAGGATGTGGCGTAGGCCGTCTGCCCGTACGTGGCCGTGGTCTGCGGCTGTGTGTAGCTGACGTCAGTGGGCTGCCCGTAGGTCCCGTAGCTCTGCTGCCCGTAGGTCTGCTCCAAAAGGACACAGATTCAATCCATGAGCACAAGTGACCCCCAGGAATTGCAGCTGCTGAGCACTCTCAAAGCCAAGGCTGCTGTGAAAGTTTAGGTGCCGCGGGAAATTCCGGGTCAGCTCTGCAAGGAGGTTATGGAGTGGTTTTTCCCTGCCAAGACTGAAGGAACAGGCTCTTGACATTGTCACCACACACCTCTGCTCTGTGGAAAGCAAACAGGAAAGCTCCCAGCTCCTCACAGCTACCAGCAGCACTCACAGGCACCATCCCAGGGTTAACCTGGAATATGGGAATGGGAGTGCTCCCAGGGCAGAACTGCATGAAGGAAAAGTCACTTCAGTGTCAAACTGCTTTGGTGTTGGCTAAAAGAAACGTGTGGAAGATTTCAATTCAATTATTTGGAGTATTTGTCATGCCCATCAGCCATTAATTTGAAAAATGGGAGTTGGTGCAGGCATGAAAGATGGGATCCATGGGGACACCCAAAGTATCCCAGCGGTGCTGCTCCCATTCCGGTGCCTATGTGTTCAGTGAGGGATCAGCTCTCACCTCACCCATTCCCTGATTTTGTTTCCAAATCCAGCTGGAAAATCACTGAGGAAAGGAGAGGAGCAGCTGTGCCCAGCAGTGTCACCAGCTGCCCAAGCCATGCCCTACCAGCTCATGCTCCAGGCACCAGCAAGCTTCCAACAGCTCCTGGCTCAGGATAAAACTCTGGATACAGCTCAAGGAGTGACATGGAGACAGCTTTGACATCCAGATTCTGAAAGAATTCAGATTTCTGGAGAGCCTGGACTTTTTTGGATATTCAGCCTTCCTGAACCAGGAGCAGGAAAGCTTTGACCATGTGAACACATCCCTGTCCCTGGAAGTTCCCTCCACAAGAGGCAGGGAATGCTGCAAACTTACCATGGGCACATGCCTACAGCTGAGTTTAGCTGGTTAGGGGTTTAATTAGCTGGTTAGGTATTTAATTAGCTGGTTAGGTGTTTAATTAGCTGGTTTTAGTTGCTGAGGCCTCCTGTTCCTACCCTTGTCATCCTGCTCCCACCTTTCACCTCACCTACAACTGGGAGCAGCTCTCCCAGTCGTTGTCTCCAAAGACTTTTATTTTAAATAAGTCACCATCACCTTCCTTTCAGCCCACACTGAGCCTGTCTTCCTCCTCTTGGGAAGGAAAATTAAGCCTACAGCACTTTTTGAGGACAAGAATTTACCTTTGGAAACATACTTGGAGTTTGCAGACAAATGTGGTTGTAGTAACTTGGATTCTAAAGGTTAAAAATAAGCATTAAGTTAATCTCTTATTCTCATCATTATTTTGCAGTCCAGCCAACTGAGAGTATGAACAGTTATAGCAATAAAAACTGATTCCCTCCTCCTCCTCTGTCCAATTCTGCCATGTCCCAAAGGCAGATTTGGGAATTCTGGCATCTCCCCAAAATCCCCCCCATTTTCCCCCAGTTTTTTTCTCTCCTACACCTCTGATTACAACACCCGCCAACACAGCAGTGTCAACATACACACAGAATTTGGTTTTTATGGGATCAGCATTGAATAAATTAACAAAAAAAGGGGGATTCTTGAGGTTATTTCCACTTTTAAAAAGCACTTTGGGCTGGGGGAGGAAGCTCCAAGACAACTTTTAACCGCGGATTTTGCCGCTGCCGCTCGGAGTTTGTCCCGGCTGCGTGTTTTCCTGGAAACTGAGCAATTCCTGGTGATTGAGCAGGAATTCCACCCCCTCCCCACGTTTTACCTGGGTGGTCTGTGCATATCCTTGGGCTGGCTGAGGTGCATAGGCGCTGTAGCTGTGGAATGAATGTAAAGACATTTATAATCTTGCCCCAAATCTGCATCACCAGACAAATTTTCAAGCAGCCCACTGGTGCAATTCTATGAGAATTCTGAAATGAAATGAGTTGAAATTCTATGGGAATACAAAGCTGCAGGAAAACCCTCAGGATTTCCAAACATACCTGAGTTAAGCCCAAACCATAATTATGATTTACTTTCATTACATCTTTTTAAAACAGGGAGGATAAGCTACTTACCCCTGCTGAGCTGCAGCTTGGCTATAGGTACTGTAGTCTAAAAGAAAAGGAGAAAAAGAACAAAAACATTGATAAAGACTTAACAAAATTAAAGAATCCAAGAGCACAGCAGCTGGAATTTCCTCCTGCAGCTCACTATAAACCACTGGAATTCCAGTTTCCCAAGGGTGGAAGGTAAATGCACATTTTCAGTCCTTTTTTTTGAGGGGAACAAAACCTCTCTTCCCCTCATTGTTCCTGCTGTTTGCAGCAGCCACTTTGATCTCAAATGACCCCGCTTCAATTTAACTGCCACCTTGGATGGATCCCAGGGGGCTGGCAGGGGGGGATTTGGGTTGGAACAAAGGAAAAACAAGGATTTGAGCCTTACAAACCCCCCAGCCTGCTTTGAAGGGGCTGGGCTGGAAGGTTTCACCACCTTCACTCTTTCCCTTCCAAGGGCACAAATGGATGGCTGGAAAGCCACTTGTCCCCCTGAAGGGCTGGAGCTGGGAAGCTGGAAGTGATTCCCTCCCCAAATCCTCAATCCATGGCAGCACACTGACTGGGAGGAGAACCAAAATCTTGAAAATCCAAGCAGCAAAGCCTGTGCTGAACTGATTTGCTGGCAGAGATGGAAAATGAATCCACATGGCAATTAGGAGGCTAAATTTGAAACTACTGCAGCTCCCAGTTCCCTCACAGCTCTAGCTGCCATCCCAGGGTCTGGAGCAGGGATGAATTCATCATTCCCAGCAGACCTGGCCAGAGATCCCAGCTCTCCCAGAACCACAGAAGTCCTGAGATCAGCAATGAGCCCAGAACTTCCTGGTTGAGACCACAGCACTGGAGCCAGAGGCAGGAGATGGATCAGTGGAGCTGTTCCCAGACATCCCTGTGTGGGAAGAGCTTCCAGTGCTCCCATCACCATCACACCTCGGTAGAAATTCATGTTTATCCCAGAATCATGGAATACCATGAGGTAGGAGAGACCCACATGGATCAAGTTCAACTCCTGCACTGGAGAATTTGAGGAAGAAATTGCCCAGCTTTAATGTCATCATCCCACCATTCCCAAGGTGATGGAGCCCCAGGAACTACTTGGAAAACATCCACTACAACCTCATGCTCCTCAGCCTGTGCATCCATCCCTGCCAAGCCTTTCCTCCTCACCCTCCAGGTGCACTCCCAGCTCCCTGAGCAGGAGCAGAGCCCCTGGATCCGTGCTGAAGGCAGGAATTCCTGGGAGTTATTAATTCCTTTGACCTTGCCCAGAGCACATCACACTGAGAAAGAAGAGCTCTTCAAACACTTCCCCACTCCTGGGACACAAGGCACATGTTGTTAAAACTCCTCTGGCATCATTCCCACTTCCCTCTCAGGTTGGCACATGAAATATTGGAACATTTTCCTTGTCCAGTTCAGGGTTCTGTTTTGGTTTTTTTTTTTAAATTCACTTTACACGTGGTTCTGCTAAATCCTGAGTGTTAATTAATGCCTTGTCCCCCTCATCCAGCTTCCCTTTCCTATCACCTCCTCATCCCACTGCACTCTTTTCCCTGCTCACCCTCCAGCCACCAAAAGCTCATTTAATTTTCCATTTTCAGCCTCCTTTTGGCCTCGAGCTCCACACAGGGGCACCAATTAACCCCTCTCCTCACAGCCCTCCCCCAGTCCCACCTAAACCCAACATTTCTCCCTTTGTAGGACTGAATTCCAGGTGTGGAATTTGCAGTTTGCCTGTGGTGATGCCTCTCTTTTAATTTGCTGGGATTTAGAGGCATATAGAACATTAATAAAAAATAATATTATGGTTCATTTAGTTAAACCCATCTCCTGGCTTTTATTTCCAGGGGGAAATTAATCTTCATCCTTTTATTTCACGAGGCTCAGGAGCACACCAGAGGCTGAAAATAGCAGCTCCCAGGAGGAACAATTCCATGAATTAAGGGAAAACACAGCTGTGGTTTTAACCCCCATTTTGACAATTCCGTTGGCAGATGTGCCTTTACTGACTTTTCTTTTTCAAGCTCTCCAAGGTGCTCTTGGTGATATTCCCTCACACTCCACTGCCTGGGACATTTTCCTTTCTGGAAAAAAAGGAAAATCCTCCTTCTTCAAGGAGAGTCAGATCTTGGGCTGCTGGGCTTTGAAGTACTTTGAAGGTGATGTTGCCACAGTTGGGAACTCTGAGTTTCCAATTATTTGTATCAAGCTGGCGCCCACGTGGAAAAACATTTCATTCAAATAAATCTGGAGCCACGGGGATGATGGAACAGCTTACTTCCCTGCGGGGAAAAGCTGGGAGAGAAGGCTCCAAGGAGACCCCTTCCAGGGCCCAAAGGGGCTCAGGAGAGCTGGAGAGGGACTGGGGACAAGGGCTGGAGGGACAGGACACAGGGAATGGCTTCCCACTGCCAGAGGGCAGGGCTGGATGGGATATGGGGAAGGAATTCTGGCTGTGAGGCGCTAAAGAATATCCCAGAGGATGCTCCATCCCTGGAAGCGTCCAGGGCCAGGCTGGAGGGGCTTGGAGCACCCGGGAAAGGGGCAGGTGTCCCTGGCTAAGGGATGAGCTTTACGGTCCCTTCCCACCGAAAGCATTCCACGATCCCGAATCTGCACCAAAACCCGCCCTTAGGAGCTCCGGGAGGGCCGAAAGCGCGGAGAGAGCCCAGGCTCGGTGCTTCGCTCCTGGGAGAGCGAAGTTCCGAGAATCCCGCGGGGCCGCAGCCCCGAGGGCCGCAGTTGAAGCGCAGACACTGAGGGGAAACACCCGCGGCCGCAGCGGGCGGCGCGGGGGCACACGGGCGAGACGGGCCCTGCACGGCCCGACCCCAGCGGCCCCCGGGCGCGGCGCTACGGGCCGGCGCCTCCGTCCCGCCGCCTCTCCGGCCATCCCGTGGCGGGGACGGTGGCGCTGCCGGGGGTCCGGTCCCGTCCCGTCTCGCACCCCGCCCCGCGGCCCCGCTCACCCGTCGACGCCATTTTCTCGCCTTCCTCCTCCGCGCTGCCCGCCCGGCCCCGCCCCGCGCCGCGCATGCGCCGCCGGGCCGCGCCGCGCGCACCACCCCAAGGCCGGGGGGGACCGGCGGGAAAACGCGCTCCGGGAGCTCGGCCTGTCCCGCTCCTCCGCTCGCCTGCCGGTTTCACCGTCCGCGGAGAACCGGGACGGCCCCGCGGGCAGCGGCCGCCTCTCCGGAGCGCGTTTCTGCGGCCTCGCTGGGCGCTTTGCCCCCCCGCCGGGTGGTGGAATGGTACGGCCCGCGGCCGTTAGGGACCGTCGCGCAAGAGGCGCTGGGGCCGCGAGGCGGAGCGGTGGGCGCGGCGGGGGCGTGACGTCATGACCGGCGTAGTGATGTCATTGCGGCGTAACGGACGGTGCGGGGCCGATGTGACGTCACACACCGTGCCCGGCGGCACGCGGCGTGCCCTGGGTGTCACGCGGTCGCCCGATGGCGCCTCCTGGCACATGAGGTCACTAGCTAGCAAGTGACCATGGGCTGTATGTGACGTCAGCAGGTGTCACAGGTCACGTGCCAAGAAGTGTCGCCGCCGGTGCTGGCTGGGTTCCCGTGCTGTGCCTGGCACTACACGCTGTCCCCGTGGTGAGCACGGCGGCGTGACCGTGCCGTGTCGCTGTGACGTCAACCACCACGCTGCCGGCGGCGCGTGCCGTGAGGGCACGGGAGGGGGGGTAGGGACAGCGTGTCCTGCCTGTCCCAGGGGTGACACTGCATGGAATGGTGTCACATCCTGGGTGGGTGTCCCATGGCACAGCCATGTGTCCCCTGGGTGTCCCTGAATGTCATCCCATCCCATCCCCATCTCATCCCATCCCATCCCCATCTCATCCCATCCCATCCCATCCCCCTGCCCCCATAGGTGCCCGCGTCCCCTGGGAGGTCCCTGGTACACCAAGCGACACCACAGGACACGGATTTGGGGACATTTAATGACCTCGCGGGTCCCAAAGCAGCGAAGCGTGTGGCGCAGCGGGGTCCCCACCCGGGGGGGGTCCCCTCCTCCAGCCCCCCCAATCCCCCACCCCCAGCCTGGGGTGCCCGATGGGGATGGGACGAGCCAAAATCCATCCCCTCGGAGCTGCACCTTGGAGAGGGAGGGGACAGCAATGGGGTTGGGGACACCCCTCGCCCTGCCGGGGGCTCAAGCAGCGGCGATGGGGGCGAAGCGGGGGGGGCGGTGCCACCAGTAGCACCAAGAGGGGGACGGGGGGTGACCCCATCCTGCTCCCCAGGGTGGCACGGCGGGGGTGACCCGGGTGACGCCCCCGGTTCTGTCACGGCTCTGGGCGGGCCCGGCGGGGCGCGGTGACGATGCGGTAGGGGGGCTGGCCACTGCCACGCTTGCCACGGGGCACCCCGGGGGTCGCCGTGCTGGTGGCACCGCTGCCCGAGCCGGGCTCTGGCTCTGCGGGAAGAGAGGAAAAGCGATGTCAGGATATCATCCTCCCCCTCCAAAATCCCCGAATCAGCGTTGGGGGCTGTGGGTGTTCTGCCCCACAGAATGGGGGTCGTTGCCCCCCTGTGGCTCTGGGTGTCCCCAAGGGTTGGAGGAGCCGAGGACCCCCCAGCTGGCACCCCTGCCTGGCACCCCCGGTTGGAACCCTGTGGAAAAGCACAGCTGGAATGGGGAGGGGGAGGGGGAATGAGGGTTGGGGCACCCCCTATGCCCCGTTGGGCATCCTGGCACAGGGGGATTGGCACTGCAGAATCCCTTGGGACAACGAGAGCTCTGGGAGCTGCTTCAGTCTGAGAGGGTCCCCATGGTCTCCCTTGGCTTGAGGGGTTTCCATGGTCTCCCTTCTCCAAGGATTTCCCTGAGCCCTGGGGAGCTCCAGGGCTCCCCTTGGCCCAAGAGAGGCTCTGTGGTTGCCTCTTGCAATCCAAAAGGGGCTCCATGGTCTACCCTGGTTCCAGAGGGGCTTTGGAATTTCCCTTGGCCTTGGGGGGCCTCCACGGGTCCCCTTGATCCAAGAGGGGTCTCCATGGGCTCCTTTGGAGTGAGGGTCTCTCCATGGTCTCCCTTAAACCTTGGGGAACCCCAGAGCTTCCCTTGGCCCACAACGATCTCCATGGTCGCTTCTCAATCCTGGAGGATTTCCATGGTTGCCCCTTTCAATTCAAGAGGTTCTCCATGGTTGTGTGGCCAAATCCACGAGGATTTCCATGGTTGCCCCTCTCAACTCAAGAGGTTCTCCATGGTTGTGTGGCCAAATCCACGAGGATTTCCATGGTTGCTCCTCTCAATCCAAGAGGTTCTCCATGGTTGTGTGGCTAAATCATGGTTGCCCCTCTCAATCCAAACAGGTCTCCAGGCTGTGTCATGGCCCCGGAGCTCTGCAGTGCCCGTTCCCGGGGCTCTGTTCCCCGTGCTCCAGGCCCGCTCCCGGGGGTGCCGCGGCGCTCCAGGCTCATGCGGGGCGGGATGGAGGGCGGTTACCTGGCCAGATGATGGCTTCCAGCAAGGTGACCCTTCTAGCCAGGACCTCCAGCCGGGCCTGCTGCCGCAGGAGGGTTTGGAAGCTACTGGCCTGGGGGAGAGGGAGAGAGCAGAGCAGAGCAGAGCGCGTTGGCCCTGCGGCGGGCACGGCACGGGGACACGGGGTGGGGACATGAGGTGGGGACACAGCATGGCAGGGGTGGCACAGCATGGCAGGGGTGCAGCCCCAGCGGGATGGGGGTGCCGGGGCACGAGGAGGGGGTGCCAGGTCTCCTAGGAGGGTCTCAGAGGGGTGCCAGGGGCTCCCCCATCCCTGCGGGTCCATGGGGACAGGGGGGTCCCTTGTGCTGGCCCTGTGGCTTGATGTCCCTGACCTGGGGGTGCTCCCTCTGCCACCCCCCAGCACGCTGAGCCCCCTGACATTTGGGGGGACATGCCCACAATCTGTCTGGGGAACACTGGTGTCCCCAGCTGGGAGTGCTCCTTCTGCCACCCCCAGCACACTGAGCTCTCCAAAACGTGGGGCGACATGTCCCCAACCTTCTCAGAGGGCCACTAGCTTGTCCTCAACACCGAGATTGTCACAGGTGTTCCTGCCCGAGGTGGGCAGTGCCTCAGGGGGCTCTGGGATGCTCAGCTGGGGGTGAGGATGGGGGGACCCTGGTGGCCCTTCCTTTTAGTGGCCCCCAGTGCTGGCCACGATGCCACCATGTGGGTGATGACATCGTGCACGGCTGATGTCATGATGGCCGAGAGCCACCGTGATGTCATGGGGGCCTGGTGACCTCCCAGCATGTCACCTGGAGGGGGTCACCCTGCTGTCCCTGTCCCCCCATGGCATGAGGAGGGGCTGCCAAGGGTCCCCTCCCTGCAGCTCCATGACATCAGTGACCCAAGAGCCACCGTGACATCATGGGGACCTGGTGACCTGCTGCTGGGGGTCACCCCGGGGGTCCCCGTCCCCCTACTCACCGTAGAGCCCAATCATTGTTTCCAAGATTAAAACCCTCTCCGCTAAAATCTTCAGCGCCTCGCGGAGCTGGTGCAAACCCTCCCCCTGGGGAAGAGAGGGACGGGGTCAGGGGGAGCTGCACCCCAAATGGCCCCAGGCCACCCCCGTGGGGGGGACACGGAGGGGACAGGAGGACCCCCCGACTCACCAGGACGGCAGGGGAAGGAGTGGGGGTACCCCGGGGGGTCTGAGCCCACTCTGTGCCCCACCACCCTGTTCAGGTGACATTGGCACTGGGCACAGCCAGGGACTCCCAGTGCCACTGCTGGGGCGCTGGGCAGAGCTGGGGACACCCAGGACATCACTGGGGGGACATGGATGAGGTGTGGGGCACATTGGGCATTACTGGGCACCCTCTGCCATCATCGGGGTCCCAGGGACGAGATGCACAGGACAGCAGGGAGGGTGTCGGGGTCCTCCGGTGCCCATCACCCCCAGCCAGCCCCTGTTAGTTCTGTGTTCCCCTCCCGTCCCCGGTGTCCCCGGTGTCCCCGGTGCCACTTACCCACGTGCCCCTCTCGCCCGGCTCACCCCGGGGGCCCGGCTCGCCCTGAAACACAGAGAGGAGAGGGCCTGGCAGCGGGGGGCACGGGGGGCTGTGCCCGGGGGGGGCCGCCCCACCCACGTACCTGAGCCCCGTCCTGCCCGCGGCTGCCCGGGTGGCCCTGGGGACCCTGCGGGGGGACAGAGGCCATCAGCACCCTGGGGGCACGGCCAGAGCCCCGCCAAGGGAGGTGCTGGCACACCCCATGGCTGAGACCCCACAGACCCCCCAAACCCCCCCATCACTGCACACCACACCCCCCAACCCCTCCATGACCACACTCCCCATTCCCCAACCCAAAACCTCCAAACCCACCCATGGTTTTGAACCAGACCCCCCATGGCCACACGTGCCCACACACCAGATCCCTCAAACTCAGCCTCAGCTCCCCCACATCTCCCTCCAGCCCTGAACCCCATCCCCTAAACATCCCCGTGGTCCCCAGCCCCATTCTGGGGGTGGCTTTGGAGCGGGGTACGATCCTGGGGACACTGCCCACATCCACACCCCATGGTGGGGTCCCAGTCCCTGTCCCTACAGGGAGACCCTGAGGACACGGCTTGGGGTCACCCAGGAGAGCAGAGCTGGCCACCAAACCACTTCCCTGCGTTGTCACCCCACCCTGACACGGCCACCACAGGGGACACCAGCAGCTGCCCGGGTGGCCCTGGGGACCCTACGAGAGACAGAGTCTGTCAGAACCCCCGGGGGGCACGACTGACACCCCCAGCTCCTGTCACCGTGCAGAGCTGGGGGGACTCACCCTGTCCCCCTTCTCCCCGGGGGGCCCGGCAGCTCCGGGTGCTCCTGCTCTGCCCTGTGCGGGGACAAGGTGGGGACATCAGCCCTGGGGGGACACGGGGGCTCAGCCCTCCCCGTGTCCCTCACCCCAGCACTTACATCGGGTCCTGGGGGGCCGGGGGGACCAGTGGGACCTGGGGGGCCAGGGGGACCTGCAAGGAGAGGGGACACAGCTCAGCCCCGTGTTGGGGCACCCAGAAGCATTGAAGGGTGACAAAGGAAAGGGGGACACCCTCACCCATTGGCCCCACGGGTCCGGGGGGTCCCATGGGACCCACGATGCTCCTGGTGGCTTCGGTGAAGGTGTTGGAGAGGACAGAGTCCCCTGGGGGGAGAATGGAGGGGGATGTTTGGGGCCAGGCCCCCCATGGCATCACCTGGGGATACAGGGGGAGCACATTCCCCTCCCCTGCTCTCCCCCGTGTCTTGTCCCTGTCACCCCAATGACGGCGGGAGGTCCCCAGCTCTTCCCAGTGCCCCACACCTCATTGCTGGGACCCCAATGTTGGTAGAGGGTCCCCTGCAGTGCTCACTGCCCCCCAACTCATGCCTGGAATGCTGGTGATGTCAGGGGTGCCCGGCTGTGCCCAGTGCCCCACATCTCATCCCTGGGATCCCAGTGATGGCCCGGGGGTCCCCAGTGCTGCCCAGTGCCCCACATCTCACCCCTGGGACCCCAGTGACGGCCTGGGGGTTCTCACATCACTCCCAGCCCAGGTGATGCTCAGAACCCCCACCCTAGCTCCGCCCCCGCCCAGCCCCCACCCAGTGCCGTTCTTGGGGTCACACTGGGAGGGGACCCCCCAGCCCAGCCCCCCTTACTGGGCTCAGCCAGTCGGGGAATCGCCGGCCCCACAGGGGCAGGGGGGCCCGGGGGGCCGGGGGGCCCGGGTAACCCCTTCTCTCCGGGGAGCCCCCTGGCTCCATCCCGGCCGGGTGGTCCTGGGGGGCCGGGGGGACCTGCAGGGAGGAAGAGGAGGGTGAAGACTGGGAATTGCCCAAAGCTGTGCAGCGCTGGAGCCCTTCTGAGCCCACCAGGAAAGGGGGGGCTCGGCTGGGCCAGGCACCAGGCTGGGGTCCCCCCACACTGTCCCCTCTTACCTGGTGGCCCTACTGGACCCTTCACTCCAGGAATTCCCGAGGGTCCCCGTCCTCCCACGTCGCCCTTGGGGCCGGGGGGGCCCCTCCAGCCGGATCTCCCTGCGGCAGAGCAGCACCCTGAGGGGGGACCCCGGGGACAGCCCCACCCACACCCGGTCCCCAGCACAAGCCACCCCCTCAGTGCTGGCCTGTCCCCGCGGGTGGCTCAGTGTCACAGCTGGGGACAGCTGGGGTGGGACAGCCCTGTTTTCCCCCAAAATGAGGGGTCCTGCACCCCCAAATATTGACAACACCCAGGTACGTTCCCAGCCCTGTGGGTACTGCCAGGTGGCACTGTCACTGTCACTGTCACCTTGCCTTACCGTCATCCCCAGGGCTCCCGCGGGCGGCCGGGGACCCCCAGAGCTGCCCGGCCTCGGGACCCCTGCCCGGGGTGCTGCCTTTGGCTGCTGCTGGGGTGGGGGGCTCGGCCGCTGCCAGCCGGGCCACCTGGCAAAGACACAGCAGGGGTGGGTGACAGCAGTGGGCACGAGGTGACCCCCAGGGCTCTAGTGCCCCTCGGGGGGTGCAGGGGGAGGTGGCCAGACCCCAAACTGGGACTTGCCTGCGCCTCGAGGGTGGCGAGCCGGGCTGTCAGCTCCCCGACACGGCTGCAGTTCAGGCACCCTGCGGGGGGAAATCGGGGGTACAGGCGGTGGGGCGAGGGGCACCCAGCCCTGTGTGCCCACCCCAGCGGGTTTTTGGGGAGGGACCCACCTGAGAAGGCCGTGGGGTGCAGGGGGGGCCGGCGCAGGGCGGTGCTGGGGCGCCCGGGGCCCCGCAGGGTGAGCAAGGTGTGAGCCTCTGCCGAGGAAAGGGGGTTCAGCACGGGGGGACCCCCCTGTGGGGCATCGCCTCCTGTGGGAGACCTTCCTGTTGTACTTCCCTCCAACATTTTTGGGGGGTGCAGGGCTCCATCCCTGCTCTGGGTGAGCCTTAGACCCCCAACCCCACAACCCTGAGTGAGGATCCCCCAAACCCACCCACGGGTTGAACCAGACCCCCCAAAACTCTCCATGAGCAGGAACCAGATCCCCCAAACCACAACCCTCCAAACCCACCCACGGTCCTTAACCAGACCCCCCAAATCTCCCCATGATCACCCCCACAATCTCAGCCCCAAACTCAGCCCCAGCACCCCCAATTCCCCCCCCTCCCCCAGCCCTGAACCCCATCTCCCCAAACACCCCCTGGCCCAAAGCCCCATTCTGGGGGTGGCTTTGGAGCGGGGGACACAATCCTGGGGACACTGCCCACATCCACACCCCAGGGTGGGGTCCCAGTCCCTGTTCCCACAGAGGGACCCTGAGGACACGGCTTGGGGCCACCCAGCGCGGCAGGAAAGGGGTGTCTGGAGCAGAGGTGGCCCCCGAGCCCCCCCACGCTGTCACCCCACCCCGGCACGGCCACCGCCGTGCTGCAGGGGACAGCCCTAAGTGGGGCCAGATGTGGGGCAGGCGGCCAAGCACGCAGGGGGGAGGAGGAGGAGGAGGAGGAGGAGGAGAAAGAGGAGGAGGAAGAACCCCCCGCCGCCCCCAGCGCTGCTCCCACCCAGCTGCCTGCGGATCCCCCGGGTCACCCGCTGCCCTGCAGACCCTCGGTGCCACCCCAGGGTGTCCCCACCCCTGGGTGTCCCTACTCCGGGTGCCACCCGCTGCCCTCACAGCCCCGGATCCCACGGAACTGGAGCCAGGCTGGGACCCGCAGTGAGGTCCTGGGGGAGAGGGAGGAGGAAGAGGAGGATGTGGTGACAATGGGGACAAAGACCCCCTGTCAGGAGCTGGCAGCACTCGTCCCCCCACGCATGGCACAGCCTCACACTCATTCATCCACTGCCCACCCCAACACAGCCACGTGTGGGTGGGGGGCTGCACCCCCCATGGGCACTGCCATGCCAAGGAATGTCTGTCTGTCCATCCACCCACACCCAATCCCTCGGCTGTTTCCATTCCCCATGCCAGGCACAGCCATTGCCCCCCCACTTCCATCCATATGGCTGTCCATCCACTGCCCCACCCACCCGGACCTCTCTCCATCCCTCTGGACACAGGGGCAGTCCCTCACCCACCCAGGGAGTTCTGTCCAGCCACCTGTCCAATCATCTGTCCATCCATGGGCACAGACAGACATTTATACACAGCAACATCCACACACTTGCTCACCCATGGGAGAATCCTTCCATCTGTCCATCCATCCTTTCATCCATCATCCATCATCCATCCATCCATCCATCATCCATCCATCCATCATCCATCCATCCGTCCATCCATCATCCATCCATCCATCCATCATCCATCCATCCATCATCCATCCATCCGTCCATCCATCATCCATCCATCCATCCATCATCCATCCATCATCCATCCATCATCCATCCATCCATCCATCCATCCATCATCCATCCATCATCCATCCATCATCCATCCGTCCATCCATCCATCCATCCATCCACCCATCCATCCATCATCCATCCATCCGTCCATCCATCATCCATCCATCCATCCATCATCCATCCATCATCCATCCATCATCCATCCATCCATCCATCCATCCATCATCCATCCATCATCCATCCATCATCCATCCGTCCATCCATCCATCCATCCATCCACCCATCCATCCATCATCCATCCATCCATCCATCATCCATCATCCACCCATCATCCATCCATCATCCATCATCCACCCATCATCCATCCATCCATCCACCCATCCATCATCCATCCATCCACCCATCCATCCATCCATCCATCCATCCATCCATCATCCATCCATCCACCCATCCATCATCCATCCATCCATCCATCCACCCATCATCCATCCATCATCCATCCATCCATCATCCATCCATCCACCCATCCATCCATCCATCCATCCATCCATCATCCATCCATCCATCCATCCATCCATCATCCATCCATCCATCCATCCATCCATCCATCATCCATCCATCCATCATCCATCCATCATCCATCCATCCATCCATCCATCCATCATCCATCCATCCATCCATCCACCCATCCATCCATCCATCCATCCATCCCTCATCCATCATCCACCCATCATCCATCCATTCATCCATCATCCATCCATCCATCATCCATCATCCATCCATCCATCATCCATCCATCCATCATCCATCCATCCATCATCCATTCATCCATCATCCATCCATCCATCATCCATCATCCACCCATCCATCATCCATCCATAGGTCCTTCTCTTCACCCATATCCAGTGACACTGCCATCCATGTCCCACAGCCCCTGGTGCCACCTCCCCACCCTGCACAGAACCCCCACCCACACCAGCTTCCACCTTCCTCGCAGTTGGCTCCGGTGTGTCCGGGGCAGCAGCGCCATTCCAGCGCCGTCAGTGTCCTATAGGTCACTCTGTAGAGGGGCCGGATCACGGCGCGGTAGCTGTGGCACAGAGGGGCAGCGCTCAGACCCGTCCTGGGACCATCCCGGGTGTCCCTGCTCCCTGGTGGCCCTGGTGGCCCTGCTCACCTGCCCCCGCTGCAGGCCAGGGGCCAGCGGCAGCCCTGGAACACCCTCTGCAGGAAGGTCCCGTTCTGGACGTGGCATGACACCGTCCGTGTCACCGTGTAGGAGCACCAGTTGCTGGAAGGGAAACCACCGATGTCACCAGCTCTTCTGCAGGGACACCATGGGGGTACTGCCACCCAAATTGTCACCCTTGGAGATGCCCATGCCAGTTTTTGGGGTGCCTGTGGGGAGCCTTGCTCTGACACGTGGGGGGAGCTGGGGCCCCACATTCCTGCTGCATTCCCGGCATGGCGCTGGCGCCCGGCTGGCCTGGAGCGGGGCCCGGAGCCCCCCCGCACCCCCAGCCCACCCCACACAAAGGCTCCTTTCTTCTGCCCCACATGCCAGGCTCTGCCCACCCCCTCCCCGGGCACCCCAGCCTCAGTTTCCCCGGGCAGGGGAGGACACACCAGCGCCGTGTCCCCGTCCCCGCGGCGAGAAGGACTCGCCGTGCCCTCGGCAGTCCAAACTCAAAGGCTGCACAATTTGTGTCAAAAAATGAGCTTTTCGGGATCGCTGCAGCGCTGCGAGGAGGGAGGCGGTGGCAGCAGGGACAAGCGGGCGCCGCGGGGGGACAATTGTCTGGGAGGTGCCGGAGGCGGGGGGGGACAGCCGGGTGGCACAGGGCTTTCCGGCTGGGCAGAGTCCCAGGCGGGCACCGTGCCAGGGCTATGGAAGCACGGAGCCCGCCGGGGCTGTCGCCACGCTCCCGCTGCCACCCTGCCATACCAAGGGGGTCCCGGGTGGCATCGTTCCCCGCGGAGGGGCATCCAGCTCCTGGGCGGTGCCAGCTCCAGCTGTGGAAATGTCTGTTGGGATGGGATGGGATGGGGATGCGTCCCGGCTCATTTCCCAAGGGGAATGCCCTCCCAGGAGCGGGGCAGGAGCTGGCAGGCTTTGGCATGTGAGTGCCCGCGTGGCCTGGCGTGACCCTGGCCCACCCGGCACCGCACTGGCACCGAGGGGGTCCGGGCTCTCCTGCTAGGGCTTGTGCCCACCTGGGGCAAAGCCCACGCCTGGTTTGGCTCCGGATCCCACTCCCATTCCCAAAATCAGCCGCTTGGCTTTGTGCCCTCGACTTGGGCACGTGGGATCCCAGCGATGCATCAGGGAAGGATGGGATAGGATGGCGGGGGATGGGGTGGGGGCTCGTGGGTGCTGGCCTGGGGGGTCCCGGGGGGACACGGCAGGGTTGTGCCAAGGCGCCGGGGGCTTCCTGGGCTTGGCCGGGAAGGGAAGGGGAAATGAGGCGGCTTCTGCCCGTCGCCTCACCGAGCCGAGCGGAACCGGGAGGTCCCGGCAATCCGGTGCCGGAGACACGGCCAGAGCCAAAGGGTTTCCTGTAAACAACCCCCCCCCTCGCCGGCACCCCCCTGCCACTGCGGCGGGACAGGGACCACAGCCCCCCACAGCACCCCCAGACCCCCGGGCTGGGCCACCTCCGAGGGACGGGCAGGACCCTGGGGCTGGGGATGTTCACTCTTCGCCAACCCCAGCACTCCCAGTATGCCCAGCACTCCCAGTATGCCCAGCACTCCCAGTAGTCCCAGCATGCCAAGGCAGCCCCAGTATCCCAATATGCCCAGGCAGCCCCAGTAGCCTCAGCATGTCCCTGTATGCCCAGGCAGTCCCAGGAGTCTCAGCAGCCCCAGTAGTGCCAGTATGCCCAGCAGCCCCAACAGTCCATCCCAGTAGCCTCGGTAGCCCCAGTAAGCACAGAACCCCAACAGCCCCAGCCGCAGTAGCCCGAGCTACTCCCAGCACCCTGCTAAGCCTGCTAGCTCTGATACCCCCAGGAAGTCCAGCTTGGCTCAGTAACCCCCCAGGAAGTCCTGCTGGCCCCAGAAACACCCAGCCCCAGCAAGTCCAGCTAGCTCCAGTATCTCCCACTACCCCCAGCCTTCCCCACCCCAGCAGCCCCTCCCTCCCTGGAGTACCCACCAGCCGGAGACCCCCGGTCCATGGTGCCCCCACGCCTGGTACAGAGCCCCCCAGCACCTACAGAACCCCGCGCCTGATGCTCCCTACACCCGATGTCCCCATGCCTGTTACCTTGGACCCCTGGCAAAGATCCCCGGTGTCTCCCAGGTGCCCACATCCCTGCGTCCCTGGTGTCACCCGTGCCCGGATCTCCCGGGTCCCTGATGCCTCTGTTGCCAAGTACTCGGTACTCGCAGCTGCCCGTGCCTGCCTGGTGCCCCCGGTACCCAGAGTCCCCGGTAGCCCCAGCAGGCGATGCCCGGTACCCGGTGCCCGCATCCCCGCGTTCCCGGTGCCGGTACCTGCGGGCGGAGGGCGGCAGCAGGGCCGGGCTCCAGGCAGCGGCGGGCAGCGGCAGCAGCAGGCAGAGGGACAGGCAGAGCCCCAGGGCTGCGGGCAGGGCCGGGCGGCGGCAGCACCCCCAGCCCCCGGCCATGCCGCTCCGCGGGGCTCGGCGCTGCCCGGCCACCGGCACCGGCACCGAGCGGGCGGCGGGGGAGGAGGAAGGAGGAGGAAGGAGGAGGGATGATGGAGGAGGAGGGATGGAGGAGGGACCCCCCGCCTCCCCCCGCGCCTGCTCCCCCTCCTTCCGCCCCGCCGGCACAGGGGTCCGGCTGGCGGGGCGGACACGGGGTGCGGGGGCAATTTGAGGGGGCTGGGGGGACAAACCAGCCCGGAGAGGGGGAAAGGAGGGCTGGAACGGGGGGCTGGGGCGTGGTGGGGAGCCGGGGAAAGCTCAGCGCGGGGAGTGGGCGCAATGTGGGGCTGGGCCCGACTGCGGGACACCGGTCCCCGTGAGAGCGATTGGGTAGCGGTGTGAGCGTGTGCGGGACCCTGCGTGTCCATCCCTGTGCGTGCGCGTGGATTTACACCTCCGTGTGCACACAAAATTCGCATCTACCCATTGCTTGGCACACTTTTACACACACAGAATCCACATGTGTGTGCCCGTGGATCCACACACGCGTGTGCACACCCAGGTGTGTTCCTGCCTGCGTGTGTGTGCACGGCCCGGGCGTGTGCTCCCCCACCCACGCACCCTCCTGTCTGCCTGCCTGCCTCTGTCTGTCCGTCTGTCTGTCTGTCTGTCTCCTGCTGTTCTTCCAGCTGCCTCTGCCATGTGTGTGTGCGTGTGTGTGGTCCCCTTGTCGGGGCGTGCAAGGCGACCGTGTGTGTGCGCGTGTGTGTGTGTGTGCGCGCATGGGTGTGCGCGGGTGGTCCCGCCCGGGGGCCCTACAGACAGCCTGTGTGTCTGTCTGTCTGTCTGGGGACACATCCCTGCAGTGGCAGCACCCCCGGGACCCCCCACGGTGTCCTCTGTGGGGTGTGGGTGGGGTCTCCCCAGCACATCCGCCCAGCCTGCCCCAGTGGTGGCGACACAGCAGGACCCCGCGCTGGAGTGCTCCCCCCAGGGACCCCCACCCATGGGTGTCCCTTGACGTCCCCTCACCCCTCCGGCCCCCCCGGGTGTCCTTGAGGCGGGGCCCACGTGCTGTTTACCCTGGTGGGTGCAGCAGGAGCCGAAGGTCACCCACGCTCCTGCTCAGACTAAACACGGCTGTGGCGGCGCCCTGGGTGGGGGGGGCCGTGGGTGGGGACAGGGGTTTTGCACCGGGTGATTCACACGTGTCCCCACACAGATGTAGGGCTCAGCCTCAGCTGCGCAGGATCTGGTCCCCAAGGCCCTAAATGACAGCCACCCGGCCCTAGGGTCCCCTGCTGTGTTCACTGCCTGTCTGATGGCTTGAGCCCCTTTGGGGCTCCTTGTGGGGGTCTTCAGGTCCCTGTGCCATGGCCCTGTCCCATCCCCGTGTTCCCATCACAGCTTCATGTCCCCTTATGAGATCTCAGCTCCATGTCCCTGCTCTAGCTCCAGGTCCCCATGCCATGTCCCTGCCCCGGGTTTATGTCCCCATGGCATGACCCAGCCCTGTCCCCATGCTGTGTCCCCACCCCAACTCCAGGTCCTTATGCCATGGCCCATTTGCAGATCGCTGCCCAGTCTCCATGTCCCCATCCCATCCCCATGTCCCCGTGCCATGTCCCTGCCCGGTGCCCTGCCCGTGGGGTGCCAGTCCCGCCTGAGACCCGAGCACAGCTCATTGCACCGATTGTCCGTGCGGGCTGGCAGGGAGCGAGTCCCCCAACGTGGGGACAGCAAGGGGGACGGGTGGATGTCCCCATGCCCGACCCCGCTGTCCCCGGGCTGCCATGTCACGTGCCCGAAGCCACCAGGTGGCACTGCGAGGCCACCACGGCCCTCGCTGCCCGGCCCCCAACCCAACCCTAACCCAACCTTAACCCTTGTCCCCAAATCTGTCCCTCTATGAGCACAGCCATAGTGACAACTCCCCCATCCCCTGCTCTGTCCCCAAAACTGCCCCTCCATAGGCACAACCAGAGTGACAACTCTCCTGTCCCTAGATCTGTCCCCAAATGCCTCTCCATGGGTATGATCCCAGTCAATTTCCCCGTCCTCAAATCTGTCCTGCCATGGGCACAGCCATGACAACTCCCGTCCCCAGATCTGTCCCTTTGCAGGCAGAGCCACGAGCCCTTGGGCTGAAGGTGACAGATACTCGTGTGCCTTTGTGGCTCAGGGCCTCCTGGCACCTCCTGTGCCTCAGTTTCCCCACAAGGCTGTGGGAAATACCTGTCCTAAGAGGGGACAAAGCGTTCCCCCAAGCAGGGTGGTACGGGCGGGGGACAATCCCCCATGGTGTGTGTGTCCCCAGTAGGGGTGCCTGGCCCCAGTGCAGGTACCCAGTCCCCAGTGTGTGTCCAGTCATGCTGGGTGTCCCTGGTCCTGGTGTGTGTCCCCAGTGTGGCTGCCCATACCCAGCACAGGTCCCGGGTGCAGATCCCCAGTCCCCTACATGTTCCAAGACTGTCCCCTACATGTTCCAAGAGTGTCCCCACAGTGCCCAGTGAATGTCCCCGGTGTGTCCCCAGTGTGTGTGCCCGATCCCAGTACGGGTTCCCGGTGCAGATACCCGGTCCCAGTCCAAGTCGCTGTTGCAGACACCCCAACCCCCGTGCATGTTCCCCGGTCCCCGTGGGTGTCCCCGGTGCGTGTCCCTGCTTTCCAGACCATGACCCCGCTCCCGATGCGCGCCTCCGGTGCCGATGCCCGGCTCTCCGTGCGTATCGGTGATCCCGGTGCCGATGCCCGGTTGCCCGTGCGTTCTCCCGATCCCGGTGCCGATGCCCGGCTCTCCGTGCACAGTCCCGATCCCGCTGCCGATGCCCGGTTGCCCGTGCGTACTCCCGATCCCGGTGCAGATGCCCGCTCCCCCGTGCGTGCCCCCGCTCCCCGGCGCGCGTTCCCGGCGCGCGTTCCCGGCTTGGGTGCCCGCGCCGTGCGCGCCGCCGGTGCCGGTGTCGGTGGCTGCCTGGCGCTGGCTGAGCGCTGCCGCCGCCCGGCCCCGCGCCCGCCGCCACCGCTGCTCCCGGTGCGGCTGCGGGTCCCGGTGCAGCTGCGGCCGCCGGAGGTAACGGCGCGGGGGCCGCGGCTCGGGGCGGCGGCGGCCATGGCGGGCAGGGGGGAGGCTCGGGGGGCGGCGGGACCGGGCACCGGCGGGCTGGGGGATGCCGTACATCGCGGGGGACCGGGCACCGGGGTGGGGAGACGAGGCACCGGGGGGGGGCTGGGGCTGCCGTGCCTCGGGGGAACCGTGAGCCTGAGGGATGGGGGCTGCTGTGCATCGGGGGGGACCGTGCGCCGGGGGGGCACACAACAGGCACCGAGCGGGGAGAGCCTGCCGTGCTCGGGGATACCGAGAGCCGGGGGGGCCGTGCGCCGGCGGCCTGGGGGCTGCCGGGCATCGTGGGGGACCGGCCACCGGCGGGGGACCCTGCACCGGGGGGCTGCCGTGGGGGGAGGGACGACACCGTGCACGGGGGCCAGGCCTGGTCTTTCAACCCCCCCTTCACCGAGAGCAGCCGGGCCCCGGTTTGGGGGGGCTGTTGGCCCCGGGGATCGCGCGGTCGTGGGGGGGCTCGGGGCTGTGGGCTGGGGTGAGGCCCCCCCTCCGCGGTGCTCGGGGTCACGGCGGGCGCGGGGCTGGGCGCTCACGCGTGTTTTGGGGTGCGCGGTGCGTGTGTGCCGAGCCGAGCCGAGCCGGAGCGTGTGGCCGTGCGTGTGTCCAGGGGGGTTGCTGTGCTGCCGTGGCTCCCCGTGTCTGTCCCGCTGTCTGTCCGTGTCACCGGCTGTGCGTGTGCCAACGCGTGTGCCCGTGTCTCTCCGTGTCAGTGTGTCTGTGTGTGCCCAGCCCTGGCTGTCCTTCTGTCTGCCGCCTGTTTGTGCAGCGAACATCCCCTTGCCCGGGCCCCCCGCCCGCCGCCGTGGGGCTGGAGGCTGCCGTGGGTGGGATCGGGGCCGGCCGGGAGCGGGGGGCCGGGATCACCCCCAGCCCGATGCCTGCAGTGCAGATCATAAATCAGCGGCGGCTGGAGCGGGATCCAGGGCCCGCCAGCTCCCCGGCACCCAAAGCACCGGCGCGGGGAGCGATGAGGCTTCCCGGGCTCGTGGGACCCCCAGCAGCCCCCCAGGGCCGTCAGCAGGGTGGCCTGTCCCCCCCTGTCCCCGTTGTCATGCTGGAGGCCAGCAGCCGGCCGGGGCTGGCAAGCAGCCCGCGCTGCCAGGGCTGCGGGCACCGCGGCGTCGCTGCCCGCCGGCTCAGGGGCGATGAGGACGGTCCCCCCGCTGCCACCCGCCCGGCGGCACCCGGAGTGACCCGCGCTGTGGCCCTGTTTTGCAGGTGACACCCCCCTCACTTGCCGCCAGTGACGTGCTGGGCGGCGGGGACAGCCGTGGAGCCAGCGAGGACGTAGGCTGAGCAGCAGGACACGAGGAGGAAGAGGAGGAGTGGGTGTCAGGGGGACAGCACCGTGGCTGCGTGTCCCCATCACCGTTCACAAACACCGCCATCCCTGAGCCGACGCAGCCTGCGAGGTCCTGGTTGCTTTTTGGAGCCTGAGCCCTGCCAGCACCGCGGGGAGGAGGAAGAGCCGGGGAAGACGTGCCGGGTGATGGATGGCCCCAGCCCCGCGCGGCGGCCTCGGGGGAGCGGGACCGGGTGTCTCGGGGACCTCGGGGACCTGGCTGGCAGCACCCGCCTCTGCAGAGCCCCAGAGCGCCTGCTCCGCTGAGCTCCGGAGCCCGCAGCCGGCGGCAGCCGCCGGGAGGATTTGGAGGGGCCCCGGGTGACCCCCGCGCCCCCGTGCCGGGGGATGGTGCGGGGCTGAGCCGTCGTCCCCCGGGCATGGCACGGCAGGGCTCGGGGGCCATGCTGGCCTCGGGGGGCCTGGGGTTCCCCCCCCAAAACCTGGCCCGCGTGGTGGTGTGGGAGTGGCTGAACGAGCACGGGCGCTGGCGGCCCTACTCGGCCGCCGTGTGCCACCACATCGAGAACGTGCTGAAGGAGGATGCCCGTGGCAGCGTGGTGCTGGGACAGGTCGATGTCCAGCTGGCACCCTACGTCATCGACCTCCAGTCCATGCATCAGTTCCGGCAGGACACGGGTAAGGGGTTGGCATCGAGCCAGGAACATCCAGCCACCCTTCCATCCTTCCATCTGTCCGTCCATCCGTCCATGCAGCCAGTCATCCACACAGCCATCACTCCCCCTCTCTGTCCTTCCATCCATCCATCCATCCATCCATCCATCCATCCATCCATCCATCCATCCATCATTCCACCCACTGGTACATCCCTCCCTCCCTCCCTTTCACTGTCCTTCCATCTTGCCATATTTCCACCCATCCTTCCATCTTTCCCTCCTTCCTTCCATCTTCCCATCCATCCCTTCATCCCTCCCCTGTCCCTGTGTGTATTTGTCTGTCTGTCTGTTGTTCCATTCATCCACGAATCGGTGACTGCATGTCTGTTTGTCTGTCAGTCCATCCATCCATCCATCCATCCATCCATCCATCCATCCATCCATCTTTCCCTTTTCCCTCGCTCCTTCCCTGACAGTGTATCTCTACTTATTCATCCATCATTTAATTCCTTCCTTCCTTCCCTTAGACAGACTCACTCGTCTGTCCCTTCATTCCTGTATCCCTCCATCCCTCCCTCCATCCCTCCATCTGTCCATCCATCTGTTCCCTCTCTCCTCCCCTCACTCTCCAGGGCTCGAGTCCTCCCATGGGCCCCTCCAGGCTCCTCCAGCCCTTTCCTTTCCCATCCACCACGGACCCCCATCCCAGAGGGACATGTCCCCACGTCCCTCCATGCCCTCTCCCCTCCGTGGGGTGTTGTGGTGTGTCCCATTATCCCACTGTCCCCTCATCTTCCCCTCCAAGCTGCTCCATCCCCAAGGAAGTGGGGAGGCCCCAGCTTGGACACTGGGAGCAGTGCTGGGCACTGGGATGGTTGCAGCTGTGCTGGTTGGTGCTGCAGCAGCACATCCAGGCCACGTATCCTGTGGGAAGTCAGAGCTGGTCCCACACTGGGACCAAGCCCAGACCCCATTAGAGGCGTCCCCGTCACGGTGTGACCCATTAAAGCAGCACGTGCCGCTGTGCTGTGGGGGGATGCGCTGTCCTGGCAGCATTCCTGCCCATCCCTGCATCCCTACCCAGGGCAGGATCAGCTCCAGGCCAGGCAGAGCAGGCAGGGGACCTGCCACATGTCAGGTGACACCCTCTGGACTTGCCTGGGGACACCCCACAGCAGGACCCCCATGGTTGTGCCACCTCAACCCGGCCCCAGTCCTAATTCCCAGTGATGCCAAATGATCACGAGTGTGGATGTGGCTCCTGCCATGGGCTGGGGACTGAGATGGGGACCAAAGCAGGGACCTGCCACCTGCCTCTGCCATCCAGCCTGGCTCTGAATCCATCTCCAGGCAATCACGGACTTGGCAAAGGGCAGCTTGGCACCTGCAGCCCTGAGTCAGCGAGGACGCCGGCACGACCCGGAGGGTCTGCGCTGACTCAGAGCTGCGGGAGCCACCGGGACACCCTGGCTGTCCCCATGCCACCTCCTGCCAGCTTTGGCCAAGACCCATCCTCTGACAGCAGCTGGCATCACATCCCATGGCCACAGTGCTGGGTGTTCCTCGGGATGTATCCGTGGTGGGGCCATGAATGGATTTGGGGTGACAAAACAAACTCTTCCTGGGAGGTCCCCAGGTACCACAGTCCCTGTCCCAGCAGGACATGGGGACAAGGACGTGAGAGAGGACCTCAGTGTGCCCAGGCGTGTCATGGCAGGGGGCTTAGCCATTGTCCTCAGCACTGTGGCCTCGGTGTGCCCCATCCCTGTATCCATCTCTATCCATCATCTCTTCCCACGGTGAAGCTCAGGGTTTGGAAGCTCATGGTGCTTGGGGACAAGAGGGTCCCCTGAGCTGAGGGTGCTCCTGGTGCCTGCTGTGACATGAGGACACAGGGAAGGTTGGCACGAGGTTGGGGGCTCAGGGGGCTTGGCCCATGCAGTGCCTGGGGACAGAGAAACCCAGTGACAGAGCGAAATGAGGTGACCCTGTTCCAGAGTGGGATGTGTGTCCCCTCCCGGTGGCCCTGGGGACAATGGCTTGGCCCTGTGGCTCTGGCATGGCTGGCAGAGAGGGCAGGGCGGGGGACAGCTGGTGGCCCTTGGGGACTGGGAGCTGTGTGTGACAAGCGGAATGGGCTGATCCTCCAGTGCCCTCTGGGGGATGTGGGATGTGAGGGGCAGAGGGATGTGGGATTTGGGATGGGGATGTGGGATTTGGGGTGGGAATGTGGGATTTGGGGTGGGAATGTGGGATGGGGATGTGAGGGGCAGCAGGATGTGGGATTTGGGATGGGGATGTGAGGGGCAGCAGGATTTGGGATTTGGGATGGGGATGTGAGATTTGGGGTGGGGATGTGGGATTTGGGATGGGGATGTGAGGGGCAGCAGGATATGGGATTTGGGATGGGGATGTGAGATTTGGTGGGGATGTGGGATTTGGGATGGGGATATGAGGGGCAGCAGGATTTGGGATTTGGGATGGGGATGTGAGGGGCAGCAGGATTTGGGATTTGGGATGGGGATGTGAGGGGCAGCAGGATTTGGGATTTGGGATGGGGATGTGAGGGGCAGCCGGATGTGGGGTGCAGTTGCAAGGACCAGTGGGTCAGGGATGTGTTTATGGGCAGGCTGTGGGATTTGGGCAAGAGTGAACAGCAGGAAGGGGGATGTGGATGCAGGAAGGCAGGGCTGGGAGCTGAGGTGGGATACAGGACATGGATGTGAGCGGGGTGTGGATGCAGTGGGCAGTGGGCTGGAGGGGAGTGGGCAGCAGGGTGTGGGTGTGAGTGCCTGGAGGCAGCAGTGGGATTTGGGATGTGGGCAGGAGCGGGCAGCAGGGCCCCCCCGCTGCCTCCCGCGGGCCTGGCAGAGCTGCCTCAGCACAAGGCGGCAGCTGGGGCCTGGCTCTGCTGCCTGATGCGGCCGATGATTAATGACCCTTAATTAGTGCCGTTAATCGAGCTGGGCAAACGGTGCCGGCGAGGGGATAGACAGGCCCCGTGCCGGGGGGGCACCCGAGGCGAGGGCAGCGATGCCTCCCCCACCGCCGAGCTCCGGAGGGGCTGCAGGATCCAGCTCCATCCCAAACAAGCGGCGAGTGACCGGGATTTGGCCGTGTGGGACAATCCCTGGCTGGCTGTGTCACTGCCAGAGCCAGCAGCTGTCAGGAAACCTCTCCTGACCGGGAAATGCTTCCCCTGCCCTGGATGGCCACGGGGGAGGGGAGGGTGGGGAAGGGCTTGGACCAGAGGGATGGAAAAAAGCTGGGAAAAGCACAAGGGCTGAGCAGCATCGCCCTTCCCAAGGCATCCTGGACGATGATCAGGGGGTGGCAGTCCAAGCCACTGTCACCAATGGCGGGATGAGGCTGGATTCATCCGTAGGGAAGAACTGTTGGGGTGCAATGGGGACTTTTGTGAAGGGGGACAGTGGCTGTTGCACCTTGAAGTGCCTCTGTATCCCAGTCCCTGCGGGATGCTGGACACAGGGATGTCTGTGAAGGTGTGGGTTCCTGAACCGGTGTCGCCACCCCCTGTCTCCCCAGGGACCATGCGACCCGTCCGGAGGAACTTTTACGACCCCTCCTCAGCGCCGGGGAAGGGAATCGTGTGGGAATGGGAGAACGACAACAACTCCTGGACTCCGTACGACATGGACATCTGCATCACCATCCAGAACGCCTACGAGAAGCAGCACCCCTGGCTGGACCTCTCCTCCCTGGGCTTCTGCTACCTCATCTACTTCAGCAGCATGTCCCAAATGAACCGGCAGACGCAGCGCAAGCGGCGGCTGCGGCGCCGCATGGACCTGGCCTATCCCCTCACCATGGGCTCCATCCCCAAATCGCAGTCGTGGCCGGTGGGCTCCAGCACGGGCACCCCCTGCTCGTGCCCCCAGTGCCTGCTGGTCAACAGCACCCGCGCCGCCTCCAACGCCATCCTGGCGTCCCAGCGCCGCAAACTCTACCCCGGCGGCGTCCGCCAGAGCAGCACCTTCGCCGGGGGAGCGCTGTGGCCGGCGGGGACGGGCACGCCCGCGGTGGTGGCGGGGGGAGCGGCCAAGGGTGAAGGGCTGCGGGTGGCAGGTGCGGGGTTTGCCCCCGGGCAGGGCGTGCCCAGCGCGGCGCTGCCCGGTCTCAACAACCTCAACCGGCCCGGGACGCAGCGCGGAGCTGGGCTGGGCGCCAGGGCCACTGTCCCCCCCGGGTAAGCTGGGTGGGTGGGGAGGGGACAACCGGTGGGCACACAAAGGGGTGATGGGGGTGGCTCGTCCCCTGCTGTTGCCTTGCTAGCAGCCCCAGCTCTTGTGGCGCTGTGTCACCTCCAGCCCCGGGGTGCCCACCCTGGGGATGTGGGGATGAGAGGGACACCTGGCTCCTCCTGGTTGTCCTCAGATCCCTGCAGAGGGGATGTGGTGATCCGTGCTGTGCCAAGCTGTGCTGTGCCAGGCTGTGCTATGCTATCCATGGCAGCTGGAGCACATGGACTGCCTGGTCCCCGGGGAATGGTGTCCCCAAGGCCATCATGGGCTGTGTCACCCAGCTCCTGGCCTGATGCCACCAGGCAGATCACTGGGGAGGGCGGAGCTGTGGGGAGGGACCACAGCCTCAATGTCCCTTCTGTGGTGGGAATGATTCACCAGGGGGGTCCAGGCAGGCAAGCAGACCCCTGGAATTGTGTCCTGGTGGGTGTCCCTGTCCTGGCACCCACATCTGCTCAGCTGTAGCCGGTAGCCTGGTGTCCCCTCAGGGCTGTCAGCACCAGGCTAGGGGGACAGTTGAGTTCTCTGAGCCCCCAGCAGCTCCTGGCACATTTCCTTCCCCTGTTGACATTCTGCTTTTGGTTCTGTGTGCTGGACTGAGCAGTCCTTGTCTCTGTCCCCATCGCTGTCCCTGTCCTGGCACATACCTATGGAGGTACCCCTAGGAGGGGACCAGGATGAACCTGGGATGGGGCTGGGCCCCCATTGCTGCCCTGGCCTTGATGTGGGTAGAGGAGCTTTGGGAATGAAGGAAAATGCCCTCAGCCCCAGCTCGTGTGGGGCTGAGCACTGCTGAACTGCGGCAGCTGGAGTGGGAGGGGATTTTGGGATCAGTGAGAGGATGATGGCACTGGGGGGCCTTCCTTCCTTCCTTCCTTCCTTCCTTCCTTCCTTCCTTCCTTCCTTCCTTCCTTCCTTCCTTCCTTCCTTCCTTCCTTCCTTCCTTCCTTCCTTCCTTCCTTCCTTCCTTCCTTCCTTCCTTCCTTCCTTCCTTCCTTCCTTCCTTCCTTCCTTCCTTCCTTCCTTCCTTCCTTCCTTCCTTCCTTCCTTCCTTCCTTCCTTCCTTCCTTCCTTCCTTCCTTCCTCCCTCCCTCCCTCCCTCCCTCCCTCCCTTCCTCCCTTCCTCCCTTCCTCCCTTCCTTCCTTCCTCCCTTCCTTCTCCTCTGTCCATCCCACCAGTCCCCAGCTCCCCATGCCCTGCCCTGGGCACGGTGCCACGTACTGCTGGCAGCCCAGGAGGGCCCTGGGGAGCACACAGTGGTTGCACGTGTCCGTGGGGGTGTGGGACACGGGTGTCACCGTCAGGACACCCTGACAAGGCCCCACCCTGGGTCGAGGAGGACGTGCCATTGGGTGTTCAGAGATGATCAGGTGGCACTGAGGGGCAGCCCCGTGGGTTGGGATAGCAACCCTCCAAGCTGCTGAGGGAACACCTTGCCCTGTGTCCTGTAGGGAGGACACTGCCTGGGGACAGTGCCAGCAGTCCCCCAGGAGACACCTTACCCTGTATCCCATGGGGAGGACGCTGCCTGGGGACAGTGCCCTGTGTCCCATGGGGAGGACACTGCCTGGGGACAGTGCCCTGTGTCCCGCGGGGGTGCTGCTGTTCTGGGGTCATGCCGTGCCATGCCAGTGCCAGCCCTGGCAGCCCGGCTGAGCCCCTTCCTCTCCCATCTCCGTGCAGGGTCCCAGCGCTCCCGGTGAAGAATCTGAACGGCACCGGCCCCGTCCATCCCGCCCTCGCAGGTGAGCGGGGTCCGGCCAGCGGCTGGGGGTCAATGCGGGGTGACACTGTGGGCGGGGAGCGGGGGACACTGCCAGGGGTGGGAAGGACGGACAGACGGACAGACAGGCGCTCTCCCGGCGCAGGGATGACGGGGATCCTCATGTGCGCCGCCGGGCTGCCCGTGTGCCTGACCCGTGCCCCCAAACCCATCCTGCACCCCCCGCCCGTCAGCAAGAGCGACATCAAACCTGTCCCCGGCGTCAACGGCATCTGCAGGAAAACCAAAAAGAAGCAGCTCAAGAAGAGTAAGGAGCCACCGGGAGCGGGATCAGGGACACGGGGACACGCGGAGGGGAAAGTGAGAGACCCCCAAGGGGTTGGCGTGGGGCGATGCCCATCGCTGCTTCGTGCCACGTGGTGTCCCTATCGTGGTGGCAGGGGGTGGCAGCGCTGTCCCCGTCCTGTGGCAGGGGGGTTGTGGCACCGCGGGCAGGCTCTGATGTGATTCCCCTCAGGTAAGACCCCCGAGGACGTGGTACGCCGCTACATCCAGAAGGTGAAGAACCCCCCGGATGAGGTGAGCGGGGGTTTGGGGGGCTCGGGGACGCTCAGGCAGGGGACGGGCAGAGAGCCGGGGGTGACCCCTCGTCCCCCCTGGATGCTGATCCCGTTCCCGGCAGGATTGCACCATCTGCATGGAGCGGCTGGTCACCTCCTCCGGCTACGAGGGCGTGCTCAGCCCCAGGGGCATCAAGCCGGAGCTGGTGGGCAAGCTGGGCAAGTGCGGGCACATGTACCACCTGCTGTGCCTGCTCGCCATGTACAACAACGGCAACAAGGTCAGCTGCAGCCCGGGGCTGCGTGCGGGGCGGGCTGGGTGCTTGGGGGTGCTGGGTGGGTGCTGGATGGGGTGTCAGGGGTGTTGGGTGGGTGCAGAGGGGTTCCAGGTGGGCGCTGGGTGGGTGTGAGAGCTTCTGGGTGGATGCTGGGTTGTGCTGGAGTGTTCCAGGTAGGTGCTGGGTGGATGCTGAGTTGGTGGAAGAGGGGTCCGGGTGGGGTCTGGGAGGATCAGGGGGGTCCTGGGTGAGTGTTGGAGAGTGGTGGGGGGTCCAGGTGGGTGCTGAGTGGGTGCTGGGTGGGTGCCACCCCTGAGGCCCACGCGGTGTCCCCAGGACGGGAGCCTGCAGTGCCCCACTTGTAAGGCCATCTACGGGGAGAAGACGGGCACGCAGCCCCCCGGGAAGATGGAATTCCACCTCATCCCCCACTCCCTCCCGGGATACACCGACTCCAAAACCATCCGGATCGTCTACGACATCCCCACCGGCATCCAGGTGAGGGGGGAGCCCCAGGTGGGCTGGTGACCCCCGCCCGTGTCCCCCGCTCAGCCCCCTGTCCCCACCCACCCAGGGCCCGGAGCATCCCAATCCCGGGAAGAAATTCACGGCTCGAGGCTTCCCACGGCACTGCTACCTGCCTGACAACGAGAAGGGCAGGAAGGTGAGACCCCGATGGGATGGGATGGGATGGGATGGGATGGGATGGGATGGGATGGGATGGGATGGGATGGGATGGGACGGGACGCGACGGGACGGGACGGGATGGGATGGGATGGGATGGGATGGGATGGGATGGGATTGGGATGGGATGGGATGGGATGGGATGGGATGGGATGGGATGGGATGGGGAGGCTGCAGCTGTACTGGGATGGGGAGTACCACAAGGAAGGGTGTTATCTTGTGGGCACTGTGCTGGGGATGAATCCCACCCTGGGAGGGACTGAGGTTGTGCTGTGCCGAGGGGAGGAGGTGCCGGGGGTGCTGGGTGGCTGTGCCAGTCCGTGCCAGTCCGTACCAGTCCGTGCCAGACCGTGCCAGACCGTGCCAGGGGTGCGGATGGGCGAGCCATGGCCGTGCCCGCCGCAGGTGCTGAAGCTGCTGATCGTGGCCTGGGACCGGCGGCTCATCTTCACCATCGGCACCTCCAACACCACGGGCGAGTCGGACACAGTGGTGTGGAACGAGATCCACCACAAGACCGAGTTCGGCTCCAACCTGACGGGGCACGGCTACCCCGACCCCAACTACCTGGACAACGTCCTGGCCGAGCTGCTGGCCCAGGGCGTGTCCGAGGCCACCCTGAAGGACTGAGGCCGGGCTCAGGGGCTCCCCGAGCCCCCGTGGCTCTGCCCGTGCCACCGCCGCCTGCTCCGCTTCCCCGCAGGGTCCCCCCGTCCCGGGCCACCCGGTGCCACTCACCACGTGTCCCCGTGTCCGTCTGTCTGTCGCCTCGTCCCGTCCCGGCTCGCCCCGCTCTAGTGGCGATAGCGTCGTGGTCTTTTTCTACCCGTGGCCTCTTTGCGCGTCTGTGCCACCCGTGCCACCCGTGTCACCCGTGTCACCCGTGTCACCCGCCGCTGCCCCGCGGAGCCGTGTACATCTCTGTGTTACAGAATACACCCCGTGCCGGGCCGCTGTCCCCGCGTCCCCTCTGTGGCTCCCCCGGCGTCCCTGCCCCTCCCGGCGTGGGCTGAGGGGGAGAGGCCGGGGAGTGCCGGGGGTCTCGGGGCAGGGAGGGGACTGGGGGTGGCTCTGGGGTCTCGTCGCGGGGGGTGAAGGCGTTGTGGGCGATGTCCGGGTTCCTCAGCACCTCCTGCAGCCTGTCCCCAAGTGCCCCCCCCTGCACCCCAGGGTGGGGCCAGTGGCCGGGACCCACCTGTGGCATCCCCCAGCCCCGACCCGCGCCCCCCAACCCCTGGCAGTCCCCCTGGCACCCCCCACAACCCCCCCAACCCCGACACCCACCCATGGTGTCCCCCCAGGCTCACACCCGTCCCCTACCCCTAACACACCCCATCCCATCACATCCCACCCCGCGCCCCCACCACCCGCCAGCCCCCCGCAGTTCGCGTGTCCCCGTGTCCCCGTGTCCCCGTGTCCCCGTGTCCCCTATCCGCGTGTATCTGCTGTCCCCTCGTGGAGGGAGCCAGCGCAGTGCTCTGTGTGCCCGCAGGGGTCTGCGGCCGCTGCTGTGTGCCAGCCCCCACCCCACGGGTCCCCACGGCCCCCCAGCGCCCCGCGGGGTCCCCCGTACCTGCCCGGCCACCGCGCTGCAGGACAGGGACCCTCAGGACACCCCCCACTGTCCTCCAGCACCCAAAGGACACCCAACTCCCACCATGCTGGGGCACAGGGACCTCAGGACACTCCCACCCTGCCCATCAGCACCTAAATGGCACCCCAGTGACCCCAGTACAGCCAGGGTAGAACACCTCAACTTCCCCAGTATCCCCAGTTAGCCCCTTGAGCTCAGTACTCCCAGTGCTACCAGTACAGCAGGTGTGGGGTAAAGCTGGATTTGGGACCATTCCCACTGTCCCATGGGGGTGCCTGTGCCTGGGTGCTGCAGAGGGGGGCCCCAGTGTGCTGTGGTTGGGGGTTACTGGGGTTTGTGGGGTGCTGGGGCACGGTGGGGTCACACCACTGGAGGTAGGTGTGTGGAGCTGCCTGGTGTCACCCTGTGCCACCACCTGCAGGACGTGGGGGTGCTGGAAGGTGCCCTCATCCACCTGCTCCACTGCCTGGATCCCCTCCACTGGGATGGAGCTGAGCACCTGGGGACCCCCAAAACCCCAAAATATGTGCACCCACATCCCTACCACCCACCTGTTCCACTGGGATGGACCAGTGCACCTGGGGACCCCCAAACACCCTAAAAGATGTGCCCACATTCTTCCTCCCACCCCTGGGCACCTGGCACAGGGTGGGGGTCTAGGGCAGCACCCACCTGCCCCTGTGGGACCTTGGCATAGGCCAGGGCCTGGTCTGAGCTTGAAGTGTCTCCTCTTGAAGGTGAAGAGGGGCAGCAGTGCCACTCCCTGCTCTGAGCAGGTGTGCAGGGGACCCTCCTCGATGGTGGCCGAGGGCTGGGAATGTCCCTGTGGCTGTGGCAGGGAGGGAGCAGTGTCACCCCAAATGCCACCACCTCCCACAGCCTGAGGATGCTCCTGGCAGCTCCACTGTCTCAGCATCAGCAATGTCCCCTCCCTGACCTCTGTCCCTCCTCATCCTCAGAGCTCTCCATGGTGCCCAGGGCATCCAGGTCACCATGGGTGTGTGACATGGCCCGGACATGGGTGACACTGTGCAGGAGGACTGGGTTCAGCAGGGCCATCCATGGCTCTTTGCCCTGCCCCAGCTGCAGCCCCAGTGCCTGTCCCATGCAGGTCATGCTGCTGTGTCCCTTCTGGTGTGACCCCTGGACCCCTCTGGCTGCTCGCCTGGACCCCGAGGGCTCAGGGGTTGGGGTGGGAAAAAGAAAAGTGGAGCAGCTGGAAGGGTGATGGAACCCAAATTCTGCCCCCTGTGCTGTGCCCAGCTTGTAGTGGCACACCCTGGGGACAGGCAGGACAGGCCTCAAGTGGCACAGGAAGGAGCCAGCCCTGTGTGGCACAGGGGCAGGAATGGCTCTGCCCTCCTTGGGGTCCCCATCATTCCCTGGGGTTTCTGTCCCTCCCCAGGGTCTCCTGCCTTTCTGGCCTCCCCATTCCTCGTGGGTTCCCATCTCCCCACAGGGTCCACATCCCTCACAGAAATCTCTGTCCTTTCTGGGGTTTCTCTCTGAAGTCCCAAACCTTCCCTGGGTTCCCCATCCCTCCCCACAATCCTTGTCTCTCCCAGTGCTCCCCATCCCTCCCCAGGCTACCCAACCCTCTCTTTGGGTGGTTCCCATCCCTCCCCAGCATCTCCATCCCTCTCCAGGTCCCCCACCCTCCCTAAGGGTCCCCATCCCCTCCCCAATGTCCCCATCCCTACCCAAGGTCCCCATCCCTCCCCAAGGGTCTTCACCCTTCCCTGGTGTCACCATCCCCTCCCGAAGGTCCCCACCCCTCTCTGGTGTCCCCTCTCTGGTTTCCCACACCTTGGTGAGCAGCAGGAGTGTGTGGCTGCTGCAGGGCTCTGTGTGCTGCTTCTAGAGCCTGAAGAGCTTTGGGATGAGGACAGTGGGAGTGAAGAAGCAAAGGAAGAGGAACTCACTGAAGGAGAAGCAGTGGACCTCCTGGATGGGGATAGGGACAGGGATGGGGACAGGGACAGCTCAGAGCTTGGAGTGGTGGTCCTGGGATTGTGCTGACCCCCAGCCCCACTGTGCTGTGCCAAGGGGAATCGCTCCTCCACTCGCCTGCAGAGCTGCTTGAAGAGCACCCTCATGGGGAGGGGACACTTGTCCACCGAGCCCATGATGGCATTGACAATGCCCCCAGGTGTCCCTTCAGCACTCCAGGCTGCTCTCCACACCTGTGCCTCCAGCAGGGATCCCTTGAAGGAGATCCTCCTGTGGGGACACCGCCGGGTCAGGGACACCAGGAAAGTGACCCATGGGCTCAGCAGCAGTAGGTGGCTCCTTCCTGCAGGGGACACAGGGACATGCCAGGTGCCCTGTGCCCCTCCCAGACATCCATCTGTGCCCACCTGCCCCAGCTCAGCTCCATCTTGCCAGGGACCAGCTCCACATATTTCTTCTCAAAGATGCAGTTCACCATCAGCTTCAGGACCTCTTGCAGGCAGGGCAGCGCCACCACCTGCAAGGGGGTGACAAGGCACTGTCTTTGTCCCCACATGCCCTGCTGCACATCATGGGTATGTCCATGCTCACCTTCATGAACTGCTCCATGGATTTGGAGGGCAGTGAATTGGAGTGGAAGAGGGTGTTGGGATCAGCTGGGAGAGCACAGAGGCTGTGGCAAGGCAAGCACAGGGTGATGTCTCAGCTGTCCCTGGTGCACCCAACCCCAGGGACATGTGACACCTTTGCTGCCTCCCCCTTGCTGGCCTCTTTCTCCATGGGGATCTGCAGGGATCCTGGCTTGGGGTTTTTTGGGTGGCCCTGGGCACTTACTGGTCCTGGCCAGCTCATGGGTGGTGAGGTAGTCCAGGAGGGCCACAGCCAGCCCTGGCCCAAGAAGATCTTCCCCTATTTGGTGGCTACATCCTGCTGGCTCTCCCCTGAGGTCACCTCTTTCAGGACAACCAAGGCTGTGCCCTCAGGGAACTGTGGGGAGGGCAGGGCGAGCACAGCATCACCCCAAAGTTCCCCACAGTCCCAGCACACACCTGGGCTGGGCAGAGGATGGGCTGGGTGAGGAGCAGGGTGAGGTGGGGGGCAGGACTGTGTCCTCCAGCAGCCTCACTGCCAGCCTCAGGGTACCCAGCTGTCCCCTGCAATGACACAGGGGACTCACATGGGTCCTGTGCCCTCCATGGGGGCCACCTCGTGCTACCCTGGTCACAATCCCCTGTCCCCTCTGTCTGCACTCACCCATGGTCCTTGGTGGTGCTGGGGAAGGGCAGGAGCTGGAAGCAGCCCCTGGTGGGGCTTGGGCAGAGGGTGTCCAAGAAGAACTCGACCTGGGGGGCAGAGTCTGGATGGGGGGACACGTGCCAGTCCCCTGTGCTGCACCTCCCTTGGGGGACAGCCCAGGACATGCAGGGTGGTCTGCACGTGGCACTGCCCCACTGACCCCGGTAGGTCCTAGCCTGTGGTCACCCAGACCCCACACAGGGAGTGCAGAGGTGTTCCCAGGACCCTGCCCCATTCCGGTGTGCCCTGAGCTCCTCACCTACCCCAGGAAGTCATTCTTGCCCACGATGTTCCAGTTTCAAACCTCCACCTGAGCACAGCCTCTCCCAGCTCCCCTTCCAGCAGCATGACCTCCAGCGCTGCATCCCAGTGTGGGAACCGGGTTTTCTTAATCACCTGCTGGACACAGGGACTGGTGGCCGAGGGGACAGAGGTGTCTGAGGGTGCCTGAGGGTGCCTGAGAGTGCCCGAGCCTCCGGGGGACGAGGTACCACACCCAGCACACAGCACTGGCTCACGGCTGTTGCGTCCACCCAGCACGACACCAGCCACAGGGCTCCGCGGTGCCCGAGGTGTCCCGGGGGCCAGGTCCCTGTGAGGACATGGAGGTCAGCGGGGGCACAGTGGGGCACAGTTTGTCCCCACCGTCACGGTCCCTGTAGCCCCACGTGCCCCCCTTGTCCCTGGGCATATGGGGCAGCCAGCGGGTACCAGGAGACGCTGAGGAGATCGTGCCCCCATTTCCAGGGGAGCCCTTCCTCCTCCAGTCCCTAGTGGGGATGCTGCCGTCCCTCCTGGCTGTCCCCATGGCCACCCTGTCCCCATGGCCGTCCTGTTGCCTTGGTAGCCGCTTTGGTTGCCATGGTAGCGGGATGCTGCCTCTGCTGGCTGCTCCATCTGTCAGCTGTGTGTGTGTCTGTGTGTGTGTCACCGTGTGTGTCACCGTGCGTGTGTCCCTGTGCACGCTCACACGTGTGCACACCCTTGTACGCACATCTACACCCCCAAACCCAGACGGGCAGCTTGGGCTGTGTCTCAGTTACCCCAAATTCTGAAACCAAAGGGCAAAAACATGATATGAGAGCCAACCACCGTGCTGGGGACCAACCCTGGGTACTCCATGGTGTTCCTGTGCCCCTGTCCCCGGGCAGGGATGGCAGCACATTTCCCACTGAGCCCCCATGGCATTGTTACACGTGGGTTGGCACCACTGATGTCCCCAGTCTGGTCCAGCGAGGATCCTTCTGAGTGTCAGCAGTGTTCCTCTCCTCTCCTCTCCTCTCCTCTCCTCTCCTCTCCTCTCCTCTCCTCTCCTCTCCTCTCCTCTCCTCTCCTCTCCTCTCCTCTCCTCTCCTCTCCTCTCCTCTCCTCTCCTCTCCTCTCCTCTCCTCTCCTCTCCTCTCCTCTCCTCTCCTCTCCTCTCCTCTCCTCTCCTCTCCTCTCCTCTCCTCTCCTCTCCTCTCCTCTCCTCTCCTCTCCTCTCCTCTCCTCTCCTCTCCTCTCCTCTCCTCTCCTCTCCTCTCCTCTCCTCTCCCCCCCCGCACTTCACCGAGTGTCTGAGCGAGGGGCGACATCATCCTGCCTGTAAGGGAACAGACACAGCAGGACACTGCCGGGGACCTACCACCCCTCGGGGGATCCCTAGTGCCCATCCTGCCCGTGTTGTCCCCCTAACTAACGGTGTCTTTATCCAGCACATAGATGGTGAGGCTATGGAATCCACGGGGCAGAAGCAGCGTGATTTCCTCACCGCAAAAAGGGTTCAGGCTCTTCCACACTGTGGCAGTCCTGCTGGGATGGCAGAGGCAGTTGCCACTCCAGGGAAGATCCCCCAGTCCTGTGTGTCCCCTCCCAACGTGGGACAGTGTCCCGGTACCAGGCCACCACCTCGCGGTGCACCTTGACCTCGCAGTAGGGGTCACTGCAGCCGGACCTGGGCAGGGGATGGGGGTGCCCAGGGTCCGCCCACACTCGGGAATCCCCCCCATCCTGGGGCACCTCAAACATCGACAGTGAAGCACCAGCCCCGGGGATGGGATGAGCTGCCCGGTCTCAGCCCGGCCCTGCAGCTGACACCAGGATGGGGACATCCCCTTTTCCCGGCCCTCCTCGACCGGAGGGACCTGCTGTGCTTCACCCGAACCATCTCCGTGTGTCCCTGTGTGACCCAGCTGCGGTATCGCCGTCTGTCCAGCGGCACAGCCCAGCCCGAGTGTCTGTGACAGGCCATGGTGCCAGGGTGACACCGGGAGCACAGGATGGAGGGATGAGGCACGGGATTATCCACCTGGTCCCTGCAAATCCCTTTCTGCTGGTTTATGGCAGCTGGAGCAGCACCGAGGGGTGCCGGCCCTGGGGTGCTGCTGGAGCCCCAAATCCCCAGGAGCTGTTTCCACAAGGATTAGGACCCCGAGATGGGGGAGGGAGGTGACCCCAGTCTCTGTCCCTACCACGGGACGAGAAATGGAAGAGGCTCACCCCGACCCCCTCTGCAGCCCCATGATAGCCCCGAGCTGGATTTGGGGGACGCTGGGAGCGGCACTGGGCCCCCCATCATTGTGCAGATCGCCCGGCAGTGGGACACCCAGCAGTGACACCCCGGGGAAACTGAGGCAGGGACACGGTGCCGTTCCCTGGGAGCGCCCGGCGGTGCCCAGTCGGTACGTGCGGAGGTACCGGGACTGCAGCTCCGCTGAGCCGCGTCCCCGGGGCAGGAGCAGGCGGGGGTCTCCCTGCACCACCCCACCCCCCTAAGGGGGCAGATGCCCTGTAGGGGTGTGGCTGCAGGGGCTGTACCCTCCCGGTGTCACCCCCAGGTTTGGGGAGATCCTCTGTGCCCACCCTGCTGGGGGACATGAAGGGGATGCTAAAGGGGCTGTGGGGCTCATAACTCCTGCGGGATGGGGGGGCTGGCAGTCCCTGCACACCCCAGACCCCCACTTTGGGGTAATGGGTGCAAGCAAAGACCCCAAAATCGGGGGTCACCCAGGGAGGGCAGAGCGCCCAGCACCCCCTCCCCGGCACATCTCCGGGGGTGGACTGGGGGAAATACGGGGGCCCTGAGCCCCCCGAGCCACTCACACAAGGTGTGGCACCGCGCCCACCCTGGGGGTCCCATCACGGGCCAGACAAAGAGAGAGAGGCCATCCTCCGTCCTAGGGACGGGGAAACTGAGGCACGGGGGCATGGCAGGGCGGTGGCACCTGTGGTGGGGGGCATCTGTCATGTCAGAGCTCCCCAGGGTGGGGGGCTCGGTCTGAATCCCAAAGTAGGGGGGGAACACTGGAGTTGAGGATGAGGGGAGGAAGGAGAGTGACCCCAGCCCTCGGAGGGGACACACTGAGCACAACTGGGGGGACTCCAGCAGGTCTTGGGGTGTCTGTGGGTGAAGCACCCCAATCGCACTGCTCCCTGCACCCCGGCCTCGCCGCACCAGGGACCCCGAGCCAGAGAGACGGAGGGCACTGAGGGGACAGGGGGGACATCCCTGCCCTGGTGAGGGGCTCGGGGCGCTGGAGGGTGCAGAATTCAGGGGACAGGGATGCCATGACTCATGGCAGGGTTGGTGTCACCCAGTGTGTGCTGGAGGGGCTCAAAGAGGGGGAGCTGGTTCTTGGGGGGCTGATGATGGGCTGTTAGCTCTTGGGGGGACAATGTGGGGGCACGGGGTCATCGGGGGGCTGCTAAAGGGGGGCTCAATGAGATCCTCGGAGGCTGCTAGAGGGAGCTGAATATGGGAGCGCTGATCCTTGGGGGGCTGCTGAATGGGGGCGTGCAATCCAGTGGGTGCTGGGTTCGGAGGGTGTCACTGCCGCGGGGTGTCACCCTGTGGGTCCTGGGGGTGTCACTGCCCCGGGGTGTCACCCTGTGGGTCCTGGGGGTGTCACTGCCCCCGGGTGTCACCCTGTGGGTCCTGGTGGTGTCACTGCCCCGGGGTGTCTCCCTGTGGGTCCTGGGGGTGTCACTGCCGGGAGGTGCCTCCGTGGGTGTGCTGGGGAGTGTCATTGCCTGGGAGTGTCACCCTGTGGGTCCTGGGGGTGTCACTGCCAGGTGGTGTCACCCTGTGGGTCCTGGGGGTGTCACTGCCGGGGGGTGTCACCCTGTGGGTCCTGCGGGTGTCACTGCCCCGGGGTGTTACCCTGTGGGTCTTGGGGGTGTCACCGCCGGGAGGTGTCCCCGTGAGGCTGCTGGGGAGTGTCACTGCCAGGGGGTGTCACCCTGTGGGTCCTGGTGGTATCACTGCCGGGAGGTGCCTCCGTGGGGGTGCTGGGGAGTGTCACAATCGAGGGGTGTCCCGGTGTGGGGTCCCTGAGGGGGTCAGTGCCGGGTGGGGGCAGGCCCGGTGCCCGCCATTTCCCCCTCAGGGAGGCTGTTCCCGTCCCTCTCCCGCGCCATCCCGGCGCTGCCCCCTCCCTCTCCCGCCCCATCCCGTCCCTCTCCCGCCCCATCCCGGTGCTCCCCTGTCCCTCTCCCGCCCATCCCCGCCCTCCCCGGTCGGGGGCGGTGCCGGTGGTGGCGGGGCCGGAGGAGGTGGCTCCGGGTCCCCTCCCCTCCCCGCGCCGCCGCTTCCGCCGCCGCCGCCGCCCTGGGCCGGGCGGGCCCGGCGGGGCCGAGAGGCGGCGGGGCCACCATGAAGCCGAGCGGAGGTGAGCGGGAGCCGGGCAGGGACCCGGAGGGGCTGGGGATGTGAGGGGTGACCGGGGTTTGGGGGCTCTGTGGGTAACGGAGCCGTCCTGCCGCAGAGGAGCCGGTGCTGCTGGCGGAGCTGAAGCCGGGCCGGCCCCAGCGCTACGATTGGAAATCCAGCTGCGAGACCTGGAGCGTCGCCTTTTCCCCCGACGGGGCCTGGTTCGCCTGGTCCCAGGGACACTGCGTGGTCAAGCTGATCCCCTGGCCGCTGGGGGAGGCCGAGCTGTGAGTGCAGAGTCACGGAATGGTTTGGGTGGGAAGGGACCTTAAAGCTCATCCAGTGCCACCCCTGCCATGGCAAGGACACCTTCCACTGTCCCAGGCTGCTCCAACCCAAATCTCCAACCTGGCCTTGGACACTCCCAGGGATTCAGGGGTAGCCACAGCTGCTCTGGGCACCCTGTGCCAGGCCCTCTTCACTCTCCCAGGGAACAATTCCTTTCCAATATCCCATCCATCCCTGCCCTCTGGCAGTGGGAAGCCATTCCCTGTGTCCTGGCACTCCATTCCTTGTCCCAAGTCCCTCTTCAGCTCTCTTGGAGCCTCTTGAGGCTCTGGAAGGGGCTCTGAGCTGTCCTTGGATCCTTCTCTTCTCCAGGTGAGCACCCCCAGCTCCCGGAGCATGGGGGCTCCAGCCCTGGGAGCATCTCCTCTGGACTCACTCCAGCAGCTCCATGTCCCGATTTTGGGGACCCCAGGGCCAGGGACAGCTCTGCAGTGAGCTGTCACCTGGGCAGGGCAGAGGGGCAGAATTCTCTCTCCCCTGCTTCTCATGTTCAGGATCAGCTCAGGGTGTTTCTGAGCTGGGGCATGGCCAGCCTTCACCCACCAGCACCAAAGTCCCCCAGTGCTGCTCTCCATCCATTCATTCCTGGCTTGGACTGATGCCAGGGGCTACCCAGTGTGGGGTGAAGACGGAGATGGTGCATGGAGCTGGGGCAGGTGGTAACGGGGTGAACACTCCACCCATCCCTGTCTCCCTCCAGCAGCTGCAAAACCTCAGAGCGCAAGAGCCGGGGCGGCAAAGCAGAGACCTGGAGCCGTGGGGCAGCCAAGGAGAAGACTCTGGAGTGTGGGCAGATCGTCTGGGGCCTGGCCTTCAGTGCCTGGCCAGCAGCTGAGGATGGGAACACAGATCCTGCCTGTGCTATGGGGCTTCCCTGCCTGGTCCTGGCCACTGGGCTCAATGATGGGCAGATCAAGGTGTGGGAGGTGCAGACAGGTGAGCAGGAGGTCCCATCTCCCTCCTTCCCCAATACCTGTCCCAAGCGAGGCTGCACGAAGGGCTCTGCCTCATTCCCCGTGGATGGATGGCACTGAGCAGGGCTCCTCTCCACAGGGCACCTCCTCTTCAGCCTCTTGGGACACCAGGATGTCGTCAGGGACCTGAGCTTTGCTCCCAATGGAAGCCCCATCCTCGTGTCAGCCTCGCGGGACAAGACCTTGCGCGTGTGGGACCTGAGCAGGGATGGTAGGAACATGCAGGGATATCCCTGTGCTGGGTCAGGGAAAGGGGAGAAACCTCGGGAGGGAAGATGGTGGGAGAGGACCTTTGGGGACAGTATTTGAGGCAGAAGGGGACAGTCCTGTGAGAGGGAACAGAGTGTAAGCTGGGAGATGTGGGAGGGCATTGCCTTGGGATTTACCCAGGGAATCCCCAGCCCAGTGTGAATTCCCACTGGGGAAATGAAAGGGGGGCAGAGCCAGGAGGTCCTTTTCCCCTCTGGTGACACATTTCTGCTGTCCCCAGGGCGGCAGGTCCAGGTGCTGTCAGGCCACGTGCAGTGGGTCTATTGCTGCTCCATCTCCCCAGACTGCAGCATGCTCTGCTCTGCTGCTGGTGAGAAGTCGGTGAGTCCTGCAGGATGGGAGCCATCCCTGTGCCTGCTGAATCCAGCCCTCTGTATGCCCAGAAATCCCCCTGGGAGAAGGGCCAGGCCATCCTGCCCTGGCTCCTCAGGAGCTGGAATTTGGGAGCAGAGCCCACATGGTTTAAACCTTGGGATGCTCCCAGCCTGATCCCCTGCCCAAATCCCACAGGCCCTGCTGTGGAGCATGAGATCCTACACACTCATCCGGAAGCTGGAGGGCCACCAGAGCAGCGTGGTGTCCTGTGACTTCTCCCCGGACTCTGCGCTCCTTGTCACCGCTTCCTACGACGCCTGTGTCATCATGTGGGACCCCTACACCGGGGAGCAGCTCAGGACACTGCGGTACAGATCTCAGAGGGGACAGAGCAATGCCAGGGAGGTTGTTAGGGCTGGATGTGGCTTTCCCAGCTGGATGGGCACAGCCACCATCTCTCTACACTGTGGTATGAGCCATGGGGACACTGTGGGACAGACAGGACAGAGCAATGCCAGGGAGGTTTCTAGGGCTGGATGTGGCTTTCCTTTCTCGCTGGGCTCAATCATCACCACTCCTCTGCTTCCAGAGGTGGTATAAGGGTCTGGCTTGCCAAGTTTGGCAGCTCTGCCAGCCTCAGCTGGGGAAGGGGCTGGTGGCAGCTCAGAGCTGACACTGAGATGTTGTTCCCACCCACAGCCACGTCCCGTTGTACTCTGTGCTAGATTCCAGCAGTGAAATCCACACCAGCTCCCTGCGCTCCGTCTGCTTCTCCCCCGAGGGGCTCTACCTGGCCACTGTGGCAGATGACAGGTGAGTGAACCCCTGTGGGGACCCACAGAGAGGCCCAGGAGAAGACCAGAATAAACCAAGAGCTCAGGAGGTGGGGAATGAATGTGCCAGGTCCCCACCAATTCCTGGAATAAGTGGAAAGGTCAGGCCTGTGGGAGCACCATGGTCAGGGCCCTGTCACCGTGAGCTGAGGTCCACATCCTGCTGTGCCACCCTCAGTACCCTCAGGGACAGTCCTCCCTGAGACACTCCCATGGGAAGCAAATCCTTCTTTGTGTGTCTTCAGGTGATGGCAGAGGCTTTATTTTGGCAATAGGCACTGAATTGTGTCCTCTCCCTTTCTCCACAGGCTCCTGAGGATCTGGGCCTTGGAGCTGCGGTCCCCTGTGGCCTTTGCCCCCATGACCAACGGTCTGTGCTGCATGTACTTCCCACATGGAGGATTTATTGCCACAGGGTGAGTAAACAGGAGAAGAGGGTGGAGAAACACAGAGCTGCTTCTTTCTCCTACAGCTCAGCAAATTCTGGGCTTCCCTTGGGATACTTTTCCTAGGCTGGGGAGGGAACACATGCTGCTGGCAGGCTTGGGAATGTTTGGGGGCAGTTGGAATTCGTTGTGTCCCTGTGCCCTGTGCTCAGGGTTGTTTGGATCCCATTGCAGGACCAGAGATGGCCACGTCCAGTTCTGGACAGCCCCGAGGGTCCTCTCGTCACTCAAGCACTTGTGCCGCAAAGCCCTGCGCACCTTCCTCACAACCTACCAGGTGCTGGCGCTGCCCATTCCCAGGAAGCTGAAGGAATTCCTCACTTACCGGACTTTTTAAGGCAGCAGGGAGAGCAGAGGCACAGAGGTGAGCCCTGGGGCTCGGCCCGGGCAGGCAGCACCGCAGGGACGCCGAGCTGTGAGCCAGGAGCGTTGCTGCTCCCGCGGTTTTGGGGCTGTGGAGGGCTTCTTTTAGTGTCATAATACAAAAACCCAGCAAAATCCCGTGCAGAGGGCAAGGGGCAGAGCTGTGGTGGCCCTGCAGGGGACACAGGTTCCCCCTGTCCCCTGCTGGGGTTGGGTCAGGTGCTTCTGCTTCCAAGTGCAATGGTGTGGGATGACGGTGGAACAGCTGCTGTGGGAGCAGAGCTGTTGTCACCTGCACAAATATGGGGCTAACCCCCCCCAAAACACCCACCTGGGAATGTCCCTCCATCCCAGTGGAGTGTGGGCTCTGCTGCTGTCCCAGTGTGGGCAGGAGCAGGACAAGCCCAAGCAGGTCTCAACAAATAAAAATTGATTCCTCATGATTTCCCTCCTGGCTTGTTCAGGTGACCTGGGAGTGCCTGGCACCGCCCTGGCTGCCAGGGAGGATGGCAGAGGTGTCCACCTGTGGGAAGAGGTGGCTTTACTCCACCCCCTGCTCTCATTCTTCTGTTGTTTTCTCTCCATGCTAGAGTGTGGCACTCTATCAGCCAAATTGCCAGACATGCTGAGCATGCAGCAGTGTTTTGTTTGTCCCCATCCTCCAGCTTAGCTGGTGGCTGGAGCAACAGCACATTCCCTGTGTGCTGGCAGGCTTTGTGGAGGGAATTCTCCAAATGTCCCCAGGATGTTTTTTTTCCCCTGGGAACAGCTAAACACAAAGCTGATGCTTCCCTAACCCCCCACCTCCCTTCAGGAGGGAAAAGCAAGGACCAGTGCGACCTGCTGGGCTTTGGAGGCACCTGTATTTTCCCATGGAGCTTGGGAATAATGCTACCTTTTAATAACCTTTTTAGCCTGCCTGTGCACCCAAGGCTTCCAAAAAGCAACTGGGAAGCTGCATGGAACAGCTCCAGGCATGGGGCTGATGGTCCTTCCCAAATCCAGCAGCAGATCCACCTGGCAGGACTCAGGCTTCAGCCACCACCAGGTCCCTGGTGACCTGGAAGGCGGCGATGAGGGAGCTCAGCTGGATCTTCTCGCTGGTGCCAGCAGCCAGGCGATACCTGGAGAGGGGCCAAGGGCAGCTTTGGAGGTTTCTACCACTGTGGGTGCCCCCCAAAGACATGGGCTGTGTGCCAACAGTGCTCAGCAACCACCAGGAGCCACCCCAGGGTCCCCACAGTGGGGGAGTGACACTTACTCGATGTCTGCCAGCTTGATCAGCAGCTGCATGCGGATGGAGGGGGGGAAGTCCACTGCGGAGAGAAGGAAACACTCGGTGAGGGCCAGGGGCAAGTGTGACCTCTCCAGGATCATCCAGAGCCAGACCCTGTCCCCACCTCTGTGCACAAAGAGATGGATCTCAGTGAGGATGTCCTGCAGGGCCAGACCTTTCAGCGCCTTCAGCTCTGTGATTTCTGGGATGAGAGTGAGTCAAGGCCTTGCTTCCAGGTGTTTTCCTGCCAGATCCTGCTCCTCATTTCTGCAGCAACCCCAAGAGCCTCCCCAGCAAGCAGCACCTGCCCCAGACAGAGATCAGAGATCCCTGGGAAAGAGCAGGATTTATCCCAGCTGTGAATAACCCCCAGGGCAAAGGATACTGCGGTAGGCAGTGGAAAAATCCTGGTTCAGCATCCAGTCGAGGATGTTGGCGATGTCAGACTTGAGGGGATGTCCCGTACAGGTGTACACATTCTCCTCTGTCACCTTCCCAAAGGCCATGGAGGTGCTCTGAGGAAGGGGAGGGAACAGGAAGGATGAAGAGGCCCCTCCAGCTCAGCTGGCCAGGGGCTGATGGCCACAGTCCCACCTGCAAGATATTGAGGGCCCTGCGCATGTCCCCGCTCGAGAGCGTCACCAGAGCCTTCATCCCGTCCTCGGTCACATCCACCCTGCAAAGTGGAACCGTGGGAATCCAACCTGCTGCTGCTCCCTGGCAGGGAATGGGGACAGAGGGGGCGTGGAGGGATCCCCCACTCACCCCTCCTCCTGGATGACGTGCTGCAGCCGCGGCACCATCAGCTCTGGGGTCAGGGGGCCAAAGCGGAAGCGGGTGCAGCGGGACTGCAGGGCGGGAATGATCTTGGAGAGGTAGTTGCAGATGAGGCAAAACCGAGTGTTTTCTGTGAACTTCTCAATCACTGCAAAAAGTGGGGAGGGGGGGAGGGTCCTTGGCTGCTGCCTCGTCCTGATTCCCACGCTGTGCTGGGCTGGATGAGGCTGATGGCCACCCCCAGTGTGGGATTCCCATGGTCTGGGATTCCCAGTGCCCCTCACCTCTCCTCAGGGCGTTCTGAGCATCCTGCGTCATGGCATCAGCTTCATCCAGGATGACAAGCTTGAAGCCTTTCCTAGGAAAAGGGTGGGCTTGGTGCTGGAGAAGGAGGAGCTGGGATGTTTGCTCCCAGTCTGACTCCTGGGAAGCCCTTCTTGCATCCTCAACCTTCCTGCTTGCTGGGCACGTTCCCACCCTCCCTGGGACCTCCCAAATCCCATTCCCAATCTAAGTGCCAGGGCAGGAGGGTGCCAAAGAGATGGGAAGCACAGACTCATCACATACTTAAAGATGGTCCTGGTGCTGGCAAAGCTCAGGATGGGCCCTCGGACAATGTCGATGCCCCGGTCATCGGAGGCGTTGAGCTGGAAGGGAATGGTGTGGATCAGTACCCCTGCATCCCATCCCAACCTTTCTCCTTCTCATGTTGTCCCATCCCATCCGCATCCCCATCCCCACCCCACCCCGCCGTGTTCCCGCTCACCTCCAGCACCATGGAGCCGAACTCCCGCTCCCGGTACAGCTGCCTGGCACAGGCCAGGATGGTGGATGTCTTCCCGGTGCCGGGCGGCCCATAGAGGAGCAGATGAGGGAGCCGGTCCTCGCTGATGAAGCGCTGCACTGCGGGATAACGGGATGATAACGGGCTAACAGCGGGATAACGGGATGATAACGGGATAACAGCGGGATAACGGGGCTGGGGGACACCCGTGACCGGCGGGCAGGTCAGCGCGGGTGGGGTTAATTACCGGTGCTGAGGATGTCCCGGTGAGACACCAGCTCGGACAGCGCCTGCGGACGGTACTTCTCCACCCTGCAGCGGGGAAGGAGAAGAGCGAGGAGTCAGCCCCGGGGCAGCTCCCGCCGCGTTATCCCGGTATCCCGGTATCCCTCCATCCCCCCCGCTCCCGGCCGTACCACGGCAGGTTCGCGCTGCCCGCCGGCGCCATGTTGGGAAGTCTCGCGAGAGCTCCGCCGAGCGCGCGAGAGCGGCGGGGCGGGGCTGAGGGGCCCGGGCGGCTCCTGTGGAGCGGGACAATCCCGGCCCCTCCCAGCGCATCCCGGGGTGGCCGCTGCTCCTCGGGTACCTGTGCCAGGGCCTGCCCACCCTCCCAGGGAACAATTCCTTCCCAATGTCCCATCCAGCCCTGCCCTCTGGCAGTGGGAAGCCATTCCCTGTGTCCTGTCCCTCCATCCCTTGTCCCCAGTCCCTCTCCAGCTCTCCTGGAGTCCCCTCAGGCTCTGCAAGGGGCTCTGAGCTCTCCCTGGAGCCTTCTCTTCTCCAGGTGAGCCCCCCCAGCTCTCCCAGCCTTGTTCCAACCCCGGGAGCATCTCTGGATCCTCTGGACACTGAGGAGCACTCCCTGCTTTTGGTTTTCATCCCATTATTGCCAAGGGATCCCCAGTTCCCACTGGGATCTCACCTTTGTGGACAGGGACAATCCCCCTCCCTGCTGCTGTCCCTACCCATGCAGAATGAGCTGACCTTTAAGGTCCGTTCCCACCCATCCCATTCCGTGATTTTGCGGCTGTGGGAAGAGCACGGCGCTGATGTTCACCACAGCAGGATGGTGCTGGTGATCCTGGGGAAATCAGGGCAGCAGGAATTGCTGGGTCAAGGCTGTGAGCAAGGTTTTGGGAAAGCACAGTGCCCCTGCCCTTGGAAAGCCCTTGGGATGAGAGGGGCACCTTTGGGTGCAGGGATACTCAAGGAAAGGAGATCTGGGATCCTCCCAGTGCGAGAGGAGCAGCAAACTCCAGAGGTGATGCCAGAGCAAAGCACCTTTATCCCTGTCCCTGCTGCTGCCCAGTGTTTCCAGAAAACCCCTGGAGCCTCCTTTAGAGAAGGAGCTTAGAGGGGAGAATTAGCCCAGGCTGCTGGGATGATGCTCTGGTGCTGCTCTGATCCCAGAAAGGAAAGCAGGTGGGAGTGAGAGGTGCTGGCTTGGAAAACACAGGTGGAGTGAGGATGGGAAGCAATCCATTGGGAAGTAGAGGTGCAGGGCAGGCAAAAAAATCCCTTTGCTGACAAGGGAAGTGAAAAAACATCATGAGCTTTAGTCTGGATCCTATAAAAACCCAACAATCTGCTCGAGGGCAGCTGCTCTCCTGGTTTTTTTCGCCCCATTTTCCCCCTGCAGCCCCATAAAGGAGAGCAGGAGCTGGAAGCTGAGGTCAGCAGGCTCAGCCGTCCCTCTGGGCGCGTGACAGCCATGACAGATGGCCCTTCCCTTCGGAGCCTCCAGGTCCTTCCCGGGCACCTGGGAACAGCCGCGAGCTGGGATTTTCCTGCACATCCTGCATCCAGAGCTGCTGCTCTCCCTGCCTTTGCCTGGGGCAGGCTCTTGTCCTCCTAAACGGATTTATCCAGGCGTTTTCTCTATCATTAATAAATCCTGAGCTCCGGAGCAGGGAAAATCTTTGGGATGTTATTTAATAGGGTTAAACTTATGGGTACATCCCCTGGGATGGCTCTGATTTCCCTCTTGAGGGGGCAGAGGTGATGGTAACAGAGGTGATGATGACAGTGTTGATGGAACAGGAATGATGGGACAGATGTGACGGTGACAGTGCTGATGGAACAGGAATGGTGGTGATGGAGATCAGGAGACAGATGATGGGGCAGGCATGATGGTGACAGAGGGGGTGACAGGAGTGACAGGACAGGGATGATAGGACAGAGGTGGTGGTGACAGGTGATGACAGGTGATGGGATGGAGGTGATGGTGACAGGGTTGAAGGGACAGGGGTGATGGTGGCAGGGATGATAGAACAGAGGTGATGGGATGGAGGCTAACTAAGTGCTCCCTGAGAGCTGAAATCCAAGGGATCCTCCCGCCCCATGTGGAGCTGAAGAAGTTCTTTGCCATAAAAATAACCAAGAAGTCCCAGTGCTGATATCCAAAGGCTCCTGTGGAGGAGTTCACCCTGAGCTGGAGCAATGAACCCTCTTGGGGTGATTTTGGGGGAATTTGGTGGGAAAACCCTGGTGTGGTTTCCCAGGGTGCGCAATGCCAGAGCATTCCCCATCCCCTCCCAGCAGGATGTTGTACCTGGAAGAACACCTTTGGAACTGAGGGAACATTAACCCAGTTTAGAGAGGCTGAGTTGCTCCAAACTGTTTTCTCATGGGGAAAACCAACAGAAGTAAATTAAAACATTACCAGATATTTTTATATGGACTGGTTGTGCCATTCCCACTGTCTGAAATGTTCATCCACTTCTCAGACCATGGCCAGCTCCAAGCATGGGAGCTATCCCACACACTGCTGTAGGGTTTTTGGGAAGCATGAGGTTTGGTGAACACCCAAAATCCCTGCAGCTCTGCTGCTGTAGGCTTTTGAGATGGGTGTTTTTATCCCAGTGGAGTCTCCCTGCTTGCAATTTATTTTATATTTCCCTTCCCTTCCCATTCCTGATGTCATTTCCCACCCTGGGGGTCCCTCTGAGCTCCCCTCACAGCCAGCCTTGGGGACAGGGCAGAAAAGGGACATCCCATCTCGGGGATGAGCCTGGAGATTAAAAGTCCTGATTTGAAAAAAAAGCAAAATCAGCCATATCCCAAGTCGGAGGGAGGCAACTGCTGCGAGCACAGATAAAGCTGTTGGGAATTTGGCTGAGAGGGACTGAGATGGGGATGCCAGCTGGGAATAAAGTCACATATCCAGAGACAGGGAGGTCATAGTGAGGACACTGTGCCTGGAGCAGGTGAAAGGTCTGGGAGCATCATCCTGGCTCCATCTCTCCGGGATAATTCCTGAGTGTTGGCCAGACTTGGCCCCCATTGTCCCAAGACCAGGAATCCCCATTGCCCCAGACCCTCCAATGCCCTCCCCAATGCCCCAGATCCCCCCCATTGTTTCAGACCTTCCCATTTCCCCAGAGCCCCCCATTTCCATTCCCCATCAGGCCCTGTGCTGCCCTATTCCCCCCATTATCTCAGGTCCCCACATTCCCCAGCCCCCCATTATCCCCCCAGTGCTCAAGCCCCTCTACCCCCCATTTCCAACCCCCTTAATTTCCCCAGGTTCCCAATGTCCAAGCCCCCCCTTCCTCATTGATGCCCCATTTCCCCAGCCCCCCATTTCATGCAGCCTCCCCCACTTCACTCCTGGTGCTCCCCTCCTGTCCCATTCCCGGGGGTCAGAGGGATTGGGATGAGCAGGGAAAGGACTTCAGGGGTGGGAGGGATGGTTGGGAATGGATGGGGATGGAGAATTCTTATGAGGATGGGGAGGTGTGGGGATAGGGGGATGGGGGCTAAGGGGGCGGTGATGAGGACAGAGAGATGTGGGGGGTTGTGGGGTGGATGGGGATTGGGATGGGTGGTGATGAGAATGGGGGGGTGTGTGTGAGTGGGGAGGATGGGGATGGCAGGATGGGGATGGGGTAATGGGATTGAGGTGATGAGGATGGAGGTGTCGATAAAATAGGGGGGATATTGATGGTTATGTGGGGGGGGAGATGAAGATGGGGGTGTTGATAAGGTTGAGGGGAGTGTTGAAGATGATGTGGGGGAGATGAGGATGGGGGTGTTGATAAGGTTGAGGGGGATGTTGAAGATGATGTAGGGGTGATGATGAGGATGGGATGATGAGGATGGAGGTGTTGATAAGGTTGAGAGGGGTGTTGAAGATGATGTGGGGGTGATGATAAGGATGGGGGTGTTGATGATGATGTGGGGGTGATGATGAGGATGGCGATGTGCGGCTGTGGGGGTGATGATGAGGATGGCGATGTGCGGCTGTGGGGGCGATGCGGACGCCGCGGAGCTGCCTTGGCCGGGGGTGCCGGGCCGGGGGTGTGCGGGGGTTCCCGCGCGGAGCGGCGCGCAGCGAGCGCGGCCCCGCGGAGCCGGAGCGCGCCGCCCCCGCCCCCGCCCCGCCGCGCCCGGGGGGGGGTAGCGGCGGCGGCGCCGCGCTGACGGCTCGGTGGGCACCGCGATGCTGCGGGCCGCGGCCGAGCGGGGCTGAGCGGCGGCGGGGGCCGGCGAGCGGAGCCCAGGGAAGGGGGGGCCGCGGCGGCGGGCGGAGGGGAGGGCGGGCGGGCGGGGGGGGGGGGCGGCGAGCGATGGATGAGGACAACATGACGAGGAGCGAGGAGCAGGAGCTGAGTCTGCAGAAGGCGCTGCAGCAGTGCGAGCTGGTCCAGAACATGATCGACATCAGCATCTCCAACCTGGAGGGGCTCCGCACCAAGTGCGCCGCCTCCAACGACCTCACGCAGAAGGAGATCCGCACCCTGGAGGTACGGGCCCGCCGACCCCCCCAACATCAACACCCCCCATCAGTCTCCCCCCCAACCCCCCCGGGCCGCGGCGGGTTCCCCCGCGGCGCTGCGGTGCGCCCGAGTGAGGCTGCGCGCTCTGCAGGTGGCCCCGAGGTGGGTCCGGGACCACCGAACCCTCCTGCCGGGAGACCCTCTGGGGGGGCCCGGCCCCGGCCGCAGCCCCCGGTATCCTCCCGGTATCCCCCGGTATCCCCCGGCATCCCCCGGCCCGGCCGCGTCCCTCTCCCGGCTTCCACTGCCCGGCAGGCGGCATCCCCCGGCCCACCTGCATCCCCCGGCCCACCTGCATCCCTTCCCCCTTCCTGCATCCCCAGGCCCGGCCGCATCCCTTCCTCCAGGCTCCTGCTCCAGCCGGACTGCATCCCTTCTCCCAGGCTGCATCCCATGGGCCCACCTGCACCCCTGGTGCCTGCCTCCATCCCCCCAGCCTGGCTGCATCCCTCTCCCTGGACTCCAGCCCCTCGGCCCACCTGCATTCCTTGTGGCAGGCTGCATCCCACGGGCCTGCCTGCATCCCTTCCACCAGGCAGCATCCCCTCAGCCCACCTGCATCCCTTCCACAGGGCTGCATCCCCTGGGCCTGGCTGATTCCCCTTTCCGGAGCTGCATCCCCTCAGCCCACCTGAATCCCTTCCAGCAGGCTCCAGCTGTCCCAGCTGTCTGCATACCCCAGCCCACCTGCATCCCTTCTCCCCAGCCTGCATCCCCCTGTCCCACCTGCATCCCCCTGTCCCACCTGCATCCCCCCCGCCAGGAGCAGCCCCCCAGCCCGGCTGCCTCCTCCGCACTCCTGCCTCCATGGGGATGAGGCTCCCCTTGGAACACTCTGAGCCCCCACTGGGGTGAATTTACGGTTCAGTGGGAGGTCGGTGGGCTGGGATGGGCAGGGAACAGCCAGGGATTCCCAGGGCTGAGTGGGATCCCTGCAGCTGGCACAGAGTGAGGAGAAGCGAGGCCATGACCCTGGGGAGATGCCAGCGGGGCCGTGCTGGTGCTGTGGGGGCGGCTGACGCGGAGCTGGGGCTGAGGGTGGGGGGATTTCAGAGCCTGATCCCACTCAGGCCTTCCAGCTGGTCCTGCAGCCCCTCTGTGGGGCAGCTGCTGGTTCTGGACCATGACTGGAACACCCTGTCCTGCTTCTTTTTGCTCCAAAGTCCCTGAGTGCTGTGGGAACAACTGGGGCATCACCATGTCACTGCTGTGCCACTCGTGGGGAGAGCCCAGTTTTGGGCTCCCTGCTCTGCATCCCAACTTGTGCTCATCCTGCTGTCGCCTCCCCTTGATCCAAGCCCTGTCTCATCCCAACTTTCTGTGTGAGGGGCTGGGAGCTGTTGGTCCTGGGCCAGGAGAGTGGTAACAGTGGTTTTGGGGTGTGCTGTAGACTTTTTGGGATGCAGGCAGGCTCCAAATCCCCAGGAGAACCTGCCAGGAGGCGCAGGGCTCCGGGAGCTCATCCCACCTGGAGTGATGGCCTTGCTGAGGTCAGCACTGAGGATTCCCTGTCTATGCCCCACGGACATGGAGGGGAGCATGGGAACGTGGTGGAGCCATCCTGGTGGGATGCTCCTTCCCAGCATCCTGGTGCCACTGGAGCAGCCCAGCTGGGGCAGGATGAAGGGTTTGGAGGTTTTTTGGGGGGATGCCATCCTGGTGGGATGCTCCTTCCCAGCATCCTGGTGCCACTGGAGCAGCCCAGCTGGGGCAGGATGAAGGGTTTGGAGGTGGTCAGGGGGATGTTACCCTACAAATGCTCACAGGGAAGCACCTCTCCAGCCCCTATGGATCACTCAGTGCCAGCCACAGGGAGCCCTGGCACTGCCATCCCTAAAACACCCACAAACCAGGAGCTTGGCTGTTCCAGCCAAGGACATGTCTGCTGACACTCTGGTTGTTTTTCACCTCAAACCCAGGGTGATTCCCACAAGGGGAGTGAATCCAGGGCCAGATTCCCGATGCCAGCCCTGGACTGGCTCCTGCTGTTGTCCTGGGTTGCCACCGGCGTCAGCAGGAGTAGAGCTTGGCCCTGAGTCCCCAAGTCCCCGAGTCTCTGTGTCCCTGAGTCCCTGCTGCCACCACCATGTCCCAAGGACGTGACACAGATTCCGAGGCCTCGCTCGGCACCTCTTCCCTTCCCGCCTGGTGGCAGCAGAGCCGGGCTGGGCAGTGCCGTGCCACAGGGAGTGGTGACCTGGGATGGGGCACTGGGACGGCACTGTCAGCACGAGCCTGGAGCAAAACAGGACAATCCATGCATTTTTGGTTAATCTTCATAGGCTAAATCTTGATCTTGCTGGATTAATAGAAATTTTTCCTTTTTTTTTTTTTTTTTTCCTGTTGTTGTTGTTGTTTTGAGCCACCTTAAGGTAGATGTGAGCTCCCATCCTCCTGCATCCTGCCATGCAGTGTTTTTGGGATGGGTGCCACAGTTCCAGTGGCAATCCTTGGAGCTGGGAGGATTTTTGGGTCTTGCTTATGCCTTGGGACAGGTTCCAGTGGGAGCCAAGGCAGCAGGTGGGGTAAAACACCTGGAGTGGGAATCGAGACTGTTTTGCTTCTTATGGGGCAGCATCCAGAAGGAGCTGAGTGTTCATCCCTCAGCCCTGTCTGGGCTGTGGGGTTTTATCCCTGCCCCAAGTGTGGCAGTTGGGCTTTATGGCTCTAAATTTGGGATTGGGGTGTAAATATAGATAGGGGGTGCTGCATTCAGTGGAATTTGGAAACAGCAGAAGGAAAATCTGCTCGGGGCTGGGTGATATTCCCGACTGTCCCACAGCATCGTTCTGTCTGTGGGGTTAAACCCCATCCCAATGTCAAAATGTGGGTCAGGGCTCCCAGGAACCAGTGGATGGCTCCAAGGATAACCCCAAGATCAACACTTGCCTCTCCCTGAGCTGCCATGCTCCTGCCAGGAATGGGGAACTCTCCCAGGATACTTTTAGCTGGTGTGTGATGAGGATGGGAAGAGGCTCCAAGGAAAGAGCTGTGGCCATTCCCAAACATCCATGGGCTGTGGAGATGCTGTTCCAGCACTGGGATTTGCCCAGGGAAGCTATGGCTGGCCCTGGATCCCTGGAAGTGTCCAGAGCCAGGTTGGACAGGGCTTGGAGCACCCTGGGACAGTGGGAGGTGTCCCTGCCCATGGGGTAGAGCTGGATGAGCTTTAAGCTCCTTCCAACCCAAACCATTCCATGATTTTATGATTTTCACTGTCTGAACGTGTGGATTCTGTGGTGTCTCATACCACGGGTGAGCACAGTGCCCTTCTCCCTGAGCTGGATTCTCCCAGGAGGTTCGATGGAGACTTTTCAGCTCCTGTATTCCCAGCAAAATCCCCAGGGACCATTAACACGTCCCGAAATAAAGGATGCACAGAGCCAGAGACATCTCACAAGCCCAACAAGACCCTGGGAGACCTCTGAGAGAAAAACCAGAGCCGTGTCAGGGAATTCCCCAGCCCCAGGCAGCTCCAGGTGCCTGTGGAATAATGAGCCCCTTGGTGGGACCGCAGGCAGAGCCACTCTGGTCACGTTTCTTGTCATGGAAAAGGATAATTAGGGGTGCAGGAGAGAGAACCTCTCACCTCATGGCATGCAGGCATCCCACATGGATGTGCTGATCCAGCCGGGATGGGATGGGATGGGATGGGATGGGATGGGATGGGATGGGATGGGCATTCCCAGCTGCTCACCGGGTGCCAGATGAATGAACTTCCCCCTCCTGGATTTTCCGCCGCCTGTCCCGGTCTCCAGGCAGGGCCGGTGCCGTCGCCAGCTCGGCTGACGTCAAGGATCCCATTCCAGGGGGGAACAGCCGCCCTCTCGCTCCTTGGAGACCGGCTCGGAGCCTGCCGGGGCTGAGGGGAGCAGCCGTGCTGGGTTTGGGATGAGCCGAGGGAAATTCCTGCTCGGGCTGATGGGAAGGGTTGGGATTGGGAAATCCGGCTCCAGCCCCGGGTGATCCCAGCCCCTCGCCTTGCTGGGGTCACCCAAGGTCCTGTGGAGTGACGTGGAGTGGAACATCGCTCCTGTGCCAGCAGCCGCCCCCGGGGCAGCAGGGACGTTGTTTTCCGAGGAGCTGGGGGGTTCCAGGAGCTGCTGGATCCTCCAAAGGGAAGGGAATCCTCTCGCTTTCACTCCTTCACACCAGAGCATCGCTCCTGCCTTTCCCCCGGGCAGAGAAAGTACGGAAAGGCGCTGGAAAGGTGGCTAAACAACCCCAGCTCCACAGGAAAAGCTTTGGATCCCCTCCAGCAGCATCCCCAGCTGGACCAGCAGCAAATTCCAGCAGCAGGAAGAGGGGGGATCCGCGGGATTCCCACCCGTCTCCTTGTGCCCCCTGCCCGCTTCCAGGTGGGAAACTGAGGCACGGAGGAGCAGGGGGAGGTTGTGCCACAGCAGGAGCGCAGCATTTCCCACATTTTCTCCATCCCGGGGTGAGCGGGAGGCAGAGCGGCTCCGGAGCCGCGGGATGCGGGATGGGGCCGCCTGCGAGCCTCCCTTTCCAGCCCCACAAAACAATGAGGGCTGGTGGGGTTTAGAGGGGTTTGGCGGCTTCTTTTTACCTGGCTGGAGCAAATCCATGGACCAGAGCACCTGGGGGTCCCAGTGGGTTAAAAGTGACCCCTCCTGTCACTCAAGGGCTCTGTCGGGGTGAGTTTCCCTCACCTGGAAATGGAATTTCCTCCATTTACCCTCTCGTTCCCCATTCCCAGCTCCCCTCTGCATGATGGTGGTGGGAGCTGCTTTGTCCCCAGCTCCAGGACTCTGAATTTGGCACTGGTGATGCCGTGGTGGCTCGGAAATCACCTTTATTCCTTTTGGGAGAGGCAGAATGGAGAACAGGCTGGGGACAGCATGTGGGTTTTTAGGAATTTCTTTTCCTGGTGTTTTTCTGCAGTCGTGTACATGCAAGGGCAGCTTTTGGGAGACAGGAGCTGCCTCTGGGCTGATCCTTAAACCTTAGATTGTCTGTTTTGAGAGTGTTTTTCCGGGAAAATCTAGCCCTGGAAGTGGGGCAGGGCTCTGCAGAGCTGAGAGCTCCCTGCAGCCCCCAGGTCCGGCTTTGTTATTCCTGCCTCATTTTCGGGGGCTAATTTTCAGGAATTAATCTCTGACAGCCAGAGTCAGGATGGGGAGAAGTTGCCAGGGGGAACAACCCTGTCCCCATCTCCTGGCAGGGCCATCGCTCAGCTGGGGGGTGATTTTGGGGGTGGTGCCGACCCCTGTGGGCTTCACCAGCGGGCATCACGAGGGAAGGGAGCGGGAGAGACGGGAAAACTCCCAAATCCCACAGTGGGGTTCTCCCTTCATGTGTGTATCCCAAACCATCCCGTATTTTACCCGTCTATTTTTGGGGTGTGCAGGAGCACAGCACCATCTAGTGCTGCCGGCGCCGGGGAATCACCCAGCTGGAAAAGCAGGAGCAGGAAATCCCAGCAGCTCCCCAGCCCTGCTCTATATTCCCGGGAAAGGAGGGCAGGCGCTCAGCAGCTTTATTTTGGGAGCTGCTGGGCTGTGGCTGGGAACGGCTTCAGCCTCGGGGTAGGAGGATTTGGGGGATGATCCCAGCAGGGATGGGGCTACAAGGGAGCAGAGAGGGGAGATGGCTCTGGAGAGAGGGAGGGAGGAGGAAGATTTGGGTTGGTGAGGGAATAATGAAGAGAAAATGCCGCATTCCAGCCCTTGGGATGTGATGCTGTAGCTGTTCTCCTTGTAGGGGTTTTGTGGTGGGGAAAAAGGGGGAGTGTGGCTTTTGAGGGATGTTTGGGGGGTCTTTGGCATCAAAGAGAGGGGACTGTGTCCTTTAGGGGTCCCTTGGCTGGAAGTAAAAGTGGGAAAAGTGTCCTGTGGGATGGGGCAGTGTTTGTGGGAGAAGTGGTGCCTGTCCCCCTGTGAACCCTGTCCCCCCTGTTCCCCCTGTCCCCACTGTCCCTCCTGTCCCCCCAGGGACCTGCCAAGGGCTGTCCACCCCCTGAATGAGACCCCAGCACTGGGGTTGGGATGAAGGAGCTGCTAAAGGGATTTTTTTTGAGCAAAATTCCCTCTTGGACACCAAACCTCGATGCTCTTGACTGCAGGGGGATTTTGGGGCAGAGTTTTGAGCCTTGGGATGGGGCAGAGTGAGAGCTGAGCCCCAGCTGCCCATGGGGGATCCCATGAGGGTTTTCCCTTTTTTTTTCCAGAGCAAACTGGTGAAGTACTTCAGCAGGCAGCTGTCCTGCAAGAGGAAGGTGGCCCTGCAGGAGCGCAATGCCAAGCTGGAGGGCTTCCCCCAGCTCCTGCACTGGTTCCGCATCGTCGACATCCGCAAGGAGGTGATGGAGGTAAGGGCTGCCCATTCCCTCCTGGAAAGGGAAGGGGCTTTCCCCAGGGATCTGTGGCTTCTTGACCTCACCCCCCAGCCAGGACACCCCACTGCTGTCCCTCTGCAGTGGGGACATCCCCCATGTCCCCAGCAGTGTCCTCCTGCCACCTCTTGGGCTCCCAAAGGCAATCCCCGCTCCAGGGAAAAGGGAATTCTGTAATGCAGCTCATGGCCCTGCATGTTCCCAGTCAGGGATGGGTTTTCCTGGTGCTCCCAGATGTTGAACTGAAACTGTAGAAAAACTGGAAATAAAACTTGAATTCCTCCGGGTTTTCTTGGAGATTCATGTGGGAAATGGATGGTTTGGGTCCATGACCTAAAGAAAATGGATTCTCACTGGCATTCCCCGAGGTTTAGAGGATGCTCCAGGGTGGTTTATTCTTCCTTTCTCATTCCTGAGCCATTCCTGACGCATTCCTCCCTCAGGAAATCGCCCCTGGGCAGCTCAGCCTGGAGGATCTGCTGGACATGACCGATGACCAGGTCTGTGCCACCGTGGAGAAGTTTGGGGCCAACAGCGAGGAGTGTGCCCGGCTGAACGCGTCCCTGTCCTGCCTCCGCAGCGTCCACAAGTCTGGTGAGTGACCTCTGTCCCTCTGTCCCTCTGTCCCTCTGTCCCCCCAGGCTGGGTGGCACCACCCTGTTGCAGTGGCACTGGGGCTGTGGCTTTAATGCAGATGTTGGCAGAGCTCCTGCACCCCTGGGGCTGCCTGGGATCTCCTTCCCTGCAGGGAACATCTTGGAGCTGCACTGGGAGCAGCCCTGGGAAAAGGATTTGGGGGTGCTGGTGGGTGAGAGCTGGGACCCCAAAACCCTCCTACCCTGGGATGATCCCCTAGTGTGGGTCAGGAAAGGAGTGGGGGATGCTGCCCCTCTGCCCTGCCCAGCTGAGACCCCACCTGGGGAGCTGCCCCCAGCTCTGGGATCCCCAAAATGGAAGGACCTGGAGCTGCTGGAGTGAGACCAGACTGGAGCCCCTCTGCTCTGGAGCCAGGCTGGGAGAGCTGGGGGTGCTCACCTGGAGAAGGATCCACAGAGAGCTCAGAGCCCCTGACAGGGCCTAAAGGGGCTCCAGGAGAGCTGGAGAGGGACTGGGGACAAGGGATGGAGGGACAGGACACAGGGAATGGCTTCCCACTGCCAGAGGGCAGGGATGGATGGGTTATTGGGAAGGAATTGTTCCCTGGGAGGGTGGGCAGGCCCTGGCACAGGGTGCCCAGAGAAGCTGTGGCTGCCCCTGGATCCCTGGAAGGGCCCAAGGCCAGGTTGGAGATTTGGGTTGGAGCAGCCTGGGACAGTGGAAGGTGTCCTTGCCATGGCAGGGGTGGCACTAGATGAGGGCCCCTCCAAACCCAGGTCATTCCATGGCTCTTATAGTGTCCCCTGACCCCCCGTGCCTGCAGCAGCTCAGTCGGGAAGCTCAGAGCAAAGCTCTGACACCCGGCAGCTCCAGCATCGCTCCCTGGCTGGCTCAGAGCGGAGCCCCCCACTCCCAGTCCCCTTTCCGGGGAATGTCCCAGCCCCGGCGCTGCGTGTGCGGGTCCCGGTGCTGTGCGGTGCGGGCTGCGCGGCTCCCCGGCGGGTGGCAGCAGAGCTCCGCTGTTCCATCGCTGCACGGAGCCGCTCCGGCTGCAGCTCCGCCGGCACCGGGGCCGGAGCGGGGCCGGGGCAGCCTCTGCCCGGCGGGGGCTGCGCAGGGTCCGGCTATGCTGGTACCGTGTTTCAGCCGAGCCCTGATAGGTCCCAACAGCACCGCTTGGAAAAGATCCTTCTAGAGCGAGTCCACCCATTCCCCGGCACTGCCAGGGCCGCCACTGCCCCATGTCCCCCAGTGCCACATCCACACGGCTGTTACATCCCCCCTGCAGGGATGGGGACTCCAGCATTGCCCTGGACAGCTCTGCCAGTGCCTCAACACCTTTCCATGAAGGAATTTTCCCCAAATCCACCCTGAGCCTCCCCTGGCCCAGCCTGAGGCCGTTCCCTCTCCTCCTGTCCCTGTTCCCTGGGAGCAGAGCCCGACCCCCCCGGCTGTCCCCTCCTGTCAGGGAGTTGTGCAGAGCCACAAGGTCCCCGCTGAGGCTCCTTTTCTCCAGGCTGAGCCCCTTTCCAGCTCCCTCAGCCTCTCCTGGGGCTGCAGCCCCTTCCCCAGCTCTGTTCCCTTCCCTGGACATGCTCCAGCCCCTCTGACACACCCATCCCCATGGATGGCACCACAGAACAGGACACTGCCAGCACAGCGGGTGACTCTGGGGCAGCAGCAAACCCGGGATTAGGGGATCTCACACCCCTCTGCCTGGCTCCTGTCCCCTCTAGAGTGGCTCCTTCAGCACAGCTGCATCCCAGGGTTTGGGAGGCTGGGAATGAGCCCTGCTGGGTTTTCATCAGAGCTTTGCAGGTGTGCGACAGCCCTTGGGGACAGCAGGGGACAGTGCTGCTGATGTGACATGGTTTCAAAGAGGGGCAGCTTTGGGGGAACCAGCAGTGTCTCCAGAGCATGGAGTGTCCCAGAGAGGGATCCCAGCTCCTGCCTGAAGAGACCTTGACCACATCCACCAGTTCTGGCTGTTGGATCCTCTCCAGGCTTCCCACATGGGACAGAGTGGCAGTGCCACCCCGTGCTGGGGACAGTGACAGTGGGGCGAGGTGGGGCTGATGTTCCCTAGGGAGCATCCCCTCACTGCAGCCCCCTAAATCCAGCTCCCGCCCCTTCCCTTCGGCATTTCCAGTCCCTGCTGTTTGAGGCAGGGCGGCGGTGCTCCCTGGGAGCCCCGGCAAGGCTCTCAGCTGCTCTTTGTGTAAACACCTCTGACTTTTAAAGGCTGCTCCAGACAAATCCCACCCTGCCCGCTCGGCCCAGGGAATTCCCTGCTTTGGAAAATCCTCCTTGGCCTTTGGCTCGGCAGCTGCAGGGAGGTTTCTCTGGTTCCTCTGGAGTTTTCCGGATGGAGGAGATGGAAGCACCGGAGGTCTGTGGGATGCTGCTGCTCCATTTGCTCCCTAATGGGGCGGCTGATGGGGCTGCCAGCATTCCTGGTGCTCCATTGGATCCCGGCAGGAGAGAGCCAGCTGGGCGTGGAGTGTTTGTCTTTCCCGGTGCTCCATTTAACTCCATCCATCATCCCGGGCTGCTCTGTCCCTGCGGCAGTGCCGGGATTCTGCCGTGGCCATTCCTGCTCCGCCAGAGCTGCAGGATGGGGATCTCGGGAATGCCAGCTGCTGTGGGTCTGTGCCGTGCTGGACATGCATTGTCCCATGGATGACACAGCCTTGGGGACAGCGGGTGACAGGCAGAGCCCTGAGGCGTGCAGGAACTCCCAGGCAGTGGAGGAGACCAAATCCCTCTGAATTTCTGATGTCAGATGGGCTCCCTGTTCCCTGCCTCTGCCAAGCAAATGGCTGCATCCCAGGAATTCCCTCTCTTTTTATCCCCTGGGATGGCAGGAGCAGAGTCCCTGCTCCTCTCCTGGGAGCTGGGAACAGAGGGATTTCTGGCCAGGGAAGGGCGGGATGCTCCCTGGATCTCAGCCTTGGGCTGAGGGTGAGCTGATCATCCCACCCAGCAGGCCAGCTCCAGATCCCTACTGTCCAGGCAGCATCTTTTCATGGGCTGTGGGATTGGGATGAGCAGAGCAGCACTGCTGGAACCTTGGGAATGTCCCCCAGGCTGTTGGGGACCGAGCAGTGATGGGATTGTGGCTTTGGGGGTGCTGTGCTGCTTTTATCCATCCATCCATCCATCCATCCACTGCATTGCAAGGATTTTGAGCACTGGCTGGCTCCATGGCTCCATGACAGTGAGGCTGCCTGGAGTTTCTGGGATGGGGATAGAAGAGCATCCCAGGACAGCAGCACTGCTCTCTTTGGATGCAGAGTTGGGATTTTAAATCCATTGGGATGTGACAGGCTACCCCCAGATGCACCAACAGCCTCAGAAATGCCTTTAAATCTGTGTTTTACCTGCATTCTATCTCCTTATGAAGCAAGAGATTGTCCTCATCCTAAAAATGTAATTAATGAACAAGTTGCATCCTCCTTAAAAGCTGGAATTCCTTGGCAGGAGCCGCAGCGGCCAATTCCGAGACGCCAGGATTTGTATTCATAAAGCAGGAATGAGCTTCAGGTTTAACCTTCCCCATCCATCTTTATTTATTGAGTCATTAATTAGAAGCCTCTAATTTCCCAGGCTGCCCCTGTCTGGGCAAGGCTGTTCCATGGAGATGGATTTTGCCAGGATGGGCTTGGACAAGGAGGCACTTCCCAAGCTGAGCATCCTGGGGGCAGCAGGGAAAACCCTGGAGCATCCCATAAATCAGAGTGGCAAACCCACATGAACCCCTCTGCTTTGTGGTGTCAACAAGCCTGGACTGGCTTTTCCTTGGATGTGGATCCTTGGGAGTGGGGTTTTGTTATCAGAGCTGGATTAATTTGATATTAAATCTGAGTGGAGCAGCTCGAGGAGCTGATGGGGTGTGACTGCTGGGGATGTGTGGAGGTTATTAAGTGTCCTCCCGGGAAAAAGGAGCTGGAATGGAATCTTGATGAGCCCTGGGAAGGCTCAGGGTGGCTTGGGGACAGCGCAGGGTCAGGCAGGGTCGGGAGCAATGAGGGAAAAGCAGGAAAAATCCCAGTTTGGAGGGAATTTCAGAGCTTTGGTGGTGGTGTGGAGAGGAGGGAAGAGTTGACCCTTCCCAATATCCCCATGCTGGGTGATTCCACAGTCTGTCCTGGGACCGTGGGGCTTCCCAAAAACCCCCGGGCATTCCAAAATCTCCTGTTGGGTCACCTGTTGGGAAGGGAAGGAGCGCTCGGAGCATCCCGAGGAGCAGCTGGGATTCAGGGCTGCCTCGCCAGCTCCCATGGGAATATCCAATCATTCCCAGCTTTTATCTGAAAGGAAAACAAAGCAAACCTTGCTCGTTGTTGTTTGGAACAGGTGGGATTTTTCCATCTCTGGATCCACGAGCTGCACCCCAGTGCTGCTCCTCTTCCCAGGAGTTTGTTTTCCTGTTGGTTTTCGATGGAGCAGTTTGGGAAGAGTTTCCCTGATGAAATAGGGCAGAGGGAGGGGATTTATGAAATTAAATTCATCCAAAGGGAGCATCCAGAGGGACAGGAGAGGCGGCCCGTGGGACTGGGGGGCAGCTGTGACTGATACCCAAAACAATTCATATTTGGGATCGAAACAAAACAAGCAAGCTGTGAGGAGCAATCAGAGCACAAACGATACAGAGCGGATTTTCCCTCCGTGCCAGCTCTTCCCGAGGTTTTCCAGCTGGGAATTGGAGCTGGGAATCCGGAGGGAATGGGACGAGCAGACTTTGGAGCGAGAGGAGCTCTGGGATATTTTTGTTGGTGTTTTTTTTTTTCTCTTCATTCCCAGTTTAAAGTGATCCCATCAATGCCCGATCCCTGCCGCCTTCCTTCTGCAATTTAATTTTTCCGGCTGTTTTCAGCCCGGACCGGGGGTTGGTTTTATTTTAAATATTATTTAATTTCTGTTTTTACTCAGCTGGGACGCGGGGGGCGCAGGGAGATCATCACCCCATCTTCATTAACGCCGCTAATTAGCGCCGGCCGGCTCGGCCTTCTGCAAATCAGCGGCCAATGGGAAGAGCAGGATTTGCACTGGGGGGCGCTGATTTGTATACGCGGAGATTTTTCAGATGTTTTAAATTATTTTGATACATATTTTTATTATTCTGATTTTTACTTTCAATTATTTTTATTTATTCAGCGTTCTAATGAATTATTTTATTTTCACACATTTATAAGTTTTCTTTTATTTTAATTTCTTGTTTATTCTAATTCATTTTAAGTCATAACATTTTAACTTCTTCAATTTATTTTTACTTCTTATTCTTTCTAATTCATTTTAATTTATAACATTTTACTTTATACTTCTTATTCCTTTTTAAAATTATTATTCATTCTAATTAATTTTAATTTATATCATTTTACTTTATTTATACTTCTTAGTCCTTCTAATTATTTTGTTTTCTTTTCTAGAGATTTTAATTATTATTTTTACTTTATTTGTTCTGCTTTCTTTTTAATTTCAGTTAAATCATTTTAATTTAAAAACATTTTATAAATTCTAACTTATGATAATTAATGAAGTTTAATTCCTAAAAAAATATTTTATTTACTTTAATTTGTTATTCATTTTAATTTTTAAGATTTTTATAATATTTTCTCTTTTCATTCTTTTACTGATACATATTTTTTAACATTTTACAATTATTTGAGAATTGTTTATTGTTATTTTAAAAATATTTTACAATTATTTGGGAATTTTTGCTGTTAATTTTTCATATTTTACAATTATTTTGGCTTTTTTATATCCTTTATGTTGATGTTCTCCTCCAAAAAAAATGATTCCACCAAACAGCTCATGCCCCATCCTCCACCCCTTGACTCAAAGCTTGCTTTCAACCCAAACCTTTCATTTCCCAAACCTTTCCTTTTCCTCTGGAGCTGGAACTGAAACATTCCCGTGAAAAAGGAGAGGCTCCAATTCCAGCCCAAGCAGGGAGTGGGAAGGAGGCGCTGGGAAATGAAATTTGGGTTTTCTTTGATGGGAGCGATCAAGGGGCCCTGAACTGGGATCGAGGACCAGACTCCACCTGGATGATCCCTGGGATGCTCCAAAGGTGCTGCTGGGGCTCTCTGCTCCTGGGGGGATGGGTAATTAGGAGTTAATTACACTCATTACAGCCCCCTCGTTATGCAAACGGCACAAATGGGGGGTGAGATGGGGCAGCAGCCTGGCCAGGGAGGGGTGGCACTGTCCCAGGGGGATGTCACCATCCTAAAATGGTAGCGCTGGGGATGGTGGGGACATCTCCAGCCCTGGAAATTCCCGTGCTTGGATCGGTGAGGGCTCCACAGAGCTTCTCCAGTGAAGATGTGGGGGTCCCATCCCTGGAAGTGTCCCAGGCCAGGCTGGAGGGGCTGGGAGCAGCGTGGGACAGTGAAAGGTGTCCCTGCCATGGCAGGGGTGGCACTGGATGATCCAGGGGGAATCTCTGTGGTCTTCAGGCCACTCATCCCTCTGCTCTGGAGCCAGGCTGGGAGAGCTGGGGGTGCTCACCTGGAGAAGAGAAGGCTCCAGGGAGAGCTCAGAGCTCCTGCCAGGGCCTAAAGGGGCTCCAGGAGAGCTGGAGAGGGACTGGGGACAAGGGATGGAGGGACAGGACACAGGGAATGGCTTCCCACTGCCAGAGGGCAGGGATGGATGGGATATTGGGAAGGAATTGTTCCCTGGGAGGGTGGGCAGGCCCTGGCACAGGGTGCCCAGAGAAGCTGGGAGCAGTCTGGGACAGTGGAAGGCGTCTCTGCCCATGGAATGAGATGATCCCTAAGGTCCCTTCCCACCCAAACCATTCCAAGATTCTGTAACACAGAGAAGTTCCTTGCTGGGATGCAGTGCCAGGATAGAATCAATCATGGAACAGTTTGGGTGGGAAGGGACCTTTAGGGTCCTCTCCCTCCATGGACAAGGACACCTCCACTAAACCCAACGAGCCTCACCCAACCCTTAAACCCTTCCAGGGATGGGATCTTCAACACCTGCAGGGCTGAGCAGGGAGCTCCCCGCTTCTGCCCCGCCGCATGGCCGTGTCTCTGTGCTCTCTCCAGGCGGGAGCCTCTCCAAGCAGGACTGGACCATCCAGTGGCCGAGCACGGAGCCGGGCAAGGAGAACAGCCCTGGCTGCGCCCCGGAGCCGGGGCCCTGGGGCAGGACGCACCCGAGCCCCAAGGTACAGCCCAAGTGCGGGCAGCACCACTGCCACGCCGGCTCGTCCCACGGCCCCGCGTACACCCACGTGGACCGGCTGACCGTGGAGGGCCACCCGGGGCTGTGCCCGCCGCTGGAGTCCGGGCACCGCTCGCTGCCGCCGTCCCCCCGGCAGCGCCACGCCGCGCACACCCCCCCGCGCACCCCCAACATCGTCACCACCATGACCCCGCCGGGGACCCCGCCCGTGCGCCGCAGGAACAAACTGAAGCCCCCCGGGACCCCCCCGCCCTCCTCGCGGAAGCTGATCCACCTCATCCCGGGCTTCACGGCGCTGCACCGGAGCAAATCCCACGAGTTCCAGCTGGGGCACCGCGTGGATGAGGCGCACACCCCCAAGTAAGTGGTGCCCCCGGTGCTGGTGCGTGTTGGGGGCATGGACTCATCCCAGCGCCTTGGGAAAAGCGCATTTATCCCTAAATGTCCTGTCTTGTCTAGAGGTTTTGTGTGAAAATTCCTTTTTGCAGATCCTTGGGGATTTTGCGGGATGGTGTCGGTTCTGCTTCCCCCCCAACCTCATTTCGGGGTGCATGGCGAGCACCCAGCGGCTCCAGGATTGTTGGCTGGAAAAACTCCGACATGCGGGAATGTGGGATGGGAGGGCTGATTTTGGGATTTTCCAGCTGCTGCACGGGAATGGCCGCGAGAGCTGAGCGGGGGAGTGAGTGCACTCTGGAGAGAGATGGGAATAATCACCCTCCAGCTGAGAAGGGAACAGGGAATTGTGAATCCTTATGGAGAGGACGGTTTGTTTTCTGGAGACCCCTCGGGATCTTTCCTATCCCTGGCGGTGCTCGGAGCGCGCTCTCCGGGCTCTGCCCACATCCCCGCTCCTGCTCTGCGGCTCCGGTGCCGGCAGAGGCTGCTGCTGCGCAGGGAAAGGATTCTCCGGCACCGCTACATTCCCTCTCCATCCCTTTCCACCCCTTCTGGTGGCCCTGCTCGGAAAACCTTTCTCCTGCCGTGGCATGGGGTGGCAGAGGGGAGTGGTGGCCACTTTGGGACATCACCTCCTCTCCCTGGGGGAGTTTTGGCATGGAGCCGATCCGTGCTGGCTCCTAAAACAGGATCCCAGGACAAACTGCTCTTTTTGTCCCAAAATTTGGGGCTCTTGAGGGTAAAAGGGCCGTGCCAGAGTCCTGGGAAGAGTTGCCTGAGGACTGGAGGGAGCATGGATGCCCTGGCACAGCACAGACCCTCTGGCCTGTCCGTGATGTTTGGGCAAATCCAGCTGGGACATGACAGGGGTTAAATCACAGAGGTGCTCCCAGTGCCTGACCTGGAGCTCCCCTTGTTGGGGCAGAGGGAACCAGAGTGGGTTTGGGGGTGGCAGATGTGTCTGGTGGCCTCAGCCTGGCAGTGTCACTTGTCCCCTGGGCTGTGGCAGCCACCGTTGCACGAGCTGAGGGTGATCATCCACCCTCCTTTTCCTCTGAGCTGGCAGCTTTTGGTCTCCAAAGGCTTTTAGCTTTTGGAAACAAAGCCATTTCAGCTGGAAAATGCCTCCTGGAAGGCCACCCTCCCCCTCGTGCTTAGGGCCTGGAAAAAAGTGTTTGCTTTGTTTGATTTCCAGGGAGCACCCCCACATTCCCAGGGAGCTGCCACTCCCTTCTGCTTTTGTCACCATTCCAGCCCCCAATCCATCCTCTGCCCTCAGCTGGAGAAGCTCTCACTGAGGGCAGAGCTTCCCCAGGTTGGTCATTGGATATTCCCTGATGATCCTGAATTGAAATTCCTGGCACCACTGGGAAGGGAGCACTGGAGATGCTGGGAAAACTGGCTGCAGTCAGGCAAAGATTGAAGGAATCCAGGTTTGGGCTGGAAGGAACCTTAAAGCTCATCTCATTCCAAGGGCAGGGACACCTTCAAGCCCTCATGGTGACCCTGACACGGAGCTGGGGCCAGCTTTGGACACCATCAGATCTTCTGGGCACTGATTCCCCGGTGTGGAGATGGGGTGGAAATGTCACACAGGGTGACACAAACAGTGATGTCCCCTCTGCCTCCATCGCTCTCCACCTTCCTGGCACAGGGTGCCCAGAGAACCTGTGGCTGCCCTGGATCCCTGGCAGTGTCCAAGGCCAGGCTGGACGGGACTTGGAGCAGCCTGGGACAGTGGAAGGTGTCCCTGCCATGGCAAGGGTGGAACAGGATGAGCTTCAAGGTCCTTTCCAACCCAATCCATTCCATGATGCCTCTGCCTGACTGCAGCCAGTTTTCCCAGCGCCTCCAGTGCTCTCTTCCCAGTGCTGCTGGGCAATTTCAACTCCTGATTAGGGAATTAATCAGGGGAAGAGCCAATATTGACAGGGCCCCGTTGTGCTCCAGGGGCTGCTGTGCCGGGTTGGATCCGGATTCCTGCAAACCTCTTGGAGAAGCAGGGAAGTTCATTTTCTCTAATGGCACTTAATGATTTTGCAGCAGACAACCACTAAATCCTGCCTGCTAATCCCATTAGTGGTTCGGGATTGTAATTAGTGCATTAAAGAGGCAGCTTCTTCTTTTTTCCCTCTTTTTTTTCCAGCACAGCCCTGCTGGAGTGGGAGCTGTTTATTAGCCTGGATGAGGTGGAAAATGCCTGGCACAGATAAAAAGTGGATTAAAATTGAAATATTTTCAGGCCCTTCTCAGCTAATGGTTATTTTATGACTGTGGCCATGGAATTTGAGGATGGGTTTTTTTCAATGTCACAGTTCCATGGTGTCCCTGAAATGTGAGCCCTCTGAGCTTCCTGCAGGAGAGAGCTCATCCCTGGCAGAGAATTTGGAGCCTTCTCTGGCCAACCCCTTCTGGTTTTAGTTGTGCTCCTGGACTCTTGGGCTGCTTTGGGTTCCCCATGGAAGGAAACATGTTCTGTTCCAGCTGGACATGGGGAATCCAGAGTCTGAGGGCAGTCCTGGGGATCCCACATGCTGGGTGTGCTGATGGCGGTGGAAAAGAAGGGATGAGGTCTAAATGATTTGCAAGGAGCCATGAAGCCATTTATTGATCCACAAAGCAAAGTTTCTATACTTTTTCTATTGTTGCTAAAAATAGTGCACCAATAACATTCCTGTAACTACGATATATTGCTTAATTGTAACTAGATAACATTGCTCAATCTAGGCCTCATTTAAGCTAGCCAGGTAGATACAATATTTCCCACAAATCCCCACAGAAACTGCATGCTAAGCGCTCTGTACCAAGCACCTTATCTTTTGCATTCCTTCTCCAAAATCCCGCTCGCTCTGGCCAAGGCTTGTGGCCTGCTCGCTCCCGCCAAGGCTTGCGGCCTACTATGGCTGACAGATCCACATCAGCAGTGACAAGCTGAGCAGTGCTGGCAGTTCTGCTCTCCAGTTGTATTCCCACAGGGTGGGATCCCCTGGAGTGATTTGGGGTGGAGATTTACCCCCATCCTGCCTGTTCTCTGCAAGGACCCTTCAGAGACCCTCCCAGGACAGAGGCTGGCGTCCCTCAGGGTGATTTATGGAATGGTTTGGGTGGGAAGGGACATTAAGGACCATCTTGTCCCACCCTTGACCTGTGGCCAGGGACATCTTCCACTGTCCCAGGGTGCTCCAAGCCCCAGTGTCCAACCTGGCCTTGGACACTGCCAGGGATCCAGGGGCAGCCACAGCTTCTCTGGGCACCCTGTGCCAGGGCCTCCCACCCTCCCAGGGAACAATTCCTGCCCAATATCCCATCCATCCTTGCCCTCTGGCAGTGGAAGTCATTCCCTGTCCCTTGTCCCAAGTCCCTTCCTCTCTTCCCCAGCTCAGGATAGGGTGAAATGGGCTCTGGGGAGCCAGGGGTGACTTTGGCAGACGAAGAAATCTCTCTCCCCATGAGCTGTGGGTCAGGATTGATAGAGTGGAGCCCTCAGGGTTCTCTAAGGCTGCTCCCCTGGATTTTTCCGCTTTGGCACAGACAGAAAATAAACCAGCACCATTTATTTGTGACAGCAGCAGCAGCGACCGGGTCCCCTCCAGAGCAAGGCCACCGTGTACTGCTTGATTCCCCATGACAGCTCATAAACTCCTTTGAATATTGTGCTTCAGATCTTATTCCCAGTGTTTAATCCATCATTTCTGTGTGCCAAGTCCTTCTGAGGCAGGGGTTAAGTTTGTTGTTTTTTTTTTCTTTTTGGAGCTCCAGGCCTCCAATTTTCCTGCCTGGAGTCTCCAGCTGTTGACCGTGACTCCGAGGTACGGAACATTACTCCTGAAAAGATCCCCTGGCTTCCATAAATCCACAGCCCATAAACATCTCAGGAACGCTCCTGAAACGGAAACCAAACATTGAGAGTGGCTGATAATATAATGCCCATTTAATTCCTCCTGAATTCCACGGGCCATTGGAATCTCTCATGGGTAGTTAATGATTATCCATCAGCCAGGGAAGGAACAAACTCGGAATGGGAGGTCTTAAAAACTCATTAGTTGGGGAATAAAAGTCCAGCTCATTAAAGGCGTGTTTAACCCTTAGGAGGGGTGTCCAGTGGATCTCTGGAGGCAGGAGCTGCCCTGGGGTAGGTGGTCTTTACCCTTAGAGGCACCCTGTGACCTCTGCCTGGACCCACCCATCATCCTTGAACCCATCCTTAGAGCTGTCCTTCATCTTTAGACCTGCTCTTGAACCCAGCCTTCATCTTTAGACCTGCTCTTGGACCCATCCTTTACCTCTGGACCCCTCATTAGACCTGGCCTTTGTCCTTTGGTCCATCCTTTATCCTTTGACCTGTACTTAGACATCTCCATCATCCTTGGACCCATCCTTAGGCCCATCCCTCATCCTTAGACCTGTCCTTTGACTTATCCTGGGATCCCTCAATAAACCCATCCTTTATCCTTTGGCCTGTACTTAGACTTTTCCTTTGTACTTAGAACCATTCTTCATTTTTACACCCCTCCTTAGACCTGTCCTTGAACACACCTTTCATCCCTGGACCCATTGTTAGACCCATCTTTTGTTCCTTGGCCCATCCTTTGACAGATCCTTCATCCTTTCACCCGTATTTGGACCCCTCCTTCATCTTTAGGTCTGTCCTTGGACCTGTCCTTCATCCCTGGACCCCTTGTTAGACCCATCCTTCCTTCTTTGACCCACCCTTTGTCCTCTGACTCATCCTTAGACCCATCTTTCACCCTTGGACCCCTCATTGGACCCACCTTTCCTTTTTTAGCCCGTCCTTCTTCTTCTGGCCCATCCTTGTCTTTCAGGCCTGTCCTTTGGCCCACCCTGCATCTTTGGAGCCCTCCTTAGACCCATGCCCTGACCCACCCTTCGTCCCCTGAGCCTTTGAAGGGGAGCTGAGCCCAAACCCTCCTTGATTCCAGCTGTGTATCCTTTTGCCACGCTGCTGGCTGGACATTTCCATGAACTCCATGGCCCCCAAGGAACATCCTCTGGAAAGCAGCTGGACAGGGCAGATGGGAGCCTGGCCCAGCTGGGCTGAGCCCTGAGGATGTGCTGAGTTCCAGCCTGGAGCAGCTGCTGGACAGGACAGGACAATTTTGTGGTGCACCTTGGTCAGGTTTGGGCTGGCACGAGGCTGCTCCTGCTTAGGGCAGCTGGATTTGGGCTAAATTTTCCATGAATTCTCCTTATCCTGTGTTGTTGCAGTGACATTCCAGCTGTGGATGTTTTCCTGGTGGAAAAACCTGTTGGTTCAAAGCCTTCTGAGGGTTCATTTCCTTCCCTTTTGCCCATTGGTGCTAAGGTGGTTTTTTGGTGGGATTTTTCCAGCCTGGGGTGAGGATTTCCAGGCTGGGTGAAGTCAGAGGTGAAGTTCAGATGTGAACTGGTGATAGAGCACATCCCCATTTTCTTCTTTTCCTTTTTCCTTGTATTATTTCCAACTTTCACTTCAGACACACTCTGTCCTGGGGGGTATTTTTCTCCATCCACATTACAAATTCCTGAGAACTTGATATTTCCTGTGGCACCTGGCCAAGTCTAGCTCCCAACTGGGCCACCAAGGCAGACAGGTGAAAATCTGAATCCCAAAACGTGGGAGCAGAGGTCTTCTCCATCATCCCCACCCCACTGAGCAGCCCATGCTTAGATTGTGCCTCAAATTTCATCATTTAAGCTGGTCCTAAATAGGCCCTGATAGGTCATTAATTCTGCAGCTCTGCAACCTTGATGATAACGACGTTTCCCCTTGTAGCGATTCCTGTCCAGCTGGTGGGTCGATGATTCGATGTTCCACACGAGTGGGATTTGGGAGAGCGGTGTCCAGGCAGCTCCTCTGACATTCCCCAGCTTTGGAAGGGCAGGTGGGCTCCTGGCACTGGGGATGAGCAGGAAATGGATGTTTGCAGAGCAGGTGGATGCAGCAGGACGTTGCCAACATGTGGAAATATTCCATATGGAGCCTCTTGCCAAGGTGGGCACTGGCACCTGGGCTGTGCCAGCCTGTGACCTCAAATCTTGGGCTCAGTTTTGGGTTCCTCCTGACAGGAGAGACCTGGAGGGGCTGGAGCGTGTCCAGGGAAGGGAACAGAGCTGGGGAAGGGGCTGGAGCCCCAGGAGAGGCTGAGGGAGCTGGAAAGGGGCTCAGCCTGGAGAAAAGGAGGCTCAGGGGGGACCTTGTGGCTCTGCACAACTCCCTGCCAGGAGGGGACAGTCGGGGGGGTCGGGCTCTGCTCCCAGGGAACAGGGACAGGAGGAGAGGGAACGGCCTCAGGCTGGGCCAGGGGAGGCTCAGGGTGGATTTTGGGAAAATTCCTTCCTGGAAAGGGTGGTCAGGCACTGGAAAAGGCTGCCCAGAGCAGTGCTGGAGTCCCCATCCCTGCAGGGATGTAACAGCCATGTCGAGGGGACATAGGTGGGCTCTGTGATTTCAAAGATCTTTTCCAACCTAAAGGATCCTGTGTTATTTATCCTGAAAACAGAGCCCCAACCTGGAACTTCTGCCAGGGGGAGAGTGTGGAAGGGAGGGAATTTGGAGAGCAAAACGAGCAGCATCTCTCCCTGTGCTTCCAAATCATCCCCCTGATTAATCTCGCTGCCAGTGCCGGTGAGCCAGGGCTGAGGAGCTGAGCACAGCCCCTGGAATGTGCCCAGCTCCCTCACAGGATGGTTTGCACACCGTGAGGTGACAGTGATGAGTGGCCCCCGTACCAGCCTGGCTCGGTGCTGGAATTATCCCACTGCTCCGGGCTGTGACGCTCCTTAGGAGTGTCATTAATGTTAATTACGGCCCTGCTATTCCATCCAGAGGCGCTGGAGCTTCACGGTGCTCAGAGGAGAAACTTCTCACCGTGTCCTTTAATGAGGAGTTGAGGGTCCTTTCAAAGCCAGACGGGCGTGAGGATGAATTTAGATAAGGATTAACATCCTGGGAGAGGTGGCACCGCGTTCCTGGTGTGCTGCCCCCGGGCTGCCCAGCTGGGAGAGGGCACGGGCTGGGGCAGGGGCTGGGGTGGTGGCCACTGTTGGTCTTGAGCCTGAGCTTTTCCCAGCTCTGTCTTCCAGCTGGAGCTGTGCAGGAAGGTCAGGAAGCAGCTCCCCTGTTCAGGTCTCTGTGGTTCAAGAGGTTGGTGGGAGCCTCTCCTCTCTCTCCTGCCATCCCACCCCTGACCTGCTGTGGTGGCCCAAGCACTCCAGGGGATCCCTTGGCAATAATGGGGTGAAAACCAAAAGCAGGGAGTGCTCTCAGAGTCCAGAGGAGCCCATGGAGCTGCTCCCAGGGCTGGAGCCCCTCTGCTCTGGAGCCAGGCTGGGAGAGCTGGGGGGGCTCACCTGGAGAAGAGAAGGATCCACGGAGAGCTCAGAGCCCCTTGCAGTGCCTAAAGGGGCTCCAGGAGAGCTGGAGAGGGACTGGGGACAAGGGATGGAGGGACAGGACACAGGGAATGACTTCCCACTGCCAGAGGGCAGGGCTGGATGGGATATTGGGAAGGAATTGTTCCCTGGGAGGGTGGGCAGGGCCTGGCACAGGGTGCCCAGAGAAACTGTGACTGTCCCTGGATCCCTGGCAGTGTCCAAGGCCAGGCTGGACAGGGATTGGAGCAGCCTGGGCCAGTGGAAGGTGTCCCTGCCCATGGCAGGGGTGGCACTGGATGAGTTTTAAGGTCCCTTCCCACCCAAACCATTCCATGATTGCCCAGTTTGGTGGTGGATCTGCCCTTCCTGGTGCCCCTGTGTTGTCTGAGGATGTTTTAGGGTACCCCAGGGGCTGAATCCCTCTAGAAGCTTCTCATCTAAAGGAGACTCAATCCCACCAGCCCTGGCTGGCCCCAGCTCGCCCTCCCTGCCCTTGTGTGGCCCTCAAAGAAGCGTAACGGTGGCAACCAAGAAAACAGAAGGGGCTTAATGAGAAACAGCTCCAGCTCCAGGATCCTGCAATTACCTCCTGCAGCTCCTTCCCTCCTGTGTCTGCTCCCAGTGCTGCTCCTGCAGCCCCCTCTCCAATCCCAGGGGATGGGGGGGAACCTGTTTGCCTCAAACTCCCTTCAAAGAACTTCCCAGCTTTATAATTTGCAGCTGTAATAAAAAAGTTCCACTTTGTGCTTGGAAAAGTGAATAATAGATCAGTCAGACTCGAGCCTGGAAATTCAGGCATCCAGGGAAGTGGGGACAGGCACTTGGATAAATATTTAACTGCTGAGGCTTTGATATGAAGGAGCTGCTTTTCCTCTGGCCAGGGAAGGGAGGGTTTGTTGCCTCTTTATGGGGATGAGGAGGATAAATGGAACATCTGGAGGATATTCTGTGGTAATTTCTTTTTCTCAATCCCAGCATTGTGTGGAGCTTGTTCAGGTTTGGGTGGAGAATGAAGAAATTTCAGCTCTTCAGGCAGGTTCAAAAAATCCACTGCCTTGAATCCTGGACATCTTAAAGAAGCTGGTGCCATCCTCTCTGCATAAGGATTTGGGATGGGGAATGGCATTGGGCACAGGAGCTGTGTGTTTATTCTGGTGTCAAAGGTGACCTGGTGCCTCCTTTCCTGGCTGAGATGGCTCCAGCTGTGCTGGTTTAGATCCCAAATCCTCAAGGCTGTTTGGGAATGCTCAAGCTCCTTAGCCAGGTTTTTTTGTTTGTTTGTTTGTTTTTTGGTTTTTTTGGGAATCCTTGAAGAAAAAGGTCGGATTTTGCCATTTATGTGCCAATATGGGAACTGGAAGGGAGAAGTGGCAGAAATTCTGGAGAGGGGCTTTGCTAAAGGCAAGGAGGGACAGGACACAGGGAATGGCTTCCACTGCCAGAGGGATATTGGGATGGATGGGATATTGGGAAGGAATTGTTCCCTGGCACAGGGTGCCCAGAGAAGCTGTGGCTGTCCCTGGATCCCTGGAAGTGTCCAAGGCCAGGCTGGAGCAGCCTGTGACAGTGGGAGGTGTCCCTGCCCATAGCAGGGTTGGATAAAATGATCCTCGAGCTCCCTTCCCACCAAATCATTCTTACATGAAAAAATGCCAGAGTGGATCCGAGGGTTTTCTTCCCTTTTTTTGCCATTCCAATGGATGCTGCTGGAGCTGCCTGCCCGCGGTGGAGGGGGCAGCACTTCACCTGCTCCTTGCTCTGATCTAATCGGGGATATTGTGCAATTAAACCACTCCAAAAGCCACAAATCTGCGGGGCTGAATCCCGGCCGGGGCCACGCGCTCCCGGCCAGGCAGCAGCGATCTTTAATCCTTCGCAGCTGAAATACCGATGAGAGGATTTTTTTCTTTTTTCTCCCACTCTATTTCCCTTCCTTTTAGAGCAACGCTTGTGTGGAAATTGGTGTGTGCTGGCGAGGAGCAAAGTGGTGAATAAAACATCACCTGGCTCTGGCGGCTGCAGGGGCAGCTCCTGCCTTGTGGTTAAATTTTAAATTAAACCCGTTTTATTTTATTTTTTTTAATGGCAATAAGATAAGAAGTGTCAACAAATGCCTGCAGAGCAGGTTGCTACTTACTCAATTTCCAGTTTTTTTAAGAGTTGGGAATGGAGGATGAGCACTGCCCGAGGCTGGGAAATGTTTGGGGTGTCCCCTTTGGAAAGCTTTTTGGGATGAGCCCTATTCCAGGAGCATCACAGCCCTGTGAACATGGGATTTATGCTCCCTGTGACATACAGATCCCACTGTGCCATCCTCATCTCCCAGCTTCTCCCGGCACATCCTGCTCTTCACCAAATCACCCGAGGACATCCCAGTGTGGCAAAACCGCGTCCTCACCGCCGCCTTTCTGTGGAAATCCTATAAAATCCACACCCTGCCCGCTGTCACTGCGCTCCCGCCGGCTCCTGAAAGGAGTGACGGGCCCTTTGTCCCGGTGTCTGCTCCTGTTTTTCACCGCCTGTTGAAACCCTCTATTTTTTTTTTTTCCCCAAAGCCGGTGATAAGCGTTTGACTGATCCCACCGAGCAGGCGGGGATGAGCCATTCAGGCGGGATTGACACCTCAAGGGATTTGCATTAAACGCTTCAAACTCGCTCGGCTTTTTATTATTCTCACCCCCCTCCTTTTTTTTTTTTTTTTTTTTTTAATCCATCATTGTATATTTAGCGATTCCTGCATGAAATCACGGCCCTAATCGTTGGCATTCACTTCTCTGAGGAGGAATCTGTCCCGGTGAGCGGCACTGATTTTGCCGAGCATCCCAAGGCAGGAATTAACCCCGGTGCTCCACAAACTTTGCCTTGGGGCGTTGGTTTGGGCTCTGCCGAGGGAGATGAGGAGGAAAATGAGGAATTCAGTGTCTGCAGAGGGTTAGCGGATGGGGAGAGGTGAAGGAGAGGGGGATGCCGGGGGTGCTGCGCCATGGGCTGAGATGCGGGATTTTGGGAAGGGTTTGGGAAGTTAAGGGCTGTGTGGAACAGGGGCTGATCCCGATGTGCTGCTGGGGAGCTTGGGATCTGCAGTGAGGGGTAAATCCTGGGAACATCCGGCTTCGGAGCCTCCTGGAGCAGGGATGAGGGTGGGACAGCTGTGAAGAGTGGCAAAAAAAAAAAAAAAAAAAATAGTGGGGATGTCCAGATTTCGCGATCTGCTCCAAATCTGGCAGGAAAGGAGCCTTTGTCCCCGTGCTGGCATTTTCCTGCCATCCCTGGAGGGTGCTCTGGGCGTCTCCCAGATTTTGGGGATTTCCAAGCCTCGAGATGGACCAGGTGTGGTTCTCTGCTCCCTCAAAACCCTAAAATAAAACATATTTTCTCCATAACCAACTCCTCACTTCTCCCTCACCTGGAGACTCATTTTGAGAATTGTTCAGCTGTGACTGGAGAGAAATTGTCCTTCCCGAGGGTGGGGAGGGATCAGCACCATCCAAATCCACCTAAACGGCCCCTTGGGCCCTCCCTGTGCTTCCCTGGCTTCTCCTTAATCCCAGAGTTTGTTTACTGGGAGTTCCCACCTTTTCCAGCCCTGAGAGTTCCTGGGAAAGGCTGGAATGTCACTTCATGGAGGGATTAGTGTGGCCAACCCTGCCCCAGCTTCATCCTCTGCTGCACTTTGCTGGTTCCTCCCGATCCAGCTGGGATTTATCTGGCTTAGATTCCCAGCAGTGAGGGAATCCTGCCTCCCTTTCCCAAAGCAGGCCTGTGTGGGGCCTTATTCCTATGGAAAATTGAAATTAGGTTGATGTTTTTCCTTGGTTTTCTGAATTTTCTTTTTTAATTGCCCTTTTTTTTTTTTTTTTGCCTCCACTGTCCTTGCAGGATTGGGAGCTGGCACAGGGAATGGGGTTCTTCTTGCCCAGCTGGGATGGGGAATTTAGGCTGGGAGGACCAGGATGCATTTCCAGCATGTTTTTCCCTGTGTGTAAACGAGAGGACAATGGAAATGTTCTCCTTGGGCACTGCCAGGGATCCAGGGGCAACCACAGCTTCTCTGGGCACCCTGTGCCAGGGCTTCCCCACCCTGCCAAGGAACAATTCCTTCCCAATATCCCATCTAAATCTCCCCTCTTTTAGTTTGAAACCATTTTCCTTTGTCCTGTCACTATCTATGGAATCATGGAGTGGTTTGGGCTGGGAAGGACCTTGAAGATCATCTCATTCCTACCCATGTAGGAGGATGGATGGATGGATGATGGATAGTGGATAATGGATGGATGGTGGATGGATGGATGGTGGATGGATGGATGGATGGATGAGGGATGGATGACGGATGGATGGATGGATGATGGATGATGGATGATGGATGGATGGACAACCCCTCATGGCAACAAGTCCTTTATGAGGTGCCCATGACTGGCCTCATCTTCCACCCCTGCCCCAAGGTTGGTTTTTGATCCTTTTTTGCCCACGAAGCCCCAAACAAGGCTTGGTTTGCTCCATGTCCCTCAGGTACTCCTTGTCCCCAGCCCAGGGGACAGGATCCCTGTCCCTGTGAGCCCCCTGTGCCAGGGGTTTTTCCAAGGGTGATGATGCTCCTGTTCCTCTCCAGGCTTCAGTTCCTGCTCCCCTTTCCTCAGGATAGGGCTCAAGACCATGGGGAGGCAGGCAGCCAGCCCAGTCACCCACTTGGATCCTGCTGTTTATTATTCTTTATTATTTTTTCTCCTCCTGAAGAAACAGAGAGAGGAAAAAAAATCTCTCTCTGTCCAAAATCACTCATCCTTCCTAATAATGAGAGCTGTCAGCAGCCCTGCTTGGCGAGGAAATGATGCTCACAGTAAATATTTGGTCTGGAACTGATTTATGGGTGGAAAAAAACGAGATCAGTGCTTAATCACTGCCTTTCAGGAAGGGCTTTGGGCCGGGGTTGAGCTCAGGGGAGCTGGGGCCATGCCAGGAGAGCAGCACCAGGCTTTTGGTGGCAACCCCATGCTTGGGTTGGGATTGAACAGCAGCACTGGAGCGGATGGACTGAATTTGAGCCCACCAGGCAGGGTTAGATGGGATTTTGGGAAGGAATTGTTCCCTGGGAGGGTGGGGATGCCCTGGCACAGGTGCCCAGAGCAGCTGTGCCTACCCTGGATCCCTGGAAGTGTCCAAGGCCAGAGCCTGGGTAGTGGGAGGTGTCCCTGCCCATGTCCTTTACTGAGCTCTGCTGTCCCTTCCCACCCAACCCATTCCATGACTGTGACCATCAGCTGTGGGGCCGACCCCAGGGAGTGCCATGCCAGGGGATCCGTTCAGCTGGACCAGCCTGGAATCATCCACCCCATCCAGTGCACCCAGGGGTCCTTGCAGCCACCCTAAACACAGCAGTAGCTTTCCTGTGTGAGGAAATAATTAACTTATTAGAGGATGGTTTAATTTTCTTCATTAAAGAGGCCATTTCCTATTGCCTGGCAGAGCCAGATGCCCCTGGCACTGCTGGGAGTGGTGGGAGCTCTGCAGCCTCCCCACCCTCCCAGGGAACAATTCCTTCCCAATATCCCATCATCCCTGCCCTCTGGCAGTGGAAGCCATTCCCTGTGTCCTGTCCCTCCATCCCTTGTCCCCAGTCCCTCTCCAGCTCTCCTGGAGCCCCTTTAGGCCCTGGCAGGGGCTCTGAGCTCTCCCTGGATCCTTCTCCTCTCCAGGTGAGCACTCCAAGCTCTCCCAGCCTGGCTCCAGTGCAGAGAGGCTCCAGCCCTTGGAGCATCTTTGTGGCCTCCTCTGGATTTGCTCCAGCAGCTCCAGGTCCTTCCTGTGCTTGGACAGAGTTGGATGCAGTGCTCCAGCTGGGATGCATGGATTATGGATGGAGCATTCCTTGATCACCACGAGCTGTTGCACTGCCAGGATGTTCTTGAAGGATCCCAAATGCTCCAGATCTCCAAGGGGCTGAGCTGCCTTTCCCAGGGCTGTCTCTGCTCACTCCATGGCAGCTGGAGTGGGAGCAGAGGAGCCAGAGCAGCTCCTCAGTGCCAGGATCCTGCAGCCCAGCCCATCTGAGCTGCCAGTGTCACTCTGCATCCCAAATCCTTCCCGTCTGCTGCAGCTTTGGGATCATCTGAGCCAGCTGAACAATGGCTGGGCCTTGTCCCAGTGTGAAAAAATGGGCTGAGGTTGGAGAGGTGGGCGACTCCTTCCCCCTGCTCTGCAGAATTCCATTTCTGAGGAGCTTCTCCCAGTGTTTTGGGTTGTCCACACCACAGTCCTGTGCTGTGACAAGCTGATTCCTGGGAATCTCCTGGGCTCCCTCACATTCCCCACCCTTGCTTGGGCCCTATACTGGATGCAGTGACATTAAATGTGATCATTTAGGGCATTTAACAAGGTCAGCAAGGCTGGGGCTGACAAGCTTGTGGACCAAATTATTTTTTGCACCCAGGTTCTCAAGAGGAAAAGCTTTGGAATGTTCCTTAATGAAAATCACCTTTGTTTGATGGCGGGGAGGGATTGGGAATTCTCATAGGAAGTGGAATTAATTATCACATGGGAGATGATGCAGCAACACCCCCTCCCATCCCATGGGTGCCACCAGCCCATCCCCAACTCCTTTCCCTTCACTTTTCCCTCCTTTCTCCTCTTTTCCCTCCCAGAGTCAAGAAGAAGAACAAGCCCCTGAACCTCAAGATCCACAACAGCGTGGGGAGCTGTGAGAACATCCCAGCACAGCGCTCCCCTCTCCTCTCCGAGCGCTCCCTGCGCTCCTTCTTCGTGGGGTACCCGCCCTTCCTGCCCTCCACCCCGCCCGTCCACACCGAAGCCACCTTCTCAGCAAGTAAGTCCCCATGGCCCCCTCAGACCCCTCCTCCAAGGGGTGGGAGATGCCAAGGAGAGGGAGGGACTGGGGAGGTTTGGATCAGTGGTTTGGAGGATGTTGAGCGTTGTGGAATGAGCCCAGCCCTTGTGGATGTGCCTCATGTTGGTGTTTAGAGATCTGTGGGTGCTTCTGGGCAAAGGTAACACCACAAACTGGATTATTTCTGGTGTTTGGGAAAGCCATGAAGTTTCTGTGCTGTCTGGGTTGGTGGCACTGCCTGGATGTCACCCCAAAGTGACTTTTCTGAGGGTTGCTGTTTTACCTCTGTGTTTAAACCTCTCCTGCTTCCTGGATTTGGAGCTGATGTGGAGTTTTGGGAAGCCAGTCCTAGTGCAAACCCAACAGCCAGCCTTGATCCCACCAGACAGGGGCTGTCCTCTGCCAGGAGATGCTGGTGGTGGCACTCACTGAGCTCCAAGAGCTCACCCAGGTCTGGGAGGAGCAGCCTGACTCTCATTTCCTGGTCCCAGGCCAGTGCTGGGATTAATTCCAAAGGGATTGAAACTTTTCCAAGCCAGGCGTGGCTCTTGGCCCAAGAAGAACTTCCCTGGAAACATGTGGCAGCTGCTGGCTGTGATTCCCAGCCAAGCTGAGCTCCCCTCACCTCTTGTTCCTCAGCTAAAGCTTCCTCCAGCTCCACATCCAGCCTGGGTTTCTGCCACCCTCCCTTCCCTGCATTTTTCCCTTGTTTCCTTTCTGGAAATGTCTTCCTGGTTTGTTTTGGGGTCTTCCACTCATTCCTCCTGCTCAGCTCTTGGCTGAAGAAGGGTTTGCAGCCAACTCCCTTTCCCTTTCCCTTTCCATTTCCCCTTTCCCCTTTCCCATTTCCCTTTCCCCATTTCCCTTTCCCTTTCCCATTCCCATTCCCATTCCCATTTCCCTTCCCCTTCCCTATTCTGCCCTGCAGTTTGGGATCACTGAGGACTCATCCAGCCCATCCTGCTGTCCTTTTCCTCCTGTCCCTTTGGCTTTGGGCAGTGTCCCTGGCAGGAGCTCTGCAGGATGAGGATTCTATTCCCAGAGATATCCAATTCCCAACTCGGGATTTCCCAGAGCGGGGGTCATTTCTGCCTTGCTGTTTCCCCCATGGAATTGTCTGTGCTCAGCTCCCAGCCTGGACCAACAGAGCAGAAACCACAGCCCAAGCCCCATTCCCAGCCACCCCCACGGGTGTCTCCTTGGATTAGCTTTCCTCACGCCTCAGTGTTGGGTTACATCCCGTGCTGTGACATCCTGATGGAACGTGGCACCGCCGGAGCACGATGCGATGGGAAGTGATGGGCTGCCAAGTGACTAATGCTGCTGGAGAGGTGTCTCCTCTCATTTCCCTCCCACTTCCCTGGCTGCTGGGAATGTTTTCCAGGCTGGATGGGAGCTGTGATTCCCCAGCTGGTTGATCCCTGCCGGGAGGTTTCAGTATCAGCAGAGCTGTTTGGTCCTTGCAGGATCAGAATCCAGTGATGCCAAGCAGGGCAGACATTTGTTTGTAGGGAGCAGAATCATGGAGTGATTTGGGCTGGAAGGGAGCTCAGAGCTCATCGACTTCCATGGGCAGGGACACCTCCCACTAGAGCAGGTTACTCCAAGCCTTCCCTGCATCACAAGGATTCCCTGTCCCCACCCTTGTGGTGTTCAGCACCTGAGCTCTCCCCAGTATCCCATCTCTGTGGGCTTTTCTAAAATCCCTTTTGCCTTTTCCTCCTGTGCCAGCACCCAGATGCTCTGGATTGATTTGGAATTACTTCCCTAAGCACAGAAACACAAAAATTGTTGTTGTCAGCTGGAGATGGGTGAAGGGAGCCCAGCAAGCCCTCTCCCTTCCTGGCTCTCTCCATGATTCTTTTCCACAGCCTTGCTGCTCCTGGCAGGAGCACGTTCCCATCTGAGTCATCCCTGGCCCAGGTCAGGAGCAGGTTTGGATGCTTCCCTCTGATTTTTAACATCCCTTTGTCCTGATGGGAATGGATTTTCACAGAGGGTGGAGGGAGCTGCAGAAGGAACATCTTTCTGTGGCAGCACAAACCAGGCTGGGGCAATCCCAGGATCATGGAATATCTTGAGTTAATCCACAGGGATCCTGGATCCAGCCCCTGTCCCTGCCCAGACCCCCCAACAATCCCACCCTGCCCATCCCTGGCAGCGCTGTCCAAACGCTCCTGGAGCTCTGGCAGCCTCGGGGCTGTGCCCATTCCCTGGGGAGCCTGGGCAGTGCCAGCACCCTCTGGGGGAGGGAAGAACCTTTCCCTGAGCTCCAGCCTGAGCCTGGGCAGTGCCAGCACCCTCTGGGGGAGGGAAGAACCTTTCCCTGAGCTCCAGCCTGAGCCTGGGCAGTGCCAGCACCCTCTGGGGGAGGGAAGAACCTTTCCCTGAGCTCCAGCCTGAGCCTGCCCTGGCACAGCTCCAGCTGTTCCCTGTCCCAGGAGCAGAGACCCGAGCTGCCCCCCACAAGGAATCTGTAGAATTTGTAGGATTAATGTGGTCTCCAGGGATGTCCCAGCCCTGTGTGACAACTCCATCACATCCACTGTGCTGCTGCTCTGGCTGTGCCCCTGGGGGGATTCTCCTGAATCCCAGCCCTGCCTCTTCCTCTTGGCTTTGTGAGTGAGGAATTTGCAGTTCATGGTGTTGAGCACAAGCGGGATCCCAGCCAGGGATGGCCAAGGGACAAGTGCTGAGATGCCACCAGAGCTCCTTGAGCCCCCCAGCTCCTGAACTGCCTGTGAAAGAGCCCCTGAAGGGCTGAGCTCAGATGGGATTGGTGGGCAGGGATCCAGGACAATGTCCACGGGGTCAGGGTGGAAATTCTGCAGCCCTAAATCCAATGTTTCTGCTGGAAAGCACCAGGCTGGACCCAAGGACATGACACTGGTGTTGGAGGTTGTCAGATTTTGCCCTTTTCTGACCCAGAGATAGGGCAACTGAGATGCATTTTGAAAAACTTTTATTCCATTTTCAGTCTCATATAAGGGTGAGACAATACAGATGTTGTAATTCACGCCATCACAATCAGAAACCAATTATTTCCTAATTACAATTTGTTAGAAGCATTTCTTGGCCTATCAGCTTTTGTCACATCCTGCTGTCAAATGCCTTAAAGCCAATCATCTAAAATCACCCCTCATGGGTTCCATGACAATGCATCTTTCATAGTTCTGTTTCTCCAAACTATCCAGTCTGATTTGTGAGGCCATCCTTTGAAACTTTTTTCTAGCTCCTTTTCTCTCTCAACAATATCTGTCCTATCCCATGGCCTTTCTAAGTCAGCATTTCTCATCTCCAAGTTTGCACACAGAAGGTGACAAGGGGAGGCAGCCAGTGCCACCCAGACCGTGGCCCCTCTCTGTGGTCACCCCACTGCCAGTGCTGGGGTGGCTTTGTGGGGGGACACTTCTCCCTAATGCTGTCCCTCCAGGAGGGGCCTTCCCAAAGGGAACCTCCTTTCTCAGGGACCACCAGTGGTTCTCCCTGGACCTGCTGTGCATGGAGCACTCCCCAGCTGTGTTGGCAGCACAGCTGGCAGCTCCCTGCAGCCACATCTGGCCACAGCTGGCAGCAAGGCTCCCACCCCAGGAGTTGGAGGGCATAGCTTTGTCTGGATGAGCCTAATTGAGCCTGCAAGGCTGGGAACTGGGGGGGAAATCCCAATGTGAGACTTTAAGCCAGCTGAACGTGATATTTGAGCTGGATAAATGGGATTGTCATGCTGGAAAAGGGAACTGCCCAGATTAGAAAGGGACTCTTTCCTTACTGGGGAGATGCTCCAGGAGCAGCTCCTGCTTTGGATGATCCCCTCTGCTCCAGCTCAGGTTTGGTTTCATTCTGCTGGATCCATCCTGGATCATCCTTCCACCCACTGGCCCTGGACCTTAAAGACCATCCCATCCCAACCCCCTGTCCCCATGGACAGGGACACTTCCCACCAGGTCAAATTCCATGTGGAATATTGGCCACATGCACTAATGGAGGGAGCAGTGACTGCCTTTGTAGCTTGAATCTTGCATGGATTTATATCCTGGGGAGGGAAAGCTGCTGGAGCAGCTGCTCTGGGATCTCTCCCATCCTATTTCAGCCCTAAAAGCAGCACAAGCAAGGCCTGAGATGTCTCATGAAGGGAACTTTGCTGCAGAGCACCTCCCAGCTGGGATCACATGGGGAGCAAACTCAGGATGGTGGAGAGACACTGGGACAGTGTCCCTGGTACTGCCACAGGCTGAGACATTGGAACTCTGGCGCTGGAGCTGGCACAGGGTGCCCAGAGAAGCTGTGGCTGCCCCAGGATCCCTGGCAGTGTCCAAGGCCAGGTTGGACAGGGATTGGAGCAGCCTGGGACAGTGGAAGGTGTCCCTGCCCATGGCAGGAGTGGAACAAGTTAATCTTTAAGATTCTTTCCCACTCAGACCATTCTATGGATGTTATGGTTTGTCTCTGGACTGGGATTTTTGCCTGGTGGTGGAGATACTCCTGATCCTGGGCATCTTTTGCTGCTGAACTCTTTTGGGAAGGAGCTCCTCTCCAGTGTCTCCCCTTAACCTCTCCATGGGAATCACTCACCTTGGGAGCATTTTGGTGACAGCCTGGGATGTTTGGGATAAGTGCAGAGTGTCCTGGCCATTTCTTGGCTTTGCAGTGACTCATCCCAAGTTCACTTCCATCGATTTTTTCGGTCCCATTCATAAATGAACATCTGTTTGTTGTAGTAGAGAAGGGGGGTTTGCTAATTGGGCTGTCCCCATGATGGATAGCGCACTCCCACCAACTCCTGGGGCCAGGAGATGAGGAAGGGGCACTTGGCACCAAACACAGTCCCCATCCGTGTGGTTCAGCCCTGCTGCCACCCCTGGAAGCTGCTCCAGGTGTCCTTGGTGAGGGTTTGGGGCTCTCTGAGGGCCTCATCACCCACCCCAAGGAGGGTGGAACCCCAAAATAACGAAACAGGGAAGCTCCAGGCGCTTTTCTCCATGCAGGACATGCCCAGGCATCCCAGCTGGCAGCTGGGGAGCAGCCGGAATTCACCGCGATGGCAGCAGGGGCAGCGAGGGCGTCACGGCCAAGGCAGCAGCGCTGTCCCCGTCACCTCCGAGGCGCGCGGGTGCCACTCAGGAGCGGCGCTGGCTGTCACAGCTGCCTGTCACCGCCGGGGAGCTGGGTGCCAGCGCTCTGCTGCCGTGTCACCTGTCACGGACACGCCGGAGGTGGCTGTCACCCTTCGCCCGGCTGGTTTCCCCCTTGCCGGCTGTCCTGGCACAGCTGATCCCGTCAAGCGCGGCTGTTGATTTTGGGATGAGCTGTGCCCGCAGAGCAGGAGCCCTGACCTTTGCTGGAGCGGCGAAGGAAAACACGGAGGTGTTGGGAGGAGGGTGGCATGCCCTGGCATCGCAGCTGTGCTGCCACTGGGCAGTGCCACGGCATCGGGAAGCGGGGTTTGGTTTTGGGAACCCCTCGGGAGGCAGGAATGGGGTGGGTGGCCGGGGGAAGTGTCCATGGGGCTGCTCAGTGCCACCACCCTTTGAAATTCCACTTGTGCCCAGTGAAATGTCAGCTCGGAGCGGGGGAATTGCGCCAGGGGAATGAAGGCCGTGAGAGTTTGGGTTTTCGAGGCGGGCAGGAGGTTGCTGGTGATAAAGGTTTAAATAATGACTGGCACGGGGGCAGGGCGGTCGGGAGACATCCAGGGGCAGAGGGAGGGAACAGCGAGAGAGAGAGAGAGATGGAGGGAAAGGAGGAGGATGAGGGAGAGGCAGCCGCTGTCACACTTCAAACCTTGCGAGGATCAGCCGATCCCGCGGCCACTTCTCCACCACGGGGTCCCCACGGCAAAGCCTGACCGTCCCACCCCGAAACAAGATGTGCTTGTGGGGGTTTATTTCGCATTGTAATTAACGCTAGTTGTGGCGATCTGGGGGGTTTTCAATCCGAATATTCCACTCGTGCTGGGCTGAGGCTGCTGCATCTCCACCTTCTCCCCGAGTTCACACTGCGAGCAGCAGCTTTTCCTCCGGGTGGGGATCCGGGGCAAGGGGAGAATCCCCATTCAACCGCAGAGCCCCCCGGCCCTCGGGGCTGATCCCCGGTGCCTTCCCCTGCCCCGCTCCGCTGCTTTTCCCTCCTGCCAACAGCGGCTCTATTGTTGAACGCCGCGATCCTACGTGGCTCGCTGCCGCTAATGAAGGTAATTAGCAGTGAGTCACGTCGGGCTCATTTATGTTACGAGGTCAAAATCCCCGCTACACTTCAATACATTTTTGCAGCGAGCACATTTAGAAAGTAATTAAAAGGCTCAGCAGCCGCCGTTGCCTCCATCCCCTCTCCCCCTCGCCAGGCTGGCAGGATTTAATTGAGGCCAGCCGAAAGTTAGTGGGAATAAATTGTGGCTGATAACGCGGAGGTTGTAATTTAATTCCGGCAGAGGAGCTGTTCTGGCCCGGGTGTTTGGTTCTTCAGGGAGCGGCGTTGGAGGGGGGATGATGATGATGATGACAACTCAGTTCCGTAAGGCGATTTAGGGAGGGGGGAATGGCGCACGGGGAGGCATGGGGCTGTGCAGGGCGGGAGGGGTCACCCGTTAGAGCCTCACCTCTGCGGTTTGTGGATCCAATTACCTCCCCTGCGGAGGTTGTGGGTGGGGAGGGATGCTGGTCCAGCAGTCCTGGGTGAGCTAAGACTGGTGAGAAAATAGCAAAAATATTGGCAATGTGGTGCTGGGGACATGAATTCTCCTCCTCGGCTTTGAAGGGAGCTTCTAAAAATTAGGGAGAGTGACTTTTTACACGAGTGGATAAAACCACGACACAGGGAATGGCTTCCTACTGCCAGAGGGCAGGAATGGATGGGATATTGGGAAGGAATTGTTCCCTGAGAGGGTGGGGAGGGCTGGGATGGAATTCCCAGAGAAGCTGTGGCTGCCCCTGGATCCCTGGGGGTGTCCAAGGCCAGGCTGGACAGGGCTTGGAGCAGCCTGGGACAGTGGCAGGTGTCCCTCCCCACGGGAATGAGATGGTTTTAATGTCCCTTCCATCCCAACCCATTCCATGATTCTGACATCTCATTTGCTGCCTCTGCCTGTGGAATAACCAGAAGAGAAGGATCCAGAGCTGCTGCTGGTTGGAAATGCTGGAGCAGGATGAGCTTGGGATGCTCGCAGGATTTCTAACCCAGGGGTGGGATGTAAATGTAACCTTCAGCTGGCGAGTGCAATTAGAGCCGCGTGCCTGCCGCTATATTAAAATGGGATATGAGAGCAAACAGCGGCTCTCCCCGCTCCCAGGGATAATATCCAGCGCCTGTTTAGCCAGGGATTTACCAGCACTCTGAGCAAACAGCCGGGAGCCACCTCTGGTGCCTGGGAAACCTCTCAAATCCCTGAGTGAAAACCCAGCCTCTGGATCCCGGCATGGATCCGCTCCCGGGGCTGAGCATCCTGTGGGGCAGGACCTTTCCCGTGGCCAGGAGGAGGAGGAGCAGCTTTCCACCCTTGCTGAGGCTGAAGGAAGATGTGCAATCCAAGCATGGCCATGTTCCTGATTATCCTCCTGCTCCAGCAGTGCCAGAACCTCCCTCTCTTTCCTTATTCCTCTTTCCCTTGGAAGGAGGGCACTGGGACTGCTTTTAACTCTGTTCTTCCCCTGGAATAGGAATGGAATCACCTTTGGAGTGGCTCAGCTTTTCCTCAGCTGCCACCCCAAGCCGTGATGTCTTACTAAAAACCGACAATGAGGCTGTTCCAGCTTTATTTTCCCTTTCTTGTTTGGACACCATGATGTGATTCCTAAAGTTTTTCAATCCCGCCCTGCCTGCCCATGGATGCACCCTCTCCTCTCCCCTCCTGGTCCAAAGTGGGTGATGGGATCTAGGACAGGAGACCCCGATTCCCACAGACCCACAAAGCCCAAAGATCTCCTGGTTTTCAATCAGGGAGTTCAATGAGGCATTCAATGGGGAAATAGCAGGAAAATCCCGTTTTTTGTGCACGTCCTTTGCTCCCCTTCCCAAAGAACCTGAATGCCAGCTCTCAGTGTTGTCACCAGTGCTGGTTTTCCTGTCTCTCCCTGCAGATACGCTGTCAGTGCCTCGCTGGTCCCCGCAGATCCCCCGTCGGGATTTAGGAAACTCCATAAAACACAGGTACACCCACCCTGCTGCCATGGGGGGTCAGGGATGGGCATCTCCCTTCCCATCTCTGCTCCAGGGCACCGAGACTGGGGACATTCCCCCTCTCTCCCATGCTGGGCTGTGCTGCCCTCCGAGCCCATTTCAATTCCATTTCAGTTCAGATCTGGTTTAGATAAGGCTCGAGTTGCTATCAATAAAAGCTGGGTATTATCTGTGACCTTGCCAGTCCTCAGCAAATTCCCCATCTCTGGATTATAACCCTTCCACACCTCCCTGAAGAGGGAAAAGCCCTGGGAAGAGCGCTGGAAATGTCGGTCCCCAGGGCAGGGAGGGGTTTGGGGAGTCCCTGGGGTGGGGAATCACAGGGAGCTGGGGTTGGATTCCCTTCAGAACAAGCTTCCAGAATCAAAGGAAGGCTCGGGGTTGTGTTTTGGCATCCCTAGAAAAATTCCTAAACACCTGCAGTGGAGTTTGAGGGCAGCAGAGAGAGGATAAAGCGGAGCTTGAGAGATAAGTGAGGTTTCAGCTCTCCCTGGCCACTCTCTCCGTGTTTCTCTCCACAGGTTTTCCACCAAGTACTGGATGTCTCAGACCTGCACCGTCTGCGGGAAGGGAATGTTGTTCGGCTTAAAGTGCAAAAACTGCAAGTATGGCCCCAGGCTGGAGCTGTTCGTGTCCCTCCTTAAAATCGTGAGGGGATAATCGGGGCTTGGCTGGGGGAGCCGAGCAGGGATTTGGGCATGGAGAGACCAACCAGGCTCTCACCAGCTCATCCTCACAGGAAGCTTTAATGAGATGTGGAATTGGGTGAATAACACCCCAAAGCAGGGCTGGGATTGTGTCTAGGATGGGATCAGGCTCCTCAGGGAGGATGTGCCTGCCAGACCTCGGCTCTGCTCGCTCCAGAGCTCTGAGTCAGATCCTGACAGCCCCCTTTTCCTAAGCCTGGCTTTAGGTCCCCACGTTAGGGAGATTCCCTGTGGAATTATCTGCAGGACATGGGGCATGGATGTGCTGGACCAGGCAGGGATAGCTCTGGGCAGCAGGTGGGTTTTGCTCACAGGTTTGGCCTTTAGGCTTTATTTCTGCCGAGTTTTGGGAACCTCTGCATCCTGGCAGGGTCGTGGCCCTGAGGAGCCAAATCAGTTAATCCATGATGCAAAGGAGAGGGGATAAAATGGGACAGGACCGGGAAAACAGCGAGGCAGAGGCTGGGGCTGCTTCAGCTGCTCTCAGTCCGGCACAGCCCAGCCTTGGACAGAGCCGTGCAGCCTTCAGCACTCGGGGATTGCCTTTGCTAGGGCTGGGAGTGGAACTGTGCGATTGTCTGCGGGTAACGGAGCGATGCCGATCGCTGCTGCCGCTGATTAAGCGCTGATGAGTTGGTAAATTGGGATTTAAACCTGCCGAGAAGCGCTCGGTTACTCCACGGCTGGTGGGGCTTTTCTGGAAGGGATGTTATCAAATACAGGGATTTTGGAGGGGTGATTCCCGTTGTATCCTTGCTTTCCCTGCCAGTTCTCTGTGCTGGAGGGGGGATGTTGTGCCTGTTCCCTGACCAGGATCAGGGATGTTGTGGCTCTGGCTGTTGCAAATCCTGCTCCCTGTAATCCTACAGAAAAGAACAAATCCATTTCCTGCCACTCAAAAGTTGGGAGCGAACACAAGGCATTTAGGTTTTTTCCAGCCTTGCCCTGGAGCTGCTTTCCCCGGAAAGCAGAGGGGAACCAACAGGTAAAACAAACAACCGGACCCCAAACCCCCCGAATTAATTCCTGCCTTTCCCTCAAGGAACAGCTTTGTAATAAAAGCTAACACGGGCAGCTCCTGAATTTTCATTACCCAGCTCATTGGCTTGAAGCTGCCGTTCTTTTTTTTTCCCATCATTTCCCCTTGTTTTGATAAATCCTTTCCTCCTTCTTCCCTTTTCCCCCATGGCTTTCTGCCGACCTGGCGGAGCGTGAGCTGGGGATCCATTTCCATCCTTAATTAAGGACGAGTGGGAAGGATTTGGGAGTCTGCCTATGCCTATATGCATGACCCGGGGGTGAAGCCCTCCAGACTCCTGCCCTGTCTCCACAAACCGGGAAAAGCTCTGCAGAATATCCAGAGGCTGTAAATCATCTCTTTATTTTGGGTAAATGTCCTTAATAAAGCCAAGAGGGGAGGACACAACGACAGGGACACATCAGGGACCAGGGCAGCCACTTCCTCCTCCTTTGCTGCTCCTGAATTTAATAAACATCCAGCAGCAGGATGGTGGGAACGGGGATTTCATGGAATCATGGAATGGTTTGGGCTGGAGGGGACCTTAAAGCTCATCCTGTCCCATCCCTTCCAGTAAACCCCTCCCCCCAGTACAGGACTCTGCTCCTTTTATTGCAGCCCCCTCTGGCAGAGGTGACAATTTGGGGTGTCCTCAAGCCTGGCTGTTGTTCCCCAGCTGGCAGAGGAAGGCGTAGCTGGGCAGAGCCCCCAGGTTTGGGAATTCCTGTGCTGCTGCATTGGGATGGATGTGTTCTCCAAGGCTGTGCAGCCCCTGTGTCCTGCCAGTCAGCCCCTCCTGATTTTCCAGGATGTGCATCCCACACTGCTCCTTATCCCTGAGCCTGCTGCTTGGGAATTACGGGAAGCAGGGAGCCAGGAGGGCTCACTCAGAGTGAACAGCCAAACCCTGCATCCAGTCCCTTTCCCAAGGGGAAAAGGAGGAAAAAGCCCTGAGCTCCATCATAGAATCCCAGAACCTGGATGGGAAGGGATCTTAAAGCCGATCCACCCCTGCCATGGCAGGGACACCTCCCCCTGTCCCAGGCTGCTCCAAGCCTTGTGCACTTCCAGGGATCCAGGGGCAGCCACAGCTTCAATTTCCCTCACAAGGAACAATTCCTTCCCAAATCCCATCTAACCCTGCCCTCTGGCAGTGGGAAGAAGTTCTCCCTTACCCTGTCACTCCACCAAGTCTCTCCATCCATCAGTGTTCCCTTCTCACTCCTTCCTCTGTCCCCTGCCAGGCTCAAGTGCCACAACAAATGCACCAAAGAGGCCCCTCCGTGTCACCTGCTGATCATCCACCGCGGAGGTAAGGCCCTCTCTCCTCCCAGCTCCGTGCCTCCGGGGATGTTGCCAGCGGGTAAATCTTTCAAAAGCCCCCCGGGCGATTCGGGAGCCGGACCCAGGCGGGGTCCCCGGCGGGACGGAGGCTCCCGAACCGCTTGGGCGCTCCGGGGAGATGTTACCCACCGTTTTTTCCGCTTGTAGGGAGACGAGCCGGTCGGGGCGAGGCAGATTTGCATTGCAAACCACTTCCACCCACCCTCCCCCTGCCTCCTTTTCTTTTCAGATTCCCCACCGCACGGGGTAAGTCCAACCAGGTTTTCGCCTTTTGCTTCTGTCGAGAGCTCAGGGCGGCCGTGGGACCCCGAACCTCCCGGTGCATGCGGGGTCCCCGCGCCGTGGCCCTGCGGATGCTCGTGGTGCTTTCGGAGCTGCCTGATCCCGCTCTCCTGCGGGAGAGCCCGGCCTAAAATCCACCCAGAGACAGGCAGAACTTTGCAGCAGGACGGAGGGGCGGCGCTTCCCACCTCTTTTCTTCCAGATTTTGGCTCCCTTGCTGGCCAGAGGACCGCGGCTGCCTGAGGGAAACGCTTCCAATCGCTCTTGCCTTGAATTTTGAGCCCTTAAAGCTGTTCCTTTGTGTTAAATATCCCCCCAGACCCGCTCCTTGCTTTAGTCCCCGGGAGAAGGATTGTGCTGGTGGCCCCTCAGAGGGGGCAATTTTACAGCCTCCACACCCTCGCTTGCAGCAAATTTGGGGGGGAAGCGGTTGAAGACCCCCCCGTCAGGCTCGGAGCTGCTGCAAACCCTGCCCGGGAAGCAGGGAAGGGCTCCTGGGATGGGCAGGAATTGGGATTTGGAGCTGTGATGCTGCAAGAGCCGGAGCTGCCTGCTGTGTGTTTTAGGAGCAGCATGGCTTTGGGGTGGCCTCATCCCCACCCCCTAAAAAAAACCCCCAAACCCAGCTCTTAAATCCATTATCTCGGAGTCAAACCATTCCTGAGCCCCTCAACCTTCAGGCTGGATTTTTTCCCCAGAAAAATTCCCTGCTGAGTGTTCTGAGCCAGCTCCTTCCCTTCACCCCAACAAGCTCCGGCAAGGAACAAGACTGTGCTGGCTGAGCCCCGGCTCTCAGAGGGGCTGTGGCAGCTGCTGGATACCCCCAAATCGCTGCCTCACACCCTTGGGGGGGTTGCCTGTGGCCGGGGTGCAGGAGGATCCCGAAGTCCAGCTGCCATCCCAGGCTGGAAGTGCCGCGGGAGTCGCTTTGGAGAGTGGTTTGCAAGCACGGGGTGACCCTGAGCGCTCCCCCTGAGCTCTGATGTCCTTCCCTCTCTCTTCCCCTCCTCTCCATCCCCTTTTCCCTCTTTCCCTTCTGAATCCAGCAAGGTTAGTCCGGACAGAGTCGGTGCCCTGTGACATCAACAACCCCCTGAGGAAGCCCCCCCGGTACTCGGACCTGCACGTCAGCCAAACGCTCCCCAAAACCAACAAACTCAACAAGGTGAGCCCTGAGCCCCCCGTGTCCACACCCTGGCACAGGGACAGGACCCCTGCATCCAAATATCCACAGCTTTGCAGAGAATGAATTCTTCAGGCTGGAGAAGATCTTGTAAGAAAATTGAGTTTGATTGTTCCCCCAGCACTGCCCCATGTCCCCAAGTGCCACATCACTGCTGAATGATTCCACCCCTGCCCTGGGCAGCTGTGCCAGGGCTGGACAGCTCTTTCCATGAATAAATTTTCTCAATATCCACCCTGAGCCTCCCCTGGCCCAGCCTGAGGCCGTTCCCTCTCCTCCTGTCCCTGTTCCCTGGGAGCAGAGCCCGACCCCCCCGGCTGTCCCCTCCTGGCAGGGAGTTGTGCAGAGCCACAAGGACCCCCCTGAGCCTCCTTTTCTCCAGGCTGAGCCCCTTTCCAGCTCCCTCAGCCTCTCCTGGGGCTCCAGCCCCTTCCCCAGCTTCATTCCCTTCCCTGGACATGTATCCAATGAAGTTTTTTCTTTTCAAAATAAAATGGGATCAGCACTTCCAGAACAGCCTGGACCCTGCTGCCCCAGTCCTGCTCCATTGTGGTCTCTGAGTCTCCAGGTCCAAGCTGAATTTGGGGTGATTTGAGGTCTCTGCTCCCAGTGGAGACTTCAATAAATAACAAATTTATTGTTGCAAATAAAACAAGCCTGGGATTTGATTGTTCCTGGCAAAGCTGCTCAAGCCAGACCTGAGAGAGCACCTGGCTCACTCCTGCTCTGCGTTGATACAATAAACCCATCACAGGGCTGCTTCTGATGGAATTTAAATCCTGTTGGCCTCCAGTGGAAAATTCCTTGGAGGAAGGGCAAGGTGAGGGGTTGGCAGGCTGGAAGTGCTCAGAAAGAGGGATATCACTGGTGAGATGGGGAATGGATCAACAAAACCCTGAATTCCCAAAGCCTGGCTCAGCTCCTCCAGCCCTCAGCATCTTTTGGCTCTGGGAAGAGTCTGGGTAACAAGATGCTCCTGGGGATGCTGATTTTAAACATAAATCTTGTTAAATCTGTTTGTTTGGGGTTTTTTTTGGTGGTGGTTTTTTTGTTTGTTTGTTTGGTGGGGTTTTTTTTTGTTGTTGTTGTTGTTTTTTGGGGGGTGGTGCTTTTGTTCTAAGCATTCCCATTCAAGTTGAAATTTCCCTTATAAATATTCTTATTTCAGCAGGGTCCCCTTCTTACTTTGGTATTTCTAAAAGCATTTCTTTAAAGGTATCCTGAATGAAATAATGGAATGGCCTGGGTTGGAAGAGACCTTAAATTCCTCTAATTCCAACCCCCCATGAAATCTTATTTTTGTGACCTTCACTGGTTGCTTAAAAAAGAATTTACCTGACCAAGATGATTGAGCATGGAATGATGACCAATACAGGTTTCCTGGAAAGCCCAGCTCATTTAAGAATTAATTAATTAGGAAAAAATTACCTGCTGGGGAAGAATCATGCAGATTTTTTAACCTTGGAGGGAAATTCTGTGGGGATGGGAATGCCCTGCTCAGTGGCTCCAAGTTGGGCAGGAAGGGGGGGAAATTCTGGCCTTGATTTTCCTTTTTGGATCCAAGATATCCATACAGGTTTTCCTGCCTGCTGACTCTCAGTGGTCCCTTCCCACCCATCCCAAAATCGCTGACCTTGACTGGGAAATGTTGAGGAATGTCTTGGACTGCTCCTTCCAGATCCCCCTGCTCCCTGCAAGGCTCTGGGCTCCAAGGAGCTCAGCAGAACTTCCAGGACTTTGTTGTCCCCAAGGTGATGGCCCCAATTCCAGCCTTGGTGGCCGTGGCTGTGCACAGCCAGAAGATTTCTGGAACCGTCAGCTGGGGGTGAGGGTGGGAAAGGAGCCAATTTTTGGTGGGAAATGGCTTTGGGGAGTACAAACAGCTTCGGAAGAAGCTCTGGGTGTTTTCTGGTTGTTTCTGGAAGACAGGGGTGGGATGATGCAGCTGTCACTTGTCACCTTCACACCTCTGGTGGCACCAACAGCGCTGCTCTCACTGTGCCCTCTCTTGTCCCTCAGGACCACATCCCGGTGCCCTACCAGCCCGATTCCAGCAGCAACCCCTCGTCCACCACATCGTCCACGCCGTCCTCGCCGGCCCCACCGCTGCCCCCCAGCGCCACCCCCCCGTCCCCGCTGCACCCGTCCCCGCAGTGCCCGCGCCAGCAGAAGCAGTTCAACCTGCCAGGTACTGCCACCCCCTCCCTGTGTCCCCACCAGTTCAACCTGCCAGGTACTGCCACCCCCTGCCCGTGTCCCCACCTGCCCCCAGACAGGGACTCTGGGGTGGCCTTGGCATGTGGAGCGGTTCCACCTCATTCTCTGCCTGGATTTACATTGGGGTGGGGAGAAGGTGGAAGTAGAAATCAGGGAAAAAGATGAGTTTGGGATAATTCAGGTTGGGAATCTCAGGATGAATGTCCTGCTTGAAGAAGAGCCCAAGGCTTGATCCAGTCTTGGAAACCTCCAGGGTTGGAGCCAGCACAACTTCTGCAGCTCTTGAAACTGTAAAACTTTTCTGGGCATGGATTTTCCAGGGCATTTCACCTCAGGTGCAAACAGGATCCAGGAGCTGACCCCTCCATGAGGGCAAACTGGGGTGACCCTGACATGATTTTGGGGTGATGGGTCCCCAGCAGGTTTGCTCCAGCACATGTGGGGTGACAGATGATTCTGGGAGTGTCTGATGTGGCTTGTCCCATGGAACCTGGACCTGGGATCCATCTGCTTTGGGAGGTTTGTCTCTTCAGGGACGATGGGAGAGGCAGGGAGGTCCCAGTGGCTGCAGGACACAGAAGTTATGGAAGATGGCCCAAAAATCTCCTCCTGGGCTGAGGGTGTGTCAAAGCCTGTCCCAGCATTCTGCCCTCCTTTGGGATGTCCTGCTGCTCCAGGAAAGGTCTCTTTGAGGGGGAATGGCTCAGCACCACTCCTGGAAATGTGTCCACGTGCTCCCAGAGCAGGGCTGGCAGGGGGAGAGGAGATCTCAGGGATGCTGAAGCACTCCTGGCTGTCCTGGTGGCCCTGCTCCATTCCTTTGCTGGAGCAGCTGGAAGGTTGAGGGCCAGCACCCCCAAAATCCCAGGATTAATGAACTGGTGGGATTGGAAGGAAGGTCAGGATGGCTTCTCCAGAGGAACCAGACAGAATCTTTCTGCTCCACTGTGGTGCTGCCATCCTGACAAGCCTTCAAACAGAGAGGAGGAGGGAGATGAGGAGGAGGTTGCCTGCCAGAATCCATCACCACAACAACAAACACTTCCAGAAGCTGGGAAATCCCCCCAGCAATCAGGCACCCATGGTGTCCTTGTGTGCCTGGAGAGCTGGCAGTCCTTGGGAGTGCCTGGAATTCCAGCAGAGGAGCTGGGAGGGAGCCCTGAGCACTGCCAGGAATGGTGTGACCCATCCAGAGGGTCAGGATTTCACCAGGGACAGCCCTGGAGCCTCCAAGGTCTGGGAGGACATGGCGTGAGTTCCGTGCTGGTGTGACCCAGTCCAAGGAGTTCTTCCAAAGCCAAAGCACCCTGGTCCTGGCATCCCAATCCACCTGGGGGATCCAGCCTTTGGTGACCCCCCCCAGGTCACTTCTGGAGCAGACACCTCCCTCTGGGGTTTTTTGGGACATCATTTCATGTGGTTTGAAGCAGAAACCACAGATTTCACCCCCACTTTGGGGGCCTGGAGCACATTCCCATCTGGCAGAGATAGAGCAGGGCAGGATCAGACCCTGCACCCCTGGGGGTTGTTTGCTTCCTGCTTTATTCCCCTGAGGAGCTGAATGGGATCTAAAGCAGGACTTGCCCTGCTTTCATCTTCCCAGCCAGGAAGTTTTCCATGGTTTATCCCATCAAAGTGGTCATCTCAGGGATTAGGATTTGAGCTTGGAAACTGTGACATCATGACCTTCTCCTGCTGGAATTACCGTCCAGGCTCCTTTGATGTTGGCTCAGGTCCTGCTGCAGGGCTGAGGTCGGGCTTTGGGGTCTCCAGGCTGGAGAGGGGAAGCTGAGGGATGGCCCCTGGGGTCCTGGAGATAAGAACGTGACTTCTGAGCTGGTGCCAACCTCTGGTGGCCTCAGCAGCTCTGAGTTCTCCACACCCATGACCTGCCTGCCCATGGAATGGATCAGTCCTTGGCTGGAGATGGGAGCCAGTGGAGGTTCCAACACCCAGAGCCTCTCTGAGCTCTGCCTTGGGACAGTGGCTCCTGGGACTGCTTCCAGGCAGGACACAGCTCCAGAGCAAGGAAAAAAGGGTGGAATGTGGCACAAATGGGCAGCAGTTCCAAACCCATCACTTGGCATCTCCATGATGCCAAGAGGTTCCCAAATTCCACTCAAAGCCTGCTGGCAATCTGGTGTCCAAACTCCAGCAGTGACTTCATGGATGGCATCAACGCTCTCCAAATGGTGCAGAAGAGTAGAGGTGGGGAGAAAAATCAAATTATAATCCAGCAAAGGTCTTAATGTTTTGGCCTGGGCATCCCATGTGCCATTTTGGAATATGGAATATTCCATCTGGGGATGTGGCAGTGGGAGAGGTTGGATCACACAGGAGGGGTTCACATAACTGGCCTTGAGGTTTCCTGGTGAAGAACTGGGCACAGGTTGGAGCTTTTCCAGCTCCACAGGTCACTGTTGAACCCTTTTTTCCTCTTTTCCAGCCTCCCATTACTACAAGTACAAGCAGCAGTTCATTTTCCCAGGTAAGGCTCTCTTTTCCTTGGATGCTGGGGTTTCTCCTGGTGGGGGTGGGGGCATGGCTGGCTCTTCAAACCCCTGGATTTGTGCCAGTGCTGGGGTGGGATTTCTCCTCAAAGCCTGTTGATGCTGCAGGATCAGTGCTGCCCTACTCAGGGTGTCACTGAGTGGGACCTGGGGGTGAAGGGTGGGGAATTCAACCCCCAGAGGTCTCTGACTCCTCTCTCTTGTTCCCAGATGTGGTGCCTGAGACGCCGACCCGAGCCCCACAGGTTGTCCTGCACCCTGTCACCTCCAACCCCATGTGAGTGACTCCCCCTTCCCACCCCAAATCCTCCAGGCCCCCAGGGGAGCTCCTCTGGTGCTGGGGGCTCAGGTGGTCATGGTGAGACCCCCAAGCTCTGGAAGATTGAGAAGGAGAGCAGGGAATTCATTTATAACCCACATCTCCTCACTAGGGAAAAAAAAAGAAGGATTTCAGTCCAAAAAGCCCAAGGGATTAATTAAATTGTAATTAAATTATAATTAAATTAAAAGCAGATAACCAGGATGCCTTTACCACTTGCAGTATTTCAAGCCCAATAAACTTTGGGCTGAAAATTGGGAAAAGCAGCATCTAATCAGTATTAGAACCACCCCTCCCCAGCAGGTCGAGCCTGAATCCATCATTCCTTGATGTCCTGGTGCCTGTGCTCCTCCAGCAGCAGGTTCCACTTCCTGATCCTTGCTCTGAAGGCCATTTTTGAAGGATTTCACAAGCAGGGGTTTAAGGGATCAGGTCTGGCTCCAGTTTGTGCCTGGCCAATCCACACTCTCCAAATTCCACTGGGGATCTAGTGAAGCAAAGGATGGAAAATTGGGATTTCATGGAAAAATGGGGAAATCAAAGCCTTTTTCCCCCCCTGCTTAAAGGAAGGTGTCAAGACATAGGATATTTTGGAGGGAACAGCTTCCAATGTCCAAAATCTCTGATTCCCTCTGGCTTCCCCCACTGAAAACATCCCATGGGGGCCATCCTGGGCTTGGCTGGTTAAACACCTCTGGATCCTTGAGGGACAGGAGTTTGTGCCTGGGATAGTGATGAGGAGCTGGCTGCTCCTGCAACCCACCTATCCAGGGAGATGCTTTGCGGCCACCTGGGCTTCCCAAGCTGCTCAAAACACCAGGATTGACTCCTTTTGTGTAGGATCCTGGGATTTGTAGTCACAGGACTCACAGGAACACCATGTCCGAGTGACCTGGGGAGCAGAACTCCCCTGGGAAGGGATATTGTTATTTATGTGATCAATAATAATTTATAAATAATATATTTATAGGGTGATTGAAACCACCAGCTGATCCCTCACTCAGAATTTCCCTAATTCCCTGTTAATTGTCAGGAGCAGTGAGACCCCGGTCACGGAGCTGGGGTGGGAGGTGCTGAGGAAACAGAGAAGGAAAAGAACTGGCAAACCAGTCAGAGTTGGGTGCTTGGCTGCAGGGAGAGGATCTTTGAACCCTCCACTTCTCTGAAATGATTGAAAAACTAATTTTCCTTCCTTCTGCACCTCTGCTTTGACTGGTGTTGGTTGTGAAGAAATCTTAGAAATCCCTGAAATCTGTGGGGGGGTAAATCTGTAAATCCCTTTGCCTGGGTTAGTGACACCTTCTCCTCTCTGATCCCTTCATCCCTGGGGCAGGAAGAGGGGCTGCTCCCCAGATCCCGGTGTTTTTCCATGGTGTTAATTCCGTAATTCTTTTCACAGCCTGGAAGGAAACCCATTGCTTCAAATTGAAGTGGAGCCCACCTCGGAGGTGAGACAGCTCCTGTGCTTAATGGGCCTTGCTTTTAAGGATATCTTGGGGCACATTTCCTAGGAAATGGAGACATTTCCCATCTGTGCAGTGGAACTGCTGATAATTGAATTAAAGACCAGGCATCCGTGTCCCCACCCCATGGAGAGGGACCCTCCTGGGCTTCAAGTTTGGAATTCAATGAGGTTTTTTAGGATGCACTAAAAATGCAGTGAAAGGGAAGGAGGGGAGAGGGAAGATGAGGATGGAGCTTTTAAAGGGTGTTGTAAATTCTGTAGGAAGTCTAAATGGACCATCAAGGGGTCTGGGAATAATGGGAATTAGCAGAGCACAGCTCAGCCAGGGGAGGATGAAACTGTTTTAAGACAAATTAATTAAATCTCTGGTGAGTCACAATCTTAGATTTAGTCCCAGGGTAAATAAATGGCTCCACAGGGAAGCAGTGGAGTCCCCAGCTCTGCAGGGATTTAAAGCCTTGTGTGGCACTTGGGGACATGGGTTTGTGGTGGCCTTGGCCATGGTGGATAAGGCTTGGGGTCAGTCTCAGAGAGCTTTTCCAACCCAAAAGAGTCCATGATTCAGTGAAAATCTGGGATTCTGCTGACTCTGCGTAGGATGGGGCCGCTCCGTTGGCGTTGGGAGGCGCCTCCTCTGGGTCTGAGCGAGCAGGGCTTGGATCAGGGGGTTTCCCCAGAGTTTTCTCCCTGTTTTATTGTTCCCCATGCCCTTTGCCCACGACAGAACGAGGAAGGCGCCGAGGAGGTGCAGGAGTCCGAGGACGACTTTGAGGAGATGAACCTCTCGCTGCTCTCCGCGCGCAACTTCCCGCGCAAGGCCAGCCAGACCAGCATCTTCCTGCAGGAGTGGGACATCCCCTTCGAGCAGCTGGAGATCGGCGAGCTCATCGGCAAGGGCCGCTTCGGGCAGGTGTTCCACGGGCGCTGGCACGGCGAGGTGGCCATTCGCCTCATCGACATCGAGCGCGACAACGAGGACCAGCTCAAGGCCTTCAAGAGGGAGGTCATGGCCTACCGGCAGACCCGGCACGAGAACGTGGTGCTCTTCATGGGGGCCTGCATGAGCCCTCCCCACCTCGCCATCATCACCAGGTTGGAATCCTTTCTTCTGTCCAAACATTTGGTTTCCCTGTCCAAAATTTTGTTTTTTTTTTTCCCCACCAGTCCAACATGGTGCTGTTGGGCTGAGTTTCCTGCCCTAAGGAAGGGATGTTCTCCACGTGCTATGGCCGTGTTCTCCACGTGCTGTGGTTTGTGGTGTGGAGGACACAGCAAATACCAAAGTGTGTCCAGACAGGTCATTGTTCTGTGGGAGCTCTGGACAGGAATGATTTGTTTTATCCAGGCACAGGAAGCATTATGGAATCATGGAATGGTTTGGCTTGGGTTGGGATGGAAGGGACCTTTAAGCTCATCCCATTCCGTCTCTGCCATGGGCAGGGACACCTTCCACTGTCCCAGGCTGCTCCAAGCCCCAATCTCCAACCTGGCCTTGGACACCCCCAGGGATCCAGGGGCAGCCACAGCTTCTCTGGGCACCCTGTGCCAGGGCCTGCCCACCCTCCCAGGGAACAATTCCTTCCCAATATCCCATCCAGCCCTGCCCTCTGGCAGTCGGAAGCCATTCCCTGTGTCCTGTCCCTCCATCCCTTGTCCCCAGTCCCTCTCCAGCTCTCCTGGAGCCCCTTTAGGAACTAGAAGATTGGGAGGCTTCTTGCAGCTTTCAGGGGAGCAATCTGGGATTTGGGCGCTCCCAGACCACCCAACACCTCCACAGATTTCTTGGTCCCAAAGCATTCCCGAGTACCTTCCCTCACATTCCCAATGGGAATGCAGCACATGAGTCTCCCAGTGCAATCCATGCTTGGTTGGGAAAAAAAAATCCCACCTGGCCTGGGGGCAAAGAAGCTGCAACTGCTCCCAGAGCAGCTGTTGTCATGGGAAATACATTTATTCCAGGGAATTCCATGATTTCCTGCACCTCCAGACCATGATTTAAGCCATGGGACTGGACATGGTCCTACTTTTCATCCCACCCCAGGTTATTTCCTCCTGGAGAAGTTTCCCCAAGGTGAGGTTGAATTTTCCTCCTGGCAGCATTTCAAAAAGCAATGGAATGGCACCGCTTCCAGCAGCCATCAGTGATGAAATATTGCATCATCTTCTCCTAATGTTCCTAATTTTCCCTTGAAAGTGGCACCTCCCAGTCCCTGATCCCAGATGGGCTCTGCAGGTGCTCTGCTCCCTCGTTGTCCAAAGCAAAAGTATTTCACCCCAAATTTGTGTCACCTCATCCTTTCCTCCCTGCTCTGCTGGGTTCATGGATTGTGTTTGCCTTGGGAGTTTCACCCTCTGGGGTCAGGGTGACTCCAAAGCGGGGCCGGCTCTCCCCAGCTGGCGGCTGGAAAAACGATGCCTTCTATTCAGGACCAAAAATGAGCCATCTGGGGAAAATTCTGCAGCATTTCCATCTATTGGGTAGCTCCAGGCCAAAAGCTTTTGGAGAAGTGTGCAAACACATGTATTGATGGATGAGTCAGAGCCCCCATCCATGTGTCACGCTGTGTTCCCAAAGGAAAAGGTGGCGTCTCCATCCCGCTCCGCCGTCCCTTTGCAGCCCCCATTTGCTCAGCTTTTCAGTGCTATTCAATAGCAAAACCTGGGAAATGTATTCCTGGATTTTTAATTTTTTTTTCCATAACCATGGAATGTTTTCTCTTCCATTTTCTGTTCTAATGGGTCTTTCTATAAAAGCAGAAAGGTGCCATTTTTGACAGCTGGACAAAATCAGTCTGTGTGCTGCTGCATCCTGGTGAATTAATGTGAGGAACGTGGAGCTCTGCTCGTCCTGTTCCTCTTCCAGCTGCACTTGGTCCTATTTTTTAAGGTCAAAATGTAAATTTATTAAATTGCCCAAAATGTAACCCAAGCTCACAACATTTCCAGGCATCATTTGTTTGTTCCTACAACCCACTTTCATCTGCATCCTTCAAAAGTTGAACCAATATCAGCTTTAAACCAAAGGACAGTAGGGATAGATGGGAATTGGGAGGGAATTGTTCCCTGGAATGGTGGGTAGGTCCTGGCACAGGGTGTCCAGAGAAGCTGTGGCTGCTCCTGGATCCCTGGAAGTGTCCAAGGAAGGTTGGACAGGGCTTGGAGCACTGAGGAAAACTTTTCTTTATGTCCAGTCTAATCCCTATACCCAAGGATGCTTCCAGGCTCTTGTGCTGGCACTCCTTGTCTGCTCAGTCCTTGGCTGAACATTTTTGGGAAGTCTCTGGCCAAGAATTTGGCTTTCTTCTGTGGGGAAAAGCCTTCTCAGCATGTGGAGATTTCCCTCCCACTCACATTTCAGGTTTTTCCTAAGGGATAGGACAGTCCTGGGGACTTTTCTGCCATGAGAACTGCTGCTTGGCTGCTGTAGGGAATGAGGCTGGGAAGAGGCCTGGGTGGGAATGGTCCTGGATACTGGGAATGGTCTGGGATACTGGGAATGGTCCAGGAGGTGGCACGGGGGGAGCATCGCTCTTCCAACAAGACTTTCCCAAAGGGACCCAAGTTTTCCGCGCAGGTTTATGGGGATAACTTTGAACCAAGCTTTTCTTGGAGTGGGGGAAAATCATTCCCAGCTGTTTGAGGAAGGGATTATGGCTCCAAACCCAGGAAATCAGGATTTCCTCACCTTCCCTGTGCCCATTTTCACTTCCTGCCTGTGGAAAAGGCCACTTTTCTTCTGGGAGCCCACAAGTGGCCACTCGAGGCCGTTTTTTCCACAAAATCCCAGCGATTCCTTGTAGTTGTTAGAGAAATCTCTGTTTCCCTGCACGTCTGGGAGCAGCTGTGTGTCCCTGGGAAGGGGCTTCACCACGTCGTGCCACCGGCGCTGCCGGAAGGGCGTTATTTATAGCCGGGTTTATTTTTACTTTTCCCCATCCCGACGTTTTCCTTCCTGATTGCCTGTGATATTCAGGGATCGTCTCATTAGCAGAAAGAAATTTCCCCATCCAAATGGCACGGCCCACAGGGGAAAAAATGGAAGGGGAAACTGAGGCAGCAGCTGGCTGAGGGTGCGATAGTTTGGGTTAAAAATCTGATTAACCATTTTTGTGGCTAAATGGGACCAGCATTTCATTGATGATGAAAACAATGAGATTGAGACTGGAAAAGAGAAGGATCCAAGGAGAGCTCAGAGCCCCTTCCAGTGCCTGAAGGGGCTCCAGGAGAGCTGCAGAGGGACTGGGGACAAGGGATGGAGGGACAGGACACAGGGAATGGCTTCCACTGCCAGAGGGCAGGGCTGGATGGGATATTGGGAAGGAATTGTTCCCTGGGAGGTGAGGAGGGGCTGGGATGGAATTCCCAGAGTAGCTGTAGCCACTCCATCCCTGGCAGTGTCCAAGGCCAGGTTGGATGGGCTTGGAGCAGCCTGGGACAATGGAAGGTGTCCCTGCCATGGCAGGGGTGGCACTGGGTGAGCTTTAAGGTCCCTTCCCACCCAAACCATTCCATGATTCCTGAGTTATCTCCCAATGCGACAGAAAATCAGAAACCCAGCATTTTTCAGCAGTGGGAGGTGGTGAGTGCAAGTTCCATCAGAGCCACTAATGGGTTTTCTCTTGGGTAATGAGCACTGGGCACAATTAACATCCATCTTAATTGGAGCAGGAGCAGGTTTGAGCCTTGGTGCTTTGAGCGCTGCTTAATGGAGGGTGGGAAACTGCAGCGAAGTCCCTGGGAATGAAAGGGCTGGAAAAACTCCCTGGTTGTTGGAATAACAAGTTGTTTTTGCTGGTGGGGGATGTGACAAAGCCAGGCCTGGGTAAGCTCAGCTCCTTGGAGCTCCTGGTCCTGGTCCCCAGAGCAGGAACAGAAGTAAAGCCTCAGGCACCCAGGGGCCCTTCCAAGGATAAAATCCTTTCCTAATCCTGCTAAAATGGCTCCAGCCACCCATGAAAGCAGAAACTCTCACATTTTAGGATTCTGGGTGTTCCTCCTGGGGAAATTAAAGGGGGATTTGAATGCTTATTGATGCTCCCCGAGGCTGCAGGTGCTCACTGAGCCTGGAATGGAAGCAGGGGACCAGCACACTGCAGGCAGCTTCTCGGGCTCCTGCTGGCTGGGAATGTTGTCTGGGAGAGGGCAGTGAGGTTATCCTGTCTGGGAGAAGGTTTGAGCTGCAGTTTGCCTGGGCTTTGAGCTCACACTGGTTTGTGAGGGGGATTTGGTGCAGCTTTTCCAAGATTCCTTGGGTTTTAGTTAAAAACCAACGTGGCTCTCAGAGCCTGTGCAGGGAGTCTGGGATTTGCTCCTTGGGATGCTCTGGGCTGGGATTTGTCCCCTCTCCTGTCATGCCAGGGTGACTTCAATTTTCCAGGGTGCCACTGGTGATGCCACCAGGCCTGTGTGGCCATGATTTATGTCCCTGCTGGGAAGACCAAGGAGAACATTGAGGAACATTAGGAATTAACCTGACCTTGGCAGAACTGTGTAAAGAGAATTAATTTGTGGAAGGTGCCTTTGGAGCAGAGGAGCCTGGATTGTTTCTGTTGGAGAGGGAGCATCTCCTACACCCTTCCCTGGATCTGCTGGTGGTGGGGGGGTGGAGATAAACCCAGTCCCTGTCCTTACCTGAAATACTGAAGATTAAATGAGAGTTTGCTCTTTTTACTCTGTGGAAAACAGGTTTTAATGACAGGAACATATTCCCTGGCACTAATTAATAGGGAAGGCATGAGAGTGAGGGATGGGAAAAAACATCCAAGGCACCTCAGCTCTTTGTTCACGGATAACTTTAGTGCATGGACTAAATATTGGGGTTTACTTTGATTTTATAATAGATTTCCATGCTGGGTTTTGCCAATATTTAATGTTTGGCTCTGCTGCTGGGAGGAACAAGCCCTTCACAAGGGACACTCTCCCATCCCTGGACCTTGTTCCTGATGGGGATGGAAGAGCTGTGGACAAAGCTTGGCTTTAAACTCTCCCAGTGCCAGATCTCCTGACATTTACAGGCACAGCCCAGCTGGGAAGGATTTGAGGCTTGTAAATCTTAATGCTCGGGAAGCTGGGGATATTTAACCTGGTTTGAAGGAAGGGAGGAAAGGGGAAAGGTGGAAACCATGGCACTTAAGATGGAACAGTTTGGGGGAGGTCTGTTTTCCCTGTTACTGTGATTTGAAAGACAGGTGTCTGCTGGGGAAGGCAGGGCCCTCCTTTGGATTGGAGAATGAAACCCCCTCCCTCTGAATTATTAGAACTAAAATTAGAATTAGGTTTGAAAGACAGGTGTCTGCTGGAGAAGGCAGGGCGCTCCCTTGGATCAGAGAATGTAAACCCCCTCCCCCTGAATGATTATGATTTTGCAATTAAGGGACTGTCAGGCGAAGATATGGGGGTAGGAATAACAGTTCTTTGCTAGTATGTACAACAAGGCAAACAAACATCTGTGGAATTGCTAACAAACAGAACCATGAGGGTCCTTCTGGCTGTGGGCACTTTCCCTTGGGTGCAGTTGCTGTCACAGCTGGCAGCAATGAGCAAACAATCCCAGGGTGGTGGATGAGATGTGTAAATGGGTGGTGTCTGCACCACTTAATTAGGGGCTTGTCTTAACTTTCTTCTGTCTTCACTCAGAGCCAGGATTAAAAACACAAAGGAGACGAATCTTCTGGTGTTCAGGCTTGGTTGTTTATTAAATCTTATCTAAGGTACTGAGAGTTCTGTAACACCCCTAGCTACCAGCTAAAAGTGAGCAAAATGGAGATGAATCTAGCTAGTTACAAAGTCTTTTAAAGCTAAACAGTCCAATAGAGAATTAACGCCGATATTATTGACACTTCAGACCCAAAAACCAAACTCCTGTGACCCTCAGTGCAGCACTGGCTGTCCAACCAGAAACTACCAACTGAAATTATGAAGAAAAAGGAGGAAGGACATCGAAAGAGACACCACCCAAAATCCTCCATCTTGCCTACCACTGTATTATAAAAACCTCAAATTTAAAACCCTTCCCCATGTGAAATCACACACTTCTATTTAACTATCTCCTGTGATTTTAACTCCATCACTCAAATTTGGAGCCTTCTCCAAGGTCTCAAGTCTAAAGCAGTGTTCTGCAGGGGCCAGTGCCAGAAAGCACAGAAAGCTCAGAACTCCCAGGTTTCTGGGATCCAACAGGGTGTGTCAGGAGTGCCGTGGTGGGAGCTGCAGAACATCCCAGGATGGCAGGAGGGTGTGGGTACCCTGGAGAAACCCAGAGCAGTGGAGAATAAAGAGCAATGTGGGGCCAGCAGGGCAGGGAGAGGTGAGCTCAGGATTCCTGGGGCTCAGAGCAGAGGGTGACAGGTCCCTCCAGTGCCTGTGAATTCCCCCTGCACTAAGGGACAGCCTGAATGTCCTCATCCTGTGCCAAAGATCCAGAGCAAAAAGATCCAGCCCCTGTCCAGTGTCCCTCTGAGAGAAACTCCCAAAACCCAGAAGAATTCCCCCTCCCCACTCAGAAACTCCCCAAAACCAGAGGAGTTCCCACTCCCCGATGTCTCAGCCATCAGTGCCTCTTAGCAACTCAGTGGGAAAAAATTCCACAAGTAACAAGGAAAGAAAAGGAAAGAAAACCCAACCCCCAACACCTCTGGATGCTCCATGGTGTTTGTAGCCAGCTCCCTGGTTCCTCCAAGGCATCCAAATTGTGCTTTGAGCTTTAATAACCACAAATTGAAGGAACAAGGTCAGGTGGGATGGGGCATTGGGCAACCTGAGGGCATCACTGCCCATGGCAAGGGCTGGAATTGAGAGGATCTTTAAGGTCTCTTCCAACCCAAACCATTGCAGGATTCCATAAAATTGGATTTTTCTCTTTAATCCTCAAAACCTTCCTTCCTTCCTGTGCTGGGAATTGAAGGAGAAGCTCTAAATCCTGTTCAGTGGGAGGGAAACTGAGGCACAGAGTTGCCGCCTTGTTTTCCTCCATGCCAGGCTGGAGCCATGCACTGAGAGGACACAGGGAATGGCTGGACACAGGCAGAGGACACAGGGAATGGCTTCCCACAGACAGAGGGCAGGATTAGATGGGATTTTGGGAAGAGATTCTTCCCTGTGAGGCCTTGGGACAGGCTGCCCCATCCCTGCAAGTGTTCCAGGCCAGGTTGGACGGGCTTGGAACAGCCTGGGACAGTGGAAGGTGTCCCTGCCCATGGCAGGGGTGGGATGAAATCATCTTTAAAGTCCCTTCCCACTCAAACCATTCCTCAATTCTCTGATCCTGGAGCATTTCTGAAGCGCCTTTCAGGTCCTGCCCTTTTCTCCCCACTCCTGGCTCTATTTTGGGAAGGGAAGCCATGGATTCCTGCCTCCCCTAACCCCAGCCATGTTCAAACACCTACTTTGGGAGCCAGACCCTTCTTCTCTGCCTCTGTTGTTTTCCCTTTTCCTACTTTTCTGCCACATTCCCTTCCCTGGCAGTTAAATAATGGAACTCGTAGATCATATAATAAATAGGGATCGACTTCATGCCAGGCTGTGGATCAGAATGGATTGACCCGTGGGAATTCACTCCCTCCCGATCGATGCCAGGCCATCAGGCCGGATAAATCTTGATAACGACTGACAACAGGAAAGTCAATACGTGGATAAATACATACATTAAACCTGGATATATCTTCCACCAGCAGACAGCAGCTTGGGGAGGAATATCCTGAGTCAAGAGGATGGTTGGGAATGGGGAACAGCAGCAGTGTGATCCTCTGTGTTGGATGTGGGAACACCGGGGCTGGCTGAGCTTTTCTTACCCATTGGAGCATCAAATCCTTGCCAGTGGCTGGTCCTTAGTGAGGAGAATGCTCCAAGGGGAAAGTTTTCCTTTGTGTTTTAAGGGTGCTTCCAAATGCTATGGAAATATTGCTGGTTTGGCCCTGATTTCTCTGGCAAAGTGCTTAACACAGTGGGATTCGCTTTGCTGGAGAGGAAGCGATTTAAGGAAATGCCTTTGATTAAGTGCCCTGCTGAGATGGTCCCAAAAATCCTTCTGCTTGTGCCAGCTCTTCCCATCCCTGTTGAGTGACATCCCTGCATCATTCCTGATTTTTTCCGAGCACCCTCAATGCCTGGGATCCTCTCTGGGACAGAGCAGGGCTGCCTGTGGGGAATCCATGTGCTGGCACCCTGCCTAGCCAAAGAAACAGATCCTTCCTGTGACAGCAGCATTAACTTCTCATTAATAATAATCATTATTGCTATTCCAAAGTGGAGCCAGGTTCTAGGTTAACAGCCAGCTCAATCCAAAGTTTCTTTCCTTTAAAGAAAAAATCTTCTGAATTTCGAAGCAGCCAGAGGAGCAGGGTGCAGGGAATATATCAGACAAGGAGGTTGAGGCACCTCCATTTGTCCCTGTGCACCCAACTTCCCTCTCAGAGCGTGTCCTTTCCCAAGGCAGCAAGTGGCACCTGGAGCAGGGAGTTTTTTCGGATGACTTGTTTGTATCCTGGCTTTAGCTAAGCCCCAGGGGCTGCTTTGCATTCACCTGGCTCCGAGCTCTTCTCCCCGCAGCTGGAGAAGAGCTCGTCTCCTCTATTTCCTCCAAATAAAAATGCATGGTGTTGGCTTTTTCCAAAGAACTTGTTTTTTTCCGAGGCGACTATGGAGTTGGAACTACTTTTCAGGGAGGCTGATCCCCCTCCTCCTCCTTTTCCTCCTCCTCCTCCTCCTGCAGCCCTTGTGGGTTGGCTGTAGTTATCTTGCGTGCCAGCTGCTGGCAGGAAAATTTTGCTGCCTAAGTAATATCCATCAAAAGCCGGCACTTCCATCGGCAGGAGATAGTGGGATGAGGGGAGCGTTGGCTCTCCAGGGCTTTTCTGTTTCCTCCTGCTGGTTTGGCTCTGCAGAGGCTCCTCCATGAGGAGCAGGATCTCCCATCTCCAGGTTGGGGATATGGGCTCTGCTTGAAATGGCAGGAATTGAATTCCCTGGCTGCCCGTTGGGGCTGCTCTGGGCTCAGTTGGAATGGGGTTGGATGGGATGAGTATTTCCAGCCTGGAGGGGCCGGCATCTGCTGGATGCTGGTGCTCAGGTCACGCCTTTTTTGGCTCTGAGTTTTGGCTGCTGCTTCCACAGAACCACAGAATTGTTTAGGTTGGAAAAAATCCTTAAGATCATCAATTCCAACCATTCTCCCAGCTCTGCCAAGGCCACCACTGATCTGTGTCCCCAAGTGCCACATCCACAGAGCTGTTAAATCCTCCAGGGATGGGGACTCCAGGGATGTGCCAGGGCTTGGCAACCCTTTCAGTGAAGAAATTTTCCCTCGTATCCTAATTTTTCCTTCCTGGTCATGGTCATGGCGTTTGGATGTAGAAGGCTGAGGAATTTCAGGCTGGATGCTGCCAGGGCTCGCTCTGGCATTGGCAGGGAATCAAGGGGGTGAAATTCCATATCTATTTTAGAGAAAACCAAAACCTCAGGATGAAAATGAACCCAAAGCTCTCCCTTTACTACTCTTCCAGCTTTTTTCAATCTTCCTTTTTGTGAAACACCTCAGGAGCTGTTGAGTTCTAAAAGCATCATTGCCAAACGCTGGGAAAAAGAGAAAAACAAACCAATATATAAGAACAGCTGGAAAACTTCCCAAATAAGTCAGGAATGTGCACAGCTCCTTCTTTCCCTCTCTGGTCCTGCTCAAATGAAATCAAATAAGTCCCGGCTCAGTGGTTCCTGTTGCTGTTTCTTTCTTAACATTCCCCAAAGGGTCCTTTTTCCATGAAAATCTCAAAGTGGGTGAACTGCTGGGGAATGTGGGAGCATCCAAGCATCCTTTGCTGTGTCTTTCTTCCAGCACAGATGTAAGCTGGGAGCAGAGGTATTTTTATATTAAAGCATTTTTTATTAATTCCCCACCTCGCTCTCTTCTCCAGTGTCTCCCCTGGGTCTGTGGTGCTGACTGTCTCCATGGCATCCAAGCTGCTTCCTTATAAATCCATATCCCGGCAGGGAATGAACTTCCCAGGCTCTGGCATTTATCACCTCTTTAATTGAATGGGCGTTTATGTGGATGGGAAGAGGGAAGGGAAGCACAAAGCTCCTGGAGTGATGGAATGTGCCCTATAACTGCCAGGCCTTTGGCTCGGGATGATCCCTGCTCCTGAGCTGCAGCCAGGATGGAGTCTCCATCAATGTAGAGGTGTTGGCCACGAAGGTAGCGCTATGGCCATCAGTATAGGGGTGGTGGCATCAATATGAAGGTCATGGTCATCAGTGTGGATGCAATGGCCGTCAATGGAGAGATAATGACCATCAGTGTAATGTCCACCAATATGGAGGTGTTGGCCACCTATGTAGGGGTGATGACCATTGACGTAGAGGTGATGGCCATGAATGTTGAGGTGATGACCATCAGTGTAAATTCAATGACCATCAATGTAGAGATAGTCACCATCGGTGCAGACGTAATGTCCACCAGTGTACAGGTGTTGGCCACCAATATAGAGGTGATGACCATCCCTGTAGAGGTGACAGTCACCAGGATAGAGGTGGTGGCCATCAAGGTAGAGGTGATGGCCACAGTGTAGAGGTGATGGCCACCAGTGAAGAGACAATGACCATCGGTGTGGAGATGGTGGCTGTCAATGTGGAGGTGATGGTGTAGTGGTTTTGATTCACCAGTTTGAGTTTCCTGGCCAGTGGACTAATTTATGTGGTGGGTTTAGTGTAGGCTAAATTGCTGATGCACCTACTAGAATTATTTACACCTTTCCTGCTTCGAGATAGGATTAGGAAAAAGGCAAAAGTAGGCTCAACCTTTGAAGGGTATAAAGAAAACTTTATTAACAGAAACTAAAAAGAAAAATAATAAGAATCAGAATAAAACCTTCAGACACTTTCTCCTCCCCCCACACTATTTTTCTTTCACACCTACAACATATAGAAACAAATCAGTCTGTTTACCATCTCTAAAATAGTCTCTCTCCAACTTATTTAGGGAGAGGAGTTTCTCTCTTCAGTCTGTGGAGGCTTCTCCACAAGAAACTGTTCTCTTGTGGTTTCAGTGTCACAGTGAATCAGCCACCCGGGAGAATGGAAATCTGATCACTGTGTAAAAATCCCTTCCTCTACAATCAGTCTTCCCACAACCGCTATCAAGAACCATGTCAACTTATGGGGTACCTTTTTTTTAAGGATGAAAACTGTTCAAAAGCACATGTTGTCTTCATCTAACTCTGAGATCGTTTTCAGCTTTAGAAATAGAGCTCTTCTTCTTCTTCCCTGGGGGCAAAGGGTCTCCACCACTCTTCTCTCTCTCTGTTCAAACTTCTCATGGGATCACATTTCCTTCAACATCTGCTTACTTCAGCCCTGTGGGCACCAGTCTGCTCATGACGGTGGTTAAAACACTTTCATGTCTTGGGTTGATCCTTTTTCCAGCCATCAACTTCATCCCCCACAAAAGGCATTTCATGAGTTACAGGGAAACAAGAGTCTGACTTATCAGTCATATCTTCTCCATAGCTTACAAGAGAATTTCAGTCCAAGACATCTCCTCATACCCTCCCATCAGGGACCTGACTCTTCCTTCTTGTCTGAGCTCGATGTCTCCATGCTGTTTCTGTGTGTTCATATCGGTCCTTTTCTTTCACTCAAGAGAGAGAGGATGGAAGGTCTGTAAGTCTCATCTGTGCAGTGAAAGAGTTAATATCTTGCCCACAGAGGGGCTGGAGCAGGCTGTTACCTGGATTGAGGCCGGAAGGGAAAGAGAACTTCCCGGCTTTGTTCATTTTTAAAATGCATGTTCACAGAGGTGTGTTCATCTTTCTCAATGGCTTAACAGGTTGTCAATTCTAAAAACTAATCCCTGGTTGGTTTTGTCAGACATAGAGGAAGCTCTAAAAAAGTCACTTCCATGGGTGTCTTCTGCCTTCCTCACTAAATGTCATCTGTGCAAAACCAGCACAGATGGCCACCAGGGTAGAGGTGGTGGCCACCAGGGTAGAGGTGATGGCCATCAATGTAGAGACACTGACCATCAATGTAGAGGTGTTGGCCACCATTGCAGAGCTGACGACCATCAATATTGCAGAGAGGGGTAAAAAGCCCCAAAGAATGGAAAACAGATGAGGCTGTTTTCCCATGGAACAGCAAAAACACCGAGAGGCAGCACTCCAGCTCTTCCTCCCTCATCCCAAATTGTTCCTCTGCGAGCCGCCTTGGCTTTGCTCCCGCTGCTGATGTCTCCAGCCCATGTTGGGAATGCAGAGTGTTTATAAAGCAATTTGGGATTTGGCTTGCTTGGCTGAACACTTCAAAAACTCATTTTGAATTAAGAGTGGCATCTGCAGCAGGATGGGGCTGGGCCTGTCCTAATGCTGGGAAAGGCACCGGAATGTGGATGTGGATGTGCCATGGGATGAGCTGCACTCCTGAGGACTCCCAGAAGGATCTCTGCATCTCTGTTCCTCAGCTCTGGATGGTGTTTGGTCACCTCATGGCACCAGGGCATGTGTCATCAACCTGCTCTGCTGCCAGGTGGGATGGAGAAGTTTGGGAGAAGAAGACAAGAATTCCTTATGATTTTTCACTTCAGCACTGAATAACCCAGGATCCATCTGAAGATGCAAATTACCTGTCTTGTTTTTGGCATTGAGCAGAGGCATTTTGTGGCCTTGTCATCCCCAGCAGCACCCCTCAAAGCCACGCTCAGCAGGGACCTCTCCAAGGGGGAAGGCAGAAGACTCCGAGCGTGCCCCGGCTGCCGCTCTTTGTCCTGCCCGAATGGGGAGCGATTGAGGAATGAGGAGAAGCGGAGTTGTTGTGCTCTGCCATGAAAAGGTTCTGCAGGTGGTGGCTGAATGGGCTCAGGTGCTGAATAAAAGGTATCAACCAGGCTTTATCTCCAGGTTGGCAGCTCCTTATCCAGCAAGAAAAGTCGGATGTGCTGGTGCGGCGGGCGCTCGGTGGATTCGTTCGGAGCCGTTATTCATGGAGCGGAGGGGAGAAGCACCTGGGCTGCTTTGATGGCTCTGCCAGGGTCTGGGGAGCAGAGGTGACAGTGACATGTCCTGGTGCCACCACCCCGAGCCTGGCTGCTCTCCTGCAGCGGTTCCATCCGCTGAGAAGGATTTGGAAATTCTGTAAATGAAGTGGAAAGATGGGAATCTCGCCAGCCAAGGGCTGCGAGCTCCGCTCTCGGGGTTATCTCAGCACTTCAGATAGGCAGAAATGTGAGGATTTTCCTCTAAGCAACCCTTTCCCAGGAAAACAGCTGATCTTAACTCGCTTTAGGGCTGGAATCCAGCCCTGTTCCAGGGCTAATCCACTCATTGCATTACCAGTGTCAATTTGTGACCAATTCAGATCACAGGCAACTGACTCTAAAATGGTTTTCTCTGGTTTTCTGTGTATTGGGAAAGGCTGGGAGGAACTCCTGTGTATTCAGGCAGGTCATGGAGGTGGCAAAAGGCTGTTGTGTGACAGAGCTTAAAGCTTGGTAGGTTTATGTAGCAAATTAGTGCAGAAAAGTAAAGGTGGTGGAAGGAGAATTTGTGCCCACTGTTATTGTGCACACTTTGATTCATTCCAGCTACAGAAACCCAGGGATTTTATCACAGATTTCAGAGTGCTCGGATCCTAATCTCCAGTAAATTCTGATTTGGCTGCAGTGGAAGTGTTGCAGGAGATGGGAAGATGGTTCAGAACGAGCGTGTTTGTATCGCAGCTGCCTCGGGGCTAAATCCAGCTGGGATGCTCAGGGGCATGCTGGGACAACTGAGCAAGGAAAATCATCCCTGAGGAGGCACTTGCTGCCCTAAATCCCCACTGCAGCTCACTTGTGTCCTGCAGGACAATTCCTAACACTCCCTCTGAGGAAATATTTGGAAGAGTGCTGTTGTCTTTCCAAAACCTGTGAGATGTGGGATTGTTCCTGTTCCTGTTTCACTGCTTGTCCTGAAAATTCTGTTCTCTGCCCATGGAGTGGTGTGGAGCTTCTGGCTTAAGAGCAGGAGGATCCTTTGTGTTCATAAGCTTCTGGAGTTTGGGGTTCTCCTGGGTTTCTTGGACTCATGGAATGGTTTGTGTAGGAAGGGACCTTAAAGCTCATCCCATTCCACCCTCTGCCATGGGCAGGGACACCTTCCATTATCCCAGGGTGCTCCAGGCCCCGCTCAAGGTGTCCCTGCCCATGGCAGAGGGCTGGAATTGTATGGTCCTTGAAGTCCTTTCCATCCCAAACCATTCTGTGATTCTCCTTTGTGATTCTGTGATGATTTTCACCCAAAAAGGACAAAACGTCTCCCAGGGGTTGATTCCAAACCAGCACATGCTGGAATTCCCAGGGCAGGAGGAACTGGGCAAGGAGAAAGTGGTGGAGCCAAGTTGGGGGAGAGCAGCGGAATGAAACCCCAGAACTTTTAATTTGTTAACCAGAACAGAATCAAATCAACATCTGCAGTCACCAGACCTCTTTAACAAGCTGTGTGTTGGGTGTTTTATTTCCCAGGCACAGGTATCCAGTCTCATCTTTCCAAAGTTGCCTGGAATGAGCGTGGGTGGATAGAGAAAAGCAAAAAAAAAGCTTTTTTTTGTGGGCGGGAGTCGAGGCAGCAGCCACCCACGTCCTCCATTATGATATTCAAATGTCAATATATTTTTAATTGGTTTATATCCAATCCCCCTCCCCCCCCTCCCCATCCAGCTGCCTTTGGTAATTAAGGCTCTGTAAATAGATTTTACTGTAATTGGTACGAGAAGGAAAATTGGAGGACATTGTACATGGGATTGGGCTGGGGGACTTTTTCCCTCCCTGTCTTTCCTCTTTTGACTTATTTTACATTTGTGAGCTTTGCATCCCAAGGGAGGAGGAGAAGGGAGCCACGGCCAGTTCTGCACAAGAGCTTGGAAGCAGGAGGACCAGGTGGATTGCTCTGGGTTGGGATACAGGGAAAAGCCACCAGGACACATCAGGGGCAGTCAGAGCTCCCTCCCAGTGCCAAACTGGGAGAGCCCCAGGTCCCTGCGGAATCTTCAATCTGCCTCAAGCCAAGAGGCCAAAATCTGGCCAAAATCCTGTGATGATTTACAGTTCCTTGCTTTACAATTTGGGGTTTTGCTGGGATTTTTTGGGGGGTTTCTCCAGGAGGGTTTGTAACTTCTCTTTCCCTTTCCCTGTTGTTCCAGCCTGTGTAAAGGACGGACTCTCTACTCCGTGGTGAGGGATGCCAAAATTGTCCTGGATGTCAACAAGACGAGGCAGATAGCACAAGAAATTGTGAAGGTATGGTCTGGTGGGGTCTGGATCCAGCAAAAAACCCGGCCAAGACCCCAGCCCAGTCATTCTGGGGAGCAGGAGAGGAGCAGCCAAGGATTCTGAGCAGGATAGGAGTCCTTGGCTTTAAAATCCAAGGATTCCAGGCAGGATAGAACTCCTTGGTTTTAAAATCCAGGTCTCTTTGACCTCTCTGGCTGAATTGGGGTGGCACCAAAGCTTCCATGGACTCCCAGTGCTTGGGCATCTTCCTGGCCACTGCTCCTCTTCCCTGCTGGAATTTCAGGTGTTTAAAAGCAGCATTGCTGCTGTGAAGGTGTTCCTGGTGGGATATCCCTCTCCTCTTGGAAAAAACTGTAATAGTCATGGAATACAAGAATGGTTTGAGTTGGAAGGGACCTGAAAGCTCATCCCATTCCTCCCTTTGCCCTTCTTCTATCCCTAGGTTGGTCTAATCCCTTCTATCCCTAGCCCTGTCCAATCTGGCCTTGGACACTTCCAGCATTCCCAGGATTCCCATAAAACACTCTCAAGCCCGAGAAATCTGTGCCATGGTGCCACAAGGCTGAGCTCACGTACATTTTCCAGAGCTAGAAATGCTTTTGATTTCCCAGGGATGACTCCAAGTGCATCTTCCACACGTCAGATATGATCCTTCAGACAATCCCGGGGAAGATCCTCCTGTGGCAGGGGGGAGTGGCTGCTCCTGAGCCCTCACAGCTTCCCATGGGATGTCAGCAGCAGCACTGAGATGTTGAGCTGTCTGCCAGAACGGGGTTGTGCTGTGATTCCAAACATATTTATCACCTAAAGTATTTGGCCCATGCTGTGCCACAGGAGCTGTGACATTGCCCCCATGCCCTGCTCAAGGTCAGCCAACACTTCCACCCCAGAGCCCCAACCTGGAGCTGATCCCACATTGAACTGTGGGAAAACAACAGAAATTCAGGTTTTCTGGCAGATCTCAGCCCCCCTTAAACATTCAAACTCAGCAGAATATTAAAAGCAGAATATGTTCTGCAATATTTCTTGTATGGTGCTTAGGCTGTGTCTTACTAAATTCCCTATTTTGTGTTTATTTGGATCCAGTTTTAACTTTTAAGTTTAAATTCCTTCAATTGTCCTGAACTCTCCAGGCAGGAGCTGACAGGTGAGCACAGCCTGAACCTTTTGCCACCTTGGAGCCACGGCCTGAGCTGGGAGTGCCTGAGGCAACTCAGAGCCTCTCCCTTCTTAATTCCTGCTTCTGATCCATGTTTTCCACCTTTTAGACATGGATTTTTCCTGCTGAGCAAACACTTGAAGCATCACAGTTTAGCCTTGTGTTTTTCCCCCTTTTTGTGCTCAGGGCTTTTGCCTTCCAGATGTTCCCAGCAGGAAGAACGGCTCTGTTCAGCCCCTTTCCCTGCGTGGGTTCATTGCTCCGTGAGGGTTTCCAGGATGAGGCTGAGAGATTTTTCTGCAGCTGGTGCCTGTTAGGAACAGGTTGGAAACCTCCAACTCAGTGGTGTTGAGATGCAGAGGGAGTTTGTATCCGCCCCAGATCCCTGAATTTGCAGAGCTCCGGAGGCTTTCCCTGTGCACCAAAGGGAATTCCTGGAGAAGCCCAGCCCTGCCACGATGCCATGGTCCAACCATGTGGCCCATTCCTGCTGAGGAGCAGCTTCCCAGCCTTCCCATCTTTCCCCACCAAGCTCCAGCAGATGTTTTGGTGGACGTGGAAGTGGCAGTTGTTGGGAAGCGAAGGAAAATCCCAACACCTTGGTTTGGGTGGGCTGGGAGCTGCATTGCCTGGAGAGTTTGGATTTGCTGTGGGGTCACAGCAGTTGTTTGATTTTATCCTTTGAGTCCTGGAATGTGCTGGGAGAGCTGCTGAGCTGCTTGGAGCAGTGGGTGCAAGGTCACCCCTAGATCCTCAGGAGGGGAAGGGTGATTTATCCTGGGAGCAAATGAAGGCGTTGTTTGGCCCAGAGTGTTTCCTCACAGATCATCCCAGGGCCTGGGGGGGCAGGGCTGGAATTTGCAGCAAGGAGCAAGGTGAGGGATTTGGGTTTGCCCAGAGAAATTCCTTCAGCAGAGGCTGGGCTGTGTGTGATGATTCCATGGAGATGAGCTCCCTGCTGGATGTGGGAGCAGGCAGGAGCAAGGTCCTGATGTCATCCAGGGATTCTGCCACCCTCAAACCATGGGAAGGGGCTGCAGAGCATTCCTGTGGCACTGGGGCTCATCCATGGATGCCCTGCACTGCACCTGGCCAGAGGAACATTAGAATGCTGTTCCTTGCTTCACCCTGGCACTTTCTGGAGGTGACAGTGACATTTGAAAGCCAATTTTTAAACCTCATCATTATTTCATGTGCTGGGAACTGGAGACCCCTAATTAATCCTGGTGCCTGGAATGGTCCTGGCATCCAGCCCCAAATCCTTGCCTTCCTCCAGCATCCTTTGGCAGAAGCTCTTTAGGATTTGCTCCCTGCAGGATCAGTGAAACCCCCATATCTTGCTGGTTTGGGGCATTTTTCCGTTTGTTTTCCCACTTTTTCCAGATGGTGGAATTTGGATTAGGTCTTCTGGCTCCACATCAGCCGCCAGCTTACAAATAAATTCTTCTCGCACAGCCTGCGTGGTTAATGATGATAGATGAGAAGATGAGACGATGATCAGGATGGATGGATCCCTACGGAATTCCAGTTAATAAATCCCCCTTTTCCAGTGACAGACAACCAATATTCCCTCTTAAGCAACAGTTTGCCGGCCTGTTGGGCATTGATCCTTCAGCAGCATCCTGCAGATCAAGTTTTCCCTGAGTCTGCTTAGGAGAGTGAAAAGTGGGGCAGCATCAAAATCCCTGCTGAAGTTGGGATAAATGTGTTTTATCCCCCTCCCCATTCCCAGAATTATCCCACGGAGCTGAACATCCGCCACACGGAGCTGCCGGCAGTCTGCTTGATTTGCCGACGCTAAACAGGAGAGTTTGGATTTCCCACCCATGGCCTTTTTGTGCCTCATTAGCGCTAATTTTAATTAACTGCCGAGCAGTTTTTCCTGGGGGAAGGAATTAAGGCAGGACTCCTGCGAGGCGCCTGTTTCCAGGCGGATGGGGCCGTCGGAAGCGCCGATGGCTCCGCCAGGGCTGTGGGGAGCAGTGACTTATTACCCTCCTCTCCCAGCCCCCAAAAACACGGAGGCGAAAACATCATCACCATCCATTTCCCAGCGGAGGATTCCCGGGAAGCGGCTGCCGGGCGGGTTTGGCGCTCATTTTCCCTGCAGAATCAATTAATCAGGAAGATGAGTGGGGCTGTGGCAGCTGGGACACCCACACCGCGATCCCGTCTCCCTCCACGAGCCCTTCCCAAACCAGGGGACCCCTCCAACGCTTTCCCTTCCTGCAGGGACTTTGGGGACGTGGTGCAGCTTGGATGTGCAGTGGTGGCTATGGATGCTCCCAGCATCCCGTGGCAATGCCACCACGTTATCCCTTGTTGTAACCTGGGGCTGTTTTCCTCTCTCTGTTCCATCCCAGGGAATGGGGTACCTGCATGCCAAGGGCATTCTCCACAAGGACCTCAAGTCCAAGAATGTCTTCTATGACAATGGGAAGGTGGTGATCACCGACTTTGGGCTCTTCAGCATCTCTGGAGTTCTCCAAGCAGGCAGGTAGGAGGACATGGGCATACTGGAGTTCTTCCCTGTGCTCTAAAGCTGCAAACATGGGGGGAAAATCCCAAAAAATCCCTCTCCAAGGGCCTTTTTGTGTCCCCAGGCTCAGCAGACAGGAGTTCAAGAGGTCTTTGAGTATCGTGGGGCTGCTGTGGTTGAAGGGAGTTGGTTTTGATCCGTAGGGAGGAACACGATGCCGTGTGCGAGCCTCTGGAATTTTGGTTCAGAGAGGCAAACTGTGCCTCTTGGACCAACCTCTTCCCATGGGATGCATCATTCCCATGGCAAACTCCCTGCAGCCACCCAGGACATGCTCCTGTGGCAGCAGGGCTGGTTTGTTCCTTGGCTTTTCTCTTTCCATCGTTATAATTCCCTGTCATCTGCTTCATCTCCTGCCTGGACTGAGTGATGCCATCCTTCCACTGACATTTTGGGAATTACAGACATCTGGCCATGGTGTCTGTGCTGGGCATGGAGCAAGACATGGAAAATGAGAGCCAAGCTTGAGACTCTCACAACACTGTGACATTTTGGGGGTCTCTGAGGGTTTAAATCTGAAGGTTTTGGTAAATGTTCATTGTTAAATTTCTTCTCCCGATGCTTTGGGAGGTTTTCCAGCTGTAGGAATGGCAAGGCAAAGAGTTCCAGCAGCTGTGGGAAGGTGGAAAAGCAAAGCTGAAGAGGAAAGGAAACAGAAGTGGGGAAGGAAGAACAGAGATAATATTTTCCTTTTTTTTTTAAAGTGAGAAATAAGAATGTTGCTGTCTTTTCCCACCTTTCCCACTAAATCCTTTGTGTTAGATTTCCCACTAAACCTTTTGTGTTGGCAGCAGCACAGCCCAAGCTGGGGCAGTTTTCTCCTGGTCCTTCCATCTCCATGGCAAAGATGCTCAGGAGATAAAAACCCCTTTGGAAAGAATGGATTTCCCCCCAATTTCCCAGTGATGAGTTCACAGCATTAGAGAAAACGGCAGCGGCTGCCTCTCTGCATCCCTCACTGTGCACTCCCAGATTTTCCACTCTGCCTGGATAAATATCAATGGATTTTAGCACAAACTTGGCCAAAAAAACTCTGGAAGGCCAGGAAATCAGGATCTCCCACTGTGGCAAAGTGGGGTTTGGGATTCAGGGCCTGCCAGGAGGAAGGGACAGCTCGTTTCAGCAGGGAATGAGGATTTGGGCAAAACTGGCCAAGTTTTGCCAGGAATTTTTGCTGGGCAGGTCAGGGATGCTCTGGAGATGGAATTAGGAATGGGGGGAATGGGTTTTTGATGAGGTGGCCAATGTGTGGCCACCTCTGCCCACGTTTGGGATGTGTCCTGTGGGGTTAGAATCCAGAGATGACTCAGGAGAGGAAGGATGGCCAGGAAAGCAAGGCTGGATAAAAACGAGCAGGGTTTTGCTGGAAAAGTGGAGAAAACGAGAACATTTGTGCCCTGGACTGTTGGTAGCACATGTTTCTGCTGGAGGAGAGCTGAGAGAAGAGCAGGGATCCATGGGCACCATGAATTTTGGAACAGGAAGTGTCTGCAGGTCTGATGTCCCCTTTTCAGGATGGATTTTTGCTGGTTTTGGTGTCTCAGATGAAGATGGGAGATAAACCCCAATTTTGGGTCCTTAGAGGCTTGGAAAAAAAAATTGGGAAGGAATTGAGATTTTGGAGGTCAGTTTAAGGATGGTGACATCTCTTTAGCTGGTTTCTCTGGGGTTAAAATGCTTCTTCAGAGATTTGGTGACTTGGGGTCTCATCCTGCTGAAATCAGATTGATTCCTCCTTTATTTAAATGTTCTTGGGCTGGGTGGGGCTGCTCTGGAATTAGGGGGAGCATGAGGTGGGTCATGAGGAGTCTGAGGAGCTCTTCTGCTCCTCTTTTTGCCCTGTGGGTGGTTTGGAAGATGCTCAGCTTGGTGTGGCTGTGAAATCAGGTAAACTTTGGTCATAAACCCTCCAATTTCTGTGAGTGACCCACCCTGGGATCCCATTAAAGCCCAGCCCTCGTGCTGGGAGCTCCTAACCCATAGAGCTTTGCCAGGGATGAGCTGTGCGTCCCAATCCAGTCCCTGGAGCATCCCGAGGCTGCCTGTGGAATGTCACAGCCCTGAGCCACCTCAAGGAGCAGAAACAAAAGCCCCAGGAGCAAACCCAGCCTTGCTGAGGCTGCTGGAGCAGATCCAAGTGCTGCCCACTGCATCCCGCTGCTTCCCGGGAGGGAGAGGGCAGGACCAGCGAGCCCGAGCGTTTTTAATTGCCCAGGTGCTTAATGCTGGTTTGTAATTAAGAGCTGGAGGGCGGAGGGAGGTGGCTGGGCAGCTGAAAGCCTCCCCTCTGTGTCCAAGTGCTTTTCCTGTGGCTCTGGAGCCGCTGATTGCGGTGGAGACTCCAACACCGGAGTGGAGAGGAGCCATCGACACCCAGAGGGGACAAGGAGGCTTCATCAGTGGCACCTGGGAGTGGCAGTGCCCTTCCCTCGGGAGGGATCCCCTGGTCACTGCCAGACTGTGACTGGGAGTGGGGATGGCTCCAGAGGGAGGATCTGCATTGTGCCATTTGGGGATTAGGAGTCAGCTTTGAGGTGGGAGCCCATCCCTGGATGGTGTCCCATGGGATTTTGGCCCCAGGCTGCCATTCAGGAGGACAGATGACCCCCCAGCCTCCCTTAGCCCTGTTCATCCCCATCTCTGGGAGGGTTCCAAGCACAATCAGGGAGAAATTCCTGGCAGGAGCCAGCAGGCTCTTCCTTCTCCAGCCCAGTGTGATGTGGGATGGTTTTGTTCCCTCCTGCTGCTGACCTTGGGCTCAGACACACGGTGCAGCTGCTTCAGGTGTCACCACCCTTGATAATCCAGGGATTTTGAAGCCAGCAGTGTATCCCAGGTGCCTGCTGGAGGATGTAGAGGATGGAGAAACCACCAATGTCATCCTCAGCCACTGGCCAAAGGATTCCAACATGTTTATCCTGAGCAGGGGGAGCCTGGAGAGGTGGAGGAAGGACAGATGAGGTGAAATGAGGGTTGATATAAAGCCAGGCTGCTCCCATGGGAGGTTTGGGCTTGAAGGATTTGTTTTGGGGACAAACACCTGAAAACAGCAATTCCCAGGCAGTTCCTTTGGGAAGGTTTGGTGGGAAGAGGCACTTTGTGGTCTCCAGTCCAAATTCCTGCTGCAGCCACAGTGGGGCTGCTGGGGGAATTTATCCCCACTTTACTCCTGGAACTTTCAAGGGGTTTTGGTGCAAAGGGCAGAGCAGGAGCTCCAGCAGATCCCAAATCCCATCACCAGCCTGGATGAGCTGAAGTTCCCCTAAAGCACCACTCTGTGCCCCAGTTTTGTCCTGCTGTCTGGCAGGGTTGAATCCTGACTTTGCAAGGATGACGTGGGAGAAACCAGGCTTAGAAACCTTGGGAAGAGGGTGGGAATCTGGGGATGTGGCACCCACAGCTCCAGCTCTGTGTCCCGGCAGGAATCCCCATCCTGTGCCCAACTCTGTCCTGCTGCCTGGCAGGGACAACTGTGCTAACATTTCTAGAGCAGGGCTAAAACCTGACTTTGCAATGATGACATGGAGACCCAGGCTTTAAAACCTTGGGAAGAGGGTGGGAAGCTGGGGGCTGCTCCCTGGGGATGTGGGGGTGCTGTCCCAGGGGTACCCACAGCTCCAGCTCCATGTCCTTTCAGGAACCACCATCCTGTGCCCCAACTTCTGCCTGGCAGGAACAATCTTTCTAGAGCAGTGCTAAAACCTGACTTTGCAAGGATGATGTGGGGAAAACTAAGCTTAAATCCCTGGGAAGAGGGTGGGAAGCTGAGGGCTTCTCACTGGGGATATGGCACCCACAGCTCCAGCTCTGTGTCCCGGCAGGAATCCCCATCCTGTGCCCCAACTTTGTCCTGCTGCCTGGCAGGGACAACTGTGCTAACATTTCTAGAGCAGGGCTAAAACCTGACTTTGCAATGATGACATGGAGACCCAGGCTTAAAAACCTTGGGAAGAGGGTGGGAAGCTGGGGGCTGCTCCCTGGGGATGTGGGGGTGCTGTCCCAGGGGTACCCACGGCTCTGTGTGTGGCAGGAGGGAGAACAAGCTGCGGATCCAGAACGGCTGGCTGTGCCACCTGGCTCCCGAGATCATCCGGCAGCTGTCCCCGGACACTGAGGAGGACAAGCTGCCCTTCTCCAAGCACTCGGATGTCTTTGCACTGGGGTGAGTCCCGGGGCACTGGGAGGCGTGGTTGGGTCAGGTGGGAGCTGCTCTGGGCACAGGATGAAGATGAGGATGCTGTTGGCTCACCCCAAATCCAAGGGGATGCTGCCGGATGGAATTCCCATCGCTGCGCTGGGAGAACCCTCCTGCTTTGAGAAATTTTGAGTGAAACCATCCCTAAATCACCAAATCCTCCTGGTTTAGACCAGGCTGGCTCTGGGGAATGGGATCAGAGGATCCTGAGGATGCCAGCCTGGAGATGAGGGGGTTGGAGTGGGAACACAGGTGTGGGAGCCCCTGGACAGCCCAGTTCTCCCCAAATTACCAAATCCTCCTGTTCTGGACCAGAGTGGTGCTGGACAATGGGAGCTGGAGTATCCTGGGAATGCCAGCCTGGCATCATCTCTCCCCTGCACCCTCCTGGGGTGGGGACTGATGAGAAGGTGCTTGGATGATGGATGGAGATGTCAGAGGATGGGGACACAGCTCTGGGAGCCCCTGGACACCCCAATTCTCTTTAAATTATCCAATATTCCTATTTCAGCCATGGATCAGGGTGGCTCCAGGCAGTGGGATCCAGAATATCCTGGGAATGCCAGCCTGGCATCATCTCTCCCCTGCACCCTCCTGGGGTGGGACTGATGAGAAGGGGCTTGGATGATGGATGGGGATGTCAGAGGATGGGGACACAGCTCTGGGAGCCCCTGGACACCCCAATTCCTCCCTCCAGCCCCATGCAGGGGGCTGATGGTGGTGCCAGCTCTACGAGGAGTTGCCAAAAACCAAGAAAATGTGAATTCCTCAGTTTTGCTCAGCAAACCAGTCCATTCCTCCTGCCCTTTTTGTGCCCACAAAGCTCCCTGAGGGCATGAGCCCAATTCCACCTCACTGAACCTTCCCGAGGCGGATGCAGATTTTACCCAGAGGATTAATTTTCTCATGGATACCTCGAAGGCTGTGGGATTAGGGAGCGTGGGCCCGTTATCCAAGGGCAATATTCCCATCAAACCCACAGTAATTACAGCTGGAAGGGTCTGGCTCTTTTTTCTCTTTTTTTTTTTTTTTTTTTTTTTTTTCCCACCCAGAGGGCACAGAAATAAAGAGGTAATTAAAGGATCGTATCCAACTAAGTGAGAGTGGGTGGGGAGATGTAATTTTCCCCTTTTTTTCCTCAAGTGTGAGCTCTGCCCTTATAGAAAGCGTGAGTTTCCTGAAAAGATGAAAAGCTTTCCCCACATTTTCCCTCTTTCTTGTTTCTGCTGCCCTCCATCAAGCCTGGAAGGCTCAGGGAGGATCTGGAGGGGTCAATTCCCTCCAGGGATTTGGGGGTCAGGGACAGAAAGAAGAAAAGATCTTTTAAAGGTGACAAAAACTCCCAGTGAGAAACTGGAATGAACGCCTTGGATGTGTTAAATCCAATCTGAGGGTGTCTGGATGCTCCTCCTGAGGATTTTGTCCTGTGCCCACAGGCTCTGCCCCTCTCCAAGCCCCCCATTCCTCTGCACCCACATCATTATCCCATTATCCAATTTTTAAATTGAGATTTCCAGCCAAACTACAAAATCAGAAGAATTCCAATTCCCAAAATCAGCGGGCTTCCCTAACTGGGAAGAATCTTTTGTTTATCAGACAGGTTTTTCCACCCTGTCATTTTAACGCTGGGTTTTGCTACTTTAAGTGGTCACGAGGGCATCCCTGGGAGGGAAGAGCAGGTCCAGGGAATTTGCCTTGGACAGTGGGGCTGGCATTGTGGGAATCCAGGCTCATCCAAGCTCCAGGTGCCAGAAAATGATGATGCAAAACTTGCAGGCAGTAGCGGGGGCGGAAAACCACAGGGGTGCCCACCAGTTCCATCAGTGATGCCCTTGTTCTGGGATATTCCCTTGGATCTGGGATTCCTCACAGAAAGGAGGGCTTGGCTTAGTGGTGAGAGCAGGAGCAGATGGCCGGGGCTTCACGTGGCCATCACCTGGTGAGGACACCTGGGATGGTTCATGGCATGGCTTGGATGGATTTTTGGAGCTTGGAGAGCTTTGTGGAGGAGAAAAATGGAAAAGCTGGAGCGAAAGTGAATTCTTGGGCTCCCCCCTTCCCGGAGTTCTGCTGGAGTGGTGGCAGCTGGATCCCCACCACCCTCTCCTCAGCTGCTCTGTGGGCAGTGCTGTCACATCCAGGTGGGACATTCCCACTTGATGGCTCTGCCTGGGCCTCCATCAGCCTCTGTCCTCCTTCCCACGGGCTGGGGTCACCCCTGATGGGAATCAGGGCTCGCTCCAGGTCACATTCCTCCCTCTGGAACATGGTGACACCTCTGCCATGAGGGCTGAGCACCTCTGGTGTCACCTGGGATGATGTATCTCCTGAATGAGGTGGTTCTGGAGCAGGGAGAGATGCTGGATGTGGGTACAGAGACCTCCCCATCCTGAATCCCTTGTGGCTGCTCCATGATTAATTCCCAGTGTCCCCCCAGCACCATCTGGTATGAGCTGCACGCCCGGGAATGGCCCTTCAAGACTCAGCCAGCAGAGGCAATAATCTGGCAGGTGGGAAGAGGGATGAAGCCCAACCTCAGCCAGATCGGGATGGGCAAGGAGATCTCGGTACGTGCTCTGGGGCCCTGGGTGGGTGTGCATGGACTGGGACAGGGCTGGGGGAGCCTTGGAAAAACCCTCTGGATATGCTGATCTCATCCAGCCAGGCTTGGTCCTGCTGCTGTGCTCAGCTCCAACGTTCCCTTTGCTTCAGCTCTTCCCAAGGATGTGGGGATGGAGATGGGGATGGGTTCTCATGGGATGGACACCTCCCCTTCATCCCAGCCCTTCCCAAGGATGTGGGGATGGAGATGGGCTTTTGGGATGGACATCTCCCTCTTCATCCCACCCTTCCCAAGGACGTGGGGATGGAGATGGGCTCTTGGGATGGACACCTCCCCTTCATCCCAGCCTTCCCAAGGATGTGGGGATGGAGATGGGTTCTCATGGGATGGACATCTCCCCTTCATCCCAGCCTTCCCAAGGATGTGGGGATGGAGATGGGCTTTTGGGATGGACACCTCCCTCTTCATCCCAGCCTTTCCCAAGGATGTGGGGATGGAGATGGGCTCTTGGGATGGACATCTCCCTCTTCATCCCACCCTTCCCAAGGATGTGGGGATGGGGATGGGTTCTCATGGGATGGACACCTCCCCTTCATCCCAGCCTTCTCAAGGATGTGGGGATGGAGATGGGCTCTTGGGATGGACACCCCCCCTTCATCCCTTCCCCCCAGCCTTTCCCAAGGATATCTGGATGGAGATAGGTGCTCATGGGATGGACACCCTCTCTCCATCCCAGCCTTTTGTGAGGATATGGGGATGCAAATGGGACCCTCATGGCTTGGGCACATTCCCTCCATCCCAGCCCTTCCCAAAGATGCAGTGATGGAGATGTGTCCTCATGGGATAGATATGTCTCTTCCATCCCAGCTCTTCCCAAAAATGTGGGGATGGAGATCATGGATGTGATGCTCATGGGATGGACACCCCCCTTTCATCCTTTGTGAGGATATGGGGATGCAAATGGGATCCTCATGGGATGGATACATTCCCTCCATCCCAGCCCTTCCCAAGAATCTGGTGATGGAAATGACTCCTTATGGGATGGACACATCCCACCCCATCCCAACCCTTCCCAAGGAGCCAGTGATGGAGATGGATCCTCATGGGATGGACACATCTCCTCCATCCCAGCCCTTCATGAGAACCCAGTGATGGAAATGACTCCACATGGGATGGATAGATCCCTTTCATCCCAGCCCTTCTCAAGAATGTGGTGATGGAGACTGGGAATTAGACACGGGGTCCTTGAGGCGCGGCCGTTGGGGGTGAGGGCTGTGGTGGGAGAGGGACTGGCTCAATTCCTGCTGGGAGAGGGCTTGGCTGGGTTTCCTCACGTGCTCTCCCTGTGGCTCCAGGACATCCTCCTGTTCTGCTGGGCCTACGAGCAGGAGGAGAGACCCACCTTCACCAAGCTCATGGACATGCTGGAGAAACTGCCAAAGCGCAACCGCCGCCTTTCCCACCCGGGGCACTTCTGGAAGTCAGCAGAGTGAGTCTGATCCCTGCCCATCCTCCCCTGCTCCCAGATTTAATGGGGGAATGTCCTGCCCAGGGACCCTTCCCTCAGCCATTGCAGCCTCCAGCCTGATCCCTTCTTCTCCTATGGCCAAATCCTGCTCTGTTCCATTGCTTTGGCTTAGTCACATCCCTCTGCTCCAGTAAACGGCGTCACTGGGTCCCCAGTTGGGATTTCAGGATCTGCCCTGTTGGGAACAGCAGGCAAAATGCAGAGCAATCACTTAGAAACTCATTTTCCTCCCTGGAATTTGTCATATTGTGACAAATAGAACCAAAATCTCGCCTGTGTGGGGGTGGCAATCACGGGGGGGAATTTTCCTCCTCCCAGCGTGCATCCCCGGAGGCTGGAAATGGCAATGGGTGGAGGGAAGGAGCTGTGAGCTCAGGGAGAGAAGTGAGGACATTTGGGGGGCTTCAGGAGCCGCTCCTTACAGAGTGTTGGAGATGCCGATTTCTCCAGCTGCTGATAACAGACTGCCTTTCCTCTTCTCTGGGCGGCCCCAGGCGTGACTGGAATGTCCCCTGTGCCACTCCCTGTCCCCGGGGAGCCGCCGGGAGCAGCGCAAAGCCCGCGGTCAGGGGGTCCCCAAAACTCCCGGCAGGCGAGATGCGAATCAGGAGCGGAGTTAATTCCCCAGCCACGCTCCAAGGAGGCACCAGGGCGGCTCCGGCAGCCAGGCAGGGAAGGCTGAAGGATGCTGGGCCCCAAGGCAGCTGCGGGATTGCTCCGCTGGCTTTGGGAATGGTTTTCCAATCACTGAGCCATGCTCTGCTCGCCCCGGGCTGGGGCTGCCCCGCAGCTCCCTGTTAATTACGGGCCCAATCTTTTGCTAATCAGGATGTTCCAGCTCAGCTTTCCATGGAGCTGGTTCCTTGCACAGGCACTCAGCTCTGGCTGTTGTTCCTGTTAGGTCCTGGCTTCCCCGCGCAGGAATCCTGGCTGGGGTCCCTCAGGCTCTGCCATCCCTGGATCCAAGGGCACAAAACCCCCTCGGGATCCTGGATGCACAGGGGTGGGAGTGGTACCCAAGGAGCCCTTTTCCCTCTGGATGATGCTCCGGGAGCCGGGCAGGGAGGTGCAGGAGCTTCCCGCTGTTTTTGGGAGCGGCTCCGTGGCAAAGCTGTTCAGGAGGTTTTTGTCCAAAGATCTCCCCGCACGTTTGCACGGGAGGAGGCGCCCGATGATGACTCTGCTCCTTGTGTCCCTTCCAGGCTGTGACGGGAGGAGTTGAGGGACGGTGCCTTCCTCCCCCAGCGGGTCTCCTCTTCCTCTCCGCTTCCCACCCTGCACTAAGGAGGAGCAGCGGGGCCGACAGCGGGCCGGGAACGAGACTCTTCCCCCGCAGCGTTTCATCATCCCGGGAATCCTCTCTGCGCGGGCGGGAGGAGCCGGAGCAGCCCCGGGGACGCCCGGCTGCGCTGGGATGGGGACAGCGGGCAAATCTCCGTGCTCAGGCCCTGGGGACAGTCCCCAGCCCCCCCCCCCAGCAGGGCTGACCCACAGGACAATGACTTCAGTTCATCACCAGGGCTCCTCTGATCCCCATCCAGCGCTCACGATGATGCTCGGTTGGGGAGGGCTTGTTCTCGGTTCTCTGTGGGTTTATTTAATTCCCTTTATTTATTTCTTTGCGGTTTTGTCATGAAAAAAGGGAGAACGTCGCTGACGTTCCTGCGGGGCCAGGGAGCGCCACTGCCATTAGCTGTCCCCCGCGGGGAAATGCATCTGTCCCGCTGCCCCCGCAGCCCCTTCGTGGGCAGCGCTGACCTTTCACAAGTGGCTTCTCTCCCTCCCAGCCGCGGCCACTTGTGTGTCCCCCCGCGGGTCTCCCTCCCAGCGGGGCCCATTCCACATTCCCGTTAATTTATCCTCTTCTCCCGTGGTGTGTCTCATCAGCCAGCCCTGCCCTCTCACTGCCCTGCTCCTGCCTCTGCTCCTCGCTGCCAAAACCCCGAGTTTGGGGATGCTCTGGGGCTGGGAACAGCAGGGCAGCTGGAATTGGGATCCATCCTCTCTCCTACAGCCTTCCCGGGCTCATTCCTACAGGCTCTGGTTGTACAGAGCATTCCCAGCCCCACCTTAGCACATCTCAGCCATGCCCAGCACCATTCCCCCCCACATACTCATCTCCCATCAGCCAAATCCCAGAGTTTTCCAAAAAATCCTCTTTGGGAGCTGCTGTTGCCACCTGAATTCCATGTGCTGGTATTTCCCCCTGCCCCCAGCTCAGATGGGCCCTGCAGCCCCTCAGACGAGCTGTCAGACGAGAGTAAATAGCATTCCCAGGCTCTCATGGAGCATAATTGCTTGACAGGAACCATCCCGGATAATTCAATTGTAGTCTCAGTTCGCTTTAATTTGGAGCCTGACGAGGCTTTGCAAACTGAACCAGCTCTGGTTTGTCTGGCTGCTCCTCCAACTCCTCCTTGCTGCTGTGGGAAGTGCTTTAGCATAAGTAAATGAAGATTAGAAACTTAATTGCAGCTGGGATGAGATGGGATTTTAATTGTGAGGGGTATTAAAATCCTCACACGTGCATGTGTGAGAACTCCAAGGTGGGCACAGCAGGGAGGGGCAGATCCAGCCCCCAGCAGGATCTGGGGGAGTCTCCTGCTGATGTTTTTGGGGTGTGCAGGCACATGTGAGGCAGGATGGTGTTTGGGGCTGAGGCTGAGTACAGGAGAAACTGCTCCCTGCTCCAGCAGCACAATTTGGGGTTAGGGCTCATCCCACATTTCCCTGCCTTTTATCCCAGCCCAGCCTTCAGCACCACGGCCTGTGCTGGCCCTGCTCCCCTCCCAGCTCTCCCTGCTGCTCACACGTGCCATAAACATTGCACTAAAACCTCAGAGTCTCTCTGAGCTTTCACCAATGCCTTCACCTGTGCTGCTCCTGGGCTTGGGGGAGGCAGAAAAATCCCTTTGCCAGAGGTTTGGGGTGCTGGAGGTGTCCCCAATCCCCAAACCCCATCAGAGGGAGTGATGGTGTCCTGGCTGTGTGGGTTTGGGTTCTGAACTTGCCAGGTGAGCAGGACAGAGGGGAAGGTGTTGGAAGGTGTTAAGGTGACACCAGGGTGACACCAGGGGCAGTGCTCATCACCAGGGTGGCGCAGGCCTGGTGGATGCTGTGTGGATTTATGGTGGAAGGGACGTGTCTGTCCTGGGGTCATTGTGGATTTGCTCCCTGTGTCCCAAGTGTCCTTGCCTGGCCTGGAAAGTCTCACCCTGAAGTGTCCCCCATGGGGTGTCCCTGCTGCTGGCAGAGCCCTGATGGATTCTGTCAGCCTGGAGCTGAGGGAACAACACCTGCTGGGTGCTGGGTTGGTTCCCTCTCGGTGCCAGGGCCTCACTGGGCTGCAGCCTCAGCTACAGAATCATGGAGTGGGTTTGGGGGAAGGGACCTTAAATCCCATCCAGTGCCACCCCTGCCATGGCAGGGACACCTCCCACTGTCCCAGAGCCCTGTCAGCCTGGCCTTGGACACTGCCAGGATCCAGGGGCAGCCATAGCTTCTCTGGGAATTCCATCCCAGTCCCTCCCCACCCTCCCAGGGAACAATTCCTTCCCAATATCCCATTTAACTCTGCATTGTTCAGTTTAAAGCCTTTCCCCTTGTCCCATCCCATTCCCCCTTGGCCACACTTCGCTCTACTGAATTTTGGGCATCTGGAAGAAACTAAACATTCCTACAGCCAATCTCTCCCTCCTCCCCACCCTCCTGCTCCCCTCTCCCCTCGCTGTGGTGTCTCAGCTACAGGCACAGCACAATGGCATCGATGGAAAAAGCTGTCCTGAATTTATCCCAAAGGAGGAGCAGCTCCTTCCCTTCCATTCCACTTGCTCAGGCAGCCACGTTATTTCCATCATTCCTTCTTTAAAAAAAAATAACAAAAACAAACCCACCAAACCAACAAATCTTATTTTTGTTGTTGTTGTTTGGGGTTTTTTGACTCTGCCTTTGTGAAGGATTTTTTTTTTTCTTTTTTTTGGCCCAGTTTAAAAATATCCAGCGCCTCAGTGGGGAGGGAATGCAGGAGAAGCTCTCCACAATAGTCTCTAATGGGAGCTCCGAAGGAGGGAGAGGGTCCATCCGGAGGCTCGGTTTAGCAGAGCCAGGGCTATTTCCAGCCGTGCTGGGCTTAGCTGGGCTTAGCTCAGCGCTGCTTTTGAGATGCAGGAGCCAGCCCAGCCCCAGGGCACTCCCGGCTCCCCCAGCCCCAGTGATGCTCTCCTGGCCCAGCCCTGCAGCTCTCACGCTCCCATCACCCTCCCAGGCCCTTCCACAGCTCCCACATTTGCTGCTGCCAGAGGTTTTTTTCCAGTTTTTTTCCAGCATTTTGATGCTGATTGGGACACCCCTTTTGGGGCTGGGGTGGAAGAGGTGGCCCCAAAGCTCCATGTCCCCCTTTGGCTGCTAAAGGACATTCCCTGCTCTGGCTTTTTCTTCTATTTCCCTTTCCCCACAACTTCCCAAATTCTTGCTGAGCCCTGACCGGGCAATTTCTGGGAATGACGAGCTCAGAGTTTGCCTCCCATGACTTTTATCCAGTCCTTGAGTGTGGCAGGAGCTGGGATGATGCAGATTTTGAAGGCAGAGGAGCTGCTCAACCTTTCCTAGAGCGTGGAATTGTGGAATGGCTTGGAGGGGACCTTAAACCCCATGGCAGGGACACCTCCCACTGTCCCAGGCTGCTCCAAGCCCAGTCCTTGGGCACTGCCAGGGATCCAGGGGCAGCCACAGCTGCTCTGGGAATCTGTGCCAGGACCTCCCCAGGAAAAATTCCCTCCCAACACCCAGCCCAACCCCTGCCTGTGCCAATTTAGGATTCTGTGGAAGAGTTGGTGCCTGGAACTCGGCCTCTTCGGCTGTGTGAGGAGAAGGGCTCTGTGCTAGTGGTGCCACGAGCCTCTCTCTGCCCCCCAAGTGCCCTGGGTCAAACCCTTCCTCTGTTCTTCACCCTTTATTTATTTTAAATTATTTTATTTTAATGGCATTTCTATGAATTTATTTGAATCTATTTGAATTTATTTGAATTTTGTTGCCAACAGCGACTCTTTTGGGGGAAGCTTGGTCAGCTGTGAGCGCTGCCTTTATTTTCAGGTCCCTGTAAATTCCCACCTTCCATTGCCTTGTACATAAGGTATATATGGATATATATACATATCTCTATATGTATGTATATAGATATATACAGACCTCACTCCTGTACAGTTTCCAACTGAACTCGCTGGCCTGCTTTGTTTTCTCCGTGGTAGTTCTGCAGAATGAGCTGATTTTCAGTTCCCTTTTCCTGCCCTCACCCCCTTTTTTCTTTTTATAAATATATATATAAATATATATATATATATATATTTTGTTGTCGTCGTTGCAAAAAAAAAAAAACTCTGGAAAAAAAAAAAGCTGGTGAGAAATAAAAATACAAATCACCCCCACAAACCACTGACAGAAAAAAAAAAAAAAAACAAAAAAGGAATTTCTGAGAAAGGCACGATGGATTCTCCCCGCTGTAAATTTGTACAGGAACATTTCTAACGTTTTCTACACTTGAAGAAAGTAATTTCTAATTTCCGCTGTCTGGCTGGGTGCGAATCTCTGGGACCTGCAGACCTGGATAGCCATTTGTTCCCGTGGTTTCTCGTGCAGTGTTTGGTGAGGTGACAGTGTATGAATTATTTATGCCAATAAAAGAAAAAAAAAACCAAAAGCAAAAAAAAAAACAAAAACAAAAAAAACACATTTGAAAAAACGTTGCCCTGCCCCGTGCTGCGTCCTCTCCTCGTCGTATCCCGGGATTTTTTATCTGTGGTGGGGTCTGGATGGGTCCAGCACTGCCAAATCCCCTTTTCCCTGCCAGCTCCCAGCCCTTTGGGGATGATAATTCCCAGCAAACGCTGGGATGGGAGATGCGGGATAGATAAATGTGCTCAGCTCAGGCCGGGCTGGGGGAGCGCCAGGGCACGGCTGAGCCCGGTGATGGAGCGCTGGAGGCTCCCGGCAGCTGCTGCTCCGTTTGTTTGCCTCTCCCATGCTGTTTTCCCGGGATGCCACCATCAATCTGCCGAGCAGCCCCTCTGCAAAGCCGCGGCGCTGGGGGCACCCAGGAGAGGGAGAAGAAAATCGTGGGAAGTTCACACGGTTCCCCCCCTCTCCTTCCCTCCTCGCCATTGCCCGAGCACTTGAAAGGTAAAATAATGATGGCACGCCATTAATAAACCATGAACGCTCCACACTTCTCCTGTCGAGGGCTTTTCATCTTTCAAAGCCTGCAGGAGCTGGAACCAATTAAACCAGGCTCAGCCCGGGCGGGGAGCGGGGACGGAGCCATCCAGGGGGGTTTCTTGGCAAGGGGCTGCTCTGATGGATCCCCCCAGCGGGAGAATTTGGGATTTGGGGGGTGAAGAGCCAACACTCGATGCTTTCTCTGCCTCCCTCGCTGGGTGCACTGTGGGGTCATCACCTCCTGGATATGCAATAAACAGGGGGCTCTTGGTAAAGCCACCAGTCTGGGGAGGAACTGGTTGGCACTGGTGTGTAACTGGTTGGTTCCAGTGTGTTACTGGGCAGCCCTGGTGCCTCCAGCTCCGGGGACAGAGCTGCTGGTGGCACTGCAGAGCCCCCACCGAGCCCAGGGCACGGAGGCTGAGCTCCCTTCTGGCTTGTGGTTAATGAGATACCAGCACCAGGATAGTGAGAAATGTCACAAATATTCCCCATTTCAGCTTTAATGGCAGCTTTGGGGGGTTGGGGATGCCTTTGGATACATCCTTGTGTGTCTGTGTGTGCAGGGAGAGGCACAGGGATGCTCACACGTGGTCGTCACCTCCTCCTGGGGATGAATCACGGGCCATTAATATTTCACAGGATAAATGCAGGGAATGACAGAGGAGCTCAACCCCCAGGCCAGCAGCTCCAGCTCTCCTGTCACTGCTGCTGGGTGAGCCCAGGGCGTCGTTCCCGCCTGGATGCTCTTGGTGTGGGCACAGCTCCAACATCAAACAGGGCTTGCTTTGGGGAACTGAAACCTCTGGGGTCGGTTGTGACGCTGGAGATAACAAACCAGCAGGGAGGGTGGCTATAAATGTCCCCGTGGTGTCCCAGTGCTGCTTGGGTCTCCGGACACACCGCGATTGTTACAGTCACAATTCTGCCCCAAATTCAGCCTGAAGGTGACACCGAGGTGTGGCTGCCAGCCCTGGCCGGTGGCCACAAGGCTGTGCTCGCCCTGGGACCCAGCGCTGTCCCCGCAGCTCGGGGCTCCCCTTTCCCCCCAGGAGCAGAAGAAAAGGCTGGCGAGGAGCCGGCAGGGTGACAACCAGGCGAGCCCGCAGCCAGGGCTGTCGCCAGTCCCGGGGGGTCCCGGGGAGGCCAGGGGTGACAATCCACATCTGAAGGCACAGCTCGGAGCCGGGCTGGGGCTGGCCGGGATCCCAATCCCGTGCCGCGGGGTTCGGGCACAGCCCCACAATGGAGCATTGTTCCCACCTCTGATTTATGTTTCCTCCCCAGGAGCCGCAAGGAGCACAGAGCCAGTCCTTTGGGGGGGTCGGGGTGGGCTGAGCCCCCCGCAGCCAGCCCAGCACGGCCCGCGGGGTCCTGCCTGGATAAAGCTTCATTAGGGCTTGATGAGCTCATTAAGGGCTGCTCTGCGCCAGGAGCGGGACACGCTGGGACAGCTCGAGCCCCGGGCAGGGAACTGCCCAAGCCGGGGCTAATTGGCCACTTCTGCCGTGGCCACCCGGCCTTTAACAGGATTGTCGCTCTGAGCCAGCGCGGAGCTGATCCCGCTTTGCAGAGAGCCCCGGCTCCCAGCGGGATTAATTCCAGCCAGGATCGTCCCCCGGGGGTTTCCAGCATCTCCAGCCCGCCTGCTGGGAAGGGGCTGCCCTGCTCCAAGTGCCCCGCTCCTGCTGTCCCATTGCTCAGCAGATTCTCTTTCCTCACCTCTATTTTTACGCTGCCCTCGGGAGCAGAAACCTGACCCCCTGTGACTGCACACTGTGCAGCTCCTGCCGGGCTCGCAGCGCAGGACCCTTTCCTCCCGGCAGCTCTGGTAAGGAGGAGAGATTCTCAATTCCCAGATTTTTGACCTAACTTGACACCTGCAGCTTCCTTCAGAGAGCTGAGCCGTGTGCTGGGCAGCAGCAGGTAGAAAATCTGGTTGAAGGTTTTCCTGTGCCCCACAGTTTTTTATTTATTCCTGGGGGGTTTTTTGGGACAGGGCGGGCTCTCTGTGCCTGGATTGAGGGGTGGGAGAGGGGCAGGGGACCCTGGGTGTTCTGTGGGGTCCCTGTGGGGTGGGAAAGGGTCTGTGATGCTGAAGGAAAATCATCCCATAATCAGGGTTTGTGCCTGGGCACCAGGAGGGGAGAAGTTGTCCAAGAGGGGAATTGTCTCACCAGGGTGTGGGTGACCTTTCCCAGCACCTCGGGGTGCCAGACATCCCTGGAAGCTCTGGAGAGAGTGAGGAAATCCCTGTGCCCCCATCCTAGGGACTGCCATGGGGTAGGGGTGCTCTGTGGTACCCCCTGGCCCCACTTCCAGCTGGTGGAGAGACACGTTCCAGAATCCTGGAAGGTGCCAGGCACTGTGGATGAGCCTTCAGCCCGTCCTTCCATCCTCAGCTAGCAGCTCCTGTGGGGACAGCTCAGCTCCAGCCTCCTCCAGCCCCACAGCCATGGGGCAGAACCAATGAATTCCCACTGCCAGAACCAAGCAATTCCCACTGCCAGCACCCAGCAATTCCCACTGCCAGAACCATGGAATTCCCAATGCCAGAACCATGGAATTCCCAATGCCAGAACCAAGGAATTCCCACTGCTAGAACCCAGAAATTCCCACTGCCAGCACCCAGAAATTCCCAATGCCAGAACCCAACAATTCCCACTGCCAGAACCCAACAATTCCCACTGCCAGAACCCAGCAATTCCCAATGCCAGAACCAGGGAATTCAAGCTACCAGAGGGAATTCAAACTACCAGAGACCCAGCAATTCCCAACGCCAGAACCCAGCAATTCCCACTGCCAGAACCTTCCCCTTCCCAGCTCTGCAGAGCTTCCCTGCATCCCTGTGGAGATCTCTGATGTGCAGAGCCATTCCCACCCGGCAGAGTCGTGCTTTAGCTGCTCCCAAAGTGTGAATGCACTGCTGGAAATGCAAAATGAGTCGGGAAGCAGCCAAATGGTTTGGGGTTTTGGGGGCTCTGGGGCTGATCCCCACGTGGGAGGGATAATTCCAGCAGCAAATCCCCCGTGGAAGGGGTGAGCCATCCCCACCCAGGGAGCTGGGCTGGTAGCTGGAGCAGGCAGAACCTGGAGTGGATTCCACACGTGATTCCATGTGGGATTGCAGTCTGGGAGTGCTGGGATGCCGCAAGGAGGGACTGGAAACCATTTTGTCCATTTTTTCCAAGCTCCTTCTGCACCGGTCCTGCCAAATTCTCCCTAGCTGGGCTGCAGTGCTGGGAGCTGCCAGCAGCATTCCTGAAGGAAAATCTCGCTCCAGGAGTACCTGTTTTTCTCCAGAGGTTTTCCCAGAGGTTGATTTGCTGGCTGCAGTGGCACTTGGCCCCTGCTGTCCCTCTGTGTTTGGTGACACTGCACCAAGAGCCTCTCATGGCCTCTGGTGACCGGGGGGCTGCAGGAGGGGACGGCCACACCCAAGCTCGTGGACACTGGGATTGATGTCCCTGGATTGGGTTTCGGGTATTTTTGGTCCTGCAAATCCCATGGGTGATAATGCTCAGCATGATGAGTCCTTCTCCACATGGCCAAGCTCTTTTCTGGGATTTAACCTCCCTTAACTCTTATTCCCAGCTGTGAGCTCCATTCATCCCCAATTCAGCACCAGGGATGGGGATGGCTCCTTGCTCACCCATGGGGGATTTGCTGATGGAATTATGTGGGGATCAGCCCCCGAGCCCCCAAAACCCCAAACCATTTGGCTGCTTCCCGACTCATTTTGCATTTCCAGCAGTGCATTCACACTTTGGGAGCAGCTAAAGCACGGCTCTGCCGGGTGGGAATGGCTCTGCACATCAGGGATCTCCACAGGAATGCAGGGAAGCTCTGCAGAGCTGGGAAGGTTCTGGCAGTGGGGATTGCTGGGTTCTGACAGTGGGGATTACTTGGTTCTAGTAGTTTGAATTCCCTAGCTCTGGCTGTGTGAAATCTGTGGTTCTGGCTGTGGGAATTGCTGGGATCTGGTAGTTTGAATTCCCTGGCTCTGACTGTGTGAATTCCTTGGCTATGGCAGTGGGAACTCTTTGTTTCTGGCACTGGGAGTTGCTGGGTTCTAGCAGTGGGAATTCCTTGGTTCTGGCAGTGGGGATTGCTTAGTTCTGGTAGTTTGAATTCCCTGGCTCTGACTGGGTGAATTCTGTGGTTCTAGCAGTGGGAATTCCTTGGTTCTGGTGGCAGTAAGAACTCTTCGGTTCTGGAACTAGGAATTTCTTGGCTCTAGCAGTTTGAATTCCCTGGTTCTGGCTGTGGGAATTTTGTGGTTCTGGAACTGGGAATTCCTTGGCTCTGGTAGTTTGCATTCCCTGGTTCTGGCTGTGGGAATTCCTTGCTCCATGGCTGGGCAGACACCACCAGTGCTTTTCCACAGGTCCTGCCCCCAGGCTTGGCTGAGCACAGACCTGGGAGGAAAATGAATTGATTGTCTCATTATCCCACACCTTAAATACAACACACCTGGCCCTGGGTGCTGCTCCCACACCTCCCACAGAGCAGCCTGGGCTGATTTTCCTGGGAAACAGCACTGTGACCATCCCTGGATGCAGTGGTGAGTGAGAGCTGGGCTGTGCTGGGGCTGGGGGGGATCCTCCAGGCTGGATCTGTGTGCCAGGGGTTTGGGATGCTGCTGGATGGGATGATGTGCTCTGATGTGGGGGATTTGGGGGATGAGTGGCTAGGAAGGTTGTGCTGTGCTTCTAAAGAGAGATGGGAATTGTTGTGGATCCACTACTCTGGTCATGAGAGTAAGGAGGGGAAGGCAAAGGATTTGTCTTTAAATATTTGGGAAGCTGCAAAAACAGCAGTTTCTTTGGTGGGAGCTACCTGTTCCTGCCTGGCTGCAGCTCCAGGGCATCCATCCATCCATCCTTGATCCATCCATCCTTTATCCATCCATGGCTTCCTCCAGTGCTGCTGGAGATGTCCAAGCCCCTTATAAATTCAATTAAAAAATGAAAAAACTGCCTGTCCATCAGTCACAACCCCCTTTCCTACTGCTCCCTCCTTATTTCCATGGATCTGTTTGTGTGTGGGGATGGATCCTGGCAATCTGGGATTTGGAAGCCACAACTGGGGACTCAGAACCACTGAACTGCCCCGATGCCTCTGCTGGGAGGTGGCTGCTCAAAATTCCTTCCCATGGAGATTTGTTGGTTAAATGGCCCTGGGACAGAGCAGCAGGGATGGAGTCTGGTTTTGGGAAGGGGAAATGCTGGATGAAATGGCTCCCAGACTGATAAAAGTGGAGTTGGGAGTGAGGGCACGCAGGGTTCCTGCTCTCAGGAGCTGGATCTGAGTCACCTCGGGATGGGAAGGATCGTGTGAAGTGTGGCAGGGACCTGCTCCGGAGGTGATGACAGCAGCGATGTGACATCAAAACCTATTTTTATTTTATTTTGATTTTATTTGGCTCTTCTGAGTTAAACTGAGGCTTTTGGGTGTGAGAGCCACGTCCGTGTTGGGGCGATAGATGGGTCAAGCTCCTTGCTCAGGGCTCTTGTTGGGGTTAAAATCTCTTCAATTTAAAGCAGAAAATTGCTTCTGGGGATGTTCAGGGGCATTGCAGCAGAACCTGCTGTTGAACTGAGGTGCAGTTTGTCCTGCTAGAGGGGACAGGAACACCGGGGTCCCTGGAGATGATTTAATCTCCAAGGACTTCTTTAATTAACGCTGCAGCCCTTGGATGCCTCCTAATTGTCTGGGCACGGCTGACTTTGCAGCAGACAGGGGCTGAGGTTGTGGTGAGGAGCCTGGATGTGCCTTTCTGCTCTCCTTCCCTTTGGAGCTGAGAAAAATCAATGGAAAACCCTTCCAAATGCCCGGAGAACTCTGTTATCTCCCCATCAACCTCAAACAAAACCCCACTGCCTCGTCAAGGACAGGAGCTCCTCTGCGACTGGGTTAAAAATTCAACCTCTCCTTCTCGATAAAATTCCTGTGGTTTAGGGCAGAAAGAGCCGTTCTTGGCCCGGCTGTGGGGGGGAGACACCCTTTTCCAGCTCTGCACCTTTGTGGGGGGAGAGCATTTTGGAGAAGGGAAGGTCCTGATCCCCTGTGCCCGTGGTCCCGAGGGGCTCTTGGGCTTTTCCTGCTCTTCCCACGAGTTGGACGTTTGGAACTCAACCCCGCAGCTTCTCCCATCCTCGCCCTCCCTCCCAACCCCACCCGGGGAGACACGGCCCCCTAAACACCCAAAAATCAGCTGCAAGCCGTGCTTAGGCAGGCGTGGAGCAGCTTCCAGCCGGGAGAGATTAAAAGTTACTGAATAACCCAACTCCTGTGGCAACCCCGGTGGCTGCGGGGGCTGTGGCCGGTGCCAGGTGCGCAGTGCCCGGCGGGCGTTCCGGCCACCCCAAAAGCACCTGCGATTTCCCCCAGGCCAGCCCTGGCGAGCCGCAGGGGGTGTGTTGGCTGGAGTGATGAGCAGGGTGGGTCCCGGCCATGAGCTGGCGAGGGGACAAGGACACTGCTGGACCCGCTGAGGGGCAATGCCACCGTGGGAAGGGCGGCGGGCAGCGCGCAGCCGGCTGGGCACGGCTCACGCAGCCCTCCCGCAGCTCCAGCGCCGGCTGAGCCCTTTTCCTGCCGCTGCCCAGCGCCTCCTTCCCTGGCTCCGGCCAGCCCCTGCCTCTGGACGAGCCATGGCCTCGGTGTGTGCCTTTTGTTTGCTCTTCCTTTCGGGACCCACAGCCCGGGCGGGGGGAGCGGGGCCCCGGGCAGGCGGCGGGGGCGAGCGGGGAGCGATGCCCGGTGGCCTCCGAGGGCTCTCTCCGGACACAAGTAAGGCTGGGGCGGCGGGGACACTCCGGGGACGTGGCTCAGGGTGGCCCGGAGGGTGGGAATGTCTCACTGAAGTGGGAGTTTCAGTTTTCTAGGAGTGGTTCTCTCGGGATGGGATCGGGGGGGTTTGTTCAGATTGCTGCTGGGAATCACAGGGGGATCATTCCCGATCTCCAGGCGGTTCCACTTGTTCCTCACCTTGGACACACCTTTGGCCTCGGCAGGGTGGGCTGGGGATGCTGTGAGCGCCCTGCTGGCTCTGCGGGACCCTTTTGGGCACTGACAGCCTGAAAATCCCCTCCCAGGCGCACCTTTCCCACCTGGGGAAGCTCCAGCTTCTCCTCCAGCACGGGCTGGCAGGGCCGTGCTCTGCCTTGGGTAAAGCACAGCAGATTTTGGGCACCTGCAGAGATGTGGGGCGCGGCTGTGGGCAAGGGAGAAGGAAAAGCATCCGAAGGGAAGGGAAGCATCTCCTGCGGGGAGGCGTGCGCTCCTTCCCCCAGCGCCGAGCTCATCCTGCAAACTGCGTCGGCTCCGCAGCTGCTCCGGCTTCCTGGGAAGTCCTATTGATGCCAAAGCAATCCTGGAGAGGGAGGGGGAATGACTAAAGTTATCCGCGGCCGTGTGCTGCTGCAGATGCGGGGTCCTTCCCCCCCTTCTCCCTGTTTTTTTGGGGAGGGGTTCCGAGCCTGTGATCAAAAGCTGGAGCTGGCGTCCATCTGCTTCTGACAACCTGAGCGCTCGCTGGCAGCTTCTGCATTCAGAGCCTTGAATTCCTCAATAATTAGAGGAGTTTTTTCGGAAAAAATCCCCATCTGGGCTTTTTCATGATGGGAATGAAAAGCCAAGGTGGGTGTGGGAGTGGGGCAGGTGGATTTTCAGCCTTAGCAACCCAAATCTTGAAATATTACATCAGCACCGAAGAGGTGTAATTAAGTAGGAAACAAATGAGCCCAGCTAATCTGTTTTGCTTGTTTGAGCTTAGCGGAGTGCAGAAAACAAACAGAGGCTGAATGATGAATGAGACTTCTTTTTATTTATTTTTTTAAAGGGTTTTTCTTTCCCGGAGCCCCGAGGGGGGGGTTGGGATGTGGGTCAGGAAACGCGGCCGCTCTCCCCCGCGGCTCCGAGGTCACCCGGCCGTGGCAGCCGGGGCTCTGCGCCGCCGCTCGCCCGCTCCTCGCTTTCCCTGCCAGCTCTGCCAAGCCGGCTCCCTTGGACGCCTTCCCGGAGGGATGCGGATGGATCTCCGAGCTTCTCTTCCCCGCGCCTGAGGTGCCATCAAAGCCGTGCCCCGCGGGTCGCCGCTCTGCCCTTTACGGTGGCGCTGCCACCTCTCCCCTCCCTCTGCAGCCCCGGGAGCTTCCGCGGGGCCTCGGCACACGAGCATCGCTCGGGGCTGGGGTTCCTGCAGGGAATTCTTGCTGTTATGGGTGCCAGGAGTGAGGAAAAGCTTCATGGCACCCCACACCCTCCCGCTGTCGCCCTGTCCCCGGCCACCCCACAAAGGGCAGGGGGACACGGTCCCGGCTGTGAAGCTTTCCCAGCTCTTTGAACGCCCCAGAGGGCTCCAGCACCTTGGATGTGTCGCAGCTGTGGTGGCGTCTCCCCGCTCCCTGTCCCGCTTCCCCCGGCGAGGGCTGATGGGGCTGGGGCTGCTTTTGGGCTGCCTGGGCTTTGGGATTGTTTTCTCGGCGCTCCCGGGCGCTGTCGGGCTCCGGCAGTGACACGAGGTGCCAGGAGCAGATGGCAGCCATCGGCCGGGCTGCCTCTCAAATCCCTGTGGCTCCTGGCACCGTGCTGGGCAGCGGCTCCTCGTAACCCCCTCGCTCCCACGCTGCTCTCTGGGGAAAAACTGGGGGGATTTGGGGCCTCTCCGTTGAGTATTTTGCATTTAAGCTCCGTGCCCAACCCGCCGAGGAGTTTATTTTCCTGGTGTGACAGTGGGCATGGGAGGGAAAGAAGTTTGTGGGTCTGAAGCGCTGCCCATCAGTCGGTGCTGACAACGACCCTGTTCTCCCACCCCCTCCTGCCAAACCTTCCAGAAATGGATTTAAAACCAGAAGAAAAGAGCAGCTTTGTGGGCACCCGAGAGGGCAGGGCGCTGTGCTATGGGTGGGGGGAGAGCTGTGGCTGAGATATGTGGGGTCACCTCGGGATGGGGAGTCTGGAGCGGGGATCCTCCGTGACACCACAGGGCCCCGAAACCTGGCAGGGCAAAGGAGATGATCCCAAAACCTGGCAGGGCAGAGGAGATGCTCCCAGCGTGCCCGTCCCGGTCAGCGCCCCCCAAACCCCCCTGGCCCTTCCTTGGCCCCACTCGCTGGGTCCTGCCCTCGAAGCCTCCTCGGTGGAGCTGTGCCCCCCAGGAGCCCCCCACACCTCTGGCTCTCCCCTCGCACCCCCATCCTCTCTCCCCTCCGCTCCCGGCACCTCCCGCCCCCGGAGCCGCCGGGAAATTGGGAAACGGCCAAAATGAAACAAGTTTTTCCCTTCCCTCCTGGGTGACAATTTCAAGCCCGCGGGAGCTCTGTGGCCAGCAGCCAGCTCCCGAATCCACACCGCCCCAGGGGAGCAGCAGCCCGCCAGAACCAGCACCAGCGCTTGTGCTGTTATTATTTTAATTATTATATTTCTTTTAAATTCTGTTTCTCCCCGGCGAGGGAAAGGTTGGAGCGATTTATTCGCAGGCGTTGCAGGAGCTGCCTGGTTTCAGCGCTGCTGCCTTTTCTCCCTCCGAGTAATCAGAGCAGTTCTGGAAGAGAAAATTGAGCAACTCGGTAGCGGGCGGTGTCTTCCTCACCGAGCGAGGCTGTTTATCCTCCTCGTTTGGGTTTCAGATGAATAAATTTGCCAGACAACAATGATATTACCCTCGTCTCGAAGTCTTTATCAATTTGCAGTTGTCTCTCCGCTGATAGTTTTTTATTGAGCTGTCTGAGATGATTTCCAAAGAGAGGACTGCAATTTCAACTATTAAGTAATTTGGGAGAGCAATTAGTGTGAATCTGGAAACTCCCTGTGTTGCTCCTGAATAAATCAACCTCTCTGCGAGAGCCGTGCTGAAAGAGCCTGGGCTGATTTATGGAAAAGGAGGGGTTTGGCCAGGGAAACAACAGGGAGAGAGTTCCTTGCCTGGAAAACTTTAATACCTTGGTGATGCTGTGGTTCACAGGGTGCTGGGATTTCCTCTGGGGGTGTCCCCTCCTTGCACCCCAATCTCCAGAAGGATTCTCTGCTGCCTGAAGAGGTCCTGGCTTTGCTTCTGCGTTGGTTCTCCTGGGGGAGATGGAGGAGAGGTGGAAGGGATGGGGGGCAGGGAAATGAGGGAGGCCAGAGGAGATCCCACATCCTCCCTTGCCCCAGGGTTTCATGGGACTCGACCCAGCTCATGACTCTCGGTTTCAAACTGAGAGAGGTTTGATTTGGATGAGATACAAGGAGGACTTTTTTGGATGAGGATGGTGAGATGTGGCTGTTCCATCCCTGGCAGTGTCCAAGGCCAGGCTGGATGGGGCTTGGAGCAGCCTGGGGTAGTGGAAAGTGTCCCTGGCCACGGCAGGGCAGGAGTGGGATGGGCTTTAAGGGTCCTTTCCAACCCAAACCGTTCCATGATTCAGTTTTCTGTCAAAGGCCTCGCTGAAGTGAGGTCTCAGCCTGAACTGCTGCTCCTGATCCACAGAGCTCGGAGAAGAGATCAGGGCCCCTGGCCATGCCTTACACCTGATAAACCCCTGCTGGCAGCTCCCAGTGCCTCCCACACCCATCCTGACTTTAATCCTTCCCGGAGGGTTTTCTCCACCTGCTCAGAGCAGCCCCTGCTTGCCTGGATCATCCTGCTGGGATCCAGGGTGACATTTCCCTTTTCCCTGCCTCAGAGAGCTCCCCAGCATCACCCAGGGACAGGAGCAGCTCAGGTGAGCACAGAGCCAGAGGGCTGAAGCACAACACCCTCCTCTCCCACTCCAGGGTCATCCCAGGGAAGTTATTCCTGGCTGCAGGGAGCCTGGAGAGCCTCCACCCCTCCAGACAGCCGCTCGTGTTTGGAGCTTTTTCCCTCTGCTTCCCCCTCCGAATCCCTCCGTAATCCACTAAGGGGCCTCACATCTCCCTTTCTTTCTCCTCTTTTTTTCTGTTCCTAAAACAATTAGCTTGGCTCAAACCCTCTGCAATCCATCAATTAATACAAGCTGCGGCAGTAAATTAAAGGGAAACAGGAACAACTATGCTGGGATTAGGTCACTGAAACTATAAACTTTGGAACAAATCAGATTTCCTTGGGAAGGGAAATGGACAGCAGAGATATGTCAAGCCCTGAGATGAGACAGGCTCGGAGCAACTTTCCAGAGTCTCCTGACTTGGCCACTGGATGCCAGAACTTTTTCCCCAGGGGAAGTTTTGGGCTGCCAGACCCCGTTGCTGCTGCTGTAAGCTTGGATGGCCAAATAAACAAACAGGGAGAGAGGGGAAATGGGAAAGGGGTGGGGGGAAGCTGCAGGGACACTCTGGGTGTCAGGACCTGCTGCCAGCCCTGTGTCCCCCTGTCCCCCGTGGGTGAAGCTCTGGGTTGTTGTGCCTGTCTGAAAGGTTGGATTTGTTCATTGCCAGTTCCCCCAGTGACATTTCTGTCCTGCCAGTGGAGGTGATGCCTGGAAAGGCTGAGCTGGAACAGACTAGGCAGAGTAAAAGGGATAAAATCAGTATTTATTGAAAGGATGCACCTTGAGTAGGGCAAGAGCCTGGCTGAGGCTGCACCCAAATCAAATCCCAGATGGATCCTGGTCACGAGTTTTACACTTCTAGAAGTTTTGGTTCCTCTACATACTGGGGTTAATTATCCAGTCCTGGCTTGCCCCCTTTCCCTCACTGTTGTTTCTGCTTTTTGGGTACCAGTTGTGCTGGATTCTCCAGCTAGGAAGGAATTGTTTTGTCCAACTTACTAACACCTAACATGAAGTTTTGGAGTTACACACTAAGCAGCAGAGATTCTGAAAAAGATAAAAGCTAAACTCCAAGGCATCATTTCCCCCTTGAGAGGGGAGGGAGCAGTGCTGGGAATGGTGCTGAGAAGGGCCAGGGGGAGGCAGGGCAGTGCCAGCTCAGGGAAAAGGGGATGAAAACCCTCCCCAAAGCCAAGGTGAGGGGCACAACAGGGATTTGTGTCCTGAGGGAACGAGATCCTTGTCCTGAGCTCTGGCAGGGCTCAGGCTGCCCCTTCCCTGCCCATCCTCGCTGCTGGGCAGGGCTCATCTGTCCTGCCCTCTCCACAGAGGATCCTCCTGTGCTGGACGGTCTGGAGCAGGGATTTCACCTTCCTGGCAGGACAATCCCAACCCCTGTGCTCCCATCAGCTCCAGAAATGCCTTTTGCCTTCAGTTCTTGGCGTCAGTTGATGCTGCAAACTGATTTCCAGAGTGTCTGTGAGGGAAACTTGTCCTGCTCTCTGCATCCTCCCTCCTCTCTTCCCACAGTTTTCACCCCAGGCTTTGCTCTCTGGGCTGGTGGTGCCAAACCTTGGGGTCCCTGCTGCCTTCCCGAGGAGGTCCCTGGCACCTCGTGAGCACAACCCCGTCCTGCTGCTGCCCCAGCCCTTCACCCCTGCCCACAGAGCCGCTCCAGGGCCACCACACCCCTGCAGCTCCAGACAAAGTCTCGTTAAGGCTGGAAAACCTCTGCTGGAACAGCGTGGGAGCTGCAGGGCTCGTCCTTGAGGAAAACAACCCATCCTGGCCTTTTATTTCCTCCTAATGATGTGTGTCAGCCGTGCCCAGCTCGTTCAGAGCATCAGAGGTGGGAGCAAAGCCCGTGGGGGCTCCAGCAGCTCCCAGGGCTCCCACCCAGCCTGGGGTCTATGGGCAGGGTCCTCAGGGAGCTCCAAGGGACCACCCATGGGGTGGGCAGGGAGAGCTTCAAGGAGGAGAGCTTTCAGCTTCAAAAGGAATTCAAATTTCCTATTAAAATAGGAATTTTTTTGGATCAAGGCTCCCTGGATGGATGTTTTGGGGACTTGGAGCTGATAAACCTCAGAGCAGCTCTCACACGAGGGATGAACTGTCCCGGGATGAATTTTAACCTAATTGCTACTAACACCTCCCTCCATCCCAGAGGTACGCACCCCAAAAGTGTCACCACCCTTGCTGAGCACATATTTTGTATTTTATTTATTATTGTTATTATTTTTATTGTTATTATTAACTATATTAGCTAGTTCACATTCTGTATGTGCTGAAGGATTATCCCAGGGCAGATTTGGGGGATCACATCTCGTTCAGAAATCACTTTGGATGCATTTTTGGAGTTGGCAGCAATCCTTGAACACAGTCCCACTTTTCAATTAACGTGTGCATTAATGATGTTATTTCCTGACCTGACAGTGTGGGCCTCTCAGGTGGGGGGGTAAAAGTGGATAAAACTTTGGATAAAAGTGTGGGGATGTGGGAAGAGTCTGTGCAGGTTTCCCTGAGTGCCTGAAGAGCCGAAATGAGGCACCCCCAGTCCAGAGGCTGCTACACAGAGTCCCCACAAAGGGACACTCCCAGGTCAGTGACCCCACAGCTCTGGGCTTTGCTGGGGCACTGACAGACACAGGGGCTGAGGGAACAGTTCCCTGTTTTCCATGGGAATTGGTGTAGTCAGCAGAGGAGGGAGGAGTGAGGATGAGCAGGGTAAGACAGCGATGAGAGCCCAGTCTTGGCAAACTTACTCCAAAAAATTTCCAATTTTAATAGGAAATCCCAATTCCTTTTGAACCTTAAACCCTGTCCTCCTTAAACCCCTCCCTGCTCTGAGGGGAGGCAATCCAGGCAAACCCTGCTCCTGTTTGGAGTTCTCCTCTCCCAGGGAGCACCTGGGGATGCTGAGCTGCTGTGGGCAGAACATTTTCCTTGTTCCTGCTGTGCCTCCCTGCCCAGGGCTGAGCACAGGGCCAGGGTGCAGAGAGCAGCAAAACCTGGGCTGGTTCCATGCATTCTACACCAGATTTATTGCTCTTTAACCCCCTTTTCCTGGTTCAGGGATGGGAAGAGCAGAGACATCTCAGCCTGGTCTGGGATGTTCTGCTGGCCCCAGTAATTTGGCATTTTTCTTCACTTTCTCCTCTGGATTATATTTCCCCACCCTCTTAACAAGAGCAGATCCCAGGAATTGTTTTGGTATTTCCAAACAAAAACCAGGTAGACTCCAAGACTGATGCCAGGAGAAGCTCAAGCCCCTTCCAGGAGCACCTGGACACTGCTTGGGGAGCAGCAGGCAGGGAATGCCAAGCAGGACTTGTGTAATCCAGGGTGTCTCCAGCATTAATATCCCAAATTCACAGAGGGAGAATGGATGGGCTGGGAGAGGCCAAGACAGCAGAGAAAATTGGGATTTGCAGCTGGAGAAGGTGGGATAAATAGCCCTGGGATAACTCTGGGATAACCCTGGGATAACTCTGGGGTAATTCTGGGATAACCCTGGGATGACTCTGGGATAATTCTGGGATAATCTTGGGATAACTCTGGGATAACCCTGGGATAACCCTGGAATAACTCTGGGATAACCCTAGAATGAATAACCCTGGGATAACTCTGGGATAACCCTAGAATGAATAACCCTGGGATAACTCTGGGATAAATAACTCTGGGATAATTCTGGGATAACTCTGGGATAAATAACCCTGGGGTAAATAACTCTGGGATAACTCTGGGATAAGCTGTTCAAACCTCTGCTGGCAGTGCCCACCTTCACACCAACAAATCCACCCCTCAATCTTCCCTTCCCTGCATCCCCCTGAACCATGGTTTTCCGTGGCTCTTTGGGGTTTTCTGGGGTTTTTGGGGTTTTTGGGCAGGGAGGTGCCTGCAGGGAGGGCGGGAGGTTCAGACACTGGCTAATCCTGTTAGGAAGGCAGTGGTTATTGCAGGGCTTCCAGTGGGACCTGCTAAATGAACCATAATTCTGTAATGAGATTTCCTTTTCCCGGCCAGACTAAATGTTCTTGGCCACTGGGAATAGGAGGTCGGGGAGAAGGGGGGGAGAAGGAAAAATAAAGAGAGAGAAAGAAAAAGAGGAGGGGGAGGAGGGTCAGGCTCCTCTCTCTTGGTTGCATGGGAGGTGTGGAGAGCTCTGGTCCTTGTGCTCATTCCTGAGCCCTGGCAGAGCCAGAGCTGCCCTGGCCTCCCCTGCAGGGCATTGATGGGACCTTGAGAGCAAGAAAAACCCCCCTGAGGTTGTGTTAGCACTCCAAAATCTGGAGAAGGTGGGAGAGACTTCTTTAGGGAGCAGCAGGGTGCTGGAGAGGGAAGGGGAGGCAGGGACATGGGCTGGGAGGGAAAAGAGGCTCTGGAGGGGCAGAGATTTCCTTGTGGGAGAGTGGAATTACCCCGAGAGGTGTCTGAAGGGGGATTATTCTGATTTGTAGCTGCAGCAGGGAGGAGCCAGCAGCTTCCTGATGTGTGATCATCACCCTGGGAGGGGCAGCTCCCATCCTGTCCTGGCTCATCCCTAAGACACCTTTGGCACCGAGGTGAAGCCAGGGCAGAGGAGAATGGGATCGCTGGTCTGAGCAAACTGCAGGGATTGGGATCAGCTCAAAGCTCATCAGGCCCTTAAATCCCATCCCATCCCACCCCACCCCTGCCATGGGCAGGGACACCTTCCACTGTCCCAGGCTGCTCCAAGCCTCATCCAACCCTGGACACTGCCAGGGGCAGCCACAGCTTCAATCTCTGCTTACAGGGAACAATTCCTTCCCAATAACCCATCCATCCCTGCCCTCTGGCTGTGGGAAGCCATTCCCTGTGTCCTGTCCCTCCATCCCTTGTCCCCAGTCCCTCTCCAGCTCTCCTGGAGCCCCTTTAGGCCCTGGAAGGGGCTCTGAGCTCTCCCTGGATCCTTCTCCTCTCCATGTGAGCACCCCCAGCTCTCCCAGCCTGGCTCCAGAGCAGAGGGGCTCCAGCCCTTGGAGCACATCCATGGGCTCCTCTGGACTCTCTCCAGCAGCTCCAGGTCCTTCCTGTGCTGGGATCCCAGTCTCTGCCATTCCCCCACCCCTCCCTTCCTCCCCCCTCAGCCTTCAGATGTCCCCACACATCCCAAATTTTTTTCTTTTCACCCTGGGATGAGAAGCCTCCCTCTGGGGAGCAGAGTGGGGTTGGGAATGCTCCAGGCAGCCCCAGCAGCAGGGAGAGATCCAGGATTTTGTAACAGCTCGATCCTGGTGGTGTTCAGGGTTTGTTTCTTTTCTTCCTGCTCTTTCTTACTCTGATTTTTCCTGTCTTGGTGGCAAACAGAAGCCTTTGGTTTGCCAGGCCCCAGGCTGGGTTCCTCTGCCTGTGGCTGCTCCTTTGGGGTGAGAGTTTTCCTGCCTTCCCTGCTCCAGAAATTCCTGGGGGTCCTGTGAAACCCCTGGGTTCTGTCTCATCCAGCAGGCAGGTGAGGGAAAAAAAAAAAAAACCAGAAAAAGAAAAATGCTTGGATGTTTTTATTTTTCCCTTTGAAGTTTGGTCCCAGGGGTGCTGCAAACCTGGTGGCTGATCCTAATGCCTTTGTTTCCCATTTTTAAATGAGAATTGGGCACGAATTTGTTGTTTTCCAGCCTTTCATGGGGCAGTGCTTGGCTGGCCCAAGGTTCTTTGTGAGGTTGTTTTTCCTGTTTACTGTTTTTAGCCTCCAACCCCTCCCCTGGGCTGCATGGATGGGCACCTCCCGCTCCCAACTCCGAGCTTTTTCCAGCCCATCAGCTGCTCCTGCTGCAAAACACCCTCGGCTGGGGAGGGCAAAATAACAGCGCTAAAAATAAAATAAAAGAATAAAATGAAAAACGGGGCTTTGGATGCTGCCTCTCAGGAAAAACCTGTGGGGCTGGGTCTGTCCAGCCTGTGGGGCTCCATCCTCCTGCCCAAGATTTTCCCAACGATCCAGCCTGGAATGAGCCATCCAAAGAGCTGGAGGTGCTGGGAAAGGCTGGAAATCAAAACAGGTGGGGCCCCTGCAGTGTTTTCCTGGCATGGAGAGACAGGATATCCCAGAATTTCACCTCCTCCCACTGCAAACTGGACAGGAGCCAGGTGTGAGTGGTCAGGGAGATCTGGGTGTGCCCAGCAAGGAATCATGGAGTGGTTTGGGATGGTTTGGGATGGAGGGACCTTAAAGCTCATCCCATCCCACCCACCCTCACTGTCCCTGTCCAGTCTGGCCTTGGGCACCTCCAGGGATCAGGAATCTTCTCCCTGCTTAGGGTTTATCCATAGAAAACATCTTTTAATTCCCTCCTAAAGCAGCTGGGATTTCTGGGCAGGAATTCCACCCTTGGTGGAGTTGCCATCACCCTCTGGCTGCATCCAGAGGGGGAAATCATCCAGATTTTAAACACAGGCACGATTTCCCTTCTCCAACAGCACCAAAACTCTGGAAGGTTTGGGGGGTTGTTTTTTATTTTTTGGTCTCCCTTTCCTCGGGGAGCAGGGTCCATCCAGCTGGGCTTTATCCCCTCCCTCATCCTGCCCAATCCAGCTGAACCCAGTGGGAGACCTCAGAAACAGGATGGGTTTGGGAGCGGTGGGAAAAGGGTGCCTGAAATGTGTGGGATGAAGGCAGGGAGCTGGGATCTGGGCTGAAATCCACCTGTGGCATCTCACAAGGGGATGCCAGGGACTTTTTTTTTACTCCATCAACCTTGTTGGAGATTCCAGCCCCACACAGGGATGGGTTCCAGTGCTGGATGGGAGCTCAGAGGTGACCCCAGGGAGCTGCTGAGCCCCAGTTCCCTCCCTTTACTGGGACCAGTCCTGCTCCCAGGAGCCTGAAATCCCTCACGGGGCAGGGTCTGGCTGTGGGGAACCTCTCCCAGGTGAATGACTGGGCTGTGTCTGGAGGGAGCAGAAAAAGCTCTATATTGAGGTTTTTGTTTTATTTAGAGCTGGCACCTCCAAATCTGTTTCCGGGGCTTCGTGCTCAGCTCTTCTGGGCTGGTGCAAAGTGGTTTGGGGGGCTGAGAAGGAGCTGTTAAATACCCTCAAATTCCAGAAGTTTCGAGATCCCATTAAAGCCGTTCCAGGAATAAAACCAAATTCCTGGCACAGCATCTGAAAACTTCTCAGTTGGTGGGAGGGCTGAGATTCGGGGAAGAAAAGGGGAGAAATCTGAGAGTTCTGTCCTGAGTTCTTGTTTGTCCCTCATTTTTTTTTGGGAATTGGGCTGGGAGAGATCCATGGCAGAATCAGCCAAACGAGGCTGATTTAGAGGTGAGCATCACTCAAGGCTTTTTATTATTATTATATTTATTATTATTATTATTTGGCTGGGCTGTGATGAATTTGGGAGCTGGGATTTGCCTTCTCCTTGCTCTGTGCTGCTCCATCCAGACTGGAAGGAGCTGGGATATGGAATCATGGAATGGTTTGGGTGGGGAGAGACCTGAAAGTTCATCTCAATCCCACAGGCAGGGACACCTCCCACTGTCCCAGGCTGCTCCAACCCCGTCCAGCCCGGCCTTGGACACTGCCACGGATCCAGGGGCAGCCACACCTTCTCTAGGAATTCCATCCCAGCCCCTCTGCACCCTCCCAGGGAACAATTCCTTCCCAAAATCCCGCCTAGCCCTGCTCTCAGCAGGGGCTCACTGCTCTCTCCTCCCTGGGATGCCGCAATTGCTGTTTATTGGAGTGGGTCTGGGGGCAGCAGGGACCTGGAGCCTCCTCCCTGCAGGGCAGCACCGAGGGACTTCGCTGCTTGGTGATGGATTATTTTTATCATATTATTTTTTCCTCTTTGCTCCTCTTTAGAAATGAAGAACTCGGCAGCAGCTGTTTCTGTGCTTTTGGGTTTGCTTTGTGCTGGGTTTTGCAGTGAGTGCTGTGCAGATTTGGCTTATCAGGCTCTCAGGCTGCTGCAGCCCTCGCCTCTCCTCCCCAGCCCTATTTACCCACAGCCCCGGCTGACGCAGGGCCCTTTCCTGTGTTTGTCACCACCCACCCCAAGGTGCTCCAGCGATAACTTTTCACTTCAGATTAGGGATTTGGGGCTTTTCAAAAGAGTCTTTAACCTACAGCGCTCAGAAATGTGTTACTTCACTGAAAGAAAAAAAACAAATCTCGAAATTTACTGCTGAAGGTTGACACGAAAAGGATTTTTCTGGTTTGTAATTACACCAAGATTTGATCTAAAGGTTCAAAGGTGCCGTCTGGGGGCCTGATGGCACTGGAAAGGAGCGGGCTGGAAATAGGGACTCAGATGGCACAAAATCCTGGGAACTGGCTGGTTTTAGCTGGCTTTAATGATCTCGATTCCGCTGATTCCAGTGGAGTCGTGGAGCTCTGCTGCTGCTGCTGCTGAAGCATCTGCCCCCGAACCTCCAGCTGCTGGGGATGGCTCAGCTCAGACACTTGTGCTTCAAAACAGGGTTTGCATCTGAATAACCCAGGAGTGGCTCGAGCCCCTTTCAGGCTACCAAGCGAGGCTTTAAAGCAGGGTTTTTAATCTAAATTACACCCCGGTTTACAAGAAGTCCTTGAACTTTGGGGTGTTTGTGAGCCCTTCAACGCGTCCTTATAATGATAATGAAAGCAATTTGGATTTTGATGGGAAGGTGGTAGGGCTTGGGGCTGGAGGAAATGTGACTTTTGAAGGGAGAGGGTTCATATTTTGAAGTAGAATCGAAAAAGAAATGCAAGGGAAGAGAGACAGGTCCTCCCCTGCCCTGTAACAGCGATGAAACATGAATTCATCCCCCTGGAATTTCTTGTTTGTGTGCTCCCATAATCTCATTTCTTTGGTGTGTGTATGAAGCTCGAGATAGTTGAATGCCAGGAGCCAAATTCTCTTGGACTAATATCTTTTTATTAGATTTGCTGCGTGCGTGTGTGCCCACGTGTGAGAGAGAGAGATCACCCTTCATCACCCACCTCGTGCCCTCGGAGGACGAGAGGAGCTCCCAAGGAATCTTTCCAGCAGCGTTTTCCAGCTCTGACCCCCCGTGCGGGGAGGTTTGGGATGGAAACGTGGCTTTTGGTGGGGTTTACAGGTGTCTTGTTGGATATTGGGGTTTGTGCCGGGATATTTCACTTTGTCGCAGCTCTGCCTGGTCATTGAGGGCTGTGACAGCTTCTGGAAGTGGGGGGCGAAGAGTTCTCCCCTAAAATCTCCTGGGGAGGGAGGGAGGAGCTGGGAGCTGGCCCAGGGATGTTTTAAAAGCGAGCTGCCCTGGCCGTGAGCTCTGATCAAACCCCAGTTTTGCTCCATGGCTTCGATGAAACCCCAACCTTTGCCCCGTGCAGAGGGGGCGGTGAAAGCTTCCCCCGCTCCCCCAAGGGGGGTTCTGAGCGGGTCCCACCTGAGCCCGTGGTGCCGGTCCCAGCAGCCCTTCCCCAGCCCGTCTGAGCTGCCGGGACTTCCCAGCCTGTGCCGGGGGCTCGGGAAGGGAAGAGCGAAGGCTCACTGCCACCTCTAGGCAAAGCCCAGCATCGGCGCTCGCTCTAAACTGGAGCACGGACAGACAATCATGGGATTTGTCCCAAATCGCCGCAGTGGCAGTGCCAGAGCCCGCTATCAGCTGCTGCGCGTGTGTGTGGTGTGTGCGCCGTTCCACGGCTCCTAAAGCTTTAGTATAAATATGTTCAGCCCTTCCTTTAGTCCGCCGGCTTTAATCCCCCGCACGCATTTCCAGCCGCGTGGAAATCGCAGCCCAGTAACTCCCGAGCCGCGGCTGCCGGGGAGATTGTGTGTGTGATCTGTGCCCATCATTCCTAAGGATCTTAGGGAGGGAGAGCCGAGCATCCTGAGCGGCACATCCCCGGCGGATCCCAGCGAGCTGAGGGATCCGGCTCCAGCTCCCCAGAGAGAGGTGGGTGAGGGAGAAGGGCAGCAGCAGAGGGGAAACAGCGGGATCAGCGCGGTGGGAAGGAAATTTGGGCATTAAGTGCTGGGTTTATATTTGGTTTCTATCCCTAACCTCTGGCAGCATATGGCCGGGAGCGAGCGGCGCTGAGCTGCTTCCAGAGGAGAGGGGGAACCGGGCAGCAGCGCTGTGAGGGGCAGGGAGGCGGCTCTTCCCTCTCCCGAGCAGTTTTGGGGGATAACTTCCCAGGCAGCACCGCTGGAATTTGCTCCCAGCTGTGCGGAAGGGGAAAGCAACTTCCATGGACGAGGCTGGCTGGGCAGGGCTGGGAGCGGGGCATGTCTCCAGAGCTGGGGCTGCCCAGGGAGGAGGATGAGGCAGGGTGACAGGGACACGTTCCCTGGGGAGAGATGCTACCCCCAGACGTTTTTTTGCTGGAGGGAGGAGGGTGCAGCCCTTTGCTGTCACACCGGGAGCTGTGTCGGGAAGGGGCTCAGGGGTGCGGCTGTGCTGGGGAGGGTCTCTCTCCACCTTCTCCATTCACAGCCCGACCTCTGCCTCCTCAGTTGTTTATGAGCCTCCAAGCCTTTCCCTTCCCGGCTGACTCACGGCTTCCAGCTGGAGGGAAAGGCTACCTGGGGCTCCTCCCTGGTGCAGGGGGAGCGCAGGACACGCACAGGCCCCCGGCTCCGTTCCCGCAGGGACACTTCGCTCCTGGCTCGCACGGATTTCCGGGCAGCAGCAGAGCTCCAGGTGATCCCAAAATGAGCCCTGTCCCACGCAGCTCCCTTCCGGTGGGGGAAGGAAGCGCTGCCGTGCCCTGCGAGGATGTGGCCCGGGCATGAGCCGAGCTCTGTTCCCTGGGATCCTGGGCTGGTTCTTGGGCTGGGATCCTGCCGGGGGTGGCGGGTGGGAGAGCCGGGCTTCAAAGCCGTGCCCCGGAGTGGCACAGGGAGCTCTGCTGCCCGGGATCAGGGCTTTGCTTCCTCTGACGGGGCTGCCTCACTGGCAGGAGGAGCAGGAGGTGCTGGTGGCCGTGTGTTGGGGTGGCTTTGGCAGTGCAGAGTCCCCTCAAACAGGTGACATCACAGCCACCTGTGCTGCAGCTGCCTGCGCCCCTATCCAAGGAAAAGTGTCCCAGCTTCCCTGGCCGTCAGCAGCCCCCAGAGCCCTGCCGCTGTGAGCCCTGGAAGGGGAAGGGTTTGGACTTTTCCCAGCCTGTGCCTGGGCCACGAAGTCCTTTGTCACCGGTGTCACCGGTGTGTGCCCGCTCCTCCCTGCGCGGGGCAGCGTTCCCCGGCCGGTGATCAGAGCAGATGTCCTTGGGTAGCTTACTCTTAGATGAGTCCTCCTGGCTCTAAATAGGCAGAATCATGTTTTGCTTAGCCCCAGACAGTGTTACAGCCTGATCTCTGTCAGGAGGGGCGGAACGGGGGAGGCAGCCCCGCTTCTTCTGGTGCATTTGCCCGTCCTCTCGCCCTCTCCACCCCTGCACAGCTCCCGGTGTGCCGGGCAGGAGCAGGGCTGCTCGGCTCCCCCTTCGCCGTGGGAAGTTCTGTAATTGAATCGCCTGCTGTGCCTTGTGTTATTTGCCTGCCTCTGCTGAGGCACCGGGGCAGGCGCTGGGGCTGCCCGGGCTGGGTGGCACCGCAGCTGCCGGGCATCCAGGGGCTGGGCACCTTCCCCGGGCTCGGGACACCTTCCTGTGCTCCGGCGGGAGCTGCCTGCTGACCTTGGGAGCGGGCTGAGAGCAGGTGAACCTCACACCCCTGCCCGAGAGGCAGCTCGGTTTATATAATATTATATATCTATAATTGTGTGTTTGTTGTTGCCATGGGAATGAGCACAATCGCAAGGGCTGGAGACTGATGTCAAACCTGGGTCTGCTCTGGGCCGTGTTGGGGGCAGATAAAGAGTCAGGAGGGGAAATGGGGTGAGGGGACCCTTCGTTCCCTGCCCCGTGTGCAGCCCGGGAGCAGCTCCGGTAGCTGAGGCACGGGGCTGTCCCGGCACCCCTGGATCCGGGCTGGGAGCACTGGGGGATCCCCAAGGAATGGTGGTGTCTGCCCTGGGCACCGAGCAGGCACGGGGGGCTGCCTGCTGCAGGAAAAGAGGGGATTTTCTGCCTGCCTGGGAGCAGCAATGTGGGGGCTGCAGCAGGACTGGGCAGGGACTTGGGGACCACTCAGCCCCTCCGTTGCCCCCCCGGGGCAGGCAGAGCCCCCCACTCGCCCGGGGCAGGCTGAGTCAGGCCCGCGGGGGGTGAAGCAGAGCGTCCAAGCAACAAGTGGGGGCCGGGGGTGCTTCTGAGCTCTTTAATTGGTGGGGGAGCTGGGGGGGTGGGCGATGCTCCCCGGCAAGGGGAGGGAGGGGGAAGAAAAACCAGGCTGGAAATGAGGTTATATAAAAGATGTATGATTTGGAGAGTGGAGTGTCTCCTAATGAGGGCTGCACCGGCTCGCTCCACACCCATAAAAACCCTGGTTGGACGTCAAAGCGGATTCGTTTCGGTGATGCTGGGATAAAGGGGCGCAGCGAGGACTGGCTCCCCCCCTGCCAGCCCAGCCGAGCCCAACGCCGCGCCGGGTCCGTCCCTGCCGAGCCGCCGGGGAGGATGCGGGGCCGGCCGCGGGGCCGGGGCTGGGCACGGCTCCTCTCCGCCGCACGGTAGGTGCCCCCCGGCCCCGCACCGGGCACCGCTTCTCCGGGAAACTTTGCCGGGGCTGCGGGACCGTGCGCCCCGTCGGAAGCGCCGCTGCTGCGCCGTGTCCATGGCCGGGGGAAGGGGAGGCGACAGCGGGACACCAGTCCTGGGCTCTGCGGAGAGGGGACACGCGTGGAGAAAGCCGCTTTGCCGCTCCGAAACGCGGCTCCCACTCGCCCCCCCACCCCCAGGACACGCTGTGAGTGTCTCCCCCCGTCCCTGCGCACCCCGCAAAGTTCCTGCAGCGCCTCCGAGCCCCGCTTGCCCTCCGGGTGGCCCCGCGGAGGCGGCTGCGGGAAGCGGAGTCCCCCTCCCCCGCAGCTCGGAGCAGCGAGTTGGGATGGGGCGAGGGGGCTGCAGCGGGGAGGGCACACAGTGTGCCCGGCCCGGGGAGGGCACGCAGGGACAGGCGGACGGAATGCGGGGTTGGCAGGCGGGCAGCGAGCCCGGGACAGGCGGCGCTTTGCCCGGGGAGGGCAGCGAACGGAGCCGGGGCGGGCGGGGGCCGGATGCGATCGGTCCGGACAGGGCAGGGACCGGGACCGGCGTTTTCCGAGCTGGGGTTAGCAGGGGCGTTTTGTGGGGACGGCAAGGGGGCAGCTTCCACAAAATGCCAGCCGGGCGGGGGGAGGGCAGCTTTCCCTGGGAATGCCGATTCCCGGGAGAAGGAGGTTTCGGGAGGCGGGGGCATTGTCCCGGGTGGAGCAGCCTTGTCCCGGATGGAGCAGCGCTGTCCCGGGTGGATGAGCCTTGTCCCGGGTGGAGCGGCGCTGTCCCGGGTTGGATGAGCCTTGTCCCGGGTGGGGCGGCGCTGTCCCGGGTTAGATGAGCCGATCTGACCCCCCTCCTCCCCAGAGCTGTCTCGGGTGGATGAGCCTTGTCCCGGGTTGGGTGAACCTTGTCCCGGGTTGGATGAGCCGATCTGACCCCCCTCCTCCCAGAGCTGTCTCGGGTGGATGAGCCTTGTCCCGGGTTGGGTGAACCTTGTCCCGGGTTGGATGGGCCCTGTCCCGGGTGGAGCGGTGCTGTCCTGGGTGGAGCGGCGCTGTCCCGGGTTGGATGAGCCTTGTCCCGGGTGGATGAGCCTTGTCCCGGGTGGAGCGGCGCTGTCCCGGGTGGATGAGCCTTGTCCCGGGTTGGATGAGCCTTGTCCCGGGTGGATGAACCTTTTCCCGGGTGGAGCGGCGCTGTCCCGGGTGGATGAGCCTTGTCCCGGGTTGGATGAGCCCTGTCCCGGGTGGAGCGGTGCTGTCCCGGGTGAAGCGGCGCTGTCCCGGGTTAGATGAGCCGATCTGACCCCCCTCCTCCCCAGAGCTGTCCCGGGTGCTGAACTCTGCGGAGCTCCGGGCTCCCGAGGGCTGGGATTGCAGGAGATGCCGCCAAGCCCCGAGCTGGGGTAAGGAGTGGCGCAGGCCAGGTGCTGCCCTCGCTGTTTGCCCTGTCCCTGCGATGTCCCAGCTGTCCCCAGGGTGTCCCCATTGTCCCCGGGGCGCCGGGGTGGAAGCAAGACCCCCACTGAGGCCGGGGTGGGGAGGAGACTCCCCAGACAGGCTCCAGCCCTCGGGATGTCCTGTTGGCAGCTGGCTCCTGTCCTTCAGGGAGATCAGGGGTTCAGCCCGGCTTGTTCCCCTTCCCTCTGCCCACCTCCCCAGCAGGATTCCCTCGGACGAGCCGGGGATGCAGGCGGGGGTTGTTGCCGCAGGGATCGGAGGGGATGAACCCTGCTTGTCCTGCTGCTGTCCGGCTGGGCTTGCAGCCGAAAGCTTTTGGTTCTTAGTGGCAAAGCAGAGGGGAAAGAGCTCTTTGTGCAGGCACATCTGGAACACCTGGAACACCAGGGTGGGCGTGCACTGCCCCGTCCAGCCCCGGGTCCCTGCCTCAGCTCGCTGGGCACCCACAGCCCAGGTGCAGACATTTTCTCCCGACGCTTCCAAGTTGCGACTGTCGGGAGGAAATTCTGGCAGGCGACTTGACAAGGATCTGCCGAGTCCCCGAGGAGCGGATCCGCCTCTCCCTGAGATGGAGGGGACGTGTCTCCTTCCTTCCTTCTTTCCTTCCTTCCTTCCCGAGGGAGCAGGGGCTGTCTGGCACGGGGGACCGGGGAGATGGCAGGGGCAGCTGCAGCAGTAGGGGCTTGGCTGCTTTAAACACCAGCTTCTCTTCCTCACCCACATTCCCAAGTGCCAGCGGCTCTGGCAGTCGGAATCTACAGAGATGATCACACAGAAGCTGCAGGGAGGCTTTGGGAGCAGGGAGGGAAATCACTTTTCCAGGAATTTCTACCTGCACCTTTTGTTGGTTATCATTTTCTCTTTAAGGTCTCAGTGGGGAAGCTTTATTTAAAGAATTTAGGTTTGCATCAGCGATTTCCTCCTCCCTCTCTTTTCTCCCAGCTTGTATTTCCCAGAATATTTCCTTTAAAATGCCACAAACTCAGGCACAGACTCTGCAGTTTCGAATGTTTGCAAACAAACTCCGGGTGTGGAGTCTCTTCCCACGCAGCCGTGGGCTTGGAGGGGATTTTTCCCGGCTCAGGTACCCGCTCTGGGAGAAGCATCACACTCCCTCCGGAGCCCAGGAAAGGGACAATTCATTCCTTGTGCCCTTTGGATTCTGTTTATTCCCCCTGCCAGCGCCACAGCTGTGAGCGAGAGGCCATCTTAGGCAGAGGGGTTTGGGCTGAATCCTCCTTGGAATCCTCACTTGGAACTAACGTGGTGTGGCTGCTCACGGGGAGGGCTTGGTCCTCCCTCACCCTCGGGGCCGTTTTAGCCCTGTCAGATTCCCCCCTCCCCTCCCTGATTTGCTTGTGTATTTTGTCTTTTCCATTTCAGTGGTGTGTCTGTACAAAGGCTTAGGAAATCTGCCAGATTCCCTAAATCAGTGCCTGAAAACAACTATTTTTAGTAGCTGATAAGTCACATGAGCTCAGCTCGCATAGATTAGCATTTACCTTTCCCGAGTAACAAGGATATTGTTTGATACTTGTTGATACCATCAATTTTCCCCTAAAGAAACCCAACCCCGATAACGAGGAGCCGGGTTGGAGAGGCGGCTCCGAGCAGAGCTCAGATGCCTTTGTTCTACTCCCACTGCTCCGATCGTATCTGTGTGTTAAATCAAATCTTTGGATGCAATCTGATCCCTCCAAAAATAAATGCATTGTGTCCCAAAGAGGCGTGTGAGCCACTGTCTGGCTGAGGCTGGATAAATCATGCTCGTTCCAAAAGAGCCCTGATGGGCTGTGTGTGAACAGGGACCCTGGGTTGTCACCGTCCCTTTGGGACCATCCCTGCCTCGGGATGTGGCTGTGGGAAGCCCAGATGCCACCAGGATGTCACTGTGTGTGTGGAGTGTGGAAACCTGGAGGTTCTGTGTGTGTCCCTACAAAAACGAGGGCAATGATGCCAAGGAAACGCTTTCCATGGCTTCTCCTCTCCGTGACAATCCCGAAATGCTTAACGAGATCTAGCAATGCCCTTCTAGGGGAGGCTTGTCTTAATCCCATTTTCCAGAGTTTCAGGCTTATGTTCCCAGACGTGCTGGGAACGTGCAGCTCTTCCTCACTTTCAAAGGCCAGGGAGCTCAGGGTTCTCTGAGCAGGGATTATCCTTCATCCCCAAAAGGCAGAAAATGGAGCATCACTGCCACATCTGGGACAAGGACTCTGAGCTGGCCCTGGGGTGACAGCCTACCCCAAATGCCAGCAGTGAGGAGCAGGGGCTTGGGGAGCCAAAATCCTCTCATCTGGCACAGGGAAAATTGGTTTAGGATCAGAGCTGGGGCGGTTTCAGCTTCCGTAGGGACCCTTGGGGTCAATGGGGTGCATTTCCATTTCTCTCCCACACACACTCCTGGGTTTTTTGCCACATCCACGTTCAGGGATGCTGGAGGGGTGAGGATGATGAGGCTGGTGCTGCTTCCAAGGAGCAGCCTCTCTCCCAGCAGCAGCACCTTCAGCAAATCCAGAGGCAGAAAATGCCACATCATCTCCCCACCTGAATCCTGCTGGAATTAGAGTCAGAGCCCTTGTAGGACAAGGAATGGGTCCCAGGAGACCCCTGGAAAACTTTGCTGCTGTTATTGGTACTATGGCAACAAGTGCTATGCAAAGCATGGACAGAAACTCGGGGGAACAAATTATCCTTGATTTTCCCCTGGCACGTCCCTGAGGATGCCAAGGCAGAGAGGGCAGGAGCTCTGCTTTGGCTCCATGTGTCAGATTCATCCGTGGGGAAATGAGGAATCCTGATCCTGCACCTTCCCGTGTTGGAGAGGGGTGGTGACAACACTCAGGAAATCCCAGAGCTGTCTCAGGGACAGAATTTCTCTGGGATCTGGCAGGGAATTGGGGGTTGAGCCCAATCTTCTCCAAAGAGTTTTAAACAGGGATATGAGTCACTCCTTAGAAAAGCAGTGCCAACAGGATTTATTGGGAGATTTAACACCATGCAAGAAGGATTTTGGGGTGTCAGCAGCAAAGGAGGGGATGTGAGTGGCTGAAAAGGAGCAGGAGTTTATTCCTGGATGGACTGGGAGCTGGGAACTCCATCCCTGACTTTATTGATGCTGGCTGGCAGCTCCAGAGCTATTACAGCTCCAGCCAACCTGCTGTGATTTTTAAATTTTCTTTTTCTTTTGTTTTTTTTTTCCCCCTAAATGGAGCCCCAGTTCCCCTCTCGTGCTGCTATTGGATTACCAGACCATCCATCAAGTGGCATTTTCTCATTTATTTCCTCCCTACCTATTTTGTCTTCCAGGACAAAGTGGCGGAGTGTTAACACCGCTCCAATTTGTCACGCTGGAGTCACTGGTGTAATTCCAAGCCTCTCAGAAAATTGATGGTGGCAGAATTGAGGTTTTACAGATGGGCCAAGCCCTAATAAGAACATCAGTTTAAGATGGGGTGAGCGGCAGAATTGACGCTTTTATCTAAATTCTGTTGGAGCCACACACTGCAGGCACCGGGAAAATATTGTAGGAAACAGCAAAAGAGGAATGGCAGGCGTGGTGCAGAAATCTGCTCAGTCCTGAACTCCAAATTACAACAAAACCCTGGTTCTGGCAGCTAAAGAAAAAGGGGATTTTGTCAACACAGTTGTCTTGGCAACATTAAAATGCATTTCGTGCGGTCTGCTCGGGGTGAGCGGGAGGGGGTGAGAGGCTCCAGTAAATTGCAGGAAAGTTTTGGGGTGGCTCTGCCTCGTCCAGCACTGTTGTTCCATGGTCAGGAGCGTGCAGGACGCTGGTCTGAATGGGATGGGATAGGATCAGATCAGAAAGAATGGAATATTTATGTTGGAAGGATCGTTTTAACTGCCTCGACATTCCAGGGCTGTTGTGGCAGCAGTACCAGGCTTCCCTTGGCTGTTGCATTCCCTGGAGAGGGGATGGACACCAAACCAAGTGCCAGGATTTGGATAATTGTGCAGGTCCCGGGGCTTTGAGATTTATCCCAACATGAGCAAACTGTTGTGGTTTGTTTTCCAGGAAACAACCCCTGATTAGAGGCAGATGAACCCTCTTGGGGTCTGGCCATGGATTTATTTCTATTCTATTATCTGACTAACTGCTCTTCCTGCAGGAGCAGGAGTGGTTTGGGTGCAGACAGCCACAGGGAGCTCTCCAGGGTGGAGCCCTTGGCATTCCACCCCTTTGGCTGCTGGTGTCCAGCTCAGGTCACTGAGCACTGGCACCAGGGCGCTGTACAGATGGCAAAGTGTCTCATTGCACTCACTCCTGCTGGAAATCAGGTTTATGGGGGGCAAAGCAAAGTCCCAGCCCTGCTGGAATAATGATTCCCAGCCAGATTCACGGGGAATGGGAAGGGAGAAGCGGAGCCATCGTTTGGCTTTGAAGGGAAAAGGTCTCTCCCTTCCTGGATGGTTTTTGGGAAGGCTGAGGGGAGGTGGATAATTACAGCTGGAGGTGATGCCTTGGAGTGGCCACCCAGAACAGAGGCCAGACAGAATTAAAAGAATAAAGTGAGTATTTATTAAAGGCCTTCAAGGATACACCTTGGGCAGTACAAAGCCTGGCAGAGGCTACACCCAAGGTGGATGATGGTTATGAATTTCTCAGAGGGATATCAGTTTGGTGTATCTGCATATCAGAGCTTAATTGTTCAATTATAGATTCAGATAATGAAGTCATGTTCCCCTGGTTTGCTCCCCCCAATTCACTTTTGTTTATACTTGTTGGGCCTGGGGCTATGTTGATGACCTTGGTCCCCAGGCCCAGAAGGATTGCTTAGTCTGACCAAAATGTAAAGAGAGCTACCCAGCATTCTATATAGAGTTCAGAGTTATACACCAATGCAATACAGAATCTGAAAAACGTAAAAGCTAAAACTTAAGGCATCAGAGGAATATTGTCTGAATATTCCCAGGATTAAAAGGCGACCCTGGGTGGGGATGGAGCATGGAACTGCTGGCACCAGTGAGCTGCCTGCCAGGGAATCACTTGAGTGCTCCCTTTTTGGAGGCACAGCCACGCAGGTTTACAGGAACTGTGCATATGTTGCATCCCAGCGCTCCTCATCCGATCCACCGATGCTCCGTGGGTCGTAAAAATTAAATGGGCATAAATCCATCAGCGCCAGGGCTCTTCCTCGAGCGCTGTAAATCCCAGCAAAGCTAATTAAAGAGGACAACGGTGCCCATTTAAAGCTGGCACAGAGATCCAGGAGCCATTATCACCGGGAAAGCAGGGCTCCAAATGGATTTGTGAGGCTGAGGGCAGCGCGGGTGGCCGCGGCAGGGGCGGGCACAGCCAGCGGCTCCTGCCCGGCACAGAGAGGAGATTGTGTTAAACAATCTCCCAAGATTGATTTCTCCTCCGCTTTGCCTTGGAAATCAAATCATTCCATTAACATTTGTGCTGGAGTTTGTTCTTGGAATGTTATCTGGGTATGTTTGTTGAGCCTTCACTGCTGCCAGAGGGGAGCAAGCTCTGCTGCTCTTCCCTGAAAGCCTCCACAGCAGGGATGTTCCCAGGGGTTGGTGTTGGGATCAGGGTAAGGCTTGCCTGGGGTGCTGCCCCTCTGCAGGGTTTGTTGCTCTCCTGTGCTTTGAGTTGGGTTTATGCTTTGGGAAGGGCAGGGAAACCAAGACAGCAGTGGGGTGGCACCATCCATGGAGGTTTATTCCAGCAGAGAGCTGAGCCCGGCTTTGCTGATGGATTTGCCATCTCCTGGCTGTCTTTTGGGGTGAAATAAGTTCCCACCCTGGTGAAATACCATCCTGCTCTCACTGTTTTAAGGAGTTAGACCTGACACCTCCAGTAGCTTTTCAATGTCTGACCCAGCTCTGGGGTCCATAAATCAGAGTCCTCCTGGTGCTGGGAGGGAGACCTGTGAATCTTTGGGCTCACAGAGCTCAGCACAGCTCAGCCACCCACAGGGCTGAACTGCTTGGGTTCCATCTGAAATGTGTCCCCTCTGGAATGAGACCTGGGACACCCCCGAGCTGGGACAGGAGAGCCCTGACCCTCCTGACACCCTTCTGAGCGCTGCTGGTGTCTCCTGCCTCCCTGAAATTCTGCCTCTCCCTCCTCTCTCCAGTCTGAGTTTGTACAAGGCTTTCCAGCTGGAAAATAATCGGACTCAATGATTATTGTTAATAATCTTCAAGACTAGTTTCCAACCTAAATGATGCCATGATTCTGTGAAAATCCTTATCCAGCTATTCCCGAAAGGAACAGGAGGCTGAGGGGCTTAGAACCTGTCTGTCCTCCCTCTCCTTCCTGGCTCTTCTCTGACCCGCCTGACTGAAGAGCACCAATAAAAAGGAGAAATCCCTGGATGGGTGTTGAGGTGTGACTAAAAATCTACTATTTTCTTCTCATCCCCTTTGTAAAGAATTCTGAGGTGTTGGTGAGTTTGGGGACAGGGAACAATGAGCACCTGGAAATGCCGGCGTTCCATGGGATTGCAGGCTGGGGACGAACACACACAATAAATGACAAGCTTTTCCATGGAAATAGCTGGGAATTATCCTGGTGGGAGAAGAGCGAGGGATTAAACTCCGGGGTTTCTCAGCTCTTTCCAGCGAGCTCAGCAAGTCCCGCTGTAAGGTCGAGCGGCGCTGAAGGACACGCACGGTCCCGTCCAGCTGTGCACATCTGGCAGATGTGTGAGCGGCTGGGGACGCCTGGCAGGGACGGGGAGCGGTGCCAGGCGGTGCCCGCGGTGCTTTGAGACGGGCACGGTGCCAGCACAGACCTGGCCCGGGGTGAGGAGTTGCTGAGCAGAGCCCCGAGCAAAGAGCGGGGCTGACCCCTCGCAGGAGCTGCCGTGCCACTCTCCCGTGCCACTCTCCCGTGCCACTCTCCCGTGCCATTCTCCCGTGCCCTTTTCCCGTGCCATTCTCTCGTGTCATTCTCCCGTTCCACTCTCCCGTGCCACTCTCCCGTGCCACTCTCCCGTGCCATTCTCTCGTGTCATTCTCCCGTTCCACTTTCTCGTGCCATTCTCCCGTGCCACTCTCCCGTGCCATTCTCCCGTGCCACTCTCCCGTGCCATTCTCCCGTGCCACTCTCCCGTGCCACTCTCCCCTGCCACTCTCCCGTGCCCTTTTCCCGTGCCACTCTCCCGTGCCATTTTCCCCTGACACTCCGGCTGCTTCTAGAGCCACCTCTGTCCCCAGTGCGTCAGCAGAGGCGTGAGGATGAGTTTGGTGTGACTCAGTGCCGTGCCTGGACGTCAGGGTGACGGTCACCTTGTGGGGGAGCGGGGTCAGGAAAATCCGAGCCTGGCAGGGAGAAGGGAGCGGCTGCTGTGATTCCCAAAGAGCTGGGGAAGAGGGGAAAACTCGGCTGGAGCCCCACTGAAAGCGGGGTCGGGATGGGGAAGGGATGGAGGGGTGGGAGGGAGGAAAGAGGCAGAACGTGACTGGAAGAAGCAAATTCCTGCTTTTCCTCCATCTCCCCCAAAACTGGAACCTTCCCTGTCCTGCTCAGCCCATCCAGGGGTCCTGATCCAGAGCTATTTGCAGGAATTAACCTGGCAATTAGGGCGTTAGTTAGCTCTTGAGGATGTGACCCAGGGCCACAGGGGTTAAACCCATCGGTATGGGTTATGGATCTCTCATTGTTTTATTCCTAATTCGCTGCTAAAAAGCCGAGCCTGGGGTCAGCAGCATTCCTCACATGAGGATTAATGTGCCCAAGTGGCGCTGGTGTCCCTGCCCTGCTCCTCAGAGCCCTGTTTGTCCCATCTGGAAGCGGGAGGGAGCTCCCAGCAGAGCGGGGCTGAAGGTGCAAGTGCTGCTCTGAATATGGGGAGAGAGAAAATTGCTTTCCTTGCTTTCCTCCAGCAGAACAAGTGCCCTCTGTTCTCGGCCCAAAACTTAGATTTTAAAAAAGAAAAGAAGATGCTGGCTCGATGCAAAGTGTCAGGGCACAGTACTGGAGAAAAACGTTCTCTAGAGCATCTGAGAAACGCGAGGGGAGCGCGGAGAGGCTTCGGGAGCAGAAGTGACAGAAGCCAAGCGTGGCCATGTAAGAACAAGGGTCCCATCAGGAGTCAATGGGCTGTGACTCCCCGAGCCCTGCGAGGGCTGTTGGCTGCCGTGCCCAGCTGCACGAGGCTCCCCCGAGGGCAGGATGGGCTCCGGGCGTGTTCTCCTCGCCGCGGTTCCCCTCCTGGAGCAGTTGGTGCGGGAACAGTTCGGAGCCGGATGGCAGGGCTGGGCTCGGGGGAGTGCGAGCGTCGCCTCCTTCTCCCCATGCCAGGCTGGAAATCTGGGGAGAGGAGGAGCTGAGCCGTGATCCCTGCAGCCAGCCTTAAAAGCAGTTGCCTAATGTGTTTTCCTAACTCGGGAAGAGGAGCTGAGGGGCCTCTTCTGCTCCCTCGTTGTGCTCCTGCTCCTGCTCCTGCTCCTGCTCCTGCTCCTGCTCCTGCTTCTGCTCCTGCTCCTGCTCCTGCAGCCACCTCGGAGTGACAGCACCGAGGAACAGGTTTCCTCCCGGGCAGGAATGCCCATCCCCTGTCTGGTTCTCACCCATCAGGTTGCTGGATGCTCTGGGAAACGCACGGAAAGGGCTCCTGAGCCGGGAGGGATCACGGCCGAGCTGGGCTCAGTGTGTGAGCCCTGCAGGGCGAGCAGAGCCCGAGCCTGGCTGCCCAGCACTGCCCAGGGCCCCTCCGGGGCTCCCCGCTCCCCCCGCGCCTCCGCGGCCCCCGCCGAACAGATGGTGCCGATTTTCGCAGGGGGAGGTGGAGGAAACAAAGCCCGGAGCGCTGCGAGGCTCAGCCTGGCTCCCAAACGCAGCCCGGGGGTGACATCTGTGGGGACGGGGGGCCTGTGGCGTGCCGAGCCCTGTGCTGAGCAGCCACTTGTGCCTGCCCTGCCTCACTTATCGCCCTCCTTTGTTGGTTTTTCCCTCCTTTCCAGATAAAGAAGCCCGCGCACCGTCGGCGGGGATGCCGGTGAAGCGAGCGGGCTGCCTCCCCCTCTGTGCCCGGCGCAGGACCAGCGGCTGACTGGAAGCTGGAATGTTTCCCACTCCAGGCGATGCCCAGCCCTGCTCCTAGCCTGCCTTCCTAGGGCTGACATTCCTGGTTTTCTCCTGTTCGGAGAGCAGTGCCACCGAGCATGCCGCACAAAGCCCCTGTGCAGCCGAAGCCCAGGGGAGTTTTCCATTGAGTCCAGCTCCTTAAAAGCCAGAGTTGCCCCTTCCCAGCCCGGCGTTGGGAAAGCACCTCTGCCAGCGAATTTCCCTGTGCCCAGCGGGTGTTGAGGTCCGGGAGTGCGGGCTGGAGGAGGGGGCTGCCATGGAAGAGAATGTGTTCAGCGTGCAGCAGATCCAGCCCAACGTCATCTCGGTGAGGCTCTTCAAGCGCAAGGTGGGCGGCCTCGGCTTTCTGGTGAAGGAGCGCGTCAGCAAACCGCCCGTCATCATCTCCGACCTGATCCGGGGCGGGGCTGCCGAGCAGAGTGGCCTCATCCAGGCTGGGGACATCATCTTGGCCGTCAATGGCAGGCCCCTGGTGGACATGAGCTATGAGACGGCGCTGGAGATCCTGAGAAGCATCGCCTCCGAGACCTACGTGGTGCTCATCCTGCGCGGCCCCGAGGGCTTCACCACTCACCTGGAGACCACTTTCACGGGCGACGGGACGCCCAAGACCGTGCGTGTCACCAGACCCCTGTGCCCGGCGCCGAAGGCGGTTGACTTGTCCAACCCAAGCATTCCCAGCAAAGAGCAGCCACAGCCAGCAGCCATGGGATCCCCGTGGAGCAGAGAAATCGGGAAGGAGGTGGAGCCCATGGTCCACGTTAACGGTGTTGTTCCCGGCGGCAAAGACGCCGGCAAGGGCAAGGACGGGGCTTGTGGTCACTCGTGTCTCAACGGCGGCATGGAAGACAATGAGCTGCTCAAAGAGATCGAGCCCGTGCTGGACCTGCTGAAGAGCAGCAGTAAGGACAGCAATGGAGACGCGCCCTCCAAGGTAGAGACACGGGATATAGAAGTCCAGGTGGACTGGTAGGTCCCTCAATATGTTTTTTACCTTTGGTGGAAGGTGCTGGTTTTGGCTCCCCGAGGTGTCAGTGAGTGCCTCTGCACAGCTGGCTGCTGCCTGGCATGGCAGGGGGGAGATGGAGAGGAAGGGACGGAAGAAAGGGGGGAATATAGTCGGTGAGGGGAGGATGGAAAATTGGGAGAATATTGCAGAAGGAAGATGTAAGCATGGGAAATTGGGGAGATCAGGAATGTCTCATGGAAAGCTGAGCTGTGTGATGTGGTGGATCACAGGCTGGGCTGGGCTGGGATAAATCTCTGCTCCATGTCCTCAATTCACTCATTTTAAGTTGTCCTATGCCTCAGTTTCCCCACCTGCCAAACAAGGTCCATGGTATTCCTGTCCTTGTGGAACTTTAGAGCTCCCTGATTTAAATCTGCTTTAACTGCAGGAGAGGAGGCAGGAGTGGTGCTTCCCAGGAGAAATGGGTTTCCAAACCTTTGGGAGAGGGATGGAGAGCTCCAGTCCAGCTCCATCTGAAGGGCAAGGGCGGTGGGAGCAGCTGGTAGGAAGGGGGGAGATGTTTTCCATCGGGAGCTCGGAATGGCCGGTCCTTGCGGGAACGCCAGGATGGATCTGCCCCTACTCCTTTAGAGCCAGATCGCTGTTCCAGGCCTTGTGTGCATGGGTGGGGACATGGACAACGCTTGTCCCTTGTCCTGTCGAGGGGGGAAAACTGGGACAGCTCCCGATTTTCCTGAGCATTTCCCTGACCTGTAGCACATTGCTCCGGAGCAGCTCCCCGGGACCCTCCCTGCTTTACAAAGCTGTTGTTTGGAGCTGGGTTTTTCAGTACCTGCTTTACAAAGCTGTTGTTTGGAGCTGGGTATTTTCAGGACCAGATTTACAAAGCTGTTGTTTGGAGCTGGATTTTTTCAGGACCAGCTTTACAAAGCTGTTGTTTGGAGCTGGGTTTTTTCAGGATCAGCTTTACAAGGCTGTTGTTTGGAGCTGGGTTTTTCAGTACCTGCTTTACAAAGCTGTTGTTTGGAGCTGAGTTTTTTCAGGACCAGCTCCCTCTCCTCCTGACCGTTCATTAACACTGGTAGGTTGCCTTTTCCTGTTGCTTTTCCCCAAGTCCCCAAACACGTTTTAGCAGTGTCAAGAGCTGCAGCAGGTTGTGGCTGCCCTCCCTTATTGACTGGCTGGAAAAGCCCCAAAGATTTGCTGGAGCTGCAGATCTGCGGCTCAGCCACGGAAAGATCTGTAATTTCAAGTTCTCTGTAATTTCAGGTTCTCTTGCTGTAGACACTTCTTAGAAAAACAGAAAAAAAAAAAAAAAAGTGTTCATTTTTCTTTATCAGGAACAAGAGGAGGGAGCCACAGCAGGTTTCCCCCTGTGGGCTCCCAGCCAAGGCTGAGCTCCCGCTCGCTCCCATCCCAGTCCCACCCACACCCCCTGTGTTTTCCACCTTCCTTGTTTTATTTTCAGTTGTTTTCATGTCGTTCCTGCTCTCCCAGTTTATTCCTATTTCCCATGGAGGACACAGTACAAAGCTTGTTAGGGTGCTCACACTGAGTCAGAGGGAAAAAATATCAGCTGGGCTTGGTGCTGGTGTCTGAGTGTCCTTCCTGCCATCCCCTCCCCACCACAGGGACTCTCCAGGTCCTGTTCACTTGGAATTTGGAAAATCTGAAAATCTGCTGTGCAATGGGAAGTGATTTAACCCCCTGAGCCCAAAATGCTCTCCAAAATCCTGTCTGGACTGTGCATGCTTTGATCCAGCACCAGCCCAGCCTAGGAAAGCTTGGTTTAAGAATTGAGACATTGAAAGGGTCATGACTGGATGCAAAATGTGCAGGGGGGCTTGAAAATCCCCTCTGGTTTAGCTCAGAGACCTGGGGGTCACAGCCCAGCAAAGCCCTCAGAGGACACAAAGCCAAACATTGGGATTGTACAAGGTACATCCTCACCCTTCAAACCATGGCTGCAGGATCTCCAAGGAAATTCTGCTCCAGCCATAGGGAGGGGTGAAAATCGTGGTTTTGCTTCATGGAGTCTCTTCTATTCAGAGCTTAAACAGAAATGCTTTGATTTCACTTAAACTGAAGCACCTTGAAGCAGCAAAGTGGGGACTTCACCAATTTATTTTTTTTCCCCTCAATATCCTAATAAAACCTCTCTATACTTTGGGATGAAAATCCACTTTTCAGTCAAATTCTCCTGCTTGATGAAAAGCTGCCACCTGGCCCTTGTGGAACGACTCTGCGTGAGGGAGAAGAGCCAGGCTGGAGCAGAGATGCAGGGAGGATTTGCTGTGGGGAGAAGCTGTCAGGAGCTGCCATGCAGGGCAAAGGGCATTTCTGTGGGATGGGGCTGGGGATGATTCATCTCCTCAGCTCGGGCTCACACAGAGCAGGGGCATCCTGAAGGTCTCCTACACTCCAAGGTTTCTTGGAAGGCAGGAGAAGTGCAGGAAGGTCAGGGAATAACGGGGAGTGGTGACTGGGGAGAGTTTGGTCGATGCCAAGGAAATGCCAGAAAAACCCCAGTGAGCCTTTTCAGATGGATGCAGCTCCCGTGACTTCTCCAGGCAGGAGTAGGGCAGGAATTGAGCTCTGCCTGCACCCAGGAGGGAGCAAAACCTCGCTCAAGGTTGAGCTGGGCAGCTCCAGCCTGGACTATTTGGCTGTTGATCCAGCTGGAGATGATGGGTTTGGGATGAATCCTGTTCTGTCTCCTCTTTTCCTGGTGCTGACCTTCCCAGCCTGTGACGCTTTGTCAGAGCTGTGACAGCATTCCCAGGAATGGCACAAGGCTGAGCCAAAAACTTCTTCCTCAAGATGGGCTTTGGCAAAAACAATTCAAACTACACCTGATGCTTTGGGCTTCCAACTCCTCTCTCCAGTGTTGCTTCCAAGGAAAACTGGAAGGGAGCCTAAAAGAAAGATAGAGAGGAATTTCTTATAGCAGCATGGAGGGACAGGAGAAGGGGAATGGATTCCCACTGCCAGAGGGCAGGGATGATGGGATATTGGGAAGGAATTGTTCCCTGGGAGGGTAGGGAGGGTCTGGCACAGGGTGCCCAGAGAAGCTGTGGCTGCCCCTGGATCCCTGGAAGTGTCCAAGGCCAGGTTGGAGCAGCCTGGGACAGTGGAAGGTGTCCCTGGCCGTGGCAGGGATAGGACTGGATGTTCTCTAAGGTCCCTTCCAATCCATCCTGTGATTGATTGATTCATTGATTGATCCCAAGTTTGCTTTGAGGACACAATCAGTTCCTCTCCATCCCCTGCCCCCATGGTCTGCATTCCCCAAGGGAATTCTCCTTGCTGGCTGTTCCTCCCACCGTGTGCTCTCAGGGCGTGTCCATGGCCGTGGCCACGGCTGCTCCTCAGCTCAGGCCATCTGCAAAGGAAAAGGGAGCCTGGATGTGGGGCTCAAGGTATGATGAGAGCTGGCATTTCTGCCATGAGGCTCACCGTGGGCTAGGAAGCAAAAATAGAGTTTGATTCACTCCCTGCCAGCGAACCCAGGTCTGTTTTTCCCTCAGAGCTCTGGGGAGATTGTCAGGTCCCATCTTCCCTCCTCCTTCCCCCCCTCCCCACTGAGTTGCCAGGGTTTATTTTCCTGCCCAGGTCTCTTCCATGACATGAGCAGCATGATGGAAACATGGCAGTTTCAGTCCAAACAGCAGCCCCGAGAGGGAGAAGCGTGCTGAGAGCAGGAATTCAGTTCAGGAAAGGTTTCAAGGTTTCAGGCTCCAGCTTGCCTTGGAACAAACCCCATAATTTTGCTGTTCCCAAAGAGAAAATTCTCTTCCTCCCACCATCCTCAGGATCGCCAAAATCTCTTTGTGTTGCTCAAAACATTTCATTTGCATTTCTGATCTGTTTTCATTCTTCTGCACTTGGACACAAAACTTTCAAACCTTGGAAAGGAGAAGGTTCCCTGCAATTACCCCATTGATGCCACTCTGGAAATGGGTGCAGGGAGCTCTGGCAGGGAACATCTTTCCCCTGCTCCCTCAGCCAAGGATTCTTCCTCATCACTCATACTTGGGCATTGATCCAGTGCCTGGAAAACACATATTCCACCCAGATATATCCCATATTCCAACCAGATATAGCCCATATTCCAACCAGATATATCCCATACTCCCCCCAGATATATCCCATATTCCCCCAGATATATCCCATATTCCCCCCAAACACATCAGAGTAGTCCCCAGATCACCCCTCCCCTCTGTGCTGCTCCTTGCAGCCCTCGGGATGGGACAGCCCTTGTCCTTGTTGGTGACCCCAGCAGACAAACCCGTGGCCCAGGTGGGATCCTGCAGGAGATCCATGTGTGATTCCAGCACACCTGGGCTGTGCTGTTCTTCAGGAATCCCCTGGAATCCTGCAGGTGCTCATTGGGAGTGGCTGGGAAGGGACAGGAGTGGCAGCTGCAGCTCCATGCTGGTTGAATTTTGAGCTGTGCTGGTGGCACTTTGGGACTGCTTGGATCTGTTCCCAGGTCTTTATGTGTCAGTGCCTCCTCAAAGGCATTTTCCAGCCTCATATTTCACAGACTCCCTGGGGCCACAGCTTGCTCGGCTCATTAGTCCCTGATCCCAGCACTGGGCACATTCCTGACTCTCTGAGGCTGCAGGATCTTCTCCAGATCGTTCCACAGGTTCTTCCCGAGGCTTTTGTGCTCCTCCTTCCCTGCTGACCCACGTCCCCTCTCTGTTTGTTCCTTGCTTGGATCACCCTGCAGTTCCCACCCTGGCATCCCAACTTTTGGAGTTATTCCTTCCAAATTGCCTCTTCCTTCCTGAGCTCTGCACAAATCCCCTCTGCTGCCCCATCCCTCCCCCTCTGCTGTTGTCCAGGCCTTGCTGCACCCTCCACCCTGCAGCCAGCACAGTTTTCCAACTACCCCAGAGAAGGAAGCATGGGATTTTTAATCTCTGAGGATGCCATGCCCTCTGGAATGTGGTTTTTCAAGGGGCAAACAAAGGTGAGGCAAGAGCTGCTTATCCCAGCCCCAGGCTCTGGAAGGAGGAGCACTGCAAGTGCAGCCATTCCCGAGGAGAAATCAGGGAATGAGGTAAGAAGAAGGGATTTCTCTCCCGAGGTGTGAGCTCCCCACACAGCCCCAGGCTCAGGAATTCCAGGAGAAGGGCCTGGAAGGAAGAAATGATGTTCTTAGTGCCACCAGAGCTGCCACCCGAGGTGTGGGCACTGCCATCCTTACCATCCATCCAAACTGGGGTGGCAGCAGCCAGGGCTGTCTGCTCTCTGCCTGGGAAGCCAGAGCGATCCTTCTGCCAAGGAAATTCAAAGGAGCCAAGTGACAAACTGACAAACTTCCCTTTTGCTCTTTTTTTCCCCCCTTTAATTTCTTTTTGGAAAAGCTTTGGAGAAATTTCTGAAAGGGCTGTCTCAGCAACTTCCCTGCTGCTTCATCACTCGGAGCACTGCAACATCATCAAATTAGTCAAAAGAAAACAGTGGTGCCTCTCATTTCTCCAAACAGCCAGATGCTCTTTCCAAGGGGAGGCAGCATCCCAGGCTCTGCCTGCCACCAGTGGGGGAGGGCAGGATTCCTCTTTCCTTTTTAAAGCATCAGATTTGGCTTTCAGAACAGAAAAACCCTTCAAACAGGGCTTTGGATCTCTCTGGATCCAAGAGATCTGGCTGAGAGTGTGTATTGGATCTGGGAGTGCTCAGAGAGGGATACCTGGATCTGCCTTTTGGGACAGTTCATCCAATCAGGGGCCTCCATCTTCACCATTGCTTCCAGCTCCTCAAAGACATCAAAATGGGGATATAAAAAATCTCATGGAATGGTTTGGGTTGGAAAAGACCTTAAAGCTCCTCCTGTTCCATCCCCTGCCATGGGCAGGGCCACCTTCCACTGCCCCAGGGTGCTCCAAGCCCCCTCCAACCTGCCTGGAGTTCTCCAAGGAGAGCAGCCAGCTCCTCTCTCCCTGCTGTGCCAGGGCAGATCCCTGGGATGTCCAGCCTGGCTCCCTGGAGGGAGCTGTGCCCTCTCCAGTGCCCACCAGAACAGCCCTTTGGGCTCTCCTGTGGATAAAATCCATTTGGAAACATGATCCAGGGGCTGATCTGGGCCATGGTGTCGTGGCTGTCCCCCCTCAGCCTCCTCGAGCTGTGACATCCTCCCAGGGATGTGCCAGCACACCCTGTGCCTCTGGGGGCTGGAGCAGCCACAGCAAGAGAGGAAAATAACTCATCCCAAAAATCCTGTTCCAGTCCCAGCTCGCAAACAAGGCCCTTACAAGCAAGGGGCAGGAAATATTTGCAAAATGAAGCAATTGATGGTTTTTATTTTTATTCCCCCATCTGTGCTCGGACGGGGGTGAGGTCTGGCTGCTCTGAATGGGCTTTTCTCTCCCTGCCTCTCTCCAAAAGGACAGAGCCGGATCCTTCTGGGCAGCCCCATCCGGGGGAGGTCTGGTCCCAGGGCAGCCCCTGGCCAGGCACAGCAGCAGGAACACCCCAGGTCACCCTGGTGGCTTTGTCATAGCCACGCTTCACTGTGCTTTTCCACAAGAGCTTTTTCCAGCAGGGTCAGCCCCTCACTGCTGTGCTCATGCAGCCGTGAATCCATAGGGAACAGCAGCACGAATCCTGCTCTGCCACACCTGCAGACATGCAAGGGATGTGGAGCAGCCAGGTAATTCCCACCTGGATGTCCCTGGCCCTCAGGACACTGTCACGTGGTGCTCGAGGCCAAGGAATAGGAGCAATCTCTGTAAATCCCAAAACACCCAAATTAATACCCAGTTTAATTCCACACCTGGGATTTCTCCAGCTGCCAACATTTATGGCTTTGCTGCTGTGCACACAAGATCCCACATTCCAACATCTCCAGCTGCTGCTGCTGCTGCTCGTGGTTCCCTCTCCCAGCTTCCCCTGTGCTGGCCCTGCACACATTTCTCTGGGAGCAGCATCCCTTTGGAGCTGCCTCTGGCATCTCTGGCTGATCCCAAACTTCTCCTGTGAGCTCCTGCAGGGTTTGGCAGTGGGTTCCCTCTCCATGTCCCAAGCTGCAGGATGGGTTCAGTGCTTCTGTCTGGGTTTTGGAGGGGCAGCAGCTGGGGCTGGTGCCTGCTGGAGGTGACTCCCCGAGCTCAGTGTCCCTGTGCTGACCTGGCTCTGTGTCCCCTGGCTCGATGGGGGTCAGGGCAGGAGGGCAGGGATGTGCAGCCCTGGAAATGAGAGTTCTCCAGGAGATTTGCCAGCTGGGCTCACTCAGAGGGGACAGCCAGATCGGCTGCAGTGTCATCCTGCTAATTCCCTGCCTGGCTGCTGGGGATTACTGGGGTGGGGACTGGCCAGGAGACCCTGAGCTTGCCCTTTGGGTTGGGCACAGTGGGATTGTGGCTGTCCCTGTCCCCGGGATCTGTGTGGATCCCTGTGGATTTTGGGATCTTGCGGATCACCACCACCTGCAGCAGAGATTGGGATCTGTTGCTTTTGGCTGAGGTGCTGTGGGTGGGGTTTCTTGTGTTCTATCTGATTGAAACCCTTTCACATCCTCTAGGTGCCAGGTCATGGCCTGGAGGGGCACAGAAATCCCAGAAAAAAGGCCTTTAGGCACCTGTGCCTCCTCATTTGCACCAAGGTGGCCACTTTCCAATGATTGGAAGGGGGCCAGAGCCCAGGGAAATATTTTGGCAGCTGAGCACGGCTCTGTGAAAGCAGAAAAATGACAGAAAATGCACAAGGAGATGCTATGCTCTTTAAATGAAGTCTTTTCCTTAAGCTAAAGGAGTTCAAGGACTGTGAAACCGAATTTATTTGTATTTATTTGTCTTCCTGCAATTGAATCACGAGCATGCTGTTGGTGTGATTTATGCCTTGGGTGCAAGTGTCCTACTTTGGTCAGTGCCCAAAGCCTGCCACCGTTAATGAGAAGTCTCATTATTGATTCAGTGGCATCTGGAAGACTTTTAAGGACTGACAGCAGGAGCAGAACAATTCCAGAGGGCATTTCTTCAGTGCCTGTGCCCCTGCTCAGCCCAGCCCTTCCCTCTGTGGCCTGTGCTGGTGACACAGGTGGCACCTCCTGCCTGTCTGAATGTCACATCTCCAAACCCTGTTTGGTTTTCCCATGGAGAGGGCTCACATGGCAGAGGTTTTGTTGCTCGAGTGGTGTTCCAGAGCCTCTCCCACATTCCAAAACGTGTGTGGGGGGTGAGTTAAACCTGAGTTACTCCAGTGTCACCGCATGGGCCAGGGCAGCCAGCACTGGGCTGTCCTCAGTCCCCAGCCTTCCCCTCATCCCCAGCAATTCCAGGGGCACTCCAGCAGTTTGCTTGGCTGAAATCACTTCCACTCACAGCATCTGCAAAGGTCAGGGAGAGGAGAGAGAGCTCCTGGGAGCCTCCTGTTTGTTCTGGGTTTTTTTTTCCTCCTCCCTGCTCATGAGCACCGAGCTGCTCTGCACACTCCGTCTGCTTTTCCAGCCTCCCTTCCCCATCCCTGTGCTTGTTTTCCCAGGGTTCCAGCTCGGGTTTTGGGGTGTAGAGGCTCTGTTGTAGAGCCAGTGTGGGGACAGGGCTTTCCTGTGCTCTGAGGTGGAATTTCCATTGTGTTTGGGTTGTCCTCACCTCGTTGATTCATCGCCTTGGCCGAGGCTCAGCCTTTCCTTCCTTCCCGCGGGGCAGCGGCCAAGATTTGGCTCCTGTGGGAATCAGCTGGAGCAGGACCTGTGCCCATGGTCCCAGCACCCAGGGACCCATGTGATTTTTAACCCTTCAGTTTCAGGGAAGGGGAGAACAATCCCCAGAAAGCTCTGCCAGCTCGGATGGAGAACGATCGTGTCCTGGGGGACCTGTGGGGGAAGAGCAATGTCCCCGTGGTCCTGAACAACCCCTACTCTGAAGCAGAGCAGGTAAGAGCTCATGGCTGGGGCTGCTTGGGGTGGGAAACCCAAATTCCCAGGGTTTGTGGGAATGGGACCCATCCTGGTGGGTTGTCACAGCACAAAGAACCTGCAGGGACAATGGGTATTAGATCCCAAGAGCTGGAGGGGATGGATCCCACTGGGGCCGGGAGCTGAAGGTTCAGGAGGTCACTGGATGATGCTCTCCATGCGAGGGCTGACGTGGGATGGGAGCCCAGCCAGGAGCAGGAGGCTGAGGCCTCCCTGGGGAATGTGATCCCTTCTGGTGGCACCAGGCCAAGCTGCATCATTAAAGTCCTTTGGATTCATCTGATGGTAACTCAATAGAGCACTTCACATAAAGCTTCCACGGTGCCTTTTCATCTCCTCACACTCCACAGCCATAAATTCTCAGGCTCCCTTGCCAAGAGCAGATTAACTCCACGTTTGTAGCGAAGCCAGAGACGTCAGGCAGACCCTGCCAGGCCACCAAGATCACCTCAGGGAAAACATGACATGCCTGAGCTCTGGCAGTGCTTGGGCTGAAGGGTCTCCCTGATGGGATTATCCAGGGCAGGACCTGAGGGACCAGACTGGAGATCACCTCCCTGCCATGGGATCACCTCCCTCCCACTGTCCCAGGCTGCTCCAATCCCAATGTCCAACCTGGCCTTGGACACCCCCAGGCATCCAGGGGCAGCCACAGCTTCTCTGGGCACCCTGTGCCAGGGCCTGCCCACCCTCCCAGGGAACAATTCCTTCCCAATATCCCATCCAGCCCTGCCCTCTGGCAGTGGGAAGCCATTCCCTGTGTCCTGTCCCTCCAGCCCTTGTCCCCAGTCCCTCTCCAGCTCTCCTGGAGCCCCTTTATGCCCTGGCAGGGGCTCTGAGCTCTCCCTGGATCCATCTCCATGTGAGCATGCCCAACTCTCCCAGCCTGGCTCCAGAGCAGAGGGGCTCCAGCCCTTGGAGCATCTTTGTGGCCTCCTCTGGACTCCCTCCAGCAGCTCCAGGTCCTTCCTATGCTGGGCTCCAGAGCTGGATGCATTTCTCCTGGCAGTCCTGCATGGAATGATCTTCCCATGCACTTTTCCAGTGTCAGAGACCCACGGGGGACACACCTGGAGCACACTTGGGAGTGTCCAGGTGTCCCTGTGCTGATGCCCACAGGGCACTGGGATAGCCCTGACCACACTGCAGGGCTGTAACCAGCCTGGCTGGGTGCTGAGGTGCAGCTGGGATCCATTTCCACCCTCCCTCACCTCAGGACCATGGCCAGGTGTCCCAGCAGCCTCGGGGGTGGGGGGGATGTCCCCAACATGGGCAGCACATGGATAATGCAGTGTGGCAGGGATCCTGAGCTCAGGGATGGGTCAGTGCTGCTCTCCCAGTCCCAGCACATGGATAATGCAGTGTGCAGGGATCCTGAGCTCAGGACAGGTCAGTGCTGCTCTGCCTTTGCCCCAGCTCTGTTCAGACCCTGTCTTGCTGCCTCCTTTGCTAAGCCCCGTGCGTGTCCGTGTCTGTTACTATAAGCACTTTATAACCTTCTGTGTGCAGAGCTTAATTTCTGTCTGTGCTGGGGCTGCCAAAACCGCCAGTCTTAAGCTGCTATTAAACTCTTTATTATTTTTTTTTTCTCTGGATGCACAGCTTTCTTTTTATCCTTCTTATCCCCGAATCCTTACGCCTCCTTTTCTGGAAGCAGTGTGGTTTTCCCCCCAGCCGTTCCCCGGGGCTGTGTGCAGTCAAGGCAGCTGAACTTCTTTCAAGCAGCAATAAATACTATTAACACAGGGGAAAGTCAAGCCAAGTGGGAACTTTCCTCGGTTTTTTCAAGCAGCATTGGGTGGATTCACTTGGCCAGGTGGCGAATGCTCACTGAGGCTCGTAATAAGGTGCTGAAAGCCCCGCTGGGCATCGATCCCCGTGCCTCTGTTATTTTTTACAAAACCACACGGTGTTTTTTGCTGGTTTCCCAGGAGCCCAATCCCTCTAACCCTGAGGATGCCGTGGCTGCACCAGGTCCTGTTTCAGTCACCAGGGTCTGATTTGTGAGCAGCTCTGTGCCCGTGTAGCTCTCGGGGGACGCGGCTCAGAGCAGCTTGTGAGGCTGATTTGCGGCTGTCCAAAGGCAAAGGACACGCTTGGGGTTGATGCAGTCTGGAAGGAAATGTCAGCACGGGAATAAATCCACGACCTGGATGCCGCTGCTGCCGCCGGTGGGACTCCCCGAGCGCTCCCCTGGCAGGGTGAGGAGCTGCAGAGCCCGGAACGGGAGATGTCCGCTGTCCTCGTGTCCCCAGGAGCCCCCAGCAGGGCCGGGTGTGCTGTTCCTGCAGGAGCAGACAGCTCCGGAGCCCCCGAGTGCCGGCACACTCCGGCTGGAAGCTGTTTGCATAACGCGTGTGCCGCAGTTGTCGCTCGCCTTGTCCCTCTCCTGAGTCACCGAGATCCCAGCTGCCTCATTAGAACATGAAAAGATCTCACGCAGCATCCCTGGCACAGCGGCGGGGAATGTTTGGCTCCGGTTTGGGCGTGCAGGGAAGGCACACACACACAAACTCACACACAGCTCCCTCCCAGGCTCCTCTGGCTTCTCTGCACAGCTGCTCCTGGATGTGGCTGTGTGACCTCCAACATGTCACTGACCTCCCAGGGAACAATTCCATCCCATATCCCATCCAGCCCTGCCCTCTGAGAGTGGGAAACCATTCCCTGTGTCCTGTCCTGTCCTGTCCCTCCATCCCTTGTCCCTCTCCAGCTCTCCTGGAGCCCCTTTAGGTGCTGGAAGGGGCTCTGAGGTGTTCCTGGATCCTTCTCCAGGTGAGCACCCCCAGCTCTCCCAGCCTGGCTCCAGAGCTGAGGAGCTCCAGCCCTTGGAGCATCTCCTCTGGTCCTTCCTCTGCTGGGCCCAGGGCTGGGTGCATTTCTCCTGGCAATCCTGCATGGAATGATCTTCCCATGCACTTTGGCAGCCTCACAGTGTCAGTGACCCATGAGGGACACACAAACCCCTCTGAGCTGGTGCTGATGCCCACAGGAATTGTTCACTGTGAGGGCAGTGTCCCAGGATCCAGCATCTCCCTCCCAGTAAGGGCTGTCAGGCACTGGAACCGATTGATGGGGTGCCATTAATCCCTGGAAGTGTCCAAGAAATGACACTCAGTGCTCTGCTCTGCTTGACAGCTTGGTGCTCACTCAGAGGTTGGGATCAACCACCTTGGAAATCTTCCCCAACCTTAATAACTGTGTGATTCCAAGATTCCAGCTCACCCAGATCCTGCAGGGAAAAGACAAAAATGGGAAAGGGAGCAGCTTTGAGGGGGTTTGAGGCACAACATCTGCAGGCAGAACATCTGTAGGCAGATAAGCAGCCAGCATCCCCCCACTTGCTCCAAGGATGGGGACACTGCCACATCTGCATTCCCAGCACGTTTTGGGGCCATACCTGCTCCAGCAAGAAAGATTTTAGCAGCACACCTTGTCAGGAGATCAAAACTCTGATTTAAAAGTGCTGGATCTAATCAACACTCCCTGCCTGGTGCTCCCGGTTTCTGTCTGGCAGGTGGAGCTGCAGGTGAGGATTGCTTTTGGTTGCATTTCTGAGCTGTTTTCAGCACGTTTTGCCCCTCTCAGAGAGCTGCTCTGAGCAATCAGGCTCAGAGGGGAGGTGGCAGATTGTCCCCTTTGGTCCTCAGGGTGGGTCAGGGAGCACAGGATGCTGTTGGTGACTGAAGAATGATTTCATTCTCTTGGAAGAGTAAAACAAGCAAGGGGGAAAATGATCAGGAGCTGCCACTGCCATGATTTAGACTGGATTCCTTAAAATTGAAAAAAAATGAGCTTTAAAATAGTGTTTTTCCAGGACTAATCGAGGAGGTTCTTTTTATTTACTGCGGGGTTTGACCTCTGCATGAGGTTTTTTATTTGGTTTCTGCAGCATGCAGAGGAGAGGCTGAGATGTGGTGTGTGGACATTTGGCTTCAAGGGGTAGACTTCGACACACTCCTTGGGAAAATCGTGGGATTTGTGACATGAGGAATGTCAGAGATCCTCGGAAGCACGGCCTGGGGGCGCAGGGAGCAGCTTTTGGAAACTGCAAGGACTAAAGAAGGTCCTGCTGAGGATTCAGGCTGTAAATCTCTACCTTCCCCTCCAGCCTCTGTCCCTTGTTCCCAGACTATGTTTTCAGAGCGTGGCATTCACTGCCAGCCTCAGGGTGCTTGAAATCCCTGTTTTCCAGGGGAGAAAAGTCTGGAGCTTATGGTGAAACCAAGAACTGGGCAAAAAGTCTGGCAATGCCAGCAGGACAGTGCAAAGGTGTCTGCCCAGCCCAGACATCAACCAAGGAATCAGCCAGGCTCTGATCTCTCTGAGCTTTGGAAAAGCAGAACAATCCTTTGGTGAGGTGGGAACGAGTCAGAGCTGGAGCCTCAGCTGCTTTGTCATCCCTGTGGCTCCTGCTGCTTCCCCTCCTGGACCAGGAGCTCTTCCCACCCTGTGCAGGTTCTTTGCTTCAGGCTCAATTTGTGCTGCTGCTGCCCCTCTGCAACGGGGACAGGAGCCCAGGACCCCCAGAAAGGAGGGGGGACTCTGCTGAAGGCAGTGCCAACTCCAAGAAAAGCAGATTAATTCAGAAGGGGCACCCAGGATTCTTGTAGGAAGGGACAGATCCAGTCCAAGCCCAGATCTGCTGTGCAGAGCCTTGAAGTGGTGCCAAACACAAGCAGCTTTGGCCAGGACGCTCTTAGGCGTCCCCTGGGGAGCTGCAGCAACAGCGCCGTGGTTGCAGTGGTGGAATTACATCCCTGAGTAAGATCTGACTCCTGGGAGACTCCCAGAGCCACTGCACACTCCCCTGTCCTCACACTGATGGCTCTTTGAGCTCCAAGTGCTTGGGGTGAGTAAAGGCCACAGCAGAAAATTGGGATTTTATCTGTGAAAATGTGCAAAAAGAAGCACCTGTAACCAGTTCTCCTCCTCACAAGCTCTGTGCTGGCTGAGGCTCTCCCCGTGCTGGCACAGAACTCAAGGAGAGCTGGATGAGCTCATCCCAAGGCAGTGTCAGGGAACTGAGGCTGGAGAAATCCAACTACTCATGATTCAGCAGCCCCTCTACTTCGATAATTTATCCATCCTCATTCCTACAACCTTTCCAGCGTTGGTATCAGAGGAGCTGTGCCTTTGGCTTGCTCAGACCTGAGCAGGTGATGCTCCTTGGGAAGAAACATCTCACAGATTTTGGAGGAGAGTTTTCCTCTGGGAAACTTGAACACAACATTCTCCAAGTCACTTCCACCTCTGGTTTGAACTAATTTTGCACACTTTTGGCTGTCCCATAACCAACACGACTTCTTAATTCCGTTGTGAGTTGGCTTCTCCATTGTAGAATCCCAAATAATGCCAAATATTGGGATAATACACCTTATCACCCCAGAATTTAAGCACAGGCATCCCCCCATACATGATCCTGTGTTGTTGGGACCTTTTCCTGTGTTTTTCTGGTGAGTTCTGACCTTGTATTCCCTGTTTTCCAGCCGCCGCCATCCGGGCGCCAGTCCCCGACCAAGAACACCCACAATGGGAGCCCTTCCAAATGCCCCCGGTTCGTGAAAATCAAGAACTGGGAGACAGGCTCTGTGCTCCACGACACCCTGCACCTCAAGACTGCCATGGTGAGTAGAGCTGCCCAAAATTCCCTGAGCATCGTGGAGTGGGTGGCAGCGTTTCCAAGATGGATTTACCTGGGAATGCAGACGTGGAGGAATTCAGTCTTGTCTCCAGTAGGGTTTGAATTTTGAAACAATGAGCAATAAGAGAGAGGGAAATCTATCTGGGATAAATAAGGGAAAGCATTTGACTTCGTGCCAGGCTGGGAGGTGAATCCCATCTCTCCAATTATCTGGATCAAGAGGTGTCTGCACATGACCTGTGCCATCACAGTGTCCCCAGCCAGCTGGGAATGTCCCGCTGTGTTTGTCACACACCACCACCCTCTGTGTACGTGATCACTGTCTGCCCTAGCCCAGCTCAGGTGACCACAGTGGCTCCAGGACATTCCTGTCCCCTCCTGTCCCCTCAGGCCACGGCGTGCACCGAGCAGATCTGCATGGGCTCTGTGATGACCCCCAGCCCCCACGTCCGCAAGGCAGAGGACACCAGGACCAAGGAGGAGGTGCTGCTCCTGGCCAAGGACTTCATTGACCAGTACTACTCCTCCATAAAGAGGTGAGTGCTGCCTGCAGGAGCCCACAGCCCCCAGTGTCACACGTGTCACCCACAGAGCTCCAGCCCTGCAGCCCAGCCCAGCAAAGACCTGGAGCTGCTGGAGGCAGAGGAGATGATGATCCTCTCCAGGATTGTTCAGTCTGGAGAACAGAAGCTTTGGGGTGACCCAATTGTGGCCTTTCAGTGCCTGATGGAGGCAAAAAGAAACATGGAGAGGGACTGGGGACAAGGGATGGAGGGACAGGACACAGGGAATGGCTTCCCACTGCCAGAGGGCAGGGCTGGATGGGATATTGGGAGGGAATTGTTCCCTGGGAGGGTGGGCAGGCCCTGGCACAGGGTGCCCAGAGAAGCTGTGGCTGCCCCTGGATCCCTGGAAGTGTCCAAGGCCAGGTTGGACAGGGATTGGAGCAGCCTGGGATGATGGAAGGTGTCCCTGCCCATGGCAGGGGATGGGACTGGATGGGCTTTAAGGTCCCTTCCAACCCAGGCCATTCCATGATTCCATGATCTGATCTCCTACATGTGCAGGTCATGGCAGGAGGAGCCTCTGGTGCTCCATCAGCAGCTGCTTCCTGAGTAGAGTTTCATTGCTGGTGTTTGTTGTGTCTCTGCACAAGTCCCTGTCCTGTCCCCCTGGTCCTTGTTATCCCAAAGCTGGGGTAACCATCCCACAATCCCTGGTGTGGTAGGAACAAGGAATTCCAGGTGGAGAGCAGCAGCATTCCCTGCCCTCTGCCTGACCCCCCACCTCCTCTGCTCCCAACCTTCCCAGATCTGGCTCCAAGGCCCACATGGAGAGGCTGGAGGAGGTGACCAAGGAGATTGAGGCCACTGACACGTACCAGCTGCGGGACACAGAGCTGATCTACGGAGCCAAGCACGCCTGGAGGAACGCGGCACGCTGTGTGGGCAGGATCCAGTGGTCCAAGCTGCAGGTCAGCACCAACCCCACCAGAAACACCCAGGAGATTCCTGCCGAGGGCTGTGCTGGGGTTTTCAAGAGGCAAATCCTGCTGTCCAGCACCTGGGAATCCCAGCACAGGTCCAGGGACAGGTGTTCAGCATGCACAGCTCCTCCCAGCAGCTTTGGGATGTCAGCAGGAGCTGGGAAAGTGTCTGTGGGGTGGAAGATGAGGTGGCTGTGTCTGAAATGGAAGTGGTGCTCCAGGGGACATTTTCCAAAATCGGGTCCTGCTCCAGCATCTTTCCTGCTGCTTCCAAACCTGTTGCTCCACCTGGAGAGAGGCAGCAGGACACGTTTGTCCTCAGTACTGAGATCCAGCAGGAGAGGATTCGGCTCAGTGCCCTTTTGGCAAGGGAAGCTGAACAGGATTGGAAATCAGTGATCCCTAGGGAATCCCTTGGTACAGAGATGTCCTCTCCTCCTGCAGCCTGGAACAGATCCAGTGCTGCTGAGCAGTTCCTGTGGCTGCTTCACACAGGGAATGGGCACAGCCACTTCTGTTGATCTCCCCTCCTCATTTCCCAATGCTTTCATGGATGCCCCATCCCTAGAAGTGTCCAAGGCCAGGTTGGACGGGCCTTGAAGCAACCTGAGATCATGGAAAGTGTCCCTGCTGTGGGCAGGGGGCGGGATGAGATGCTCTTTAAAAGCCCCAACCCAAAGCATTCCATGATTCCATGATTCTCTGTCCCTCAGGCCTGACTGACACCTGTTCTGTTCAAGCTCTCAGTGCTGATGAGAGAAGCAGAGCAGAATCAATAATTGTTGGGGGATAAGGCAGGAACAGCAGCAGGTTGGGAGCACGGGAATGAGGAGGTTTTTGCCTGAGCAGCAGATGAGTCACCTCTCCAAAGCAAAAGGGGCAGCTGGATTACACATCCACGTGTTCCAAAGGCAGGGAACACGTAATTGTGGAGCTTTAGATCCCTGAGAAGCCACAGTGGTGCCTGGAGTTCTCCATGTGCTGCGTTTCCTCTGCCTGGCTCTGCCCCAGGAGCTGGAACATCCCCACAATCGCTTCCCTGTTTCAGGTGTTCGATGCCCGGGACTGCACCACGGCCCACGGGATGTTCAATTACATCTGCAACCACATCAAGTACGCCACCAACAAGGGCAACCTCAGGTGAGCCACCAGGGTTTGGATCCCAGGGCTCTGGATGAGCGGACACCCAGCTCTGGGCCTGCTGGACTTGGGTCTGATGGCTGCACAGCCAACAGCAGTCCTGGGAACATTAGAGGGACCTGATCTGGGGTGGTGCTGGTCCAAGTGTCTCTTCTTGCTGCCTGTGGGACTTCAAAGGGAAGATTTTCCCACTATTTCCCCTTTCCTATATTCTGCATCCAACACAGAGTTCAGACTTTCCTCCAGATCTGTCTGAAACCCCCTGTTAGCAGCCAGGAGCTGGGAATGCCCCAGATTTCAGAGCCACGATTTCCTCCAGTGCAACAACTCTTTGGGACTCACTTGGGGCACACCCAGAGGTGGTGGCAGCTCCTTTTCCTCCAGCATTCCACCGCTCCCGCCATTCACCAGGATGATAATCACTTTTATCATACACATCACTTGTGTGTGGTAAAAACTTCTTTGATAGTTGTCTTGTTTTGAATGTCTGCTAAGAAAGGCAGGAAATGGACAATTTTCTTGAAATGCACAATGTGAACCCCTCTCTCCAAATTATTATAATTTTGATAATCAAGGGGCTCTCAGGCAAAGATATGGGAATAGGAATAACAGTTCTTTACTAGGGAAATTAAAATAGAAATACAGTATTACAAATAACAACGCCCAAAAAACCAAATCCAAAACACTGCCAGAGTCAGAATCCAACCTGACACCCCATCTGTCAGTCAGGGTGTTGGCAGCAGTCCCATTCCATGGTGGCTGCATCCTCCTGCAGTGACAGATGTGGCTCAGTTGGAGCAGTGCTCCTGTACAAGGTGCAGTTTTCCTCCCAAGGTCCAGTGATGATGTGGAAAGGTCCGGCTTTCCTCTGGAATCGAGTGGAAAAGGCTGCTCTGACGTTCCAAATCTCAGATTTTATCTGGGTAGGAAATGTTTGGCTCCTCCCCCTGGCTGGAGCATCTCCCAGTGGGATGATGGAATTTTATCAGTCATGCACTGGGACTCAATGGCCATGAACAGGAGATATCTCCTGCAGGAAGGATGGGTTGTGGAAAGATAAAGAGCACTGCCCCACCTGGTTTTAACAGCTGGCCCATTAGCAGAGGATATCTCCCACAGAGATGAGGATCACTGCCCCACCTGGTTTAACAGATGGTGATAGAATCCACACTGCTGGTCACATCCTGCATTGCAGCCTAAGACAAAAGTATTTAAACCGTGCACCTGAGGGTATTCAGCTGGGCCCATTTGAGGAGTGATTGACTGAGGGATGAGTGACTGAGTTACCAATACCATTTGATTGGGTAATTGGCTGTAAGGAGGTGCCACTACTTGTGTCAAGGTGTGGTGACCCACGCTCTTTTTTGAGTTTAATGACAAACGTTTGCCATCGGTGTCAAATTGAGAATGTCAGTACTTAGCAAGATGCTTCCCTTTCTGACATTGAGGGCAAATAGGAAGTTGTTTAGATTGAATTTCTGTTGTAGGACAATCCCTTTTCATGTGTCCTGGCTTACCCAAACAACAAGCCTTTTTATCAGAGTCCAACTGTACAGTTGCAAGATTCTCTAAAAATTTTTGTTTGTCTCTCAAGGGCTTTTTTAAGCTTTTTCATTTTTTGTCCCAAATTTTTTCCCGAAGTTTTTCCCGAATTATCTCCCAATATTTTTTCCCAGCTTTTCTTGAGATTTTACAATCTGCTTTTCGAAAGCACATTAGCAGAATGCAGTGGAGAAGTGCAGCTCTGCCTTTCCCTTCCAGATCTGCCATCACCATCTTCCCGCAGCGCACGGACAGCAAGCACGACTTCCGCATCTGGAACGCGCAGCTGATCCGCTACGCCGGCTACAAGCAGCCCGACGGCACCATCCTGGGGGATCCCGCCAACGTGGAGCTGACTGAGGTGCCACACCTGCCAAAAAGGGGTCACAGGACACTCCTGAGCACCCCCAGAGGGAGGAGGGGCTGGCTGGGCAGGTTGGGGTGGTCCAGTGCAGCCCCATGGGGGAGGTTGGGTTTGTATCTCCCACAGATTTGCTTTTCCCAGGAATAAAGGGTGGGTTTTGTCACTTCTCTTCTTTTTTCACACATTTTCTGCTTCACCATTACAGCACAAGCTATGATCCTACCAGAGATCTATTCCAGGCTCATTTTCACTCCAAATTCCCATGATTTGGCCGTAGATGGCCTGGGACAGGCCCCCTGTTGTAGCTCCCTTTGCTCAACCACGAGGACAGAAATCCTGCCAGGAGCTGTGGCCAGGACCACACAATTCCCTGCCCACAGTGCCTGAAGAGCAGGTGACCTGCTGGGACACCAACCCTGCCTTTATTGTCCCTGCAGATCTGCATCCAGCAAGGCTGGAAGGCTCCGTATGGGCGCTTCGATATCCTGCCCCTGCTGCTCCAAGCCAACGGCAACGACCCTGAGCTCTTCGAGATCCCGCCGGAGCTCGTGCTGGAAGTGCCCATCCGGCACCCCAAGTGAGTCAGGGGCACCCCAAAACTGCTCAAGGGGGCCAGCAGGACTCAGCTCCTCTGGCTCCACCCTCACCATGGCCTGGGGGCTTCACCCAAGACCCTGTCCCAGATCTTCTTTCCAGAGCTGGCAAGGAAGTTGTGTCCATGTCTCAGGGCTTTCCCTTGTATCCAGATTGATTTTATTGGAAAGTTCCCTTTTCCTTGAAGTCTCCCACTCCTTAATGACCTTGTCCCCATAAACAGCCCCAAGGGGAGGTACTAATGGAAGTGTTCTGCTCAAGTCCTTCACCCTGGTGGCAAAGTGACCTCCCCCACCATTCCTGCACTGGGCAGGGAATTCCTGGCTGGTTGCCTAATCCTGACTTTTTTCCCGGCAGGTTTGAGTGGTTTAAGGACCTGGGCCTGAAGTGGTACGGGCTACCAGCTGTTTCCAACATGCTCCTGGAGATTGGGGGCCTGGAGTTCTCTGCGTGCCCCTTCAGTGGCTGGTACATGGGCACGGAGATCGGCGTGCGCGACTACTGCGACAACTCCCGCTACAACATCCTGGAGGTGATTCCCGCTGCTCCTGGTGGGCGTGGGGTTACTGGGAAGCAGCAGGACACTGGGGGAGTGTTTGTTGGAGCAGGAGAGTTCAGGATATCCCTTCTCCTGGAGCCACATGGCCGAGGCTGGCGAGGTCTCTGTGTGCTGTGGGGTCAGCAGGGATGTGACACAGCCAGCGTGATCCCTGGGGAGCTTCCCACAGGCTTCCCAAAGAATCCTGGGATCAGCAGGCACCTGGTCATGTGCTCAGTTGAGACCAAATGCTAAACCATGGAAGGGTGCAGAGACACTGGGTGGCTCCTCAAGGGATGTGTGTGGGACCTCCAGCTGGTCCCACAGCTCAGGGACTGCCCACACTGGGAGAGACAAAGCCAAGCCGTGGGAAGGTGCCCATGCAGGTTATCTGGATCCATTAAAACCTTCCAAGGAGGGTTGTTGTGTTATTTAGAGGGGCTTCATCCCTCCCCAGTCTCCTGAAAACCAGAGGGGTGGGAGCAGTGTGAGTGTCCAGCTGCTCCTGGTGGCCTTCTCAGCAGCATTTGGCCACCTGCCTCTGCTCAGGGAGGAGGAAAGGCCATGCCCCTGCCATGCAGAGGAAAAGGCAGGATTTCTTCCCAGAGGAAGGCACAACATCAGCTCTTCTCTGCCCTGTGGGTGCCTTGTGCCTCTCCTCTCCCCAAGCAGAAATCTCCAGTCCTTGTTTTTGGCCACTAAATCCTTCTCCTGCCATGTGTTGTTACAGCAAGTGGCCAAGAAAATGAACCTGGATATGAGGAAAACCTCCTCACTGTGGAAGGATCAGGCCCTGGTGGAGATCAACATCGCTGTGCTCTACAGCTTCCAGGTACTCAGGACCCTGCTTGTCTGGAGGGACACAGGGACCGGGTGGAGACATCCACCTAAGGATGAAATTGGGCTGTGCCTCCTGAATTTAGGCTGCTGCAGTGAGATTTAATAATCTCCACACTTTGGATGTTGTAAAACAGCACCCCCAGGGGAAGTCTAGCCCTTCTGTCCTATCCCCAAGGAAGGATCTGGCCCAGCTTCTCCCCCAGCCTGCACTTAAGGGTTGAGTAACAAAACCAGTCCTTGGTGACCCAGCTTCAAAGGGAGAGCCCTGCCTAGAGCTGGGTCAGAGCTGCCCCGCTGGAAGAGCTTCCCAAGGAAGGAGCAGAGGATGCTCCATCCCATCCATCCCCTCCATCCCCTCCATCCCATCCATCCCTTCCATCCCATCCATCCCATCCATCCCCTCCATCCCCTCCATCCCATCCATCCCCATCTATCCTATCCATCCATCTCCATCCATCCATCATCCATCCATCCATCCATCCATCCATCCATCCATCCATCCATCCATTCCCGTCCATTCCCATCCACTCCCCTCCATCCCATCTCATCCCATCCCATCTTTGCTTGGCCCAGGACAATATCACATCTATTCTCAAAGCATTGGGGCAACTTTAGAGCCTCTTTGGGTCAGCAGCCACCTTGGATCATCCCTAAAGACCATGGGAGTGAGGAATATTTGGGACAAATATCCCCAAATGTAACATTTTGGCCTTTGCCCTCTGGGATGTGCTGACAGCTGCTGGCTCTGCTCTTGTCCCCTGACAGAGTGACAAGGTGACCATCGTGGATCACCACTCGGCCACCGAGTCCTTCATCAAGCACATGGAGAACGAGTACCGGTGCCGGGGGGGCTGTCCTGCCGACTGGGTCTGGATTGTCCCACCCATGTCGGGCAGCATCACCCCTGTGTTCCACCAGGAGATGCTCAACTACCGCCTGACGCCCTCCTTCGAGTACCAGGTGCTGTCCCCACCTCTGCCTTCCATGTGGCCAGGGGCAGGGTGGGAGTGGGAGCTCAGGAGGTGCAGGAAGGAGGGGGATGCCATGGGGCATGAGTCACAAGCTGTGCCTCAATTCCATGACAAGTCCAATGGATATTTCACCCTAACACAGTGCAATAATGGCGTTTTGCCCCTCTGTGGGGCTATGGAACACCTGAGCTCCCAATTTTTAGTAACACAGAGCTATTCCCCTTTGGAAATGCCAAATGGTGGGTGAGGAAATGGCCTGGAAGGCTCCTGTATCCTGCAGGTCTGGGTGGATGGCTCCTGTATCCCATTCCAGGATGCAGGTCTGGGTGGATGGCTCCTGTATCCCATTGCAGGGTGCAGATTGGAGAGGATGGCTCCTGTATCCCATTGCAGGGTGCAGGTTGGAGAGGATGGCTCCTGTATCCCATTGCAGGGTGCAGGTTGGAGAGGATGGCTCCTGTATCCCATTGCTGGGTGCAGGTTGGAGAGGATGGCTCCTGTATCCCATTGCAGGGTGCAGGTCTGAGTGGGTGGCTCCTGTATCCCATTGCAGGGTGCAGGTTGGAGAGGATGGCTCCTGTATCCCACTGCAGGGTGCAGGTTGGAGAGGATGGCTCCTGTATCCCATTGCTGGGTGCAGGTTGGAGAGGATGGCTCCTGTATCCCATTGCAGGGTGCAGATCTGGGTGGGTGGCTCCTGTATCCCATTGCTGGGTGCAGGTTAGAGAGGATGGCTCCTGTATCCCATTGCTGGGTGCAGGTTGGAGAGGATGGCTCCTGTATCCCATTCCAGGGTGCAGGCTCCTGTGTCCTGGGGATCCAGCAGTGGGACAGGGGCTCTGGCCCAGCAGGCCCAGCTGGGGATCAAATGCTGCTGCTGGGGTATTTAACACTCCAGACCATGAAGAAAAAGCCCTTAGCAAACACTCCCTCGTTATCCAGCCATCCCTGCTCCGGTGCTTTCCACACAATGTGACCTTTAGTCAAGAGCCCTTAAGGAATAATCACGGAGCAGGAGCAGTCTGTTCACTCCTGTAACCAGCCCACCAGGCACCCCGATGCTTGCTGGCTCGGATTGCAGCCTGCAAGGGCACGGAATGAGCTTCTGTGTGCTTGCTCCTGGCTTCAGCTGCCTCCCCTTCCCAAAGGGCCTCTTAGGCAAAAGGAACCTGTGGCCAGAGCAGGGGAAAGGATCTGTTTCCATCACCTCTCCCCTTCTGGCGTTGCCTTGTTTTTGGCTGTGGCCTATTAACGCTCCTCTCGAGAGGTGACAGAGCAATTGGCCAGATGCTGTTACAAGCCAGGAGCGTTTATTAGATTGCAATTTTCCTGGGCATGTTCCATTGCCCAAAAAAAAAGCCCCACGAGGCTCCAAGGATCAGGGACATAGAGAGGAGAGGTAGAGCTGTAGAGTAGCAGCCATTCCTCCCCTTCCTGACTGGAAGAATTTAACTCTCAGTGCTGTGCATGCTGCATTTCTCCAAGCTCTGAGCACTCCCCACCATCTGATCCTGCTTTTCCCTCTCCTAGCCCGACCCCTGGAACACCCATGTCTGGAAAGGGGTCAATGGGACACCCACCAAGAAGAGGGCCATTGGCTTTAAGAAGCTGGCAAAGTAAGTACCAGCCTTACTGGAAAGGCCTGGGATGTTTGGGGCTGGTCCTGGATTTAGGCACCCTGTGGGTGTGTGCATCACCCTACAGATGATGGGCCTGAGCCTGGGCCCTCTTTGAGCCACGAGGGACATTTAGGGACACAGACAGTCCTGTGAACACCCCCTTAGACCACCACAAAGGCTATCACAGGTGAATTCCAGATCTTGGATATTGTTTATTCTCCCAAGCTGTTCATTCTCTGGTTAGGAGCTCTTAACACTCAGGGATGGCTTTCCCACTTTTTGAGGGTGTTTTGCCTGTTTGTCCTTTCCTTGGGGCAGGAAGATCCCCCCTCCTTTTCCAGGGCTGTGTTGGCACTGACTCCTGTTCACACTCCTCCTTTTCCCATGGACTTTTTCCCTCTGTGAGGAGAAGCTGCCCCCAGTGTGTGCCCAACCCTCCAGACACCTGCTTTGGAAGGAAGGGGGGAGATGGGAATGAGGAATCTCCCTGCAGGCAGCAGATGGATCAGGGCTGAGCTGAGATTTGCACTTCATGGTCAGTTGACCCCTGGCAAGGAGCCACCTCAGTCCCTCTTCCCTGCCAAGGCTCCTCAGCAGAGGGATGCAGGAATGAAGCTCACTTTGGACCTTTTGGCCGATTCTGGTGCAAATTCCTCCCCTGTGGGCCATTGGCAGAGAGGAGCTGCTGGTTCTGTGGCAGCAGAACCCTGGGCCAAGGCAGAGAGGGCTGGGTGTGCCCTGGTGGCTGTGGCCAGGCTGCCAGGTGGCCCTGGCTCGTCACAGCATCTCCCCACGCTTCAGTTTCCCTGAATCCCTGCTATCAATTTGTTCCCACTCTTCAGCTGTCACCTCCTGCGAGCTGCTCTCCCTGGTGCATCCATAAACAGGATCAGCAGCTGAGGAATGTGCTCCTGCAGCTGACACTGGGGCTGGGGGAAGAGCAGGAGGAAAAATGCTTTTATGGGTGTCTACCCCATTGAGGGATGGTTTTATAAAAATGTGAGCATGGCAGGTAATTTAAAACAAAATCTCCATTGTTCTTGATGTACAGAAAGGAATTGTTTCTGTAATTCACCATTAATCCTGTCTGGATCTGGGCTTATCAGCTATAGAAGAGGCAGCCTGAGCCCAGAGCCTTGAGCATGATTTGATGCCTGCTCAGACTCAAAAATCTGTCCAAATCTGAGCCTTCAGAGCTCCAGTCCCTGCCCTGCCTGCCCTGGGGCCAGTGTGGGTCCTGGGGACAGGGGACAGTGCTACCACAGGATAACAGAGGGCAGAACTTCACTGGGGGTGGTGATACAGCAGCAAACAGAAATGTTCTGAGGCTGACTCTGCCATGGAGAGAAGCTGCCAGGGACAGGCAGGATAAACCAGCCTGGAGGAGTTCCTACCTCTTCTTTCCTCTTTTTTTCCTCCCTAAATGATTCCCCAAAACCAGAGTATTTCTGGGCAGGAGGGGCAGGGGGAAGCTGGACTCCTCCTGTCCAGTGTGACCATTCCAGCTCATCTGCAGGGGATGCAGGAATCCTGCTGACCTCAAAAACCAGGGGCAAGGCTGTCAAAGTGAATCAAGCTGCCCTTCCTCCTGCAGAGGCCACAGACATGCTTTGTGCTCCCTCAGCCTCCCAAAAATTGCCTTTCCTTGCTGCAACACCAGCCTAAATCCAGACCTGGTGGATTTCTGCCTTTCTGCTGGCCCCATTTAAAGGTTTGGTGGTCCACTTAGGAAAAAAAGATGTTAGGAAAAACAGTGTTGATTATAGATGTCCCTAAAATGACAAAGCATGCCACAGACAAGGAATCAGCATTCCTGGTGCTGCAGCAGCTCAGCCAGGACTGGGGACAGGCTGGTGACCTCCCAGGGCCCCTGTGCCCTCAGCCAGTGGGGAGAACTGGAGGAGAATCACCCAGTCACAGCTGCAGGGAAACAGCTGGGCACAGCCCAGCAAGGCTCAGATAAGGGAGGGCTGCTCCTGCAGGGCAGCTCTGGGTGTCACCAGAGCACAGGTGACAGGCATGGGGACAGCTCAGTGTGACCTCGGTGTGCCCTGCTGTGTGCAGGGCAGGGCAGCTCCTGCAGAACCCACCTGGATTTAAGGGATGGAGGAGCTTCTGTTCCTCCTGCCCACCTGGATTTAAGGGATGGAGGAGCTGCTGTTCCTCCTGGAGCTCCAGCTCTGCTTGGTTCCAGCTTTTCCTTTGGTATTACCTGTTCCTGATTCTTCTCTGGCCCTGCAGAAACACCACCCCCATGCCTGCTTTTCATTTTCCTCTTTTATCCCATTCAGGTATTTGAGCTCTATTCAAGCTCCCCCATCTCCTTTTCCTCTCTGACAAATCAAGCTCTTCCAGGGCTTCCCTTTTGCCATATAAAAACCAAAAAATCAATGCTACAGCTTTGTAAGGCTGTTCATTTCATAAGAAATAAAAAGCTCTGGGCTAGAGGCGCAGCTAAGGACCAAGCTCTGACTGGGATTCATTCCTGCTTTGCAGGGCTGTGAAGTTCTCTGCCAAGCTGATGGGCCAAGCCATGGCCAAGAGGGTCAAGGCCACCATCCTGTATGCCACAGAAACGGGGAAGTCCCAGGTCTATGCAAAAACTCTGTGTGAGATCTTCAAACACGCCTTTGATGCCAAGGTATGGAACCAGCTGCTGCTCCTGACACGTGATGGGTGTGAAATCACGGGTGCTCCAAGGAAATACATGGAAAACAGCTGCCAAGGGCCTTCAGGCTGTGACCCAGTGGGTCTGGGCTGGATTTTTCCAGCTGATTTCCTGCAGCCATTCCAGTGTCAGTTTGTCTGTGACCCCTGGGGTGGCAGCTCCAGGGCTGCCTGTGTCCCTCCAGGCTCCTGTTCCCATCCTGCCCATGCAGGGATCTCAGCAGGGATGTGCTGTCCCCATCCCCAGGGGCACTGGAGCCAGCCCAGGAGGCTCCCAGCTCTCTGTAACCTCTCTGTGCTCCCAGGTGATGTCCATGGACGAGTATGACATCGTGCACCTGGAGCACGAAACCATGGTCCTGGTGGTCACCAGCACCTTCGGCAACGGGGACCCCCCTGAGAACGGAGAGGTAGGGCAGCAGGGAGGGGACAGCTGTGGGACAGGGCCACCAATGTCCTCTTGGGGCTCAGACTGAGCTGGAGTGCCCCAAAACAGCTCCAGGTGCTGTAGCTGCCTCCAGCCTGCTCTGGAGCAGGGATATCTCCTGAGTCCTGCCATGAGAAGGGCTCTGATGGATCCTTTGTTACACTCACCCTGTGTGACCAGCACTGGTGTCACCAGAAGGTGACAGTGCCCTTGATGTGGGGGCTGTGGCCTGGACAGCTGGGAACATCGAGCAGGGGGCACAGGCTGTGCTCAGGGCTTGGTTTCCTGCAAAACCTGGCAAAGCTGATGGCCTTTTTCATTCTTTTTCTGTAGAAATTTGGCTGTGCATTAATGGAGATGAAGAATCCCAACTCCAACCTGGAGGAGAGGAAGTAAGAGCATTCCAACCCTTTCCCCTCCCAATCCAAACTCTAGCATGCAGGACAGGTTCCCTGCCTCCATCCTCTCACAAGGGAATGGGAAATCCTCAGGCAGGTCTCTCATTGCAAATATCCAGAAATGGGACCTGCCTGGAGACCCAGGGAATGGAGAGAGTGGAGTTCCAGCAAGGACAAAAGCACAGAGTCAGAGGTGCCTGTGGTTCTCAGCTTGCAATTCCCTGGGATGAGACTTTAAAGCTTCTCTCTTCATTTTGAAGAGGCAGGAATCTATTAAAAAAAGCCAGATAAAAATAGTAATTTCCCCAGAATCATCAATTCTGAGAGCCAGGGTCTGTCCAGGAGACACTGAAATAGTAAGAGTTGGAGGTAGAAGGGAGTTCCCAGCCTTGCAAATGTAGGTGGGGGAGGGCTTGAGAACCAGATTTAGCTCCATGCATGGTGTGAAAAGATTTCTAGGGAAAATAAGAGCTGTGATAATCCTGTGATGTTTGTAACCGGTACCCTGGAGACAGAATCTGGGATTGTAGAAAATCCCCCTGCAGGGGAAGATGAGCTTTGAGCATCTCTGTGCAGATCCCGGGGGCTGGGAAAGGAGGGCAGTGAGAATAATCATTTGGGGTCTCCTCTTATTTTAGCTCTGAAGAATAAAACATTTCCCAGAACTGGGACACTGCTCTGCCCTGGAATGTCTCCTGAGCTAACAACTGGCACAGAGCTGCTCCTTAATTAAGGATGGACCAGCCCTGGCCAGGGATCCAGGGCAGCTCCAGCCCCCTGACTCGGGGCGGTGTCACTGGGGCTGTGGAGTGGTGACAAACACGGCAGGGGCCAACCTGGGGCTGTCCAGAGCTGGCCCTGCTGCAGCCCCAGGTGCTCTCATTGCTGTGCAGCCACGTCAGCTGATGGATCCCTGCAGGGCTGCCCGGCTGAAAACCCATCAGGTTGCTAATGGCCTCGTGCATTAATGGGGACAGTGACAGAGCAGGATGTGCAGGCTGCCCTGGAGGAGTGGGGATGGAGAAGGGGCGTTCCACACGTGGTTCTCACCCCAAGGATCTTCGTGGCTGCAGAGGTGCTGCCCATGGCAGTCAGGCAGATTTGAGGAGGTTAAAAGCCCCTGAGCTCAGAGCTTGCTGTCCCAGACACCTCCAAGCGTAATTTCAGGAGTTTCTGAGAGCCAGGCAGGGACATCTTCCATTATCCCAGGCTGCTCCAAGCCCCCTCCAGCCTGGCCTTGAACACTTCCAGGGATCCAGGGGCAGCCACAGCTTCTCTGGGCCAACTGATTCTGGGATTGCCCCAACCAATATCCAGGGCCTTGCTAACATCAAGCACATAAAAAACCTTCAGCAATGGCAAAAGGAGACCTGGAGGACACTCAGGGGGAGAGTGACAGTGTCAGCCTGGGAAAAGAGAGCTGGAGAGAGCAGTTCCTGTCCATGCACCCCATGGAGTCCCAGCTCCCCCAGGGCAGGGTGGCCTCTCTACATCCCAGTGTCACAGGATCCTGCCAGGGCTCTGTGGCCACAGCTCTCTGCCACAGCCCTGAGGCTGTGCTGGGGTTGATACTTGGCTCCTCATCTCTTACAGCAAGAGTTTTCCAAGGGTTTTCTAAAGCATTCCTAAGCCATTCCTGTCCCTAGCCTGCTGTTCAGATGCTTCCCATCCTTCAGCAGCCATCCCACAGCACGACCTTCCCATTCCAGCTGCTGTCCCAACCTTGGGCCCAGCACCCAAGGGGGAATTTGGGCTTTGTGTCCATCTCATCCAGAGGGTTTTGCTGCCCTGAGCAGAGTCTGGGATTGCAGAAAATCCCCGACCCTGGAAGATGAGCTTTGAGCATCTCCGAGGCTGGGGAGGGAGGGAGGACACTGTGCTGGGCAGGGTGAGGGCATGGCCAGGGCCAGCAGAGTGGCTGCAGCAGGTGGAGAAGCAGAACAGCGTGCAGGTGTGGGGGGAGAGGAGGAGGAGGCCGAGGAGCAGAGGTGGCCCTGGGGCTCTGTGACCCGGCTGTCACTCGGCTCGGGGCTGTGCTCTCCGTGCCGTGCCGGCTGCAGGAGCTGTGCCGTGACTCATGCACACACCACTGCTCACTGCTCTGGCTGTAAATTTAGAAACTCTTATGTGAAGCAATTTTGGGAGATGGTTCAATTCAGAAATACTTCTGCTGTTGTCACATTTTTCCCCCTCTGCTCCCCTTCCCCCTCCTTATCCCCTTTTTCTCTCACTCTGTTTTTAAATTTTTTTTCCCCCACTTCCTATGAATGAAAAAGCCCTCAGAATATCTCTTCAGACACACCCAACATGGTGTGATGACAGGGAAGGACAGGTAAAGCCAGAGGTCCTGGCAGCTCTGAGTCATTGGGGACAATGTGGTGGCCAGCACATGACAAGGAGGTGACAAGGACCTCAAGGAGCATTCCTGCTGCAGCTGGGGGATGCAGAGGGGTTGCTATGGCTTTACCCCGGAGGGAGCACATTCCTCTGCACTCCCCACAGTGCCTGCTCGTGGGATTGCGAGCCCTGAGCTCTGGTTTGGTGTCCCCCACGATGGGGTCCCCTCTGAGCACAAAGCCAGCTGAGGTGAGGTGACCTGTGTAACCCTGGGTGCTGTCACTGTCCGCAGGAGCTACAAGGTCCGGTTCAACAGTGTCTCCTCCTACTCCGACGCACGGAAATCCTCCAGCGATGGCCCCGACTCCAGGGACAACTTTGAGAGCACGGGGCCCCTGGCCAACGTCAGGTAAAGGGGACAGGGTGGGAGGACAGAGCAGGAGCTGACAGAGCCCAGCACTCTGCCTCAGCCGAGGTGTTTGGAGATGTGCAGAGCCCTGCAGGCTGTTTTGGGAGGTGGTGGGACAGGAGAGGATGTGCCTGTGTCCCTGCCAGCTGAGCCATCTCCCCCCAGGTTCTCCGTGTTCGGGCTGGGCTCCCGGGCCTATCCCCATTTCTGCGCCTTCGCCCGCGCCGTGGACACGCTGCTGGAGGAGCTGGGGGGAGAGAGGATCCTCCGCATGGGAGAGGGGGATGAGCTCTGTGGCCAGGAGGAATCCTTCAGGACCTGGGCCAAGAAGGTCTTCAAGGTAACCTGGGGCTGCCCTGGTGCTGCAGGGAGGAACAGGGGGGGAAGGACAGGGGTTAGAGCTGGATCTGAGCCCAGCCTCCCCTTCCAAGCACCACCCCAGCCCACAGTAACCAGGGTGGAGCTGGCCACCAAAAGGTCACCAGTGTGTTCAATTCCTGCATCATCCCAGATATCTGGGGAGAAGAGCACCACGACTGTGCCCATGGTTGCCCCTGCACTGCTGGGGCTCCTTCTCCATGTGGGCTGGGATGGGATGGGGGGGTCTCTGGGGGCAGGGAGGTGCCTGAGGGCCTGGTGTGTGCTGCAGGCAGCGTGCGACGTGTTCTGCGTGGGGGACGACGTCAACATCGAGAAAGCCAACAACTCCCTGATCAGCAACGACCGCAGCTGGAAGAGGAGCAAATTCCGCCTGACCTACGTGGCCGAGGCCCCGGAGCTCACCCAAGGTACAGACAGGCTCCTCTGAGGGCTCTGGCTGGGGGGCAGATGGAGGAGACACAGGGGCAAAGGGGCCAAACCCTGTTTTTTGTCTCTGTTAAGTTCCCAGAATTCCAGCCCTGCCTTTCCCCCCATGCCATGCCCCAGGAGCAGCCTGTGACAGTCCCAGGCCCCTCTGGCCAGTCCCTGTCTGTGTCTGTAACAGAGATGTTTGGACATGATCTGCTCTCCCTCCTCCTGACCCCATTTTTTGAAGCGAGGAGCTGGAAACTTGAGCTCTTTCCAAGCTTATTTTGCCCAGTGCCGCTCGGCCGAGCGCTGCGGAGCGAAGGCAGGTGCAGCCCACGGACACCTGGCCCCTCAGCACGGCTCCTGCAGCGCAGGATCTGCCGCACCGGCTCAGCTCTTCCCAAACCTTCCCAAAATCTCCTGCCAGCCAGGTGGCACTGGCAGTGACAGGAGCCTGTGGGCAGTGCGAGGGCACAGCCCTGAGTCTCATGGGGTGCTTTTGGAGCCCTCCTCTGTCACTGAAAACACGTGCTTGGGTCACCCTGGGGTTTGCGATCCCTTGGGCTTGCAGGAGGGAGGTCAAGCCCCTGTGGTTGGCTCTGCTCTGAAGGGCTGAGCCCACAATGACCCCACAAAAGCCACAAGTCCTTGGCTGTGCTCTGCTGAATCCCTTCCCTGACTCTTTTCCTCCTCAGGACTCTACAGCATCCACAAAAAACGCGTCTATGCAGCCCGGCTCCTCACACGCCAGAACCTGCAGAGCCCCAAGTCCAGGTAAGAGATGCTGCTGTCCTGGGAGCTGGACACACACCTGGGGCACCCAAAACAGTGCCACAAGCAGCCCTTGAGTCCTGGTATCCATGGAACCCTTTGTGCAAACCATGAGTAAGGCTGGAAGCCGGTGGAGGGTGTTCCCAAGCTCCATGCACAGTGAAATTCCTGCTGGTCCCTCCCTCGGCCCATGGGGTGGGGAGCTGGCTGGAGTGGCAGTAAAGGAGGGATAGGATTGCTGAGCAAGAGGTTAAATTGGTTTTCCCTTTTCACATAAAAGTCCCTGAGGGTAAGTCAGGGTGTGCTGCATCCCTTCTCCCTGCTGTGACCTTGGTGACATGGCCACCACCATGCCACCAGCACTGCCCAGTGCACCAGCAGCTCCTGAGGCCAGGGCTCAGCCACGCCCTGAAGGATCCCCCAAAACACTTTTCCCTGCTTTTCCTCCTTCTCCTGCAGCCGCCTGACGATTTTCCTGCGCCTGCACACCAACGGGCACCAGGGGCTGCAGTACCTGCCCGGGGACCACCTGGGGGTGTTCCCAGGGAACCACGAGGACTTGGTCAATGCCCTCATCGACAGGCTGGAGGATGCCCCTCCGACCAACCAGCTGGTGAAGGTGGAGCTGCTGGAGGAGAGGAACACAGCTCTAGGTAACCAGGGAGTACAGGTGGCCTCTCTCCTGCAGTTCTTGGAGCTCCTCAGGGGAGTGGCTGGTCCCAGGAAAATAATTTTCATCTCCCTGCTGTGCTCACCTTGATTGGGAGCAGCTCCTTCATCTCTGCTCTGCCCAGAGCCTTTGCTGGTCTGCGCTTGGGATGTGGAGCAAGGGTGGAAGGGTGATATGGGGAAGATATTTCCATATTCCATGGAAAAATTAAAGGTGTTTATATTCCCTTAGAAAGGGCAACATCTAGGTCTGGGAGGAAGAATTAAGGGCTCTTGAGGGGCCATCCCAACACCGTATTTCAGGGATAAATCTGGTTCCCTGCTGCCATGCACGGTGTAGCTGGAGATGGAAAACCCTGATCCAGTGTCTCAGAGGGAGATGCAAACCAGGATTTGTCCACCCTGGCCCTGCTGCTCAGCTGATCCCAGGCTTGTGCTGAATTGCCTCCTGGCAGGTGTCATCAGTAACTGGACAGACGAGAACCGTGTCCCACCCTGCACCATCTTCCAGGCCTTCAAGTACTACCTGGACATCACCACCCCTCCCACCCCGCTGCTGCTGCAGCAGTTCGCTCTGCTGGCCACCAGTGACAAGGAGAAGAAACGTCTGCAGGTCCTTAGCAAGGTAAAGAGGCCAAGCCCCAGGTTCTGCAAGGACCTGGGGACAGTCACAGCATTTCCATGCCATGCTGTGCTTAGGCTGAGCAGGGCTCAGAGTGCCTTCACTGCCAGCTTTGCCATGCACCTCCTGGGATATCCCTTGAGGCACCTGGAAAAGGTGGATCCTGCAGCTCTCTCCTCCCTCTCCCCTTTCCCAGGGCTTGCAGGAGTACGAGGAGTGGAAGTGGTCCAAGAACCCCACGATTGTGGAGGTGCTGGAGGAGTTCCCGTCGGTGCAGATGCCCTCCACGCTGCTGCTCACCCAGCTGCCCCTCCTGCAGCCTCGCTACTACTCCATCAGCTCGTCCCCGGAGATGTACCCAGGAGAGGTGCACCTCACCGTGGCCGTGGTGTCCTACCGCACCCGAGGTACTGCTCCAGGCCTGGCATCGGGGCAAACAGCAGCAGGACAGGGGCCACCCACCAAATCTCTGGCTGGGAGATGTCCCTTTAAAGCCTTTCTGCTGTTGGTGGAAAGGTTGAGCTGGAACAGAATAGGCAGAGCAAAGGGAATAAAATAGGAATTTACTGAAAGGAATTTACTGAAAGGATGCACCTTGAGTAGAGCAAGAGCCCGGCTGGGGCTGCACCCAAATCAAATCCCAGATGGATCCCAGTCACAAGTTTTACACTTTTATGAGTTTTGGTTCATCCACACATTGGGGTCAATTGTCCAACCACAGCTGCAGGCTTTGAAGTCTCAGCCCCTGGCTTGCCCTCTTTCCCTTGCTGTTGTTTCTGCTTTTTGGATACCAGTTGTCCTTGATTCTCTGGCTGGGAAGGAATTTTGTCCAACCATCCTGTGAAGAGACCTTACTAACACCTGACATAAAGTTTCAGAGTTATACACTAAGCAGCAGAGATTCTGAAAAATATAAAAGCTAAAAGCCAAGTCATCACTTCCTGCTGCAAGAGGAGATTCCCCCAAACCATGGCACTGCTGTCCCATGTCATGGAGAGTGGCAGTGACACAGAGATGGCACTTCTGGGGCAGTTATTGTTTATGTATGTAATACATAACTATATACTAATACAATACATAACATATGTATATATACTAATACAATACATAACTATACTAATCTATATAATGTATATAATACATAGTTACAATAGTTTTGTATGTAATACATGATCCAAGCTCTGTGTAGGATTCTGTTTGCCCACCCCAAAATCCACATTCCCAGTAGCCAAACTCGTGTAGCAGTGCAAGCATTGATGTGTCCAGGCGTGGTCCTGGTGTGGATGGACACAGCCCTGGTACTCTGCAGGACACAGGGAGGACACTGGAGCTGCCATGGAGGGTTTGTGTCTGGCAGCATCATGATGCTGCTCCAGCCAAAAAGGGTCCAAAGGAGAGCTGGGTGCTCAATAAGGGTTGTGGAGCTCCAGCTATGCCAGGTCTGGGTCCTGGGCAGCTCCGCAGAGGGATCCAAGTGCCAAACTATGCCAAGTTCATGGAGAAGGGATGCTGAGGTATGAAATGTTTCAGGGAGTGTTCATGCAGGATGCAGAAGGGTTTTAGGAAAGGAAACAGTCATAGGGTGATGTGCCATGTACAGACCTCCTTCCCTCCCTGCCTTCCCAGATGGAGAGGGACCGATCCACCACGGCGTGTGCTCCTCGTGGCTCAGTCGCATCCAGACGGATGAAGTGGTGCCCTGCTTTGTACGAGGGTGAGTGACCCACACAAGGCCAGGGCTGAGGAATAGGGGGTGAGACCCCTCACAGGATGAGCCCTCTGCCCTCGATTGTCATCACAGTGGGAGAAAACAGAGCTGGCTTTGTGAGCAAATGGTACCCCTTGGAGAGAAATTCTGCACAAAAATGTCACCTCCCGGGATTTTACCTCATGTCCTACCCCTCCCTGTCCAGGAGGTGTCTGAGCCGGCTGTGGGCAGGGGGAGGGAGCAGGGAACTCCCTGCTTGTGTTTAACCCGATCTCTGGTGTGTGCAGCGCCCCCGGGTTCCACCTGCCCCAGGACCCGCAGGTGCCCTGCATCCTCATCGGCCCCGGCACCGGCATCGCCCCTTTCCGGAGCTTCTGGCAGCAGCGGCTCTTCGACATCCAGCACAAAGGTGGGGCCGGCCCCCTCCTCCTCTTCCTCCTCCTCTTCCTCCTCCTCACCTCGCACAGATTCTGGGTGGGGCCCTCCTTCCTCTTCCTCACCTCACACAGGTTTTGGGATCCCTCCGTTGGGGGTGCAGGGATGGGGTCCCACCTGCCAGGGGTGTCCCCGCAGATCTGCTGCAGTCTGGGGGAGGTGGCTCGTGGCCAATGGTGGCCCCGGGCTGACGGGGGTCCCTGTGCTGTCCCCAGGGCTGAAGCCGTGTCCCATGGTGCTGGTGTTTGGCTGCCGGCAGTCCAGGATCGACCACATCTACAAGGAGGAGACGCTGTTTGCCAAAAGCCAGGGTGTCTTCAGAGAGCTCTACACGGCCTATTCCCGGGAACCCGACAAACCAAAGGTGGGCACGGCCCCGGGGGTGCTGGCCAGCCACGGGAGCCCACGGGGAGCCAGCAGGGCTGGGCACGCTGCCTCCTTGGCCAGTGGTCTCTCATCCCTGGCACACCAAAATGTGCAGGGTTGGCCCTTCCCAGCGGCCACCAAATCCCAGGGTGTGTCCCCACCCCAATGAAGGAAAGGAAAGGCAAGGCAAGGCAAGGAAGTCACCCAGTGGGGTGGCCCAGAGCCAGTGCAAATACCTGCTCCAGATTCCCACTGGGACCTGAGCAGCCTGGCAATGAAGGAGGTGCTGCAGGTGTGCCCATGTGAGAGCAGAGTGATGCTTCGCTGCTGTCCCCTTCTCTTTTTGGGGTGCTGCAGGGCACAGCTGTGTCCCCAAAGAGGGGCCACACCTCAGTGCTGCCCCGGGGCAGGACAGGGCTGAGAAACCAGAGTTAACCCCAGCTCCTCCTCCCGTCCCTCAGAAATACGTGCAGGACGTGCTGCAGGAGCAGCTGGCCCAGACCGTGTTCAAGGCACTGAAGGAGCAGGGAGGCCACATCTACGTCTGCGGGGATGTCACCATGGCCGGGGACGTGCTCAAGGCCGTGCAGCGCATCGTGCGGCAGCAGGGCCAGCTGTCGGCTGAGGAGGCAGGAGCCTTCCTCAGCAAGCTGCGGGTGAGTCCTGTGTGCGGTGACACTGCCACCGCTGTGCCACCGCTGTCACCTGTGTGTGCCACCACTGTCACCCACGTGTGCCACCACCATCACCTGTGTGCTGCCACTGTCATCTGTGTGTGTGTGCCACTGCCATTACCTGTGTGCCACCACTGTCACCTGTGTGTGTGTGCCACTGCCGTCACCTGTGTTTGTGTGTGTGCCACCGCTGTCACCTGTGTGCCACCTCTGTACCTGTGTGCCACCACCATCACCTGTGTGCTGCCACTGTCACCCATCTGTGTGTGCCACCGCTGTCACCTGTGTGCCACCACTGTCACCTGTGTGCGGTGACACTGCCACCTGTGTGTGCCACTGCTGTCACCTGTGTGTGCCACTTCTGTCACCTGTGTGCAACCACTGTCACCTGTGTGTGTGTGTGCCACCACTGTCGCCTGTGTGTGTGTGTGCCATCGCCGTCACCTCTGTGTGTGCCACCACCATTACCCGTGTGTGTGTGCCGCCACTGTCATCTGTGTGCCACCACTGCCACCTGTGTGTGTGTGCTGCCGCTGTCACCTGTGTGTGCCACCACGGCCACCTCCTGCCACGGGCACTGCACCTGCTGCCTGCCCCCGCCTGCACTGCGCCCAGGGACAGTCAGAGGGTGACACTCCAAAGGTTCCTGTGTGCAGGGAGGTCACCTGGCTGCTGTGAGGAGCATGCTGAGCACTGGGGCCAGCACTGTTGGGCACCCCTGGCAGGGCTTGGTGGCCCTGCAAAGTCCCTCCATCAGAAAAATGAGTTCAGATCTCCAAAATCTCCCTGTCTGTGTGCCCTGTACCAAACGCAGATGATGCAGCTGGAGCTTAAATGAGCTCAGTTTGGGACACAGCCCCGGGGATGGATGCTGGAACAGCTCTGCTCCTCCCCAGGGAGATAACTCAGCGTGATTCCTGAGGGATTTCCTCTTCTGAACCCACCTTCATCCAGCCCCCAAGGGAGCCCAGAGCCTTTGGCTGTCCACAGACGGGCACTGGGGCTGCCGTGCCCCTGCCAGCCAGGAATTTCCAGCAGCTGAGGGTGTCCAGTGCGTGGAGCAGCTCCCCTGTTCCCAAAGTGTGACTGTGGGAAGGTCACTGCACCCCCTGTCCCACTCCTGACAGACCCCAAACCCTCTCCTGTGCACTTGGTGCCTCCCCACCACGCAGGGCTTTGCTGGGGCTGACAGAACCCTTTACAAATCCCGTTTTCCCTCTGCCCCCCTCCCTCCCAGGATGACAGCCGGTACCACGAGGATATTTTTGGAGTCACCCTGCGCACGTACGAGGTGACAAACCGCCTTAGATCCGAGTCCATCGCGTTCATCGAGGAGAGCAAAAAAGACACGGATGAGTGAGTTGACACCTTTGTTTTAACCCCTGCAGTCACCTCGTGGGCTGGGGGATGGGGAATGGGGAAGGAAGCTGTGACTTCAGTGCACACCTTAGAGCAGAGGCTGAGGAAGGCACTGGATGTTTGCTCTGGCAGTGCCTCTGCAATAGCTGTCACCTCTCTAGGATAAATCCCCCCAGATTCTCAATTTATTGCACTGGTGTGCAACCTGACGATCCCATCCAAAGGAAAAAGGTCCTGCCTGCTGCCTGCTTCCAGGCTGGAAAAACCCATAGGAAGGGGTGACTCTCCCCAGCTGCAGGGGAGCCTGGCTGGCTCCAGGTGTTCAGCTCTCCATGCCCCTTCAGGAAAAATCCAGAGATTTTTCTCCCTGCTGTTGCAAAAGCAACCAGAAGTTTAAAAAAAAAAAAAAAATCTTGACATTTGCTGTGTTTGTTTCTGCTCTACCAAGTCCTGCCATTTGCTCAGCTTGGTCGTGGTGGGATTTTCCCTGGCTGAGAAGAAGGATTATTTAGGATAAAGGCTGGGCAGCTGCATGGATCTTGCTCCTTGTGCTGGCCCTTGGTAGCTTGGGGTGAAACCCCTTCCCTGTGTGGTGCCTGGAGTGGATTTTCCCACATCCCTCGGGCTTGGTAGGAATTTTTCTCCAAAGAATCACATACTCTGGGGTCTGGACTCTATCAGAGTACCTGTGGATAGGGATAAGGTGACCTTCCTGCCCACCTCACACAGCTCTGCAAACTCCTGCCCACACACAGGCAGGATATCCCCACACCCCAGCAGCTCCTGCTGCTCCTCACTGCTCCCTCTAAGGCTGCCCTTTCTCCCCTTTCCCTTGCAGGGTTTTCTGCTCCTAACTGGACCCTTCACCCCCAGGGGATGCCAAACCAGTCCCAGCACCTGCTGCCCCCTCCAGCTGGAGGGCACTGGGTTTTGTATTTCACGGACACGGTGGCTCCTTTCCCACGGGGATCTGCCCATGGAAAGCGCTCTGTCTCTCGTCCTGTCGTTGTGTCCTGATGATGATGATGATGACTTTTATTTCCTTTCTTCCTCCTTCTCTTGCTCTTGTCCCTCTCTTGTGGCCATTTCTTTTCACCTCCTTCCCCTTCCCTGGATTTCCCCACTGGAGTTCGATGGCTTTATAACCTGCAGTGGCTCTTTTCAGAATTCCACATTTCCCCTCCTTCCCATGAGGGCATTTTGCAGCTGCATGAAATCACCACCTTTGTGATCATTTTGGGTGTTTCTGGGGGTGAGCAGAGGTGGCAGGGGCTGGGCAATGGCGAGGTCTTGTTGCTTGTCCAGAGCTGGGGGTTGTTCCTGCCAGGCTCCCTCTTTCCCTGATTTGGGGCTTGGCTGGATCCTTGCATTTTCATGGCTTTCCTTTGGGTTTGGACAAACCTGGGCATATACCCGAGGCTAGGGGCAGATGAGGTGCAATTCCCATGAGTTTTATCCATCCCCAAGCAGCCTGGGTACTGCTGTGTATTTTTTTATCTGATTTATGTGTCACAATTTCTCCTAATGAGCCCCGCGCTTTGTCTCCCTTTTCCTGCTCTCTTTTCCTGCTCCCTGTGAGCCTCTCCCTTTGCTCAATCCCAAACTTTTGCTGGCATGGAAGTTCTCCCACAAGCTCTGAACACACAGGTTGATGTGCAGGCCAAGGAAAGCTCCTGGCAGTGACTTCTCCAGAGGGTTTTACAGGGAATATTTGACCTGCAGCCACGATGCTGGTGCGACCTGGCTGAACCCAGAGCTCTGCATGCTCTGATCCCTCTCCCAGATGAGCCTGGAAAGCAAGGAGGATGGGACAGAAGCAGCTCCCAGCTGCCAGAGGCACCTCTTGGGAACAAAGACAGCACTTGGAGGGGGATGGAGGCTCCAGGTCTTTGGCAAGGATGTGCCAGCAGAGGAATCGTGAAATGCCAGAGCCATCAGCTCTTAGCACATCTCATGAGCACCTCTGGGACAGCAGACCCCAGCCCTCTCCACGTTTTAGGGAGCAGAAAGTGTCACTGTGGAGCCACCTGCCTGCCAGGAGAGATGTGTGGCACTTTGGGGGTGAGGCAGGCTGCTCTGTGCCACCTGCCAGGACACCTCACGGGACAAGGGAGGTGACATCAGCTGCAAAGGTGCTGGGCTCTGACACGCTCACACCTCAGCCCTGCTGCAAGAACCTGGCCCCAAAAGCGATTTGTTAACACAAACACAGAGAGGTTGGAGAGAACAGAAAGCCTCTGACACAGAAGAGCTGTCTGCAAGGGAAAGCAAACGTGACCTTGTGTGTCCTTCCTCCTGCTGCACCCTGAAGAATCCTGGAATATTCTGAGTTGGAAGGGACCCACGAGGATCAAGCCCAGATCTTGAGTGAAGGGCCCACCCAGGGATTGAACCTTGGCATTTTCAGCACCAGGCTCTGCCCAGCTGAGCCAGCCCCAGGTTTGTCCTCCCTCAGTGCCATCACAAGGACAGCAGGACATGGCTGCAGGGATGCAGGGTTGGCATCTTGAGGTGGCAGCTGCTGATCCTCCCCTCCTGCCCTGCTCTGCCCAGCTGTGCACAGATCCTGGATGGAGCTGAGCACCAGGACTGGTGACAGCACAGGGATTGTCCAGGAGCTTTCACAGGGCTAATATCACCTGCCCTGAGATAAAGGCAGCACAGAAAGAGCTGCAGGATGTTTGCTGCTCTCCCAGCCCATGGAACAAGCCTCACTGGCTCCCCTATCCCAGGCTGTGCTGTTACCCCCACCCTCAGCCAGGATCTCCTGCCCTCTCCTGCCACATCTCCATGGGCTGTGACACCTTCTGCATCGACTCCCTAAATCCCTGAAGCATCTCCAGCCCAAAATCCAGGAGCAAAAGGGCTCAAGGCACCGGGAGGATCTGAGATCCAGGTCTGCTGGTGCCAGCCGAGCATCCAACACGGGATAAAACGAATAAATGCTGCCACGGTGTGGCCAGAGCTGAGCTGGCGGGGCTGGGACACACGGCCAGCTGAGTGACACTGCCTCGGGACCTGGCGACCTGCTGGGGAAAGGGCAGTGGGATGGGGGAGCTGGGTCCCAGCAAGCTTGGCTTTGATCCCTGTCCTGTGCCTGCAGAAACAAAGCTAAAATCAGAAAGAAAATCAGACTCATCCTCTTCTTCGGGAATTCTGGCTCTGGATTTGTGCTCTGGTCCTCCTTTAGAAGAAGGGACAATGTACCCCTGAGGAGGAGGAGGAGGAAGAGGAGGAGGTAATGCCCAAAGAAACATCTCTTTGTCCTCTTCCCAGCTCACACCGTGGTGCTGGCAAGCTTTGCCCTCCTGTCCTGCCTCCTGCCTGCTCTGCTGCACCTCTCCCCTCTGGGGCCCATGTCTGAGCTGGAATATCTTGCTGTTTGTGCATCCCAAAGCTCGCCAGCTCCATCTCCCCTCCCAGGGGAGCCAGCAGGGAAGCAGAGCTCTCCTTCCATGGGTGTGCAGAGGGGTCTGGGCCAGGCAGGCAGACAGAACCCAGCAAAGCTCAGCCCTGCTGAGCCCTTAGAAATGCTGGCTTAAGGCTCCTTGCCTGGAGCTGGAGCAGAAATCCCTCCCTGCCGTGAAGGTCCGTGAGGTTCAAGACCCCCAGGGCTCGGAGCTGCCTCTGCTCCTGCAGCCTGATTGGGACTGCTGGCTCCTCACAAGCTGCACCGCTGGGAATTTTGATTCACTCTTTGCTGTTGAGTCAGTCTCAGACGTCTGAACTGCTCCCCTTCATCCCCTCCACCTGCAGGGGCTTCGCACTCCCCTCGAGCTTCATTTTCTCCCCTAGCAACAGGGAAGGAAACTTGTGGATGTGCTTTATTGTTCCTGAAATGCAGCTCTGCCAGCCTGGCCTCTGCTCTTCTCGCTGTGGCATTTCTGATGTGCAAGTGTAGCCACAAAATCCCTGCTACAAACACAGAGTGAGGTGGGCTCTGCCCCAGCCCTGTGCCCTGAGCTGCTCCAGGGGTCACACACTCAGGGCTCGTGCCTCTGGGGCACTTGGGTCACAAATCTGCCCCCTCTGGTGCCTGCCTGCCCCTCCCGTGCTGGACTCATGGACACCCAGCCTGGCCAGTGTCCCAGTGGCTCTCCTGAGGATCTCCACCACCCCAGTTCTGAGCAGCTCTGCTCCTTTTCACGCTCCAGGTGTTGCAGAGACTCTTCTCTGAATAGGAGGTCTGAGTTTCAAGACACTACAAAGTGAGTCATTATATGGATTTGAAAACCCAGGGGGAAAGGTTCTGTGTTTTCCCAACCTGCTGTGTCCACCAGCAGGGAGAAATCATCCAGAGCACAGGAATCCAGTGCTGTGGTGTTGGTGATTTCTGAGGTTTCATCTCCTGGGAAGGACTGCCTGGGAGTTTGTTGTTCTGTTTATGAGAGACAACAGCAAAACAGTGAGACAATGGCAAAACAATGAGACAATGGCAAAACAATGAGACATCCACCACCAGGAGTGGTCTCACAGAGCTGTCACCTCCACATCATGGCCTGAGCTATGTCTGGAGAGGAGCTGAACCAATCACACCCGAACTGGCCAGAGAATGGGCTGTGATTTGAGGCTGTCCGTGCTTCCTGTCCCCTCTGTGCCTGTGTGTCCCCAGGGGCAGCAGGGACTCTGCTCCCCCCCGACCAGATCTGAGGTGTCTGTGCATGGCCAGCAGCGCTGCAGATGTGTCCTGTGCAGCCCTGCAGGTGTGTCCTGGGCAGCGCTGCAGGTGTGTCCTGTGCAGCCTTGCAGATGTGTCCTGTGCAGCCCTGCAGATCTGTCCTGTGCAGCCCTGCAGGTGTGTCCTGTGCAGCCTTGCAGATGTGTCCTGTGCAGCCCTGCAGATCTGTCCTGTGCAGCCCTGCAGGTGTGTCCTGAGCAGCCTTGCATGTGTATTCTGTGCAGTGCTGCAGGTGTGTCCTGTGCAGCCCTGCAGGAGAGGAGCTGGGAACAGCCAATGGGACAGTGCCCCCGTGTCCAGCCTGTGGCTGCTCCTTTCCTGTCGGTGTGTGACTCCTCTCACCCCATCCCATCCCATCCTGGCTGTTTCCCCGTGGAGCTCCCTCCCTTCCCAGCCCTGCTGCCCACCTGGAGCAGGGATGGACACGGTGCCTTGTGCTGGGGAGGGAGCACAGCACAGCTCCTGCCCTCTGCCTGCCACGGCTGGGGAGGGTCCCTGGGATCACTGGAGCAGTGTCCCTGAGGTGGGGCTCCCAGGGGATGAAGGTGGGAGAGCTCTCAGAGTGGGTGCAGACTGGGGCTGTGAACTCTCCCACACCCTGTTCTGATTAAACTGTGTGGGGAGAGCCTGTGTTTGTGCTTGAAGCCTCCTGGACTCGCACCAAGCCCAAGCCAAAGCTGCTGCCCCCTGACTTCCCACCACTGGAGCCATCCCATTGCCCTCTGAGGGTTCCCACCATTTTTTGGAAGGGTAATTTTATGCTCAACACTAAATTCTGTTCCTGCTTTCACCAGGGACTAGTTCTCAGCTTCAGAATTGCTCTGATAACTCTGCAGTTGTGTTGATAGCTCCAGAGGGAAGCACAGTCCCTTCACAGAACAGATGGAGACGCATTTTCAGGACCATTCAACTTTGCTGTAACTCCGTGTTTGTTATAACAATTCCTTCTGCAAAATTCGGCCAGCGCTCTTGGAAACCTGCAGTCCTGAACTTGGATTAAATTAGCCTGGAATCCAAGTCCTCCCAGATCTCCAAAATGCCTTCCACACCTGCTGGCTTCAGTGGCACTGGGGATGTTGGCAGCTTGCACAGCAGCAGCAGCAAATTCAGAATATTTTTGCGTGTGTTGATCCGCACTTGCACGTGCCTGCAATGCATGGCTCCAGCAATCCCTGGGAAATCTCCCCTTTCCCAGGAAAACTCCAGCTCCAGCTTCTTCCACGTGGCTGTGTGTGTTCAGCAGGGAGTCAGGGGAGAGGGAGAAAGTTGCTGCTTTAAAGCACTTGGTTCCAGAGGTGAAACAGAATTTAGGAGAGGTCAAAACCAGCTTGGTTCAGCACAGGGAAACTCGTGGGATGTCCAAACATTGCTGTGCAAATCCACCTTTTTTTTCCTGCTGGGAAAATGAAGCAGACTGGCAATTCCTGGCCTCCAAGCCTACAGATGTTTGGCTGTGATGGAAATTGGAGCCCTGGAGTCACAGGAATAAAACCCCAGCAGGTTGTGAGCTCAGAGCTGAGCAGTGGCAGTACCTCACTGCTGCTCTCCTGCCTCACTCACCCACGTCCCACCTGGCCAGATTTTGGGGAGGGAGGAGGGAGGAAGCACCTCAAAGTGAGCAAATCAAACCTGTGAGCCTGGCCCTGAGAATTCCTGGTTTATCAGGCTAAAGTTTTGCAGCTATTCCTCATTCCTGTGGTGAGGAATTGGGGCAGGACTCTTGTATCCAAAGCTTTGAGAGCTGTTCTGGAGCTGGGGAAAAGGAGGAGCTGCACTGGGATGCAGGGCTGGTGCAGAAATTTGTGAGGGAAAAACACCAGGCAAAGTATTTTCCTTCCAGGGACAACCTTAATACCTGCAAAATTGAAAGGCTAAATACTGGAAAAGTTGATCTAAGAGAGGAACTAATTCAGGGTTTATTTTTGTTGCTTTGTTTTCATGTGTTGGTTTTGGGGTGGGGAAAGCAAACAGAGAGCAAACAGCCAGTGTATCAAATTTGGATTAAATCAAACTTTTGTTCCTACAATAACTGCTAGGGGAGATTTTAAAAATTTATCAAGGGCAACAAAACAGCCTTAATCAACTGAGACATTAATGCTCCTTGCTTCTGAGCCTGCTTTTTTGTTCTCTCCTTATGATCATGGTGTGGAATCCTGTCTTAACAAAAGCCACTTCCCAGTCGCCCACAGGATGGCCAGGAACAGGAGATGGGGTTGGAGAATCTCCCTGCGAGTGAGATTCAGTGCAAAATCCCTGCTTTGCTAAAATCCTACAATATAGGCAAATCCCCACCATTCCCAAGGTTGAATTCCCATGCTCTGCTGCCTCGAAATGCCTTTAAAAACCCCAGGCTCTGTGTGCTTTGTGAGCAGTCTGCAGCTTTTCCAGAGTGCACACACAATTCCCCAGGCACAGGATGAGTGGAGCAGGATGACTTTCAGCCGGGACTCAGCGCTTTTTAGATTGCACAGAGTTAAAAACACCACTTCTGCCAGCTGCCCAGGGAATTTGATATTCAGTGCCAATTAATTTTTGTAATAGGAGCAGGGATTTATCCCCTTGGCTCCCCCAGGCACCTTTAGTCTCAGACTCAAAGGTTGGGTTGGAGTCTTTAATTTTCCGGTGGCCTTTTCCCGAAGAGCAGCAGTGCCACGACGAGGACGGGGACTGGGAAAGGCGGCAGCTTTGGGGCAGGGAATCCCGACTTTTTCATGGTGAAACCTTCAGCTGTGGGTGAATCCTGCTGGGCTGGGTGGGCTCCGAGCCCTGGCTGCTCTCTGCTCCTCGCTCCCCTCACACCCTCGTGTCACCGTGCCTTCATCCGCCCGAGGAAACGATGCCAAGACCTGAGCCTGGCACTCTCACTTTGCATCCCATCCAACAGGCGTGTGTGGAGCAGGGGGAGCTGCTTTTGTAGCTGTTGTCTGGGTGGTCCCAGGGCAGGTTTGTGCTGGGGACGCAGGGGTGGGCTGAGCCCGAGCTGTGTGTGATCCTGCCAGTGCTTTAAGCAGCCAGAAGCGTGGTTCTTCCCCTACCTCCGAGCTCTCAATGCTGCTAAAATCTCTGCCACTCGTTCCCCGTGCTCCAGCCCCTCTCTCAGATTGACTCTGGCTCTGTTTGCAAGATATCCACGTTGTTCTGAAGCATGCACCTCTCTCTGTATAGTCCCAATCTTCTGATTTTATGGAATACTTATGCCTGTTTGCATTACGGTCAAAATAAAAAAGTGAACTAAAACCTGGCAGTTCTTCTCTCCTCTCTGGGTTTTTAACACCAAAGGCTGCTCAAGGTCTCTGCTGATGCCTTGGCCTCACTGTGCTCTGCCACCTGTAATGCCAGGGTGCCATAAATAGCGGTGACAATCAGCAGTGCCTGTTCACCTGCCAGACACAGACACTGCCTGGCGAGGTGGCCTGAGTCACAGCCTTGCCTTCATTTATCCCATGGCCTCGGGGGAAATGTCACAGCCCAGCCCAGAAAGGAGGCTGGCTGTGGTCTGGGAGCCTTGGGAGCACAGTAAAGCAGTGCAGGCAGGGGCTGAGAGCCTGGAAATGGCAGAAAGCAGCCAGGGGAATGAGGCAGAAATATGGACATGGCTTTTCCCAGGGGAAAAAGATTTTCCCGTGTAAGGGGGACCCTTCCAGTACTTGAAGGGGGCTTGCTCAAAAAGAGTAGAGTGATTTTTTCCATGGGCAGGGAATGGCTTCCCACTGCCATAGAGCAGGGTTAAGGGAGGAATTGTTCCCTGGGAAGGGGGAGGGGCACACATTGATCCACTTCAGATATTTCTGCCTATTGACGGGGTCCCCTCTGTGCACCCCCTTTAGGTACTGATACACATTGATAAGTCTTCTTTTGGCACCTCCTTTTCAGTATTTTTACACATTGATATGTTCCCTCTGTGCACCCCTTTAGGTGTTGATACACATCTGCAAAGGTCCCCTTTGGGCTCCCCACTTCAGATATTGATACACTGATGAGATTCCATTTTGGCACCTCTTTTTCAACATTGACACACATTGATAGGTCCCCTTTGAGCTCCTCCTTTTTGATATTTATACCTATCAATGAAGTTCCCTTTAGATATTGATACACATTGATAGGTCCCCACTGGGCACCCCAAATTAGATGTTGATACCCACTGATCCTTTTGGCATCCCCTTTTCAATACTGATACATTTTGGTAAGTCCCCTCTGGGCACTGCCTCTTAGGTATTGATGTACATTGGGTATTGATTAGATAAGGTCCCCTTTGGGCACCCCTTTTTCACTATTGATGAGGTCCCCTTCTGGCAACCCATTTCTGATATTGATTCACATTTGATAAGTCCCTTTGGGCTCCCCCTTTTTGATATTGATACGCATTGGTAGATCTCCCCTGTGCATCTCCTTTTGATATTGATACCATTGATGAGTCCCTTTTTGGCACCCCTTTTCCACTCCTGATCCACATTGATAGATCCCTCCTGTGCACCCCCTTTCGATATTGATACACATCAATGAGGTCCCCTTTTGGCACTCCATTTCCAATATCAATACCCATTGATGCCCCTTTTGGCCCCCATTTCCAATATTGATACACATTGGTAGATCCCTCCTGTGCACCACATTTTCACTATTGATCCACACTGATGAACTCCCTTTTTGGCCCCCCATTTCCATACTGATCACTCTGATGAGGTCCCTTTTTGGCCCCATTTTCCTATATTGATCCACATTGATGAGGTCTCTTTTTGCCCCTCAGTTCCAATATTGATACCCATTGACGAGGTGCCTTTCTGTCCCCCATTTCCAATATTGATACACATCAATGAGGCCCCTTTTTGGCCCCCTTTTCCAACACTGATACACATTAATAGATCCCTCCTGTGCACCCCATTTTCACTATTGATCCACACTGATGAGGTCCCTTTTTGCTCCCCGTTTCCAATAGCAATACCCATCGATGGGGCCCCTTTTTGGGCCACATTTCCTATATTGATACCCATCGATGACGCCCCCTTTTTTCCCCCCATTTCCAATATCGATACCCAATCGCTGAGGCCCCTTTTTTCCCCATTTCCGATATTGATACCCATTGATAAGGTGCCTTTTTGTCCCCTTTTCCAATACTGATACACATTAATAGATCCCTCCTGTGCACCCCATTTTCACTATTGATCCACACTGATGAGGCCCCTTTTTGCCCCCCATTTCCGATATCGATTCCCATCGCTGAGACCCCTTTTTTCTCCATTTCCGATATCGATTCCCATCGCTGAGCCCCGTTTTAGGCCCGTTTTGGGCCCGTTTGGGCCCGTTTTGGGCCCGTTCCCGCTGCTGCCAGCCCCGCCGTGCCCCGTCCCCACCCGGCGCCGCCGTCACTTGTCAGACGCTCCCTTGGCCGCTGTGCGCCGGGCGCGCGGGCCGCACTTGGCGGACGCTCCCCGGGCCGCCCCTCCCCGGAAGCGCCGGCGGCCCCGGAGCGCAGGTAAACAGCCAAGATGGCGGCGGAGGCCGCGGGCCCGGCGGGGCCCGGCAGCGGCGGCGGGACGGGCCTGACGGACCTGCCGGGCGAGCTGCTGGAGCTCATCCTCTGCTGCGACGTGCTGGGCGCCGCCGACATCGGCCGCGTGTCCTGCACCTGCCGCCGGCTGCGTGAGGCGTGCCAGCCCCGCGGCAAGGTGTGGCGGGAGCGCTTCCGCCTCAGGTGGGCACCGCTGCACGGCCCGGCCCGGCCGGGCGCGGAGGGGAGGGAATGGCACCCCCGGCCTTCAGCGGCACCGTGAGGGCCGGGCCGGGCCGGCCGGGGAGGGTGGCGTGTGCCGGGGGCGGTGAAAGTGCAGCCGTGCCCCACGGGGAGCTCCTCCCGGGCTGGGGGAGCTCCGGGCGGGATCGTGAGGGCACAGAGCGCTTTGGGTGTGCAGGGAGATTTAAACCCCTCGCTTCCCCCCCGTGCCGTGGGCAAGGAGATTTAAACCCTGCGCTTCACCCCCGTGCCGTGGGCAGAGAGATTTAAACCCCTCTCTTCATCCCCGTGCCGTGGGCAGGGAGATTTAAACCCCTCTCTTCACCGCCGTGCCGTGGGCAGGGAGGCCAGCACTGTCCCAGGTTGCTCCAGGTTTATCCAGCCTGGCCTGGAACGCTTCCAGGGATGGGGCAGCAGCCGCTTGTCCGGGCAGAACTGCAGTGCTCCAAGGATTTCCCCAAGGCTGCCTGCCCTCCCAAATCCCGTGAGGAGGGTCCAGGCTGAGCCTGCTGCTCGCAGGGGTTCTCCCTGGGCCAGAGATGAGTTTTGTGGCCCTTTCCACACCGGGCCACGTGGATCCATCCCCTGCAGGTCCAGCCCGGGCTCTGGCAGTGGAACCACACACTGGGGATGTGGATTGGCCTCCCTGACCCCTCCAGGAGCTTCCAAAACAGCAGCCAGGACCCATCTCAAGAGTGATGCTGGGCAGCAGAGAGGTTTTATCTGTGAGATTTGTGGAGAGGTGTTCTCACACATACCCAAATCCTTGGGATGATGTTTTGCTGCTGTTTTGTTTCCCCCAGAGGCAGCCTCAGGGTAGCACCTGCTCATCTCTTACCTGCTGTTGTGTGTGTTGGCACAGGAGAAGCAGCAGAATTGCCTCCTCTGACTGCCAGCTGGCTCCTGAAATCCAGCACAGCCCAAGTGAAGGGATTATTCCCTTTTCATGGGGAATAAAAGCTGTGAGCAGTTCCAGCTTCCCCACTGCACCACACCATGGCTCTGGGATTGACTTTCACCAGTGCTGTGGCTGCAGTTCCTGCAAGTTTTACTGGTTAGGATCCAGTAGCTGGAATGGGGTGTGGTGGATGCTTGGCACATGTTGCTGCTGCTCTCCTCTCTCCCTGATAATGGCATTTTTGGCAGAAGGTTTCACCCTGACCTCGCCATCCTGGCTGGATTCCATCGTGACCAATGGCACTTTGTAAAATTCCCACTGTTCTTCCAACCCAAGGAATTCTCCTTTCTCATCCCAAAATGAAGGGCTGTTGGTTATTGGGAGGTGGCTGCATTCCAGCAGTAGCTGAAGGGCCAGGGATTCATCAGGAGGGAGGTTCTTATGTAATGTGAGGTTATTTGACTTTGTTTTGTGGAGGCAAGTGCAGGAGTGTTTTATTATTAACCAGCAGTGAAATATCTTCCAGGTGTGGTTTGGACACTGGCAATAATTGTTATACAGGAGGAGTGATTTCAGTTTTTGTCAAATTAAATGCATACATACATATATATATAACCTGAAAAGAACCTAAGATGACCCACCATGGAGCTGAAGGAAAATGTTTTGTATTACCCAGTAATAATGAACAGCATTTCAAAATGTGGAATAAATCCCCCAGCACATGAAAAGAAACCCCTTTCTCTCAGCTTTCTTTCCAGATATTTCCATCTGTGCTGGTTCTTGTTCATGTTTCTCACACAAGCAATCTTGTGTGTTCACAGCAGCAGGAACTGCAGTTCTGGCATGTATTTTATGGCACAAAGCTGTGTTGTGGCACCACACACCCACTGTATTCAGAAAGGTGCTGCTAACAGCCCCCAAAGCATGCCCTGAAGTTGGATTTTCAGCAGAACCTTGAAATTCTGAGTAAGCTGAGAAATATTTGGACTTTGAGTCTCAGTAAAGGAGGGGTTTTTTTACAAAAAAGCTGGGAGGTTGTTTTTTTTTTTTCCTTCAAACAATTATTTCAAAACCCAAACTGCAGAAACTTTAGGTGTCACAATTTGACTTCAGGACTGTGTTTTCCTCCTGTAGATGTTGCCACCAGCAAGGGCAGTGGAGGGAGCTGTGTTTTGTGCAGCCTTTTAATGAGCTCCCTGAGGTGGTAGGAAGGACACAGGACAAAGAATTCCCCTTCTATTCAGTGCCAGGTTGGCTTCCACGTGACACCTCTTTGTGGTAAACTCTTTTAATTATAAAACTGAAGCATTTAGGATGTTTAGGTATTGAAATCGTGGAGTGAGAGCCTCTGAAGGTTTCAGGAGAGCTTGCTTTTAAATAATCATTAATGCACAGCTGCAATCAGGGAGTTGTGCTTTGATGTGTGAGGGAATTTAATACAGTTTAAAGCTGGGCAGTGTCTGGGCACTGTGTGAGCTCCTCAGGTCGTTCAGGAGGGGTGTGAATTGTTACTGGTGCTGTTAATTTGTGTGTGTCTGTGCAGGTGGCCATCCCTGCTGAAGTACTACAGCCACAGTGACAGTGTCAGCTGGCTGGAAGAGTACAAGGCGCGGCACAATGCGGGGCTGGAGGCACAGAGGATTGTGGCTTCCTTCTCCAAAAGGTTCTTCTCAGAACATGTAAGTCCTCCTCTCTTTGTGTGTGTGTGCAGCAGCCTGGCCACTTGTCTAGTAGAATAATTACAGTAATTTCATGGCTGTAAGGTGTACTGGATTATAAGGTGCACTTCGGGGTTTCCATCAAAATTTTAGTCAAAAGGGTGCGCCTTATAGTCATGGAATTACTGTAATAAAATCATTAATTGACTCATTAAGGTCCTCCAAGATAAGTCCAACCACTGAACTGTGTCCCTGAGCATCACATCTTCACATTTTCTGAACTCCTGAAGGACAGTGATGGCAGCACTTCCCCAGTGTTTTGTTCCAATGACAGCCCAACCTAAACCTCCCCTGGAGCAGCTTGAGGCTGTTTCCTCAACACTGCCTGAGCATTCACATCACCAGGGTGTATTCTTCTTTAAAAATTTTAAACCATTCAAAAGTTGTTTATTAGGTGGAGTTTTGCCATCTTAAAAATGTGTTTATTTAGTTCTTCTTATTATTTATATTAGGAAAAAGTTCTTCTCAGGAATTCCTGTATTAGGAATTAGTTCTTTTTCCCCCAGAGGGTGCTGGCACTGCCCAGGCTCCCCAGGGAATGGGCACAGCCCTGAGGCTGCCAGAGCTCCAGAAGTGTTTGGACAGCACTGCTGGGATGTGGTGGGATTTTGGGGTGCAGGCCAGGAGTGGGACTGGATGATCCTTGTGGTAGTTTAGGATATTCCATGATTCCACAATAACTCAAAGATTCGCCTTCCTCGATTGTGGTCACTACTTTTGATTGGTTTCCCTTGCCCCCCTCTCCACATCACCTCAGCTGTGCAGTCAGAGATTTTGTATTTCCTGACTTTGGGTGAAAATGCTGAAACAAAGCCAAAAGGAGAGAGAGTTCCAAATCCAGAGGTGAGGGGGGGTGCAGCACACTCTGGGGTTGCATTCAGCCCTGGAAGCTCTTTGCTTTTTGCTGGGAGTTCAGCTCTGGCTCTGGGAATCCTGAAGGCCACAGAGTTTGTTGACACAAAGCACAGCTGCTGAAGACCTTGTGCAAGGACGAGTTCTGAGAACTGTCACAGGCTCTCTGAGTTCAGGAGCAAAGCACAACAGGGCCACTCATTTGCAAAGTGTGTTTTTGAAGTTCCCCAGCCTGCCATGACCCTGAGATGAGTCTGTGTTCAGCAGGGAAAAGGTGAAAATGTGGTGTCTCACACTGACGTGCACATGGAGCAGGAGTTACTTGGCTGTTTGCTTAGTGGGTGGCTGTGGATTTTGGCAAGCTGTACAGCTGGGTCAGCCTGGAATTCTGTGAATAAAGCATCAAAACTGCCTGTAAGTTTGGCTGAATTCAAAATTCCACACAAGAGCCACTAAACAGCCCCCCTCTCATGGCTCCTGTGCAAAAGGAAGGCAGCAGTGCCAGGTGGGTGTTTGGTGTCTCCTGTGTCTGTTTTTCCTGCTCTGTTCTGCAGCAGCCACACATTTGTCCATGGAGAATTGTCAGAGCATTAACTGGGAGAAGCAGCTCCTGGATTCCTCTTGTTTTAATCATGTATGCAAAGACTGGAGAGACCATTAAGCAGTACCCAGAGGCCTCATGATGAGAACCATCTCCTGTGGGGCCAGAAACTGCAGCTTGATTCCCTGCTCAGAACTGAGAGGAAAAAGCTTTCAACCCATACATGAGCCCATATCCCATAATGAAAAGCTTGAAAGCCAATTTTTTTACAGTTCAGCCAAAGTTTAAAAAGTAATTCTGGAAGAAAATAGCTGCTCTGAATTTAGATGCAGAGCTGGTTGTTGCAAAAAAAAAAAAAAAAATAAAGTCTCCTGCCTCTTCATTCCTTCACCCAGGATGAATCTCCTGCACTGTGTGGAGAGGTTCAGTCAACCACAAGCAGTTGATTCCACCTTAAAATCACTTTCAGCTTGTGCCCACCCTGCATAAATGTGATTCTGCTGGTCCTACACTCAGCCCTAAATGCTGTAGAATTTGGCTGAAATTGCTACAGGATATTCCTGGGGTTCTCAGTGGAATAATAAGTCCAGGACTGGGAGTATTTGGGGAGCAAAATGGGACCAATTTGGTTGTGAGACTCTTTCTGAAGTTATGGAGAATCTGTTGTGCTGTGCATAACTCCTTGTGTGCCTTGGCAGGTCCCCTGTGATGGATTCAGTGACATTGAGACTCTGGGCTGCCCCAGCCATTTCTTTGAGGATGAGCTGATGTGTATCCTCAACATGGAAGGAAGGTAAGAGGGCTGAGGAGTGGCAGGGATTTCAAAGAGAAAAATAGCCTGTTTAGTGCCTGACTTCAGCTTCTGCCCTTGGTCACTGGTTAAACAAACACCCCCAGGCTTGCTGGGGCCTGATCTCAGAACAAATTGAGCATTTCCAGAGGAAATCATGGAAACCTTGTCCCACAGGAAGATGGTCCTCTGGCTTTGTGTTGCTTTTTGTGTTTATTTCCTTGCATCTCTTGGGACATACCCCAAGCACCCACATCTCTGCCTAAGCTGTTCCCATCCTCTTGTTCCTTTTTGATTTAAGCCTGGATCAGTTTGCTGAACTGATTTACAGGATTAGGCCAGACCAGCAGAGGAAAGCAGGAATTCTTTAGGATAGCCACCATGAACTCCTGTACTGTGAAATTCCAGCTTTTTCTTTCCTTTTCTCAGCTAGAGTAGGTTAGTCCAGTTTTTGTCCCCAAAGAAGCCTGAGTTGAATTCAGCCACTGCAAAATTTGCAGTTCTGTAAATTATTCAGGCAGGTGATAAATAAAACTCCTGGTTTTTATCTGCCTGGGTAATCTCATCACCTTGATTAACACTGGGCAAGATGAGTGAGTTTATTGGAAGGTTTTATTTGCTTTATTTGAAGGTTTTTTCTGCTGGTGCCACCTACCCAGGCTGGGTTTGGTGTGATACAAAGCTGTGATAAATGTCCTTAATGGGGCCTAACAGCCCTGATTAGAGGGACTGTTAGTAGAGCTTGGAAAAACCCAAGTGGAATAGCAATCATCTCATTTTTGCCTTTTCCCATCCATTTTATTGCCTTCTCTCTTTGAGCTGGGCCTGGGCATCTCTCATTTGACAACTGGTTCAAAAGCTTTAGAGGTTTTGCACTGGCCAAATGCTTCCCCATAAAGCAGAATTGATGCTAATTACACCCTGATTAAGCTGCAGTCATTGCAATTCAGGAGCATTAGGCTAAATCATTTCCCTGGAAGACATCCCAATAAAGCAATTGTCCCTGTTGAGGGTCCCAGTTTATTGGAAAAAGATAAAATATTATGAGATTTGATTGCCCTGCTGTCCAGGAGGATGGAGATGCGTTTAGAAAGTGATGGGGCTCTACTGTAAAAAGTTTTGGGATTGTGTTATCTACAGACCAACTGTTGGTCTCCTCCTGCCTTTTCAGAGCTACAGAGTTGGTTTTCCTCTGGGGAATTCTGTTTTTCTTCTGAATGCTGCTGCACTCACATTCATGTCCCTCATCAATCTGTTTTTAAAGCTGAGAGGATGCTTTAGGAGGGGCTCTGGAGAGATGCAGTCAGACAGAGGGGAATGTTTTATGAATAAAGTATAGGATTTTAATCAGATGTTCCTGAGCTGCTTTAATTAGATCTGTGTTGTTTCCCATGATAATGCATCTTCTCAGAATTATGTACCAGTGATGGGATGAAAATTGGAGATCATCAGAGTAATTTTCTGATAAATTCCTCTCAACTTTCCCCTTTTGGTTTGACTTTCAGTGACAGTGCCTGTTAAAAAAACAGTAATTGAAAGTGTAAACTTGTATTCTCTGGAAAGCTTAAACCAACTGTTCACCCTTCAAATACCTGTTTAGGGAAATGCTGCTTCTTGTGTTTACCTGTGCAGGAAAGGTCTCACCTGGAAGTACTATGCAAAGAAAATTCTCTATTTCCTACGGCAGCAGAATATATTAAAGAACCTGAAGGAGTATCTGCAGCGCCCCACGGAGCGACAGTCCTTTCTGGAGGGTGAGTCCTTGGCAGGGAGCCCAGCCACAACTCCTAATGACAGCTCTGACAGCTCTCCCAGCTCTCCAGCATGGTTGGACTTGCCAGGAGCTGCCTTGCTTAGATTCCAGCAAGCCCTTGGCAGGCTGGGTTTTGGATCTGCCTGAAATCCTTCCCGTCGCAGTGAAATGTCAGGGTGACATCAGGTGCTGGCAATGCTGTGTGCTTGGGGAATCCCCCCTGCACAGCTGCACTGAAGGCACAAGTGGTACAGCACTGCAGTCTTGAGCAGGGTGCTGAGAAAATGAGCTGTAGCTCGACATCCTGATTGCTGACATTGCTGCTGTGGCCCCTGGGATGCATTCAGCTGGGCTGATTCCCTTCAGCTCCCTGCTTTCCCCTTTCCCAGGATAAGGGCAGGGAGCAAGCAGAGGGAATTGTTGCAGCCTGAGCTTTGAGAGTATCTCAAGAACTGAGTGCTGGACTTGAGTAGGAAACAAATCCAAGTTCAGTCACGTGGTGGGAGGGCACTTACACCTGCTAAGAAAGAAAAAGCTTTTTCTTCTGCTGCTTCTGCTCTTCATGTCCTCAGTCTGGTGAATTGTTCTCCTTCTGTCTTCTGAATGGCTCTGAAGCTGCCAGGGGCTGTAGAAGAGTCCCTTCCCCTTGGTACACTCTCTAAAATGTCCCTGAAAGAGGACAAAAGAGGCTGTAGCACCAAAGCTGGCTCTTTTTCATGTAATAGACTTTGAAGAAGGGGCTGTTAGGCAAGAGGGGAAAGCAAAAATTGGCCTTTTGTAGAAAAAAAACACATTAGTTATGAGACTTAGTCATATGGGTCACAAATACGTGTGATTTGTCTGCCATGAAGGTGCCTTTGGAGCACCAGCAGGAAGTTTTTTGGGAATTTTCACCACAGGGAACACTTTGGGAGGACAGAAAGGAAACATGGGACCCTGCTGAATTCCTTGATTTCCAGACCTGTTGTGGACATGCTGCCAAAGCCACGTAGGAGGCTAGAAGAGGTATGGACCATGCAACATCCTTACAGCTGATTCCAGAGGCTGAACAGGAGGAGGCTTTGGAAAGAGCAGTGGTGCCAAGGAGAAGGTTCTGTGAAAAGGAAGTGTTTTCCTGCAGAGGCTTGGGCAGGAGGAACATGAAAGTTTGTTCTGTTCTATGTTGTGTTAGGAAGATGGAGAGCAGGTGGGGAAGAGAAAGATGAATGTATCAGACAAGGAAATGCTGAACAAGGGTGATGTGGAGGATGTGACAGGGAAGTCAGAACTGAGGCAGTTTGAGTGAAGCTGGCATTGTTTCAGGCTCTGAGTAAAAATCTCTGTACATTGGGGAGGTGCCAGGGCTGCAGTGTGAGCACAGAGCTGGTCAAGCCTGATCCAGCAGCATTCCTGCTCTAGGTACAGATACCTTTCAGCAGGGTGGAGAGGGCAATACTGAGTTCAGCTGCTAATTCCTCATGTCAGCTCAATCTCTGCATTTTGTGTGACAAATCCAGGAGATGCTGCAGGTTTCAAACACAGAGCTCTGCTGTTCTGCTGCAACCGCTCGCTGCATGCCTGGAATGTAGAGCAGGCAAAACCAAGCAAAGAAAAAACTGAAGTCCTGTTTCTTATGTAGTTTGTTTTTTGCAGGTGCTGTTTTGATTGATCAATATTGTAACCCCCTGTCAGACATCTGCCTGAAGAGTGTCCAGGCTCAGGTGGACGATATCACAGACAAAGTGCGCAAAGTGCTGCGGACCAAGAACCCCAGGCACCCCAGCTTGGCTTCCAAGGCAGGTACTGTACAGAAATGTGATTTCCTGCAGAACCTTCCTGCAGCTACTGTACAGAACTGTGCTGTCCTGCAGGTACTGTACAGGAATGTGCTGTCCTGCAGGTACTGTACAGAAATGTGATTTCCTGCAGAGCCTTCCTGCAGCTACTGTACAGAAATGTGCTGTCCTGCAGCTACTGTACAGAAATGTGCTGTCCTGCAGAGCCTTCCTGCACCTCTGCACATTTCAAACAGCTGTTGAGTTATGGCAGCTTAAAGAGCTGTTGGTTTTATCCCCTGGCAAACAAAAATCTGACATTTAGTTAAGCCATCATTCAAGAAACAGCTGTTCAATAGCCCAGGATTCAGTCCACCTGATGCTAAAATATTTGGAGGGGAATTCTATTTTTTCCCATTTGTCCCTGAAATCTTACTAGTCCTGAGCTGTGGGACTTAGAAACACCCACTTTCCTGCCAATCCCTGAAAATCATCAGTAGAAAGGTGCATGTTTATCATCTCCAAAGGTCAAGCAGCATCTTGCACCTTGGTTTTATAAACACTGAGTAATTTCTGGCTTTAAGGAGAGACTGAGCTTGCCCATGTGAAGATTTCATTGCATAAAGGTTGAGTGCTCTTGTTTTCTCAGTCTTTATTTCACTGCATGTATTTCCAGGAGAGGTTCTCATTCCAGAAGTGGAACTTCAGAGGCAGGTGCTTGATGCCATGAACTGTGTCCTGTATGAGCAGCTGAAGTACAAAGGAAATGAGCTGGATTACTACAACTCCCTGAATTCCTACATTCACCAGGTGTGTGTGTGTGTGTGTTAGACAAAATCTGGGAGGGTGCAAGGCTTGAGACACTTCATTTGTCTGAATGTAACCAGACAAATAGTTCTCAGTGAAGAACAACTCTTAAATAAATATGTCATCCTTCAGTGCATGTTCTGTCAGGTTGCATTTTCAGTTGTGAAATCATCCCTTGGAATTCATGTTTTTCTTAAATCCCTCCTGTGTTTTTGTCACATTTTTCTTCCCCAGGTTTTGATCCGCAGGACAGGCATTCCCATCAGTTTGTCTGTGCTTTATTTAACCATTGCCAGGCAGCTGGGAGTCAAACTGGAGCCTGTCAACTTTCCCAGCCACTTCCTCCTGCGATGGTGTCAAGGGAAAGAAGGGTGAGTGGCCTGCTGAACTCTGAAATTGTGCCCACAGTGACAAAAACCAGAGAACATTCACAGCTCGTCGTATGTGAGAGTGTTTAATTATGTTCCATCTGCCCATACAGAGGGGAAGATTAGATCTTTGGGAAAGTTTTCCTAGAACTCAGCTGCTGCTGAATGGTGACAGATTTCCTGAAATAATAATACCCATGAGGTGATGTGATGGAAAGGAGAGAAGGTACCAGGCAGTCTCTGTTTAGGAGGGAGCTGAGGAGTGAAGGACACAGGTTGGAAGTGCTGAGGGAAGAACAGAAACAGCAAATCCTGCTTTGCCACGAGACCCTGATGACAGTTTGGTCTCTCTGTTGCCTTTTCAGAAGCACAGATATTTTTGACTACACCTACATCGATGCCTTTGGGAAGGGGAAGCAGCTGACAGTGAAGGAGTGTGAGTACCTGATCGGGCACCACGTGACAGAGGAGTTCTATGGGGTGGTGACCTCCAAGGAGGTGCTGCAGCGCATGGTGGGGAACCTGCTGAACCTTGGCAAGAGGTGAGTGCAGAGTCCAAACCCTGGGGAAGGACCCAGGGTACATTATCTGCATCTGAAATCCTGAAAATTCCCTGTGTCACAAGGCATTGAGTGGGGGCTTTCAGTCACCTGCATCTGGGTAGAAACAAAATTATTTAGTGAAATTAGTTCCTTGTTGCATATAGGTAAAACCTTATAAAAGAAAGGCCTTATAAAATCAGGCCTTATTACTGTAACTAAACTAATAGCTAGTTTAGTAAGTTCCTGTAAGAACCTCCTCAATTTCATGACAATAGAATCTCATAACAGTAAAAGCCCACTTGTTCTTATTTTTAAAAAATTACAGAAACAAAAGTAATTTTGCATGACAGTCTATTCTTGTGAGAAAAATGGTTCACACCTGCAAAAATAAAAAGTCTATCTCATGAGACTCCATTAAAAAGGAAGTAAACTATCTAAAAATAAAGAGGTTTAATAGACATGTACACTTTGTGTTACTGACCAGTAAGCAAAGTTTCAGTAAATTACTAAACAAATGAATTCAAACATAGTGCCTTCTAATACCATATAAAACTGACATGTGTACAGTAAAGATCAGCTATTCTGCATGAAGAAACAAGTATCTAATTTCTGTCTCTTAACTCAAAGTCTGTAGCAGCAGTTCCTCTCAAAAAAATAGACAAGATATTCTATTTTCTCTGTGAAAAGCTGATAGGGAGTGTCCTTAAGAGCAGTGTCCTGCAGTAGGCACAGCCCCTATTTTCAAATGAGCATTTTCAGAGATCCTGTTGGTGTGTAGAACATGAAGTTTTGTAATCAAATCCTCCTGATAATCCCTTACCCAAGCAGCCATAGACAGGCTCAGGAGTGGCAGGATTGTTTTAGTGTCAGGGGAACAAAAGGAATGGCTTGGAGAGTGAATTCCCTGTGTGGGATTATGTGCCCAGCTGAAGAGCAGTGGGGTGGGAGAGCAGAGTTCAGTGATCAGTTGTGGAGAGCTTTTCCTTGCAGCAGTGATGTGGTGAGTGGCAATCCATGCTGGAGCCACTGCTGTGAGCTTGCTGTACCTGCAGCAGCACCCTGGGGACACCCCTGTGCCTGGGAGCTCTGGGGACAGGGCTGCAGAGCCTCACAGCTGATTTCCTTTCTGCTGGCAGAGAGAGCACTGACCAGTCCTACCAGCTCCTGAGAGACTCCCTGGACCTGTACCTGGCCATGTACCCAGACAATGTGCAGCACCTCATGCTCCAGGCCAGGCTGTACTTCCACCTGGGAATCTGGCCAGAAAAGGTACCTGGGCACTCAGGGGAATGTTTTGGGGAAGGCTCAGCACTATTAACACTGGGTTATTGATCTTTGGGCTATGTCAGCCTGCATTACAGTCTACCACGAGTTGTTTCTGTAATAAATGCAGTTGGAGGAGTTCTCACATTGCAGGGAATCAATTTGGGATGATTCTTGCCTGCTTGTCCTGGGGGAGACTTAGGAGCAGCCTTGAGTCATAATTTATGATTTACAGCTTGTCTTGCAACCAAGACTGGACTGTGAGTTATAAGAGCATCCTGTTTGCTCTGTGCCTGAGCTGTGGTAAAACTCCTGCTGGGCTCCTGGAAAAGGAGCAATTACCTTCTCAGAAAACTTCAGGAAGTTATCTTTGATAAATAAAACCAAAGCTGTGCTCCCAGCCTTGGCCACACAATCTGTAGCTCTTGTGAAAAAGCAGCTTGATGTTCCTGTCCTTGGAATTCCTTTTCCTTCAGGGTGACAACTCCAGGCCTGTTATCTTGGGAGTGTGGGAAAGAAGGTGCTGAGATTTACAGGTTGTCTGGATCATCCAGGGCTTTCACTAAATCAGGAGAAGGCACAGAGAGGAGCCTGTAGCTCAGAAAATTCTGTTTATTTTAGTGTGTCACTGCAGCACAGAGGTTTTTCCTACTCAGAATTCCCCATGCTGGTTCAGTGGAGCCTGTGCCAGTTCCACCTGTGAGGTTTGGGAAGGGGACAGGAATATTGGCTGCACAGCTGAGCAGAAAGCAAAGCTCTTCCCCCAAAGCAACTGGAGCAGGACTGCTGGAGAAGCTGCCTCCTTCCCTTTGAAGAACAAACTATGCTAAGCTTGGCCTTCAAATTTTAGGGGCAGAAAAACCAGCACCAAAAAATTGTGTGTGGGCAGGACTCACTGAGCTGAAATGGCAACTGGACAAAAATAGGGAGCACTGCAAGCTCTTCCTGCCCCTTCCTGGCACTCAGTGATGTGTTTGGATTGCACCAGGCTTGGATTTGCAGCCCCTCAGAGCACATAACCCAACCCCAGGGCTGAGTTTTACTGAGTTCTCTGCACCAGATGCAATGGAAATGAGCAAATTTGGATTTTTCAGGACTGCATCCAGTCGTTCCAGGCTGTCAGGCAGGGTTGCAGCTAACCAGAGAAAATGCTGGGTCTGACAGGACACAATGTACCAGCTTTGACAGGGGCTGCCAGATTTATGGATGGGTAGCAAATCTAAAAAATCCTGCAGAGCTACACATAATGTTGCCCTAAATATTCATAAATAACAATAAATAAAATTCCCAAGAATCTCTGGCAGCTGTGGTTACTTCCTTCCTTTAGGATTTTTCAGGATTTTCACATCCTTCTTAATTCTTAATAGAATTAAAGTGGCCAAGAAGCCTGAGCTGTGTCTCTCATGAATTACTCACCTGTCCTTTATTTAAATTGATTTTCCTTGGGTTTTGGCTGCTGTTCATGCTGAACAGCCTGAGATTGCCATTCCTCTTCTGCTGCTGCTGCTCTGAACTTAATGACCAAACCTATGATGAGGGGGACAATCCTTTTGCCAGATGCCAAAGTGTGGCAGATTTTGGGACTCGAGGTATTTGATGCTGAGACAGATACATGTCTTTTCCCAGCATGTTTACACAACAGGTTGGGGTTTTTTCCCTTGCTTTTACAAAAAAAAAATTAAAATTTGCTTTGTCTGCCTCTGACAAACACAGCAGCAGATGCTCTGATGCTGTGCCAGAGGGTGTTGGGAGGCTGCAATTCTGGATCTGCAGACCTTGCTGCTTTGTGTTCTTCAGTCATCCTGAGACAAGCAGCTTTTCTGTCTTGTTCCCTTTTCCATGGAAAGGCATTGTGGAGGTTATTTCCATTTCCTCCTGTGCTGCCCTATTTTTGCTCCTCACAGACATGCTGAGAAGCTCTTTTAAGTTAAAATATTAGTTCTCAAGAGCAGCAGAAGTCATCTGGAACTACTTCCCAGCAGCATTTTGGGACACTGGGAACTGCAGTCTCATGACCAGAACTTTGAGAGATGGTCTGTGGGCACAGGATGTGAGGAACTTGTGGGGCTGAGGTTTAAGGAGCTGCTGTGCTCTCCAGTGCCTTTCTTTGGAAGCTGGGAGCTTCACCAAGAGAAAAGGAATAAGAAAAGGCTGTGTGCAGGCTGAACATGGAGCTCTAGCAGAGAGCAGTGTGGAAATGTTGTGGCAGATCTCAGGGCGCTTACAGCTGACTCCAGCAGTATATCTGTGTGTGTTTATAAGTTGTACTGCTGCAGGGACGTGTCCTGAACCTGTTTTTGCTGTGGTTTGGAAGGTCCTGGACATCCTGCAGCACATCCAGGCCCTGGATCCCTCCCAGCACGGGGCTGTGGGGTACCTGGTGCAGCACACCCTGGAGCACATCGAGCGGCGCAAGGAGGAGCTGGGCCCCGAGGTCAAGCACCGCTCCGATGAGAAGCACAAGGAGGTTTGCTTCTCCATTGGGCTCATCATGAAACACAAGAGGTGAGCTTGGAGCTTTCTCCACAGCCAGCTGTGTAGCAGCAGGGCAGAAGGGTTTGAGCTGACAGCAGTGAGAGGGGGTTTAGTGCCAAGGAGCAGTGGGAAATGCCAGGCACGTGCGTCTGTCCCGTGCAGGAACAGGGGGGTGGCTCTGAGTGCTTGGAGAGAGCAAATGTTTGCACTGCAGAGAGCCTGACTTGTCTGAGTCATCCTCTATCACACAGGTAACATCCCCACACACACAGCTCTCCAGGAAACAGCAACAAGCACTTGATGAGGGACTGTGCAACAGAGTCAACTTGAGAATCAATTCTGATATTCCCAGCACAGTTTATGGATGTTTCCCTGTGCTCTCATTCCCTGGTCCTGCCTGCACTCCAGCCCTGTGTTGCTTTGGCCACTCCTCTGCCTCACCAAGACATCCAGAGCATATTTGAGAGGCATCAGCAGTTACACCACCTCACAATTAATCCCATCAATGTTCTGTAAATAGCGGTGCCTTTGTTCTCAGTGTTGGGGTTGCCACATCTGTGTGATGAGCACAGGAGGAGTTGCACAGCCCAGCAGGGTGGTTGATCCCTCCTTATTTCTTCCTTCTCTTCTGGCTGCTGATTTCTAGGCTCTTTCCTATTCTCTTTTCTTGTCTTCAGCAGTTTATTCCTGTCTGTTTATCCAATCATTCACAGTCATTTCCCTCCACCTCAAAATACAAACACGAAGTCTTTCTGAATTGTTTTTTATTTTTTTCCTCTTGTTCCTCTTCTCCTTGTGCCAGCTCTCTGAGGCTTCCTATCCTGTTTGTGCTCTGTTAATCTTGAGGGAAAAGAGCTGGCTCTGGAGTTTCCACAGCCTTTGTGTGCAATTTCTCTAATCAGGTATGGCTACAACTGTGTGATTTATGGCTGGGATCCTGCCTGCATGATGGGCCATGAGTGGATCCGGAACATGAACGTGCACAGCCTCCCCCACGGCCCCCACCAGCCCTTCTACAACGTCCTGGTGGAGGATGGCTCCTGCAGATACGCTGCCCAAGGTGAGCAGGGGCTCCTGGGGGCACTCTCTGCCCACATCAGGACAAAGGGATGCTTAATTGATTAATTAAGAGGGGTTAACAAGGGTTATAAAGGGGGAGGTAGAAAGGAAATGATCCTGACCCGTGGCTTGCTTTGTTTGCTCTCCATGAAATCAGCACTGCTGGGATCTCCTCTTGCCCCAGAAGTGTTTTGGTGTGAGTGGCTTCTTTGAAAGAGATAATTCAGCTTCTGCTGAAGGTCTGTGAGGAGCTCCTGACAGCTGTACTCAGCACCTGAAAAAGGGATTTAGTGAGGGGTTGCTGGTCAGGACATGGTTCTGCCCATTGTCACATGCCAGGATCCCAGGCAACCTGGCTGGTAGTGCCACCTTTAACTAGAATAAAAATTCACAAGTGCAGGGAGGTGTAGAAATCTCTATGTCACGTGCTTTGTGCAACAAACCATAAGAGGAAACTCTTGTCTGGTGGTCACAGTCTGTGGTTGGGATACAGGAAGAGCTGTTGAACTGAGGTTCTGATGAAAATTTCCAAAGAAAAGCACATCTGTGACTCTGTACATTGTAAAAATGTTGATTTGCCTCATGTCTGTGTTCCCCCTGTGACAGGGAGGTCCCATCCAGGCAGGGCAGCTGCACAGCCAGAGTATGTTTCCTAAGGGAAGATGTGGAAGCTGCTGGAGGGAAAACACTGACCAAAATGCCATTTCTGGTCCCCTGAGTGTGACAAGAGGTGTGACAAAAGGTAGTTTTACAGGCAGGGACACTCATCCCTCTGTAGATTTAAAGTGCAGGTGTTTCCCACTGTACTCAGAGTGAGTTTTTTGTATTCAGAAGCCCAAAAAGATGAAGTGGCAAAGCCTGATGGCTCAGATCAGGCAGGACTTGGCCTCAGAGAGTCTTAAAACCAGAAATTCTCATGTGCCATGGGTTGATATTAAAATATGCATCTTGGTAATTACCTAATCAGGTAATTGTCCCCAGTGCTGCTGGGGCTGAGTCATCACTTATCTTGTGTCTAATGATGTTTAAACAAACAGAGCCCTGTCTGGTCCCACAGTTCGTGCAGGGTAGGCTGACACTCTTATCTCTGTGTAGGAGACACTGTTATCACTGTATCTCTGTGGCCTGCAAGAGTTCTGATATTGCTGAGGAGAAGTGAAGGGTTTGTTCTTGCTGCTACTGATATGCCCTCTAAAACATCCTCAGATCAGTTGGGAAGGATTATTTCATATCCTCCTGACCTGACTCTGGGGAGGGAGGGAGAGTTTTTTACTGAAAGAATCCTAAACAAATCCTCATGTGGAGTTTAATTTAACCAACTCAGAAATAACCCCAAGCTTATTATAGATAAATGTACCTCAGTTTGAGGCCTGCCTGTAAATCTGTGGGTTGAGTGCAGCTGATTCCAGAACTGCTGTGTTGTTTGGGGAGTTTGGTGCCTGTCCACTCTTGTCTGTGTCTTGTTTGCTTTGTGACAGCACAGGAGAGAGATCTGTGACTCAAAATTGCTTGTCAGCACCTTTGGGAGGCTCCCACCTTGTGCTGAACTCGCCTGTGTCAGCCTGTTCCTCCTGCCAGCTCTCCATCCCTGAGCTCCCCATCCCTGCAGCTCCATCCCTGCAGCTCTCCATCCCTGCAGCTCCATCCCTGAGCTCTCCATCCCTGCAGCTCCCCATCCCTGCAGCTCCATCCCTGCAGCTCCCCATCCCTGCAGCTCCCCATCCCTGCAGCTCCCCATCCCTGCAGCTCCCCATCCCTGCAGCTCCCCATCCCTGCAGCTCCCCATCCCTGCAGCTCCCCATCCCTGCAGCTCCCCATCCCTGCAGCTCCATCCCTGAGCTCTCCATCCCTGCAACTTTCCATCCCTGCAGCTCCCCATCCCTGCAACTCCATCCCTGCAGCTCCCCATCCCTGCAGCTCCATCCCTGCAGCTCCATCCCTGAGCTCCCCATCCCTGCAGCTCCCCATCCCTGCAGCTCTCCATCCCTGCAGCTCTCCATCCCTGCAGCTCCCCATCCCTGCAGCTCCATCCCTGAGCTCTCCATCCCTGCAGCTCTCCATCCCTGCAGCTCTCCATCCCTGCAGCTCTCCATCCCTGCAGCTCCATCCCTGCAGCTCCATCCCTGCAGCTCCATCCCTGCATCTCCCCATCCCTGCAGCTCCATCCCTGCATCTCCCCATCCCTGCAGCTCCATCCCTGCATCTCCCCATCCCTGCAGCTCCATCCCTGCAGCTCCATCCCTGCAGCTCTCCATCCCTGCAGCTCTCCATCCCTGCAGCTCTCCATCCCTGCAGCTCCATCCCTGCAGCTCTCCATCCCTGCAGCTCCATCCCTGCAGCTCTCCATCCCTGCAGCTCTCCATCCCTGCAGCTCTCCATCCCTGCAGCTCTCCATCCCTGCAGCTCTCCATCCCTGCAGCTCTCCATCCCTGCAGCTCTCCATCCCTGCAGCTCTCCATCCCTGCAGCTCTCCATCCCTGCCAGCTCCCCATCCCTGCAGCTCCATCCCTGCAGCTCTCCATCCCTGCAGTCCCTGAGCACAGCTCCCAGCTCAGCCATGCTGCTGCAGAGCACTCAGCAGTGCAAATTGTTTTCCGCAGTGGTGCAGTGTGTGCAGAGGTCCTTTGCAAGCCTCTAGGACTGCAGCAGGCTGCTGAGGCATGGAAAGCTCTGCTGCTGCTGGCTGCACACTGTGACATGCAGCAGCTTCAAAGAGCTTGCCTGGATTTTAATAGGAGCTCTGTGCTCTAAGGAATGAGCTGGATTTCAGAGACAGATTGTTCCTGAATGACATTCTCTGCACCTCAGCTCATTCCTGCCCTGCCCAAAGTCAGCCTTTGATCCTGATGCAGCGCTTTTTTTTTTTCCTAGCTAATACTACCTGTTTTATCTGGCACTGTGCTAGAAAAAAAATGACATCATTTGGGGAGTGCTGCATCCCTGGGCTCCACCAGGAGGGATTTACTCCCAGTCCCTGCTCTGTGCCCACACTGCAGAGCAGAGCAGCCCTTGGCCAGAGTCACCTTTGGGGTTCAGTGTTCAGGGGTCACCTTTGGGGTTCAGTGTTGCTTAACTCTTGTGCCTGTTCAGGTTATCTGCAGGAAAGGAACTGCTGTGGGAAAGAAACAACGTGTCCTTCTTAGGGACTTTCACTGGGCTTGAGGAAGTTTGGCTTTAGGGAAGTTTATTTTGCTGGAGACAAATGCTGGGAAACATGCTGGGAATGTGTGGTGGAAACACAGGCTGAGGCAGGAAGCTCTTGTCTCCTCTGCCAGGACAGCCCTGTGCAGGTGGGCTCACCTTGGAGCATTTGAGGGGGATCTCTCCTAAAACTGATCCCCCGAGGGCTGGGAGGGACTGGAGGAGCAGAGCTCAGTGCAGCAGCTTCTCCCTGCGCTTACAACCGAGTCCTGTGACCAGCAGAGTCCAGCCTAATGCCAGGCAGTCCCAGGCATAAATCCCAGTTGCCATGTCCCTGCTCAGGGGGGTCCTCAGGAGGTGAGGCTCTGGGAGCAATCACACTGATTTACTCTGATTTTCCTGGGTTAGGGTATTTTTGTCCTTTAAAGCACCAGATTTGGTGTTTCTAGAAACACAGACAAGGCCTGAGAGAGGCTCAGGGTTGCCTGCCTCGCAGCAGGCTGTTGCTGTGGTGGTAACTGCTGCTCTCCTTCCCTCACAGAGAACCTGGAGTACAACTCTGAGCCTCGGGAGATCCCTCACCCCGACATCGGCCGCTATTTCTCCGAGTTCACCGGCCTTCACTACCTGGCAAATACCGAGCTGGAAATTCGGTACCCAGAGGATTTGGAGCTCACCCGAGCCACAGTGCAGAAGATTTACAGCTCAGGCAAGGAGTGAGTGCCAAAGGCAGCCTGGGGACAGAAGCAGCTGGAGTGTAGCTTTACCCTCTTTGCAAAACTTGCGTGGGAAGCAAGTTTGGTGACAATCCTTTGGCTTAATGCATTGAAAACTGCATTGAACTTGGAAACTGGTGCTACAGCATCTTCCCGTTGTCTGCCTGCCCATCCTGGCCCAGAGGCACAGGGACACTTTGGTACTTGAGACCCAGCAAGGAGGATCTTGCAGGGATAGCTGTGCCAGGAGTGCTGTCCTCGGGAAGGATCTGCACATTCTACTCCTTCTGTGGTGGCCTTAGAAGGTCAACAGAGTGAGATCCTGGTGTGGAATATGGAGGAACCCCCTCTTCCAGAGAAGGAAGATGCTTGTCTGGCAGTATTTTCGTTTGGCCGTGTCTGTCTGGTTTGGTTTGAGTGTCTGTCCCATGCAGGCAATAGTTTTTAAAGTCTCTCACGTTTCACTGTCTTCTCCAGTCTGAATTTTTGGGTCAGGTATTGCTTCACCTCTGTAGTCTGATTGTTCCTAGAGCTACTGTTCCAATCCTGAATATCCTTCTGGGCCTGGCAATATCCTTATGGGCCTGGGAAGGAGCTCCAGCCACACAACCAGCAGCAGTGAGGCTCAAGGAGTGGTGAGCAGTGCTGCCCCGGGGCCAGGTGGCCACCTCACCCATGGCAGAGACTCCAAAAGCAGAGGAGGAGCTCCTGGCCCTTTTCCAGCTCGTGTCCTGACCTTGTTTTTGGGTCTGTCCATCGTGTGTGTCCAAGGTGGGATCCATGGCACAGCCATGAGTGTTCCCAGGAGGATTTGGAACCTCGTGGGGATGTTTGGTGGGACCTTGAGGGCAGCACCTGAGTGACTTCAAAGGACACAGAGCTGCCATTTGCTGCCATCTCCAATTTTATTTTCCAATAGGTATTTATGCAATACAGTGGAATGATGACTGGAACCTGGCCATCCCTGGAGTCAGCCAAACCATTATGGAAGCAAGATGTTAATTCCTGCAGCTTGAGGCCTTCTTCTTTCTTGCCAAAAGAAAACGGATTCTAGGGGAGCTCAGACTTGGCTGCCTGCAAGGGAAGAGCTTTAGCAGCTCGAGGCACATGACTTTTAACCTTGACTTAAAGGCCCAGACAGAACCACTGCAGAAGAGGTTCCCCTCTGGGCTCAGGGGCTGTGGGGTGCAGAGTGACACAGTGTTTGTGCATATCTTTGTGGTTTCTGAAGCAATGTGTGTAGAGTAGCTGCAGCTTGTGTCTCCTGTCACTGTCCACTTGCAGCACAGTAATTCTTCTCTCTGAGCTGACAATTAGGGCCCTGTAGAGGTAGGTGGATGCTCTTAGTCTCTTATGCACTACAGGTATCTCCATGTGGAATCACAGCCCTCCTCTCCAGCAATGCCTGCCCTGCATGTCACCTCCTGCAACCCTGAGCACTGGTTTGCTGTGGAAATAAATGCTGAGAGCCCAGCACTTTGGTGGTGGTGGTCTGCAGGGATCTGGGGCTCCAGGAAGAGCAGCTTCTGGGGAGAGTGTGAGGAGGGCTCTGCTCCAAGCAGAACTCTGCCTTTAAAGAGTCAGAATCCCAGAATGGTTTGGGCTGGAAGGGACCTTAGAGCTCCTCTTGTTCCATGGGCAGGGACACCTCACTACCCCAGGTCTGTGCCAACACAGCTTGGAGGGAAGGAGGAGTTTCCATTGTGAGGCAGGGTGGGGAATCCTCGGGCAAAAATCCATCTCTCATTCTTTAGGATTGGGGTAGAGCAGCCCTCCAACCTGTTTTGAAAGCAGATCCCAAAAGATTCTTGGCAGGGATGCAAGGTTGGAATGGGGATGGTGAGTGCCAGGATAGCTGAGAAGGGGCAGAGCAGGGCTTGGGCTCCCCATTGCCATTCCCAGCTGTCAGCAGGATTCCTGGGATTTTGTGCTCCCTTCTGTTGACACCTGGGCCTCTCTCCAGTGTATCCAGGGAATTACAGAGCTCACAGGAGCCCTCAGCACAAAGCTGCCTGGGGTACAGCTGTGCCATGAGAGAGCCACAGGAGCCAACAGCAAGCACCCAGAGCTTCCCTGAGAGCTGGCCAGTGCTTAGCAGCACACCTGGAGAGCTGCTGGGTGCTTCAGGGGTGCCAGGGCAACCAGCAGGGCCCTTGTCCCTCTTTTGGGGCCACTCTGCTCATACCCTGAGAAGAGCCTGGCCAGGCTCTTGCTCACCACAGACTGGTGTGGCTGGGACAGGCTTGGGTACTTAGGGCAGCCCAGCAGCCCTGGAACTAAATCCTCATCCCTCTAGCAGGAGTTTTTGGAGGAGCTGTGACCTCAGATAGCTCTGGGTGCTGCCCACATCCATGCCCAGGCTGTGGGTGTTGGGGTCACCCAGAGCACCAACACAGCCAAATTTGGAAAAGATTGGGATGTTTCAATGTTTTATCCACACAACCTCAGCCCTGGGACCAAGTCAGACTTTGGGATTTGAGACATACCCAAAGGGAATGGTGACTACACCCATTTGGTAAGGATGTCCCCACTGCCTCCAGTGCTGCTTGCCCTGGGTGGAGTCTTTGGTCCTGGTGAGAAGAAACTCCCCTGCTGCTGTGGGAGGCCTCAGCCCAGCATCCAGGGTGGCCAGGGAAAGCTGGAAACCCCCCAGGGTATATCCAGGGAAAGCTGGAAACCCCCCAGGGTATATCCAGGGAAAGCTGGAACCCCCCCCAGGATACCTCTGAGTCCATACTGGAGTAGCCTCTTGGAATGCACCTGGGTTCCCACATCCACAGCCCAGCACTGTGGGAACCCCTCAGTGGCACAGTGGGGTGACATTTGGGGTTTACCTGTGCCCTCCTCCCCTCCTGGCAGTGCAGGCACAGTCACCTTTTCCCCAGGAAGGCAGCAGTGGATCCCAAAAGCTCCTGTGTCTGTGGGTAATGTCTGGGTCCATGGTGTCTGTGCTGGTGGTCCCTGGGGATTTGTCCTGTCCTGTCTGTGTGGAGCTCTCCCTGGAAGGGTTGTGGGGCCTTCTGGAGAAGGTGGAATTGCCTCCCTTCTCTCCCACCAGGTGCAAAGCCTGTGCAGTGCCAAAGTCCTTGGGAGCAGGGGGTGAATTCCCTGCAGTTCTCCCTTCCCTTTCCATGTCCTGGGGACAGAGCAGCCCCGGTGCTCTCGTGTTAAAATCCAGAGGGTGAAGGAAAAAATGCAGAGTGGGGGAAGGGGCAGGAGTGAGGAGTTCTCACTGTCTGGATCGTAAGGAGAAGCTGGGGCTGGTTCCAAGCTTTGCCCACTGGGTGTTGGCACTCAGGGCTGTTCCAGGCAGTGCCATTCCCAGGCTTCCTGGGGCAGGGGGTGAGTGCTGTGGGCAGCAGCATCCCTGGGAGGTTTGTCCACCCTTGGAGGCTGAGGTCTCCCTGTGCTGCTGCTCCAGGCCAGGCTGAGGAGCTGCTGGTGCCCTCCAGCAGCAGAGGGGCAGGGATGCACAGCTCCAGCTCCTGGATCTTTTCGGGAAGCACTTCCAGCCCCTTTGGATCCATCCTGCCATGCAGGACACACAGAGCACCGACACAGCCTTGGGCAGGGAGTGAAGCCTGACAAACCACGGGAGTTTATCTCCAGTCTTGGCAGGAAAACCAAACCCCAGGAGCCCTCCCTGGGGCCAGGGAGAGCTGTGTCCTCTGGGGCAGGAGCATGAGAGGAGGAAAGGGCTGCTCTGGGCTGGAGAAGGGTCCCTGGGATCTCCTGGTTCCTCCCAGGCCACCTCCACCTGCACACGAGCTGGCTCCAGGTACTGTCCTGACCCATTCTGGGCATCTCCAGGGCTATCCCAGCTCCGTGGGCCCTGCCTGCCTCCCTGCTGGCTCTTCCCCCAGAGGATGGGGGACGCGGGGCCTGTCAGCAGGGACAGAGTGCTGCATGTATTTCCCTCCTCCTCCTCCTGCCTGGAAGTGCCTGGGCTGGGCAAAATTCCACATTGGATGGAAAACTGCTGGCCCAGGAGTGGAGGGTGAGGAGCCCTGAGCCCCAGGGCCCCTGACACTGACAGCTGAGGTTGCAAGATGGGGACATCTCTCCTTTCTCCGTTTTTATTTATAAACAGGTATTTTCCTGGACAGCTGGAGGCTGGGAATCATTTCATTCCTTTCCTGTTTGTATTTGGCTTTAAAAAAATAAACAACACTGACTTGCTACCTACTGCCGCGGTGTGCTGTGCTGTTTGAGCTGCTCCCAAACCTCTGCCTTCACTCCTGGAAAGGCTTTGCTCTTCCCTGTGCCCGTGGGAGGGTGACGTGTCCCTGCCAGTGCCAGTCTGGCAGGGAGGGAGATGGTGACAATACCCCGGGCTCTGCCAAAGCTGCCTCCTCCGTTTTGGGGGTCCTGGGTCACCTCTGTGCCTCTCCTTGGTCTCTCCCCACGGAGGGGGGGACAGCCCGGGCAGTGCCAGGGCTGGGACAGCCCGGGCAGTGCCAGGGCTGGGGCAGCCTCGGGGGTCCGGTGGGAGCTGCTGCAGGGTATCCAGGGCGAGACCCCGGTCCCGTTCCCGCACTGGGACACACGGGGGGTGCTCCAGAGCCGCGAGCGGGGAGCACAACCGGGGGCTGCCGGTGCCACCGGCCGCTCTCGGGCCGTCCCCGCTCCCGGAGGTGCCACCGGCCGCTCTCGGGGCCGTACCCGCTCCCGGAGGTGCCACCCGCCGCTCTCGGGGCTGTCCCCGCTCCCGGAGGTGCCACCCCCGCGGGCCCTGCGCTGGCTCTGGGCGGGGGCGCGCAGGGACCCGGGGCCGCGCCGCCGCCGCCGCCTCCCGCCGTGCCCGCCCTTAAAAGCGGCGGCGGCTCCGGTGCAGCGCCCGCGGCGGCGCTCCCGGCACGGCCCGGGATGGGCTCCGCGCACTCCGTGCCCGCCGAGATGCGGGAGCTGGCGGACAGGACGGGCTGTGAGTACCGGGGACCCGCGGGCACCTCGGCCGGGCGCTGCCGCTGCCACCGCCCAGCCCAGCCCAGCCCGGAGCCCCGGGGATCCGGCCCCGCAGGGGACGTGTCACCCGCGGGGGGGTGCAGGAGATGTCACCTGGGGAGGGGGGGCCGTACAGGAAATGTCACCTGGGTGGCCGGGGGGCTGCAGGAGGTGACGCTGAGCAGGGGAGGGGGACGCAGGACGTGTGGTGTCACCCGCGGGGGGGATGCGGGAAATGTCACTCGGGGAGGGTGCGGAGGCGTCACCTGGGATGGGGGAGAGCACGACGGGGTAGGACTGTCACCAGAGGGGGCCAGCATGTCACCCTGGGCGTGCAGCCGTGTCCCCGGTGCCACAATGCCACCAGCCAGGGCGTCGAGCGGCCACACGTGCGATCCCAGCCGGGCTCTGCCCACCCGCGCCACCGTGCAGGGAATTGTCCCCGCATGGCTGCTCCGCCCGGAGCCACCGCGCCGTGACACCCCCGCACTGCTCCGGGGCGCGGTGCTTTGGGATGGAGGGACCGGCAGGGAAAGGAGCAGGGACACGGCCCAGGGCTCCCTCAGGGTGCTCGTGTCCGTCCTGGGAAGTGTCCCCGCTCCAGGAGCTCCGGGCGCGGGATCGGGGCGCTCCCGCCGGGATCCTCCAGCTCCGGCCGTGCGGAGCCGCTGCCATGGAGCGGAGGCTGAGGGGCAGCTCTGCCCAGGGCCGGAGGGTCTGTGGGGACCGAGGGGGTCCAGTGACTGCCCCAGTGCTGCTGCTGCTTCTGGGGTCACATCTCCCTTCATCTCCTCCCACCTTCTCTCCTCTCCTCCTCCCCCAGGGAGGGCTGAGCCCCCGCACCCCCCTGAGCACCCCGGGGCTGACTCAGGAGCTTGGGGAGCCCGCGGGGTGCCAGCCTGGCAGCCCGGGGTGGGAGGAGGATTTTGGGGAACCCCCTGGCCCGGGGACCCTGCAGCAGCATCCCCGGCACAGGCGGCACCTGCCTGTGGGAGGCTCTGCCCCGGTGCCCCGAGAATCAACCCCAGGGAACGGTTTGCAAGGGCAACACCCAAAAATCTCCTGGAAACCAGAGGAGGGAGAGCAGGGGGAGCCCAGAACTCCAGGCCATAGCTGGGGTGCACGTCCTGTGCTCCCCGTGGCATTCACAGAGCTCCCGCTGTGCTGTGGCTGCTGCCAAAATCCCCGGCAGTTCAGGGGATTTGCAGCCTCGCTGCTGCGGTCCGAGCTCAGCGGGGCACTGCAGCCGCCCTTGGTCCCGTGGGAGGAGCAGGGACAGGGCAGAACCACCTGGAGGTGCCCATGGCTTGTTCCTTTGCCTTCTTCCCCCCCGAGGGGCACCCTGAGGAGCTGCTTGGGGCCGATTCTCTTCTCTCCCTCCCTCTCTCCATGTGCTCCATCCCAAAGCTGCAGCAGTGTCTGTCTGGGTGAGGTGGCTGTTCCCGGGATGCTGTGACCATTCCCTGCAGCCAGGCTGGTCCCACAGGCAGGGCTGAGCCCCTCCAGTGCCCCTTTCCTGGGGATGCCCTTTGCTCGTGCAGCACAGACCACACAAGGCTGGCAACAGCAATCCCAGCTCCCTTTGGTTTAAATCCCGTTTTTTCCCTGTTAGGGGAGGCTGCTGTGCTTGGACACGGGCCTGCAGCATCAGGATGCTTCTCAGGGATACAAGCAGCCTCTGCTGCCCTTGAGCCAGCCTTTTTCTGCCTTTTCTGCAGATTTTCCCTTTTTTTTTTTTCTGAAAGCAGCCAAGCACTGCCACCTTTACAGGTCAGAGTGATACTGCCCTGAGAGAAGACCTGGACTGGGGAAAGAGGGAGGAAAAGCCTCATCCAGCCTTTCAGGGCTGGCCCAACCATGAGCATCCAGCCACTGACCCCAGTTCTGTGTCCTCTTGGTGCCTGGGACATTTTTCTGAGAGATCAAAGCTTTGTGCTGTGCACCCCAGTCCCAGATGCTGAAGGCTTGGTGGCCCAGCTGCTCCCATGGTGACGGCGATGTCGTCAAGGCAGGGAGTGAAAGGTCACCTCTCCATGACCAAAACTGGAAAGCAAAGTCCAGGGAAAGTTTCCATGGGTGTGTGTGGGCAGTGGCAGAGCAGCAGCCAGGAGGGATTAGGGGACAAAACATCCCATGGATGGATCAGTGGGGCCTGGGCTGCATCAGCTGGGAGCCAGTGGGGTCAGGGGTGAATAAAGGGGGTTTGAAGCCCATCCTGGTGAGATCCAGGCAGGCACAGGGCCCCAGCCCCAGCCCAGATGGGTCTCCAGGCTGTTAACAGTGGGCTGTGAAGGCTCTCTGATCAATACAGTGCAGCTATTTCCAGGCTGTGGAGCAGCAGTTGGGAAAGCAAAGGACATTATTTAAACATCATAGAAGGGATGAGGGAGGCAGCTCAGCCCAGCTCTGACCCTGCTGTCTTGTGCAATTAACCCTTTGCACCCCCTCAGCGATGCTTTAATGTGGTTTTGTGTCTCTCCATGATTCCAGGAGTGGCTGATTTCCAGCAGCTGGGGCAGCCCTGCCCCATGCCCAGCCCTAGCCAGGGCTGCAAGATCCTGTGGGTCCAGCTGGTGCCCAAATTGACCCAGCTCAGAGACACAGTTCCAAAGCCCTCCCCTGGCTCCTGGGAATGGTCTTTGGCAATATTTACACCAGAGTCAGGCTCTGGGGGGTTGGAGCTTGGTTACAGCCCCTGGAGAACAGTGGGGAAGATGAACTCACCTGTGCTGGGGGATCAGGGCATGGGGGAGGTGCTGCTGAGCCTCCCAGCAGTTGTGGGGTCCCCATTCCCCCCACCCCAATGGTTTGGGGTTCACCCTGAGCAGTGGCACCAATTTCAAAGCCAGGCATTGATTTTGGGGTGCTGCTGTGCCCCCTCTGTGTCCTTTCCTCTTCCTGGCAAGGGGAAGGTCGCTGCTGTCAGGATTTCTGATTCCTGGGTTATTCCCTGCAGCAGCCATGGCTGTGGGCATGGAGGAGCTCCTGGCTCCTCCTGGGGCAGGGGAGAGGAACTCCCTGGGCACAGCTCTGCCCACGGTGCCAACAACCCCAAAAGAGCTGCCAAGCCTGTTCCAGTGGCCTGGCACCAAGAATCCTGACCTGGGCCATTCCATGCCATGCTGGGCCAGGGGATTTCCTGCAGGAGGAACAGGGGATAAACCAGCCCTTGGCAGCCAACACAGAGCACAGGGACACAGCTGGACCCACAGGGAATGGGGGTGGCACAGCTGTGCCCAGGAGTGCCCAGGGCCCTGCCCCACTGCTGGGGTGTGGGGCAGGCACAGATGGGTGTCCCAAGGGTCCCAGCCCCTGTCACCTCTTTCCTTTCCCTGGCAGTCACCTCAGAACAGATCGAGCACCTGCACCGGCGCTTCAAGCAGCTGAGCCAGGACCAGCTGACCATCAGGTACAGAAATTCCAGTCCCACTGCAATTCCAGCCCCATTGCAATTCCAGCCCCATGAGGATTCCAGCCCCAGGGCAATCCCTGCCCCAAGCCAATTCCCATCCCATTGCAATTCCAGTCCCAATGCCAGGACCACATTCCAGTCCCAATACCAGGACCACCAGCATTTCCCCTTCCCTGGGCTGCCCTGGGGTGCCAATCCAGGGCTGGAATTCTGAGTGTCCTTCCCAGCCACCCCCAGCCCTGCTCCTGCAGCATGGCCTTGCAAATATTCCAAGGAAAAACACACAATGGCAATGGAGCAGGGGCACTCCTGACAAACTTCTCATCACCCCCAGCTTTAATCTCAGTTTTGGGGATCCCTCCAGGGAGGGTTGCAGTTGTTCTTGTCCCTGTTCTTGGTGCCTGTGCAGGGAATTGTGCACCTTGGGAGAGCTCCAAGCTCCAGCTGCTCCTCTCCTTTCAGGGGTTATTTCTTGGTTTGTTTGCTTTATAAATCATGGAGAGCAAAAATGCCCAGCATGGGCTCAGAATGAAGCTGAGGGGAGGGTGGACAGCAGGATCTCCTTGCTGTGCCTTGTTGAGCCCTGTTTGAGGCTTTTTTCCTGGGAAAACTCTAAAATCTGGCATCATCCCAAGAGCTTCCCAAAGACCCGTGAAAATCCCTGAGCACAAACTTGCTCTCAGTCTGAACAGAAGCAAAAAAGGGTTTTTATCCAAACTCTCTATTCTTCCATGGTTGCTCTGGAAGGAAGGGGTTGGGTCTATCAGGGGCTGTCAGAGCTTCTCCCTCCTCTCCATCTCCTCACTCTGTCCCTGTCCCCTTCGCAGAAAGGAGAACTTTGACAGCATTCCCGACCTGGAGTTCAACCCAATCCGGGGGAAAATCGTCCACGCCTTTTTTGACAAGCGGTGAGAACGCCCCAGCCCCCGGGGAGGGATGATTTATCCTCTGCAAATGGGATGGGGCTGGGCAGGGCCCTTCTCCCTAAGGGCTGGGGTGGGAAATGGGACATTCCAGCCAAATCTTAGGGACAGAGCTTTGCTGGGGGTGTGATGGGCCTGGCCCGGGGCTCCCCATCACCCTGGGCTCCGGAACCCCCAGGAACCTGCGGCAGGAGTCGGACGGGCTGGCGGATGAGATCAACTTCGAGGATTTCCTGACCATCATGTCCTACTTCAGACCCATCGAGATGAACATGGACGAGGAGCAGCTCGACCGCTTCCGGAAGGAGAAGCTGAAATGTGAGGCTTTGCCAGCACCTCCCTGGGCTTTGGGGGGCTGGGAAGGGGCTGCCCTGACCCTGCCCTCTCCTCCTGTCCCTGCCAGTCCTGTTCCACATGTACGACTCGGACCACGACGGGAAGATCACGCTGCAGGAGTACAGAAATGTAACGTGGGCTCCCTGCTGCCCTGCCCCCCGAAGTGCCAGGGCTGCTGCTGACCCTCTGCCTTGCAGGTGGTGGAGGAGCTGCTGTCAGGGAACCCCCACCTGGAGAAGGAGTCGGCTCGCTCCATCGCCGACGGGGCCATGATGGAGGCAGCCAGCATCTGTGTGGGACAAATGGTGGGAGCCTGAGCTGGGAGCTCCCTGCTCTGCCCTGCTCTGCTGGGGCACTCTGGGGCTGGGAGGTGTCCCTGATTCCCAGGGATCTCCCTGTCCCAGAGCTGCTTCGGCTGGAGATGTTTTGCAGGCAGCAGCTTCCAGGGTGATGTTATCTCATGGGAAGAGCCCAGGGGTATCAGCAAACAGCATCCCATGACCCCCCATCCCTATGGAAAAGGCTGCAGCCAAGGGGATTTGGGAACCAATGTGGGGCTGGCCATGGGGTCCAGGGCAGGGCCAGCCCTGGGAACCCATGGGAGACGTGTCCCTCAGCCCAGGGGACATCCCTGTGCCACCCCTTCCCCATTGCATTGGGGCAGCTGCAGCGATTCCTCTCTCACCCCCACAGGGCCCGGACCAGGTGTACGAGGGCATCACCTTCGAGGATTTCCTGAAGGTCAGTGACAGCTCTGTCAGTGCCAGCTCTGTCAGTGCCAGCTCTGCTCGTGTCCCCAGGAGGAGTGACCTGGGTGGGCACAGGGACCCGGGAGGGCACAGGGACCTGGGAGGGCACAGGGACCCAAGGTGGGGACAGGGACCCAGGAGGGCACAGGGACCCGGGGTGTGGCCCCTGGCCCCGCTCAGCCCCGTCCCCTGGCAGATGTGGCAGGGCATCGACATCGAGACCAAGATGCACGTCCGCTTCCTCAACGTGGACACCATCGCTCACTGCTACTGAGGAGGGGCAGCAGGACGAGGAGGAGGAGCAAGAGGAGGGGGAGGAGGAGGAAGAGGACCCAGCAGCAGCTCTGTGTCCTGGCACCTGGCTCCCAGCTCCATGGCTCTGCCCCACCCGTGTGCCCGTTCCACGCTGGGGCTGCCCTCTGCTCTCTAGAAGCATCAGAGGCTTTTATCTGTAATAAAAGATATTTCTCTTTTTAGTCCTCACTGAAAAATACTCCATCCATCCATCCATCCATCCATCCATCCATCCATCCATCCATCCATCCATCCATCCATCCACCCATCCCTCCATGGTGGAGTGTTTCCCTGAGCAGAAAGCCTCCACAAATCCTGGTTGTCCATAAATCTGGATTTTCAGCCTCTGCCATGTGCTGCTGTGGGGAAGGAGCTGCCCAGCTTGGGCTGATCCCAGGCCATGGGGAGAGGCAGGGATGGGGATGCAGGAGGTGAAGGCAGCACCCTCAGCACCTGCAGGGACATCCACACCCCACCCTGCATCCTACAGTGAATATTCCCAATCGAATCCCAGAGCAGCCCTCGGGCAGGCAGGAGGAGCCCCGAGCAAGCAGCAGGGACGCGGGACGTGGGCTCCTGGCAACCAGGTGGCTCCTGCCCCCACATGTTCCCGATGGAACAAGGCACCGGAGACGGGGGGTTGTTTACTGGCATTAATGACTGGATGGCTCCAGGCGGGTTTCTGTCTCTAAGGCAGCCTGAGCTGGGGAGGGAGGGAGGGGGAGAAAAAAGGGCAATGGCTATTTTTAGAAAAGCAGGGAAGATTTATTTGTTTTATCAAAAAATAGTTTCCACTGGTGACACGAGGAGGCGATGGGAGCAGCACAGTGGGCAGTGAGGGGCTGGGGGAGAGAGGGATGTGGAGCCCCCCCAGCCCGGCTGGCACCCCCTGCATCCCTGGGGCACCCAGAGCATCCCTGCACCCCTGGGGCACCCACAACACCTCTGGGGCATTCCCTGCATCCCTAGGGCATTCCCTGCATCCCTGCACCCCTGGGGATCCCCCTGCATCCCTGCCTCAGGGCAGCAACACTTCCTCCTTCTTTTCACATTATTGGGGGTCTCTGCTCAGGCACCCCCGCACTGAGGGCGCATTCAGCGCTTCCCTCACAGGCTCTGCCCCCTCCAAAGTCCCGCGTCCTTTCGGAGCCGCTGGAGCTCAGCCTGGAGCAGCTCCCGGAGCCGCAGCTGCTGGGGAAGGACAGCCCTTCCCTGCAATGCAGTCCTGACCCGCAGGGACCCGCACGGCTCGGCTGGCCCGGGGCTGACCCCGCGGGATGGAGCTGATCCTATCCCAGGCTGGGATGGAGCTGATCCCATCTCCAGGCTGGGATGGAGCTGATCCCATCCCCAGGCTGGGATGGAGCTGATCCCATCTCCAGGCTGGGATGGAGCTGATCCCATCTCCAGGCTGGGATAGAGCTGATCCCATCTCCAGGCTGGGATAATCCCCCGGGATGGAGCTGATCTCATTCCCGAGCTGGGATGGAGCTGATCTTATCTCAGGTTGGGATGGTCCCGTGGGATGGGGCTGATTCCACCCCCAGACTGGGATGATCCCCCGGGATGGAGCCGTTCCCATCCCAGGCTGGGAATGTCGCACAGAGCCTGGGGACAGCGCTGCCGGTGCCGAGCGGGTCGGTTCGGGGCTGGGTTGGGCTGGGCTGGGCTGGGCTGGGCTGGGCTGGGACAGCGGGATGCAGCCCCCGGCTCTCCCGGAGGAGCCATTCGGGCCCTGCAGGGCTCCTGGTGCTGCCCCACGGCCCCACAGCCTGCGCTGCCTTTGCAGGGCAGGGTACAACATCCAGCTCCCTCCCAAATCCCCAGGTTTCTGCAGCCAACCCAGGCTCCTTTCCTGTTTTCCCACAAAAATTTCCATACAGGTGCTGCAGGACCATCCCACTCCCTAACCCAGCTGCGAGCTCCGTGCTCACAGTCACAGCCCTGAGTGCCTGCAAAGTTCTTTTGTACCCCCAAATCTCCCAGCTGGGACTGCAGGGGTTAACACAAGATCAGGGTCCCACTCCCCCTCCACACCCCAATTTCCCTGGAGGAATCATCCAAGAGGATCCACACCAGGAAGGGCTGGGCACACCCTGCAATGCAGGGAAGCAGAGGCCAGGAGGAGTGAGGAGGATGGATGAGAGGATAATTATCATCCCTTGAGTTCATTAGCTGCCCCTGATATTCTAAGTGGCAAGGAAAGTGTGGGAGGTTGGGGAACAGAGGCAGGACCCAACACAAAGTTTGCAGCGTTTTCCCTTTGTTGTGTTGGGAATTCTCTGGGGGAAATGGGATGAGTGGAGGGCAGGAGGGAGAGTTGGACAGAGCAGGTGAGAGGGAGGGAGTAGGGAAGTTGAGCCTAAACCTCAGCCCAGCAAAGGGATGGAGGTGAAGGGTCCCAAGGAAGGGCAGAAGCATCACTCCAGCACAACACTGTGCTGATGTTCCACACAGCAAACCCCAGCAAAACGAGGATAATAATCCTGAAAATCACAGGAAAATCTGGCAGAGCCCCAGGAAATCTGGCAAGGGTGATGCTTCTGCCCAGCAAAATCCTGCAAAGCCCAGAGGGGTCCATAAAGGATGATGGCTCTGTTGTGGGGTCAGGACACTGAGCCCTGGGACAGGGCACAAAGCTCTGTGGCAGATCCCAGCAATGGTCAGCAGAGGATAACTGGAAAATGGAAGTGGAATTATTTTACCACACATTGGAAAACTCCAGGGAGGCTGATAAAGCCTGAGCAGCATTGGGGAGAGCAGCAGCTCCTGGGACTGGACAGGGGGACTGAGTGACCCCAGCACTGGACAGGGGGACTGAGTGACCCCAGGACTGCAGGGCAGGGACCCTGGGCAGGTGGGTGCTGGCACAGAGGAGACACAGCTTGACCCATCTCCCACCATTCCCCCTCATCCATCAGCCACCCTGGAATTGGGAATGGCAGGAGAGACCAGACAAGGGGACACCTGCCCAGGAAGGGAAGGAAGAGCAGGAGGGCAGGAGGCAGCACAGACCCCACATCCATGGAGCCAGGGCAGCCACTTGCAGCTGATCTTTCTAAGCTAAATTTAGAGGAGTTCCTCATTCCTTTGAGTGGCCTTGTCTGAGGCAGGAGTGACAGAGGAAACCCCCACGTGCAGTTCTTGAATTTGGCCCAGAGGCTGGAGATCCACGTTTCTGGATAAAAATCTGCCAGTGGCACAAACCCTGACCTGGAACAGGCCCCTTTTCCCAGGCTTTACTGCATAATCCATCAGTACTTTATCTGCTAATGGGGCCTCCAGTCACTGCTGCCCCACATTCCCCTCCAGCAGGGCTGGGGGACACCAGCTCCATGTACCTGGAGTTTCAGGAACATTCCATTTCCATTCCAGAAGGTGGAAATGAGCAGGCAAATGTCACTGGAGGAGAAGAGAGGGCAGAGAGGACATGAACAGGTTCCTGCACCGCTTCAGTGCACCTGCACTCACCCCTCTGTGACAGCAGCCAGGACAGGGAGGACAGAGGTGGGCAGGACAAGAAAGCAGAGCTGGGTGGGAAGGGTCACAGGGCAGGAGAGAAAGGAGGTTCAGAGACCCCCAGAGCAGCTCTCTGTACAAAAAGCACCCCCTGCTCCTCCTCCCACCATTCACAGGAGAGGGATGGCAGCCCCTGAAACCCCAGAGGGGCTCTTCCCTCACTGCCAAGGGATTGAGGACACAAAGCAGAGGCAAAAAGCACTTTCTGTGCTGGTGGCCAGGCCCAGGACAGAGCAGGGGCAGTGGGGATTTTCCAGCAGGGCTCTGCCGCTGTGTCCTGCCCTCCAGGGTGGCTGTGCCCAGGAGCTGCTCCCTGTGGGTGTGACACAGCTCCCCTCTGCTCCCACCCTCCCTTTGGAGCAGGGATCCTTCTCACCAGGACACACACACCTCCTTTTAGCTGAGCATTGCTGCCACCAGCAATGGACACCAGAACTCTCAAAGCTTTTCATCCCAAACTGTTTTCTGCTGTGATGCCTTTGGATTCTTCAGCTGTCCCTGACCCCAGCCTGGCAGGTGGCACCAGTGTGAGCCTGACCCCAGCCTGACCTCCAGCCTGACCTCTGCCAGCTCACTCCACACTGCTCCAACGTGTCCTGACTGCAGCTCCCCCACTCCAGCCCCTGACCCACCCAAGGCAGATTTGCCCCTTCTCAGTGGCCACCCCTGACAAAACACCAGACCCTCACTGCCACTGAGTGGTACCAGTGGGCTGGGAAGCTCCAAGGTGGCTTCTGTCCCCAGTACAGCTGGGATGGTGACTGTTCCTGCTCCTGAAATGCAGGAAGAGGCTCCATTCCAATGCCCCCTGACCCCAAAGCTCAGCAGCCTGGCTGCTGTTTGCTCCACTCCAGCACAGCGCTAAGGAGCAGCCAGGGAGGCAGCACATCCCTCCCCAGAAATTCCTGTCATGGACACCTCCAACAGCCCCAGTGCCTCATCAGCACGAGTTAAACACTCACACAACTGTGGGGTAACCTTAATTGAATTAATTAACAGGGAAAAGACCCAGAGCACCCCCCGGAGGAGCTGTGGCTGTGAGCAGTGGGAGGGGGGTGTGGGACAGAGCTCCATCTCCCTGCAGGAGAGCCTGGACTCAGGCAGAGAACACCTGCCCGTGCAGGTGCTGCCAACCCCTCCCCGGGCTCCAGCGAGGCACAGGCAGGGCAGGGAGGGGGAGAAGCAGGAATGTGGAGGAGGACTCCGGGAAAGGGCTCACGTGGGCACCACACAAACTTATCTGCTCCTTGCAGCAGGGAGAACAAAGCTGTTCCCAGATAATGAGGTGAGATAAGGAGAAAGGAGAACAATGACATGGAGCTCTCCCTGCTCAGCACATCGAAGAAGTCAAGCCCCAAAGTCATTCATGCTACAGAAACCATTATTTATTTGTCAGGTTTTGTTGTCCAAACAGTGCATCCATGACACTTCCTCCAGGAATGGAGGGAGGGAGCTGGCTTCCCAGAAGGGTAGAGAAATTAAAAAAAAAAAAAGACCAAAGCTTTATGAAAGATCAAATTTATTGGTCAGACAGAAGGTCTTTGCCCCTTGCATTTTTTGTGTATCCATCACATGGAAAAAGGTAACTTAAAAACCTAAACCATGAAATTTTGGCTTAGGGGTCATGGCAAAGCACCCCAAGCCAAAGAAGGAAAAGCAGTGAAACCCAGGGCTGTCTCAGTGACTGCACAGGGGTGAAGGGCCAGCCCAGCCCCTCTCCTGCAGGTTTGGGCACATTCCTCCACCTCTCCCCAGTACTTTATACTGATTCCATTAACCCAGGAAAAAAGGTGTAAGTTAAAACTTAACCTCAGTTTAAATAGAACTGACACAGCTTTGGTTTGCACCAGTAAGTTTACAAGGGCAAATCACAAAAATTAAAATAATTTTCAATCAGTGAAAAGGGCCATCCTGGACTGGAGCTCTTGTTCCCCAAACTGGCTTTAAGGTAAAGCCTCACTCCTCATTTCCACCTGAACCCTGCCCTTCACCTGGTGCTTCCCCACAGCTTTGGGGCTCAGTACCCAGGAGGGCACTGGGGCCACTTCATCCCTTCTGTTCCATGATCAATTCCCAGCCTGGAAGCAAAGGCAGCACTGAAAACCCTCCAGGTGCTGTGGAAGGACATGATCCAGCCAAGAACATATCTGACAACCTGAGGCAGACCTCAGTCCCAGTGAACAGGGGTCAGCTCACCCTGAAAGGCTCAGGAACAAAATTCCACAGACATATGTACACATATAATTACAAAACATTTAATCCAGGACTTTGAAGAATTAAAAAAATAATTTATTCTAAAATAATTTGGATGTGTGTGGCCTGCTGAGTTCCCAAGCATCCAGCCTGGCCTAGGGAACCTTCCCCTCTGTTTTCTCTCCATCCCAATCCCTCTCCAGCCACCATAACCTTTTGTGCACGGGTCTGTTGTCCTGTTCCCAGGCACATTCCAATGTACTCCAAGGAAAACAAGAACCAGCAGCTCAGCATCAGGACAGACATTTCAAACATGTGGCTCAGCACATGCTTTTTCCAAGTCCCTGGTGATTTTTTTTCCCCTCTTGGGGTAGGCAAGAACTCCTCAGAGAGCTCCCACCTCCTCAGTGTCCCACTCTGGCTTCCTGACCAAGATGGGAGCTGCAGCACCTTTCCCACAAGCAGCAGGAATAGTTCTGCTCACCCTGCCAGTGCTCCCTTTCCCTTCTCAGCCCCTTCACTCCCCCAGGCTGCACCCCTGGACGTGTCCAGAGTGACAACTCAGCATGGTGCTCCAGGGCAGCCCTGCCCTGTTTGGGTTCACATCCCCAGGACTTTCTGCAGCCCACAGCAGCTTTTGGGTGCTTGTCCCACATTGATTTTCCTTTGCCTGTGGCCCAGGCTGGCCCCAGAGGCCAAGGAGTGCCCTAGATGCTGTCATAGGGCACTGCCAGGCCGATGTTGTAGTTGTACCCTGTCACCTCGTCGTAGGAAGAGCGGCAGATGGGGAGGACACTGTCCACAGCCAGCTGGTCCACAGAGAACTCGTAGGAATAAATCACCCCTCGGTACCTGTGTGGAAAACAACCAGGACACTCCATTTCACCTCAGTGGGAGAGCAAACAGAGGTAGGAATCACTATTAAAAATCATCTGAACTGAAAAATGCCATGCTGCAGGAGCTGGATAAAAACCTCCATCCCTTCTGTGAGAGGCTGAGCACTTTGAACAGGGAAAGTTCTCTCCTGCCTCCTCCCAGGGACCCAGCAAGCTGGGAAGGGCTGGTGAATCACTGCCTCCAGCCCTGCAGAGACGTGACTGTCATCTGCTGAAACATCTCCAGGCTCTCCAGCACGGGGGAAGATAAATACATTGGTATTTGATAGTTCAATTAGCACTAACAGCCATTTGAGATGCAAATACCAAAACCTGCAGCTTAAATGCCAGTAGTTTTCCTTTAGGAGAAGACAGCATTACTAATATTTCAAGCATGGAGAGGGCTGCATTCCCTGTCTGGCTTCAGTGGGCTTTATGTTCCCCTGCTGAGGAAAAAAAGTTTGGTTTATTTTTTTGTACTCAAGCAAATCAAGAGCCAATTCATCACTTGTTTTATAAACCTTACCCTTAAACTTTTTTTAATTTCATTTTTTTGCTGCTATACCCTGTCTGTAAGTGCTCTGGGTGATGACTCAGGTGCTCAGGGTGCTATTTAAAAGCAGATTGCTGAGGGCTGGTTCCTCACTTTCGGTGCAAGCTGGGGTCATCCTCGGTGATGCTGGAGCCTCGGGGGTTCTTCTCCTCGGGGATGTTGGCAGTGATCAGGCTGTGGGAGTTGAACCACACGTGGCGGACAGGATGTCTGCAAAACAAGCTCGGGGTGAGCACTGCACTCCCAAAGTCCGAGTGCTGGGAGGGGAATGGCTTTGGATTAAACACGGAGTGACCGAAATCAGAGCCCTCCCCACAGCCAGAGGCTGCGAACCTGCACTGCTGCCTCTTCCAGCCCGGAGCACATCCCACATCTTCTATCCCCACCTAGTGGGCTCTTCCCAGAACACACAAGGAAGCCAGAAAATACAGCTGGGAAGCTGGAGAGCACCAGAGCTGGTGTAGGCTGTGAGGGATGGATGCGGGCTGGGCTGGGCTGGGCTGGGCTGGGCTGGCTGCCCTAAGGGCTGCAGCTGTCCCGGGAAGGGCAGAAAAGGAAGGGGAAGGACACCCCACACACCCATGCACCGAGCTGGGTTAGAAATGCACGAGAAGGCAGAAGAACTATGGAGTGGGAAGGGACCCACAGGATCCTGGATCCAGCCCCTGTCCCTGCCCAGACCCCCCAACAATCCCACCCTGCCCATCCCTGGCAGCGCTGTCCAAACGCTCCTGGAGCTCTGGCAGCCTCGGGGCCGTGCCCATTCCCTGGGGAGCCTGGGCAGTGCCAGCACCCTCTGGGGGAGGGAAGAACCTTTCCCTGAGCTCCAGCCTGAGCCTGGGCAGTGCCAGCACCCTCTGGGGGAGGGAAGAACCTTTCCCTGAGCTCCAGCCTGAGCCTGCCCTGGCCCAGCTCAGCCATTCCCTGGTCCTGTCCCTGTCCCAGAGCTGAGATCAGAGCTGCCTCGGGAGGAGCTGCAGCCCCTGGGCAGTCTCTCCTCAGGCTCCTCTGCTCCAGCTGAACATTCCCAGTGCCCTCAGGCCCTCCAGACCCTTCCCCATCCTTGTGCCCCTCCTTTTGGCACTCAAGTCAGGTCTTCATTCCTTTTCCTCTCCCTGGTGAATAACTGACCCCAAACCCCAGGAACAGCACTTTCTGTTCAAGCAGGAGTCACTCCTCCTCTCCTCAGATGAGGATGGCTCATCTCCACACCCCCAGTGTGTCTCCTGTCACCTCCCTCAGCTCCTGCTTCTGGGATAACAGCACACACCTTATCTAGGAAAGCCTTTTGATTGAAGTGATCCCTTCTGATTGCTCTATAGATTAAACACTGTTTTCTACATGTTTAATCTAATGGTTTCACTTGGAGTACATCCCTGAGCTCAGCCCTGCTCTGCTCCTGGAGCAGCACTAATGAGCATGCCAAGGAGACAATCAATGGAATATTGTCCTTAATGCATCAGCCACATCACAACAGGCTTTATCATTCCCAGGGTCAACACAGAAAGTGATACCTGCTATTAATCAATGACAACTCCAGCTTGAACTTCCCTGGCTGTAAATACCTCATCTAGCTCCTCTTTGGGGAAGATGCATTAAAATAATAAAAAAAAGAAATCAGGATTTATCTGTTCATTTTATGGGTATCACTCAACTTACAAGGGGCTAAATCCTCAAGTCTTTATCCAGACAAAGCCTGGGAATTGTGCTTTGATCAGGAAATCTTCATTTAGCTGTACACAGTGTCAGCTCCAGGATGCTGATATCTGCTTGTACTTTCAGTACTGTGCTCCTTGTACTCAGTACAAACCAATATTTCAATATTTAAATGAGTTTAAATGCTTTGATCCTCACCATTAAGGGAATGTGTGGATGAGGTGAACAGAAATACTGGGATTGTGATGGATACACTGCATGGAGACAGCCAGAACCAGTCAATCCCTAAACAGCCAGTGCAGCACTTGAAACCCAAGGTTCCACACCTGAATAGAGGCTGGGGATGGGGCAGGGAGAGGTCACTGACTGAACTACATGGAAAGCCCAGGGGGAACTGTTGGATCCCAGAAACCTGGGATTTTTGAGCTTTCTGTGCTTTCTGGCACTGACCCCTGGAGAACACTGCTTTAGACCTGAGACCTTGGAGAAGGCTCCAAATTTGAGTGATGGAGTTAAAATCACTGGTGTGTAGTTAAATAGAACAGTGTGATTTCACATGGTGAAGGGTTTTAAATTTGAGGTTTTTATAATATACTAACAGGTAAGGGACAAGATGGAGGATTTTGGGTGGTGTCTCTGTGTCCTTCCTCCTTCTTCTTCGTGATTTCAGGTAGTTTTTGGTTGGACAGTCAGTGCTGCACTCTGGGTCACAGGAGTTTGGTTATTGGGTTAAAAGTGTCAATAATATAGGTGTTAATCCTCAATTGGACTAACTAGTAAATTCACCCCCATTTTCACACTTCTATCTGGTAGCTAGGGGTGTTACAGAACTCTCTGTACCTTAGATAAGATTTAATAAACAACCAAGCCCAAACACGAGAAAATTCATCTCCTTCATGTTTTTAATCCTGACTCTGAGTGAAGAAAAAAAAAAACCTTCAGACAAGCCACTGATTAAGTGGTGCAAATACCCCAACATCTTCCCTGCTCCCCAAAACACAAAAATAAAAAGGCCAGGACAGCTGGAGAAAAAAACAGACCCCAAAAATCCTCTGAGTCCCACATGCTCCTCCCAGCCCCGAGTTACCTGGAGTGCATCTCCCAGAGCTTGGTGGCCATTCGCTGGTCCCACACACACACCAGCCCCTCCTCCCCTCCGCTGACGATTTTCCACTCGTCCATCTGCACTGCAGACACTCCCAGCTGGTGGCCGTACAGGGAGCACACGGGCTGGGCACAGCGCAGGTCAAACACCCTCACCCTGCAGAGACGGGAGAGACGGTAAAACAGGGGAAAAACGGGGAGAAAGTGGGGAAAATAGGGTAAAAACGGGGAAAAACAGGAAGAAACTGGGTAAAATAGGGTAAAAACAGGGAGAAACAGGGAAAAAACAGGGAGAAACAGGGTAAAATAGGGAAAAACCAGGGAGAAACAGGGTAAAAACAGGGTAAAACAGGGTATAAACAGGGAGAAAATGGAGAAACTGGGGAAAACAGAGAGAAACTGGGGAAAACAGGGAGAAACAGGGTAAAACCAGGGAGAAAACAGGGAGAAACAAGGAAAAAACAGGGAGAAATTGGGAAAAACAGGGGAAAAATAGGGGAAAAACAGGGAGAAACTGGGAAAAACAGGGTAAAACAGGGTAAAACAGGGAGAAACTGGGAAAAACAGGGTAAAATGGTAAAACCAGGGAGAAATTGGGAAAAACAGGGGAAAAACAGAGTAAAAACAGGGACAAACAGGGGAAAAACAGGGTAAAACGGGAAAAACAGGGAGAAACTGGGAAAAACAGGGAGAAACAGGGTAAAGCAGGGGAAAACCAGGGGAAAAACAGGGAGGAACGGGGTAAAACCGGGAGAAAAACAGGGAGAAAAACGGAGAAACAGGGTAAAACCAGGGAGAAACAGGGAAAAGCAGAGAGGAAAACAGGGATAAAACAGGGATAAAACAGGGATACAAACGGGGATAAAACAGGGTAAAACAGGATAAAACAGGGAGAAAAACAGGAATACAAACAGGGAGAAAATCAAGGATACAAACAGGGAGAAAATCAAGGATACAAACAGGGAGGAAATCAAGGATACAAACAGGGAGAAAAACAGGGATACAAAAGCTCTGGACATGCAGCCTGGGGGTTGTGACTGCACAAGGGTTTGGGGTTATGGAAATCCATCTGGGACACATCCAGCTGTTCCACAGCTGGAAAAGCAGTGAGGCCCAGCCCCCTCCTCCACTGAATTTTCACCCTGATTTCTGCTATCAAAGATCATTTTCAGGCAGATTTCTCCCACCATACAGGATCCCTCTGAGTCTTTACAGGTTCTAGGAGCTAAAGGGGGCTCTGGGATCTCAGCACAGGAGCACTGGAGCTGCTGGAGAGGTCATGGAGCTGTTCCCAGGGCTGGAGCCCCTCTGCTCTGGAGCCAGGCTGGGAGAGCTGGGAGTGCTCACCTGGAGAAGAGAAGGATCCAGGGAGAGCTCAGAGCCCCTGTCAGGGCCTAAAGGGGCTCCAGGAGAGCTGGAGAGGGACTGGGGACAAGGGATGGAGGGACAGGACACAGGGAATGGCTTCCCACTGCCAGAGGGCAGGGATGGATGGGATATTGGGAAGGAATTGTTCCCTGGAGGAACTGAGATGGAACTCCCAGAGCAGCTGTGGCTGCCCCTGGATCCCTGGCAGTGTCCAAGGCCAGGCTGGATGGGGCTTGGAGCAGCCTGGGACAGTGGAAGGTGTCCCTGCCATGGCAGGGGCTGGCACTGGATGAGCTTTAAGGTCTCTCCCCAACCATTCCATGATTTTATGAATTATGATACAAAATAAAAGTGAAATTTGGAGAAAGCTCCTCTCTCTGTGCCTCCCAAATCACCAGCAATGCCATGAGACATGAAACACCCATTGTGGGTTCACTGTTAACAATCCCACCCCTTGGTACATGCTCACTTCCACCATGGATATTACCAGGATCAAGGAGAGGATTATTACTGCAAAGATTTCAGAGGAGATTAAATGTGAGGCAATTCAAAAAAGACAGGAAATTACAGGTTCATACCCTTGACTTAATCACCAATATTCAAAGCAAGCACCCAGCAACCAGGATCTGATTTGACTTCAAAAATGCAACTGACTGTGGGCAGTTTTTAGGTACATCTGATTTTTGGACATTACTGACCACCCAGACAAAGCATTTTGAAGAGAAATAGATTGAAGACTCAGCCAGAAGCAGAACTACAGAAAAAGAGCTGAAGATTCCAAGCACTGCTAAAAGGCCACAATACCAGTTAGAGCTAATGGTGTTAAGTTTTAAATCCAGCTCCTATCACAAAGGAGCCTTATTTATCAAGATTAAAAGATAAAGCAAAGTACATAAATGAATAAAAAATGCAGCAAGTGAAAACAGTAGGGAAGGGGAAACACTGATCTCAGTTTGAGAAGAAGCCAGAGCAAGTTCCTCCCAGCTGATGGCTATCAGAACAAACCCATCAGGTACACATTAATTCCAGAAAAAGCCAAAACACACTTGTTCCAACACATTAACTGTGCTTCATTCCATACCCCTGCTAGGATCCTAATGGTGCTGCAAGTCCTTCCTCTCCCCTTCTCCGGAGATTGCATCATAGGATTTTACAAACAACACATTGCAGGGGCTGAGAGACAAGGCAGCAGAGTCCAGAGCTCCAGCAGAGCAGCATCCATCCGAGTCTGCCAAGGAGAGCCCAGTGGGGCAGGGTGAGGAGTGCTCTGCATGGCACAGCAAGGACTTCTCCCTTCTCCCAGCTCCAGCAGAGGAGCTCTGCCTGCAGCCTGGGGCTGTGCTCTGGGAAAGGATGGGGTTTGTGGAAGGGCTCACTCCTGGAGCTCTCCCCACTGCCCTGTGTGTGCTCTCACAGCAACCAAAGCTGCTCCAGCTTGGAAAGCCAAGATCTGAGCGAGCCCTGCTCATGCCATGAGGAAGCACCCAGCTTTCAGGCAGGTGTCCATGCTGGCACACCCCTGGGACAACCACAGGGACACCTGGCTGCTCAGATGTGCCTTAAGGATAAAAAGGAACAGTGTTTTGTCAATCCCAAACCTGGCCCAGCAGGTCCTGCCTGGACAGCTGGGCTCAGTGGGAGCACTCTGGACTCATCCCAGCTCCAGGGAGGTGTCCTCCCTGCCTTGGGAGTGAGCTCCTGGCCTTCAGGAGAGCATGGAACACGTTTGGATCCACACCTTTCTGGGTTTGCCATATGTTTGCTTTCCCAGCACTCCTCTCCACCCCAGCTTCCACCAAGGAAAAGCAGGATCAGCACACACTCCCTGCTAGGAGGCCTCTTGCCAGAGCAAAGCACAGCTCAGGAATCAAATCAATCAGCAGTGCTTAGCAGGAATTTCAGATGGAAAGACAGATTTTACAGGTCCTACCAAAAACATTCAGTGAGTATTACTTTTCAAAATCCTGGTTTTGAGTAAAAGAAGGGCAGATTCAAGTGAAATTGGGAAATTGCTGTAATTATTTCAAGCACTGAGTGTTCCCTCTTAACAAACCCACTCCATAACATGGCCATGGAGACTGCAGTCTCATTCCACCTGTGGAAGGTGCCCAGCACCTTCCTGCAGCACCACAGCAGGATCTGACCTCTGAGATACTCTGCTCCTGCCTCCTGGATGCCACATTTACCTTCCCAACTATTAATCCCTAACTCCTTGCTGTTCTACAGACATCCAACCCCCTGAAATCAGTCATTGCTAAAACTGAACACCCCTAAAGCTTCCTGGAGGGGAGGGCACAGACACCTACTCTTCTATAAAGGGGATGGATATCAACTCCAGCTCCTCTCCTGTTATTGTGAGGAAATCAAAACTGGAGGTAGCTTTACTGGGGTGCTTTGGAAAAACAATTATCTGCTTTTAGAGGGGAAAAACCTCCCAGGGATTCAATTCCACTTGTGAAACTTCAGCTATTTCCTTTATCCTCCTTGCTAAGAAAGTGTGAGGCTTGCTTGCACTCCCTATTCTCCTGGAAGGAAGAAAAAAAAAAAAAAAGCTGTTTGACAAAATAATCATTTTTGCAAGCTGCTGCACTGGCGGGACAGAGGTCTGGGATTTGGCAGAGGGAAGTGCCCGCCTTCCAATCTGATCCCAGCACCAGAGCAGAGCACCACCTGCAGCCTGGTGCCCAGTGTGGAAAGGAGGAGGGAAGGAAGCAGGAGCCATTAGAGACTGGCTCCTGGCCATCCCACATCTCCTTTGGTGCACTGGATCAGACCCCACAAACGAGTCGCCAAAAAAAGGAAATCTAAAAATTGGACTCCAAGGGTCTTTTTAAGCACTTTAATCCTTTCACACTGCCTGTTCCCAGCGCGGCCATTCCTGGCAGCAGACACTGAGCTGGGAAAATCCTACTCCCCAAGCCAAGGAGTTAAAGAGAAAGCTGCTAATCAGCTAAATAGAAGCTGGAATCTGTTCATATGAAAGTCTCTTTTTCTCTCTGTCACCTGAGGGACATCACAGTGTTCCCAAATACACTTTTGACATCATTTGGCAGCCGGGCCCATCTCATCCTCCATGATTCATCCCTTAGGTTATGTTTTTAATATCAGAAAGTGAGCTTTTAAATGCCAAACTCATTTTGTGGGTGGTGGTGGGGAAGTGGAAGATATTCCAAGTGGTCTCGCTGGGCTGTGCACCAACTGTGTCCACCAAATGGCTCCGAGAGCTCCTCTTCCCATGGAGCTTCCAGACAAAGCACTCTGACAGCCACATCCAACTATTACCTAATAGTTTGTTCCTCAACTTCATGGAAACACCACAGGAGAAAGCAATTGCAGCAGGGCCAGCTGTAGGACAGGAAGTTGGAGGTGGCCCTGGGGATCACCTACCTTCTGTCCTTGTTGCCTGCCACCAGCATGTTGGGGGGGCTGCTCTGGAGGTTGACACAGGAGAAGGCACCGATGGAGTTGCCCACCTTGGTCACACACTGGTTTGTTTCTAGGTTGTAAAGAAGGATCTGGCAGAGAGAGAATAAAACAGCACATCAGTTCAGCAGGAGCACCACCACAAGGTTTTGCTGCAGCACAAAGCAGAGCTGTGACCACCAGAGGAGTTCTTGATGGGTAAAGCAGAACCAAGAGCCAGATCTACCCCTATGGAGAAAGGCAATGCACCCTCAGAAAGAAGGAATGCAGGTTTCCTGTGAGATCCAGCAAGAAGCAGGGATGCACCTCCAGGATGGCCAGGTACAGCTCTCAGACAAACCACACAGGTGAAATCTCCAGGGTTAAATGAAAAGCAAAGAGTTTCCTCATCAATTTTAACTTTTGAGAGAGCAGCAAAAGCAAAGAGCACCAGCCCTGAGGAGGTCTGGACAGATGGACAGTGAGAGGAAGTGCAGCAGGAACTGCAGGGCAGAACTGACCACAGCCCTGCTGAGAGCCTGTGCCACACACAGAAATGTCACATCTGAAGTGGCAGCTCAGATGGGAAAGGCAGAAAAACAATTCTGATTTTAGGCAGCATCTGAGATGATTCAACCAGAGCCTGGATGAGAAGCACAAGTTGTTCCCCATCCGTTCCCACTCCTCTCCTCAATCAGTTTAATCATGTTTGTCCTTCCTGTGGGGCCACATCAGATCTGTCTATGTGGGCCTTTCAATTTAGGAGAACAAGTATTTATAGAAACAGAAAAATGTACTGGTCAAAGCCCAGTGGAGCTCAGTGCACCTGGCCTTATATAACTTCATAAACATGATTAAATTTCATGGTGATGCTCATTTAAATGAAAAGAAACCTTGTGACCATGAAAAGACTTAATGGTATTTAAAACATCAGAAAAACCCCACAGCTTCCATGGCAACATCAGCATGGCCATCTCAATGTCACATCAATATTCTTTACTTCTAATTTGCTGATTATAGCCACGTGCAGCTCAATAAACATTGCACTATCTGGATGCATTATTTCAACATTTGCCAGAACAGCAGCACTGATGCTGCCTGGCCTTTTATTTCCTCTCTGTGCCATTTCAGAGATCTGAAAGCTGAATTAGGAGAGCAGGAGAGCATCACTTTGTGATGGAGGCCTCTGGGAAACCAAAGCAAAGCTTTAAAGATCTTGAGGAACAGGGCAAAGAGAGACAGAGAATTTGCAGGTTTCCTCCACCTGCCATTCTCCCAGTAATGACCAGGTGAATTCAGACATATTTCAGCTCCCTATGAGGATCAACACATCCACATCCAACTCCCTTAGGTGTTCCTAAGAATTATAATCTCCCAATTAGTTCTTTGTGAAGCTGTCTCAAAAAACATGGCATTTTCCATCCTTAAGACCCAAAAAACAAAAGCAAGGGTGACCTTTTTTGGAAAACTTAAGAACATAAAAGTTAAATTCAAACAAAAATTAATTTAAATTTCCACCCCAAAGAAAAAGCTGGTACAAACTGTGTGGAAATGTTAATGTTTGAGGTAAAAATCATTTTACAGCCTGTTCTCACTTCAGCCCAGCTCCCAACAGCTTAGTAACCAAATCCACAGATAATGATGTTCTGGCAAAGGCACCTCGAAGGATTTTCAGTGCAAAGGAAATTAATATCTGTGCCTGGCAACCCAAATTTCTCCTTGGAAAGTTTGGAACAAAAGACAAAGTCAATAAACTGCTGAATTCAGCTTAAGAACAAGAAGTGCTGGGGTCAGGAGTGAGGTATTCCAGCTCCCAGTTGAGCCCTTCCCAGCTGGATGTTGAAACTCCAGAGGGGAGAGGGCCAAAAGCTGATTTCTTAAAAGTCCCCTGGGGCTGATACTTGCAGTGAACATCCATAAACTATTAATTTACCTAAATGACCAGAGCTCCCATCTCTGCTATAAACACAGGACACATGCTTGCACATCCAGCCATGGCCATGAAAGGCTGGAATGAAAAATTGCTTCCACGTAGCACTGAAAGATTCCCATGGAACATTTTCCACATTTTCTCCTGCCTGCAGTCCCATGGCAAAGCTCACCAGTACCAGCAGCTGGAAAAATGCCTTATTTCTCCTCACATAACTTGTAGGTGGCCACCAATTTAAAGTGTTTGCATCTCATAATCTGTGAAAAATAAGGGTTCACTCCCACAAAAATGGAAGAAAAGCTTGTATCATCTTCTTCTACTTCCTTCAATTCCTTCTCATGCTCATCTCTATTCTTTTAAAGATTGTTTATTTTAACCATCAATAACAAGATTGATGGGTAAAATGAAATTTATTTTAAATTTTATCATGCACAAATGTCCTTCTAACCAATTAGTCCCATCACTAGAAGAGTCTCTGTGATTTTCAGTATCCAGGTTTTGCCTATCAAAATTCAACCAGTCTTGAGCAGTTTTATGACCTGCAAATGAATTTCAAACCCTTATTCTGACCAATTGATAAGTAAAGAAGCTAAAAGCACTCAGAATGCTTCAGTGTGAATAATAATTTCCTGGAGACAAAGATTTAAAAGCATGCTGATGACAATTCTGAAGTTGCTGGAACACCTCTGATGAGCTCTCCTGTAATATCCCAAGGCAAGAAGGATTTTCCTTACAAAGGCCAAGGAGAGAGAATGGAAATACCTGGTCAATAGGGACTTGAAATAAGGGCCTGTGTGTTAAAGGGCAGATAAAGTATAAGATCTCTGGGAGGCTTATAATCCTATAATGCACACTGCAAAGGGATTACCCTTTTAAAGGTATTTATAATCCTATAATGGACACCCAAGCCCAGTGACCTAATAGGTACTGAACTGAGGGAAGTGAACCAAGAGCATTTGGGTGTGAAATGAAGAACCCTGGGATAACACACTAACGAGCAGCCCTGGCCCCAGGGGGACCTCAGGGAGGAAAAGCATTAAAGACCCCGCGCAGCCAGCACCGGGATCCAACACCCCAAATAAAACCTGGCACCCATTAACATTGGCCAAATGAAAACTCCAAGTTGTTGGCCAAGAGCCAGGCAATCTCCCTGAATGCTTAATAATTCAACAAGCCAGGAATAGCCAGAGCACCTCCAGCACTGTGTTTAGTTAAAGACCACAGAGATTAGCAAACACATTATCCATCTCCGAGGCGATCCCTTCCCTGTTACAAGTCCCTTAACGACCTTTACCATCCCTCCCTCTCTCTCTCTCTTTTAATAAGGCTGAGCAAATGGGACTTCATTTCAGCCCACTGCCACAGACTGGGGGTATTAATTATTCATGCTCATAGTCTCCCCTTTGTTAAGGCAGTGCATTAGACTAATTCCCCTCTTTACTGGGCGACTTGGGCACGGCTCAGCTCCTCCGGGAGGGATGCGCCGGGAACCCGGCAAATTCACCAGCCCAGGCACAGGAAAAAAGGCAAAGTTACTGTTCTGCATGGAACTGCAGAGCAGTGGGGACAGGGAACTCTCTTTAAATGCTGTCCAAGAACTCATGAAAGATGCCTGAAATTAATTCCCAAAGAATGAAAGGCTCTGGAGCCAGAAGAGCTGAGCTGTGAGCTTTGTTACAGCTCGCAGCTAAGTGAGGTCAAGCGTGGTCGATGCACTCTGCTTGAGACACTTCCAAGAAAAGCCAAGGAACTGAAGGAAATGCTGCTGATGGAACTCTTCCATGCATGGCCAAAATCCCAGCAGGTGTTTTGGGATGCTGTGTTGTTGGAGATGTCTTTTTTGGATGGAACATTAAAACAACAAATCCCCGAGCACTTGTTATCAAAGAGCCTGTGGTACTTTCAACAAGAGCTGGGGTGTCCATCCCACTGTCCTGGATGGCAGCCAGCACAGCCTGCTCTGGGGAAGAGCTGCTTTCCCTTTCCCTTTTCATTTCCCTTTCCCTTTCCAGCCCATTCCTGCCTCCAGACCGAGCTGTGTCTCAGAACTGGGTGAATCCCTCTGTGTGTGGGGTGTATTTGGTTCTTATTTACATGCAGTATTGGAGGGAGGATCATAAATAGCAGCAAAAAGCACATTGTAAAACCACACTCAAACCCTACATCCTTCTCCTCACTGAACAACACACAGGATCCATTTTTCAGAATGAAACCACTTTTTCAGAAAGAACCATCCAGGAGTGAGATTTCTGTCATTTTAAGTAAAATAAAAACCACCCTGAGTTGCTCAGAGTGCCAGAGGATCAAAATGCAAGACTGAGAACTGAATTTACATTTATTTTCAGGTTTTCATTTATTTTCTTCCCTTTGCTTCTGTCCAGACCTCTGCCAACTGGAAAAAACATTGCCTGAATACACACAAATATTGCCAATGAAAAAGGGGTTGTGAAATTCCAAATCCACCATAAATAAAAAGGGATCTGGTTTCTGCTCAGGTCAAACCCATCCAATTCAGAGGGTACCTACAAAAGCAGGAAAATGCATTTGTGGGGGAACTCATCAAATTAGAGACAACATATGGTACACACTGCTGCAAGTTTGGGTTTTATTCCTAAAGTGATGGGGAAAACAAGAATATTTTTAAAGTTTACAAGCCCCAAGGGCACAGTTTCCCAGTGCAAATGTATTGGATTGCCTACTGTAAATATGGCACATAACACTGCAACAACAACAAAAACAATCTGACTGTTAACAAATGCAAGGTCAGCACACTGATACTTGTGCACACAGATAAGTGTTCTGGCTCCATAAATTTCAAGATGAGCTAAGATTTAAAAGGAGCAGCTGAGGGAGACAGACAATCAGAGAGGAAGAAAAAGAGTAAATCAAACACAAAACAGCCAGTTAAAAAAATAAATAAATAAAAAAGCAGTTAATATCCATGAATAATGGATGTTTGATTTAAAAGCAGTTTACTCCAATATGATGTAATTTTTGACAATCAGCCAGAGAGACTATTTTTCAAGTTCTTGCCAGATATAAGTCATTGTGGGGAGCTGGGAACACGAGTGCTTCTCTGAGCATGTGGAAAATTGACTTTCATGCCATCCTAAAGGTGACTTTTCCTGGCAGACGCGTGCGCCGGGCGATGCCCGAAAAGCCCAAAGCAGCAGAGCCCGCACAGCTCCCAGCAAATCCAGCAGGAAAAGCAGCTCCCTGCTCCTCCCCATCCAACACCTGCTGCACAAGTCACACACAGAGCTGAAGACAAGAGGAGCTGGCTTTTCCCTTTGAAGTTTTCCCTGTGCCTGGAGTTCCAGAGTGAGGCTCAGGCTGGTGGCAGGAAGGGGAGCCAAGCGTTGTGCTGGCGCTGCCAACGCACCTGCAGCCCTGGGCACTGCCAGCCCCCGGGGCTCTGCCAGCCTGGGATGGGCTGGGATGTGGGCAGATGTCTGCTAGGACCTGCAATGGGGTCACCAGGCTCGTTTGACTCGTGGCTGAAGCTGGGCTAAGAGCTCCAGGGCCCGTGGGGAGGATGTTGTGTTTACCCACTGAACCACCCACACACTCAAAAATCCCCTCTAGCCCAGGGACAGGCTTTCCATGACCTAAGGGAAACCTTCTGCCATGGAGAAGGGAGGCAAGGTGAACCTTAAAAACTGAATTAAATCCCTTGGTTTCATCACCTGGAATGTTCAAGGCACATCCCAGCAGCTGGATTTTCTAAACCTGAGGCACTCACCTAAGCTGTGCCAATTCTGAGGCTCTCACACTACAGCACAAACAGGAAAAAAAGCAGAATGTCCTTAATGTCAGCCAATAGGAAGGGATTCATTTGTTTGTTATTTATGTAGTCTTTTATTTCACATTATTCCTGGTCATTTAGAGTGTTAGATCAATAAATCATATAAAATTTAGACATTGAAAAGTTCTGGACTCTCTGCTGGTCTCTTTTTCTTGTAGTGGCCAACACAGTTCAGTTCCTCAGAGAGTTCTGCCTCTCTGACTGCTGCCAAAGAGTTTAGAAAGAAAAAGGTATTTAAAACACCTTTCAACACCTCCAAAGATCTGCTAACACCCTGCAGCTCCTCAAAGAGAGACATTTGGGCAAGTTCCATCTGTTCAGTCACCAGCAAGCCCTGCCCTTCTATTGGTATGAAAACAAGAGTTCATAAAGGTGAATTTGTTGAAAATTGGGCTCTTTACAAGAGTCATAGAGGCCAACAGAAGTGAAAACTCCACATTTTTTAAGTAAGAAAAACTAAGATTAAAAAAATGGAAGTCTTTGGAACTCCATGAGAATTGGAGAATTTGACACCAGAAAAGACCATGCAGCTTCTCAGAAGGATTTTAGTTAAAAGAAGGTATAAGTAAGGTTACAATTACCTATACCTTTACCTAATTACTTATAAGTAAGGTGTAAAAGCTCATCTAAAGCAGCCATGACCTAAATGTATCATTCAAAAATTACTGTAAAGTATGAAATTCGATTTAAAGGATTATTTACTGCTGTCCAGAGAAGCTGTGGCTGCCCCTGGATCCCTGGAAGGCCAGGCTGGACAGGGCTTGGACAGTGGGAGATGTCCCTGCCCATGTAGGGGTGGCACTGGATGGCCTTTAAGGTCCCTTCCAAACCAAACCACTCTGGGATTCTGTGATTTAAAATTTGTTTTCACTCACTATCACTTCACAACAGGAGTTAATTCCACTGGATGCACTCACGTTTCCAAGCAGCTGAAGAATTCCATGGAAACATGAAATCCAGGAGCAAACCCAGGCAGTGTTTGCAGGCTGCTGAGAGGAGCCAGGTGAGGTTGAACACCTTTCCTCAAGTACAAGCCAATCCACAGCTCCAAAGAGCTGCAAAAGCCACAGCATTAACAAGCAGCACCCAAGAGAGCTGATCTCAGCACATGCAGCCTTCTGTCTCTGAGCTGGAAGCTGGAAAATCAGCCCTTCCTCCCTTTCTTCCTCATCCACCAGCATGGGGAACCAGCTTCATGTTTGTGCACAAAGCAACCAAACCCACAACCAAACTGTGCCTGACAATACCTGTATTAAAAATTCTCATGCATGCTGTAAGAAGCTTCTTTGGTAGAAAACCACCAAATCCTCCTTTGTTCATTATCTCAGATCCCCAAGAACTGCTGAATATGTTAAAAATTTTCAAAATAATTTGGAATACAGGAGAAAGCTGTGTTTTAGGATTTTTTTCCCCCTCCTCTCAGGAGAATAACCACCTCTAAATTTCACAGAAATAATCCAGAAAGCTCACCTGAGCTATAGCAGGAGACGAGACTTACCTGACAGCAGATTCAGGACAGGTTATAAAGGCAGCAGCTATGAGAAAAACTCCAGCCAGATCCAGACTGCATCAGAAACCAGATGAAGTCAAGCCTAACATACATCCTGCTGCCTCCTTATGAGGTTTAGATCCTGCCATGAAGAAGACCACAGCCAATCTGTGGATTTAATCTCCTCCATGGTGTTTAAACCCAAAATTGCCACAGGTGAATGCCCAGCCTTGGTGCTACTGCAGCAGCTCTGTGATCACGGGGCTCCCAATGCTGACAAGGGGGATGTGTCACTGGCCTGACATCATCCCTCAAGGAATGTCCCCTGGATGCCCTGGGAATCAGGATTTCCCCCTGGGGTCATAATCTGGGCTATTTAATTAGCCACAGACAAGCCTAGATGGGAACTCAGAGCTCAGCATTTGGACTTTAAGGGATTTCACGTTGAGTTAACAGAGCTGAAACAACAAAATCTTTCATAGTTTAACCTCCAAAAAGAGTTCAGGGAGCACTAAAGCAGGAGAACTTTCAGGAAACAGAATCATATTTGGGTTGTCTGGTGCTACTAAAGTGCAAGCTGAACTCCTCAGGGATGAAGCATTTCTGCTCTCCCCTCCCTGCTGCACGGGTGTCTCTCATCTGACAGGAGCCAAGTCTAGGCCACGGATTTGATGTTTCCTCCTCTCCAACATGAAAGTTCCCACAAAATTTATGCCTCAGATCTCAGCTTTGCTGTCAAACGTGGCTAAAATTAGAAAATTATAAAAAAAAAAAAAAAAGAGAGAGAGAGGATGGTTTCCCTAAGTATTCTCATCAGGAAGCAGGTTACTAGGCAGGGATTGTGAGGAGGAAAATAATAACCCAGAGGAAAACAAAGAAAACCTCAAACTGGGGAGAAACACAGGCAGCAGCCAATGGGGCTGGAATCCTCCAGGACTGCATTTCCAGGCTGGAGAGCTCTCCCAAAGACAGATTGTCACCATGTGCCCAGTGTAATCAGGCACTGCAAAGTCCCTTCACGTCTGCGCGAGGCCGGTAATTATCATAATAGACATTAGTAATTAATTTCCGGCGTGATGTCAGCTGGAGCAGCAGTGCCAAGGCAGTGTCCTTGTCACACCACCCGGCTGTCTGGGCCCATCTCCCTGATTAGGATGCACCAGGCTTAATACAATCTGCCAGCAAGAGCCAGGGAGCTCAGGACTAAATTAGGAAAGATGTCCGGCTTTGCTGAGCGGCACTGGGAGCCCGGGGAGGTTTCTCTGTTCTTTATGAGGCACAAAATGATCACTGGGGTAATGCCCCCAAATGAGGCAATTTTACCTCCTGACCTCTGGAGGGAGAAGAGCTGGAATAGGACAGCAAAGGAATTAATAAAGACAGCACAGCTCAGCATCTCAGCCCTCGAGGTATTGATGGTGAACAGGGAGTTTAAAGGGAATGAGATGCAGCTGCACACGTTTATTCCTTACAGGGGAAGTTCTAAATAAAGCTTTCCCATTCCAGTCATTTGCCAAGAAAAATCCTGCATTTTTACACTACAGACAACAGGTCCTTTCTCCTGGATGCTCCACTCCTGCTCCCTTTCTCCAGCACCCTCCTTCCCTCACTGTGACAGCCTGAAGCATGACACAAAAATGGAATGAAACCAGTGAGTGCAAAAGGGAGGCAAGATGCAGGAAAGGGACAGGAACTCTTCCCAAGGCATCTGGAAACACCAAAATCTCTTCACAGTTTGGCCAAATTCTCAAGAGCACAGCACAAAAAGCACCCTCCTCCCAAGGGTGCTCATTTGCCTGACACTGCTGAGGATCCCTCACCAGGAAGGCTGAGGGATGGTCTGGGGTTTTGGGTTGTTTGCTGGGGTTTTTAGGTGGGTGCTTTGAGATGAGTTCCCCCTGGTGCCACTGATGCAGCATAAACTCAGCTGGGCCTTGCTAGGAGTAGGAGCTGCAAAGGGAACTCAGCTGGCTGAACAATAATCCCTCACTTCAGCCCACAGAAGAACACAAAGCAGCATCAGATTATTGCACTGAATTATCCTCTCTACTGTCAAAACTGGAGAGCAGGGAAGGAAGTCCTCAGCATGAACTCCTTTTTCCTTAATTACAAAGGTATGAAAATCTTACCAGCAAATAATTACAATACCTGGTTGGGCTCATTCAGTAACCAGCCAAAGGTTTTGATGCCAAAGGCTGTTTCGTGAGCAGCCACATCGAGGCAGGTGACAGGCTGACCATAGACAGAGTGCAGAACTTTGCCAGGATCTTCTGCTTTCAGGAGATAGACAATGTCCTCTGCAGCTGCCACTGCCACTGGGCTCCCTGGGACATCTGGAACCAGATTAAGGAAGTTGACCTAAAAAGAGCAGACTTTTTATTTTATTTTTTATTTTAATTTATTCTAATACAGTCAAAAATTCTTTTGCATCACTAGTGCTACATGCTGAACTGAACAAACTGTTCATGTGTGTCCTGAATCATCTCAGCTATGGATTAATTCCACACAAAGACCAAGTGTCAAGCTTATTTCTGAACTGTAAGACTGACTTAGCTTTGGACACGGGATTAATCAGGAGTGGTTTAAATCACTTCACACCCTGTAACTGCACAGCTTCCTCCTACAGGAGAGAGGCTGCAAGACTCAATTATTCCTACACTCCTCCTTCTCCTTTCAAACAAATGCTGATACTCTGAGACAAAATAAAACTTCAGAGAATCAGTTTTAATTACAACTCTCAAAACTTCAGTGACAGAAGGTGCAACCTAAAGAAGCTGCATGAGTAGTTACAGCTTCACAAGTGACACTATTAGGCTGCCTGCAATATCCTGCCTCAGAATTAATCAGATAGTGTGGATCTGGAATGAGACCTGGAGTTTCAGCTCCAATTCTATGCGAGAAAACTGATTTACAAAATGAGCCAGCTTAGTTTACTGTTGACAAAAAAGAAAAAAAAAATTAAACCCAGCCAACCTCCTGCACCATATGGACTTGTGTTCATTTTCACTCCTAGTTGAAGCCAGCAGTTCACCCTTGCTCTTCAGGGATGGAAGACTCATCCCTTAACCTGCTCCAAAGTCAGAGCCTCGAGCTGCTAACGCCCTGATCTAGCTGTAAGACTTTTATAAGAACCATCTTAACCCTACCAAAAACAATGAGTAGATCAGGAGCTCCTGGAACGAAGGAGAGCAGACTGGAGACTCACCAATTTCTGGATTTCAAAGGTTCCTGGGGTTTGCCAGAACCCTTTGTCGTCAGGGCTCTCCACCTTGACCTGGAAGCCGGAGGCCGTGGCCACGGCGGCGCCGCCCGGGGCCAGCGCCAGGGCCTGGACGCGCTGGTTGTGCTGGAAGTGATGGATGGGCTCCTGCCCCAGCAGCAGGCTCCAAACACTCACAGTGCCTGCACAGGGAAAGGGCACTGGCTGTTAGCTCAGCTCTGACACGACTGCAGAGTGTTTAAACAGCTGCAAATCTGGTGGAACAGAGGAAGAGATGAGGGCAGGACACCTGAGCTTCAGGATGCTCTGAGCAGGGACAGGCTCACAGGAAAACTGATGTGCTCTGGGCTGAAGCTGAAGGAGGGGATCTGTAGATGGGATATTGGGAAGGGATTCCTGCCTGGGAGGGTGGTGAGCCCTGGCACAGGAAACCAGAGAAACCATGGCTGCCCCTGGATCCCTGGAAATGTCCAAGGCCAGGCTGGACAGGGCTTGGAGCAGCCTGGGACAGTGGGAGGTGTCCCTGCACATGGCAGGGGTGGCACTGGATGAGCTTTAAGTTCCCTTCCAATCCAAACCCATCTGTGATTCTGAGATTCCAGGCTCTATTACTCTGCACCTAATTCCTGATTTCTGACTTTCCAATAAGATTAGTAGCCACCTTGAGGAAGACTCTGACTTTTCTCACATTTCCATGTTCGGAGATCAGATGTAAACAGAGACCTGAAATTTTGGCTCTCAATTACCCCAAAACCAGAGAGGAAGAACCCATAATCTAATTTCAGTCCCTTTGCTGCATGATTCACAGAATCACAGAATGTCCTGAGTTGGAAGTGACCCCAGGGATCCTGGATCCAGCCCCTGGCCCTGCCCAGACCCCCCAACAATCCCACCCTGCCCATCCCTGGTAGCGCTGTCCAAACGCTCCTGGAGCTCTGGCAGCCTCGGGGCCGTGCCCATTCCCTGGGGAGCCTGGGCAGTGCCAGCACCCTCTGGGGGAGGGAAGAACCTTTCCCTGAGCTCCACCTGAACCTCCTGACAGATCCATTCCCTGGGTCCTGTCCCTGGTCATCACAGAGAAAAGCTAAAGATTACAAATCCTAAGGAATAAAGGACTGTAAGTCAAAAGAAAACGTATTTATAATTGGATTTTTGCCAGCCTGGCTCCCCAGTTCTCCATTTAAAAGCATCATCATCTGAGTAAGAGCAACCTGAGGCAATCAGGAGGGAACAGAAGGGAATTGGAGCCTTCTGGGCCACCTTTGCACTGAATTAAGGAGAAGCAATCTTCCAACATGACAGGCAGGGCTGGAGAAGCCTCCCTTGCAGTGGAGCACGTTAATGATGAAATGATTAATGGCAGCTCTTCCTTCAGAAGGAGACATAAAAGCCCTGACAGACAGCTGTGGATGGGCACCACTGCCAGTTTGCAAACACTCCTCCCCAGTCCCAGAGGAGGTGAAGCAAGAGTGTGGTAATGAAACTGCACATAGTGAAATGGTAGCTAAATGAGTTTAAATTGATTTATGGTAGCTTTTGTAAAGATTATTTGGTATCTGGAAAGTGCTACCAATGTGAAATAATGCAGATAATCCTTAAGATCCCTGTCTAATGGCACTCCCACTGAATATTTATATTCCTCACCATGGGAATGAGTACCATAATGGGGACCATTTTTGTTTTATTAGGGATGAATATTTAAATTAATCTGCTATTTGCCTAAACAATTAGCTGCCTCTGTTTGTTTACACAAAGCCAAAACTGCAATTAGGCTTCCATCAAAAAGATAAGTCCCGACTAAAACTGTCCCGACGGAGTCGTGAGGGCTCAGAGCAGAACTTCCCAAAATTACTTCTTAGCATAATGGTAATTATGTTAATTGCTTGAAAGGTAAATAACTGCTGAACTAGGTTTGCAAAACAGACTGGTTGCACACAGCTTCAAACCAGTTAACAAATTATTTTGTGTCAGACCAGGGGTTTGGCTCCCAGGCTGCTCCAAGTAGGAGGATTTTCAATTTTTGTTCAGCAGAAAATTGATCCCAATGAAAAAGCAGGTTCATGGAGGGGAAAAGGGAGGATGGTTTGATTTCAGTGAAGCTTTTTGTTTGCACATCTCTGTGATGAACATTCCACTGGGTTTAACAGTGTCCAAATGGACAAAAGTTCTGGAAAATAAAAAAAATAAATAATAAATTCTGACCACAGCAGCAAACTGGGAAACCCAGAGCTCAGGGTTCTGCTCTCTAATTTTGGGCAGCAAGCCACTGTATTATTATTATTATTATTATTATTATTATTACTACTACTGTTATTATTACTGCATCTCAAACATAACAAAATCTGTCCAAAATAAAAGATTTTAACCAGGTAAATACAGAGTGTGCAACATCTGATACATTATATGGGCAATAAATTCCTGAATAAAATAAATTCCTAGAATAAAATATTCTTAAAAAAAGGTGACTTGTGAAGTCACAAACTCACATGTGATAAAGGAGTATAAAAAGTAACAAGGAGAGTACAAAGAATATCCTGAGTTGGAAGGGACCCACAAGGATCAGGACAGAGGGAAATCAGAAAAGGCAAATACTCCACTGGATTTATAAATGGGTAAAGCTGCTCTGAGGGCTACAAGTGCTGCTTAGAATATTCTGCATTTCACTGCAGAAACAGCAAAAGGTATTTATGAGTGTGCAAGTCCTTGCAACAGTCAATCATGTTTGGGTAAAAGCAAAAAAATCCCACTCCATTCCAGTTCAGGTTATTAGTGTGGCACTAAAAAAAAAAAATCAGGCTTAGATTTAGCAGTGCAGATGAGATCACTGCTCTCCACAGTCTGTCTTCCTGCCTCCAGCACTGCCCAGCACCTCATTTCCACAGCAATTCCTCTGCTGAGGTGAAGTTAAGGTTGCAGCCATACGTTATCTTTTTCATTTTTTGCAATACTGAAAACTTGCTCGAGTTAGAAGGTCATTAAATCAAAATTATAAGCAGTGCTTTCACAGCACGCTCAAATCTGCACCATAATTGTGATTATTCCAACTGAACTCTAACAAAAACTCCCCAAAATTATTTAGAATTTTATTTTAGGAGCAAGCTGGAGAGTCATTGTGGCTCAAGAAAAGAAGTGCAAGAAGCTGCTGCTGATGGTAAAGCTGATATCCAACGTGACAATCACTGCACCAGCCTCCTTCATCACTTTGCCCCAGATTTGACAAAAAAATTCAACTCTCAACCCACATATTACTGAATTGTGGCCTGATGAAAGGTCCATTTATTGCCATTCACTCCAGGCTGGAAAGGACTTGGATAAAACACTGAGCATGAGGCTGCTGTGCCTCAGTGCTGATCCTGACTGAACAAATTCTGGGAGCATCACCAGCCTTGCACAGCTCTTGCTGTGTCAAAGGTGGGAGGCTGGAGGCTCCTCTCTCTCCATCAGCAGTGCTGGCAGCACAAAGACATCCTGCAAAAGCAGCTGTTCCATCTGCTTTCACACAGGTTTTTCTCTGCTATTACAGGCAATACATTTGCTACAAAATTAAACAAACCCAAGTATCTCTTTTCCTTTAAAATCCCCTAATCCTCCTACAGGGCAAGGCAGCACAAACACAGAGCAAACAGTGCTAAATCTCATTTGTAAATATTATCCTGGCTGTGTCTGGCAGTGTCACACAGGCTGCCTGAGCCCCTCCTGAGCTGGGCACAGGGCACTGCCCACCTGAGCTGCCTGTTCGGAGCTTGGGGTGGGAGGGCTGGATCTGGTGAGGAAGGGCTGGATCTGGCTATGGAAGGGCTGGATCTGGTGTGGAAGGGCTGGATCTGGGTATGGAAGGGCTGGGTCTGGTGTGGAAGGGTTGGATCTGGTGTGGAAGGACTGGATCTGGTGTGGAAGGGCTGGATCTGGGTGTGGAAGGGCTGGATCTGGTGAGGAAGGGCTGGATCTGGGTGTGGAAGGGCTGGATCTGGGTGTGGAAGGGCTGGATCTGGGTGTGGAAGGGCTGGATCTGGTGTGGAAGGGCTGGATCTGGTGTGGAAGGGCTGGGTGTGGGTGTGGAAGGGCTGGATGTGGTGTGGAAGGGCTGGGTCTGGGTATGGAAGGGCTGGATCTGGTGTGGAAGGGCTGGATCTGGGTGTGGAAGGGCTGGGTCTGGGTATGGAAGGGCTGGATCTGGTGTGGAAGGGCTGGATCTGGTGTGGAAGATCCCAGCTCTGATCCTAAAGACTCACTGCACTGGTTAAATCCAGCATTTGCTGTTGGCTGGTGGCTGCTGCCAGCTTTGGAAGAGCTGTAAAGCAATTTACATGTGCATTATCTGAAAATAAAAATAAATTTAAACCCCCGAATTTTGTCTGTGCTGGAGCAGGGAATCCAAATGTGCTGATGCTCATTCACTTCTGCTTCTAAACACAATGGCTTGGGAAGGCCAGAAGTCCTGAATTCACATCACCTCCATGATGTTTGTCCTGTTCCAGAGTTGTGGTCCTGCCACCTTGATTTAAACAAAATAAAACTCATTTTACATTTTGAAAACCCTTGTATTGATGATCCTTGTGGGTCCCCTCCAGCTCAGGCTATTCTGTGACTCTATGGCACCTTATGGGTGTTTTCTTTTTTAACTCTGAAGTGGGAACATTAATTTACTTCCTTATAATTTTCAGCTGTATCATATCTCTATGAAGTACAAGCAGTACCAAAAAAGGATGGGTGGAAATGGGCACCAGCCAGGAGTACCAAAACTTGTTGCTGTGTTGCTTGTTGTTGTTGAGTTTTTCCCAAAAACATGTCTAGTTGGAGGAGCCAATTTAACCTTAGTAGATTACCTGAAGTTCATTAACCAACATTTTACATTTAATTTTCACTTCCAGCAGGTCTTGAGGGTGCAAAGAGTGAGAGATCAGACCTCAGTGACAAGAGCCTTGCCCTCACACTACCATTACACCAGTTCCCTCCAAATGTTCCCAGATTTTACCTCCACCTCCCTTCTTCCAGGGATTTCCACCACCCCAGACAATCCCTCAGAGAAGGCTCAGACCCTGTTTCATTCCCAGCTTGGAGAATGGGATCACTGGGATGAGAAATCACACTCCACTCACCCAAACCAAGAGGGCTGCACCCACATCCACCAATGGGAATAAACAGCCCCTGCTCCTGCAGTTTTCTTCTAACATTACACTTTTTCCTTCACTCCAGCGAGCCTGGAATGCCTCTGCTGTCTTGGAGCATGTCCTGGCACTCAGGGAAAGGCACCAAATCCACCCCTCTGCAAAGAGGGTACAGAAGGGACAACACCCTCGGGCAGCTTTAGGGGCTCCAGAAAGGACAAGAGCACAGAACTGCAAAAAGCAGCAGTGCCAGAATTCCCCTCTGGAGCCTGCAGCAGGCAGGGCCACCTCTGATCCCTGCAGCACCACCCTCCTCTGCTGCCTGCAGGCACTCTGCAGGTTGTGAAGGGCCACCAGCTCCTCACAGTGGGTCTGAGGGGGTACAAGCAGGGCTGCAGCAGGGTGGCCATGGCATTTAAAGGACAGCAGGAAAAAGTTCTGTTCTCCTGTTGCTGCACACTGTTTTCCAGGCAAACCATGCAACTCCAGAGCGCAGGGGGGAGAGGGATGGCTGAAGTAGACTGCTGTTTCCCAAAAGCTGTGGCTCCCAGCCAAAGGCAGGCAAGCATGGAGCAGATGGAGTCCTGGCAAGGCCTCTCCTGTCCCTGCATTAGCAGCATCTGCTCATTACCCAGAACCCTCGCCTGCTTTATCTAATGCTCCAGGAAAAGCATTTTGATTTGATTCATTTCAGTTCGGTAACGTGCAACACAATTAGTGGTAAAATCAAACTGGAGCACTGCCAGTGCTGACAATAGGAAACAAGGCAGAAGAAATATGAGGCCAGTGGGTTGGAATTCAAAAATCACAACTGTGGCTCGAGTTGCCAAGTCCCGTTGCCCCAGGTGTACACGCAGCGCCCCCGCTGAGCGCTGGCACGGCCACAGGGAACTTCACTGGCTCCCCATCCCATTTCCCTCAGGGACAGCATGGAGTGACAACCCACTCGGGCCAGGGAGGACAAAGCTGTGTCCTTGCTGTGCCTGGGGAGGCAGTGAGGGCAGAGCAGGGCAGGCTGTGCTGTCAGCCCTGCCCTGGTGTGGGCAGCCAAGGCCAGCGCTGCGGGAGCCCTGCGGGACCGGGAGCAGCCGATGAATTTGGGACGAGGCAGGGATTTGCCAGGCAAGTCTAGACTGCCTGACAGCACCACCTCCAACACGAGCAGATGGTTTCTCTGGGTTAGTCAAACCTACAAACAAAGAGGAAAGGGAGCTGGAAAAGTACAACAAAGAACAATCAAACACATTATCTTCAAAGCCGTCCGCTCCCTCCCCAAAATTTTAAATAACTCTTCTCCAGCAAACTGTAAATATGTGCTTTCGGCTTGCAGTTAGTAAACACTGCTAAAATGGGTCTTTTTATCTCCCTATTCCCATAGAAACTAATCTATTCTGACCAAGGCTTCTCAAATCAGAGTAACTGCCATATCACAGAGCCTATTAAAATTTCTACCCAAAAGAATAAAAGACGCTGAGCTTTATGCAAACTAGTTCAGTCACAGCACTGACAGCAAGGGATATGACAGGCAAAAAACCCAGACAAATTATTAGATTAGTCAGTGGGAAACTAGAAAACAAACAAAAGACCCTCTGCTAGTCATTGTTTGGCACACTGGAAAAAAAGCCAGCACTTAAACCTGTGCTATAATTTCCTACAACTCGAGTAAATAATATTACTAACACCAGAATTGCTGTTGTCAGAAAATGTTGCCTATTAACAATTTTTACCCACAGAAAACCATCCTGGCCTGATCCAAGCTAGAAAACAGCCAAGGATGTTGAGAATCTTAAAGCACATAGAGCATTTAATTTATTTTCAAAATTAAACTATAGATCAGGGATTTTGTTTGGATTATTCACCTTCTGTTTTGTTTTCACCTGTAGATACGCCAGGATCAAAGACAGTATGTGTACAAAGCTGTCTAAACTTACAAATATTCTTTATTTATACCCAAGGAGACATTTTAAGTATCAAATTATACATTTTAAAGCAAGATGATGGGAGTTGAGCTCTGCCTGAGCCCCTCAGTTTAGGATCCCAGCTGGCCACACTGTCCAAACCTGACTTTTTTAATTGCTGCTCCCACATCCAGAAGATGTTGGTCTCTGGCTCTTGTTGTCCATTATAGAAACCCTCTAAGGATATTTAAAACAATGCACACAACCAGGGTTTTATGAGAGTTTCACTAAATATTAGGTCAAAGCTTTCATTTCTTTAAATCCAAGTATATAATAACAACCCAGCACTACGAACCAACACTTCAGTGCATCCACACACCACGCCAAGAGCGAGAGGGATGGGGATTAATCAGACATCCAAGTTTACCACCATCCCCATAACAAAGCTCCACAGCACCCCAAGGGAGTTTTGGCCAGAGGAGAAGGCTGGTGGAAGAATATTTAATATTTTTATAGCAAAACAAGTTATTTGCTTAAGATAGCTTGGCTGGACTACAGCCTGGCACTCAAGCTTTGTGCAGCAGCTCCAGTAGGAATTAAAGCTCAGCTTTAATGGGTGCTATGTTCCAATGCCTCCTAATGCATTTAGGGTTATTGGCCAACTTTCTCACATAAAAGCAAGAGTGTGCGTGTGTGTGGATACACAGGATTACAGACACACAAAAAGCTGAGCACAGCTGCTTCATTTTTGTAAAGCCTTTTTTTTTTTTTTTATTTTTTTTTTGCTGTTGTTTTAATAGGAAGGAGAGTTGCGCTTGCTCACCGTCCTCGTAGGCTGCCACGGCCAGGGAGCTGTTTATCCTCACAAAAGAGACGTGTGGCGGGGCTCCAGCCCCTGCAGGCACTGCCACTGCTGCCAGCACAGGAGCTGTGTAGTCCCAGGTGCGGGTGTCCCACAGTCTCACCTCCCCTGAGCTGTACCTGCAACACAAGGGCACGGTCACCCCATGGCATCTGCTGCAGGATGGGTTAAAGAGCCCCCAGATCCTCCCCAGCTCTCTGCTCTGCCCAAAGTCTGCCAAGGCAGGCAGGTCCTTGGGAAATGGAGCTGCAGGAACAGTGTGGCCAGCAGCAGCAGGGCAGGGATTCTTCCCTGTGCTCAGAACCTCGAGTGCTGTGTCCAGTTCTGGGCCCTCCAATTTAGGAAGGACATGGAGGGGGTGGAGCACATCCAGAGGAGGCAACAAGGCTGGTGAGGGGCTTGGAACACAAGCCCTGTGAGGAATGACTGAGGGAGGTTGTTTATCCTGGAGAAAAGGAGACTCAGGGGTGACCTTATCACTCCCTGAAAGGTGGCTGCAGCCAGAGGAGGTTGTCTCTTCTGCAGATAGCCACTGACAGAACCAGAGGACACAGCCTCAAGCTGCACCAAGAGAAGTTTTGGTTAAACATCAGGAAAAAGTTCTTCACTAATAGAGTCACTGGGCACTGGAATTGTCTGCCCAGGGAGGTGGTGGAGTCACTGTCCCTGGCACTCAGTGCCATGGTTTAGTTGCTGGGTCACAGATTGGACTTGATGTTCTCAAAGGTCTTTTCCAACCAAGTTCTTTCTGTGATTCTGTGACCCACACAACTGAGCTACCACTATCAGTATCCACTTTGCAACCAACACACAAGGAGAGCCAGGCTCAAGAGGAAACAGGAAATCAGGAACAAGCCTAAATTACATCATGGCAAAACTTCAAATTGGTTCTTTTCAGTTTTTCAGGATTGGTGCTTGTGTTAAACCAGAACATTTATCTATGTCCATACAAGTCCAACTTACTGCTCTTGATAGGAAGAAATTTCTTTTCATAGAAGAAACTTCTTGATGTCTCATCAACAGATTACCTACATCTTTGAAGACCAATTAATTAAACTAAGTGTTTGCTTTAGAATTAAGGCAGCATCTTTTTCACTGCAGAAGGCTCACCAAAATACCACAAAAGCTGTAGTTTAACCTCAGCTTGTGAATGAGGAAATAAAGAAACAACTGAACTTTTCAGGTAATATTGAATATATCTGAATGAAAGAAAGTTATTACACAGCAAACAACAGATAAACTGCTCTGGGCCACCTATGCCCACACAAGAGACTGTTAAAGGAAAAAAAAATCACAGAAAAAGCAGAGAAGCTTCTACAACTGAGCACAGTTCAATAATTATTTAAGGCCAGTTTTGAGAAAACTGAGATAATTAACACTGTCAGATGTCTTCCTCTGGCATAGCTGACACTTGGATTCTTTTGGAAAATCAAAGGTGCTTCCTGCTCTGTCACCTTTGTTGTTACATCCTGATTTTTGGGGGAAGGTATTATGGAAGAGTGATTCTTACAAGCCTCAGAGGTCTGGTAGTTGGGAATCTGATTGTGCTGTGCTTATGAGGAAAAAACCGAGTTAATGACACAGAAAAGGAATGAAAGGAAGGTTCAGGAGATGTGGGAGCTGCATTCAGGTTTCCCAGTTCTCTGGGCAGCACCATGCCCAGGGCTCCTGGTACTGGGAGCCCATCACTCCCAACACTCTCCCTGGTGAAAAGACTCCAATTTACAGAAGGAATTGAAGTGGCCAGGGGGTGGTGACATCTGTCAGGCAGAGAGAGATGCACATTAATTCCCTGCACTGAGCAGGAAGAGAGGGAAGCGTGTCCTTGTCACCTGCCTCCTCTGCTGTGCCTCACAGGGAACACCAGGGAAACGAGAGAACAGGGGGGGACACTTCTCCCCTTCCCTCCCTCTGCAAACCAGGCTCAAAGCCCTTCTGAATCTTGCTTTCATTTCCAATTTACAGCAGCACAATTTAAGAACAGATCAAGAAAGAAGCTTCCTCAAAGCAAAATGTTTCACGTTGGGTTGGACACAGAGCGCGGATCAGATCACAGCAAATCTCTTCAGTTTGCAAAACTGGAAAGGGCTCACTCTGCTTCAAACTCTGCAGATAAACCACAACAGGACAGGTGATTGTACAGATCTGCTGCAGTCCCCTTCAACAAGAGGCACACAGTGTTTTGGAAGCATTTTCATTTTGAGCTGATTTTTGTTTCCTTATGTTAGGGTTGGTTGGGGTCGTGTTTTCGAGCTTCTCTCGACTGCCAAGAGCAGCAGATTCCTCCCAAGGGAAGCAAAAACTCTCTTGTCACTGAAAAGTGAATTTCAGGGGAGACATAAAACTGGTAGACTGGACAGAACACAATGACAATATTTGTTTTCATCTCTAAATAAACAAGGAAGAACAGCATCTCCTCCTAGTGTAGCTCTCACAGAGTCCAGGCTGGAGAGGTAAAAAGAAAGACTGAGAGATGGAGAAAAGGGCAGGAAGAGAGACCCAGGGCTGGATAATTCTCAGGGCACATTGCATCTGGTTTCCCTACACAGCCTGGAACACAAGGGATACACCAAAAATAACAATGCAGTGACTGCAATCCTGGAATTGGAGATCCAACATCACAAGACCACAGGAAATCCTTACATTAATTTTATCTCAGAATTCAAACAAGTCAAAATGCAGTTTGAACCATTCTTTGTTCATGAAGAACCACCTAAACCATCTCTAAGCCAACCTCAAACTGGAGCAGCACCACCACTTCTAGCCATTGGTTTGAAATCAATTTGACCCAAATTCTGATGTGTTTGTGCTGGGACCTGTTTGGCAGGGTCTGCATCAGCCCATCCTGCAGCCTCCTCCTCCTCAGTCCTCCACTCCCTGTGGATCAGCTCATGCTGGAGAGCTCCCAGTGCTGTGCCATGAGGCCATGGTGCTCTCCCAGCCTTTGCCAGGGGCTGCAGGACACCAGAGTTGGTCCAAGTGTGCCCAGAAACCCCTGAGAGCATCCTGGCCATGGTGCTCCCTCCAGTGACAGAGACCAGGACATTCCATGGCCAGAGAATCGTGCAAGAGCCCAGCAAGCCTCCCCTGTGGCTGCCCAGAGATCCCAGCAGTGCCAGCACAGGAGAAGTTCCTCAGGAAGGTTCCTAAGGCTCCCTGTATCCCACCTCCCCCATTTCTCACCATTCCCACCCTTCCCAGTGCAGCCCCACACAGCAAAGGTGAAGGATTGGGAGAGATGTTCCACAAGAGCATGGTGGGAACACAAGTGGAGCTCCAGGTCTGAGCAGGGAACCAGCCTGGGGAAATGGGAGAGATTAACCAGCCTGGGAAAATGAAATGGGAGAGATAAACCAGCCTGGGCAAATGGGAGAGATAAACCAGCTCCTCAACTGCCCACTTCCAGTGTGCCCTGAGCCTGCGACAGGACTGAACTGGAAAAAATTCAAACACAGATGAATCCAATTCAGAAGGAAAAAAAAAATTAATGCTGTCAGAAGAGCACCACACTTTCAATTTGTAACCACAACAAAAGGCTTTTAAACTATTAAAGCACTGCCTTGCTGTAAAAAAAATAAAAAGGCTGCTTTATTGCAGATATCAATAGAGATGGCTGGACAGGAGAATACACTGCACTATTTTCAGATGCTTTCTGTTCATTTCCCACCACAACTTTTACATTTTGCCCTGAAAATTTCATTTGAATCACTCAATGAAACAACCCCAGATGCAAGTCCTGCCCAAGAACAAGCCCAGCACTCCAAATCCTCTCAGTTACTGATTTTTCTACCAAGATGGCAATGAAATGCTCACTTAGCTTTCTGCTGGAGTGAAAAAACCCCAAACCCACTCAAAACTCCCTTCTGTTTAACACAACAATGATCACCCTGTTTGCTCTGACACCAAGAGCATTCAGCTGTTTTCCCCTGATGGGTGCCATGAGCTGATTATTGCAGTGGCAGGTAAAAATATTCCAACACCTGATACCATGCACTGAACAAACCCAACAACCCAACTCCAAGCCCTAAAATAACCCATATTAGAGACCACACCTGCTCCATTGCATTTAGAAAAGCACAACAGGGAGCCACAAGAAGCCTGTTGCTCACAGGCCAATTTCCCCCTCTCCTGATACCCCTTCCCTGATTCCTTCCATCCACACCACACTGGCTCCCAGCTCTCTCTACTCACAGACAGATTTTTCCTTCTCTGATGTTCAACAGAGCCTCTCCACCCAAAAAAACTCAGCTTCTTTGATGGACCCCCATTCCACTTTACCCTTGCTCTTCAGAATATTTCAGTACAGACACATGAGAAGCAGCAGCAGAAGAGACAATCCTTCTCCTCAAGGAGCCCATTCTGTAATTCTGGCCAGATATGGATCTAGCTGTAAAAATCAGCTTGGAGATTCAGCTTCAGCTTTACAGAGATGTATCAAAAACCTTACTGAAATGGAGCAACAATAGGTGGAAGGGATACGGCATAGAAAAACTAGGGAAAATTAAATTAATATAGAATGAAAATACCTCTCACCAGAAGCATTGTGACTACTTTTTACTGGCAGTAAAACCCTAATGAGATGAACATTTTGCTCATGTGCTCTCACATGAGTGAAAGCAGAAGGAGCTGGGGTTAAAAGCTGCTGCTGCTTCCCCATGCTGAAAGTCTGGGAAGCAGGTGGTGGAGTGCAGAGCACATGTGGGAGGAAGCAGAGCTGGAGGCTGGGCACAGTTCTAATGAAGTGCTGCTGAAGAGGCAGACGATTTCATAAGGAGAAAAACATCAGGAAACTGGTCAAAACACAGAATCTCATCTGAAAAAGCTCCACTGTGCTGGATAGCAATAGCCAGAACAAATTTGGGGAAGAGGAGGAGGAGGCTGATCTCTCTCCAGAGCCCCAGATGTCTTTATGGTTGCCTAATGACAATTATACTCAACCAATTAAGACACTGCTATCACAGTTGCATTGTTAGTAAGCCTTTGGCCCTGAGTGTTGATGGCTGTCTAATTAGTGTTTGTGCAAAGTACAACTGCAACTAATATATAAACTGACAAATACACAAAAGAAAAACTGTTAACAGGAACATTTTCCAAACAGTTGAGACTCTGCTCATTCAGTCCATGGCAGCAGCAAACACAAACTGCTCTCCTTCATGGCTGGGGTACTGCTGGCACTGCAGAATTTCACTTCAAACCACAGGGTCAACAAGAGCCTTGCTGGGTTTCTGTTCACACAGGATGCTGGTGTCACTCACTTTTGGTGCTGCCTCAAGCACACCCCTCCAGGGCAAGGCTCACTGCACCAAATCGAGCTGGTCACCAAAGACTTCTGATAAAACACACCAGAACCCAGCTCACATTTTCCATATTTTCTCTAAAGAGTCTGTAGCAAGGAAAAGGAAGGAGAAAGAACCCCCTTTGTTTCACAGTCAGGTCTGATTTCCAGAAGGCAAAGTCTGTTCGGTTTCCAGATACCTGCAGTGATCAACAAACCAAAAAAAAAAAAAATCCCAACAACTTTGTTTCAGGCAGTCAGTGACCATCTGTTAATACTCAAAAGATCTTATTATGAAGTCTTTACAATGTCAATGCATTTTATTGAAGTCAGTAGGAATTTTGCTGCAGTAACAGTCTCTGTTTAAACGGATGCCTGTTGATAAGCAAGTAAAATAATGAGTATTTTGTATTGTCTTGCTCCAACAAGCACCTCAGAGCTCTCATCCTTATTCCACCAAAAGCAACTCTCCAGTCCTTCATGTGTTTAATTAAGGCATCAGTCAGTGCCCCCCTCAGCAGGCTCAAGAATAAGGCCCAATTAAAGACACAAACCCAAGCCCAAACACCTTCAAGTTGGTTCAAATTGCTCCTGAGCTTCATCTTCTCTCCAAGGCTCAAGTGAGACAGTGGTAACTCAATGTCCAATTTCAAAACAGCCCTTCATCAGAACCATGGCACCCTGGGAGGTACCTCAATCACAATTAAAAACACTGGAATGAAAGGGACTCTAGCACCTTCTTTGTACTCCTCTGAAGAGAGGGATGAATGACAGGCTGCTTAGAAACATCCACCACAGGGTGAGGTGCTCAAAGACTGGAAGAGGTAAAAGTTCCCAATTCTCCCTGCATTCTCATTCCCTGGGCAATTTTAACCAACAGGTAGCTTGGCTGAGGGATTCCTTGAGGAAAAGATTCAGGAAAAACTAATAGTAGCAGAATTGAGTTATTTCACGTGACAAAAAGGAATATAAATAGAACACAATGCCAAAAATAAAACACAAATGGAACAGGGAAGAGAAAATTTTCTATTACATAGCAAAAAGCTACACCATAAAACACAAAGAAAAACAGATGGAGGTAAACCAAAACCAGAGTCTGAAACAAGCCTAATGCTGGTAGAAGAATGCAGAGTAGAAAATTAATCTCACTGATTTCATCCAAATGTTCTTTTGGGTTGTTTGACACACGAGTGCAGCTATGAAAATTGTGACTAATGTGTCCCAAAATGGATCTGGAAGCACTTTGAGATTCAGCATGTAGGAAATCCATCCTGACCATCCTCATGACCAGTTCCCAAACTCTTCTGCTGGAAACCTGATTTCCAATTTACCAACCCACGCCCATCTGTGGACCCCTCACAAAAATGGAGCTGCAGAGAGCTTTTACCTTCATTTTTAGGGCTTTATGTAGGAAATTATCCCTCAGGAAAGTGGGTTAAGCTGCTGGAGTGTGTAGTGCTGCAGCTCAGCACTGTTATCTGTAACAAAATTAACATTTCACCATGCTCACTGCTTCTGCCTCACCTTCTATATTAAGTGCATGCAAATGTCATACCAAGGGAACAGAAACAAGCCAAAGGGTTCTATTGTAAGGAAAACATTTTAATGAATATTTACAAAAAGCAGCAACTAGAAAAAGCCAAACTGGTTGTAGTAATTTGATTTTTAAGGCAAAAAATCTCCCATCCCTTAGCTCAAGGTTCCAATGGCTTGCATCAGCCCAGGCCCATAAATTAAAGCAGCTGCTCTACCAAGGAAACAGATTACTGTGGGTACAGGAGAAAAAAATTATCTTTTCCATAAGAATTCAGGAGGAATGATGCAATTTGGGAAGGCTCTGCTCCATCATCCCTATTATGCCACAAAGGACAAACCACAGCTCCAGCTGCAGACAGAGGTGAGAAAACACCATTGGAGCATGTGGAAATCGATCTGTTTGCTTGTTGGAAGGAAAACACTGCAAGCAGCAGAGAGGAGAGGCATCACCTCAACTCCAGGCACTGACAGTGACAGCCCCACGAGCAAAAATGAAATCTTCAAGAAGTTTAGTAGAGAGAAGGATGGGTTTAGGAGACAAGGAAGATGTACAAGTTCAAAATTACTGCCTGAGAACACTGAAGGTATCACTGAGCACATCCCTGCAGCAGCAAAACCCTCAGGTAACCTAAGAGCTCCGGGGCCAGGGCTGGAAAAGCAGATTCCACAAAGTCACAGCAGCCTTCTAGCCTTGCTTTCACCTGAAAGGCTTTTTCAGGAGCTGACAGAAGAGCCAAGCTGGCTGTCACTAACACAGCCTTACCTAAGCCCTGTGGTCATCTGTCACCTGAGCCCTCTGAACTCATGATGTCATCCCTGTGCAGCAGGGTGAAAAGAGGAGCCCTGACACTGCTCCTTAACAATGAGGGGAATGAGTGAAGAGAGCACAAAAGGTTTGGGGAAGGCTGAAGAAAAAAGCAATTATTTTCACCTTCTGCTTTGTTTGACATCTTGGCTCGAAGTCAGTGGAAGGGGAGGGAGAAACCTATGAAAGTTGTGCCATCGTGTAAGTGAAATTTAGGCAATTAAACAAGGCAGGGGTTTATTCAGGCTGCTGGAAGTCTTCAGTTTGTTAACTTTGATTCATTTTCATTACTAATTAATATTTTGGTTTCCTCAGGTCTGCACAGTGAATTAAGATGCAAGAGCTAATAATAAATACCTTGAGAATAACCCACAAGCCCTATAGCAAAAAATCCAAATTAGATGAGAGTTGACATGAAGTTTTAAAAAGTGCAGGAAAGTGTTTTCAAGCCTTTCGGGCTAGTTTCACACATCATTATGAAACTAAAGAGAGTGGCAAGCCCAGCTTCTAAAAAGTCATTTGCAGGTCACCTTTGAGCAGGAGCAAAGTGGAGTGGGAGGTGATGGAAGAGAACAAAGGAACTCACCAGAAAGGAGCAGCTCAAAATGACTTAAACTGAAAGGCCCAAATCGTTTGTGAGTGCTCCCACAACATTCACCAGAATGGAGACAACTGAATAAAATCATGTCAGCATTTAGATGTCAGCATGACAAATAAATGGCCAGATTCCCCTAATGAACCACACAGGATATTTAAGAAGTTCTTCCTTAGCTTCTCATTGCCTTTATGGAGCACCACTTGGGGAAGCACCACCTGTGCCAGGTGTGCTCCACCCTTACAAGGAGAAAATGTGAATCTGTTCCTTTACCAAGGCAATCAGCAGATGAATCTCACCAGTCCTAACTCTTCAAATCTCAAGGCAAGCTGGCAATACTTAGTGGGGAAGGAGGAAAACATATGAAATTAAAATTTCAAGAGAAGCCAGGGCTGATTTCCTAGTGTGTGAGAGGTACAGGGACTCCTCACAGCATTTGCTGAATCTGTTTGTGGCCAAGCTCTTCACTAACAGGCCACCACTCAGTCATGGAAAACTGAAGAAAAAAAGAAAGGAAAAGATGGTACTTTATAGTTCTGGGTCTTGGGAAGGGTGGTCTGACTCTGGACCTCTTCTGTTTATTCATTTTCAGAGCCACCAGCAGCAGCAGTGAAGCCACAGTGCTTTTTCTGCAAGCATTAAAAAATTAACATACCCTCCTCAAAGCTGCTTGGTGTGCTTTTAGGGGTGAGCTGAGGTGAGATGGGCACCACCAGCACAAGGCAAGTTCACCACAGGGCTCAGGAGCAGCCACAGCTGAGTATTTCAGAGCCAGGCAGGCAGCAAGTCTCACACCATGCCATGGGAATGGCACACCACAGGATACTCTGGAATGACAAGGTCAGACAAGGACCAGATCCATGTTCTGAGATCACTCTGTCCAGGAGGACCCAACCTCTGACTACACTGCCCAAAAAAAAAAAAAGTAGCAAAAAAGTAGCAATTTTACTGTCTGAACATGCATTTGCTTAAAAAAAACCCCAGATAAATCCAGATTTTATTAAGAGAAAGTGAAGCAATCCAGGCATTCTGCACAGTAATGACAGCATTAGGCACAGTGAGCCCCATCACCAGTAGGAATTTCTAAAAGCCAAGCAAGCAGCTATATAATTGCTTTAAGTAAGCTCTGACTTAGGGCTGAAACTCCATTTGAATTGAGGATGAGGGGGAGAACATCATCCCTTTAGAGAAGATCCTTTGAGACCTGTAACTGTAGAAAGGCTGGCAAACAAAACATTGATTGGGAGTGAGGTAACCACAAACACCACTGGCTCAAATGAAAAGGGATTCAGTGGCTGACCCAGAAAACAAGGCTGGTAACCACTGGGATGAAATTTTAATGACAAACACAAGAAGCTCTGCGTGCAGGCCAGATTGAATGATCTGATGTCAGGCAGTAACCGTGTGCTGCTCGCACAAAGGGGAGCTGCTCGCAGGCACCTCCGCTCCCAGCTCAGGTTGCACTTCATCAATCCTTGATATTCTGCCATCTCCTGGCTTCAGCCTGGGCAGCAGCCTGGGCAGGAGAGGAGAGAGCATGGAACAGGGCATTTCTGTGGAGTGTACCTTGGCTTCCTTCACAGATTAATAAAGAGCTGCTCCTGAAGCAGTTCAAACTGTGCCTCTGTTAATCACACCTGCAGCTGCTGGTTTAAGTAACTGCTCACAATTTGTATAAATTCCCTTTCAGAAAAATTAAAAAGCTCTACAGCAACTAATATAAAAATGATTCCACTTTGCAGCAGAGTTTGGAGCAGGACAGTGAAGATGACAGGATCACACCCAGCACAGCACAGCTTCAAATGAATCAGTGATTCCAGGCTTGCTCCAAGATTCCCAAACACAGCAATCCCAGCATTGCTGCTCTTTCCAGCTAGAACCTTATCTGGCTGCTGCCAGAAAAAGAATTAAAGCTGCTTCTATAAATACATCAGCAATAAAAGGATTGCTAAGGAGAATCTTCATCTTTATTGGATCAGAGAGAAACAGTGACAAAAGATGAGGAAAAGGCTGAGGGAATTAAGGCCTTGTCCTTAGGGTACCCAGACTGGGACACAGGGACAGGGAGCAGAATAAAGGCCCCATGATCCAAGGGGAATTGACTGGCATCCTGCTGCAGCACTAGGACACACAATTCCATGGGCTGGGGATGGGGATGGGATCCAGCCCAGGGTGCTGAGGGAGAGGGGAAGAGCTCATCAGGACATTTGTCACCTTTCCCAGTAGGAAAAGTTATGAAACTAAGAAGAGTGGCAAGTCCAGCTTCCAAAAAGTCATTTGTAGGTCACCTTTGAGCAGGAGCAAAGTGATGGAAGAGAACAAAGAACTCACCATAAAGGAGCAGCCACTTGTTGCTCAAAGTGAGCTAAACTGAAAGGCCCAAATTGGAGGGCCATGGACTCTGCTCACCCAGGGCACTGAAGTCAGTGATATCCCTCCAGGAGCTGGGCTGGAAGGAGGATCCAGGGAAATCTCAGCCTGACCTTAGTGCCAGCACATCTGGAACAGAACATCACCAGGGCAGGGTCCTACCCTGGGCCACCACCACCCCAGGGATTGCTAAAAGCCTGGGAGGAGTGGCTGCACAAGGTGGACAAGGCCACAGCCACTGGTCACTGGTCACAGCTGCTCACCAGCCCAGGTGTGCCCAGGTGTGCCCAGGTGTGCAGGGAGACCAAGGGCACCTGGGCTGTCCCAGGGGCAAGCACTGGGCACTCCTGGGGCACCTCCAAGCCTCTGTCCAGTTCTGGGTCCCTCAGGACAAAAGGGACCTGGAGGGGTTGAAGCATGTCCAGGGAAGGGGCTGGAGCACCACAAGTGCCTCAGGGAATTATGATCAAAAACCTGCTAAAAACTGAGCAGCCCTGAGTGCCCAGTGCAGCAACCTGAGACAGAAGAAAGGAGATGGCCCAGGCCACTGGACAGAAAAACCCTGGAAATGCCCCACAATTCTGGATTAGCAGCACCAGGCCTTGCAAACCCACACACCAGCTCAGACACACAGGTCCCTCTGAAATCACTGATTATTCCCATGCAAAACTGAGCACACAAGTGTTTGTGAAACAGGAGAGAGAATCATTAAATGTAACAGATAATTGATATTTATACTGAGAGGAGAATTGACTTTGTAAACCTCAGCTATTAAATTACTTCTTCAGTACTGAAAGAATGCAACAGTTTGCTATTGATCACCAGATTCATTACACTTTTATGACAAATTTGAAAGCACAATGCCATTAAGTACAATTTTATAAGCTGGGAGAGAGAGGGGAGGGTTATGGTTGGATTTTAAAAATAAAAACACAGCAAACAACAAAACCCCAACTAATTCCTTACTATCCTAAATACTTACCAAATGTACATAAAGTATAATTTGCACAATTTGCTTAAGCCCTTGGAAGTTTTAGTTATAACCTGAAGTCTCCCTTGTTTGATATTTACCAAATTAAGAGACAAAGCAGAGTGAAGGACAAGCAGCAAAGGACATAACATCATTTCTGTGTTCCAAAAGTGTACATTTTTCATTTCCTAACCAGATGAATTCAAACAGCTGGATTCTAATTTCCTCATGTTGTTTCACCAAATACATGCTCACAACTTCATAAAGAGATAATTCATTTTTCAGAGAAGTTACTGGGAAATCATTTAAGTGAATGTGACTTTTTCTAAAGGATACACAAATGCAGATTTCCCTCAGTGCTCTCTTACCTACTCACCTATTTCCAGGAACATGAATTATTTAATTGTATCACACCCCTGATACAAATTCACCAAGAGAACCAGGAGTGAAAAGCACCAATGTGAAAAGAGTGTGTGCAACTGTCAGAGTCAAACTTCTGTAATACACCAAGCCAAAATATGGACTATTTGAGTTTAATACTTCAGAAATGGAATTTAATCTGCATAACCCCTATCTACTGCATCTTTGGATAAAAATACAATGGAGAAAATGAAGGAAAAGAAGAGCTGGAGGCTTTGGCAGCAGCATGGAGACAACTGGGTTTGCTGTCTGAGAGTTTAGAGCCCTGCTCAGTTGTCCAAGGGCATTCAAAAGCATTTTCATGAATTAGAGTTTTCCAGGCATTTTTCTTACAACCATTCTGTGAATTTTGAAGTATTTTAGAAGCAGTTTTCTCTAATCCTGCACCATTAACATGAAGTGCTACCATAAAACATTGAACTCTGATATGTCAAGGACAATGTTCCAGCTCCCCAGGATATAAAAAATAATTTTTAGTTACTCACGTGATTCCTGGAGGGTTACTAATTACTGAGCCTGTGAAATTCAAACAATACAGCCTCACACTTACTGAGAGAATCACTGTAACCTCTTCCAAAAATTTGTGAGGCTCTTAAAACTGTATTTAAGAGTATAAACCACAAGAATAGCTAACATTAAACCAAGGTCCAGAAAACTTCTTTATTAGGAAAAGGAAGTTTGAGTTTATCTATTCTGAGTGGGTTATTTTCCTCCCAGGCTGTCTTTTAATTAAGAATGGAGAAAAGTGCCAGTCCTTCTAAAGTTATTTTTGTTCTGTGACAAGATATCCTAGTGATTAAGAGATTTTTATGGAAAAACATTAAAAAGGGGACTTTTTTTCAGTAGATAAGTAAAATATTTAATACACTCTGGGTGTTTCCACAGCAAAAGAACAGATGGAGTGCATCAGAAAGCACCTGAGTTTTTACAGGGACTACCTGTACAGGAGGTAACTTTGAACACCTCCATAAAAATTGGAACTGCTGAGGTGAATTGTAGATAAACACCCTTATCAGTTACTTAAGGAGAAGCCTGTCTCAGGAACTGCAGGTGAATCCATTCTTATGCTTCAAACAGGTGATGATTTTGAATTTATTAAAAGAAGCACCTGAGATTTCAGATGGTGAAGATGGAGTGAGTCTTACACAGACTTGTAAAGATGGAGTGGGATTACACAGCCTGGTAAACGTGGAGTGAACACTACACACTCTATAAAAGGAGGAGTGGGAATTACACACCCTGGTAAGGATGGAGTGGGCACTACACAGTGCTGCAGGTACAGTGGGTGTTACACACTCTGGTAAACATGGAGTGAATATTACACACTATAAAAGGTAGAGTGGGCACTACACACTCTGTAAAAGGTAGAGTGGGCACTACATCCTCTACAGAAGATGGAGTGAGCACTACACATTACATAGGAGATGGAGTGGACATTACACATTTGATAGAAGATGGAGGAGCCACTACACACTCTGGTAAATGTGGAGTGAACATTACACACTCTAGAGAAGATGGAGTGGGCATGGGCACTACACACTCTGGTAAATGTGCAGTGAACATTACACACTCCATAGAAGATGGAGAGGACATAAAACACTCGACAGAAGATGGGGTGGGTGCTACACACTGGTAAACATGGAGTGAATGTTCCACACTCAATAAAGATGGAGTGGGCACTACACACTCTAGAGAAGATGCAGTGACCATTACACACTCTATAATGATGCAGTGACCATTACACACTCTATAATGATGCAGTGACCATCACACACTCTAGAGAAGATACAGTGACCATCACACACTCCATACAGATGCAGTGACCATCACACACTCCATACAGATGCAGTGACCATTACACACTCTATAGAGATGCAGTGATCATTACACACTCTAGAGAAGATGCAGTGACCATCACACACTCTAGAGAAGATGCAGTGACCATCACACACTCCATACAGATGCAGTGACCATTACACACTCTATAAAGATGCAGTGACCATTACACACTCTAGAGAAGATGCAGTGACCATCACACACTCCATACAGATGCAGTGACCATTACACACTCCATAGAGATGCAGTGACCATCACACACTCCATAGAGATGCAGTGACCATCACACACTCCATACAGATGCAGTGACCATTACACACTCCACAGAGATGCAGTGACCATCACACACTCCACAGAGATGCAGCGACCATCACACACTCCACAGAGATGCAGTGACCATCACACACTCCACAGAGATGCAGTGACCATCACACACTCCACAGAGATGCAGTGACCATCACACACTCCATAGAGATGCAGTGACCATCACACACTCCATAGAGATGCAGTGACCATCACACACTCCATAGAGATGCAGTGACCATCACACACTCCATAGAGATGCAGTGACCATCACACACTCCATAGAGATGCAGTGACCATCACACACTCCACAGAGATGCAGTGACCATCACACACTCCATAGAGATGCAGTAACCATCACACACTCCACAGAGATGCAGGGGACCCTGCCCAGCCCCGTGCTCACCCAGCCATGACCACGCCATCGCAGCAGTGCACGTCACACAGGACCCGGCCGGGCTCGTAGCGCAGCTGGCTCACGGCACCCACGCGGTTCTGCAGAGAGGACACAGGGCTTGGTGCTCCCACTCCTTCATCCACCAAAATCTGCTGCTGCCCAACTCCCAGTTTTGCTACTGCTGCTGAGAGAAGACACATCTACCCCCAAAACCCCCCAGCAGCTGTTAATTGGAAAAGAGGAGCTGCAAAACACAACACCAACTCTCCTCTCCCACTTGCTCAAGCCAGGTTCCCATTTTTCCCCAGCACCTGGATCTCTGTAAGGAAATCCCCTCTCACCTTCCAGTTGGTTTTCAGCATGTGCTCTCTGGCTCTGCAGTTTTTGAGGGCGAGCTTCCAGCAGGAATGGTCAGAGATGCTCGTGTCCAACAGGTACCCCTCCTGCTGGCACAGCCGGTACCACAACACCTCATCTTCTGCAAGGATTTTCCACGTCCTGCTGACCTAGAAATCAATGTTTACATATGGATCTCTCATAAATGTATAAGGAAAAATTAGATTTAATATGAAATATTAAATAGTATCTGAAATAGAAACATAGCAATTAATACAGGCCTGTACTAAGATGAAAGTCTTACTTAAATGAATATATTTGTACACTCCTTAAACACCTGAGGGTATAAAAACCCCAGACCTTTAACAAAAGGCTTGTGTTCTGCAGGTTCTTCAGGAAATAACTGAGGTTATACTCCACTAAAACTCCACATAACATGCACAACAGTTTAGTGGTCACACTGTTAACCTGAAATATCAATGACTGGAAACTTTTGACAGGAGAAGCAGCAAGAAAATAATTAAGAGAGAACGGTGAGCTTAGAGCAAAAATATGAATTTATTTTCACATCTATAGCTAAGAAACCCTCTCAGATCACAGCACCATGTCTCTGAAGTCCCACTGACAATGCCTGATTAGGGGTATGACATTAGTGATTTATAACCTATTGTATTACAGAATGCATAAATAGGAATGAATTATTAAGTTTTTCAAGCAGCCTCAAGTTGCTGCCCATTCCAGAGAGAACAGCTTCATCACAATCAATTGTGGGCTCAGAATTAAAGATTCAAGAGCTAAGAGCCAACTTAAGTAGCTTTTTTTTCCCTCTGTAATTCTTAATTTAAAAAAACAGACGTAACCAATGAAAGGCACGACTGGTGAAAGCAGCAATCAATTGTGCTCTGTTTCTAAAGAGATTAAAAGCACCTTCTGAGACTGACATCATTTTTAGTAAGTTACAATTAAGCATCTAATGTTCATTTCAGTCCCCAGATTATGCCAAGAATACAAACTCTCCCAGGACCATCTCTTTATATTTATTTGCCATTTTTTCCATAGTCACACACACAAAAAATCTTTACCATGATGAAAGAAGGGGTGATCTGCATAACCTGCAAGTGTTTTTAATATTTGAGAGCCACACAGAAGAGCAGTGCCCAAATAGGAATATCCAAATGCAGCAAAATGAATGTTCTTAATCACCCAGAGACCTCAGTGCAAAGTGGCAGAGGGAGACAACCCCCTTCCATCCTCTGACAAAGGAAACAACCTGCACAGGGCAAGAGTAATGCCCTGAAATGACAGAAGCAGCACTGAGGCTTCTCCAGCAACACACATCACCCTGGAAGCAGTGCTGAGTGCTCCTGTCCCTGGAGGGACACACTCAGCAACTTCAAAAGCACCAAGAAGAGGCAATCCCAAATCCAAACCATTAGGAATTTGTTCTCAATTTGATTTGAAAGTAGGATAAATATCTGTGTTATTGCTCCAAGAATACATTAAAAAAAAGCCCCAAAGCAGCTTTCTGCTGACACACCAAAAGAGCAGCTGTGGTGCAGAACCTCTGCCCCCTCCCCAAACAGCAGCACATTTTCCTGACAGGGACAGCCTGAGAACACGCACAGGGAAGCACAGCCAAACCAGGCCAGCTTTTGCCTTGCTTTCCAAAAGAAAAATCAAAAATAAACACACACCTTTCAGTCTGCCAAAACAGACAATATTGCACAGACCTTTCAAGTTTCAAGGTCTTAAAAGCATTTTATAAAGACAGTAAAACAAAAGAAAAGGCAGGGGGGGAGCTACATAAAATTTTGACTGCCTTTTCAACTTTCAGGGGGAATAAAGATCCTATCCTATCCTGATTTTTTTTCAATCAAATTACAGCAAACCCTGCTGCTTTACAAGCCTGCATTTCCAAAGGGTCCCTAACCCAGCCTTTTCTTCCAGCCCCAAACTCGCATGCCAATCCCTTGTAAAACCCCACTGAGCGAGGCTCAGCTGCACGAAATCACTAATAAAGAGTCTCAAGCATTTCACTTTACAGCACCACTGTGAGCTGCAGCATTAAAACCAGCCATTGGCTTCAAGTCAGCTTTATTAGATCTGCTTGACTTGGAGTTTCAGGTGAGGCCCCAAAAGCCAGGGCATTATGGTTTTATTTACATGCACCCAAAAGCTGGGTGCTGGAGAGGAGCTGAGATGTGCAAAGCTCTTGTTAAAACTGTTTCCAAATCTAAACTGCACAAGAACCTCAGCAAGCATCAATGACAGCATCTTACAGACTTGTTTATAGATTTGGAGTCCTGAATTTAATTTTGTCTTCAGTGTTCCTATTATCTTTTTACAACTGTTCTCAGCAAAGAAAGTTTGGGTTCCCCTGAGCTGCACACAGGGACAGTTTTATATTTTATAGTTCAGCAAGTAATAATGTTCTGAAGGACTTCAAAGGCTTTTGCTGACATAGGCTTTGCTATTTGGTTTTGCCTCTGGGGGATATTTTTTCCCCTAAAAAACCCCACCTCTTCCATCAAAATCCAAAATTTCTTCTAATCCCATATAAATCAACTGGCTCAAATCCTAATGAAGGTTTATTCATCCCTCTGCATCTGATAATGGTTTTTATTTCACTAGGTTTATTTTCTTCCCCAGACACACAAAGGCAGAGTCAAGGCTCATTTGCTGAGACCAGGGGCCTCAATTAGAACTAGCTGGACTTTGAGCTCAGTACAAAAAATAGTGCCAAGTGTTTAATCCAAAGCCATTCTGATGGAAGCTGCTCATCTTTTCTGTTCACAGCCCTGAGCACAAAATGGTTTGGGCTGGAAGGGACCTTAAAGACCACCCAGTGCCAGCCCCTGCCATGGGCAGAGACACCTTCCACTGTCCCAGGCTGCTCCAAGCCCTGTCCAGACTGGCCTGGAACACTTCCAGGGATCCAGGAGCAGCCACAGCTTCTCTGGGAATTCCATCCCAGCCCCTCCCCACCCTCCCAGGGAACAATTCCTGCCCAATATCCCATCCAGCCCTGCCCTCTGGCAGTGGGAAGCCATTCCCTGTGTCCTGTCCCTCCAGCCCTTGTCCCCAGTCCCTCTGCAGCTCCCCTGGAATCCCTTTAGGCCCTCCAAGGGGCTCTGAGCTCTCCCTGGATCTTTCTCTTCTCCAGGTGAACACTCCCAGCTCTCCCAGCCTGGCTCCAGAGCAGAGGGGCTCCAGCCCTGGTGTAGTTCCTCCTCTGGTCTCACTCCAGCAGCTCCAGATCCTTCTGATGCTGGGGACCCCAGAGCTGGGGGCAGCTCTGCAGGTGGGGTCTCAGCTGGGCAGGGCAGAGGGGCTGGAGGTCAGCCCAGGGCAGGGATATCCTTATCCTTCCACTTCCCTTCTCTCCCTGGGAGTCACAAGGAGGATGGATGATGGCTTTTACCCATAAACAACCTCGATGCAAACCCATGCTCCAAAAACCACATTCAATTTTCTTTTTGTAAATGTATAAACATTAAAGCCTCAACAGTTTGACAAACCCAGAAGCCCTGGAGGCAAGCAGCTGAAACTCTTGATTTATGCACGACAATTCATTCCTAAATTCCTAGAAACAGTCTCCCTTGTCCTAGATACATAAAAAATTCTTGTGTTGGTAAACACTTCTAAACCTTCTCTAAGATGAAAACCTAACAGGTCAAGGGAATTTCCCACTGATCTGCTCAGAAACAAAACTTCCAAAATGCAGTGCTGCTGAATTCAAACACATCCCCTCATCACCAAGCTGAACTATTAAAGGCCAGGTCCCCAGGCCATGGATAAATTAATGTATCTACAGCATCAGCCTCAAATCACACAAGGACATTTCAGTTTGTCTCAAGTGTCCCAAGGGATTGCTTTCCTTCCCCTCTACATCCTGACCAGGAGGAAGGAGTGAATGTTCCCAAACCTGCTCACAGTCACAGGAGAGTCACTCCTGGCACAGATATTTCTGCCAATGGTCAGAACACAAATAAAAGTGTTCACAGGGTAAAATTCTGCATTACTCTGGCCTGTTCTGTGCTACATGAAAACCTGGATCTTTTTCTCCTTGAATTCCAAACGTGGGATGTCAGCAGGGACTGGCCTGGTGGATGCTACTGAATGTCACCCCCCTACTGCAGACCCAGCAGAGCTCAGGCATTGAGGACATTTATTTACAGGTTTTGTATTTCCAGTGCCACACAGACAGGTTGTGGTTTACAGTACTAATTCCAAAAATCAAAGAAAAGCTGTGGGGGAGCGAGGGAGAAGGAAATATCAAGGTGAAATTAAAGTTCTCCAGACAGTCTGTGGTGTGATTAAATCTCAGAGAGGCTCTGCAGTCAGGCTCCTTTCCTGTTAGCTGGTTACCAATTTGGCATAAAGAACTAAGCAAACAGGTTTTCTCCAAAGGCACTCACATGGATCACGATGCCAATTCCACCAACTGGCCCAATTTCACTGAAATCCCAAGGCACCTTAATAAAAAAAATCTTTCTAGGATAACACCATAAAGCAGCAGGGTTTTCCATGGAACAGAAGAGGGCTCCCCCCCACTTCAGAAACAAAACCACCAAGAGAAAAATGAAAATTCTATTTATTTTTATGGCTCTGCTTTTCATTTGAACACGTAAAAAGAAGCCAGCTCTGCACTGGATATTCATCTGATGGGGAAAGCCCTGTAAAACACTGGGCACTTGCTCAGCTACCTGTCAGCTGCCACAAAGCAACAATGCCTTGGGAAGAGAATGAGAAATGTGGAAAATTGTGTTAAAACACATCTTATGAGAACAGGTTCAAGCTAAAAAAAAAAGTGAAGGGGAGAGAAATCCAGTGCAGCCCCAAGCACAGGGAAAAAGAGCAGCCCTACAGCAGCCAGTCTTTGTACTATGCCATAAGGTAAACTGATCATGCCTAAGGAGGGGGGAAAAGAGAGTGAAAGAATAACCTTAAACTAATCCACCCTGTTCCATGTCATGGGCTGGGGCCTTTACTGATGGTGTATCTGTACCCCAAGGGACAGAAACTTGAGCATTTCTGAAAGTTTCCCTGTCCTGGACAGCATCAAAAAATAATCCCAGAGAATTTTCCCCTCTGCAAGAGCAGCCCTGCCCTGCACAAGGAATTAATTTTCTTTAAACAGTCCCTGTTCCTAAAAGGCATTAGCAAGTCAAAGATTTAAGCAATAACCACTTGAAGTTATTTAACACTGCAACACACTCATACTGAACATTAAAAGCCCAATTTCCTTCCAAAGCCTGAGCCATTTGCAGAGTATTTGAGTTTAGTTTACCATCCTCAACAGCCCCTGCCTGTCACTTTTCAGTTTTCACAAATTTCACACATTTTTCCTCTTCTACTCAAACCATGCCCTAGACTGTTTGTAACACAAAAAAAAAATGTTTTTTTGATTTTTGTGAAGTTGCAAGATGTGCTCTGTATATAGGAGTTAATGAACACCAGCCTGGAACTCCAAACAGTGGTCATAGGAGAACCTGGAATTATATCCACAATATTCTGCTTGATTTCACAGGGTAATCAGCACCTGCCAATTAAGTTTGCTTTGAAGACTCATTCAGAGAGGAGGTTCCTCATTCAGTGTGTGAAGAGAAGAAATAAAGAGGCCCAACAGTGTGGGCTGAACAACCCTAAGCAGAAGGAGGTGAGAGTGAGTGTTTCAGTCAGTAAAGCTCTGGAAGAGACAGGCAGTTTACAACTACACCTAAATTATGGACCATGCCCAGTACAGACTGCTGAGAGCATTGTCTGAAAGCAGCAGAAAAGAAAAACAGAAATCCCTTGCAGGGCTGGGGGGAGGAAATCAGGGTCATTTAAGAATTTGGCCTCATGTGGAAATACTACAGACAAAAAGTTACTGCCCCAGTGCCTGTGGTTCAATTCCATGCTGGAAAGTGGGAGGAGCAGCTCTTGCCATGCCCCTAGCACTGCCAAGTGCTCAGTTCTAAATACTGCAAGACCTTCTCACCTGAATCAAAAATGCTTCTGAACACACTAACTCGAGTCAAAGTATCTGTGCACTACTTATTTTCAATGTTAAGGCTTTGCTGCTGCCCAAGGCACAGCTGTTTTATTTAACTCAGCTCAAGTGCAGCTGTAAATCCAGCTCGTGTACCATTACATTTTCAATATTCAGCTTTGGAACTGTCTCCTGTAAGTGAAAGCACAACCAGCTGAGTTCCTTGGGCTACCACCCCACTTCCCCACATCGAGGTGCCTGGTTTTTCACTGTTTCTGCCAGTTTTAAGTGGTATCACAGCACCAAACTGCCAGCAGCACTTACCTGAGCACACCTTCCCAGCTCAGCCTTGCCCAGGTACTGGAATATCTTCAGTGCCAGCTCATAAGGGAGCTGCACATCGAAAAAAGGAACCTCATTGATTTCATTCTGGAAAGAAAAGAGGAGAATATCATTTGTGAGGCTGCTTTAACACAGTGTGACAGCAGGAGATGGAATGGGGTGTCCTCAGGGCCATCACAGCTCCATGAAAACATCAGTTCTGCCATGAAGGGCCATGAAAGGCAAAGACACAAGTTCTAGTAAAATAGTTTGGCTGAAGTGCCAGAAAGATCCAATAAATAAACAAACACTTTGAAGACATATGTCCATTAGTAATTTCACTTGCAAGATTTCAATCCCATCTGATGGAAAAATGAACAAATATTTTACATAAAACTGAATGGAAATTATGTTGGTCTCTTTCATTACTAACATAAAAATGTCTGTTTAATATGAAATGTCCCTCCATAACTGATTGAGCATCTCTAACAAAAATGTGAAGCCAAATCCATCAATTTAAGCTAACAGCTAAATGTAGCACATAGATTTTTCCTAGATGTATTCTGTTTGGTTTAATTACATAATTAATTAATAATTATTACATCCTTTTTCTGCAGTTATCACAACAAGATTTATCTTCTCTCTTCTGCTGTCTGGATATTCAAAATTTTTATGCTCTATAATAAAGAAAGAGCTCAATCAGCTGATTCTGACCATTTCTATGTCACCACTTTTGCTCTCCAGTGTGTTCACTGGTTTCTGTGTCTCCCCCAGGTGCACCTGATCATTGTCCATCAATCCTCATGCACAAAATCAGCTGCTCAGTTAAAACCCAGCTCCACTGTTTGCCCTCAGCTCAGGCATCCCAAAGCAGGAACATCTCCTGCCTCTTGGCACTTCCCTAACCCTGCTACCTTTGTTTCTTTGTAGGTCTCTCCTACAGCTTCTCATTCAAATCTGGGCCACCTGCAGCACCAAAGTAGAACAGAAGGGATATTCTGGGTTTATTTCAAGCAGAGTTACTCAGGTAAATCACAATCTAATGTGGTGGTGTGGTTTTAAAGCAGAAGATATTCTACACCAGGCAAATATTTAAACAACACAAACACGGGCAATGCTCCCATCAGGTCTTTTCAGCAACAAAACATCACTGCACACACACTGGAACCTCCCACTTTGCTCCAAAGTGACTCAAAGCAGGACCTGAGGCCAGCCTTGCTGCTCCCTCCCTCCCTCCTCACCCACCATCTCCCTGCACAAACAGCTCCTTTTCCCTGCCCTGGCTGGGGCCGCCGGCTCCGCTCCCCGCTGCGGATCCGCAGGATCTGTTTTGCTTTCGTGTGCTGTAAATCCCATCCGTGTCCAGCAGGGACACCGAAGGAAAACACAAAGGGAACCTCTCCACGGCCCCATGCAGGCAGGCTCCGAGCTGGCCAGATGTGATCCTGCCCAGCTCCAGCAGCCACCGAAGCGCTCTGGAGCCACAGGCTGCCCAAACAAATCACAGGAACTGCTGGGCAAGGATTGTTAGCTCCAGGCTTATGAGCTCAGGCTCGGCACCACCATGGATGTGCTCCTTCCAAATTGGACTTGACTCGTGTCCAAGCAGCAGATCCTGCGCTGGCTGGATGCACACAGAGGTCTCCCTGCAAGCACTGAGGGCCTGAACACACAGCAGTGCTGACACAACGCTCAGCACCACCGGTGCTCTCAGGGAAGGGAGGGGAAAAGAGCAACAAACAGCTATGCAGGTTTTTATAAACTGAGCTGCAGGAAGATTTATACCCTGCTTCAAATAAACCCACAAGTGCCTTTTTTCCTACTCTGGTGCTGCAAAGGGGTCCAAGTTTAAATGAAGAGTAGCAGCAGAAGAGACCTACAAAAAAACAAAGGGATGGGGTTAGGAAAGTGCCAAGAAACAGGGAATGATCGCGATTTGGGATCTGCCTGAGGTTCTGAAGGCCCAGCACAAACTCATACTGACTCCATCCTATACAATCCTAACACTAGGGGCAGATCCAGGTCTTCCCACACCCCAAAACTTCCCGCAGTTTGTCCTCAGCACAAGGAAGCAGGGATGTTAAGTCAGCACCAGCCCCTCTAAAAGTCTACTGGAATGAGTCCAAAACTCAAATAAAACCAGCCCCTCTGAGACAGATTCGGGCTCCTTTGTGCTAATGGAGCACTAATTCTGTAAATGGATTAATTTGTGCCTTGCAGACAGAAATTTAATCTGTTCCTTTTAATTTTTTTAAGCAAAGAGTAATTAGTCATAGTGAGGTTAGTGAGAAATAAGAAAATGGGTTTCCCCCTAGTTTTCCTATACTGTAAATAACATTTCTATGGCATTTAGAGGATTTACCAAAATAACTTTTATCTGGTTCAGAACTGTATTTAAGAATATTTCCAAATTAACTCCTTTATTTAAAGAATTAAAACTTATTTTCTTACTATGCTGCGGTGTCATAAGGCCGGATATCCTTAATTACTACACCTGCATCAAACTGCTTGAGTAAACAACAAAAATCTTAAGAGGAAAAAAAAAAAAATTCTTTCATAGAGTTATGGAATATCTCGAGCTGGAAGGGACCCCAAAGATCACCCAACTCCCAGTCCAGCACAGGACACTCCAACAATCCCACCCTGTGCCATTAGGTAGGACAAGCAGATTTTCACGGGTTAACAGTTTGTAAAAGGATGTGTCTTCAGAAGCCGAGGCTATAAACAAGCCCACAGGAACACAAATTCAGCATCCCCTTGCTCCCAGTGCCGCCTCAGCCGAGCCCCTGTCCGTGCTCGGGCACCCGGCCCCACCGCGACCCCGCGCCCGCCCGGGGCCCAGCCTGTCCCCGGCACAGCCCCAGGGCCGCCCCGGCCCCGCAGCCCTACCAGGTCTCGGATCAGCTGCCCCAGCAGATCGTCCCCATCTCCGGCTCCGTCCCCCGCGGGCTCCCCGGCGGGCCGGGCGGGCGCGGGGCTGCAGCGGGCCGGGGCGCCGCCGGCCAGCAGCCCGCGGGCCAGCGCCAGGTACCCGGGCTCGGCCGGGGAGTCCCGCGGGGTCTCTGCCGGCCTCTCCGGAGACTCCTCCGGTGGCTCCTGAGGGGGCTCCTCCCGCCGCCGCCGCTTCGCACCCCCGGCCCGCTCCTCCCGCCGCCGGGGCCTCTCCCGCTCCGCCGGCACCGCGGCCATGGCGGCGGGGCCGCCCGGCGCGGCACGGAAACCGCGCCCCGCGCCCGCGCGTTCCGCCGCCACAAGGTTCCGCCGCCGCCGGGACCGCGGCTGGTGATGGGGCCGGGACCGGTGCTCGGGAATGAAGCCGGTGTTGGGGCCGGAGCCGTCATTTTGTGGTCCCCACACGAGGGCGGCGATGGTGGCCTGAGGGTCTGGCCTGGCTCTGGAGAGCCGCGCTGCCGAGAGAGACCGCGGCGGCGGCAGGGTCGGTGTGGGCTCTGGGGCCCCGCTGGGAGCCCTCAGCCCCTCACAGCCATGGCCGGTCCTGCTGGGAGCCCTCAGCCCCTCACAGCCATGGCCGGTCCCGCTGGGCCCCCTCAGCCCCTCACAGCCATGGTTGGTCCCGCAGGAAGAAGCCGCTCCCCACGACGGTTGTTAACCATGAAGCGGCCACTCAGAGTGACCGATGTACCTCTCCTAAGCCCTTTTTTCCTTTCTCTTGGTTATGTCTGAAGCCGAGCGGGTGGGCAGGGATGGTCCCACCGCTGCCATGGCCACCACACCTGCTGGGAAGGTGTTTTCTGCTTGAATCACACCGTCCTCCTGCAGCCATCACAGCCCAAGAGCTGCAGCTTTGATGGCGTTTTGGGAAGGACATGAAGCTGGCTCAGTTCCTCTCCAGTATCAACACACCTTGGTGCTCAAAGGCTGCATTCAAATGATGCTGAACCACGGCTGCAAAGCTTCTGCCGCCTCAGCCAGCCCAGCTCCCCAGGGGAGCAGAGAGGCCACGAGCATTCAAGTCTTGAGAACGATTCCTGTAGAGTCCTCAAGGAAACAGCAGATAAGTGATGTGTTGGTGTAAGTCAAACAGCTGGTCCTTCTAGAACTGGCTGTAAAACACAGCCCTTGCTTCAGCAGCAGCGTGTGCAGTTACCCCCACCCTGGTGTCCACCTCTACCTTCCTCACTGGCCATTGCTGTTTTCTCTTCTCTACAGCTTGTTGCTGCCTGTGCTGTTCATAAAACCCAGCTTAAAAAACACGAATGAGTGCCCAGGAAGAATCCAAACGACCTTGTTTAGGGGAGGAACTCCTGGATGTTGAAATCGTGCAAAAGACCCCTGTCCAGAGCTGAGCCCCCCAACATGGGCAGCAGGAAAGGAGTGGGGGATCCTGCCCCTCTGCCCTGCCCAGCTGAGACCCCATCTGCAGAGCTGCCCCCAACTCTGGGATCCCCAAAATGAGAAGGACGTGGAGCTGATGGAGTGAGACCTGAGGAGGAGATGCTCCCAGGGCTGGAGCCCCTCTGCTCTTAGGCCAGGCTGGGAGAGCTGGGGGTGCTCACCTGGAGAAGAGAAAGCTCCAAGGAGTGCTCAGAGACCCTCCCAGGGCCTAAAGGGGCTCCAGGAGAGCTGGAGAGGGACTGGGGACAAGGGATGGAGGGACAGGACACAGGGAATGGCTTCCCACTGCCAGAGGGCAGGGATGGATGGGATATTGGGAAAGAATTGTTCCCTGGGAGGGTGGGGAAGCCCTTGCACAGGGTGCCCAGAGAAGCTGTGGCTGCTCCTGGATCCCTGGCAGTGTCCCAGGCCAGGCTGGACAGGGCTTGGAGCAGCCTGGGACAGTGGAAGGTGTCCCTGCCCATGGCAGGGGTGGAATGGGATGGTGTTTAAGGTCCTTTCCAGCCCAAACCACTCTGGGATTCTGTGACTTGTTTTCCCTACAAAACAATCCCTTGGAGGGATCTAGAGGAGGGGTCTCCCTGGGGTGCACATGCTGATGAGCCCTGCCAGTGGCGGGATTGCAGCCCAGGAGCTGCCCCTGCAGCAGGATGTGGGGCTGTTCCAGGGAGGGTGGATGGGCTGGGATGATTTGCCAGGAGCAAGAGTGTCTCTGCAAAGCAAGGGGGGAACGGGCCAGTTTGGGGTGATTGCTGCCCCACAGGGAGCCCCCCGTGTCCATCCCAGGGCTGGTGTGTGCAGGGACCCCTGCCTGGGCTGCCAGCCCTGCTCCTGTGCCCTGGCAGCTGGGGAGGCCCCTGGGCCCCGGGTCAGTGCTGGGGGCTGCGTGCTCCTGCCTCAGCCACCCGAAATGTGATCCGAATCCGTAATGCTGTGGGTGATGAAATCGGCTCCAGCTCTGTGTAATCCCCTCACTGCCCCCCTGCAGCTCCTCGCTGTCCCCTCCTCCAGCCCACAGTCATCTGCAGCCTTGCACTGTCCCTCTGTCCCTACGCCATCCCCTATGTCCCACAGTCCCCTCTATCCTCACATTGTCCCCACAGTCCCCTCTATTCCCACACTGTCCCCTCCACACCCATGCTAACCCCTCTATCCCACACTGTCCCACCTTCCTCCCACTTCCCCTCTATTCCAAACTGTCCCTCTATCCCCGTGCTGTTCCCTCTATTCCACACTGTCCTCTCCATCTCCAGATTGTCCCTCCATCCCCATGCTGACCCTCTGTCCCATTTCCCCACTGTCCCCTTCATCCCCATGCTATCCCCCCATTCCTACACTGTCCTATCAAACTCCCTCCCTGGATACCAGGATCTTCCATCACACAAGCACTGTTCCCTCCACTCCCAGTCCCGTATTTATTCCATCCCCATCCCCTGCATCGCTGTGCTGCCCCCTCCATCCCAACACTGTCCGTCCGTCCATCCATCCATCCATCCATCCCCATGCTGTCCCACTGAACTCCACCCATCCCTGGATACCAGAATGTCCCAGCACACAAGCACTATTCCCCCCACACCCCTCTATCACCACACCATCACCTCCATCCCCGTGCCGTCCCTCCATCCCTCTGCTACCCGCCCATCCCTCCGCTGTCCCACTGAACTCCCACACCACTGCTGGACACCAGACCGTCCCACCACCCAACCGCTGTCCCCCCTGCCCCCCACCCCCGCGCCGTCTCCTCGCTCCCCCCTTTCCGCCCGCGGCCGAGCACCGCCCCGCGGGGGATGATGTAACCCCCCGTCCCCCCCGTGTCCCGCCCGCGTCCCGCCCGCCGCACACTCGGCGGGCTCGGCGGCGAGCGGACGCAGCCATGTGCCCGTGCGCGCTGCGCGGCCCCCCCGCGCCCTGCAGCCCCTGCGGCCCCGGCCGCGCCGCCCGGCCCGAGGCCGCCGCCCGCCGGGTCGCCGCCCGCCTGCGCCGCCTGGGCGATGAGCTGGAGCAGCGGCGCAAGGCGCGGGGCCGCGGCCCCTCGGCCGCCCGCCGCCTGGCCGCCGTGGCGGGGCTGCTCTGCGCGCTCACGCCCGCGGCCGCGCTGGCCTGGCTGATCCGCAGGAGGAGCCTCTAGGGAGAGGGGCGCTGGACGGAGCGGGGAGCAGGCGGGACGCGCAACAGGTGGGCGCGGGACGGGGCGGCCGGCGGGGCTGGGGACGGGAGCGGGCGCGGGGCTCGGCTCGGTCCGGCCCGGCGGAGCGCGCTGTCCGCGGTACCCGCGGCTCGCCGGGCTGCGGGGGCTGATGGCGGCAGCGCGCCGAGCCCCGGACTGCTCGTACGGGCGCTGTTGGGTCGCACCGATCCCTCTCCTTTTCCTCTCGTTCTCATTTCCATCTCTCTTCCTCTCCCTGGACTGCCGGTGCCAGGTCGCAACGACCTGTCGCTCTCACCTCTCCCCTCTGTCCCCTCCATCCCCACTTCCCCCACTTCCCACTTCCTCTCCTTTCCCCCTTTCCCAGGACTCCTCAAACGCCCCCTTTCCTGTTGCCCAAACTTTCCACCCCGGTGGCTCCCCTCTGCCCGCGCTCCCCGTGCTCTCGGGGGACAGTTTGAGCTCCATGCCCGGCAGGGGCGCGGGGCAGCTCAGGGGGAGCCGGGCAGGTCCTGTGTTGCCTCGGCTGCCGGTCCCGGCAGCTGGAGGATGCCCCGCACACCCGTGCCTGCCAAGCCTCCAGCCCTCTTTCCATGGAGGAACTTCCCTGTGTCCTGTCATTTCCTGGTGGGCTTTAGACCCACAGGTGCTTTGGGGCGCCCATCGCGAAGGTCACTGGTGGAATGTCCACACTGGACTTTGCAGTGGGGCAGCTGGGACATTGGCTCTGTGTTTTGGATAATGCCTTGCCCTGTGCCAGAGGTTCTCCCCGAGGCGGGTCCCAAGCCACTGGCCAGGAAAAGCACCCAAGGGCAGTTACTGCTGGTTCCGTGCTCCAGAGCCACTGAGGAAACGAGCAGCAGGGAACCGGGACATTGCTGGTCCTGCAACCTTCGTTGTTGTCATCTGATGACAGCTCCAGGGCTTGTGGGGACAGCTCTGCATCCTCAGCCCGGGATACTGAGCATAAGTGGGGTCTCCTCAGGGATTTTGGGTGCTCTGTACTGTTCTTTGGGTCGTGGATTTGTTGCCACAGCCTAAGGAACACGGGCTCCTGTTTTGGGAGCTTTAAATTGCATCATAAACACCCCCCAGTGTCTGTCTGTGTTCAGGGAACAATTTCAGCGCATGTCTAACTTTCAGCGTGCACTGGAATCCCACCAGCTTGGATAGCATAGTGTGGAGGGGAAGTCAGGCTATCAGAGAGTTTAAAAATGAGGTTTTCCAGCAGGTCTGTGTGTTTGCACTGTGTGCACACTGGGGGGGGCATTGTTGTCATCCATCTGAGCCACAACTGCTGTGTCTGGCGGGAGGTTCTGCTGGTCACCTTTGGAAAGCTTTCTTTGAAACAAAAACAGAGGAGAGCTGTGGGGTTTTGATGAATCAAAGCCTCGGTTTCTATAAAAGCAGGCACTGGCTGGTGTCTGCAGGGCTGTGCCCAGCAAAGCCCTCTGTGGTGGTGTCAGTGGTGAGGAGCTGTGGTCAGGAGCAGAGCTAACACATCTCTCCCTCCCCATCAGTTTGTGGCAAGTTTGGTTCCAGTGTTTGGAAGCAAACCCACCCGTCTGCCTTGCTGGCCTCTCTGAGCACAGAGTTGAAATCCAAGGGGGAACTGCAATGATCTCCCTTATCTAATGTCTCAAATGTCCTTTTCTTTCTAACAAGCCAGGGAAATTCCTCCCTGCCCAGTCTGGGACTCCATCCCAAGCAGAGGAGGTGGCAGGTGAGCAGGGCTGGCACAGGAGCCTGTTAGCTGGCCCTGCTGATCCACACACACTCAGCCCAGGCTTCCTGGCAATCCCACGAGGCCAAGGCTGTTTGGAGTATTGATTTTTGTGAAGGTTTATTGGGCAGACACTAGTCTTTTTCCCCAATCTCTTCTGCTGTTGTTCCTGGAGTCCTCACTCCCATTTCTGCCCACCAGTTGCTTATAAATGGCTTTGATGAGAGGCTGTGGAAAAGCCAAGCTCATCCCCGGGCGCCTCGGAGGCGAATTCCATGGGCAGCACCGTCCTGCCCGCGGCTTCAAAGGCTGCCACAGCACAGTGCTGAGCTGCCTCCAAATGCTCCTGGGCACAAATACACACGTAAGGCTGAAAAGGAGCTCCTGGTGTGTGATGAGAAACGGTTTCAGAGTGCAGGATGTGGCCATGAACAGGCTGGTGACACTCCTGGCTGTCCCTCTGTGCAAGCTGTCCCACTCCTGCCACGCTTCTAAGGCACAAGTGACCAAGCTGCAGGTGAAAATGCAATGCAAACCGAGAATAATTAACTGTGTCATCGACACCTCAGTTCCTGGGGTGTTCTGGCTGTTAATAATCTTTTCATCCCGAGCAGTACTTTGCTTCCACCAGTGGAAGTTTCTGACATTCTGCAGTGTCTCAGAGCCCCAGTGACAGTGCAGTGAGCTGGGTTAGCCTTGGAGATGAGGTAAGACAGTGTTTGATTACCTCAGCAGAGTATTTCTGAACAAAACAGGCATTTTTCTGCCATCCCCAGAGAACTCTGCAGTGACAATAACGTTGTCCTGCAACAAGCTGGGAAGTCCAGCCTCTAACCACTTGTGATCCTGGGATTTCATGGAAAGGCTGGTAAGAGGAGAGTAACTTGTACAGTTAATGAGTGCCCTGCAGAGTCAGCCTTTGTCTCGTGATCTGGTGGTTGCAGAAGGAATGGAGAAAAGAGGAGAAGGCCAGTTCCAGCTTGGCTTTTTCCTCGAGTTCCCCTTCTGCTTTTTCAAGAGGCAGCAGCGTTGGCTGCTGTGAGCCTATGTGCAGCTTCTGAGGTTGGTGCTTGTTCCCTCAGCTCTGTGTGGCTTTACACAGCAGCCCAGCTCAGGGAATAGTGCCGTGCTCCAGGGAGCCTCTCCTGCTCTCCCAGCCCTGGGGCTGCTGCCTGTGACCAGCTTGCATCTGCGGACCATGCTTGGGATTTGGGGATGGATGCTTTGCAACTGGCAGTTTTGTAATATGTAATCTGACATCACCTTGAAACATCCAACCAGGGCATGAAGTATAGTTGTCAGGTGCCAGTTTGGCATACAATGTCACTTGTATTTCGCTCTGTTAGTTCAGGAGTGGCAGTGTATTAAAATCAAACCCTGCTTGTCCCTGCCAGCTCCACCAGCCTGGTTCCGTGCCCACTGTGTTGCCAGGAATTCCCCCCACTGTTTGCTGCGAGGTTCATGCAGAGCCACTCTGTCCAAAGTCTCAGTGCAGTTAATTATCTGTATTAAAACTGGGTTGATAAGATTTCTGGAGGTGTCCCACTGAGCTGTGCAGGAGAGCAGAGCAAACGAAGGACCAGAGGCAGTGGTGATGCAGAGAGCTGGTTCTGCACCAGGACAAACATCCAGCCTCGTGCACCCTGTGTGTGTCCCTCTGTTGTTTATCCTCCTGGATCAGAAAAAGCCAGCCCTTCCCAGTGGCAAGCATCCTGCTCAAAAAAGCCAAAGGTCCTGCCACCCTCACCCCAGCCTCACAGTTAAACTGAATAAAGAAAACCTTCGGCTTAACTCTCCCGATAAACAAACAAACAACAGCCCAGAAATGGCTCATTCCACAGGTGGACTGAGGTCAAGCAGGACAGGCTTTGTGGGAGGATTGGAGCCCAAATGTATTTTTTTGCTGTCTGGGTTCCCTGCTCTTCCTATGCAAAGATCTCCCGGACACACCATTCTTCCCAGATTGTCCCTAGTACTCTTGAACCCCCTCCTAATTGTTTTTCGGTGTTCCAAGTCGCCCTTCCATCTCCCGCGGAGATGCTAATGAAGTGTGAGTGTTCACGGATGGGGCTGCTTGGGAATTTGTCAGGACTCTTGCCCAGCCCTTGTTCCCTCATTAAGCTGCTGCTGCGCGGGGACGGAAGCGATTGTGCCTCGTTTAGTCCCTGCCTCCAGCGTGCCCTCAGCGATCCAAGCCCTTGGATATATTTTTCCCTTTCAATATATCAATAACTGTTATTTTGTTTATTAGCAGCGGGACGTGTGCCAAGCGAGTGGCCCGTGTAATCCATTTAAATGGAGCAGTTCCATGCTGACAGAGTAGCCGTGAGCAGAACTCCTTTTTCCAGCTGCTGCCGGAGCCGGGAGCTCAAACTCTGCTCTGGCTTAGTGCAGGTGCTGCCCAAAGGTGGCTTCTCCTCCCTTCCCTGAATAAAGATCAGTCAGAGAAGTGCTAAGAGACACAGGACCCCCATCCCACTCAGCATCCATGAGAAAAGCAGCTTGTTTTTGTTTTTTTTTTTTTTTGTAAAGCTGTACAATAAGGCTGGAGAATTGCGGGTACTTGGGAAGTGGAGCTGCCTGTGTGTGTTCAAGCAACGGGATGTGGCGAGCTTGGCTGAGGTGGTTTTGCAACCAAAGCCATTTGTTGTCTCATAACCTGACTGCTTCATTTGTGCAATGGTTGAGAGCAACTTTCTGAGCAAAGTCTGTCTCTCCCTAAATGCCCAGGCACACATCACCAAAGGGAATGTCAGTTCCCATAAAAAAACTTCAGAGGAAGTGAATTTTTTCTTATCACTCCCATCCATGTTTCCAATAGACACTGCAGTTTTCATATAGGCACTCAGCCATAATTCCTTTTATTTTATAAGGAAATGAAAATGTTGATAGTTGTGGACAGTTTTCCCAAAGTTTCAGCCTTTTAAGAATGGCACATAAAATAATCAATTTTTCAGCAGCTCTGCAGAAGGGATATGCTGGCTCTCTTTCCAACTTACTATCCATCCCAGTACAAATGGGATGCAGTTTGGCTTTCCTCAGCCTTTTTCAGACCCAAAGTACCAAATTTTGCTCTGTCTGCTGAGTGCCTATTGTGGGAAATTTGGAGTAACTCCACTGGAGTCAATTGGGTTGCCCTGGATTTACGGTGCTGTAAATGAGATCAGAATTGGCTCAAAGTATATTCCATTAATGAGTCAGATACTGGCAATGTAGCCAATATGCACCCAGAAATTGCTTTAACACAGCCTAGGATATTCAAAATTGGTTTATTGAGAGATGGGCTCAGGGCCAGGATTCTGGGGTTCTCTTTTATTCTTTCCATGAAATTCACCTTCCTGCAGAAGGCCAGCACGAGGCTGATGCAAAACTTAAGAGCCATTTAAGCCCTTACAATGGGGCTTGTGAGATGCATAAACATGGTGCTGAGCTCTTTGCCTGCCCTGGAGCAGATTTATCGCTTGGAGTTCAAGATGTTCTAGGATTTATCAACTTTTACAGGTTTTTATAGATTTTCTATATGTTAAGTGACACAGAGAGACAGTTTGTAAAATACAGTGACAGCACGGATGATGTGTTGCCAGCCACGGGTGGCACAGCAGGACAAGGGTTCAGAGCTTGGCAGTTGGAAGTGCTGCTAGAGGAGAAATAATAAATAAGGATTAAATGGTTTTGCTGTGGAGGAAATCCTTTAATCAACTGCTGAACTCTTTATTCCAGTGTAACTTGAGTAAATCGCTCACCTCTTGGAGTGGAGGCAGCCACATCCTCCTGCTTTGTGCAGTGCCACACTCACAGGCTGCCTGTGCCCTGCTCTGGATTCTGGCATCTTGGGGAGTGCTGTGGTGCTGTGTGCCTGTCCCTGAGCACACAGGGGTGCAGGAAGGAGCCTGAGCAGGGGCACATTGCAAGCACTGGGCTATCCCTGATAGCTCTGCACTGACTCCCTGTGCCCTGCTGCTGCTTTTGTGTAGCTGTGTTTGTCCCTTCCCACACAGCAAACAGCTCTCCTATTTACCTTCTGCCAAAAAGGCAAAGCAGCTCTGCTAAACCACTTTGGGATACTCCAGCACTTCCAGGGGCAGGTGAGATGTGGGAGATGGAGCGTGGAGGTGCAGCAGCCCTGGGATGGGGCTGGCTGACAGCCTTGATCACAGCCAGACTGGAGATGTGCTTCACCTCTGGAGGCTTCATCCCAGCCTTCCTCCTTCCAGCTATTGCCACTGGTGCTTCAGATTCCTTGGAACTAGAAAGCAAGGCTGGGAATGAGGGAGGGAGGGAGAGGCTGGAATTGCCACATCCTGGAACAGGGAAAGGTCCCAGCCCTAAGGCTGTGTTTGGGCACTGCTCTCAGGTGGGATTGCTGGTGTGTCCTGGAGTCAGGAGTTGGACTGATGATCCCTCTGGGTCCCTTCCCACTCGGGATACTCTGGGATTCAGAATTCACCTCTTTCCCTGGAGGGTCAGCCCATCCCAAGGCTGTCTCCTGCTACCTTCCCACTGCCACGAGCAGGGCAGGACAGCAGGAAGGGAAGGAATTCCGGAGTCAGGCAGCTCAGGATCTGCCCTGGAGCTGTTGGCCAGCCCTAATTACGCTGTGACTTCATAGCTGCTGCAGTTGCACCATCAGGACTCCCCCCCTCTCCCAGCCGGTGAAATCACCTCATCCTGCAGCCGGCAGAGATTTCTCCGCGCAGGTTTTTCTAGGATCTCTCATTGTCACAGCCTGCCAACAAGATATCCATGGCATCTGCCCCAGCCAGGGCTGCTCTCAGCAAACTGGGGGATAAACACTGGGAAATGGGAATTTCATCGCAGATGCCCCTTGGGCACCTCTCCTGCTAATTTGCACTTAGATGGGTGCCTTTCTCTGAGCACTTTATTAATTAAGGCTCGAAGCCCACCTGAGAGGCAAAGAAGTTATTAGTGCCCTCATTTTGCAGCAGAATGAAAGCAGTGGTTTGCCCAAGGCCACAAATCTAATCAGTGGAGGAGCCAGGAATGAGTGAGTTCTTCCAGTCTCCTGTGATACTCCATGCACCCCACTGCCTACCTGGAACAAATTTAATGGCTTCCCTAAAAGTTCATGTTTTTGTAAACACAATGTAAATGAAGACAGAGCACCCAAAAGGAGCCTTGCAGGGGGGAGAGCTCCCAGGAATCTGCAGTACTGAGGGCCAAGAAATCATCTCCTGTCTGAGCCACAAACCATCCTCCCCATAAATTCCACACCTCTTCTTGTCTGTAAATTCAGGAGGAGGGTTCAAGCATAAATTTAAAAGAAGCTTTTATTGTACCCAGTGCATCCACATAATTAACACCCACCTCCATTTCTTTTGCTTTCTTAGGCTGGAGCAAACCCTGTGCCCTTGGAGAAAATTGTTTCCCCTTTTCCTCCAGGGAATCCAGAGCCTGAGCAGCAGCTGTGAAGAGTGGAGAGAAAGAAAGAAGTGGGAGATGCTGGAAGTGCTTTGGGCGACATGAGAAGGAGGATTTGCCCGGAAGGAGCTGTTCAAGGGCCCAGCAGCAAACCAGAGACACAAAACCTGCTTATATATAGAAGAATGTAACCCCTGTGTATGCAGACGTGGACGCGTGCATGCCTTGTCGAGAGCGTAAGCGACATTCCCTGTAGATCGCTGCTGTGAGCAGCCCTGCTCCTGCAGGCCGAGCCTTGGCACTGCTGCTGGCCCTGCTGGACACCACCCACTGCCCTGCTGCCCCATTTATGCAGCAGGATGAGGAGGAATCTCTACACCCAGATTAGTAATGCTGAGAATTCCAAACGTGCTGCAGCGCGGGCACGGCCCAGGCGTGGCGGGAGCGGGTGCGGAGCAGCTCGGACAGCAGTTTGTGTGTGTAAATATTCATGCTCTGGCACCAGGGGAGAGCAGCTTTCCTATGACTTTAGTTTCTCTGGTGCTACATTTAATATTTGTCTGGGGCTAAACTGCCTCTCTGTGGTGCTACAGTTTCCCCAAGAGGATGTTCTGAAACGTGGGACAAGGAAAGATCTATTTTGGTTATTGATATTTATACACAAGATAGCAAAAAATAAGACTTGTTGAGAAGGTGCTATTTTTTTTTCTTTCTTTCAATCTCTGCAGAAACTAAGACAAAACAAATAATCTACCCCAGAAAACTTTATAAAACTCCTTTTCTTTGGAGCAGTTCTTTTTCTTTTGACAGTGTGGAGCTTGGGAAGCAGCAGGCACTGAGGTGGAAAGGACACAGAGCCCTTTCCACTGCAGTGTGCACATCAAAGTCTGCTAGAGCAGCACTTCCTACAGCTCCAGAGCTGGGAATTCTCCTGCATGGTGATTTATTCAGTCCCAAATCCCATGAGCCAGGGAAGAGAATTCTTATCCAGACTGATCACTAGAGCAGGGGATAACAGGAGAACTTAGCCTTAGAAGTCAAAGGGCTTTTTTCAGTCTAGTACTGAGCACTTTTTTCCTTGCAGCCAAAACTGCCTGTCAGATTTCGGGTACCTTCCACATCCAGCAACCTGTGCACAGTTTTTTAGAAACATTTTTCCTACCTTCAGACATTTGCACCAGAAAATTGACCCTGTCATGGCAGGGAGGGCATTTTCAAAGGCATAAAGGAATGTTAGAACCCAATTTCTAAAGGAAATTTGGCTCCCTGTGTTTTAAAAATATTTCCCACCCCTCACCCAGCCCAGGAAGTGAGTGGCCTCTGTGTCCAGTCAGACCCTGCATTCCCCACTGCTGCAGGAGAAATGTTTCTAAGCAATCTGAAAGCTAAATTCTCCCTTTATCAAATATTCACCGCAGTGTTTTGAGCCCCTGCACACATTTTCCTGGCTGTTATTGATCCAAGTCCATTCCCAACCAGCAGCAAGGGCTCTGCTGGAAGAGCAGATTGTTCCTAGTGAAGAACCTTGCCCTGCCTTAGGGGATGTGCAGTGTTGGGAGGGGTGATGTAGCTCCATGTAGTTTGTCTGTCCATACCCTTTGGATGGTCTCAGAGCCACAGGGACCACTGAAACATTTTCCTGCCATTTTTGGCCTGATGCTCAGTAATCCTCAGCATCCTGCACCCCTTCCCAGCTCAGTCTCCTACAGAAACATGGACAAATTCTTCTAACAAAAGGAGGAGCCTCAGCTGATTCCAGCAGTGCTGCCAGTGCTGGGCAGAGCCTTAAAAATACCAGTTTCTGGAAATCCCTGGAATGTGGGAGTGAAATTGTGCATGTGGAATTGCACAAGCCCCACCTGAACAGGAACCATGGATGTGACACTTGGCTGTAGGGCACACCCCCTGCAGCTCTGCCCTGCACATCCTGCCCAGCCCTGGGACAGGCCCAGAGCTGGGTCACATCCCTCAGAGGCTCTCCCACAGATTCCTCACCTTTATCAGCTCTGAATGTAATGAACTCCTCCCTTGGAAGAGGCATTATTCCATTTTCCCTGTGCACACAGCTGGCACTGCCCTTTGCTCTCCTGCTGCCCTGGCTGTTGGGGGCTGCAGCCTTCAGGCTGCTCCCTTGGAACAGCACAGCCAAGGAAAAGGAAAGGAAGTTCTGTCCTCCCCACCTCAGGAGAGCCCCCAAATCTGTGATCAGCCCCAGTGTAGGGATTGGCTGGTCTCCCTCAGTCCCAACTCTCCGTGGACAGGCTTGTCTGTAAAAATTCCCAAACCTCAGAGCTCCCAGAGGATTGTTCTCCTCAGGGGCTCCAAACAGTCAGCAAAAAATGTTAAAGGACCTGTCCTGCCCAGCATGGAACAACCACATCTATGGTGCTTCCCAAGTGGAAACCAGAGCAGGTCTGCTACCCCAAATCCTGCCTTGTTCCTGGTTTGCTTCACTTTTGTAGTTCCAAACTGGATGTTTCATATGAACTGAGGGTGAAGTTTTGGAGTTTTGTAGCCAGAATTCCCTGTACAGAAGTGGAATTCCTTATTCGAGGGTACACATTTGTCAAAGCCTTACATTTTGTGCTGTACTTGCTATCCTTGAACGCCTCCATTTTTTAACAAGGAGTGTTTTTATCCTTTCTACAAGATCTGCTTTGCCCCAGTTGGTGTTTGCATGGAAAGGGAAGGGTGCTGTGAACTCCCTGGAAATTCCCTGTCCCCTCCTGTGGGCAGGAAACCGGCACAGTTCCCCTCTGGCTCTTTTGTTTTCTCACATTCTCCCAGCAGCCGAGCAATCCCTGGGCTGGGTCAGCTGGGAGGGCCGGGGAGGGCTCTCCCGACGGACAAACAGAGCCCTCTCGGGTTTCAGCAGGAGTTATGAGCTCATAGTCTGTGCAGAGCACGGCTGGGAGGGAACTCTTCATGAATTTTTAAAGCAGTTCTCTGCCAAGACAGCTCCCAGCACAACCTGGAATTCCATATTCCAAGGTGAAAGAGCAGCCTGGTGTGGGCTGCTGCTCCTCTGCCACCTGCTCAAACAGCTCCTTTGGCAGTGAACCCTGGGCTGCACCATGACTGCTGGGTTAACCAGGGCAGGGCTGGCCCCCTGAGTTCCACATTCCCTCCTCTTCTCCCTCAGAATTATTTTGAGCAGGTGAAAAAGCATGGGATGGGACCAGGCCTCCTGTCACACAGCTTGGTGTGCCCAGGAGGGGCAGCACCCCAGGGAAACTTCCAGCAAATCACCCAGAGCAGGGAGCTGTCAGTGGGGATGGGGAGAACCCCATCCTGCTCCTGCTTCAGAGCAGGGGGGCAGGAATTCCTCTTTGAGCAATTCCCTTACATCCCAAACACTTCTTGAATCAATTTCCTCTGATTTGTGAGTTTGTTTTGTTTCTATATCACAGTAAAAGTTATAAAGGTCTCTTAAATCCTCAGCATGAGCAGCAGCAGTTCCTGCTGTTGAAATCCATGACAAACTGAACTGGTTAAACTGGTGCAGTGTCTGGTCACAGACAGCCTGGAATGAGGCATTCCCAGCTGGAAAACTGCTCTGCCCTGTGAAAAATGGCCCCAGTGAGGACAGAACAGCACATAATGCTCATTTTTCCTACACAACATCTGTCCCTGGTCTCCACAGGAGCCTGGTTTGTGTAGAACAGACTGGCTGGGGCTCCACCCTGAATCCTGGACACACATTGTCCATGTCCAGCCCTCCTGGCTGAATCCCAGCTCCCCAGCAGGTGCACAGCTTTCCTTGGAGCCAGTTTGCTCCCAGCAAATTTGATTTTCAATCCAGGCTTCAAACTCAGCCTCATTCTTGTGTAACTTTGCTGTGTGTGAGCTGAACTTTCCACTCATCACAACAGGTGAGGAGACTCTGGCCATGCCAATTCCAGATCCCAGGGCTGAGGGAATTGTAAATACCATGGGAATTAGGCTTCCCTAGAACCAGTCTGAGAAGAAGGGAGGGATCCTCACTGCTGCTCCTGCCTTGGCTCTCTACACCACAAAATACAAACAGGTCAATATTTTTCCCTGACAAACTTTATTTGAGTACAGGAGTGAATTTTGATGTGACTTCAGTGTCCACTCTGAGGCAATTACTGAAGTGCTTCAATTTCCCAAGGTTTTTAATATTTACAGGAAGTGACTTTGGAGCTTGATAAATATTCACTGAAAGCATCTGAAGATTAAATGGCCATTATTAGTTACACCATAATTAATTACACCTTTATTAGTTACACCTTTATCAGCAGTTACAGGTGGCACCAAGCAGAGCAGACCCAGCTGCAGTGGGATTTAACCCCCTGGGTTTTTACAGCATCCCTTTTCCAGTCATTCACCACAGTTTATCACAAAACCCTCCCATCCTTGTTGGTCCTGAGGCCACTGCAAATTCCCCAGTCTGCCCCAGGGGATTGCCAAGGGAATGGCAGGCAGGGAATGCCCAGTTCTGGCATTTTGCTGATCCAGTACCATTGGGATGTAACTCCAGCAGGGTCACTGTGCAGGTTTCCCCCTCACCAAAGCAAGGGCAGGGCCTGTGCTCGGGGTTCCTGGAGCTCCAGGAGGCTCCTGGTCCTGGCTGGATGGGGCTTCTCTCTTTTGTAAAAGGAATTTCATATGCTGAGACTCTTTGTACATATTTATAAGGAATTTATTAAAAAAAAAAAGAAAAATAACTGTTCAATGGCTAAAAAAAGGCTCCGGGTTTTATTTCCTCTCTCAGAGAATTTCATTCCACAGCCTTCCCTGTTTTCCCATGGAAATCAGCAGGTTCCCAGCAGCTGTCACTGGAACTGAAGTTTCCCCTGGATGTTTTCTAGTCCAAGTGTCAAGCTCTAGGAGAAGGTAGGACCATCCTCCCAAAAAAACCGCCCAGACTTCAAGATTGCAAACCCACACTTTGCCTTTCATTCCCTCCCTTACCACCAAATAAAACCAAAGTTTGAAGCAGTGTATCCCACACTTTCTGTAGAGCTGGGCTCCTACACTTCTCCAAACCCATTTTCCAGGAGCATTTAAGGAAAAAAAAATCAGAATGAGAAGTAGCTTTTCAAACTTTTGAAACTTTTGAAAGCAGAAACAGCAAGCCTTGGGTTCACTGGCACTGCAGTGACACTGAGGCCTTTCAGAAACTCCCTGCCCATGGAATCATTGATTTCCCTGCTAAACATTCCAGGCTATCACACATAACATTTTTTATGCCCAGTGAAAACCTTGCTCCCTGCCATTCTGAGCTCTCTCCCATCCCAAAGGGAAGCAGTTCCCATTTCAGAGAGCAATGAGACTCCATGGCTTAGTCCTGCACTTTCACAGGATCCCTTAGACAAGAATTTGACATCCCTTTGTTTTGGACAATAAAGCTTTTCCTTCTCTGCTTCCCCAGACCTCCTGATCCAGGTTTGGGCTCTCCCCAGCTCAGACTCTGCTCTCACCATTCCTCCCCAGCCACACTGAACTATTTCCAAAGAAATGTGGAGCCTTAACCTGTTGCTTTAATTCTCCCCAGTGGAGTTTCCATCAGCACAGACACAGGCTCCTTCCCTCAGGAGCCTCCTCCCGCTGATGGCTGGGGTGGGGCTGTCACCTTGAGCCATTTCCATGGCCATGAGCTGGGAAGATGCTGCTGTTCCTGACAGGGTGGGAGCTGAGGTGGTTTGGGGACAGGGAAAGCTTCAGAACAAAGAGCAGCTCCCTCTGAGGGCTGGTACTGCTGGAGAACCTCAGCAGAGACCTTGGCCACAGGGATGGGGTTAATTCCTGTTAATTCCTGCCAGGGATCTCCTTCCTCAGGAGCTCCTGCTGAAGCTCAAGGCTCTGGTTTTCCCTGCTGGAGACTCAGCTAGGTCCTGGCAGAGGAGCACAGGGCACAGACAGAGTTAGTGAGGCGTTCTTGGGCAGGTCCTGGATTTCCTGACAAACCCAACTCAACTTCAACCTCCCTCTCCTCTCCCCAGAGACTGGGAAATCAGAAAGTTCCATCATGAAAGTTAAAGAGGAAAAGCATTTCCAGGGAAAGGAAAAGCTTCACTGGCAGGGTCCTTGCCAAGCTCCCTGGGATTTTCTTAAGGTGACAGCACGTGGCATTTGTGGAAACAACAGGAAAAACAGCAGCTGGGAAAGCACATTTCTCCAACTGCAGCTTTGGACACGAGGTTCTGCAGCACTGCTGGGGAAGAGTTCTCAGAGAGAGGTGCTGTGTAATTCTATAGTCATGGATTCAGGGAATGCAGGGCCAGGTCACGTGAAGCTCCTCAGCCAGAGCACAGCTTTGTTCAGCACATGCACTCCCAGCTCCCCTGCCCTGTCCACACTAAAAGGACAGAAAAACAGGAAACATCCCAGACACTTCATAACCCTGCCAGCTCCAGAAACTCCCACAACACACCCCACACCTCCCCTGCCCCGCAGGGTAACGTTTCTGACCGGTCACAATTGTCCTGTTGGCTCAGAGCTGGAAGAAGGAGTGACAACAACACTGAGCAGGATCCTGGGGCTCTCCAGCTGCTGCTGCTGTGTGCTGGCTGAGCTGTGCTGCTGTCAGTACACCTGGAAGTGGGCAGAGGTGGTGCCATCCTTCCAGCAGCGCAGGGTCTCCACGCTGACCGAGCGGCACAGGGGACACGTCTTCTCCCGGTCGAACCACAGGCACAGGCACTCCTCACAGAACACGTGCTGGGGACACAGGCACTGTCACCACCAGCAGCTGCCACTCCCAGGGTGTGGGGGATAAACCCCAGCTCACCAAAGGAAATGTTTATCACTCTGGTTTTTAATAACAGCACTAGAAGGAAACATTCCAAAGGCGTACAACACCTGACAGGAGCTGAGAGGGTTTCCCTCCACATTTCCATCCTCAGTTCCCTGAGTTATCTAAGTCCTTACTGAGCTCCAATAACCTCTTTCTTCCCCCTGCTCCTTGCATTTGCTTTATTCTGCAGTCCCAGTTTTCCTTTCCCAAGAAATGTCAGTTTTCAGCCCTTACCTCCTCCTCTTGTTTCAGCACTGACCCCTCCCCAGGTTCTCTCCAGCTCACAGCATCCAGCCCCAGACTGGGAGAGCAGGAAAAGGGAAGGAGGGAGCACGAGGAGCTGGGACAAGCTGAGAACTCCTCCACACACGTGGAGGCAGCAGAAATATCAAATCCCAGCTCTGCCAAGCAGATCCAAAATCAGCTTCTCAGGGGTTTCCAGCTTGGACACATCTGCACAGATGTTCACAGCAAGGCTAAGAGGCACCTTTGATACACAGGATGGCTTTAATTTGATAACCCTGTCAGCAAAAGGGAGTGTTAAAGCTACCCAGGCCCCTCAAGGGGCAGGTAAAACTCTGCTCAGTCCCTGCCATCCCACAGCCATGGCCACCCCATCAGCTGCCACAACCCAGTGCTTGCCCAGGGTAATAAATAAAATAAAATAAAACCAGGAGCTGGATCAAGACCCAGCAAAGGACTTGAGAAGTTCCCAGGCTGGCTGTGCCTCTCCCCACTGCAGGAGCTCACTGGAGGAATGCCAGCAGGGCAGTTTTGGGGTCTTACCTGGCACAGGAGGATCAGAGGCTCCCTGAACTCAGCCTGGCAAATGGCACAGATGTCTCCTGCCTCACTGCACTGCTGGCTCGTGGCACGGGCTCCATAGGTCTGTAAAAACCAGCCCATGTCAAAGGACTGGAAGGGTGAATGTGCACAGAGATTGCTTTTCATCCCCAAATTCCCCACAGGGAATCACAGGGTGTCACTGTTTGGGGAAGGGGGTCTGGGCACAGAGGGAATCTGGAGCTCTGTTTGCCTTTCCCCTCGAGCTGACTCCTTCTTTTAGGGCCTCCACTTGTGCAGCAAGGATAATGGAAATTAATGAGCTCAACAGGGAGTTGGGAGGATTAATTCAGCATCATTTACAGGGGTGTTTAGATGGAGGGAGGTATTATTATTATTATCATCAAGCAGAAGACAATAGAAGAAACAGAAACAGCACCCACAGGTGCCCACTTTCTCTTCAGATACATGAGAGTAAATATTGCTTCTCCCACTGTAACAGATTTAGGAGAAACAGAAACCTGCTGAGGGAAAATGAACAGCTCAAGCCAGGGAATAAGCAAGGTAAGTTCTAACAAACTTTGATGAGGCTCTTTTCCTCTACAGTCCTTTTAAAAATCTGTCACTGCAGCAGATCTAAACACCAGCCCTGGGAATGCAGTGCCTGGGATAATTCCTGTGCACTGCAGGGTCCCTTTCAATGTCACTGCACATCAGGCACCTCAAAGTCCTTCCCACACTCTGCTCTACAAAGTTCTGTCAGCTCCTTGCAGTTGGATTAATCCACATTACACAGAGCTTCCAATCAGACAGGACAGGAACAATCTCTCCCCACAGCTGGGGCAGGGCAGATGGCAGAAAAGGTCCCTGACATCCCTGACAGGAGCTCCCAGCTTGTCCAGCCATGGGATAACATTGCTTTATTCTGTGGAATGCACGGAGCAACTTTCAATTTTATCATTCAGCAGCAACAAGGTTCCCCCTCTGAGACTGCTCCTCTACATTTAACTCCTTACCTGGGGGGTGCAAAGGACCTTCAGCGCCTTCCTGACACTTCCCACACGGCCACAGATGTCAAAAGACTGCAAAAAACCACATCCCATTTCAGATAATTCCACAGAGGTGTGTGCATGTCCAGAAATTCGGCAAAGAGTCTCCAAATGGAGACTCAGAGGGGAAAAAGTAACAATGGTGCCAAAAAAAATTTAATGGTGATCATTAAATATGTAATAAATGGGAATTGACAGTGGGGAAGGGTGGCCAGAAAAGCTCTGGGAGCAGCTGACTGCAAACTGAGACTTGACAAGACACAGAGAGGGGCTGGCACCAGGCTGTGCTGGGGACAATTGTCCCCACTGAGAAGGGAAGGGAGAAGAGAGGAGAAGAGAGGAGAAGAGAGGAGAAGAGAGGAGAAGAGAGGAGAAGAGAGGAGAAGAGAGGAGAAGAGAGGAGAAGAGAGGAGAAGAGAGGAGAAGAGAGGAGAAGAGAGGAGAAGAGAGGAGAAGAGAGGAGAAGAGAGGAGAAGAGAGGAGAAGAGAGGAGAAGAGAGGAGAAGAGAGGAGAAGAGAGGAGAAGAGAGGAGAAGAGAGGAGAAGAGAGGAGAAGAGAGGAGAAGAGAGGAGAAGAGAGGAGAAGAGAGGAGAAGAGAGGAGAAGAGAGGAGAAGAGAGGAGAAGAGAGGAGAAGAGAGGAGAAGAGAGGAGAAGAGAGGAGAAGAGAGGAGAAGAGAGGAGAAGAGAGGAGAAGAGAGGAGAAGAGAGGAGAAGAGAGGAGAAGAGAGGAGAAGAGAGGAGAAGAGAGGAGAAGAGAGGAGAAGAGAGGAGAAGAGAGAAAAAAAACCCTTTGAAAACCTAAACCAGTCCATTATCTTTACCTTCCCCATCTCCTGGCAGAGCACAGGGAAAGACACTGAACTAAACAAACATGAAGAAGTAGCAGTGCAAGGACCAGCCCTGCAGCAGCTGGCAGCTTTTGGCTGTCACTGAGGGCAGGGGAGGCTGTGATGCTGCAGCTGCAGAACTGCAGCAGCACTGCAAAGGCTCAGGGAGTGGAGCTGGGTTTCTGTTGATGTGTTTTTGGTGAGTGTGATTGAGTGGGCTCGCTGCAGGGAGTGCCAATGAGCTCATCCTGCAGTGGATGTGGGAGCAAATGAAGGCACCAGTAATGCTTCCAGTCAGCACACACAGAGCTCCCTGGCTCCTTCCAGGAATGCTTCCACTCAGCAGCCACCACTTGGGGCTGCCCACTGCCTCAGACCTTCCATCTCCAGCCAGGATGGGGACCAGTCCTTTCCCACAGTGCAGTTCCCAGCTTTTCCTGGGTGCTTTGCTTGCAGCATGACTCCAATGCCTTTGCTCAGCTGTCTCCTCTCTCCCAGCCCCTATTTCCCCCTCATTTCTTGCCCTCTGGAGCTCCCACACCCCCAGAAGCTGCATGTTTCAGAGGGGAACATCCATTTCTCACCCATTTTTTGTTGTACCAGCCATCTTTTCACAACTGGGTCACACACAGGGAGTGCTTCTGCTTAGGACAAGGAAAAAATACAACCTGGATGCTTCAGGTTTTCTCCCCCAAAAGCAGAGGTTCCTGACCACACAGTCCAGCCAGAGGCACCACCAGAGCTCCCAGCAACCTCCTGGAAGTGCTCCTGCCCTTTGTGCAGGGGAGGGGGACACAGCCCCAGCCCAGCCCTGGAATTCTGCCAGGAGCACAGAAGCTCTCAGTGCCAAATTGGCTTCTGTGGTTTTTCTAATGTGGTTTGTGGCTTTGCTAATGTGGATTCCTCTGGGGATATTTTCAGTGTCTCAGGCAAGGAGCTGGACCTGCAGCTCTGGTGACTGGAAATGGGATGGGCACAGCCAGGGCTCCCTGCCCTGCCCTGGGACAGGAGCTTCCCCTTCCTTCTCCCTCCCCAGCAAAGTCTTGGTGTGCACAGGGCACACCCTGCCCTGCACAAAAACTTCCCAAAATGAAGCTGCTTCTACAATCTAGATCACCCCAGCACTCCCCAAAAAAGGCTTCACAGGACAGGAACATCAAGTTAACCCCCAAGGAGCTGCTCCCACCTGTGCCAGGCCCTGAGGAGCCTCCCCTGGGCTCTCCTCCCACAGCCCCTGGGCACAGCAGCTCCCTGCAGCTCAGCCCTGGAGGGCTCAGCTCATGACTGGTGTCCAGCTCAGCTGTGCCCTGCTCCAGATCCCCCTGCTCTGGACACCCCAGGGTGACTCCCCTCCCTCACCCTGAGCCTGCCTCACTGCTGTGGCTCTGCCCTGCTGTTGTTGGGCTCTGTCTGACCCTGGCTGGGGAGGCCTTTCCCTTCCAGCTGTGGTTTTGAGCTTGGCTCCCCTTGCTCCAAGGAGCAGAATTCCCCACCAGCATCTTCCCACTCTGAGGGCTTCTCCAGGTGTAAGAAATGGCATCTTGCTGTCAAAGGAGCTGCATCCCTTTTCCCTTTTACTTTTGCAAGCAGGGAACAAGAAAGATCCCTTGAAACTGTTCTTGTTCATCTGTGCTCTGCACACCTGAGCTGCCAAGCCAGAGGGGCAGGGAAGGTGGGTGCTGCAGTGGGTGCAGGCAATGACACCTCTGAAAGGGCCAAAATCCTCCCCCACAGCCCAGAGAGCAGCAGGAAGGGCTGGGGCTGCAGGGGTGTGTGAGGAGCTGCACTGGCCTCGTGTGCTCCTGTCCTGGCACTGCTTGCTCTGCTCCTGCCTTGCTCTCAGACCTGCTGTGACCACATCACTCCACTGGCCATCACCTCCTCTGCCTGGTTTGCTCACAAGAACTGCAAAGCCCTTGACAGGAGGGGTTGCATGACCCTGTTCCTACACAATCCAGAGCTACCCCATAATTCAGCATTGCTCTGAGCTGTTTCCAGCTTGGATATATTCTCCAGTCTTCATTTTTCAGTCTGCTCCTGCAGAGCCACAGGCACAGACAGAGGTCTGGGATGGAACAGCCTGGCCCTTCTCAGAGGGGTGAACATCTGGTTTATCACAGTTTGCTTCAGCTACTGCTCTACCCCTGGGCAGGGTTTAACACACACCACTAGAAATACAATTATTTCTAGACCTGGGACTCTTGTGACTAAGTCACACCTACTCATTTACAATTGTACCAACTTTGTGCTCTTATTTCTGAGGAAACATTAATTTCTCCTGTCCACCACTTGTATCAGCCAGGCCAGCACCTAGAATTTAAAGCACCTGCTTTATCCAGGCAGGACTTGGATGCTGCTTTCTCTCCCTGCAGCACTCAGAGCTCAGAGACAGCCGTGTGAGTGTCTGCAGCCTGCCTTTGTGTGACATCTGGAGCTGTGGAGCCAGCCAGCACCTCTGCCAGCACTGCCAGCCCAGCACCAGCTCCCCTTCTCCTGCAGCTTCTGCAGAGAGGGATTAGCAGAGCAGCAATGACCTCATGAGTCTGATGCAACACTGGGAGCAGCCTCAGATCCTCCCCCAGCCCAGCAATGCCCACATGCTGGGGAGCAAAATGCCAAAGTGTCCTCGTGCTGCAGTTTCCTGGCAGGGACAGCCACAGCCCAAAGGTGCATTTGTCCCTTGGGCAGCTGCTCCCCCTGCTCCTGCCACAGCTGCCAGGGGTGCTCAGGAGTGCTGCTCACCTTGCAGAGGCTGTACATGATGATGAGGATGCCCCCCAGGAAGTAGCTGCTGGAAGGATCATCCCCCATGATGTATTTGTACCACACCTGGATGGGGACCAGCGAGCGGAACAGCTGGCTCAGCTCCTCAATGATCAGATAAAACTTTCCCTGCAAGACAACCAGGCAAGTGAGACACAATTATCATCAGGAAGGCAAAAGAAGAACATTTAATTTGTGCAGGGCTGGTGTTCACTGCTCACTGCACTGTTAAATGGTGCAGAGCCCACATTCATGAGGTGCAGCTCTCTCTGCAGCCCCTGAACTCTGTGCCTAGGAAGGATCCATAAATATTCCTTCATTCCTCCACAGGGCTCTGTCACTGACCCAGCTACGCTGCATTTTGGAATTTTAAACTTTAAAGCAGGTTATGGAGAGGCAATAAATTGTGTATCTGGACAATGCTGCAGAAAAGCAAAGGTTAATATGGAATTAATATAATGCAAACTGCAGATATCATTATTAGTGAGAAAAGAAAAGCAAGTCAGATCTCTTTGACCTCACACCCCATGTGAAGGCACAGGGACCCCAGTCTCCCTGACAACTTTTTTCTATCACAAAGAATCAAATAATTATGTTTGACAGCATCCTTCCCCTTCCCCTCAGGTGTGTGCTGGCTCTTGGGCAGTGCACAGACAAAAAGACTGGTGCTGAAAATTAAACCCTCAGGGCATTTAAAACTCAAAGGGACCAAACCTTCCTGAAAACCTCAAGGAAGGAAAGGTGGGGAGGGGGAAGTGTGCTGGCTCAAATGCTTCTCTCAAAAGAGACACAAAGAAAGGGCAACATCCTTTGTCAACCTTCACCAAAGCCTGAATAAGTGCCTCATTTAGGGCCAGCCCCAGTTTGTTCTGCCCCTCGCTGTTTACAGGGACAGCTGGTGGCAAAGCCAGCCCAGAACAATGCTTAATCTGCAATGCCATTATCTGCACTGAAAGATTTGGGCTTGTCCTGTCAAAATCCTTTTATTTGCTAAGCTCCTGTAGAAGGGGAAATTCCCCAGGAATTTTGCTGTGCTGTCCCAGTTAGCTCTGTCATCAGTGATGTCATCGCAGGCCAATCACTAATTGCTGAGGTGGGGATGGGGACCGAGTCCTGGCAGCCGGGCTGGCAGCAGCCAGCTCCCTTCCCCGGGGGCTGCGATGAGATCACTCGCAGGCCATCCTGCAGCTCCGACAAACCCAATCCTTCCCAGAGCTCCGGCACGCTCATGATCTCATGTCCCCCGGGACGCGAGTGAGGTCACAGCAGCGGCTGCTACCGGACCGGGCTGCTTCCAGCTCCATCACAGCCCCATCCCAACACATCCACATCCCCATCACAGCCCCACCAGAGCCCCATCCCATCCCAACACATCCCCATCCCATTCCAGCCCCACCACAGCCCCATCCCAACACATCCCCATCCCCATCACAGCCCCATCTCCAGCCCCATCCCAACACATCCCCATCCTATCCCCACCACAGCCCCATTCCCATCCCCATCCCCATCACAGCCACAGCTCCATCCCAACACATCCCCATCCTATCCCCACCACAGCCCCATTCCCATCCCCATCCCCATCACAGCCACAGCTCCATCCCAACACATCCCCATCCCCATCACAGCCCCATTCCCAGCCCCATCCTATCCCCACCACATCCCCATCACAGCCCCAGCCCCATCCCATCCCATTCCCATCCCTATCACAGCCCCATCCCATCCCCATCCCATTCCCATCCCCACCACAGCCACAGCTCCATCCCACCACATCCCCATCCCATTCCAGCCCCATCACAGCCCCCTCCCAACACATCCCCATCCCCATCCCATCCCCATCCCATCCCCATCACAATCACAGCCCCATCCTATCCCCACCACATCCCTATCCCCATCACAGCCCCACCCCATCCCATTCCCAGCCCCATCCCACCACATCCCATCCCCATCACATCCACATCCCCATTCCCATCCCAATCCCATTCCCATCCCCATCCCCCTCCCCATCCCCATCCTATCCCCATCCCCTGCTCACACCAATCCCTGCTGGCACTGCAGAGCAAACAGGGACAGCAGTAATTAATTCAATTAGCACCAGGTCTCTCTCCACCCAGTGCTGCAATGCAATCATTGTTTATTTTGGGCGCTCCTGTGGCAGAAATGACGATGCTGTCACCGTGTCCCTCCACACGGCTCTGATGAAAGCTCCCAGCAAGATAAAGGCAGCAAACTTTGCTTTCCCCACTAGTTCCTCCCACCCTGCACGGATCCCTGCTGCCCCAGGGCTGCCTGGGACCGGTCAGTGCTTGCTGCCCATTGCATCAGACAGAGCTGCATCCCCCTGCATCCCGGCAGGACTGAGCTCACACAATTCCCAGGCACTGCCACACCCGAGTCACAGCCAGGTGGGACAGGGCAGCCCCAGGGCACAGCCAGGCTGAGGAGGTGGCAGTGGCAGCAAGCCACAACCTTCAGCATCCAACCACAACTTCTCCACCCTCCCCTGAGCTTTCAGAATTCCCTTAGGTCAGGCAGATTTTCATTTTCCAGTGGTAACTGCAGGGTACCAGGATTTTTGAGCAGCTAGAAACGTGATCACAGCCTCCCAAGAGTGAAGTTCAGGTTTAAGGGGTGCATCCCTCCCTGCAGCCCCTTAACAGCACCCACCTGACCATTAAATGTTGGTAAGTTTAGAGTGATTCCAGAGGCAGAGAGCAATACAAGGGCAGCTAAGCATCACTTGGAGAGAACTAGAAAGTTCTCAGTCTTGTCAGGCATCTCAGTGCACCACACCAGCCCATTTTTTAAACCAGGAAAAGTGCCAGAAAATCAGAAATAATTCTACAAAGGGCTGCTGCAGAAGTGAGGCCCTCCTTCTGAGCCAGAGGCTTGGAAAATGAGGATTGTTCCCTACAATTCCAGCAGTAAAATGTAGATTTCTGATAGCAGCAACAGTGCAGACATCACCCATCAGTGGGAAGCACACTCAACATACCTGTCTGCCACTTCCCAGCTCTGTTATCTCCTGGCTACCTAGGTTACATTTTTCAAAGTCAAATCTTTGTCTCGAGCTGTATTTTGTCTGAAAAATCCAGCTAAATACATAAGCAGGTTTTTTTTTTTTCAAGATTAGAGCAGTGTGTAATATGAAGCACAAACATAATTATTTCTCCTGTGCATCTGACTTGGCACCACAGCTTGAAATAAGGCAAGGCCTGTCTCTGTCAGGTGTTTTTTCCTATGTCACAAAAATCTGTGTAAATCTGGGGATTTTCAGTGCAAGACACTGTAAAGCTCTCCAAGATCAGCAGAATCTTTCTGGTGAGCCTGTGAGCCAGTCCCAGTGCAGGACTGGGCTGTGCAGGAGCCAGCTGAACAGAGATTAAATAGGAAATTACCTGGAATTGTGGCTCCTGATGAGGGTGGGGTAGAGAACAGGAGAAAGGCTCTGCTCTCATCAAGGGCTAAGCCTGCCCAAGAAGTGAGAAGGGCAGTGCTGGCCCTGCTGCCTCTGAGGAGCTCTGTGGGAGCTGCTGCTGCTGCTATCAAACACTTCATTAGCACACGTGGGGAAGGGCTGTGCTGGGATCTAATTTTAGCAGCTCTGCTGATGAGCCTCAGATACCACATGGTGAAATTTTGAATCCTTTTTTCAGCACTCAGTTAAAAAACCAAGTCAATGACTTGTGTATAATCCCCCCATTTTCTCCTTCACCACACAGAAAAGACCATTTCTATACTTCAAACCAAGCACTTATTTTGAAAGGGGAATTCAGCATTTCCATCCAATTGCACTTTCCCTTCTGCAGGGTTTCAGTCTGCACTGCACTGACTGTTTTGCACACTGAGCATGTAACTCCCTGGTATTTTGTTACATCCTCACTTCTTGATGGCAGACCTGCATCTGATCCTTTCCTGCCATTTGAGCTCTGCTCAGAGGAGCACATTCCTAGAATTTCTTCAGTCCCTTTACGACATCAGCACTGCAGAAAACACTTTTAAAACCCCTTTATTTTCATGCTGCTGGCTGGCTGGGACAGCTTTTCTCTGCATTTTCTGAGTGAGAACCTGAGCCACAGAAAGACAAAGGTCAGGGTAAGGTTGTTTGGGTGCCCAAACTGAGGTGTTGGGATTAGATTTTTTATAAAGCACTTCATTTTATAGATCATGTTACCATTAAAAGCTGAACCACTGACTTCACACTGCAGCTCTACCTGACTTCTCTAGACTCACAGGAATTATTTGGCAAAGTAAAGGACAGGATTTAACTCTCCAGTGTAGCACTCAACTTGAACCTTGCAGAATGTTCTTCCAACAGTCTCTTTGTTTCCTGTGAACTTTCCAGTTGCTGCAACAGCTTCTTTCAACCCTTCACCTTCATCCTTGGGGTGTGGTGATGGAGGGGAGAAGTCTCACAGAAAAATAAGATGGAACAGAATAATTAAAAATTGAATCCCAAGGCAGACACAGCAAAGGGGGCAGGCTGCAGCAGCAGAGGCAATGCTGATTCCCCCAGAAGCTCCCTGTGCAGCCTCCTCTGCCATAAGGCTTTGCCTCGGTGCCTCTGTGCCTCCCCACAAGGAGCAGAGAGGCACAGCAAGGATTGACACAGCAGAACCAGGCTGGGGGATGCAAGAGAAGTGAGAGAATTGCAATGAGGCAACTGCAAGGTGTGATTAGCACTCAGGGAAGCTCCAAGTCTCATTTGTTCAGCTGCCAGCAGCATTAGGGCATGATCTGAAACAGGGAGATGCTCAGAAAAGCTTTGGAGACCTGCTGGCAATTTGGATCAGAGGAGAGCAGGCTCTGCTGAGACTCCAGGTCATGGTGCCAAGAGATCAAGTGTGGGGTAGGAGCAGAGAGAACTCCCAGATTTACACAGTAAAACAGCACTGTGGCATGGAGGACAATGGTGAAAATCCATGCAGGACAATGGTGAAAATCCATGCAGGGCTAATGAGGAGTAAGGTCAAGGTGGGACTAGAGGGGAAAATGAGAATTTTAGCTAGGGCTGAAGACTTCAGAAAATCACTTCTTCCACATCCTAAACTGGAAAGTTAAACTGGGAAAGCATTGAAGAGCAATGATTTTTAAAATCTTCAGTAGTGACTTGAAAAGCAAGTTTAGTGAGGGAGACAGAGGAGCCCCCACTTCTCAGTAGCTGCTCTCATGCTTCAGTTAGTTTTTAGATTTTGTAAATAATAAATCCCACACTTCTGACTCTGGGACAGTACACAATCCCAGCTGCAGCAGGGAAAAGCTTTTGCAGAACATCCTGGAGTTCCTGTGGCTCAAGAGGACCCAAGCTCAGCCTGCTGCCCAGGAAAAGTGAATCTGTTTGTGAGTGAGCTCCCCCAAAGAGGATCCAAGGTCAGAGAGCAGAGGGGAATGAGAGGAGGGGCTGTCACCTGCCTGGGAACACCTCTCCAGCGACACTGTGAGGGAAGAGCAGGAATAAATTCCTTATTGCACAGAAAACATCTTTCTCTGGGTATTTTTTATTAAATATCATCTGTGAGCCAGCTCTCAGTGAGCTTTTTATTGCTTCTGTATTTTTAGAGGACCCAAATGCTCCAAGAGCCTTTTATTTTTCTCCTTAAGACAAAAAAAAGGTGCAGTTTCAGAAGGAATATGGGAATTAAAGTGCCAGGTTCCATGGCAGAGCTGTACCCATCTCTGGCAGGAAAGATGATGTGCACCTGAAGAAGGTTTTTGCTCCAAGGTCCAAGAGCAGAATTTGCAATTGCTGCCACATCCAGGCCAAGTTTTCTCTGACCAAACTTGAAGAGATGGTACTTCAAAAATAAAAAGCACCAATAAAACAATCAAGTGGGAAAAATCACCAAGCAAGTATTTTCAAAGCTGCAGTGAGGGAACAATGTCAGTCCTCTTCTTCTGCATTTTCACTCTCCTGGAAATGCAGTACCCTGTAACTTGGCTCTGCATTGAGCACACAGAGAAAATTCTTTTTTAGGGCCTTTCTTATGCATCAGAATGTCCATGGTATCTTTGTCCCCTCCAGGAACAGGGATACACAGATGCAAGAACTTGGGATAACAGTTCCTTACAGTCCTATTTGCTTGATTTTCATTCTCCCTGCCCCCATGTTTCACTCACTTCTCCAGCTCAGATTGCTGACAACAACATGAGGAGGGGATGGGAGGCTTGCAGGCACCTGGGATTTCCTAAGTGAAATCTTTGGCAACGGTGCCTTTTTATTATTTATTTCCTGATTTTGAATTCCACCCCCCTCAAGCTGTCATTCCTCAGCAGTGAAAATGAAAAGCTGCCCTTGATGTGTGCACAACAATGGAAGCCTCTGCAGGCCACATGGCTCCTGCAGTTTAATTTACTTTAATTCATTTTATATTGAACCAAATGATCTTATTTGCCTTTTTTAATGGAGAGCCTTCAGCCAAGCCTCCCCTTCCAAAGGAATGATGAGCTCAGCTGTTACTGAAGCTGGTACCCAGCTCAGTGTCCCTGTCACAGCCTGGGGGAGGGAGGGAGGGAGGGAGGGACACCTCCAGCCTGGTCTGACCCTTCTGAAACTGCCCAGAGCTGTGACAGCAGCCTGGGGCTGGGGTTACTTTCCTTGTCCTGCTTTTTCTCCAGTCCACAACTCTTCCTTCCCTGCATTCCAGCCTGACTGCAGTCTCACAGCCTCTCCTGGTGCCTCTGTTTTCCAGGCTGGTTTGGAGCCTGGGAAAGTCTGGGATTATTTTGTCCAATTTTCAGTCTTTGCTCATTCTTTGCAGGAGTTGCTTGCAGAGATCTTGAGTTTCTGAGTTACTCAGGTTTGGAGAACTCTGTACCCTCACAATAAAGCAGCTCTCATGCTTCACACTTCAAGCACCAATGATCTTGGATTTTGCCCACTGTGCAAAGCTTTTTCTGCCCCTCAATTTCAGTTTGCTTTTTCTCAGTTAAAGCATAAACTGATGCTACAAATCACAGAATCTACACCAAAATTTGCCTTTCCTGTGATGGGCCATACTGGAAAACACAACCCAGGTACTTTGGATGGGGGAACTGGATGCTCTAACCCAGATTTTTATGTGTTTACTTTCAAAATGAAAAGATGCATCCAAGTGATGTAAGCAGAGTTTAGTGCTATTCACTATCTTCACTGATGATCTTGATAGAGCAGAGTACAGCTGACAGTGTACACTGGAAACACAACTGGAAAGGAGGATTATATTCCAAATTCATCTTGGCAGACTGGAGAAATGGTCTAGAAAAGAGGGAGGGAATGAAGACAGTCCAGAAGAGAATAAGAAGATCTGGAATTAACAATCTCTGAGAAAAGACTCCAAAAATTGTTGGTGTTCAGTCTACAGAGAAGAGTGAGGGGAGATATAAAGACTGATAAATAAAAGCAAAAACCACACAGTATTCAGAGAAGACCAGGATCCCAAGGAGCAGCAGGAAAAGCCAGACTAGCTTTGACTTTGACCTTCCAAAATGAGGAAAATCTGAAGAGCTAGCTCAGAGGCTGAGTGCAGGATGATGAAAGGTCCCCACACCCCATCCATGGGAAAGTTTCAGGATCTCCTGCTGACTGCCAGCAAGAGGGGACTGCAAGGGAGCTCAGGATTAAATCCTTCTGTGCTACACTCCAGCCCTGAGAGTGCAGCAACCTCATTAGGGAAGCAAGAGCCTGCAGTTCTGAGGAGTAATATTGGCACAAAAACTCCTCATTATGTATAAATACCCATCTTGAAAAAATCGAGTGAGTTAAAGTTATCTTTCTCCAGCAGCCTGATACCATTAAATGACAACTGCCCAGAAGTTCATAAACTCCAAGCTGGGCTTCAGGCAGAAATCCTGCTTGGAGGACACTGGGAGGAAGAGAACTTTGTATCTGGCAAGCATTCAGACAAAAAACTTGATAAAAATTTTGGTCAAAGTTAAAGTGCCTAAATTGCACTAGAAGTGCTCTGAGTGAGCAAAAGCTTCCACTGAGATCCCTCACCTGTGCAAGGCAGGAGCCAGCTGGGGCAGCAGGCCCAGGGAAGGAGCTCAGCTATGTGATCACCAGTTACCATTTCCATGGTGTCCTGGGGCTCTCCTGGAGCCCTCCCATCTCAGTTTGACCTTAATTTGTCAGACCAGATCTCATCCTTGGCTGGATTAATGGCTGCAGAGTGGGGCAGAGAACCAAACCCAGATTTGGTGGTGGGTGACAGCAGACCCAGCTGCCAGGGGACAGCAAGACCATCCACAACATCCTAAGACAAAAAGGGGCTTGAAAAAAACAAGTGAGACACATTGCTCTCCAGAAAAAGGTATTAAAAATGAAGCATCTGTGCTCTGAGTCATTACAAGCCCTTGACAGATGTGATCCTACCAGCCTCTCACTGGAGCTGCAAATAAAGACCCCTTCTCTTTCTTCTCTCCAGACAAGGATTAATGAGTACTTGGGATGGCTCTCAGACAAGCAAGCAAAGGCTGTGAACCTTTTCCAACACTGCCATTTATCTTAGGAAGACTATTCACATCACTTCTCCCTCCCTCCCCAGCCTGGATTATGCTCTGACCCAGCACATTAATCTCCCAAAATATAATAATAATAATAGAAGGAGGAAAAAAAAAAAAGCTGGACAAATGCCAGAAATAAATTAATAACCATCTCAGATAGCCCTGCTGTGCAGGAACAAACTGCTCAACTCCCCTGCCACCCATGTCATTTCTGAGCAAAACTATTCCCAGTTTAGATACCCCCTGAAGTGCCCTGCCTGAGACTTTCAGCAATTAATGCTGGTACCTGGCAGTACCTACAGAATGCCTTTCATCCCAACAGCTGCCAGGAAGTTTCTTTACTGAATGTAAATAATACACATTGCACAATCTGCCCCTGAAATGTGCACACTACTGAGTGGAGGAAGAGGTAGCATGAGAGAGCTGTAAAAGCAAAAACTCATCAAAAGGTGTTTTAAGAGAGAGAATGTAGTGAGAAACTTTTAAAAGTTAGGCTTAGTCTTCATATGGTTTCATGAACATTTAGATATGTGAAGCATTTAATTCAAGTATTTCTTCTCCCATGGCTAGAACTGCTGCTGTCTTTTGTGGAACCAGCAACTACAGTTTAACCCAGTTACTTCTTTGACCCAAGTGGAAGCCAAAGAGACAAGTAATTGCAATTTCTCCCCAGGAAATGAAGAGGTTCCTGCTTCAGAAATATGAATTTACAGAGATTACTCAGAAAACAACACTTAAAGTCAATGAGAAAAGCAGTTGTGTGGCTGCTAGCACTGATTCCTCCTCAAGCAATGCTCACCTCACCTCTCTGAACTTTAATCACTGCTGGTAGTACCAAACCCTTGCTCAGGTCTGTGATGGCTCAAAAACCAACCCTTGATTCCAGGTGACTTTCTGCCAAAGGTTTATCAACAGATTTTAATGTTTTTATTCACCCATCCATATTTGGCCCTGGCACAGGGTGCCCAGAGCAGCTGTGGCTGCCCCTGGAAGTGTCCCAGGCCAGGCTGGACAGGGCTTGGAGCAGCCTGGGACAGTGGGAGGTGTCCCTGCCATGGCAGGGGTGGCACTGGATGGTTTAAGGTCCCTCCCAACCCAAACCATTCCATGATTCTCTGATCTCCACACTGCAAACGTGTGGTAAAGGTGTCAGATTATCAAAGACAGAGACTTGTGCCCCAAGAAGAGTCTCCTACCTTTGACTTGACAGCCAGGATGATCTTGGGCAGGGCCAGGACGAGGCATTTCAGGGCAATGGTGAGGTACTTCAGCACAAAGTCTGCAATGCCCACAATCCACATGAGGTTGAAGAAGTCCAGCCTGTCCAGGTTGGGTTTCAGGAATATTAGGCTGAAAGAGACAGCAAAGCTCAAATACCATTGAGGAGAAGCTTGCTCAAGCTCCTTGTATCCACTGCTGGCTAAAGAGAGCCCAGAAACTCCCCTGAACTTCAGGGAAGTTCTCAAGGGCAAGAGGAGGAAGACACACAAATCAGATCTGTGCTTCCTCTGGGCCTCCCGACTTTACTCTTCTACTGAGGTCAGCAGGTTTGCCCTGTCACACAACAGGACCCAAACACCTAGAAAGTCAGTTCTGGAATACAGCAATGTACTTAGCCTGCCTTTCCCACTGCAGCAGAGCCTCTGGTGTGCTGCCAGTGCCCTCAGAGCACAGCAATGCTCAGGGATCTGGGTGTCACAGCTTGTCCTGGGAGTCCAGCTCAGAGCAGTCCTGGTTCCCTGGGGAACACCCCCACAGCCCCTGAGGGGCACAGTCCCTAAAGCTCCCTGTGCACATCAGACACAGGGGTGACACAGGAAACACTGAGAGGTGACACCTTTCCATGTGTCATGCTCTGACAGTGGCCTCTGCCTGAGGCACAGCAAGAGCTGGGCTCTGTTAGTGCTCTTACCTGAACCAAAGATCCAAAAATTAATGTCCCTTACATAATGTCATTTACTGGGCTTGAACACTTGCTGCTTAAAAAAGTGGTGCCTGGGACAGCAGAATTTCACCCAGCAAGTGGCAGGAGCTACTGGCCTGAGCAATAATGAGAACTAGACCCTACTCAGGCTGAAAAAACAGGATTCACCTTCAGGATATTTACCTGCTACAGCTTCATGGTAGAAAGCAAAAAACTTATCAGTTAAAAAAAAAAAAAAAAAAAGGAAAAAAAAAGTAAAGTAACCAACCCAAAATGAAAAGCCTGAGCATGAATTTAAAATACTCACAACACTGGCACAGCACAACAGGTAAAATTACACCCTAAAAACAGAAACAGAATCAGAGACTTTACTACTATTCATGCACTAGAAACAAGAACAAAAAAATAAATCAGGAAATAAAAATAAGCCAGAAAGAAACAAAACTGAAGCAGACATTTCCAATTTGACAAGCATGGCTTGTGAATGGCCCCAGGTCCCCACACAGCAAGCAAGAGACACTCCAGGTGAGCATTCACCACTGCAGCACTGCCAGGAACAGAACAGGGCTTTCCTTGGAGCTGTGGCCCAGCCTGTCCACTGGTAATAAACCACACTCTAAACTTCTATAGGATGGCCCCAAATTGCTAGAATCCCTTTATTTTAGATGATTTAGCCTTTATTTTAACCTAGTCCTATTAATGCTTTTAACCTTGAGCACCTTCTTAGAGACACAGCTACCCTGTGGTGCAAACAGATTTCACTTCCACACCCTTCTGCCATTCCTGTCCCTTCCTCCCCACAAGCTCCATCCAGGCAATCCCATGGACTGGCCTCTCCCATTCAGACCCACAATTCAAACCCTTTCAGCTCTCCTCCTTTCTGTGCTTCCTACCTGTCATTATTCCTGTCTGCTTTACAACAGTGCTGAACCAAATCCATTAGCACACACCTTTCTGTATTTGAGAACTAATTCAGTCAGGATTTGAAAGGCAAAGCTCTCTTAATTACCTCAGATCCAAGTGCCTCCAAGCCCTGAGAACACTGGAGTAAAACTGAAATTTCATCTCCTGTCCTACACTCCAATCTTGACAGACTGAAAACATTTTAAGAAGAGGAAAATCAGTTGGTCAATTCCTCACCTGCCTCTGACAGATCAGATTTATGATTTATATGGTCACAGTGGGAATTCAGAGGTCATTTTTGAGAAGGATCCACCCTGCTTTGCCACCATCACAGCCATTCACACACTGCTTATGTCCTTTATTGACAGGTGATAACCCACTGCTAAGGGGACACACTCATTCTTTTCCAGCACTGGAAGATATTCCCAAGGTGTAACAAAGGCAGCAGATCCTTCAGGCACACACACTTCCTCCCACAGTGTGGGGACAGTGGGCTTCCCTCTTTTCCCCTGGCACTTCTCACCTGCTCCCATCCTGTACAATGCTCACCTGTTGTAAAGCTGCTGAGAGCTGAATGTGTAAAGCAAGTACAGGGTGTTTCCAGTGAGGAAGGCCAGGATCCAGAACACAACCAGCACTGATCGCTTCTCCTGAGCAAGGAAAAGAAGCAGAGTTATTTCAGCTCAAAATCTTGAGAGCTGAGCTTTGAACTGCTGAAAAATCCAACCCAGGGGATGCAAATACATAACAAATGTTCAGTAATCAGTTTATTTACACAGGACTAAGAAGTACTCTGTGAGGCAAACTCAAGCAGAAATGCCTCCACTCAGGTAACCTTTCCATGGAAATTAATTCAAATAAGCTGATGAAAACAACAGCCTTACCTGCAGGATGCATCTCAAAGATGGGATCTTTCTTGGGACACCTAAAATCTCCTGATATTCAAAATGCAGTATGACAAGCAGATTTTTAAAAGCCCAGCCCACATATATTGTCCTAAATTCTGACTTGGCTGGAGTGGCAATTCATCCAAGGGGTGTTTTATAAAGAGACCCAAAGTCACTCAGTGGAAGACTCAGCTAAATCAAATATACCCACCACTACATGCAGCCAATCTGGGTGTTAGCCCAAAGCATGGAGATTCTGGAACATTCATTTTTGATTGAAGAAATAATTAAAGGTCAAAAAAACGTGGAAATTTTGCATTTCAATATATATGGAATGTTATAGACAAGCTGGATGGCAGAACATGCTGTCCTGGGTCTTGGCCCTTGGTAACTTAGGGGAGTAAATTTAATTCCTGAGAGGAAAACACCCACCATTTTTCTTGTGAGCTGATTTATGAAGAAAGGAGGTCTCTGTAGCCAGGACTGTTGGGCTGAGATTTAAAGCAGGCAGATTAAGGGACACACTGCTGGAACACCAGAGGTGCAGAGTGCAAGGCAACAGCAATCTGTTACTGGGTTGTGCCATTTATCTGTTCATTCAGGGCTGGATTCCACTGCTGCTGGTAGATGCAAGCATGCACTTGTGCCACCCGTGTAATTTTAACAAAAAAGCAATTCTAGCCGTGTGCTTTTAGTGCTGTTGAACTGCTCTCCTGACACAGAAGATCAGAAAACCTGAGAAGACCTGCTGGTCTCTTTATATTCTAAGCATATTATGCACAGAGTACTAAAAGGCTACTAGCAAGGAATACATCTACAAAATCTTTCAGCTGAACATCTCAAAACATTACCTAAATGCTAATAAGTTAAATCTCACTATTAACAAATCAAATATGCTCCAGCATCTCTGCTGTACATGATGGGAAACCAAGGTGCAGAGAAGTGCTGGAATAGACACTGCCAGGCAGGGGAGATGTAGATTACAGCACCCCTGACCTGTCCTCTATTTGTGTTGTTGCCTGGAAAGGCTGAGCTGGAACAGACTAGGCAGAGCAAAGGGAATAAAATAGGAATTTACTGAAAGGATGCACCTTGGGCAGGGCAAGAGCCCGGCCGGGGCTGCACCCAAATCAAATCCCAGATGGATCCCAGTTACAAGTTTTACACTTTTATAAGTTTTGGTTCATCCACACATTGGGGTCAATTGTCCAACCACAGCCCCCTGGCTTGCCCCCTTTTCCCTCGTTGTTGTTTCTGCTCTTTGGGTACCAGTTGTCCTTGATTCTCTAGCTGGGAAGGAATTTTGTCCAACTATCCTGTGAAGAGACCTTACTAACACCTAACATGAAGTTTCAGTTACACACTAAACAGCAGAGATTCTGAAAAATATAAAAGCTAAAACCCAAGGCATCAGTTTTACTATGCCACACTTTCACAAAAAAAGCAGGACAGAGACTTTGGGAGAGCATCAGTGGGGAGAGGCAGGAAGAAGACAGATCTGTACACATATAAATGCACTCAGCCCTACACTGCAAACGAAGGTTGAACACAAATGCTGTTCTGTGCATGGAAAATGATGTTTGCTGGGAACAGAAGAAGGTAAAATTCTGAACTCACCTTCAGAGCCACCTGTTCTCGGAGCGTGGAGTTGGCGTAGGCAAAGGTGCTGGCCATGCCAATGCACACAGCAATTCCTGCAGGGAAACAGAAATACTCTGTCAGACAACAACTGCTGGTGCTGTTTGACCTGATTCCACAACCACCACCCCACCAGCAAGACAAGAGTCTCATCCCTCTGAACCCTTCTGTCCTACACAGAAATCTTTGCTATCACCAATGTAAGCTCTCCCCATCTCTCCTAGAGACGGCTCTGAGGGAGAAGCCTTGGTAACATCCTCAGCCTCAGTAACATCCTCAGCCTCAGCAACATCCTCAGCCTCAGTAACATCCTCAGCCTCAGCAACATCCTCAGCCTCAGCAACATCCTCAGCCTCAGCAACATCCTCAGCCTCAGCAACATCCTCAGCCTCAGCAACATCCTCAGCCTCAGGAATGTCAAGGAGAAATCAGGAAGGGAACAGTACTGGTCAGCACAGTAGCAGATGGATCTGACCCAGATGAAAACAGCCTGGACTGAAAGTAGGGTGAATCTATCACATGCCTTATCCCATGAATTTGAATATGTTCCCTTCATGCTAGACTCCATCTGCACGCTGTCACATGGATAAATGCATCAGACATCAGAGCCTGATAAGGTTTCCCAACCACTCTCTAATCACAGTTCAAAAAATTCAAAAATTAAATTTAAACCACAGCCAAGAAACACACATGCTCTAAAAAGCCAGACTCAAGGAATGGCCATGTAAAACAGTTCCTAGAATATGGAAAATAATTTATTTATTATCAGGCATCAGAGCCTAATAGTTTCCCAACCACTCTCTAATCACAGTTCAAAAAGCATGGATGCATTGGGCATCAGAGCCTGATAAAGCCTCCCAATCACTCCCTAATCACAAAGCTTTGATGGACACTCACCAAGCTTGTGCTGGAAGCAAACTTTAGCCAGGAGGATCAGGATGAAAGGAAGGCCCTTCTGCAGCCAACCCACCACGGCTTTGAGCTCGGAGAGCGCGGGGGCCGGAGTGCCAGCCTGCTCGTCCGCGCCCTCGTCGGCGTGCCCGTGGCGCTCCCCGGCCATGTGCAGCAGCGAGGAGCCGCGGCGGTGCCCGTGCGCGAAGGGCAGCGCGGGGCTGCGGTGATGGAGCGCGGCCCCCTCGGCCCGGCCCGAGCCCTCGTCCCTCGGGGCCGGCATCTGGATGAACACCTCGGCCCCTCCGGCCGCCGAGCCCAGCACCAGCCCCGCGGGGAAGGGCGAGCTGGGGATGGAGCCCGCGGGGAGCCCGGCCAGCGCCGGGAAGAGCGGGGCAGGAGAGGAGCCCTCGGCCTTGAGGCTTTCGAACACGCCGCTCTCATCCGCGCTGCCCTCCGAGCTCACCGCGCCCCGGCTCCTGCAGGGAGACAGGGCAGCAGTGAGGATTTGGAGTTACAAATGGTTTTAGTACATATTATTGTCTTGAGTTACAATGCAGAGTGTGATAAAAGGTATCTGTTCTATCACCATCTGTTGAGGGTGGGGGCAGTGATCCTTATCTCCGTGGGAGATATTCTGCTAATGGGCCATCCATTGAAACCAGGCGGGGCATTGTTCTTTATCTTTTCACAAGCCGTCCTTCCTCCAGCGAGTCATTTTCTGCTAATGGCCATTGAGTCCCACTGGGTGACTGATAAAATTACTGCATCCCATTGGAAGTTGCTCCAGTCAGGGGGAAGTGCCCAACATTTCTTACCAAGATAAAAACAGAGGTTTTGGGACACTAAGGGAGCCCCTTTCTCCACTGGACTCCAGATGGAAACCGGATTTCTCCACATCACCACTGGACCTTTAGAGGGAAACTGCACCTTGTACAGGAGCACTGCTCCAGCTGAGCCACATCTGTCACTGCAGGAGGATGCAGCCACCATGGAATGGGACTGCTGCCAACACCCTGCCTGACGGGGTGTCAGGTTGTACTCTGACTTTGTCAGGGTTTGGAGTTTGTTTCTTTGTAGTGCTGTATTTCTATTTTAATTTCCCTAGTAAAGAACTGTTATTCCTAATTCCCATATCTTTGCCTGAGAGACCCTTGATTTCAAAATTGTAATAATTTGGAGGGAGGGGGGTTTACATTCTCCATTTTAAAGAGAAATTCCTGCCTTGCTCAGCAAACACCTGTCCTCCAAACTAGGACAATTATATATATAATAACATATAGTAACATAGGCTGATAAAGTGTGTTTGTAGTAAGTGAACTGCCTGCTTGGTTAGGTAACACCCAGTGAAGACACTGCTACTGATATACCAGCTATCAGCACCAACTGTCTGCAGGAATTGAAGACCACAGCCCAAATTAGGACTGATAAGAAAAATAAATTAAAACCACAGCCAAGAAACACACATGCTCTAAAAAGGCAGACTCAAGGAGTGACCATGTAAAACAGCTCCTGAAATACAGAAAATAGTTTCTAGAAAAGTTTGAAAATGCATAATAAATCTATGAATATGCAACACGCTGATGAATTTAAGGGGTGTCTCCAAAACAGCAGGGGCGGCCTTGGCTGATGAATGCCAAACACCTGGCCCTTATAACCTTTTCCTTTATTATTTGTCTCTTATTGCCTTTTATTAAACTTTCCTAAATCCACTAGGAAAGTGAACCTCCTTTTTCACAATCAGAACACCAAGGTCTCCAAATGCTTTTCCCTCTATTTGCTGTCAGTAAGTCACAGCTGCAGAACCAGAGGCCAGTAACCAGACACCTCAGGTAATGTCAGAGACCCTCTCCAGAACTGACCAAAACACATCAGTTCCTTCACCAAGGAATGAAGCTCCCCAATACCCTGTTTGCTTTTTGGAAAGAAAACCAAAGAAATAATACATCCAATACCAAATCCAGTATCTTCTATAATTATTTGATTATTTAAAGAAGAATGTACAAAACCTCATGGAACCTGATGCAGCACCACCAAGTTGAGTAATATTATAAATAAACAAATTAACAAACTAATTCAAAGCAATGGCCTACCCTCAAAATCCTCTGTCTTTATTTTGGGATAATCACTACCTGCCCTCAGATGAATTGCACCAGAAGAGACAGAATCACCAGAGGAAGAGTTGAGAGCTGATTGTGTGTCCCTGACCTGACACAAAAGTGAAGGCAGTGCTCACAGGCCCAGATAAATTCTTTTATTTTGATACTTTTGGTGAATTGGGCATGGATGTACCCAAATTACTGGGCACTAGATTGAACTGGGCATAGAACCAGTTCTGGTTCTGGCACTGATTCTTTCCTAAGCACTTTGGAATACAGCAAGATTCCAAAGAGAAAGTCTAAATACCTTTATCCTAACAGCAAAAGACAACAGGGGTTTTTTTTCTTCACTACAAGTCAATACAAGGAAAGTTTAGGTGAGAGGGAACAATGCAGGTAAGAAGTAAAATGATCACCAGGCAGTAAATGCCTGATAGACAGCAAACACTTCTCTAACCTGCAAAAGGAGAGTAAACAATAAATAAACCTCAGCAAGAGGCAGAGCTCACAAATAAGGCACGTGGCAGAGCTTTGGTCTCTCCTGATTTGAATCCTGGGAGATCTCTAACTGCAGGAATAGTGGTTACAAGTTGAGAAAGCACAGCCAGGGCCCTCAGCTCTCTGTCCCCCATGGGTTTCAAAGCCTCCCCAGGCACACACAGGGCACAGAGCTCTGCCTTTCACCTCCCTCTGGGGACACCTTCAAACCTCTCTGGCCGAACTAAGCAAACTCCTAATAAGGCTTTTTATAGCTGCACCCATTCCCACTGTATCTGCACAGGCTCCTGCAAGGAATCAAGTCAACAAGACATTGCACACCTCCTTGTGGTCCACAATATTCATCAGCCAGGTCTTCATATTCACACCTAACATTACAATTCAGGGAGGGATACACAGCTGGGAATGTAACAAACAGCCTGGGAGGAGCCCAGTGTTACAAATAAAGACACAACTATTGTTTGGAATAATATTACCAGGATACAGGAGTGTGCTTTCAGCAGGAAGGAATTAATCTGGGACATGTTTATAAACAAACAAGGTTTGTTTGTTGAAATTGTGAGGCTGTTGAAGTTAACAGAAGTGGAGACCAGTGGCAACAGCACTTCCTTCTACAGTTAGAAAAGCTTCAGCCTCTGTTCCTGACTATGCATTTACCCTGTTACAAATCAGCAGCATCCTGCAGAAAAAACCTGAAGATGTCTTTCTTTCCCCCTGAAATTAAGAATGGTACCATGCTAGCAATGGCTATGACATAAGGCTTCAACTCTAATTGCAAAACCACTGCAGAAAATAAAATATTCTCTAATGATCTTTCACTTATAATCTCAGCTCAAACAGAGCAATTAAATTTGTTAGTTCCATCTTTCTCTCAGAGTAATTAGATTAGTTTCTTCTTTAGGAACAAAAATTTTTTAAAGTCATACTCTAACTCTGGGAAAGCACCAGGGAATATTTAGTACCAGAACAACAACAGTGGCAAGGCTCCCTTGCTGATGTTATAATTACAGAAACAAATTAAAGGTATTCTATTTCTATATACTCACATAGATGAAGATAGATACAGACTCTGGGAAGATGTAAAGGGTCACCCAAACTTTTTATAAACACTAAGTCAGAGTAGTTGGGAGCTTCAGACCTTTTAAACAGCTTTTAAAACAGCTCAATAAGAGAATAGTAAGAGAATAATAAGAGAAGTGTTCACACAGATCAATCCTTGCACACTGACAATGCTCAGGGTCCCCACAGGACTGGGCCATGAATCCAATCCCTCCTCCAGAGCTCCACACATCCTGCCCATGCTCTGCCAGCTGTCTGCCAGCTGTGCCATGCTGGACCATCCTGGAACACCGTGGTTGGCAGCAATCACTAACTGACAGGAAGGAGAAAAGTAAACTTGTCTCTAGAATGCCCAGACTCGAGCAGAAAGCCCAGCCACACCACACACACAGGAATTTGATGTCGTTCTCAGTTCTGAGCTTTCATCTTCTAAAACACCCCCTACTCCTAAGTCAGAACACTCCTCTTGGGGGAGCACGTGGAGGAAGGAAGAAGAGGAAGGATTTACCTTTCGGGAGGCACGGTGTCAGTGTTGCTGCTGTGCCGCCTCTGCATTTTCCTCAAAACCCTAAAACACAACACACTCAACATGAACCCTGTGGCTCAGCAAATCCCAGTGTGGCTACTGGCACAGGCCTGGGGGCACAGGGCTGTGGGACCTGCTCAGCTGGGGACATGGCTGGCAGGAATCATTGCTGCTGGGCCAGAGCACCTCCAGCTCCCGTTTGTTTCTCAGTATACTTGAAGAGACAACTTTGAACTGGAAATTGGGGCACACAGGTGTCCAGGCTGGGCAGGAATCAGTCAGGTCCCCCTCTGCAGGAAGTGGCAGTCACCAGGATGTCACCAAAGCTGAGGGATGGCATGTCCTGGCAAGGAGCAGGGGGACATCCAACAGGGGCTCTCCATGCGACTCTTGGGAAATGAGATCCTGTCTTCTGCAGGAACTTGCTTTGCAAAGCAAAACTGAGAGGGAGGAAGAAAAAGACAATGTGTAAACATTTTTAATGAAAAAAAACCAATTAGCTCATGACAACATTCTTTTAAACAAGCAACTCATTCACTTTAATCTGCAGAAATGCCATTTGCAAAGTCTGGACAACAGCCCCAGAGTACAATAGCTACTTAATAAAATGTAAAGACTAAGATATAAATACTCTTGAATATAAAAAGTTGTAACATTATTAATAACACATGATAATATATACATAAATGTGTAGCACATTAAAGGCACAATGGCTCTGGGAAGGTTTGCCAGCTGTCTCAAAGCACAGTACCTGAACAACAGCGTTATCCTAAGGTGAAAGCGCCACTCTGGGAGAGATGGAAGCTCAAGAGTGTGCAGACATCCCCAGATGGAGAGTTTCAGACAGTGCAGATTTCAAACTCATCCCAGTCCTTCAAGCCAGTGACAGCCAGCACCTGGCCCCAGTGCTCACACAGGATCTGGAGGATGCACACACAGAGAGGAATTCTCAGCACAGCACAAAGAGTCTGACCTGTCCATCCCCCTGGGAAAGGCAGGGAGGTGCAGGAACCTCGGTGCCCACGTGCATGACCCAACAGGGCTGTTCCCTCTGGACTGGCCCCTGCAGCCCTGCTGCCCTCAGACACTCCCTGGGAGAGCTCCAGAGCTGTGCTGGGCCTTCACTGCCCACACACACAGCTTTAATACACACGTGTGTGTGTCTGTAATGAATACAGACATAAATGTATTTATATAATATATATATATGCACATCTATCATAGAATGTCTCACACACATATATCATAACATTTATATGTACATCTATACACACACATATGTAATATGTATGTGTACAGACAGACACACATACATATACAGTGATGTATAGTAAGGTATAGATCTGTTAATGTATTTCTACATACCCATCTATTAACACAGTCCTGTACAAATACACAAACACACATATATAAGTATAGATATACATGTATATGCCTATATATATATACAGATATATCTATTAACACGGTTCTATAGACATTAATACATATATTCATCTATATATGCATACACATGTATACATAGTATACATATATAGATATACATATACATACATATATACACAGCCATATCTATTAATATGGTTCTACACAAATATATACATCTGTATATACACATATATACATAGAAGATATATAAATATACATATATATACATACACATACAGGTATACATATATGTATATACATATATATGCAGACATATCTTAAAAGTGTTCTGTACATATGCATATACATCTATATATACACACAGTATATATACACATATATAGATATGCATGCATATACATATAGGTATACATACACAGATATACAGACATCTACTAATATGGTTCTATAGACATAAATGCATATATACATCTATATATATACACAGATACATATACATGGCATACATATATAGATATACATGCAATGTACATACAGATATAGATATATGTGTCTATATCTATATGTCTATATATGTACATATATATACATATATAGACATATCTATTAATACGGTTCTACACAAATATACACATCTTTATATGTACATAGTATATATACAGACATATGTACATATATACATCTATACTGATATAGCTATACAGATATACCTATATAGATATACATACGCATGCATATACACACACACACATATATACATACATATATACATATATATATATATATACATACATATATATACACACATACATACATATATATATATATATATATATATATATATATATATATATATATATATATATGTAACTACAATTTTGTATGTACACACATATATACATGTACACGCATCCCCCAGATATCAGCCAGGCCTTCTCTTACTATTCCATGGGGAGATTCCCGCCGGGATCCGTGGCGCAGTGCCCGGCCCGGCCCCGCCGTGCCCCCGTACCTAGCGGCTCGGCCCGGCTCGGCCCGGTGCGGCCCCGGTGTCGGCCCCGGTGCAGGTGCCGGTGCCGGTTCAGCCCCAGTGCCGGTTCCCGGTGCCGGTTCCCGGTGCCTCCCCCGCCCCGCGCACGCCCGGCCGTGGTTTCCGCCCGTCCCGAGCCGCGGGCGGAAGCGCTCGGGCTGCGCCGGGGCCGGGATCCGCACACTCGGGACCGGGCTCCGCACACTCGGGCTCGGCTCCCCTCGCTCGGGCCCGCCGGTGATGCCGGCCCGGGCTGAGCCCCGTGCCCGGCCATGCTGCCCTGCGGGGCCGTGCTGTGGCGGAGGCTGCTCAGGAAGCGATGGGTGCTCGGCGTCGTGTTCGGGCTCTCGCTCGTTTATTTTCTCAGCAGCACCTTCAAGCAGGTCAGTGCCGGCCCGGCCGCCGCGGGTGGGTTAAAGCATCCCTTATCCACGGCTCTTCTGTTCTCCAGGTGCTGCCACCCAGCTCCTGGGTGATGCTGCCCTAACAGGGACCTTATAAATATTTAATAGACACAAGAGTGTAAAATAGGAATGCCTGATTGTGTGTTTGACAGCAATAGTGTTTTGAACCAAAACTGGGAAAAGAAAGTCTCCAATGGGTTTGGTATTTGTTGTTGTGTCTCTTGGGAGAGGTGATTCCATTGGCAAAGGGCTCATGAAAGAGAAATACGTTCAGCTGTGGTTATTAAATATAATATATACTGCTTCTTGAATGTCCTCACTCTACTGTATTGTGTATCTTCCTGTTGTGTACAGTATGAAGTAGTAAGTTGTTTGCACCATTGATGCTGGAGTTTCCTGTGCTGTGGAGTTTACAGTATTGGACATCTTTAATCCTGGGAAAGGCACGTGGATTGAAGTGGCAGAAGGAGCTTGTATGTTTGGTTTCATTTCTGTTTTTGCTTGCAGGAAGAGAGGATGGTGAGAGATCGGAATCTCCTCCAAGTGCAGGAGCATGAGCAGCCCATCCTGTGGAAGGTGAAGTTCAGCTCGGGGAACAGCAGCCAGCTGAGCAACCAGTGCAGGAACTCTGTGCAGGGGAAGCTCCTCATTACAGATGAACTGGGTACAGTTGATATTAGTTGATTATAGTTGATATTTAGTTGAATTTGTTCTGTGTATGGCAGTGCTGAACACTGCTTTGCCTGTCTCATTGCTGATGGCACTTTTATGTACCAACTGCTCTTTATCAAGGCATTTTTACTCAGCCCTTGGCCTGCTCTCCTCTGGCTGGCTGAATTTCACTGTGGCTGCAGACACTGCTGCTGTGGCCCTGTGCACACCAGACTCACCCCCAGGGCTGTATGAGTGTGACTGGGGCCACCTTAAAGTCAAAGAATTCAGTTACCTTTGCACAGACCCCAGATGTTTAGTCCTGCTCAGTTTGCTGTGGCAGCTTGCAGAGCTCTTTTGTGTCTCCCTGCAGCGTGCTCCTGCTATCAGGGGTGTTAGGGAGAACAGCTGAGCAAACCTTGGCCTTGTGGCAGGCAGCTCAGGTGTAATTAGTGCTCAGTCATGGTTAACAAGCTGGTCTGACCTTGTCAACACGAGGTTATTAACCACTTGTTCTAAGTGGTAGAGGTTTCAGGCATTTTCTTGCCCTGCACTATGCTTGCTGCTTAGATCTTGGAGCTTTCTTGGCCACAAACCAAGAAAGAAAACCCACCAGATCTTTTGTGATTTGCATCAATGTTAAATTTGGCACTGTCTTAGCCTTAGTGCAGTACATAAGATCTCTAAAAAATACAGATGTCTCAGTTTGACAGTGGTAGTCCTGTCTCCATAAGGATAGACACCATATTTCTATACTGTTAAGGATTCCACTCAGCAATGAATATTACACATGGCTAAATCTGAGTCTCTTCATACTGAACTGTAAGGGAATTATCCAGACACAGACCTATCAAAAAAAATGACTTTTTTTTTTCAATATAATCAATGCCAGTCCCACTCCCCCTTTCACAACAAGGAACTATGCCCAAAAACCCTCAGAACTTAAATAATCTGCATTTAAATACTCATAGTGTATATACAGCACATATTAGAGTAGGATATAATAGTTGTGCAGATAACAGCAGGCTGTTTGAAACACTGCTCTCCATTTCAAAGAATGGCTACACAGGACTGAGGGGAATCATAATCTACCAAACTGTAATAGTGGTGGGTGTTTTTGTACTACTTAATTAGTGATTTGTTTTAGGCTTTTTTGTCTTTACTTAGAGTTAGCATTAAAAAATACACCAAGGAGATGGATTTTTTTGTGTTTGGGGTTGGTTGTTTATTAAATGTTATTAAAAAGTATAGAATGTTCAGCAAGACTTCTAGCTACCAGCTAGAAGTGAGTAAAATGGAGAGATTTAGTTAGATATAAGGTTTTTTTAAGTTAATCAGTTTAATAGAGAATTAAACATATATTATTCATACTTTTAACTTAATAACTAAATTACTATGATCCTTAGTGTGACACTAACCAGAAACTATTATTTTAAACCATGACAGAAGAAGATGAGACACTACTCAAAATCCTTTATTTTGTCCCATACTTTTTCCTATATTATAAAAACCTTACATTAAAACCTTTACTGTGTGAAAGCACACACTACTATTTAACTAGAATAGTTAAACATCAACAAATAAATGAGCCAACATCAAATGATTAACAAACCTGTTCTTAAGGCACGTGATTCTTACTGCAGATTTTTGTAGCTCATCCAGAAGGGTGTGCCTTGCCAGTTGTTACTCCTGCTGCTGTTTTGCAGGCTACATCTGTGAGAGGAAGGACCTGCAGGCGAATGGCTGCTGCAATGTGAACATGGCCAGCACCAAGCTGTACAGCTGTGAGAGCTGCCTGCCCAACGGCTGCTGCAGCATCTACGAGTACTGTGTGTCCTGCTGCCTGCAGCCCAGCAAGGTGAGGGCCTTCCTCCTGCTTCCCACGTGTTCTCAGCTTCCTCTGTGGCTCAAAGTGAGGAGCTTTTCCCTTAGAGGGACAGTTCCTCTTCTTGGAAGGATGAGGAAAGCCTCCAATGAGCATAAGCTATAAATAAAGCTTTAACAAAATTCATCCTTCCCACCTTGGAGGAAATACTGGGAGCCTTGCAGTGTTTCAGCTTCAGAGGAATTGCATGTGCTGAAGGGAAATGATTACAGAAGAGTTATTCCAGCCATTATTAGTTTTGGAATTGGCACTTCCCTGTGTCCTGTGAGCTTCTCTTAGATTCTTGTCCTGCTGCTAGGCTTCTGAGGCATTAGCCTTTCAGTGCTTGCTAGAAATCCTAAGTGGAGTTGCTTGCTAGTCCTCTGATACCTGAGGTTAGGGCGGGCTCTGACTACTCCTTGCTGAAGCAGAGTGTTTCTGTTTTTTGCCTTCTCTTTGCTGACCACTTTAGCAACATCTCCTGGAGCGGTTCTTGAACCGGGCAGCGATTGCTTTCCAAAACCTCTTCATGGCAGTGGAAGATCACTTTGAGCTGTGTCTGGCCAAATGTAGAACTTCATCACAGGTGAGGCACAAGCACATGTCCAGGGCCCAAGAAGTGCCCTTGGAAAATGGGGCTGAATCCTGTGAATGGCTGGTGTGTTGTGTTTGTATTTTCATAAAAGTTGAAGCTGTGGCTGAGAGCCAGTCTGAAGGCAAAGCACATATTTAGGGCAGTTGCACATTCTCTTTAGAAAAGAGGAGCTTAACTAAAAAAGAGGCTGAGTTCAATGGCCAGTGAAGATCTCAGATGAGTTCTGGGGAAGATCTCATTAGGATGAAAACAGTGAGAGCTGTTTCAGTAGCCTCAGGATGCTCTGTATTTTATGGTACAGTTGGAGACCAACCATGTGCTGACAATCATCTGCATAGCAACTCAAAAACTTATGTTGTAATTTCTTGGCTTATTAAGGACAAAGGTGAACTTCTGTTACCCATGTGGTTTTATTAGAAGTTTTGGTCTAAGCAAGCAGTGGCCCTTTTGGAAAGTGCTGTTGGCCATGTCCTGCAGTTTCAGTATTTCATGTAGCCATAGGGATGGACTGCAAACAGAGGATAGAATCCCAAATGTCTCCAAAGTTCCTAGGATTTTTTGCCCATAAAATCTGAGTTCTGCCTTTTATGAAGCAAAATACACACATCTTAAGTAGCAACTTTATTGTGCTCTGCTTGCTTAGAACATTTCATGATATTGCCTAAACGTGTCTAAATTTTTTTTTTTATGAAATCTGTTCCCATCTAATTGGGTAGACTCTTGAAAAGGAGGTTCTGGTTCAATGCTGGAGTGCCGTAATACATCAACTGGCTTTAGTATGTTGGCAGTGCAGAGTTCTTTGACTCCAAAGACACTCTGATATGTAGAAGAATTTGGATTTTTTTTGGCTCTGCATTAATGCTGTGGGTTTTGTGCCTCAGTGAAGGGATGCCTTGTTTCACTGTGTGTATATTGTTAAACTTCTCCTTTCCTGGCAGAGTGTGCAGCACGAGAACACCTACAGAGACCCAATTGCCAAATACTGCTATGGAGAGTATCCCCCAGAGCTCCTGCCTGTTTGAGAGCTGCACATCTGAGCAGCAGAAGGAAGGAACTGGAGACTCAAATCCAAAAGAGCAAGACAGCAGCTGTTGCTTTGCCAAAGCCTCAGTGTAAAAAGCTTGTCTTGTATGTGGGGGCAAACCCAGAGGTGAAGAGAGGAAGTAAGGAACTTAAGTTCTTCAGGACTGAATCTTGCTTTCTTCAGTTTATTATGCACCTGCTTTGGAGTGCTGGTACTGTGCTGCTGCCAGTGCATTCTTTGAATACTTCCTCTAAATTTCAGGAATCATGGAGTCAATCTAGGCTATAGAACATCCAGTGAAAAATATCTAATGTGGCTTTGCAGCTGTAAATGGAGGTGCAGGTGTGTCTCTGCAGTCCAGAGACTTCCCAGAGTGACAGCAGTAACTGGAGTTACTGCTCCTTTCAGAGAGCAAAGCATGCCTGCAGTGCTGCTCTCTGGAACCCTTCTGGACATGCATGGTGTACACTACATATGTAATTATGAATTATTCATCCATTTTATATGGGTCACTGGCTGGAAGTATGGATGCTTTGCATAGCTAGTTGTGGATGCCTTTCAGTCCCTGCTTTGCTGTGTCAGCTAGAAGGGATATTTTAGATCCTGACTAAAACTGGTAGGGTTTTTTTTTTCCTCCTTAGTCTAAAGGAATTGTACTGGGATTTGTCATTTATGTTCCTCTTAGTGAGTTTAAACCATTCAGAACTCCAATGGAGTTGTTCTTCTGCCAAAGTCCCGTAGCACAAAAGAGCAGGGATCTGCCTAGGATGGGATGTTTATTGTCTCTGAACACTTTCCTTGTTACTCTGCAGCAGTTTCCTCAAGGAGGAGTCCAGTTTTGTGAGCAGCTCTCTGCTGTCCACTCGCTGACAGGGAGCAGGGAAGATTTGTTTGAACTTGTGCAGGCCTTGGTATTTCAAATGTACTTCACTCCTGGTTGTGCAGGAGGCAAAAGGGTGGAGTTGGTTCCACAGCACCTTCCCAGACCTGCCTGTGCCTTCCCACGCTGCTCCAGAGGAGGAGGCACCATGGGGCTGACCCTGTTCGAACTCCTCGGCATTTCTGAAATGTTTTACATCTGCATCGCAGGAAGCAAACAGCACAGCTTCCTTTTAGCCCTTGGAGCCCCCTTACACCAAATTCAAGCTGATTCAACCTTTTACAAACAGGACTCAATTACATGAAGGCAAGAATTCATTACTCCATGCTTGTTTTATACAGTTCATTGCCCAGCTCCTGTCACTGTACCTCAGCCAGTGGGGGAAGGAAGAGGGCAATATACGGCCGGGAGTTCAGAATAAAAGGAGGCCGCGTCCTCCGAAATCTCGAGAGACCCACGGGGGTATGGCGTAGGGGACTCTTTCCCTTTATTCGAATAAAGTTGCAGGACTCCTCTGTCTCCTTTGTGGACACTGGCTTTTCGCACACGCTGAACACACGAGCGGAGTAGGGGCCGCGCTCGGTTCGCTCATCGCCGTGCACCAGCACGCATTGAGGGAGACCGGAAGTGACGTACTCGGTTTTGCCGTTCCTTGAGCCAATGGTAGCGCCGGCTGTCCCTCACGTGGCATCAGCGCCCGCCGTTGGGTCCTAACGGCCCCCGCCGCGCGCGCGGAGCTGAGCATGCGCAGTGCGGCCATCCCGCATTTCCCCGCCCCCTGAGGGAGCTGTGTAGGAGGGTTCATCCCTCCGTGTGAGGGCGGCCCCCACAGCCCGGGTGCGCCTGCCCTGCGGGCTGTGCCGGGATACCATGGGCTGCTCCGGGGCTGGGTGAGGCCACAGCTCCCTTGCCCGCCCTCCTAGCCTAGGTACACACGACACGAGCCGCGGGGTGAGGTTGACCTTTATTACCGGGTGAGACAAACTGCGGAAGCCCCAGGCAGGTCGAGGCCGCCTCGTGCCAGGCGCTGGAGCAGCCCGGGGTGGCCGAGCCCGCCATGCTCCCGCTGCAGAGGAGCCCCTGTCGGGCTGGCTGATGCCCCGTGCAGGACGCCTGGGGACAGAGGGGGTTCTGCACTCCCCAGCACGAGGCAGCGCTGCTCAAGCATGCAAAGATGGATTTTTCCCATTCCCCCAGGGCTGCGGAGAGCACATCAGGGTGGCCAAGGAAAGCGCGGAAAGCTTTTGTCCCCCATGTCAGAGCCATTTGAAGGCAGGGGCCAGGGAGCAGTAGTAGGTGCCGTTGTCATCCTGGCAGGCAGCTGCGATGGTGAGGATGCAGGCATTGCTGGCCAGGTCTTTGGTGGCCGAGAAGCGGTCGGGAGTCCTGGCAGCCTTGTGCTTGTCTCGCTCGGAGTTGTAATAGAGCAAGTACCTGAGAGAGTGGCCCGGGCGCTGCTGGAACCAGGAGATGCCGAACTGGCTGATGTTGTACTGGGGGCTCAGGGTGCAGAACAGCCGAGCACTCTGCCCGGGCAGCACGAACACGGACTGAGGCTGGGTCAGCACAGGCTGAGCCCTGGAAGCTGCACGTACCAAGGGTGCAGTTAGTGATGGAGCCATGTCCCCCATCACCCTCAGCCCCAAAATGTCCCTCAGCTCTCTTGAGGCAATGCCATTGCCCAACCGCCATGCTGCTCATCGCATCACACAGCCCAGAGCAAAATGCCCAACGCAAACCAACCCCCCTGGACAGCCCAGGCCTGCCCACCTCCCTGCAGTGCCCCCAGGCAGAGCTGACTCAGCCACAGCAGCCTTACCTGTGCTCAGTGTCCCCACCAGGAACAGGAGAGTGAAGCCCAGGGCCATAGCAGGAGGCAGAGGAAGGGAGGTTGCTTCAGAGAGGCTCTGGGGTGCTGCACAAGTCCCGGGTACTATGCCTCAGCACTGGCAGGGTGTATGTAAATGACACAGGGGGCTCAGGGACTCAGCCCCCCCCCCGGGGCTGCTCATTCTGCTGCACCTGGGCTTCAGGGACAGGCTGAGAGCCACCCACCTTCACCCCAGCCCATTTCCTCCAGCTGCACCAATGCACCCACAGCCCACCCCACCACCCCGTGCCCTGGGGAGGCATCACTGACCACCTCTCCTCACTGCTGGGAGGAGCAGAGAGGTTGCCCTGAGGTCTCACACTTATACCCTCTGCTGCCAGGCACACAGGAGGCCAGGAGCCTGAGCCACACCATGCCAACAACGGGGGCCACCAGGGAGACCAGAAGATGGAAGGCAGCTGTCCTATCACAGAAACAACATCAGGAGCTGCTGCTCCCTTCGTGCAGCTCCATCACTGTGACAGGAATGACTTGGCAGGGTCTCAGCATAGCTTGCAGCACAGGCTGGGAGCTGCTGATGATGCTGCCTCTTCACGAGGGCCAGCAGCCATGGGCAGCTGTGGTGAGTGGCTGCTGAGGCCAGCGGGCAGGAGGCGTGTCCCCAGGGACAGGACAGAGGTGGCTGCAGCACAGCTGGTGCCTGGTGCGGAAGGACAGCAGCCGTTACGGCCAACGGCCACCGGCTCAGCGGGCGTGACGCCACTCCTGCCTGTGACACCTGTCACGGGACACTGCGTCACACAGCCACCAGCCCAGGCTGGCCTCAGCACTGAGGGCAGCAGGCTCTGCTCATGTGCCTCCTGCTCAGCCCCTGCCAGGGCCACCTCGTCACCATCCAGGGACAGCCGTTCCCTCCCCTCTGCAGCACCCACGGAGGCCCCAAAGCCAAAGGGTGTTTGTCCCTGCAGGTAGCAGCAGTTTGTGTTTCATGCAGCCAGGCCCCTAAGTTCTTGCAGGTATGAGCACACTGCAGGTGCAGCTCCAGCTGTTGCCCACCAGCACTCCCCAAACTCTGCAAAGTGGTGGCAAGATGAACATGAGTCTGCCTGCACAGGTCCTAGGGGAGTGTCACACATACAACCTATCCCAAGCTTTGAGCAGGCCAAGTGCATGGATTGGACTGACTGAAATGAAACCTGCAAGACAGAGGGAAATCACCTCCTCCTGCAAAGAGGGGCATTCTAGAGAAAGGGAATTTGTCCTCAGAGCAGTGATCACAAGATAATGCAGCACATCAGTGTTGTTACTGGTTCCCAACATTCCAGCCCTCCCCACCTGCTGAGCAGCCAGCCCAGGGACATGATTTCATCCCTGCTTTCCACAGGAAAAGGGGATGATGCTACAGGGCCTGGACTGCAGGAACATTTGCACACCAACATTTGGGCACCAAACAGAAGGTGCAGCTGGCACAGGACCATGGACACCACGGAGCTGCAACCCTCACTGCCCCTCCTGCTCCAGAGCAGGACCAGCATAGGCAGGGTCCTCAGGGAGATTTTTCCAGTGGCATCCAGTCATGTCACAGAGGAGGCCAGGCTGCCCTTGCAGCAGTGCTGAGCTCAGTTAGGAGCAGGGTGAGCAGATGTGGCACCACCCGAGCCCAGATGAGCTGCAGGACAAATTGGCAGGGGGCGGGATGGAGCAGGAAACACCACGAGACTACAAAAAATCTGAAATTCAGAGCATCTGGGACCACAGGGAGCAGGCAGCCTTCCCAAAAAGCTGTTGTTTAGCTCAGCTCTTGTTCTACCTCCCCTCGCAGGAGGCTCAAGAATCTGCAGGAGCCATCCACTGTTGCTGGGCGATCCAGCTACAGAAACCACAACAGCGTCAGTGGCAAACGAGCCCGTGTGTCCTGGGCTCTCCAGCAGCTCCCAACGCTGCCTGCAGGAAGGGACCCGGCCCCACAGCCCTGCCAGGGGCACAGCAGCACCATGTTTGCCACAGTGAGATTCGGAGGTAGGTGGGGAAAGCCTCAGCCCTGCGGCCAGCCGGGCACCTGGGCCACCCCCACAAGGGGAGGGAGGGACACAGCACCCGCTGCAACAGCAATGCCCAGTGCTTAGGGAGCAGGCAGGAGAGCTCTGCCAGGGCACAAGTGTCCTGTGCCCTCAGCTGCTCTAAAAAAGGGAGATCTATTACCCCTACACTCCAAATCATGGAGGAAAACCACTCCAGCAGAGCCAAATTAATCACTCGAGGTGAGGATGAGTTACCAGCCTGGCAGCTCTGGGAAATCACTGGAGGGGGTTATCTAGACACAACCAGAAGAGTCATGAGGCACAAATGCCGGCTGCTAGCAGAGCTCCTCTATTCTAGGCTGTGTGGGAAGGGTTCCCTGACTCAAATCCTGGCTCTCAGTTTCAGAGAGCAGGTATTTGTGGGAAGGACTGAGCAGCCCCTACCCTGACCTCACCCAGCTGGCTGAAAGCCTTGGTCTGGCCCCAGACACTCGTGGCTGAAGCCATCAGTCCTAAGCCTTTGCTCCCTCTGCTATTTGAATTGGATCCCCAGCTCTGACTTCTGACGTGTGTCAGCCCCGGGGGATTTCTCAATTGTCACAAACTCGGTCAGAGTTCATGGCCAAAATATCCTCGGGTGACTCAGTCACAATCTCCAGCTCTTTCCCCTTGTGACTGGGACCAGCTGGTAGAAGGGGACTGGCAAGGACCAGGCCTTTTTCCTACTCATGCTTGATGAAACAAAGTTGAAGGACAGAGACACTTCATCACTCAGAATAATTTTCCCGCAATCAAAGTGCTGATCTTCTCCCCTAGGCCTGGGGCACTCTCAGCACCCACTAGCAGCAGCCATGGCTGCCATGCAGCTGCTCAGAGCCCTGCTGCTGCCCCGTGGGGATCCTGCCTTTGCTGGCCACAGTGGGCACCTCTCACCACCTGCTGTGCCTCCTGCCATACCCATGTGGGCCCTTGGTTTGGGGTGACCATGCTGCCGTCTCAGGTCTCATTCCCTGTCTGCAGCCAACTGCCAACTGATGGTGAACCTGCTCTGCTGCATCCAGACCCTCAGAGAACACCTGAAGTGGAAGTGTGAGTGCAGGCCTGAAGGTACGAGTGCTCTGGGCTGTGGTCACTGAGGGACTGCCACTCACCCATAGAGGGTGACAGATGGGTCACATTGGAGTCACAGAACACCCCAAAACACAGGGAAAGGGACAGCAAACCTCCCACTCCCAGATCTCAAAAGATTCTGTTCAAAGTGTAACTTGGCCAAGGAAAATACCTCTAAACCCCACAGGCTCATGTTGGCCACAGAGAGGCACCCCGGGCTTCCTTCACCACATCTCTCCCTCCAGATTGCATCGACCTTGTGGATGAAAAGGGCAACCTGATGAACCTGAGCAAAGTGGAAGATCCTGCAACTGAATATGCCAGTAAATACCTACAGGGAAGGCAGTGCTACATCCTCATCAGAGCTGTCCGTGAGTTCCTTGTCCAGACAGCACAGCTCAGCCTCTGGGCCAGGAGGGGTCTGCTCTGGGGGATGGGAGGTTTGCAGAAGGCACTGTTCAGCAGTCACTTGGAGCACAGAAGCTCTGAGGAGGCAGAAGCCAGCTCAGATGAAGAGCTGGAGCTGAGCCTCTGTTTGCCCAAGGGGAGAAGGAACTTTTCTTGGGCAGAACCACCTGCCCCCAGTTACAAGCCTTCAGTTCACAGCCAGGAGAGAGTCTAATCCATTTCTCCCATTCTGCTGGCAGGAGAAGAAAACTCTGAAGCCACTTTGTATGAATCCTTGCTAGAAGACCTGGAGAAACACTATCCTGACCTACCAGGTGAGAGCCAAGCACCCACCTCACTTCCACAGAGGGGAGTCAGGGGTGCAGGCAAGACTCTTGTTCTCACCTCAGGCCTCTCCTCTGATCCCACTCTGCTCCTTCAGGGGTCTTATGGCTGTGGGCAGCAAGTGAATTTGGTACCAAGGGAGGGGACAGGCAGGGCTGCTGTGCAGGACCCTCCCTGTTAAGAGGGACACACAGGCAGAGTCCTACCCAGCTTGTCCCCTTGGCAAAGAGGGTCATGTCCTTGGGACAAACAGGGAGGGAAGGACATCAGGTGAAATTGGGAAACCCTCAAGTGTCTCTCCCAGGCTGTAGTCTCACAGGTTGGCAGTGCCTTGCTCAACTGTAATGGGCAAGTGACCAACACAGCAGGAAAACAAAACTCTGGAAGGGCTTGGTCACTCCACAGATCAGCTGCTGGAGCTTTCAGGAAAGAGACCGAAGAAGAAAAGCTCCTTGCAGATGGCTCAGCCTCCCTCCAGCACCCAAGGCACTCAGCCTCCTTCCAGCACCCAAGGCCCTCAGCCTCCCTCCAGCACCCAAGGCAGGAACAGGAAGAGGAAGCTTGGAGCTCAAAAAAAACCATAAATGAGGAACACACCCATTACTGGTCACACAGGCAGCACAGCCTCCACCTAACACCTATCCAGATATTTATTCCCAGCACTGGAAGAGTCCCCTGCTACTGAGCCCCTGCTCCTGGGACCCCCTGCCCCCTGACAAACCAGGCACACCCAGCATCCTCCTGCTCCCAGGGCTCTCACATTCCCATGGCATGGCCTGCATTCCCAGGGACAAGAACCTGCCCCTCCTTTCCACCCACCTGCACTGTACCCCTGGACAGCTCTGCTTCCCACTGCACCACTCTGGAGTGGCCCTGCAGGGACTACCCACTGCAATCACCAGGAAAAGCTCTCTAGAGACAGCCAGTCCCAACTGCAGCAGCAGCTCTTTGCCAAGATGGCTCAAAGCAGAACACACCTGCTGCAGGTGCTGCTGCTGATTCTCCTTAACAGCTTCTCCACCCAGAGCAACACACCAACAGTCCAATACACTTATTTCTTAAAGTGAGTTAAACTACTGTGAGCTCCCTGCTCACACAGGACACTCAGCACATGGAGCACTTGTGCTTTTAATCTCTGGCATTTACTTTTTCCCTTGGCTGTCTCTCAAGAGACCACAAGACACCCCTGATAAGGCCAGGCACAGCTCAGGACATCTCTACCAAGAATTCAAGACTCTGACATTTAGAAGGGGCAGAACTTTGAACACCAGCCTCCACTATCTGCTAATAGCATCTGCTGCCTGCATTTACCATCTAGACTTGGATTTCCTCACAGATCCTAGACAGGGGCTGAAAATTTATCCTTTATTCAACAGTCAGTGATGAAAAGGTGAAAAGACTCATTCTGCCATAAAAAAAATGCATCAGTTAAGCACCCAAAAGTGTCCTGGTTTCACTGCTGTGCCACTAAAACTCCACCTGAAACCCCAGAATTCCCTCTTATGTCAACAAGAGGAACAAGGTGTCCTGCTGGAGGCCAGTCCATGGGCAGCAATCACAGGGCTGTGCTGCCAAGGTGACTGCAAGAGGAAAGCAGCTCCAAACTTCACCTGATGCCAGTGACCTTGAGAACATTGCATAACCTGCTCAAGCTTTAAAGTCAGATCAGTCAACTGTAATCCAAGTCCCACAGCCAGACAGGTCACACACTCTGAGGTCAGGACAGGTATTCAGGAAGAGGATATCTATAGAAGATTAATTTGTTACTGAAAATCCTGTGGGACACATCTGGCTTACCTCTCTGCAGCCTCTCCTCTGTCTGGAGGGCAGCCAGTGTCTGGATCTCCCTCTGCCAAGTCATGCAGGCACAGTCCTTGCTAGACTACACCCCCTGCTTGCAAGAAATACACCCTTGTGCCTTGTCCTTTTGTCTGACACTGTTAACATTTTGGTGGTTTAATTTTAGCTTGAGAATTAAAGAACAAACATGCACAAGTGATAGGTCCAAATAAATTCTTTTATTTCTCTGTAATAAATACAGCACTATCTGAATACTAAAGACCCTTGGGTCCAATCATTCCTTTCCTTCCCTACTAGTTCAGAAGTGAATTACCACTAGAATACTCCTGTCTGGTCAGCCTGCTCCCTCCAGCTCACTCCTGTCCTTCCGCTCCCTGTGGATGGCAGGGCTCTACACCATGATCCTCTTCCCTACTAGGGGGCAAATTCTTCACAGGAGAGAAGTAACACCTACAGAGAAGAAGCAGAAGTTCAGCATTAGGTTCATGTTCCACCAGCTACAGTTAAAAGCTCTCTCACCCGAGGTAACCAGATCATGACTAATTATTGACAACAGCTTGTACCAAAGGCAGCAGGAATTAGAGAATCAACCAGGGAGAGCAGCAAAAGTGGACTCCCTAAGAAAGGTACCCTAGAGACTCCTAACCTTCACAGACACACGACCAGAATAATTTCTCTTCCCTTTACAGCTGCCTTCTGCTCTTCAGGACACAGGAAAGACACAACTGCTTCCCACTTAAAGCTCTAAAGAGCACTATACCCCCAAAATATCACTTCTGCTACCTTCAAACCCTGCGAGGTGCCCTGGCGGCAGCAGTTCCGTCCCGCAGGGTCAGGGCACTCACCATTGCTGTACTTGCACTGCTTCAGAGCCTCGTTGAAGCCCTCGCACAGGGTCAGGTCTCTCTGGTTGGTAGCGCATTCCAGGAACTGTTTCATCTCATAGTGGCAGGGTCCGTACGGCGACTGCTGCATCACAGGCCGGGGCTCCTGCGGCCACAGGCCCGGTCAGAGCGGCCCAGGAGCAGCGGAGCCTCTTCCAGCGTGCCCCCATCCCCCGGAGCGGTGGGGACTGTCTGTCTGTCCATCCCTTCCTCCCTCCCCGCGCGGCCCCGCTCCCCTCGGCCACAGCCCCGCACCCCGGCCAAGGGCGGCCCAAGAGCACAGCCCGGCTCCCCTCGCACCTGGGCAGGCGCGGCCGTCTTGGCCGGCTCGGAGGAGCCGCCGCTGAAGACGCCGGTGATGGCGCTGCCCACGACGTGTCCCACGGCGGAGCCCACGGCCACGCCGGCCGCCGTGCTCGCCATCTGCGCCATCAGCCCGGGCTGCGCCGGCTGCGCCATGGGCGCCGGGGCCGCTGGGGCCGGGCTGCAGAGAGAAGGGAGTCATGAGGGGGCAGCACAGGGAGGGCACCGTGCCCCGCTGTGCCCGCCGAGCCGATCCCAGCCCGGTACCTGGCGGGCGCCGGGGCCGCAGCGGGCCGAGACACACTCCTGCTACCACGCGCCATCGCTCTGTGCGCGCCCCGCTCCGCGCTCCGCCTTAAGGCGGCCCGCGCCGCCACGTGACACAGCGCGCACGCGCACACGGGGCCGGAGCCGGGCCCCGCCCCCTGGGGAGGCACCGCCCCCGAGGGGCGCATGCGCACAAAGCGCGGGGGTGTCTGCGCACCGCCCGGCCGGGCCCGGCAGAGGGCGCGCGAGACCCGTGCGGTGCTGGGAGCGGGGCTCGATCACCGGGACACGGAAACGGCCAATCACCGGGACAGCCAATCATCGAGAGAGCCAATCATCGAGAGAGCCAATCACTGATACAGCCAATCACCGGGACAGCCAATCACCGGGACAGCCAATCACCGAGACAGCCGATCACCGAGACAGCCAATCACAGAAACAACCAATCACCGGGACAGCCAATCACCGAGACAGCAATCACCGGGACAGCCAATCACCGAGACAGCCAATCACAGAAACAACCAATCACCGGGACAGCCAATCACAGAAACAGCCAATCAGCGAAACAATCAATCACTGAAACCATCAACGAAACAATCAATGACCGAAACAATCAATCACCGAGTCAATCAATCACTGAGACAACCAATCACCGAAACCATCACCGAGACACCGCAATCATCGCCCAGCCCAAGCGCTCACCCTGCTCTGCCAAGGCCACCCGTGTCCCGTGTCCCCAGCTGAGCACCCCCAGTCGGTGCCTCCAGCGCTGCCCTGCCCGTGCCGGGGCTGGACAACTTTTGTAGAAATGTGTCCCTACTGTCCCATCTGAACATTCCCTGGCACAGCCTGGAGCCGTTTCCTCTCGTGCTGCCCCTTGGTACCTGCGAGAACAGAAGGATCCCCCGGCGCCGTGCTCCGCTCCGGGCGCTCCCGGGACAGAGCAGGGACAGGTGGGGATGGCCAGGGGGCAGGATGCACGGAGGGATGGGGATGGCCAAGGGGCAGGATGCACGGAGGGATGGGGATGGGGATGGTCAGAGGGCAGGATGCACGGAGGTGTGGGGGTGGGGATGGAGATGGAGATGATCAGGGAGCAGGATGCACGGAGGGATGGGGATGGCCAGGGAGCAGGATGCACGGAGGTGTGGGGATGGCCAAGGGGCAGGATGCACGAAGGGATGGGGATGGGGACAAAGCCCAGGACGGTGCAGCAGCTCTGCAGTGCTCGGAGCATACTCCTGCCAGGTGTGGGGCAGGCCAGGAGAGCATGAAGGGACTTGTTGGAATGGGCAATGAACGCATTGCATGAGAGACGGGGCGGAGGAGAGGTGGATAATGAGGGGCTGGCAGGGGGAAGATGAGCACTCCGCAATTGGGGCAGGGAAAGGAGGCTGCCAGGGAGGAGGGAAGGGAGGAATGATGTGGTCTAAGCCATTGACCAGCACAACAATTTCTGCAGCAGCCCTCTGGATACAAACCAGGAGATCAAGGAACACTTAGCAAGGCGTGGACATTGTTGGGCAGTAGGAATCCTTGAAAAGATGATGATGATGAGCCCTCAAATCATGAAGAGACAGGCTGGACGACGCCAGCTTTACCTCCAAACCAATTTCCTGACAATCATCTCTCCCCAGGCACCCCATTAGTCTCCAGGGCCTCTGTGGGTCCACGTCTCCTCACTGTCTCCCTGGAAAGGACCTTGTTGCCACCTCCAACTTTGAATGTTCCTTATGCCCAGTGGAGAGAAAGAAATTTCCAAAACTGAGAAGGATGCAGAAGATGTCCAGAAAAAAAAAAAATTCCCAGCTCTGTCATGTCTGTAGGGCTGCATTCGTACATTCAGCAAGTTATGAAAAGCAGCTCTTTGGGCTGGTTCATTGACTGGCAGGAATTAGAGAGCTAAGTCACTGCAGGGCTGGCAATTAGCTGCTGTGGAAGTGTTTTTGTAGGGTCAAATTTCCAGCACGAGGGGAAGAGAAAAGCGTGTGTAAAGCAAGCCGCCCCTCGGCTCAGGAGCTGGGCGGGCAAAGGGAGCTCAGCTCCTGCCCTCCCGAGGAAAGAAAAGGATTGTTCCTTAAAAAAACACCGCTGGGAGGGGCAACACCCCCAAATCCTTCCTGCCGCAGTGCCGGGAGCTCCCCTGCCCCAGCAGCTGTGCAGCGCTGCTTTCAGCTGCAACAGCAGCATTTCACATCCAGCGTTTCCCTGCCTGTCTTTTCCCACTGGCAGAGGCAGAGCAGCTGGAAAAGCAGAGGAATGTGACTGGAAAGCCCCTGCCCCAGCAGCACCTGCACTTTTCCCTCTCCCCAGGTGCGCGTCCCGGAGAAGTGTGGCTCCCTCCCTTGAAGAAAAGTGTGGCCCCGTCCCGACGAGCCAAGAGAGGTCTTAGAGACAGGAGAGAGAAAGGCAGGAGAGGGGACGGGGGTGACCTCAGGGAGCTCTCCCGGCTCGGCTCGGCTCGGCTCGGCTCTCACCATGAGCCACCGTGGCACCGTGCCGCTCCCTGCCCTGCTCGGTCACTCCCGGCCCAGGAAGGGGCTCTGCGGGGCTGGAGGGAGGCGAGGACGGGCTGGCAGGGGGCACAGGGAATGCCAGAGCTCCAGCAGTAAGAAATCAAGATTCATTAGTTCCACTACGCGCAGAACAACTTGCTGAAGGAGCCTGGGCTTCAAGCTGAGCGCGTCCCTCTGGGCTGCGTCTCGGGGACGCTTTGATTTGGTTAATTAGACGCAAAATTTTTCTGTGCCGTGGGAGGCCGGCTATGTGCTGAGGAGCGCAGCTACCCTGCGTTTACTAATGAGATAATTAATTGTGGCTGTCTGCGAGGCTGAGTGTACACAACTCCACCCGCGCACACACCGCCCACCCCGAGCCCTCTGCTCCCGTCTGCAGAGGCCTCGCACCGCAGGTGGAATTACGGAATTAGGGAATTACGGTGTCAGCTCTCCCTGCAGAGCCCTGCCCAGGAGCCATCCTCCCACCGGCGGCTTCTGCAGCAGGGCCTCATTTACATCTAAATATCCTCGCAACAATTTCCACTGTTTGACTGGCCAAACTTCCAAATTCCGCTATTTTTCACCCTATATTTGATCTTTGATTCAATGAAGTAGCTTCGTGTTGCCTGCCTCTTTTCCCCTGCTCCAGATCTCTCCTTGCACAGTTCAAGTTTTAGGGCTTGTGTACACTTGAAGGTTCACTCTGGTTTTAGGGATGTGTAAATCTGAAAGACAGGAACTAATTCTTGAATACTTCTGGAAGTATTTACTCAAAATCAGTAATTTCTGAATAACTTGGTGCCCTGGCTGGCCAGTTCATCCTCCTGTTAGCAGCCAGGAGCAGGTAAGGCAAAGTTTTTAAAAGGCAGGTCTGTGTTTTTTCATTGCTCTGAAAGGAACTTACAACCTCCCCCTCCAGAGTCTGCCTCACTTAAATCCTCACGCTGTCACAGCTGAAATGTGGCTACAAAGAGATCTAGGAATTCCCCAAGCGCTTGGCTCTGCAGGGCTTGTTTCACAGGTAAGGAATGCAGCAGCGTCTCCTGCCTGTCTGCCCCTGCAGCGGGCACCGCGGGGCTGCCTCTGCCCGGCTGCGCTCCCGGGGTGTGCCCAGGGCACGGTGACACCCCCGGCTGTCCCGGGCTGTCCCGGGCTGTCCCGTGCCAGGCACAGCCCGCCCGGTCCCTGCCATCCCCAGCCGGGGGTGCTGCCGGAGCCTCCCGAGCCGCAGGCTGGCGCTTGGAGAGCCCTAATTAGTGCATGCAGGGGCAGATCTGGGCCCTGCTCTGGGTGTACCCGAACTGGAGCTGTTTAGCTTAGCAGCAAATTGCACAGCGTGATTGCTCGGGGAGCTGGGCAAACTATTCAAAGCAGCAGAAAGCGTCTGATGAAGTCGCCAATATTTTTGTTTGTGGACAATCCCCCAAAAAGACAGAAGCAAACCCTCCAGTTCTTACCTATGTGTTTGCTACTCAAAATTGCTCCGTGAATCATTTGTGACTGAGTGTATGCAGGCAGTTTCTCATGTCCTCCTTTTATTTTGTTCTTTGAGCTCCAGCTACTCCTAATTTGCTTGTGCCAAGTTGCTGATTTCAGCCCCCAAGTTCGCACAGAGCACTCAGTAAATATGCAAGAACCACCTTTTTATCTTGTGCAGTTTTTAGTAAGCAGAGCTGCAGCCAACAAATAATAATTGAAAAGAGATACCACTAAACAGAATCCACAGATTTTTCATGACCAAATGACACATTTCCCACAGGCCTGCCTCACCACGCTCCCCAAGGGATAACAGAATAGCAGTGTCACAGGCAGGTGACGTTCCCTGGTGGCACCCAGCCCTCACTCCCCACACAGACATCTCCCTGCCTGTATCCTTGCCCTGTTACTCTCTAGCCAAAACACAATGCCTGAAACAAAGTGGCTGTGAGCAGGAGTGGGAGCTGAGCGATGGGAAGAGGGAAAGCCCCGGTGTCTGAGTGCAGGAGCTGCAGATGGCCGGAGTGGCTGCGAGGGAAGGGAGGTTGTGCTCAGAGCCCCATTCCAGCTTTCAAATCCCGTGCTCCAGGAGCTACATGCCATTTCTTGGATGTGGTTTGCCCCGAGGGCAATCTCAACAGCTGTGAAGTTTCAACAGATGAACAATGTAGTTTTCAATAAATTTCACCAGGCAAAGGAAAGGATTTTAACTCGTTCATGCTAGCCCACTTTTGGTCTGAAGGCTCTTCTGGACCCGAATCCATTCACGTCAGGAATGTTTCCTGTTTGAGCTCCACTGAGAGGTTTTTCCCCTCAGAAGAAGCTTCTCTCAGCCGTGCCCATGGGTCCTGGGAGGTGCAGGAGCAGCCCTGCCTTTACCTGAGCCACTTGAACCCACTCTGCTGGAGGAAGGCACCAAATGTGGATGCCCCCAGCTCCTGGTGGAGAAAGAAGAGGAGGTAGAACGACGATTTTCCAAATCTCCTTGTGGCAACTGCCTCTTGGAAGTTCCATTTCCTTTGTACTCACACATCCAGAAGTGGGACCTGTGCTCTTGGAGCCTTAATGGCTGATGCCATTAATCGTAAGTAAAAGTGGGGTTTTTGTGTTCCCAAATTCTTCAGTCAGAGAAGTCAAGAAATTACCTCTTCAAAACACATCAGGTGTATCCTCAGATCGCAAGGACAATTACTGTAAATTCCCCTGCTGTACACAGGACAAGACAGCAAACCTAAGTCCAGAGGTAAAAATCCAGCTGAAAAGCCAGGGAGGTTTTTTTGTGCCTGTCTGGGGGGTCTGAGCAATGAGGCTGTGACCTTTGCTGCCTCTCCTGTGGCTGGGATCTCTCGGGAGGTTTCAGGGAATCTGAAGCAGTGAGCTCACACCCCTTGCAGGAGATAACAGTTCTGAGAGAGCCCTGGAGGGATCTCACACCTGTACAGGCTCCCTGCTTCACCTGTCCATGCTTTACTTTGTGTCCAGGCTGGCAGGCTCAGGGCTGAGCACTTCCTCCTCACCCCATGTCTGCCCAGAGGCTGCTCCCTGGCCAGGCTGGTTCCCCCTCTCTCTTGCAGACAGACAGACAGAGAGCAAACATCTCCAGGAGCTGCTCTGGTGTTTCCCCACACAGCTCTGGGGGCACTGATGGAGTTTCACTGAAGTGAAACAGCACAAGAGCAGCTGCAGACAGGGATGGCTCTGTGAGTGGGGCAGGGGTGCCCATGGCTTTAGCAGGCTCTTGGCACCAAGCCATGAACAGTGAACAGCTACTACTTTGAACTGGAGCGTGCCAGTGACTGCCTCCCCACCTCTGCCCCTTCCCAAGACACAGCTCATATGGCACCCAGAGAATCCTGTGAGCTGCTGCAGCCTCTGCACAGCACTGCACAGACACCTGTGGTTTGGAGTCCTTTGTCCCAGCTCTCCAAAACGTTTCATGAGTTTTAGTCACCACATTGCTCTCCCTGTCCTACTGAGGCTCCCCAGCCATCATCTTACAACACAAATTTCTCAGACAGAAACCAAATGTCAGGTCCCATCTTTTCCTTCCCGTAAAAGAAGACAGTGGTATCTCCTTTCCACATGGAAAGTCAATAACTCTTGCAAATGCACAGGGCAGCCTGGTTGTGCACTCTGATTTCTCATGATTTCTGCTGAAATGCTTTTCTTTCAGTTGGCATCTCCACCAGAGTGCTGAGCTCAATGCAGAGTCCACCCACAGGAAGGCTGCAAACATCCTCCTCTGTAGGAACAGCCTGACCTTCTGAAAATTCAGTGGTCTGAGCAAACCCCTCAGCTCTCTGGAAAGGCTGGACACTGAGGATGCTGTGCTGGATTCATTCCCAGCCTTGTGCAAGCTCTCATAGTGCTCTTTTTAGATGTCTCCAGAGTCTTCAGTGTGGTCTCTGAGTGCTTCCCTGGATCTGAGGCTTCTATAGGGAGTTTGTGACAATGCAGCCTCAGAGTTCAGCAATTGCAGCCTGAAAAAAAGTGGGAAAACACTTTGGGATCTGATCTCTGACTGTCCCACAGTTTATTCCAGTGCCATTTGCTAGTGGCAATGCAGTGTGTGGCACACAGGGTAGCATGAGCTTGGAATGGCGGGTCATGGCATCACTGCTGTGCCAGGTTACTGCTGGGAGAGGCACTTTGCATCCCAGAGGGAGCCAAGAGTGTGCTCACACCAATAGAATCCGCATTCCCTCTCCACAGATATCTCCTCTGGCCCAAATTTTCTCGCTCTCCTGTCTTTTCTCCCCAGCTCACGTCCCTGCTGCCTTCACACGGCTTTATTCAGTCAGAGCCCCGTGTCTGGCTGGTTCTGCTCACCCAGCACCAGCCAACCCCATCCTGCTGAGATGTGGGGATCTCTCTCCTTCCTGCTGCTGGCCCTGGCTCGCCAAGCTGGCCTGCACATCCCAGGGACAGACACCTCTCACTTGCACAGGTGAGCACACCCCAAGGGACGATGCCAGAGCCATGTGGAGGGGCAGGAGGGTGCCAGCAGCAGCAGGGCTGTGCCCAGAGGAGCTGGGAGAGCGGGACCTGCTCCAGGGAAGGGAGTTCAGCAGCGTTTGCCGAGGGGATTGGCTGCTCCGAGCAGAAACGTGCGGGAAGAAAAGCCTCGACCCACACCCTGAATTCCACAGCTCGGCTCCAGGGACAGGGAGAGGGAGAGAGGACAGGACGGGACATTTCCAGCAGCCCTGCGACTTGTTCATAAAAGCCTCATCTCACCAGCCCTGCCTGCCTCCTCCCCCATCGCCTCCACAGCTCACGCTGGGTTTTATTAACGCAGTTGCCCTCAGGCTAGAGGGAATCACATCCCAGGAGACATTCCAGTCTCAGATCAGCTTCAGAGGGGATCAGAGGGAGCCAAGGGTGGGGGGCGTTCCAGCAGGACGTTCCCCTGGCGGGGAGCTGGCAGCCTGGGAGCGCTGCAAGACGGCACTAGCAGCTCCTTATCACAGAGCAGCCGCGGGCTCCGCTCCGCGTCCCGGCCGAGAGCCCTTCCCTGGGCTGGGCACGCAGGGCTCCGGGCCTGTGGCTCGGGTGAGCGCAGTGTTGGTGGCCACAGCCACAAGGACTCGAGCCGGGCTCAGCCCCCGTGCCCGGGCAGCTCCAGGGCTCCTCGCCACCCTCCCCCCTGCGCCAGCCCGGACCGGCTCCTCTGGCCAGGAATGGGAGCTGGCTCCCCGGCGTCTGGCTCCCCAGGTGAATTGTGGTGTGCCCTGAGCCTACGCCAGGAAAATGCCAGCAGATGAAACTGCATCTCAGGCTAAGAGACACGAAGATGGATGTGTTTTCCTCGCCTGGCTTGTCTCGCAGGCAGCGCTTCCCGGCGGAGCCCGGCTCTGTTTGTGCGCTCTCGGTTCCTGGCACGGGGCAGGAGACGATTTGACAACAAACACCGCGGCGGAGCTCCCCGAGCTGCAGCCTGGCCCTGCCTGCCCTGCCGGGACCACGGCACGGAACCGCTCCTCGGGGCCAAAGCCCAGCGCTGAGAGCGGGGCTGGGTCCGGGGCTGGGTCTAGAGCTGAGTCCAGAGCTGAGCCCAGGGCTGAGTCCAGAGCTGAGTCCAGGGCTGGGTCCCAGGCTGGGTCTAGGGCTGAGTCCAGAGCTGAGTCCAGGGGCTGAGCCCAGATTTGAGCCCAGGGCTGGGTCCGGAGATGAGTCCAGGGCTGGGTCCGGGGCTGGGTCTGGGGCTGAGTCCCAGGCTCTGTCTCTGAGCTGCTGCAGCTGCACTGGGGCTGCAGCAGGAGAGGGGGGAGGAGGAGAACCCCAGAGAACCCCAGAGAACCCCAGAGGACCCCAGAGGACCCTACAGGACCCCGCAGCTGCTCGGGCTCCGTGCGAGTGCATGGGGCACAGGCTGTGGCTGTCTCAGTGCTGCCCCAGGGACCCCTCCCTGAGAAGTGCAGTGCCAGGTGAGGGGCAGGTCCTGCCCCATGTCCCTGGTTCCGAGGGGGGGCAGTTCCTGCCCAGCAGCGCTGCAGGCACTCACAGCTCTGCCCAGGGGCTGTGCCCTGTACCTGCCCCCCTTAGTTTCATATCCATGGGCACTGCATCCAGCAGATCCCAAACTCGTCTGACTCTGCACCTCTGGGTTCAACCCAGAATTAAGGGCAGAAGAAAGGGGAGTTTTAAAGACAAAAGAAAACAGATGTAAAGTAAGTAGTAGGGAATCAAGCAAGATCTTCTGGAAATTCATAATGAGACTGACCTAGTTAAGCTGAAGTCTGGAAAATGTTGGTGCTTTCAAGGTCCTATTTGGACCCAGGACAGCCTGCACAGTTCCAGTATTTTCATCTAGAAGATTTTCTAAAAACCCAAAAGAGATTTGAAGCAAAGCATTTTGCTGACCAATATATAAATTTTATGTATTACTTTATTTTACATATTATTTTACCTTTCTACTCGTGAGTCCAGGCCCAAAGGCCAAGTTTCCATTCCACAACCACCTCTTGCCCACTCTCCATGCTCAAGTCTTGGGCTTGAGCAGAGGAGAACTGGATAATTCAAAAAGTACTCCTGATCAATTGTGTTTACATGGGCAGTTCACTGTGCATGACCCCCAGCCTTGTTTGCACGCACCAACACCTGTACAAACCCAGCCCACTTTGGCTGCCCAGGAGACAAACAAGGTGCCAGGGCCACAGAAAAGGGGAATCCCAAAAGCAAGAGGTGAGAACAGAGATTTGCTTGACGTATTCTTGTTTGTCACCCACTGAGTGTTGCTGGAGACTTCAATTCAGGAGGTTATCTCCTACAGAGAGAGCAGGGAAGACATCAGAGAAATCAAAGGGGTTTCTCTGTCCTGGGGATTTGGCTCCTGGACCCTGTTCCAGCTGCTCAGGGAAATGCCCAGGAGGTGTAAAGCTCCGTGCTGACTTTGCAGGGACCCGAAGCCAGGACCCCAGGCACACAGAATACAGCTGTGAGAGTCACACCAGGGAGGTGGCAGGAAACAAAGGACTTTGGACAGACAGGCTTAATCCATTTAAATTCAGTTTCTCACTTCCCTCCCCTTTCCCCTTGGCTCTCATCAGAGCTCTTCCCCCACCTCCTCTCAGTCCGAAGTGCCTTTCAGCAGTTTCACACCCAAGTGGCCCATGGGCTGAGAGAGTTATTCCACCTCTTTGCTGCTCACAAAGAATCAAACCTGCTGTTCTCTTCCTCTTGCACAGCCTCTTTCCCCCTAACACCTGCTGGGCTGTAGAGAGAGGTTATCCCCAGCTGGTGGTTCCTGTTGAGACTCACGTTACGTTGCTGCTTTGCCTGCCCAGGTGTTCACAAGGCCCTCCTTGTTGGGAAGCCTTAGGGGAGTGGGAGAAGAGCTAATGCTTGTGGTCAGAAGGACTTGGAAAACTCAAGACAGCTCTGCCACTTTCTAGGACTGGAAGGCCCTGAACAGATGCTGAACAAGAAGAGCTCCATGTGGAGATGCTAAATCAGCAACATCAGTGGCCATTGGCACCTCTCAGCCATGAAAACTTCCACTGAGCTCCTACAGTCGTTCTGAGAAGCCCAGATTTAGCTCCAGCCTGGCAGGAGCTGCAGGAAAACGAGCAGACAGTGAGATGTCAGACTGGGAGATGTCAGACTGTGTCAGTGCTCTGGGCTGGGGTGGGAGCCCTGTGCTCGTCTGGCAGCAGCCTCTGTGCATCCATCGGGCTGCAGACAGGCAGGGTGAGGACTGGACAGGACAGACAGACAGACAGGACAGGCAGTGCCTGAGATAGCTCCCAGCCCAGGAACACAACAAAAAGGAATTCCGCAGGTTTCACACGGGGCCCTCTGCAGAAGGTGAGCACGAGAGCCCCCAGAACACCCAATGGGCCATTTTCCTGCTGCTAAACATCTTCTTCCTTGGCTGGCAAATGCCTGTGATCCCAAACACACCATGCACTTTCTTTTGTGTAAAGTGCCTTGGCAGAAGCCAGCAGCTCTTACACACAGTTCCATCTCTGCAAGGACCAAGTTTCCCAGAACACCCCCTTTAAAAGTCTCTCTCCCTTCATTAAGAAGAGCCAAAGCTGCTTTACAGGCTGCTCCTGTGCCTCTCCCCACTTCCCCAGGGCTCCACTGCCATGGGCTGGAAAGCACTGAGCTCCCAGAGACACCAGCATTAAAAGAAAAGACACTAAAGAAAAGAGAGACAAAGGCAGGAAGGCTTTTTTCACTGGGACCCAGCTGTCTGGCTCAGAGAAAGGCAAGAAATGAGGGTCTGCTCTGCATTCCTGGGGCACAGCCAGAATAACAGCACAAGGGTAAATTCCACAGTGCAAAGTGTTTTTCCCTCTTACCAATAAGGCCTTGGGGATGCACTGAGCACGGTGCTCCAGTGCAGGGACATCTTGCTAACAGCCTGAAAGTTAAACACTGCAGCACCTTCCAAAGGCAGCCAAGACCGGGCTCTTTCTTCTCACATCTGCTTACCGTACTCAGTATTTACACCGTCAGTATGGTTCCCATAAAACTAAACATGACCAACTGATCACAGACAAATAAAGCAGTAATAGAGTCTGGGATGTCAGGAAGCCTTACCCACTCCCTGCACACCAGCCCAGGCAGCTGGAGATCAAAGTTTTCTTATTTGCAATACATTTCTTGAAACAATTTTCAGCTAAACTTGGTCTGCTGAGAGGATGCTGACACAATCCAGGGCTTCTCCCATAGAAACAGGAACCAAGAAACCAGATCTGTGCACTGCTGCCTCCATCTCCAGGTGGCTGAGCAGATGGAGAAAGCTTTGGCATCTCCAAAACGGGGAGTTGCTCCCTTCTTTCCCCTCCCTCAGCATCCCAGCTAGGGAAAGCCTTCTTGCAAAGGGTGAGTGAAAGGTTTCAGTGAAAAAGTGAGCAAAGCAGAGCCCTGCACAGGCAAAGCAGGAGTGCAAACAAGTTTCAACCCGGCTGTGAGCTACTCCCCATGGGGGCTGGAGTGGTCTCGACGGGCACTGAGAGGATTGGGTTTAGTCCTTGGTACCCTCGGGCAGGAGAGGTGAAAGACGCCTTTAAAGGGACCCGTTTGAAGGCACCCCAGGGCAGGAGCGGGGTGCAGGGAGGCCGGGGCCGGTGCCGGGCAGGCGGGGCAGGGGGGTCCCGCCCCGCTCCGCCCTCGGGGGGTGGCGGGGCGGAGCGGCCGGGCCGGGCGGGACCCCCCTCCCGCGATGCCGCCGGGCCGTGTCCCCCCGGCCCGAGCAGCCGCGGCTCGGCGAGAACAAAAGGCAGGAGCGGGAGGAGGCGCGAGGAGGAGGGCAGGCGGCCACGGTGGGGGGATAAAAGGCTCGGCGAGGACCCCCCCTCCTCCTGTGCCCCATGTCCGAGCCCGCTCCGCCGCCCGGCATGGCCCGCCCGCCGCTGCCCGCCGCCGCCTTGCTGGCCGCCGCTCTGCTGCACTGTGCGCCCGCCGCGCCCGCCCGCCGCCACAAACCGGTGAGTGGGGACCGCCCCGTGCCTCCTCCGGCTGCCTCTCCGCTCCCCGATGCTGTTCCGAGGGCTGTGTCTCCCCGGCAGATCCGCAGAACGGGACGAGCCGGCTTCCCCCGGCGCCCCGTCCATCCCCGAGCCGCGCTCGGGCAGCGCTGCCGGGACTCGCCGGCCCCGGGACGGCTGCGCTGCCTCCCGCTCCCCGGGCTCCTTCTGCCTTACGGGGGAGTTTTCACAGCAGTGTTCCCGAGGGAAAAGAGAGTTTAGGAGAGGACACGGCATCCCCGTGCCCTGCAGGCTGCAGCACTCGCTGCTGCTCCAGCACACCCCGCACACTGTGCTGGCAGTTCCCACAAGTGTTACGGGCAGACGAGACTGAAGGGATGGATCAAAGGCGCGGGCAGCAGAGGAGCAGCAGGGCTCTCTCTTTATTCCTGCACATGCCTGCCCGATCCCGGCACCTGGTTCGGAGCTGCGAGCAGCAGGGACTGCGACTGCCAGAGAAGATCAGCGGTGTGAGAGGGATTTGGGGGACGGGGGAAGACAGAGAGCTCCTTGTGCTGGGAATGTGTGCGTGTGTAATTGGGTTATTATAGACACGAGCTTCGCTGGTGTCCATAAAATAATAACAGAGAAGTGCCCGGTAGCAGCCCAAGGGGATTAGTTCAGGTTCTGTCGATGGTTTTATTATCTGCTCTGTCATCTGAGTACTTTCTAACTTGGCTGCTAAATCTGCTGTGGGCTGGGACTTGGCACAGAGCAGCCTTGGCCCCCGGAGTGCTCGCGTTCCTCCGAACGAAATGTCACCGTGCTTGGCTCGGCTCTGCCTCTGGGGAAGGTGAGGCCAAGCTCGGTGGTGGCACTCTGCACTCCAGGAACGGCGCTGCTCTGCGGCTCAGTCCCATCGGGGAGCAGCAGTGGTGGGCTGGGAGGGCACAGCTCCACCCGCATAAACCTGGGGACTGCTGGCTGGGGACACGGGCTGGGCTGGCAGGTGCCTCCTGCCCTGCCCTGTGCGAGCAGGGAGGCTGCTGCTGCTCCTGAGGAACCTGCACAACCTCTGCTCCTGGTCCTGCTGCCAGCAAGGACCCGTGTGGGATCCTGGGGGAAGGGAGACCAGCCTGGCTTTCACAGCCCAGCCCAGCCCTGCTGCCATGTCACCTTCATCTCCTTTTGCCAGTGCTCGCAGCTGCTCAGTGACTGCAGAGGTTGCTGGGGCTCAGCTGACTTGGCCAGTGCCCCTAGAAGTGGGAAGTACCAAATTACTGAAGAGCACAGAGTTAGTGCAGGAGTCCAGGGCTGCTCAGACTCTTGGTCCATCAGATCCACCACCACACTCCAGAAGGTGCCCCCAGCTGGCAATCTGCCAACAGAGAGGTGATTTCTTTCTCATGCCAGCCTAATGCTCTGCCCTGGGAGTGCCAATCCTCCCTTGGCTCCAGGTGGAGTTACTCCTGGAGGTATGTTTTGTTCAAGAATACCTCGTGCTTGTGTGTTTGACGTGGGGCTCAGGGACTGATGTGTTTGACTCAGTCTTTGCAGAGATGGTGGCTGCGTTGGTTGAACTGGAAATGGACAGATGATTTCCCAGCCTTTCAAATGGCAGTTCTGTCATCCCAAATAGCTGTTCTTTTGGGTTCCTCATCTGGTGTCAAGGCTTCTGAAGGTTATTCTGCTGCCTGCAAGGTGAAGGCAGTTTTACACTGTAAAGCTGGCAGCAGCGCACCCTGCTCCTCTCCCGGCTGGGGAACAAGTGAGTGCAGGACAGCTGAGGTGGCACTGCTGGGCTGGCAGAGCCCGTGCCCTCGGCCACCCTCTGCCCTCTCACAGAGAGCTGTGCCAGCGCTCTCTGCTCTGACTGACTGCTCCGAGCCTGCTGCACAAAGGGATGTTTCCCTAATGTCTGACAGCAGCTCATTTCCTGTCTGGGCACCTTTTGCTGTCAGGTGATGAATGAGAAAGAGCCAAGGGGCTGAGCCGGGAAAAGAGATTCACACTCCAGGAGAGTTCCTCGAGCTGTGCTGGTACAGCCCAGGTGCAGGAGTGTGCTGCACCCCGGCTGCTCGTGCTCCAACAGCGAGTCACAGCAGCAGCAGCAGCTCACAGGGGAGGGAGTCGAGGGCTGAGATTAATTTTAAAGCCAGGCTATAGGGCAAGCTGCAGAAGGACTTGTGTTCTTTGAAGCAAGCCCTGTAAGAGCTCCTTCACTTTTATATTAATGCCTAAAGAAAGAAAGAGAAAACTGAGAGCAGAATAAAGGCTGTGTCTGGTGTCCACTGTAAAACTGGAGAACAAAAGATCTGCAGTCCTCGGGGCTGTGCACACACAGACACTGAATTCCTGCCTTGCTTTCGGCTCCCCTGGGAAATCAAACTCCTGCATTTGCTGGGAAGCTCTCTGTCTTGGAGAAGTGGTGAGCACCCTCCCAGCTACCAGCATAACCCATCGGGGTCCTGCAGCTCTGCCCCTGAACACAGCAGGTTCCCCTCTGGAAGCAGGCACTGCCTTCCCCACAGCCCCTGCCCGCCTCGCTCCGGGCTCAGGCAGCTCCTGCAGGAAGGGTTTGATTTGCACTCTCTGGTTTGGCTATTTAAATCCTGCAGTCAGTGGTGGGGTAATTTTAGGCATGTTTATCTTCTGCTCTGGGAGAGACTCAAGACACATGTAAGTAGTTATTCTGCAGCGGGTTCGCTGTGTTTGTGTTCCACAGGCAGCACACACGCACAGCCTGCAGTGTGCAGGGCTTGGGGGGCAGCTGGATCAGGGAGAGCAGAGAGACACTTTGGGGAGGATCCCCCTCTCCAGGTTATGCTGCACTTGCTTCCCCCACACTTATCCTGCCCTGGCACCATAAACTGTGGGGCTCTGCAGGAGAAGGGATGCAGTGTGTAGGAGTTGTTTGGAAAGGGATTTTTGGTGGAAAGCTGTCCTGCAGGGATGCTGATCCTACTTCTTCCTACTAAGTAGCTCTTTCCTACTAATCCCAAATACACAGACAGGTAAATGAAGGGTTTGGGGGTGCTCTTGCACTGGGGATGGCTCAGCCTAAAGTGAATGGAAGCACAGCTGAGTCTGTACATAGCTGCCCAGCAAAATGAAAAGCAGAGCACTGCAGGGGTTCACCAAGGGCCACAGACATGTTTTTAGATGTTCACTGAGATCCTGGTGCAGGTAGAAGAGTCCCAGCAAGGACAGGCAGATGACCAGACTTCTTCCTTGGTGGATTTGGGCAGGAGAGAGGCACTGGTAGCTTATGGCTCCCCTTAGCTTGGATGTAACTGCACAATGAATAAAACATCTCAACCCCCTTCCTCCCCTGCCAGTAGTGTGCCACATCCTAGAGCAGTTTCTTCATTTCAAGGGGATTTCTGGGTCATAAGATTAAGGGCTCTTGAAACCTTTTGCTCTGTCAGCATCCTGGGGCTTGTTTGCTCTGCAAGTACTCCTGTTTCTGGCAAACTGTTGCTTGGGTGTCACCAGCAGCTTGATTGTGGTGTTGTTGATGGAATAGTCTCACAAACTGTCACATAATTAAAATGTCTGTTAATAAAAATAGTCCCACAATGTTTATTCATTTGCTTTCTCTTGTTACACCAAAGCCTGGTTCTCCTCATTCTGTATGTGGGTATAAACATTTGCAGTCCGTAATGTTTCATGTTCCACGTTGCTTAGGAAAAATAAACATTTTCGTTTTTTCATTTCTAACAACAACTACCACCAAGTAATCCGGAAACAAACTGTCAGGCCCTGGGAGGTATTGCTGGATGGTGCCATGGGGTGTGGGAAGAGAGTGGAGAGGAAAATCCAAGTGTGTGTGCAGGGCCAGGCACTGCAGCAGCTCCTGTTTGGCCTCAGCCTTTGTGCTCTCCCTGGCTGTGTCTGCACTGGGACCAGGCTGCAGCCCACCATGGAGCCTCCTCCAGGAGTATTTTGTGACAGCAAAGAATTCAGAGAGGGCTTGGGAGGTTCTGCCTTTTCCTGAGGGAGGCAGGATCAGTAAATCTGGTAGCTTTGCCTGGGCATTATTCCACTACCAGTGCCTTGACCAGGAGCACATTTAGCTCAGGTTAGACCAGACTATGAAATTTCACCTGCAGCATCAGCACCTTCCCAGCCCAGTCTGCTCCTGGAACACAACCTGACTAGAATGAAGCTGGTTCCATTTTTACCATTAACCATCAGCTGTAGCTGCACTTCCAAACCCAACCCCTGCAAATCCATGCTGGGCTGAGAGGCAGGCTGGACAAAAAGCTGTCTGTGCAGCAGGAGAACAATGCTGATCTCAGGCAGGAACATTGCTGTTCAGAGGGTGCAGAGCCCGTGGGGGACATAACAACCCCACAGTGACAAAAATGAGGTGAGAGTACTGTCTTGTATGAGAGCTGCACGAGAAAGCATCTCTGCTGTCCTTCCCCACTGAAATAAAAGTAGGGGTGCTCTGAGGTGCAGGCTCGAGGTAGGAGGAGGATAATGCTGCCAGCCAGTGAGGCAGCAAACACTGTGAGTAACAAAAGGAGAAAGCAGAAACAGAAGCAATGGAAAAGCAGGAGCAGAAGGGGCAGAGAAATTGAGACAAAGTCATGAGCTCATTCCCCAGCTTAAGAGGAAACAGCTCCAGTGACAGGGGAAGCATCCAAGACTGGGGGGATTCAGGCTGTAACTTGTCCAGTTGCTCCTGCCAGACAGGGAGAGGGGTCTCCTTTCATGCCCATGCCACAGAAGCAGCCAGGAGCCCAGGTAATTAGGTACACAATAGAGGGCACAAGCTGAAGTTAGGGCAGGCAGAGGAGGATGGACCCAGGCACAGAGAGCCGTGGGTTTGTCAGCACCAGGCACCAGCCCCACTGCTGTGCTCCTTCAGGCACGGTGCTGCTGATACTCCACTGTAGCTGGGCTGCCCCAGCTGCTGCTCCTCCTGGGAGCTCTGCAGGGTGAGTGCTGCCCAGCACAATGAGGTTAAAGATGCTCCTGGCTCCTTGGGACGGCTGGAACACTTCCTGGGAAGATTGGCTGGTGTTCATCTGGCTCCAGCAGACCCAGAGGTGATGGCTGTTGTATCACAGCACTTGAAGGCTGATAAAGCTGTGAGGAACTGAGTGGGCAGCCTGTACCTCCGCTGTGGTTTCTGCTGTCCCATGGGATCTGCCCGTTCCCTCCTGCCCCGCCTCAGCCTTTCAGTCACAAGGCTGCAGGCAGAGGCATTTTCTTTGTGAGGAGCTGTGACCAGCCTGCAGCACAGCCCTCTTTGCATACAGCTTTGCTCCTCTGCTGTCCTCACTGCCCTCAGCCCTTGGTTTCAGGCCTGGAATCCTCTCTGTGCTTGTGCTGTATTCACATTCACTGATCAGCCTCCACTGCAGCTGCTCCCATGCCCAGCAGCCGCCCCAGCTCTGGGTTATGCAGGGAGGGGCAGTGCCAGTAGCTGCACACACTCAGCCACACTCAGATCTGTTTTGCACTCTGCTGGGACAAACCCTGTCCTGGGTTGCAGGGATTTTCCTTTGCTTTTGTGTTCAGGAATCACTTCCCCTCTGCTGGTGGGATGGGACAAGTGGGGATGCCCTGACAGGTACCCAGCAGGCAGTGCCCTCCTCGCCCTCCCCTCACAGGTCTGCAGCAGCTTCAGCAGCAGCAGGGCCCTAAGTGAACCCTAAGCAACACAGTCAGGGTGTGGTACCACAGCTCAGGGAACAAAGCTGGATCTCCCCACCAGAGGCTGGGCTCAGCACTGGGTGGGAAGGATGCAACCTTAAACAAGTGGACACAATATCTAATCCCTGGGAAGTGCCTGCAGCAAGGTGTGTCCCGCCAAGGAGACCAAGATCTCCAGCCTGGGTGTCCCCCGAGCATTGTTTGGCAAATGGTTTGTGCCTGTCACATTTCCCCTGGCCAGCTGAGCCTGCAGTGGCCTTTTCCAGCCCTTTCCTGCCATGGTCCTAATGTCGGGGCAGTGACGACAGGGAGAGAGTCACTGTTTGTCCAGGGGCACAGGCAGGGCAGCAGGGCAGGTCTGGCCTCCTGCCCCACCCACAGACCCTTCCAGGACCGAGTCTGAAAAGGGCAGGAGGAGCAGGGAGGGTCCTGGTATTGCAAAGAAGGGTTTAGAAAGCTGGGATTTGTAACAGTGGCCTTGAGCTAACCAAAGAGGGGAGAGAAAAGCTGCTCTGGTCTGCTCTGAACATGGAAATCCTCAAGGCAAGAAGGAAACAGGCAGCTTCTCCTCTCTCTGCTCCTGGTCAGGGGAGAGTGTTGATCTCCAGTTTCTGCCAGTGGCCACAGCCTGTGAGGTAACTGGCCTTGCCAGGAGGGCAATGTGCAGAGCATCATCAGGACAAAAAAAACAGGGTTTTTTTTTGACCCAGAGGCATCTGGGCCAGCCTCAGCCCACTCACCTGCCCGAGCAACTCCTGAGAGTTTCCCAGTGCTCCTACTCCTGCACTTCCTGGCCTTGGAAAACCAGGTGCAGTCACCACCCCAAGTCCTCAGCTGCCAGGGCCTGGCTGTGGGTGCTCCTGAGTGCACCCAGGAGCAAGGAAGGGGCTGAGCAGGCTCCAAGCTGTGCTTTGGTGGCACAGCTGCCATTGTGTGCTTCGGTGTCATTGGTGCTGAGAGCAAGGTGTTGGCCAGAACATGAACTTTGTCAGCTTCTCCTGCCAGCTGTCCACTGCAGGCAGGAGCTGCCAGCCCAGGCAGGGTGCCAGGTGCTCTCAGAGAGCTCCTCTTTGAAAGACAGGTACCTCCAGGCTGGCAGGGCTCCAGGGCTCAGCCCTGTGCAGACTCCTCTGGGACTGCTCCTCCTCCCCCTCAAGCACTGAGTGGATGCTCGGTGCCAGGCTGGTGGCTTGGACAGGTTTTGCTGCCCAGGATGTGAAAAGACTTTCTCTCTTTGCATGTGCTGCTGGTGCAGTTCCTGTGGTGTGTGAAAGTGCACTGGGGCACCAGGATTGGATCAATGGTTCTGAGGCAAAGGCTGGCAGGTGCCAAGCCACCAAGGGTGTCTGTCTGTCTGTCTGAGGAGCACCAGCCAGCAGGCTGGAGCAGTGACAGACACACAAAAGCCTGAAGTGATGTGTGGACACCCAAACTGCACCCTGTGTGACCTGCCTGGCTCCCCTGTCCATCTGTGCCTCGCTCAGAGGCACGGGGCCACGGCAGGGCCAGAGCTCAGTGGCGGAATTAATGCCAAGGCCTTCACACTTCATTCCAGCCCGCATGAATGGGCTCATTGTGGGGAGCAGAGTGGTGGCAGCATGCGGATTACACGGCATCATGGCAGCTCTGGCACCGTGCCATCCTGACCTCCCTGTCCCTGCCAGGGCAGCCAGCAAAGTCGGCCTGGAAGAAGGCAGCTCTTTGCAGGGGAAGAAAGAGCCGGCCTAAAGCCCCCTCTGGAGCCCTGTGGGACAGAGCCTGCCTGTCCAGGTACAGGTGCACCACTGCTGCATCTCAGCTCCTGTCCCTGCTCAAACACCTTTGTGCTTTTCCTGCACAAAATCAGGCCAAAAAAATCTGTATTTGGCCCTCTGCAGCACAGTGATGTGGACCAAGTACCTCTCACCCCACATGCCTCACAGCAGGTTGGGGGTGACACCTAGGTCGTGTTTCATGGTGGCAATACAGTCCTGCTGTCACATGGGAAATCGGTGGAAATCAGTTAATTAGCATTAATTAATGTTGTCAAGAGAAACTTTGCTTTTCCAGCTAAGTGTGGGAGAGCCCAGGAGATGTTATGCCAAGCAGCATCAGTGAGGCAAGGGGATATGGCGCAGTCCTTCCCTCGGGCAGTGGTGGGGCTGCAGGGACAGTCACTGCTGCTCTCTGCCCCCGGGCTGGGCTGTCACCCCCATGTCCCTGTGTCCTGCTCTGCCATGCTAAGACCTGCCCCCAGTGCCAGGGCAGCAAGAGGACACCACGGAAGTGACAACAGGGAGCACAACTGTGTGCTGGGCTAAAGAACTTCCTCCAATTAATGTCACCTACCCGGGGCCAGGAGGGAATAAAGGATGTAGGGCAAAGGGGGAGAATTTATTCCCTAGTGATTTGTTTTATATTTGAAGGGTCTGGTTCTCATCCACAGCCTGCAAAAGTATTTCCTGCCGGCCAGCTGCCAAGGAAATGTGCACCAAAAATAGCTGAGTGCTTAGTGGGTGCCATGGCATGACACAGTGCCTCCCAGGTGTGGGCCAGCCTCAGAGCAGCAGGGCCCAGGGAACAGGCATGTTTGTGGGGAGCTGCTTGTGTCCTGCAGTGGGGAAACAGCCCTGGGCAGAAGTGGAGCTCACTGCTGCAGCACTGCTGGGGACAGCCCCCACCACTCCGCAACAAGAAGCATCTTCATGGACACTGACGCTGTGGTTTTGCTTTTGCCTTTCAGGACATGTCTCGAAAGCACCAGCCCTGGAAGGAGCAGGCTCCTTGGCTGTCTGCCCTGGTGAACGCTGTGGGCACGGGTGTGCCAGCCAAGGGGCTGCCCGGGGGGGCAGGGGCTGGCTGGAACCCCCCTCGCTGCGGTGTGCCCGACCTGCCGCCGCTGCCGGGCCAGAGCGGCCGCAACCGCCAGAAACGCTTTGTGCTCTCCGGGGGACGCTGGGACAAGACCAACCTCACCTACAAGTAAGGCAGGCCTGGAATGGCAGCCAGGCCTGGGTTGGCAGCCAGGCTGGTCTGCTGCTCCCCAAAGGCTCAGCTTGCAGCTGTGATGTGGCCCTGAGAGCTGCAGGGGAGCCGTGTGCTGAACCACGGCAGGCTCGTCCCCAGCACCTCCACATCCCTCATGAGCTCACCACAAACACAGCCCTGCCCTCCCAGCCCTGCCCTCCCATCCCTGCCCTCCCAGCCCTGCTCAGCCCCAGAACAGCACCCCTGGGCACACACGGTCACTGCCCCACGTGTGCTGAGCTGAGCCTGCACCCCCAGCGCTCTCCTGCTGCGCCTCTGCCCCCACAGCCACCCTGTGAGGGCTCACCTCACAGTTTATTTTTAAAAGATCTTTTTATTCAGCTGTTATTGATGGTCCCATAAACACCACTTCAGGGTAAAGTTTTGCCCAAATCACCCCACACATTCTCAGTTGTGAATCTACTCTACAGACTGGTGGGAGGCTTGTGCTGCCTCCCCAGCTGCCCTCAGGGGTATGAGTGGAGAAGTGAGCACAGTCATATGGACCTTGACAGCATGTAAATCATCTTTTGCTTAATCCAATACAGGAGACAGTTCCTCACACCATCAGCAGGCTGCAGATAACAGAAAGGATTCTTATTTTTTTTTCTTTTTGGTCAATAGTGTTAAAGGAAGAAACACAGCAGAGATTTACACACAGCAACACTGTGGTGGAAGGGAAAGAAACTTCCCTCTGTGGCAGACCTTTCAGTCTGCTCTTGTTATTGGAGGAAGTGGGAACAACTGCTGAGTGAAGCCAAGCTCTCAGGGGCAAAAGCAGAGATTGAGGAGAAGAAATCACATCACACCACTCTCAGGAATCCTTGTAGTGGTGGCCTTACAGGGGACAGACCTGGGGAGTGCTGTGGCACTTCAGAACAACACAGAATTTGCAAAACTCTCCAGGGAACTCAACTCTGGCACACCAGCCAGAGGGTTCCAACACTGAAGGGATTTACCTGCTGCACGTGTTGCTTGGCAGAGGGTGCTGGAGCAGTGCATGTATGGATGGGAGATGCTCTGGGGCTGAGAATGGTGATGCTGTTGTAGAACCACTGTCTCCGTGCCAGCCCTGCCCGTGGGAGAGCAGCTGATGCTCTCCTCATCCAGTGTCTGTTGTCTTCCAGAATTATCAGGTTCCCATGGCAACTTGTAAAAGCTAAAGTGAGAAGGACCATTGAGGAAGCTTTGAAAGTCTGGAGTGATGTGACCCCGCTGACCTTCACGGAGGTGCAGGAGGGACGGGCTGACATCGTCATCGATTTCACAAGGTGAGCAGGGTGGGCAGCACGCCCTCCTCCCTGCCAGAGGAGCAGGGCTGGAACCAGAGCAGAGACCTGCCAGCACTCAACTCAGGCACTTCAATGGAGGCTCATATTTCTGCTTTCAGACACTGGAATAATTTTAGTTCTGTTGGTTGTGGGCTGCTTGGTGTGAGTGCAGCTGTTCCACGCTGGCTGTGCACAGCACCGTTACTGATCATTCATTAATTTTCCCGGTACATTTAAGTTTCTCTGCCCACAGGCTGTTTTCTTAAGCGTTTGTTTTGACTTTCCATCTTCAGGTCCTCCATCCTGTCCCTTGACTGAACAATGTAACTGTCTGCCCAAGGACAAATATAGTTTCTTGGTTAAGTGAACCTTGGCTCCTGGCCTGAAATTCTCCTTTGGTAAAATACGCACTGGGGCAAAGACTTCCCTGAGCTGCGTGTTTGCACAGAGCTAATGAGGGCAGTGGAGACTGTCCAAGCAGTGATGTGATTTGCATGCTGTGTATTTGTCTCCCTCAGCTCTCTCAAGTGGCCACATCTCTCATGGGTTTTCTTCATTACTCATCAGTGGCTTGGCTTGAGTGAGGACCTGAGAGTTTGGCTGGGTTTGCTGCCAGCTGCCCCTCTGCAGCCCCCCACCACTCAGTGATATCAACTCAATATTGGCTTAGGCAATCAGCTCCTTAATTCTTTAGGCTCCACAGTCAGCTCTGGGCTGGAAGCTGAAGAGGGGAAGGGGAGAAACAACCCTGAGAAAACATACAAACTCCCCAGGGTTTGGTGTGACTGAGATCTGCTTCCTCAGTGCTTGGTGTGATCAAGCTGCTTCCTCCGGGCTCTGATGCAGAATTTGGCTTGTGGCAATTGGAATAGCTCTGAGCAGTTGATCTAGGCCAGTGGGATGAGAACTGCTGTCCCCTCTCAGCGGTTCCCACTTTGGCTGTGTGATGCTGGGGCTCCACAGCCCTTTGTCTGAGGTGCAGTGTGTCTTCCCTACAGGTACTGGCATGGAGACAACTTGCCTTTCGATGGGCCCGGAGGGATCCTGGCACACGCGTTCTTCCCCAAAACACACCGGGAAGGAGACGTGCATTTTGACTATGACGAGACCTGGACGATTGGGAACAACCTGGGTACAGTACTGTTTGTTACAGGAGGAGCTGTGGGTGCTCCAGGGTGCTTGTCAGTGAACTTGGAAATGATTCCCTGTGGTGTGAACAGGGACCCTGTAAATCTGAGAGACAACAACTATTTTTGTGGTGGGCATTGTCATCTCCCAGCACTTACAAGCCTGCTGCTAGCATTCAGGTCTTTTTATCTTTCAGCCACAGCAGAGCTGGTGTCCAGCAGCAGGATCCAAGCTTCCCCATGGACTCCTCCTATGGTGGGGAGCAAGAGATGGCTCTTCAGTCTGGCTGGGTGCCCTGCCACTTGGGAATTGCACCTGGCCTTGGCAGGAGTCATTAGAAATGAAACAAGGAAAGGATGAAGGAAAACTGAGGCTCAAGCTGTGTGTGACACAGTTATCTTCTAAAGAACAGTCTCAGTCCCAGTCTCTGCACACATTCTTCACCATCTGCCCTCAAACAAGCCCATAAAGGGAAAGCACCCAGGCCCCAGCTCTGTCCCTATGGCCTGGGAATGCTCTGACCATAAACAACACCACATCCAGTTAAGACTCTTTCTAAAATTTTTGCTAATAATAGATCCAAGCTGGTAGCTCTTTGCTTGGGCACTCAGGGTCTGGTGTCACAGTATCTCATGAGATACTGCAGTACTGCCTGGGACCATCTGGAGCAGTGCCCAGAGCAACAGTTTCTGGAAAACTCACCAAAATTAACCCAGGTCAGCTCCTCCTCCTTCCCAGTTTATCTACATGGACAAAGAAATAATCACAAGGCCCAAGTTGACTCCAGGCCTCTCTGGAGATTCCCAAAAATGTTGGCCATGTCAGTGGGCTCTCCCAAAGCCCGTGTCAGTGCCAGCTCTAGGCCGGTCTGACTGCATGGGACATAGCACTGCTTTGTCTCCAACCCTGATCAATTCGACCCAAAACAAGTCACAGAGCACAGGACCTCTTTGCAGAAGTGTTTCTGCTCCTGGGGGATGGCTGGGCTCTGTTAGGGTTGCTGTGTTGTTGGGGAATTTCTTGCATTATGCCATAAAACAGTGGTGGGGGCAAACCAGGAACCAAAAGTGGACACCAGTTCCCATCAAAATCCAGCTCTATTCCATGGCATTCCCCCATCCCCCCAATATCATCCATAAATAACTGTTGTAAAAGCTCTTTGGAGCTAATTGCCATTTAATATGCTGAAAAGAGCTTTACGATATAAACATGGATAAATCTTTGACTCAGCTCTCGGTGAGACAGGGAAATCCTTGGCCTTATTTCACTGATGGGAGAGCACAAGTGTGCCCTGGGGTCACTGCAGAGCCCCACGTGGAGGAGCATCCATGAGGGACACAGGGACAGCTCCTTCAGCCGTGCTGCTGTGCACCTCCCCTGGAGAATCTGACAGCACAGCTGATCTGCCAGCACTGGAAAGCAGCAAGTGAGGAGCCTGCCAAGCTAAACACAAGTGTCTGAAAGTTTGTAATAAATCACTGGCACAGAAATCCCACTCTCTCAGCTGACCTAAATGTGTTGATTTAATCAGGTCAGTGCTGTGCAAATTCATTGCTTCCAGGTAAAGCTGGCCAGCAGAGGAAGGCCGGGGCTCTCCTTCCCCTCCACCCTTTCCAAGCATTATCCCCACTGTATTGTCCCTGGTGCTGAGAATTGACCTGCTTCCCTGGAGCCTGATCTACTCCTCTGGAGCCAGCAGGGAAATCCTGCTTGGAGCATCAAGGCTTGCTGACACATCCCTGCTGTTCTCATCACTTGGGCTGCAGCTTGGAGGATTTCTGGCTGAAGGGAAGTGAATGAATATGCTGGGACTTGTCAACAAACAGCCTCCACTCATAGTGAAATTTATCAGCTTTAAAAAGGACCCATTGGAAGCTAAACAAAACATGCCAAATAATACAAGTATCAGTACTGAAATCCCCTTTTCCCCCTTTCCTTTTGTAGTTGCTCCAAGGTCATTTATTCCTAAAACATGATCTCCCATAAATCTGTTTAAGTCTGGTGAAGAAGCCTAAGGCCCTGATATTAGATAATATTTTATGGATTTATTTCTAAATGACACCTCCTTGACACAGTCCCCAGACAAGCAATAAATGAGCTCCCTCTGCTGTCTGTGTGACAGCAGCCTTTGGCAAGTGTTGATCCCAGAGCTCTCTCACTGACACCAGTATCTTCCACAGTGATGTGATTGAGTTGAGATTTACTAAACTTCAGCTCTAGCCAACAGCTGCTCAAGGCTGGGTGGACAAACACCAACCTTACCACCCCACCTCCTACACCTGTGGTCCAGATTTCCTTCTCTGTGCAAATTTATCCTTTCCAAAGGTGCATGGAAAATCCTTTTCTTCCTGGTAGCAGATGAGGTAGCAAGAGCCTCTGACAACAGAATTGCAAATTACCAACTTGTCCAGGTTAATACCCAAGTGTATCAATTGACTCATGGTGCTTCTAAACCAGTGAACCCCTTTATTATGTCCTCTGACTCCTTAAAAAAAGCCCACAAACATTTTGGAGCTACACAGGAGATACCTGGGAACAACATCATTGGAGGCAGATTTCTCTTTCCTCTTTTTGGACTCCTAGAACACATGTCAGTGTCTGGTAAGTGGTAGGAACAGCCCAGGAGGCCAAAGCGTGTGAGTAGATGAAAGTATCTTCCATCTTTTCCCTTTGTAGGCACTGACCTTCTGCAGGTGGCTGCTCATGAATTTGGCCACGTGTTGGGCCTGCAGCACACGGCTGTCTCCAAGTCCCTGATGTCTCCTTTCTACATCTTCCGCTACCCCCTCAGCCTGAGTGAGGATGACAAGCAAGGGATCCAGTACCTATATGGGAAACCCTCACCAGATCCTGACCCAACCCCAACTCAGCCAGCAGAGCTGCCCCAGCCAGACCTCGAAACAAATGAGATCACCAACGTGGAGGTGAGTGCATGGCTGCTCTGTGCCCTTCCCTGACACCAGGAGGCTGGCAGCAGCCTGGCTTCGTGTCTGCCTTTCCATGAACACCGCTGAGCCCAGAGCCACGGCTGGCACTGCAATGTGCAGGGAGTATCTCTGGCAGCACATGCCCAGCCCAAACTGTGCAGCTGCCTGGTCTGGGCTCAGGGGCTCCTGGGGTGCATGCCCTGACCCGCTGTGCTTTGGCAGGCTGTGCAGCCCGACGCCTGCCACACAGCTTTCGATGCTGCAGCCACCATCCGAGGGGAGCTGTTCTTCTTCAGGTCCCGCTACGTGTGGCGGCTCCGGGCTGGGAAGCTGCAGGACGGGTACCCAGCCCTGGCCTCTCGCCACTGGCAGGGCATCCCCAGCTCTGTTGATGCCACCTTCGAGGACCCTCTGGGCAACATCTGGTTTTTCCAAGGTAAGAGCTGGGCTGTGATCAGATGCCTCAGAAATGCTTCTCAATTACTTAGGGGTAGTCAGGACTCAGCAGGTTCCTGGGGGAATAAATCTCCTGGAAACTCTCAGCAATCCGGTAATCCTCGTTATTTGTTTCCTTATCTATTAAAACGTTTTATCAGGTATTGAGGACAGAAGAGAGAACAAGGGCTCACTTTTGTTTTAAACACAGCCACAATATCCCATTCTCCTTCCCTGGAACACAAACACTTGTAATGAGCCTCTGCCCTGGCAGAGGAGAAAGAAGGAAACATTTACTGTCTCTCCAGCTGTCATGGGAAGCACTGTGCCAGAAGTGGACCCCAGCAGCTTCCCCTGGTTGTGCCTCTGGACAGGGCCCTGCTCAGGGGGTGGACAGCATTTTCTCTGCTCCTCAGAGACCTGGATGTGGAACTTCCCTAGTACCCCTTGACTTTATGAGCCTACAGTGAGCCTGGGTGTGGAGCCAGGCAACCTCCAGCAACCAGAAAGATTAAAACCAAAACCACCTCCTGGCCATTTCTGGGGTTCCAGGCCAGCAACAAACCCCATTTCAACTACACTGTTTTCTTTAATGCTCTCCCCAAGTGTAGGTTCAATAGGAGGGATGCAGAATGACATGGGGACCCATTGTGGGTGTGCACACCCTGTCTGCACTCCATGAGACCGAGTATCAAAATCACACCATGGCTCTGCAGGCAGAGCTCCTGCACAAACACATTTCTGAGCACCTGACCTGCACACAAGGACTTACAGTGCTAAAATTGGCAGGCTCCTACGGTGAGTGAAAATGAGATAAGGGGAAGGTATTACATGCCGTAGGCTAATTACAGAGATTCCCATTTTAATCTAATCTGGAACCGTGCTTCCAGTCTCTGTATCAGCTTGGCAAATTCTTCCTGGTTTCTGCAGCTTGCTCCTTTCCAGCCACATGCCCCCTTTGTGCCTGTGCATGCCCACGATTCCCACGTGCTGAAGCTGCAGGGCAGAGGCTGCTCCCTCCAGACAACTTTCACAAATAGAGAAAAATGCTGCTGAAATGCTCCCCACCAACACCCACCAGGCTGAACCGAGGTGGGATGTCAACGCATTGACAGCATTTTGGACACACAACACTGGCAGTGTCCATTACACTTGGTGGTGTTTTCTGCCTCTCAGGCACAGCTTCCCGTGGGAGCTCTGCCAAGGCACCAGCTCCAGTTGCACAGTTCACTGCCAAATTATCAGAGTTTTTGACCCCTTTGTCTCCCTCTTCTGTCTCTCAATAGATTCTCAATACTGGATTTATGATGGTGAGAGACGGGTATCTGGTCCCACACCTATCGTGGAGCTGGGTCTCCCTGCATCCCCTGTGCAGGCAGCTCTGGTGTGGGGGGCTGAGAAGAACAAGATCTACATCTTCAGTGGAGGCAACTACTGGCGCTTCAGCCCCCACAGGCGCCAGGTGGACAACATCTACCCCCGGGCTATGGCTGACTGGCGCGGCGTCCCGCCGGAGATCGACGCTGCTTTCCAGGATGAGTTTGGTCAGTGCAGCACGAGCATGGCCTGCTCTGCCTGGAAGAGCTGGGCAGATTTAGACATGTGGTAGTAGTGGACATTTCCCAACCATAACATCTCACGCAGTGTAGAGGGGCAGTTCCCTCCAGTAGGTAGAGAATTGAGAAGTTTCATTCTCATTGATTGCAGCAACTGATATTGAAAGTATGATAGAGAGAAGTCAAATATCTGACCAAGGAATGGTCACAGAGTCCTGCCCAACTCTTACTGCTCCTGCCAAAGGAAGTGATGAGAAGACAACAGAAACACTGCCCACACTTCAACACAGGAGATGAACAAAGAATAGGCTGCTTTTGGTATTGGCCGTCCTCCCATTGTACTGAAAACAGCAGTGCCACAGAAACACTGGGGACAGCCAGGGGGCTTGGGGTGACAGGTGTGGTGAGTGCCTCTCTCCTCTCTAAGGATGAGGAGAAATAACTCCCCACTGCTTCCAGAACCTAAATTACAGGGCAGCTTGCCCACAGGAACAGATGCTCTGAGCAGGTCTTCACGAGCTGCCTGTCCCTGTCCCTGACATCCTCTGCCCTCACAGAGCTGGTTGACTACAAGCATACAGGATACTTAAACCCACTAGGAACCTGTTTACTGTCCAAAAAGTAAAACTACATTTCTTATTGAAACCAAAACAGTGTGAAAGAAAAGTGAATGCCACAGGCCTGGGTTCAAGTAAAACCTCCTGCCTCTTCCAGCTCTGTTTCAGTACTGCATGAGTTGCAGAGTGACAGGCTGAACAAAATGCTGGAAAGAGCTCTGAGCCACATGAATGCTGTCTTTTCTAAACCTTCCTCTCTCACCTACAGGTTTTGCCTATTTCCTGAGAGGCCGAGATTATTGGAAGTTTGATCCAGTGCAGGTGAAAGTGCTGGAGGGCTACCCACGCCAGATCAGCCAGGACTTCTTCAGCTGCACACCCTCCTCCAACTCCTTCCGATGAGGGGGTGCCTGTGTCCTTCACGCTCCCTCATCATCTCCCTTTACCTCCAGCAGCCACCCAGAGGGCTCTCTCTGCCATTCCTGGCTTCCTTCCAGGCTCAGCATCTGATACACCGGGTGTCTGTCACAAGTGACAAGGTTTGCTCCTCTCCAGTTCCAGCAGCCCCAGCTTCAGTTGCTATCAATGTAGAAGCAGCTGCCGTGTTCTGTACAGGCAAGGGCAGCCACTCTCGTCTAGCAATAGCACCCCAAAAGCCAGCAGGCCATGGAATGGGGTCATACTCTCATGACTAATCTGAACCCTATCCTGTAGAACTGATCCAATGACATTTCCTATGTTTACACAACTCACTACGGCAGCCCTTTGCTGCTGCAGACGCTGGCCAAGGAGGAATGATCCCCCAGCCCGGGGCTTTGAAGGACACCGACCCTTCCCGCAGAGGAGGAGGACTGCGACGTGCGGTGCAGCCGTGGTGACTGCCAGGGCCCTGCCCAGCCCCATCCCGCCCCGATGCTGTATCCCTAGTACGCGTTAGGATTTTGTACCGATCTGTACATAGACAAGGGGCCTCTCCCTCCCTCCCTGGTGCCGGGTGCCAGTGCTGGACGCTGCCCCGCGCTCATCCCGCCGAGGTTCCCATCCCGGGAGGCTCAGATGCACTGATCGCTCTCGTTCCGCCGTTCCCGGCCCGGGCTGGCAGCGCTCACCCGCCGTGCCTGCTCAGCCTCTCGCCAAACACCCCGGGCTGCGAACAGTCCCTTCCCCCTTCCCTTCCCTGCCGGGTGCGCAGACACGGCGCTGGGGGTGCTGCCACGGCCGGAGCCGCGGGACACACCGTGCGGCGCCCCGTGTGTATTTGTGTATTTATGTACCGCCCCGCCACAATAAAATCCGCCTCTTTTCTACATCCCGGTGCCGGCCGTGCCTCCCTCGCCCCGCCCGCCGCATGCGCGCCGCGGGCCCGCACTAGGCCGCGCTGCCGCCCTTGTCGCTGCCGGCCCGCTCCGCTCCCCGCCGCGATGATGATGATGGCGCTGAGCAAGACCTTCGGGCAGAAGCCCGTCAAGTTCCAGCTGGAGGAGGACGGCGAGTTCTACATGATCGGCTCCGAGGTGTGGCCCGGGCCGAGCCGGGCCGGGGGCTGCGGGGGCTGGGCCGGGCCGGGCCGGGGGCTGGGGGGGCTCGGCCGGGCCGGGGGCTGGGCTGGGCCAGGGCTGCGCGGGCCGGGCCGGGCCGGGGCTGCGGGAGGCTGCGCTTAGGGCGGGCGAGGGGCCTGGAGGAGGAGAAGCCTGGCATGGGGGGAGCGGCCTTCCGGCCCCGCGGGTCCCTGTGCCCCCGGTGGGCGCTGCCCGGGGGCCTCAGCCGTGCTGGGGGGACGGGGGCAGCAGCGCTCCCGTGAGGGCGGCCCCTGGGACCCGCACGGGTACGTGGGGACCGGATCCTGGCCTGGTCGCAGCCTGAGGCCCCGCTCCCCATCACTGGGAATTTCTGTACACGGCTGTTGAGCCGTTCGGGTTGTTTCACATGCTGCGAGGCAGCGAATCGCACACCTGGGCCTTTGGGCCGAAAATCATCCAGTGCAGCTCCTTCTGCCTTGTGCAGAGTGGTCAGCAAACACCGCGGGCGGGGTTTGAGCAGCCCAGTGTCTGTGCTGACACTGTTCTTGCTGAGAGGGTGTTGAGCCTCCCTGACGAAGAGCCTTATTCAAGCTAGAAACACTGGCCCTTTAGCACCAGGGAAACAGCTGAAAACAGGAAAAAGATGTTATAGCAGAAAAGGACTATTGGCTAAGTGTAACTGCCAGCTCTATGGGTTGAGCAGGGACTAAGCACCCCTTGCTCTCTCATGTAAAATGGAGAGTTTGAAAGCAAACTGTAACTGCAGTCAGCTGAGCTGTGAGATTGCCATACCAGGTACATGAAGAAGGGAAAGAGTTGTCTTTTTAATCTACCATTAATTTCTGTCTATTGATGAGCACTGTAGAGTGAAAGATGCAGCTAAAAACTGAGATCAAAAGAGTCTTCTCAAACAAGGAATAAAAACCTCGTGTGGCAGTCTGCCAGTGTCCTGTCAGTCTAAAAATTTGATGTCAGAGTCTTGAAATAGTTGTGTTGTTCAGCAAGGCCTGCTGTAGACCTCAGTACAGGTGAGAATCTTATGCAAGGAAGAAAAGAACTGCTTTACAGATGGTAAGTAAATCTGAAAGAGGAGTATTGGCAGCAATCACATTTTTGATGTTTAAAGGCTTTAAAACAAAATACAAGTCTCTGGGCATTTGCTGTAGTCAAATAATGTCTAGATGATGGGGAGGTTCAAAGTGTCAATAATGTGTCAGAGAGCTGGGATCTGGTTTAGTTTAATTCCAACTGAGCATTGAACATTGATGTGGAAACTGAAGTAAAGAAGGTGTCGGTTGTTCAGAAATACATGCAAATGAATGGAGTGTTGTCCTATTAAATTTCCTATTATGAGAGTTTTTTTGGATCTAGTGAAGTAAGATAGCGCCAGTGAAATAAGTGCTGCTAAAAAATTTGTTTTCTCTATTGCCAGAAAAAATCGTGGTGCTATTTGATGCCAAGCACAGCACAAAAACCCAACAGAAATGCCCCCTTAAGAGGTCCTTCTTGTCATTAAAAAGAGCTGAATTTCTTCCAGCTTCTGCTGAAACCCTCCTGAATGGAATAGCAGGCCACATCTCCTCTTCTCTTCTTGCAGGTGGGAAACTACCTGCGCATGTTTCGGGGTTCCCTGTACAAGAGGTACCCCTCGCTCTGGAGGCGCCTGGCCACGGTGGAAGAAAGGAAGAAGATTGTGGCCTCTTCACATGGTGAGAAGATGAGTAAACATCCCCAGTCATGTTTATGGAACATTTTGCCTTGAAAAACTGTTCCTGGAGATGCAGAAGCTTGTGCACCTTGAGGGCTGTATGAATCACCTCAGATTGCCCCAGTGATGGAGCACCTGCAACGGTGGCACTGGTGGCTCCTGCCTCAGCCTGGCAACAAATATCACCTGATCAAAAACGTTCTGAAATGGAAACATCCATCCTGGAATTCCTGGGGTTGGCTACATTCATCACAAAGCAAAAGCCACATCTCCAAATCAGTACAGTATTTCTGAAGAGATTAATTTTTGTAGACTAAGAGGGGCATCTTTGTCCTTTTCATCAAAGATGTGCATCTTTACTTAACTTTGCTTCTTGCAGGGACTGGATGTTTGTGCCTACCAGAATTTGTGGTGGGTGTGTTGCTACTGATGTGACTGCTACAGGGAGGATGTTGGTATTGTTTTTGTTGAGGGACTAATAGCAAGCAGTTAAATTTCTTAGCAGTGTGACTTCTTGTGCGTTCTGTAGACAAAAGCATAATAAAAATAATGGTTTACTCTGGGCTTATGTCTCTTTCCTCCAAGTATCCTGCTGACCTCTTCCTTTCTTTTTTCCCCAACAGAAAATCAGCGGTCTCACAGTCCCCGAAGATGTAAGTCTCATCTGTGTGTTATTCTTAGCTGTGCTAGAGGAAGAATGTCCACTGTGACCTTTGGTGCTATTGCAATAATATTAATGTCTAATCCTCTTCCTCTGATCTCTCCCTGTGGTCGCCCTAACTGTGCCTCCCTATCCCATGCCTAACTCTTTCTCAGAACCTTAGTAGGACTCTCCAAATGCAGATGGTCTCTGTCCTTCAGCAAGAGCTGTCCTGAGGTCTCTCCCCCTTTCCCAAGTCTTAACAGCTTTTCTATCGATTGTTGCTCTCTATTTCCGACCCTTAAATCCACTGGGTTGTTTGCTGGGCCTTGTAGATAACTACAAGAAGATGAAGCCCAAAGGACACTTGTATCTCTGTTAGTCCCTCCTGCAGTGATGGAGGCTTTGTCACTTTGTAGCCTATTAATGCTACAGTGCTCTGTAGCTCTTTTCTGTGTTAATTATTGCCTCTTTCCTGGTCATAGATCATGGCTATACAACGTTAGCCACTAGCGTGACGCTGCTAAAGGCCTCTGAAGTGGAAGAGATCTTGGATGGAAACGATGAGAAGTACAAGGCAGTGTCTATCAGCACAGAACCTCCTACCTACCTCAGGTAACCAGGGAGGGCCCAGCTCACAAGGGAGCTGCTTGGAAGGTGTCAGCTTGGGCAGGAGGCACAAGGAATGCATAAGCCCAGCTGTTGTGCAGGGGCTGTTTGCCAGTCTGCATTAAGTACTTGCAGTGCTGGTCAAATGGGGATCTCCAAAGTGTAAGGATTGGGTTACTGCCCATATAAAACAGGAAGAGAAATCTAAGTGTTTGATGATACAACTTCTTTTGCAATTACTGCATTCCATCTGTAACAGATGTTTTACAGAACGCTCTCTGCACATACTGCCTTCTGGAAACCTTGCATTTCTCAGCAGTCCTTCTGTAAAGTATAGACAGAAAATCTAAATATGAATGTAGTATTTATAAAGGTGCACCTGGATTCATTTCTGATGGATATTTGTGAGCTGGGGAATGGCCTTCCAGTAGGCTGGTGTGGAACATGAGTTCCTGGTGGAACAGTAATACTGATGGTTCCAGACTAAAATAGCAGGAACTCATAATAGCACTTAAAGCTTAAAATGACACCATTTCTTAAGTAGCAGCACTGGTGCTGAGGGCCTGCAGGTTAACATCCAATCTCCTTCAGAGAACAGAAAGCAAAGAGGAACAACCAGTGGGTGCCCACCCTGCCCAACAGCTCCCATCACTTGGATGCAGTGCCGTGCTCAACAACCATCAACAGGAACCGCATGGGCAGGGATAAGAAGAGAACATTCCCTCTGTGGTAAGACAACTTCCTGCTTCTGGAAAGTGGGATTAGCTACCAAAATAACATGCTGCCAGGAGAGTACTGATGAGTTCATGTAATGTTGTAATTCATCCCCAGCTGACAAAAGACCTACAGGACATTAACTTGGAGGTTCTTAGTTAAATTGTGTGTCTTGAGGCTCTTCAGGAAAATGGTTCATTCTTTTCCTGATGAGTTCTTTCTACTTCTTGCTGATTTGCTGAGCAGTTGTCATTTGAGAAGCCTGCAGACCCTCTTTGTGAAGGACAGGCTGCTGCTCACTGACATGTACCAGTAACTTTGATCTAGTTTATTTGGTGGAAAATGCTGCTGAAGCTCACGACTAACATTTTTTCCATTATAAAAGTTAAGGCAACCAAGAAAAAAATCAAATCCTGGAAAACTTCCTTGTTTCATTTGCAGGAATGTGTTATGATAGATGTAATAAAAGGTGATAAACTGGTATTAGTTACCACAGCCCTGTGAGCTTGCACTGAGGAGTCTGTCTATAGACGGATCAGGGAGTTGGAGTGTGGGGATTGCTTCCAGCAAATGTTGCCTTCCCTCTATGGATGCCAGATGTGTCATATGTGTTGTTGCTCTCCACTTCAGCTTTGATGACCATGACCCAGCAGTGATCCATGAGAATGCATCCCAGCCAGAGGTTCTGGTTCCAATCAGGCTTGATATGGAAATTGATGGGCAGAAACTCCGAGATGCGTTTACGTGGAACATGAATGGTATGTATGTAGCAAGGAGAGTTTCCTGAGGCTGGAGAGATATAGTTGTGTTCATCACCAAATGTCCTTGCCCCATGCAGACAAAGCTTCCAAGCTCTCCCACTTTGGACTGTATTCAGTGCTTTCATCTCTTAGCAAATGCTCTGCAACTTCCATGGGTTGCAGTCATTCTTGGACACATGCAGTCTGAAGAGTTTAAGTGGCAGATTTTCCTGAGCCAGTTCATCAGCTCAGTGGTCTGAGAGTACTCTGTTAGCTGAGGTTAATGGCTGTGGCTTCTGTGGCCACACTGTCTGCACACCATGAAGCAGGTAAAGAAGGCTGTAAGTGCCTGTATCAGTGTGTCTGTCTTTACAGACCTGGTACAAAACACCCTTTTAAAAGCAGAATGCATTTGGGATTCCCTCTGTTGCCTCGCCCTGTGGGATTTTGTGTTCTGTAGGTGTCAGCCATTAATTTCTAAGGAAGTTTACAATGTCCATTTTCTGTAACAGAAAAGCTGATGACCCCAGAAATGTTCTCAGAGATTCTTTGTGATGACCTGGATCTGAATCCTCTGACCTTTGTCCCTGCTATTGCATCTGCCATCCGACAGCAGATCGAGTCCTACCCCACTGACAGCATCCTGGAAGATCAGTCAGACCAACGAGTTATCATTAAGGTAACACAGGAAGAGCTGAACCATTTGGGTTTCTCTGGTTATGTTATGGGGGACTAAGAGTACAAAAGCTTCCCTCAGAGCAAAGGACCTCTTAATTCCTGTCCTCCAGCCAGATTCCGCTTTGTATTGAGAACAGAACCAAGGTGACAGATGAACTATTTCAGTTAAAGCATTGCCTTCCTTTGGAATAGCTGAACCTTGGTGAATTGTCTCCATGCTACTGAAATTAAGAATTCAGTTAAGTAACTCTGCAGAAGCAGGAGTTTCTGTTGTGTTCTCTTCAGGCTCTGCCTCGACAGTTCAATTACCTTGGACAAACCTTTGTGAAAGTGGAATCAAATAACCTATTTCTTCTCTTATCTCCAGCTGAATATCCACGTAGGAAACATCTCCCTCGTAGACCAGTTTGAGTGGGACATGTCAGAGAAGGAGAACTCACCAGAGAAGTTTGCCTTGAAGCTGTGCTCAGAGCTTGGCCTGGGTGGGGAGTTTGTCACTACTATTGCATACAGCATCCGGGGACAGCTGAGCTGGCACCAGAAGACCTATGCCTTCAGGTACTGAGCTGCCACTCCTTGTCTGGCTCTGGGGTGTGTTTGTACTTCATGGGCATTTCCATCAATGGATCTTAAAACAGCTGATCTGATGCAGAAGGTTTTGTGTGAAATTGGTCCTTATGGCTTGCACCTATTCTGTCCATCTTAACAGTTTTTTGTGCTTGTGGCTAAGTATCTTTTTCTGTTGGGTCTAATACATTTCAGGAGCAAATATTGATGAAATGTCAGCTTCTGCTAATTAACAGGGATAGTCCCTCTTCTAATGTAAGGTCATGATGAGCCCCAGATACATTTTTTGTTTTGTTGGCTTTGACTAACTTGAGCCATCCACTGTTTCAAGCTTTGGTTTTTTGAACTTGGACAGATGAAAACTGTACCTCTCTACCCAGGCTGATGTTAGAGGTGGGTTGATCATAGACCCTTCTCACAGCTGGAATGCAGCATTGTCAGGTTTGATTAGTCAGCTTTGTAATTTGTCTCCTAAATGGCTTCCAGTTGTGCTGTGGTGAGTTCCTGCACTGATGTTATCCACAGCACAGTGCTGAGTCTGCAGCTAACAGTCCTTTAATGTACACTCTGATGTTTTGTGACCTCGGGTTGTGGTGGCAGTCAGGGAAGTTTAAGAGTTCAGCAAATGCTGTGTTTGCAGAGGAGGCAATGGTTCTGTTGACCCCACTTTTGTAGGGGTCGGTTCAAGAAAGCAGCACAGGGAAATGAGCCCAGCCCTGTCCTACCTCAGGCAGGGCAGGCAGTAGTTGGAGTGGGAGTAAAGAGGAGCTGGAGGCTGTGGGGAAGAGCTGCTGCCATGAGCTCTCCTCCTTCCTGCTCCATCCATGGTTTCCTGTCTGGTCAGCCTAATGTGAGAAATAGATACTGATCTGCTCTGGTCTAGTTGCTCTTGCACTGGTCTCACTCTGCTTCCTCTGCGTATAGTTTTTATCCTGCCAGTCTTTACAGCAATTGTCTGGTTCTATAGTGATCCCCAGAGTGATCATATTAGCAAATGGAAAGGGACCCTTTAGCACACGTGAATTAAATTGTTAGATTATGTGTCCATCCTGCTGATGTCCCTTGGGAGGTGGAAGGTGGCTTCTGTCTTTCCCTCCACAGTCTTGGACTGATACTTGCAGTTTTGGCTTGGGCTACATCCAGCAACAACAACAACAAAGCAGTGGGTGGGCATTCCTGAGAAGTGATGGGAACTTGCAGGGTGGTAGATGAGAACCTGACACATGTTGTGCTGCAGCACTGTCTGCGTTGTGGCCTGCAGTGAAGTGTCTGTCCCTCCTTCCTGTGCTTCTTGCAGATACCCAAGAAAGTAATCCATGTATTTGTTGGCTCTTGGGAGTGGGGTTCCTTTCTCCCTTTGCTTCTGCTCAGTCACTGGAACTTGCAGCAAGTAAAGTTTTAGTCAGTACTGCCCAGGCTGATGTTAATGCCAGCTTCACACTATTCTCTCTAAAAACATATGTTGGGCCATGGTACCAAAGGGTGCTTCTTTTTTTAGGGATAGTTCAAACAGGCAGATTTCAGGCCTTTTTTAGACTGTGGTAATATTGCAAGGGGGAGAACAAAAACTAAAAAAGAAACCCCAACAGAACAAAGAACATAGACATGAGCTGTTCAGAGAGAAAACACCTAATTGAAACCTCGTTTTTTTTGGTTATAGTACAAGCATATCCTCTCCTTCCCTTTTTTCTTCTAGCAAAGGAGTATTTTTGAAACCTTACAGTGATTAATGATATTTGGGTTCTGTGGTTGGTTAGTTCCTGAATTTCTAAACCACAGGAGTGGTGGTTGCTCCAAATCATTCCATTGATGTAAGGAAAGGGTCTGCTTTAGATGTATCAAAAGAACCTTAATATCTCAGGGGATTGGGGGTTTGAGAAGTCATGTGCCTCTTAATCATCTGAGGGAGAGGTGAAACTGTCTTTTAGTTGATGAAAGCCAGGACACTTTTTTTCAGCTGGGCTGCTTTGTGCAAAACAAGGAAAGCCTGAAGTCCAGTGGCAGGGCAGGACTGGAGGCAGACAAGGAGCTGCTGCCTGTGGGATTTTCAGGGGCAGTGTGTGCTGTGATGTTCCCTCCTGTGTGCTGAGTGTTTGTGGTGGCAGCACCAGTTTTGCCTTTGAGACCTGAGTGATGGCTCAGGTTCTCCCACACACAAACCCACGTGCCTGAGGAGTCACCTTTCCAAAAGATGACATGTTCCTGCTTTGTTGGTGTGCCCCAACACTCCTGCCAGAGGCCAGGAGCCTGAGCAGAGGCAGAGCCTTGCTCTGCTGGGATGCCTGCAGCTGACAGTGCCTTTCAGCCATTCTGGCAGCAGCACTTTCCTCCTCACCAGGAAACAACAATGGAGGAGGAGCTGTCTTACTGTCGAGGTTGAGAGATGAGGAAGGATTTTTCAGTTTCTCTCTGATTCTTTGCTAAAGAAATGTGGTGTCTGAGTTGCCTTGCAGTTAGGTTCTGCATGAGTCCAGCTTTCCATCCCCCATTTAATTCAGTGACTGCTCAGTGTTAAGCACAGTGAGGTAGAGATCATGCTATCACTAACAAAACCCCAGTTATTATCTAATTTTGCCTGGAATGTGTGGCATTCTAGGACTAAGATGAAATTCCTGGCTTTGAGTGTTGTTTAGTGGATGTCAGCAGTGCTTGAAGTAGATTTGATTAAAGCTTCCTCCCTGGATCAGATACCAAAGGCTCTGGATTAATTCTTCATGCTAGCATTAGTCTGAAGGCTTGTTATTTTAGATTATTAGCTTTGATGCAGATGTTGTGTGTTCCCATGATGATTAGCATTTGAGTTCTTTCCTGAGGGAACGAGAGGCTCCCTGTGAGTGCTGAAATCCTGTGTAGGGGTGCATGTCCCTTGGGAGGGGGCCGGATGTGTGTGCACACCTGTCCCAGGGCTCCTCTCACACACACACTTCTGCAGCTCAGCCTGAGCCACTTTTGAGAATTCAAAGCAAACATTTACATTCCGAGGCTCCTCTATATTTATGCTGAGCTTCCGGCTCCACTGTCAATATTTGGGAAGCTACTCTTGGTCAATTCCTGTTGACTTTTACTGAAAAGCAGCTAGTGAAGCAGTAAATATTTTGTGCATGTGATAATACAGCTGGTCAGGGCAGAGGAATCTCTGAGGAACAGATCTTGTGATTTGGGGCACAGCCTGGTGTTTTGTTGCTTGTTAGCCACAGCTTCTGGTTGCAACAGCAGGTCCTAATAGACTGCTCTTGCCAGTGTCAGGATCCCAAGAAAGGCAAACTTTTGCCAGGGAAGAGCTGTCAGGGGTGTGCTAGGCAAAGCAGAGCCAGGAAGTCAGAGCTGCAGAACAGCAAGGCTGGACAGGGAGCCCTGGGAACAGCTCCAAGCTGTGCTGGGAGAAGCATCCCAGACTAATGGTCTGGGCTGAGCTGTGCCTTTTGGGGCTGAACCCTGCCAGCCAGGGATGTAACAGCCTGTGTGGGAGAGAACTGCAGGTCCAGCACAAATCCCTCTCCAGTGGTGGCTGCAGATGGGTGTAGCTGCTTTCCCAGAAACTTCAGGTTCCACAAGGGTGTACCCAGGAGCCTGTGGTGAACTTCAGGGAACCAGACTGCACTGAGCAGAGGGAATGCTGAAGGCTGAAACACTGTAAATGATGCTCTGTTGTCCCTGTGCTTGTGGCCGGGCTGGTGACCCAGGGGAGTGCTCTGATGGGTGTTGCTTTGTCGCCCTGCCCTGCCCTGCCCTGCCCTGCAGCGAGAACCCTTTGCCGACCGTGGAGATCGCAATTCGCAACACGGGGGACGCTGACCAGTGGTGCCCTCTCCTGGAAACCCTCACAGACGCTGAGATGGAGAAGAAGATCAGAGACCAGGACAGAAACACAAGGTACTGCCACTACTTTGGACAGTTCTCTTGGCCTGTCCCTTGACAGAAGTTCAAGCTTTGATGTTTACCTATCCCTACTGAGAGCCAGCTGGCAGGATGTCAGCCTTGCTCACAAAGAAACTTCAGCTTCAAGGTATTCAGCTGTTACCACCTCCCTCTACAAACATCAATATTTCTACCATCTCCTGCTTGCAGCAAAGTTTCCTTTTTTTTTTTTTTAAACCCATTTTAAAATTTTCCTTGGGCTCTTTGCTTGTCCAGGGGATTTTTGTCTGGGAAGGCATGAATCAAACATATTAGAGTTTTGTGCACTGTCATGCTCCCTAGAATCCTGCCACAAAGCTTCCTTTTATGTAAAGTTCAATTTGATGTAGCAGTGGGCAAGCTCCCAGCTCCAGCCTGACTGATGCCAGCCTGTTTGGCAGCACAGGGAGCACTGTGTGGTTCCAGGAGATCTGCCCACCAGAGACCTGCTAAGTGATGTTTGACAAGCAGTTGAGAGCTTGCTACCTACTTGATGAAATTCTTCCTGGCAGATATAAATGAACGGCTCCAAAAGTTACACTGTAACAATGGAAACAGTAAATATACTGGCTCAGCTCTTTCCCAGGAAGTTTTTTTAACTGCTGATTAACAGTAGCACGGTCATTTTGTATATCAGCTATGGCTGACTGAAGAGTTTACAGTAGCAGTTGGTTCTATCCAAATCAAAGAACAGAAGTGCCCTAACAGCTGTTAGTGAAAATAGTGTCTTTGCCTTATCAACTCAGGTGACTGAGTTCTGTCTAGGAATAAAGCTGTCTACAAGGCTGACAAAGCTGTGGCAGCCTCCCCAGATCACTGCTTGGGTAAGACCTGCCATGGCTGTACCATGCACTAACTGTGCCTCTCTCTCTCCCGCAGGCGCATGAGACGTTTGGCCAATACTGCTCCAGCCTGGTAACCTTCCTGTGTGACACTGGTGCTCTTCCTACAGACTTTATCCCTAGTCCTCTCCCCAGATGGATCTAGAATTGGCAGGGGTCTTTCTGTCTCTGAAGGGGACATACATTCCACTTGCCACAAGTTCCCAGTACTGCTGATGTCTGCCCCCACCCCCTCCAGCCCAATGCCACGTTCCAAGAACGCTGTGGGAGCAGCGTGACCTAGCTGAGACCTGTGGCAGGGGTTGGAGCCCTTATATGCCTGTGTGTGGACAGTGTAAAGATTCTTTTGTATAGGTGCAATGTGCACTATTAGGACAACTTTTTAAATAAAAGGAATGCATACAATGTAGGTTGAGTTCAGTAAGTTTGAATGAAAAGTGACTCTCAGCATGTTTTGTGCTGTTCTGGTAACTGAGCAGTGCCAGGGTCTAATACTAATGCTTTTGAGTAGAGGGCTGAACACTCACATGCATTCAGTTTTCCTGAGTGCTTTACTTCAACAGGTAAAACAGCCCAAAACCTTTTGGTGCAGGGGAAAGTGAGAAAGAGACTTAGAACAAGGAGCAGGAAACAATTCCCTAAGGACTGGTCTGTTAGAGACTTGGAACAGTCTGTAGTGAACTCAGGGAGGTGTTCAGCTGGTTTACTCAGCAAGGCAGAACAGTTTAACTGAAATCACAGACTTAAGAGTCATTTCTGTCAGATGTCAGCCTGGTGTGTGGTGAACCCTGTATTTTGATGAAGACTGCATCTGGAAAACAGCACAGTCTGTGCACTGGTACAGCAGGTAAAGCCTCCAGTCACTGAGACTGAAAGCTCTCTGCAGCCAGTGCCTTTGCTGTGGTGACTGTCAGCACACAGCAGTGCCAGCTGCAGTGCACAGAGCACTCAAAGCAAAGTGGGTGTCATGCAGTGTCCTTAGCACTGCAACCTGAAAAACAACCTGTCTTTCTAAAAACAGAATCCATTGAAGTGAGATTTAAAGAAAAATCCAAGCTTGCTTACAAGCTAATTAGAAATCTGTCTTGCTGTTGAGGTACCCCATCTCTTTGATAGAGTTCCTACCATTCACTGCCAGAACTGATGAGTGTTGCAAGCAAGGCAGATTTTGCTGGCACCCTGACAGCTATGTTCAGGCCTTTATGATAAAGCCATAGGTTTTATGATCCTTGCTGATCCACCCACCCTGCTAGCACAGTCAAAAAAACACTTTCTGGCCTTAATTTATCATGTTTAGATTTGAGTAATAACAGAGACAGTTCTAACTCCTGGGTGGGAGGGAACTTTTTCCAGATGTTAGTCTGCAGAAACTGAAAGCCTTGCAATTTAGTAATAATATTATTAAGTCTTATCCTAGGCTCCTGTGCCAGAGTGGTACTTCATGTGTTACCTCATATTAGAGAGGTTGAAAGGTTATTTGAGCAAGTAAGACAAAACTGGGATTGCTGCTGCATCTTAGCCTCCTATATAAAACATGGTTTGGCCCGTGGATATAAAAACGCCAAGCCCTCTTAAGAACACTTCAGCCTTCCTTTGTTATATGACCACAGACTTCTGACAGCAGTCTCTTCAGGGAATTCAACTAAAATATGTGTGAAACTGCTGTAGCCTTAAATTAGCATCTGTGGTGCAGTTTTTTTAATTGCTGTGAAGTTTGTGATTTCTAACCCTCAAGTTCACAGTGAGGTACAGGCACACAAGGACTGCAGCACCTCTCTGCTTCTCAAGGCCAGAGAGGCTGTACAAATTGAAGCAGCCAGGAACAAAGATGGGAACTTCAGCCAGCTTTCTTTATGTAGCATTAGGACTCTGAGTAACAGCCAGGGCCAGCTTTCTTGCTCTATAATCACAATTCCTTGGGTTAATCTGGTACCCTGCCTAAAAGCATAGCCCAACCTTTACATTTCAGGCCTCATCTCAGGCAATTTAAAACAGAACATCTGCAGACTTCAAAGACAAACTCCTGGGAGGGGGACTGGAACTCCAGCTCTGTTAGCATCAGGTTATGAGCCAAGCACCCAGCAAGTCACTTGCTGAGTCTGACACTGCTCAGCCCCTACACCTTGTATCTTCTAGAACAAATTACCATCTGGACAGGCCTCTCATCCTCTTTACAGAGGGAAGCATAAGTGTAGAAGAGCTTGTTCAAATCAGGTTTGATTTTTGATGAAGTGTTTTATTGGAAGACCACAGTGGCAGGTTTGGGGTGGGTGGGTTGTGTGTCTGCTTCATCAGATGCTGGTTACTCACATTTCATAGTTTTCAGATGGTTTACAAGTCTGAGCAGCCAGCACTGCTAGGAGTGAGCTGTTGTAGATAAAATGTGTATAGACTCAAGACTTTGAGGTCAGGTACAAGCACAGTGTGTGCTATGTTTGCAAGAATCATCAGATCCATTTCATACAGGTATCAGGGTAGGGACCACCTTGTTTAGTTTTCCCCTGAAACTCAACTGAAAAATTGAACAAGAGTGGAATTGCACTCAGGTGCAGACAATCTTTATTACCAGTGTTAAGTGCTGCTTCCAGCCCCTGCCTGGATCTAGTGTCCAGCTCAGTCCCTTTGCCCTTTCCCAGGCACCCTTTATCCAATTAGACATCCCCCATACTCCTCAGCCCTGCTGAGAGAAGAGGGAAAGGACATCTTCCTGCTAGCCTGAATTTTGCCTTGCCCACCAGAAAAGAAAATCTCAAACCTGGCAGTTTTGAGCAAATTCCTGATGAATTCCTACCTCTGCCTCTGGCAGAAATGGACACACAACTGAAAAATAAAGACTTTAATGTAAAGACTCTTTGGAAATAACCACCAGAAAAGGAGTGGGGGATATAAAGGAAAGAAAGAGGCTGAGCTGCATTCTACCATGGGACAGAACTACTTCACTGAAAGCCCACAAAGAGGTCCCACAACAGTGAGGGCCAGGTGCGTGAGTCTTTGTAGAGAGGGCAAGAGTGACCTGGCACACAGCAAGTCATTAATAGCAGGAGAAGGATGAACTGGTTCAACACCCCATTTGGTACTTATTCCACACCAGGTAACTGAGGAGCCATCACAGCTTCAGCCCCTGGCCCTAGAACAGCTCTGTAAAGCATTCAGCAGTTCTTGTGTGCAAAGCTCTGTGGATCCACTTTGTACAAGGGGAAGATGGGTTACCCACACAAACAGCGACACACTACACATCAGAATGGCAACTGGTGTTATTCCAGTAGGATCTCTGGGCCACAGCAAAAGTCCAGCCAGAAGAGAGGACTCTGGCTACATGAAGAAGTCCCCCATGTTACTGTGGGTGCTGCTGCTCGTTCTGGTCTTGGTCTCTAGGCTGGTGTTCTGGACGATCCTCAGGGAGAGGGTTGTAATTGGGATCCTCTTCAGGTGTGTCAAAAACCATCTTCCTGGCAAGGGACATGCCCATCCCACCAGGCATGCAGGTTAGGAAACTGAGCTGAGGATGACAAACCCCCAGCCCTCCTAGGAACACCCTGGCCCTCTGTGGGGCTTGGCTGGCAGCCACAGCCACTGGCCCATTGACCATCACCCACCATTCTTTTGCTCAGCTCAACACACAGTGATGACAGTACCTCCTTCCTTCTTCACTGGGCCAGATGAGATTGTCAGTGCACAAGGCAGAACATATTCTGCTTTCTTAAACTACAGAAATACATCAGAAAAAATCCTGCCTCCATCCAGCATTTCCACAAGCAGTAAGCAGACTCTAGCTCTACTAGCAAAGCTGCAGGTAGCAGCAGCTGCTGTGTGGGCCCTGTACATGTTTATATAATTTGCAAATAATACAGCAAGGGCATGACCTGTGGAGCTGAGGTGCTGTCAGCAGGCCTCTTATGGCCACAGTTTGGTATGGAAGTGATCAGGTTGAGAAAGCCCACAGTAAAGCCCAGAAAGAATCAACCTTACTTACAGAAAGCTAGGGGTTAACAGCAACTTCTTTCCTCCTGGCTGGTTGGGGAAAACATCTTCCAAGAAATAATAGATATGGCCCACTGCAATCCCTGGGGAGAGATGCCACCAAGGTCAGGCACAGCTGTGACTCCTTTGCCAGCTGAACCAGAACTACTACAGACCCCTCAGTGTGTGCCCACATCCAGCTCCCTCCAGAGCCAGGGATGCTGCAGTTTGCTGTGATCAGCACACAGGGAGCCCATTAGCCTGGGGGCAGCATCACACACCCAGACCAGACACAGCAGTGTCAGAGCTCACCACACCCAGCTTCATTCCCTGGGACAGACACACCAAAAAGCAGGTCATAAAGCAAAAACTCAGGGCTGAGCCCAGCCAGCTCACTTTAGAAAACCCAACATCTTAGGGCAGGTGGCACCAAGGAAAGGTGCCAGTGTCCCATTAGCAGCTATGAGAAAGTGCTGTGGCTGCAAGGTGCCCTTGTTCCCATCACCCACCAGCTTTGACTTACCCAGCAAATCAATGATGATGGAGTTGCCTAGCAGCAGAGAGAATCCCATCAGGACCCAGGGCAGGAAGGGGGCTTGGAAGTTAAGAAGCCCAAAAAAGTTCATGCGGATGTAAGGGTTCCTGCGACTCCATACGTACACCAGCATGATGGTGAAAGCCTGGCCCAGGAAAAACAGGCTGGCAAAGAGTCCAAACAGCTGGGAGCTAGCGAGTCAAGGAAAACCCAGCCACCCTGTGCACCACCTCCAGGCAGCACAGGGTGCTTTGGCACAGCAAACCCAAACTAGAGGCAGCTGATCACAGCATTCCAACACATTGCCCATGTCACCAAACCTTTCCTGGCTGAGATATACTGACCACCACTGCCCCACACATCTCCCTCCATGCCACCCCACAACAAGACACTCTGAAATGCACATGGAGGTTGCTCACTTCTTAAGCTGATGTCTACAATCACCAGAGAGCTCCACAGTCACCTTTGAAAAATGAACATCAAAATTACCTTCAAAGAAGACCATTCACAGTCTTACAGCACTCGGGACAGTAGTACATCTTAACAACTAGCTCACATCCAGTACCCAGAACAGAAGAAGTTCAGCAGTGAGATGACTCTTGGAATTAACAGTCTTCTTCAGAGCACAAGGAGGCAGAGAGAGGCAAAAATTTCCCCTGTCCATTGTTGTAGCTGGACTCCAAATCCACCTCTGGCCAAGCACGTGGCTGCTGCAGCCACCTGTATTCCAATGGCTCACACAGCTTCATGCAGAGCTTCCTGGGGACAGCAGTGCTCTGAGCCCTCTGCATAAGACAGCAGAAGATATTCAGAGAAGATTTATGCTTGGGAGGGAAAGAAATTTCACCATCAGATTACTGTGTTGTGAAAAGAACTTGAGCTGTGTGATGGCACCTGCAGCTACTGACAGACAGCAAGCTCTGGGCTGACACTGCCTGATGTGCTGACAACAGAGTGTGTGGGAACCTGCTCCTTGTCCTCGAGGGTCCAGTCCTTGCCTTTGTCCTGAGCCAGGCTGCACTCACCAGAGCTCAGTCAGTGGCCCTGTCACAGCTGGACAGGTTCTTGCAGCAGAACACGTGGCCTCCTTTCAGGCTGAGCTTCCTGAGCACTCTGCCACGTGTCCTCTTCAGGCATGAGGCAGCCCAGCCCCTTGCCAGGGGATCAGCATCCCTGCAGACAGCAGCACAATCACAGGCAGCTCTTCTCTCCTCTAAGGATACTGGATGAGGCACAGGCCAAGCCAAGGGTGGGAAGGATGAGGAGCACAAGCTGTGCCATACAGCCAGAAGCTGCCCCTGCACCACATGCTCAGCATGAGCCTGGCAGGCCTGGGGCACAAGGCCCTGAGGCACCAAGAAGGTTCATAAAGCAGCTGTGCTGCCCAGCAGACAGGTACCTGCTCCACAGCACAACCAGAGGTAGCAGACAAGCCCTACACTATCCACAGCATCTCAGGAGACACCCACAAGCCTCAACAACTCAAAAGGATACTGTCATGAGAAACCCTCCAAAGAGGAACATGAAGACAAAGTCAGCCGTCCTTCCACGGAAGGAGCCTTCTTCTAGCATGCGGCAGTACCTGTACCTGAGAGCAGGAGACAAGGGAGGGGTTGCAGTATAGGAAATTAACAGCTGGCCCACAGACATTAACTGTTCCCCACAGCAGCACTTCCCAGGAAACAAGCTGCTGCAAGCTATTGCATCCAGGAGGCTCAGGCAGGTGTGCAAACCCACAGCAGAACAGTGCAAACTTCACCTCACACCACTGACCCCATGGCAAGAGAGAGGCACCTGCTGTGCTTCAGCCAGAGCTCACCCCAGGAATGGGCACTGCTCTCCAGCAAGAGCCACAGCAGCAGCAGTGCCAGCTTCCCCCTTGGCAGGGGCACAGATGGAGGGGCAGGAGGGGCATGGCTGCAATTGAAAAGAGCCAAGGGAAGAACCCACAGCCCTAGAGTGCTGCCAAGACAAGCCATGCTGGGCAGGAAGATGGATGGGGGGAGTTGCCTCTAAGCCAAAATGGGAGCAGAGAACTTCACTGAGATCAAAGGATACAGAAATATCATGTTGAAAAAGAAACTGAATCCCAGGGGCCCAAAAAATAGGAAGTTGGTGATCAGCCTCCATATCTGAAAGAGAAGAGAGAGGAGAGAGAAAAGGAGGTGGACAGAGGTCTCTCTCATCACATGTAGAGCAGCCCATCCCAGTGTCCCCAGGGAATGCTCAGTCATGCACCTGTCCCTTCAGATCCACCCCAGGACACCAGACAGCTGCTCCACCCTCTAGCGGGACCTCCTCACACATACTCTGATACATCAGAGTACCTCACCTTTCCAGGTACAGAAAAGACTTCTCTACTTTTCTGGAGAAGACAAACAGCCACAATTCAGCAGCCAGAGCCAAACCAATTACTTTTCACGCCTCTCTACCGCAAAGCCCTCTCCCTCCACCCCAGAGCAGCTGCCACACACGGCGTAACAGAGGAGGCAGAGACGGGTTCTGAGCCAAGGAAAAAGGAGATGCCAAGATGGTGTGTGGCAGGGGAAGGCTGAAAGAGCGGTGTCCCCGCAGGTGCCCGTGACACTGCGGTGCTGAGGCAGCCCCAGCAGCCAGGGCAGGCTGGAGCCGAGGGAAAGGAGCCCCTGGCATGACACAGCACCGCCCGGCCACCCCGGGGACACCCCGGGCTGTCACACCCACCCCCCAGGGAACGGGCACAGCCCCAGGCCCGAGCAAGGCCTCACCTGGAATTTCCTGAAGATGAGGTCGGGGTTGAAGTACAGCTGGAAGGGGGTGATGAACTCCAGCTGCTGTGGGAGACAGGCACAGCAGCTGCCATCACCCGCTGCCCTCGGCCAGCCCCGGCTCCCGGCTCCCGCCCCGCAGCCCCCCGGGGCCCGGCCCCCCGCCCCGGCCCCCGCTCACCACGGCGGCGGTGGTGAGCACGCAGGCGGTGGTGTAGGCGCGGGTCACGGCCGGCATGCCCAGGTACTCCTGCGCGAAGCCCTGGTACGCCATGGCCGCTCCGCTCCGCCCGCCCGACGCGGCGCCTTTAACGCCCCCCCCGCGCCGCCGCACGCCCCGCCCCCGCGGGCAGCGCCCGGCCAATCCCCGCGCGACAGGCGGCGCGCGCCGGCCAATGGGAGCGCGCCTCATGGCCCCGGCCCGCGGCCGCCGCCAACCCGCAGCGCGAGAGGGGAGGGCGGGGCACGCGGGAGGGGGCGGGAACCGGCGGGGCGGGACGGCTGGGACGGGGAGCGGGAACGGGAACGGGACAGGGACAGCGACAGGGACTGGGATAGGGACAGGGACAGCCACAGGGACAGCGATGACAAGGACAGCGACAGGGACTGGGACAGTGACAGGGATGACAGCGACAGGGACAGCAACAGGGACTGGGACAGGGATGACAGGGACAGCGACAGGGGCTGGGACAGGGATGACTGGGACAGGGACAGAGACTGGGACAGGGATGACAGGAACAGGGACAGCGACAGGGACATCAACGGAGACTGGGACAGGGATGGCAGGGACCGGGACAGCGACAGGGACAGCAACAGAGACTGGGACTGGGATGACAGGGACCAGGACAGCGACAGGGACAGCGACAGGGACATCAACAGAGACTGGGACAGGGATGACAGGGACCGGGACAGCGACAGGGACTGGGACAGGGACGACTGGGACAGTGGATGACAGGGACAGCAACAGCGACTGGGACAGTGATGACAGGGACAGGGACAGGGACAGTGACCTGCCCGGCCGGGGTCTCAGCGCGGTGTCCCCGCTGGCTCGGACGGAGGGGACCCGCGGGGCCGGGAGAACCGGGCGGTGCCGGGTGTGCTCCGCTTGCCTCGCTGGTCAGAAGGGTCTCGCATTCACCAAGGCACAAAGCGCTTGGGGGTTTCAGTAATTCCTGCTGGGACTCTCCTGCCTCCCGGGCGAGCAGCGGGCGCGTCCCCAGCTGAGCGGGATCCGGGCTGTCCGGGGGGCTGGAAGGAGCCGAGCGATGTGCGGGGGCAGCGGGGCGGGGGCAGCGGCCCAGCCCTGCGGAGGGAGCAGGGTTTGGTTTGTGCTGCCCGCCTGTCCCGCACACACCGCTCCTGGGCCGGGGCTGGCACCGATCTCCAGAAACACGGCATCCCTCACTCTGCTCACTGCGCTTCCCAGACCTGCCTGCCCTGCTCAGGTCTGACGTTACTCAGACGAGGAATGGGGCTGGTATTGGGTTTGTGCTGGAGAGGGTTAAGCTGTCATCAGTGTCTTAATGAACCCGGAGATTTCCCTTTAAACTCCCAGTTAATGGGAAATGAAATTACCGAGGGGGAAGGGAGTCTTTGTGTCCTTCACCACCTCCACCCTGACTGCCTTTGATGAAATACAAAACCCAGATGGAAGATGACAGGCTATGAGGGTAAAACGACATAAAGGGGCAGAGAGCGGAGAAGAGAGCAGTGGGGTCTGTCAGAGCAGAGAATGGGCTCCTGAGTGCCCTGGGCATGCAGTGCTGACAGCACCTCTGCTGTGGCTGGGCAGAAGGAGGAGCTGCATTAGGGATGCTGGGAATGGATTTGAGCGAGGAACTCAGACTCCAAACTGCAGCAGTGTCAATAGGCCTGGCTGTGTGGGCACAGGCTCCAGCTGGGAGCTGGGAAGGATGTGGGAGCTCTGGCAGTCGAGAAGAGGTGAGCTTGCAGGGAAGTTAATCAGGCCAGGAGCTCTGCAAAGAGCTGCCCTTACTCATGTGGCTCAGCTCTCCAGCACTCCACAGAGCTCTCAGCCCAACAGAATGGACAAGAGTTGAAGAACCGAAAGTCAATAAGTGAATAATAAATGAAATAAATGAATAAGTATCCTGCTCCTTTGGGTGCGGAACCTGAGGTTTCCTATCTCCTTTTGCTGCCTATGGACACCAGACAGAAGCTGAATTCACCATTATTCCTGTCCCTTCCTTAATTGAACTAGAGCTGGGAGATTAATATCGGGAGCCTCTCTGCTGGAAGGAGGCCCTCACTAGCTCCACAGAGATGAGAATCCAAATAATCAATCCCACTTACTCTCTGTGAAAGACTATATGCAAATCAGACATTGCATAAAATCTAAAAAAACCAAAACAAACAAGTAACAACCAGTTCTCTTCTCTTCTCTTCTCTTCTCTTCTCTTCTCTTCTCTTCTCTTCTCTTCTCTTCTCTTCTCTTCTCTTCTCTTCTCTTCTCTTCTCTTCTCTTCTCTTCTCTTCTCTTCTCTTCTCTTCTCTTCTCTTCTCTTCTCTTCTCTTCTCTTCTCTTCTCTTCTCTTCTCTTCTCTTCTCTTCTCTTCTCTTCTCTTCTCTTCTCTTCTCTTCTCTTCTCTTCTCTTCTCCACTTGTGCAGGCTTCTACTTTAAGGCCTCTTTTCCAAGGTTTGTGGGGGAAGGGGGAGAAGTAATGAAATGCATCAGGAAGCTCACCAGCTCCCACTGGGAGAGGCCAAACAAATCTGAGTGTCACCCTGAGTTCTCAAGCTGCTTTCTGCTCCTGATCTCACTCCCTTCGGAGCTCAGCCAAGCTGACTTCATGAACTCCAGTACACCCAGGGCAGCTTTAGTCTTTATTACAATCTGTGTCACATTTTATGGGTTTTTGGAATTATGGCCTTCCACAAGTTCCCATCAGCCCAGCCACATATTTGGGTTCACACACACACACACACACACACACACACACACACACACACACACCCCTTCACAGTGATGCTGACATGTGGCCTTTCATAAAATTGTGAAATCAAACTAAAAGCCTGAAAAAGAAACAAAGGCAAACTCTGTCTCAGCTGCAAGAAGGTAAGAGGGACTGCCAGAAAAATGCTGCCCAGGAGTTTTTGCACTGATTTCCTCCTGCCTTGTTCTGCCCCTGCCTCAAAGCAGATGTAGATGCATCTGCTGGGCTCCCCTTCCTTTTGGGATCAGTTCAATTGCTGTCAATGTGCAGCATCAGCTTCAAAACCCAAGATGTCACAAACTGAAAGTTTCCATACACATATGTGTGATTCCCAGACCTCAGTCCATTTTGGACAGGCTTTGAAAAAAGTCTCTGCATGCTCTTGGAGCAGCCAGAGGACCTTATTAGAAGGACTCCCAACCTTTGCACAAGTCCTTCAAGAACTGAAACATGATGGTATCTCTCTGCCATACAATATTTACCCATTGTGCATCTGCAGGCTCAGTGACAGTAGTAACCTGCAGCATAAATTCAACAGCTTCCTGTCTCAGTTTCTGCAAATCAAAACTGCAGAGTTAGAAAACAGAGAAAAATGCTATTAACTCTCCCCATGAGTTAAACAGCACATAAACCTCAAGAAGGCACATGAGCAAAGATAAATGGGCTGTTGCAGCAGTCATTTCTTTTGTTTGTAGTAAATTATTGTGTGTAATTCATGTTTCCTGTCCATAAATACCAGAGGAACTTGAAGACACGGAATCCATTCTAATTCAGTAAAGACAAAAACAACTCCTTTTGAGCCCATCTGGAACTTGTTTTTATCATAATTGTTTTGGGCTCAATAATGAGTTCAAGATCTAACTGCCGTCTCTAATTGTTTCAAGAATAAACAGCTGCTTTGTTTAAAGGCAGCAGCTCCCATTTTGCCCGGCACAGCATTCCCGGGGTCGCAGGATGAAAGGAGCGGTGCCGTGTCCGCACAGCCCCTAACGAGCAGCGGCGCCCCTGGCAGGGCGCTCAGCAGCTGATGGGGCAAGGAAACAGCCCCAGGCACGCACATGTGAGTGTCCAGCTGCTGACACGTGCCCTCTGCTCTCCCAGCCAGTGGCATTTTGTTTGTAACTTCATCCCATGATGTTTTGCAATGTGTCCTGGTGTGACAAGTCGGTGACGCACGGGCATCTCCTCCAGCTGGGCTGCCGGGGCTCAGGGGAGAGCGTTCACAACCCCGAGCCCCTTGCTTGGGGCAGTGCTCCACCCCCTGCTCACAGGGCCAGGTCTTTCCTTCATCTGACAGCAAAGGTACCCCTGCAGCCACTCAGGGACTGCCCCTCCCAGGGTCTGGGACCCTGCTGCATCTCAAGGTCTCACCACGGTGCTCCCCAGGACATGCCATGCCTAAGACCTCTGGTGTAGAAAATGTCTCTGCAAGCCTGATGCGCTGGCACCAGAACAAATGAGCCACACCAGCCAGGAGGACCTTTCTGGAAGGTTATTCCAGCTCCCAAACTCAGTCCTTGGTGGCAGGGACAAGAGGTGCCAAGAGCTCCATGCACCCGCTGCACACAGATAAGCTGTGTAATCATAACTGCTTGAGGCACTTAAAATGTTTACTTTTCCATGTATCATAGCCATATATAAATTCTTTCTTCTTCATTGAAGGATTTCTTGTTCCAAATCACTCCAACTCTGGAGTGTGATGGCTAAAGTCAGGAGAAAGTGAATCATACAGAATTAGATGGATTTTTAAATTTGTTTGTTTGTTAGAAAGAAACTAAAGATAGCACTTAGAGTTCAGCCCTCCAAGGACATGTGGTTTGCACAGGGTTTGCTGTAAATTACAGTTAATGTTATTTTTATTTCCTATGGTTTTTAGTTCAAAAATACAGCTTTTCATCTGGCATATCATGAGAAAGAAGATCTCATTTAAATCTCAAGCAGAGCCTCATCACATATCCAAATAAAGCACCTCTTCCAAAACAGCTTCTGATCATGAGCTGAAAACATCAAACAAGAAAATGTCTGTCTCTTTGCACAGTCATTTTTTTCTGGTGTTTAATAATTCTTGTTAAATTCTTCTGCCTTGTGATCTGTCCTCTACACTGCAGGCCACCTCCCACAGCTGTCAGTAGGGAATATCCTTCAGGAGCCTTTATTTTGTAACATCCATTTCATAAGCACTGTGGCAAAATCAAGAAGAGAACTGAAAAACGATGCTTGTCTTATAAAAAGAGGTCTGTGCTCAGCTCACAATAGCAGCACATCAACTGACTGTGCTGTCAGCTGCTGGAGACCCCTACCAGGAGTCAGAAAAGGTATTTGTACTTTGGTTTTCACCAGAGGCAGGACTATGTGTCCCAGCCCAGCTGCCTCTCAAAAAGCCAGGGCACAGCTCTAATCAAAAGCTCTGTCTGAAGGGACTGCTAAATAAGAAAACAGAATGAGTCTGACACTCTGACACTGCTGCACACATTTTCCTCTCCTCTGATGGGAACATTCAGTAACATTTGGTGCCATTTGGTGAAGTCTAAATGCTCTTCCCTCACACACAAGAAACAGAGGTTTTGTTCAGGCAAGGACTTTGTTCCCTCTGGCCTTGAGGTCACTCAATTTCAACTAACTGCCTGTGTCAGTGTCTGATACAGAGATGGAAGGAAAATAAATAGTTCAGCCACAGCATGACCTACAGCTCACAATGGACTGAAAAAAAAGGGTATTTACATTATTTTTAGTATTTTGGGTTTTCTCAGTTTTCCCAGAAAAGCTCTAGTGCTTATCAGGAGGAAAAGGCAGACTGCTGATCCAACACACAGAACATACAGCTCTTCTGACATCCAAAAATCCCAGCTAGCAAGGGAAAGCAGCAAGTTCCCTTGGCTGTCTCAGCCCTCGTGTCCTCAAAGGACTCAGCTCCCATGGATCTCCACTGCTCTGGAAAGTGTCCCAGTGACTCTGTGTGGTAGCAGGAGCTCTGTCAGCATTGGGTCCCTGCCCTGAGAAACCTCTGAGATGAAGCTCATTTCCTGAAGTTCTTATACAGTGTCTTGAACTTACATAAATTCTGGGGGTTTTTATATTACTCTGTGTGTGTTTATAAAGAACATTAGCAAACTGCTGGAACTAAGAATAATGGTGTCACAGCAGGGCAATCATTGCCTACGAAGAAAAATCCATTTCAACAACTGAGTTCCACAAACAGTGCTTTCACCATGAAATCAGCAACTGCTGCATGTTTCTTGAGAAAGCTGCTTGTTTGCAGCTCTTATTATTTGTCTTCTGTATTCTGAGTGAGTTCTGCAAGAGTCAGGACAAGCAAACAGAGACATATTGTATCTTGCAGTGATGGTCCTTACAGGAAAGTGCGAAGGGATTGCAGAAACAGCCAGGCTAGAGCTTGGGAAACTCAACAACCATCCTAAGAGCCACTCCAAAACTCTTCTGCAATTTGCAGTGTAGCGTTTGTAGGGAGAATTTATCCTGCAGATCCAAGCCTCACAGATGGAAATGGGGCCCCTTTTCTCCCCTTGAAGTTGGTCCAGATGATTCTGGTGTAAAAACACACTAAAACATTGGAAGCTCTGAGTTCGTGACAGATCAAAGAGCATGTGTTGATGGTCTTGCCTAATGGCAGGATTACCACTTATTCCTGCAGTCAGATAACTGCAGGCAGAGACTGCCAGCACGTTCTCCGAATAACTCCTCTCCATGTGCATGGCATCATATTTCACCCTGATTATGACAGGTTTGAGCTCAGTGAAAGAGTATTTGAAGGAAGAGGGTGGTGGGTCCCCCCAGAGCTGCTGGAAACCTGCCGGGTTTGTCTGAAGGCTCCCAGTGCCAGGAGTTTGAGTAACTGTAGAGCTGTGGTTACACCCTGGGACAGACCCGACCCCGGGGATTTCTCATCTACAGCTCAGAAACTCTGACAACAAGGATGAAACTTTGGGAAAGCCGAGGTTTTTAAGGTGTAGCAAAAAGCCAGTTAGAAACATAACCAGTGTGAACATCTCTTAGCACTAAAGCACGAGTAATATAGATGCTGTGTAGATGAAAAAAATCTATCCCTTCACTCCCCATCCAGGCAGCTGTCGCTAGAAAAGATAGAGCACAACTTCCCAGAACTCCCAGCCCGCCAGCTGCACATGGAGCTGGCCACAGCCACATCCAGTTTGTGTCCCCTCAGGCAGGGAGGCTGGTGGACAGCCTGGGCACAATCCCCAGCACCTCACTGCCTGCCCACAGCACTGCCCTCACCTCTGGCACCTGGCACAACCTCTGAGCACACAGCACGAGCAAACCAGAACTTTTTGTAAAAAAATTAATTACTGTTCTTGGTATATGCTGCCTAAACTCTCCATCAGTGCCTGTTGACTGGTTGACTGGTAGAGTTTCCCAGTTAACAAGTTGTTTGGGAAGTTGTTGGAAGCATTCATCTATCCCCTGCCACATGCCACAGGCAGCACAGTGCTGGCATGTTGGATTCAGAGCCTAGTACAGCAAATCTTGTACTTCTCCTGCCACTTAGTGGCTGCAGCTGATACAGCACCACATCCCTGGCTACACATTCACCAGAGAATACTCTGTGATGGGGAACAGGTTCATATTTCTGTTCAGGTGCTGCAAAACTTGAATAGGGACAAAGAGGCATTTAAAAACATTTCACTTATTTCAAACCCTCTAAATCTGTCAGGGTCCTCACAAATCTCACTCTGCAGAACAAAAGGATGCTAAAAGGACGATTACTCCTGAAGGCCAGATATTTCATGAAGCAGCAGCTTTTAAGCTACTGCCGGCAGTGCAATACACCTCCATCTCGAGGATTCACCACTTCCCACTGCCAGGGAGTGCCTTTCTGTTCTATAGAAAGAGGCAAGGCTGTCACTGCTGTCTTCTGTACCTGGCAGGAGCCAGTGCTCTAAGTGTGGCTGTTTGCTCTGTGCCAGGCTATGGAGAGGGAACAGGAGCACAGCCTTCTGTGCCTTTGTGCACAGCCTTTCCAGCAGCAGCTGGATTGCCTATCTGTCACCAGGACACAGACAGGAGCACAGGGAAAGGCCTTGGATAACCAGGGATTTGAAAGGCTTGGGCTTCATTCATTCCTGTCACTGCTGGGACCAAGGGAAACAGTCTGGTTTGTCTGATCCTAGATTATGTTCCAGGACAAATACAATCAGGAAAAAAATTATTGTAGCTCACTTGTGCTTTGATCACACTTAAACAGAGAAGTGATACTGGGAGCTGTGCCAGATGTTTTGAGAAGGAATTGGTGTTGTAAATCACACTGGCTTTCAAGAGGGTGTAGACAGATCTGGCTCCTGGAGAACTGACATGACCACTGGAGTCTTTAGCTAGCTCTGTCAGAACACCAGCAGCCATGCCAAGGTGTGTGGAACAACTCCAGGACAAATCCACCAGGAGCTGAACTTCAGAGCTGCAGCTCTATAGTGGGTTTAGCTTTACCAGTGTCAGGGAGAAAAAGTAAGAGTCGAGGGATGCTCTCTGCCTGCTACCCCAAAACATCTTTTACAACCAGGAGTGAAAGCGGAGCAGGGCAGCTCTGCAGTGGTTTATATAGCGGCCAGAACCAGTGGGCAGGTACAACCAGCCAGCCAATGCACAGCCCAGGGGAGGGGTGAGGGGAGGGGTTCACATCAGGGGTGGATACAATTTAGGGAGAAACCAACTTGTCACAACGTGAGAAGGGTTTTGGAAGCAACCATTATCAAAAGCAGCCATTACCCAGATTAGAAAACTGAAAGCTGGGGTAACTCAAACACTGACTGCAACAGGGAATCATTTCCCTGGACTGTCATGGACTTTCAACGAAATGAATTGAACCGTCTTGCTAATGAACGTGCAACTCAGTTTTGGGAATGTAAATCAGCTGGCAAAACACCTGCCAACTCAAGTGTCTTATCCTAACGTAATGGGTGACTAAATACACATTCCTGTGCTAGAGATTTAAATAATCCTTTAGAGCACCGTGAGAGTACCAGAGGCTTTGGCAGACAGAGGAAAACCTACGAAAGAGGATGAACAAGCTGCAGAGACTGGTAAAACATCTATTTACTGTTATTAAAATCTATTGACAGATTATTTTTTTTTTTAATTTGAATTTTTTTAAGGCTATATAAGTACTGTCAGATTTGCACAGAATTATTTCTCCAGTTCATCACAGTCCTTGGGATAAAGCTGCCAGACTAATGGCTCTCCTGGCAGCTGCGCAGTGGCTGGGAAAGCACTGCAGAGGCCGGGCATTACGGGAGGCTTGGGAAAGTCACTCTGTAAATACAGCTCAGCTCTGAGCACAGAGGTGTTTGCTGGCCCCTGAAGGGAGAAACAAAACATTTTGTTCATGGTCACAAAAGAGCTCTGTGACACATGACTCGATAGGGGATGTGCTCTGTAATGAAAGCAGGGAAATGAGCAGGAATGGCATATTCCTAGGTACTGTCAATGAAAAGGAAATGTGCTGTTGTAGGGAGAGGAAGCTCTCTCACCTGGAGAAGGAGGATCACGAGGAACAGCAGAGATCTCAGGTGCCCAGCCCTTAGCTCAGTTCTCAGTAATAAGACAGGGAGGTGGTGTAGCCACGGAAAGTGCAAATGAAATATATCTGCTGTGAGCTGGCACAGGAGAGCTCAGCCTCCTCCTGCTGCAGCCTTGGAATAGCCTGGCTCTATTTCTGTCCTGGGAGAACATCATGTCTTGGGCTGGTATGGAAGTTATTTAAAAGAAAAAAAAAATAAAAACACTTTGAGGAAAGGAAAAAAAATCCAAGATTATTTGAATTTGTGGTTTTAGAGCTATTGTGGACTAGACCAAAATTTCCTTTTCTTTGGTGGATGTCTCTTTAAGAATAAAGTGAGCAGGTAAAGCAGAAAGAGGTCCTCAGCTTTGGGTTATTTAAGTTCTCAGGGTCACTGGGGTTATGTTCATGTAGCAAAACACAGTCTGGCCTGAGGTGCCCTGCACTGACTGGCCACCAGCCCAGCCTGAGCGTGGGCTCTCTGTGTTACACTGGCACTTTCCCGGTGGGAGGGGTTTCTAAGCAGGGGGCTGGCAAGGGCCATCCTGGCCTTGGGCCACCCAGAACCTTGTGCAGGAGGTGTCAGGCTAAAGAGCAGGGGCCCCCAGCATGCTCAGAGTGGTCTTGAGATGTAGAACAGAGCTCCCAGCTCCAAGACTTCCTCAGGGCACATCTTGCCCTTCACAGGATTTCATCAAAGGTACAAAATAGTGGAAAAACGTTGTAATGGTTTTGCTTGCCAGCCTCAGTGAGCTGTCAGCTGTTGAGCCAGGACAGCTTGTTCCACACCCTTTAAAAAGTCAAGAACCCTGACTTTTATACCAACACCCAGTCCTGTGATGCCACAGGAGCTCGTTCCCCTGCCCATGCTCCCAAGGCTCAGCAGCCGTGTCACTTGGGACCTGTGAAGAAATGTCCTCAAGGAGACCTGATCATGGCACAGGAACCATGTCTGCCTCATATTTCACCTGTATCATAGTGCTGAATACACAGTTACACACTGCTAAACATTGTCTGCTCTGTACAACAAGTGCAGCATCACAGGAAAGACACTGTAAGCTAAAATAGGTGATGTTGTCATGAAAGGATAGAAATAATAGCACACCAAGGAATCCTGAATGCACTGGGTGTTCATGGCCATGGGAAAATCCCCCAGCTCAAAGTCTGAATGTCTGTTGAGTAATTTTATTCTGTGCAAGGAAGCCATCCATTGTCTGCCCCTTTTCTTCAGCTTCAGAACAAGATCCTGGTCCTGACAATATGTGCTGCTGGGATTGGAGGCACGTTCCAGTACGGTTACAACCTCTCCATCATCAATGCCCCAGCGTCAGTAAGTGCTGCTGGTCCGAGTGCCTCCCCCTTGGCAGAGCCTTCCTTGGTGGCTCTGCTGGCTGTGAGCAGTGCTGTGCCACTGGCAATCTACTGCTGCTGAGGGACAGAAAGCAAAGATTCTGTGTTGTTTCCTCTGTATAATTCACATCTGAAGTACAGGACTCTGTTGTAAAAGCCACCCTTAAGCAGGACTTAGTGTCACAAGGGTTTATTCCAAAGCTATGTTTCAACTGCTTTAGCAAAATCTAATTCTAGAGTTTTCCAACCTGCATCCTTTGAAGTTGATTTTTGCCCTTAGATTGAAAGTGAGATCCATGAAATCAATTTTTAAATTATCAAAAATAACTATGTAGAGATATAAACCAACTGCAACTTTTTACCAGCAACAGTTTTACCCCCTAAACTCTTTGTTAAAAACACATCTAAGAACTGGAGGAAATTGGATGCATAAACACAGCATAAATAGATATATTAATAAAAGAGCCTTTCTGTGTGTCCTTCACCTCTGTGGTGGCTCTGCAGCTCTGTCCTTCTCTCTCAGTACATCCAGATGTTCATGAACACGACGTGGCTGGAGCGCATGGGCGTTCCCTTGGAGAGCAACGTGATCCTGCTGCTCTGGTCCTTCACAGTCTCTGCCTACCCTCTGGGAGGCCTCACTGGGGCTGTGGTTGCTGGGCCCATGGCCATCATGCTGGGCAGGTAAGAGGTGCTGCAAATTAATTTAAGCTTTGCAGCTTCCCTTAGGCCAAGAGGAATTAGGATCCCTACAGCAAAATACTCACCACGGTTAAAAATAATGAAAACACATTTTGTATCATAGATCAGCCTGCCATAAACACTCTGGGTTGGCAGGGAGAAACTACCTTACAGGAAAGTATTTAATATTTCAAAACTCAATGGGGAACAGTTTTTTCTCCATTTTACCTTCTCATCACAGTCCAGCCCAGCTGAGGTGCTACAAGGATTTCAGCTCAACTCCTTATCACAGTACCCATCTACATAACCTCTATCATTTTTGTGCCCAGTTTTCTGCTGTGCTTTTAAATGGGAAATCATAATGGATCAGACTAAGGATTTTTCTTCAAAATGAACTGTGGGAATGACACTAGAAAAACGGGGAGTGCTTACAAAGAGCAGAGATTGCATCCTAGCTCCTCATGTCTCACAGGCTACGTATCTTTGTTCTGAAATATTTCACAAGTTATTCATTAAATCTCCACAGTGAGATTTTTATCTCTGTGCTTAAGTCTTTGAAAAGTATCTGTCTTACCTCACATTATCTTTTACATACAGCTCTATCCCCAGTTCTTTTCAGGAAAAAAAACCAAAACAAAACAGTGTTACCAACATACACTAATAGGAAATTACATATTGCCTGCCTGTCTCTTGACCCCAAGATTTTCCTGTATGTGCTCCTCTTATATGATGAAGGACACCCCATTATGGTTTGAGGTCCCATGATTTACTAGTTGTATGGTTATGAAGACCTGAAAGGATATAGGTTCCTTAATTTTTGAGATTTCACCTTGTACTACTTTGGAATAAAATCATATTCCATCATAAATGAGAGAAACAAAGACTGACTGGTAAGGCAGTGAGCAGCAGAGAGAGTTTCTGGCAATAATAGTAGGGATCTATAGAGCTCTCTTGTTTTCCCTGGTTTTCAGCAGGAATTTCTCCTGGGACACATGAAAACTTTCTGACAACTTTATTACACGAAAAATGCCCCTTTCAACAAATTCCCATTTTCAGACCAAAATGCACATGGCTTGCTGAAGGAATATTCCCTTCCATTCAAATGGAAACCATGTGTGAGCACAAGAGCCCTGAACCTGGGGGAGAGGCTGCTGGTGCCCTAAAGGCAGCACTGCAGGGACAGCGTGGCACAGGCACAGTGTGACACAGGGACAGTGTGGGACAGTGTGACACAAGCACAGTGTGGCACAGGGACAGTGTGACACAAGCACAGTGTGACACAGGGACAGTGTGGCACAGGGACTGTGTGACACAGGGACAGTGTGGCACAGACACAGTGTGGCACAGGCAGTGTGGCGCAGGGACTGTGTGACACAGGCACAGTGTGGCACAGGGACTGTGTGACACAAGCACAGTGTGACACAAGCACAGTGTGGCACAGGCACAGCGTGGCACAGGCACAGCGTGGCACAGGGACAGTGTGGCACAGGGACTGTGTGACACAGGCACAGTGTGGCACAGGGACAGAGACACCTCCTGCAGCGCTTGGATCCACCAGGATGCTCTGTGCTGGGGCTGGATAGGTGGCACCTGCCCAAGGAAGTGTTTTATCCTGACACACACACTCACAACTGTCTTTTCTCTCGGAAGGAAGATGTCCCTGCTGCTGAACAATGTCTTTGTGATCATAGCTGCAGCCTTGTCCGGGTTCAGCAGAATGGCCAAATCCTTTGAAATGATTATGCTCAGCAGATTTTTTACTGGCGTGAATGCAGGTACGGCAACATGGGAGATATAGAAGGATGATGGTGGGAACAATTAGAAGAAATTTAATAGCAATGATCCAGGATATTAAAATAATTAATCCTTTAGGCTGACCACACACATGTCAGTGAATTAAGAAGTTGTATATACAGATTTTATACTTTGCTTCTAAGGGCTTTTTTTAAAGCATACACAGGTGTGGGGGGGTGTATTACACATAAGAATCTCTGCACAGGGAAAATTTGAATGAAATCTGCTTGTCAGTCACTCACCAACATGAGCACCAACACAAAAGCTTTTGTAAAAGTTCATCTCAGGAACTTATCAATATAAGAGACTTAAAATATGATACTCCCCTCAAAAGGGAGAAGTTGAGGGAAACATTGCATATAACTTTGTATTTGGTGCTGAAGAGACCATGGGACTGTGGCCCTGACAGGTTTCAGATTCATTTTCCACTGCTACTGGTGAATATTGGAATGTGTGTTTGGTTACACAAAGGACAGGGGTGTAATTGAAGGTAAATAACAAGTAGATTAGTTATCACATGGTCTGCAGCAGAAGAGTGCAGCCAGCAACCTCGAGAGGTGCCTGACTGCATTTATTCTTGTCTCCTCTGCCCACAAACTGAGTCAGCATTTGTCTGATTGCCCAGGTGTAAGCATGAACATTCAGCCCATGTATCTGGCAGAGAGTGCCCCAAAGAAGCTCAGAGGAGCTGTGGCCTTGACCTCTGCATCATTTACAGCCCTGGGGCTGGTGCTGGGCCAGGTTGTTGGACTCAGGTAATGTAAACCAAGCTTCCTTCCTTCCTTCCTTCCTTCCTTCCTTCCTTCCTTCCTTCCTTCCTTCCTTCCTTCCTTCCTTCCTTCCTTCCTTCCTTCCTTCCTTCCTTCCTTCCTTCCTTCCTTCCTTCCTTCCTTCCTTCCTTCCTTCCTTCCTTCCTTCCTTCCTTCCTTCCTTCCTTCCTTCCTTCCTTCCTTCCTTCCTTCCTTCCTTCCTTCCTTCCTTCCTTCCTTCCTTCCTTCCTTCCTTCCTTCCTTCCTTCCTTCCTTCCTTCCTTCCTTCCTTCCTTCCTTCCTTCCTTCCTTCCTTCCTTCCTTCCTTCCTTCCTTCCTTCCTTCCTTCCTTCCTTCCTTCCTTCCTTCCTTCCTTCCTTCCTTCCTTCCTTCCTTCCTTCCTTCCTTCCTTCCTTCCTTCCTTCCTTCCTTCCTTCCTTCCTTCCTTCCTTCCTTCCTTCCTTCCTTCCTTCCTTCCTTCCTTCCTTCCTTCCTTCCTTCCTTCCTTCCTTCCTTCCTTCCTTCCTTCCTTCCTTCCTTCCTTCCTTCCTTCCTTCCTTCCTTCCTTCCTTCCTTCCTTCCTTCCTTCCTTCCTTCCTTCCTTCCTTCCTTCCTTCCTTCCTTCCTTCCTTCCTTCCTTCCTTCCTTCCTTCCTTCCTTCCTTCCTTCCTTCCTTCCTTCCTTCCTTCCTTCCTTCCTTCCTTCCTTCCTTCCTTCCTTCCTTCCTTCCTTCCTTCCTTCCTTCCTTCCTTCCTTCCTTCCTTCCTTCCTTCCTTCCTTCCTTCCTTCCTTCCTTCCTTCCTTCCTTCCTTCCTTCCTTCCTTCCTTCCTTCCTTCCTTCCTTCCTTCCTTCCTTCCTTCCTTCCTTCCTTCCTTCCTTCCTTCCTTCCTTCCTTCCTTCCTTCCTTCCTTCCTTCCTTCCTTCCTTCCTTCCTTCCTTCCTTCCTTCCTTCCTTCCTTCCTTCCTTCCTTCCTTCCTTCCTTCCTTCCTTCCTTCCTTCCTCCCTGCCTTCCTCCCTGCCTTCCTTCCTTCCTTCCCTCCCTGTGTCAATTGTGTGTGTTTGTTTTTCTCTAGGGAGCTCCTAGGAGGGGAGGAGAGCTGGCCATTCCTTTTAGCAAGCAATCTGGTTCCTGCCCTGATCCAGCTCACAGCTCTGCCTTGGTTACCTGAAAGTCCCAGATACCTCTTGATTGATCGTGGAGACAAAGAATCCTGCATCTCTGGTGAGTTTAGGGTGACTGTTAGCTCCTCACAGAACATGTGAGACTTGGGCCCCAACATTTCTGGAATGGTGTCACAAATTTTATATGTAGGGAATTTCATATCAAATTGTAAATATGATCACTTGCTCCTTCCAAACTAAGGAACATTTTATAATCTTAAATATATTTGATCTATTAAGGTAATTGAAAGGCATCTTCCTGCAATAGACTTATTTGCTACAGTAATAGGGTCAAAAGGTAAGACTTGTGTTCACAATGGCAAATGTTTTGTAACTATGAAGTGAAATAAATGCTGGTTGAAGAGCTCAGGATCAAATCTGAAGCCAATTCATATTAAAGGATTTACTTAGATTTGTGGCATACAAATCCTCATATGCAGAGTGGCTGGAGTTATTTCGTGGGAAATATGTGCTCTGTACCAAGAACATCTTAATTGCCTGCTTTTGAGATCACTTGAGATCTGAGTCAGAAGCATGGCTGCTAAAATGGCAATGTTGGGAAATACTCAGTTGTCAAACAATGGTGAGGGATTTGCACTCCCTTTCCCCCAAATCTTTCAAGTAGCTGCCCCACAGCTGATCAACTCAGTGAAGGTCACAGCAGGATCACAGGCTCTGTCCTGCAGCTTTCTGCAGCCATCACCTGCTGTTTGATCCCTCAACCTGCAGAGCAGCACGAGTGAGAGCTTCCCTTGTCCCTGCAGCACTTCAGAAACTCAGAGGCACCAGTGAGCTGAGTGCAGAGCTGGAAGAGATGCTGGCAGAGCAGGCTGCTGTTAAAGGCCAGAGAGCAAAGAACCCGTGGGAGCTGTTCCAGAATCCAGCTCTGAGGTGGCAGCTGGTGAGCATCGTGGTGCTGAGCAGCGCCATGCAGCTCTGCGGGAACGACTCGGTAAGCGGCTGTGCCTGGGACCTGCCTGGGAGCTCTTGGGCTCAACATCCTGGCAGCAGGAGGGGAACAAATAGTGTCTCTGCCTGTGGAGATCTTCAAATGTCAGATGTTTGGTTCCCAAAACACACCTCTGCAGTATGGGAACATTCAGAAGGATGCTGTCAGAACAGCCTGTGTTGTCACTCTGCATGATCCTACAGGAAAAACAGTGGGATGTATTTTCAGATGTCTTCCCTTACTGCTTTCTCCTTTCTTCTCTTCACAGATGTATTCTTATGCAGCTTACGTGTTCCAAGAGGCTGGAATTCCTCAGGACAAAATTCCCTATGTTGTAATCGGCACGGGAAGCTGTGAGCTGATCACATCTGTCACTTGTGTGAGACTCCCAGTGCACTCTGGGGACATGCAGCCTCTGCTGGCTGGGAGGAGGCTGCTAATTATAAACTCGGGGTTTGCATTGCTGTTCATGCCAAGGAAGCCCTTTGGGCACAGGAGCCAGGCTGTCTGTGAGCACGCCCAGCCAGAGAGGTTAATGCAGAGGTGTTTGGGCAGACACTGCATTGCCATCACTGTCTGAAATCTCCAGCAAGTGTAACTTTTGCTTTGTGTTCATGTGGATGGTGGTAGAGTTCAGGTGCAGCTGGGACATTCCAATCTCCCCTGAACACCCTTCTTGCCTGACTCCTGCCACCAGAACTTTCTTTTGAGGCTTTTTTTTTTGCCTATGAAGCAGGCAAGGTGCTGAAAGTTATTGTAGAGCGAACTGGGCATGGAGTATTGAAAGGTAAAGAGGAAAGAGGCAGGAAATACAAGCACAGGTTAAATATCTTGCTTTATTTCCCTGTGTTACTCTGTGCAGAACATGATTATAGACTATGCTGGCCGGAGGCCGCTGCTGCTGGGGGGATACATCTTCATGGCAGGATGGGCCATTGTCTTCATGGTCGCTCTGAGCCAGCAGGTAACAAACCTCACTTAATTCTTTAGGTGGAATGGAGTTGGGCTTTGCCTTTTATATGGCTGGGGTGTTCAGTGGTGGCAAATAAGTGCCCTCACTGGTTTTCCATTGGTCTCTGTGGCTGTAGACTCAGATTAGCTGGATGCCTTATCTCAGCATGGCCTGCATTTTCGCCTATATCCTGAGCTTTGGAATCGGACCAGGTCAGTTCCCTCAGCGTTTTCAGTGAAACTTTTGGGTACTGCAGGGGTTTGGAGATGTGTGCAGGCATCTTATGGAAGTTCTCAGACCCTGTGCTGTGGTGTTTGCCTGTTTCAGGGGTTTGTGTGCCCTGATGAGTCAGTGTGGTGCAGGGCCAGGCTGTTCCCATTTCTCTCTGTGTCATATTCCCCCTCACAGGCATCTTGGCTATTAGGCCAAGGCACTTGGAAGTGATTCTTGTCTTAAATGGATGACAAGCTTTTGATTTGCTGCCCAGTCCATTAGGGCTGTAAACCAGCATTTTCTAATGCTTCACTTTAATCCTAGAAACTGTTGGCTATGCCATCTGATTATTTTCTTGCAGATACCTGGAAGGACAATTTCCATGTCTATTTGTTAGCCTACTAATGTGCCTTTCCATGGCAAAATCCACTAGTTTCTGGGGGTGGGCAATACAGGATGTTATGGATATTTGCATGCTGAATATATAGATGTGAGACTCTGTTTGCTCACATGAAGGAAGGCAGGTAAGAATAGAGCCAAGCTGCCAGTGTCACATGCCACACAAGTTGGCAATAATTTCTTGTCCCAGTCCCTACAGTGCTATGGGGTTGAATTAATTATAAGCTTTTCTCACTGTTTGGTCCTAGTAAGAATAATGTGGATTACAAAACCTTTCCTGGCACTTCATTCTAACATGAGAAAGTTTGAATAGTTACCCAGTCTCTAATATTTAACCTAAAAATTCACCTCTTACACTTCATGTTGGGTTTTCTTGTTAAGATGTGTTCTCTTGTTTTAATGTAATGTCAACAACATTATTAACTTTTTTGCCATTTCTTTTTCCAGCTGGTGTGACAGGAGTTCTGCCCACAGAAGTTTTTGATCAAATGTCCCGACCAGCTGCTTACATGATCTGTGGCTCCCTGCTCTGGTTCAACCTATTTCTGGTTGGAACAGCCTTTCCATTCATTGTGGTGGGTTCCCAAAGCAAAGCAGCTCTTTAGTGTTCTGTACAAGAAAGAGGCTCTGGTAGTGACCAGGAAAAGAGAATACTGAAGCAGCAAGATAGCACTTCTTTGAAAAGTATCTTTATGAGGACAGTGGCCAGAACTCCTTTAAACCAAACTTTCTCCATGTTCCCTATGGTGATTTCTGATTTGAGGTTGGGAGTGGAATCATTTGGGGGCTGGATGATCAAAATTCCTCATCTGTCCTCAGCTGAGAACGGCTGGAACTAAAGATGTGATGTCATTTCCCTTTGCCAGACCCTGGCACCATTTCCTAAGATGATTCCTGAAGCAAAAGGGAGCAGAACTCCACACTATACATTGCTGTCTTATTTCCTACTGAGGGCTCCCATGCTATTCAATTATATATAGACAGAAAGACAGAAAAAGTAATTTCAAAATACTGTTCTTGCTATGTCAAATTTCCCAATGTATGCTGGGGAGCTGTTCCACCCAGGCATGTGAGGCCCTCACCAGCATTCCCAGAAATACTCCCTGAGTGACTTTAGACAGTGCAGGAAGAGGGATTAGTGGCCTTTTTGTCACCAACACTGTCTTGTTTTTTCCTCCTCCTCAGAAAAGTCTAGCACATTTCTGCTACATCCCATTCCTTGTGGTCTGTGTGTGCACTGCCCTCTACGTTTGGTTTATCCTTCCTGAGACAAAGGGGAAGTCCTTCCTGGAAATCTCGGAGGAGTTCAGGAAACGGAACTTCAAAACTAAGACCCGTGCAGGTTTCTATAAAGGCCCTGAGGAGATCAAAACCACCACATTGTAGAAGAAGAAAGGAAGATGGTATCTGAGGGGATTCTGCAGTGAATTCAGCAGTGGCTATGTGCCCTTGCAGGGACACAAAGAGAGAAGTTAGGGACAATATATTACTCTTAGGTTCTTAAGGTCACCTTGCAAACATATACTTGAACTGATAAATCCAAACAAATGTTCAATAATCTGTTCTCAGCTTTTAGTACTGAGTAACGCATGCATATTTTAGAATCCATATCAGAGAGTGACAGAATGATGCCTTATTCTCTTATCATCATACAACACCATGTAATGCTGCAGAAAATGTCATCAGTTTCTCCAAACAGTAACTTCCATCTCAGAAGTCCCTCTTTCCTTGCTCCTGAATCTGGGCTTTCTAACACAGAAATTAATGTGATTAAATTCTCTTTGCAGACACCAGATGAAATTTTCAGTACCTTGTATTGGTGCTCCAATTGTTTCTGTTATTAAGTGATTTCAAATAGACCCCTACTTGTTAAGCAATAGTGAGCAGTTAATTATTTTCAGCTATAAAAACATGTGACAGATGGATTAGAAAGAAAGCTTCTAGTACTTGCTAAGTGGCTTATTATGCAACAGACTTTTGGGCATTGCTTTGCAGACTATTTATTCTGGACTGGTTTTCTTCATGGCTTGTTTGTTGTCTTCCAATCCCATGTTGTAAAGCAGAAGTAATTCCCTGGTCCAGTTAGTTCTGCTCCCACAGACACCGCTGGTGCACTTTGTAGGGTTTTGCACCTGTGCTCTGCAGAGGTGAAGTGTGGTGAGGAGCTGGCATGGCAGCAGTTTGCTTTAGATATGGATCTTTAGATGACACCACAGTGTTCTCTGCAGCATGTTCTTCTCTCTGTAGAGCACATTGGCAAAGACCCAGATGTGACTTTGATTCTTTTCAATTAACCTGACACAGAACAGAGCAACACTCCTCACTGAATATGGCCTTTCACAGGCATTGGTTCAGTTTCTTCCAGTTTCTTCTCAAAGTCACAATCAAGCCACTTCTTTTCTTTGACTTTGTATGAAAGTCACAGCACTGCTCATATTTGCAACAAAGAACATATACATTTTAAAAATAAGTTGTCAAAGTTTCTTTCAGTGTCTTTTTAAACTACATTTTAAAGAAAAATGCATCATTTTTGAATAAAAAGACTGTAAAAATTTCTGGAGTGTATTACTGTCATGCTGGGCATGAGTGGAGCAGCAGATCTGCTTCTCAGAAGAGGAGTCTGTGCAAGAACTCTCTTTCACTACGCAAAGTTTATAACATATAAAAAATAAAACTTTTTTTTTCCTTTGTGGTTACTGCTATTTTAGAAGTCATTAATACATGGACATGGGCAAGAGCAGCTACCTCTGCTCTTGGAAAACACTGAGATTTTGAAGTATGCAGGATTTTGAGACAAGACAATCAAGAGCAGGACTCCATAGAACTGGGAACTGAAGAGATATTTTCATTACTGTAGTTTGGAGAAAGCAGTGAGGGGCAGATGGAAAGAGTGAAACACAAAGTCAAAGCAAAACCTGCCACTATCATCATGATGGTGACAAAATATTCTGTCATTCCTTTGGTGAGGACCAGAGGGAGAGACAGAAGTGAAGCAGAGAAGAGTGAGGAAGGGAAGCAGATTGCGGGGAGCATGCAGGGTAGGAAGCAGGGGTGGACTGAGGAGGCTGCCTGGGCAGAGGGAGAGGCCTGGCTCACCCTGCTGGAGCACACAGGTCGGAGAAAAGTCCTCCAGTGTCCAGGGGTCCTCACCTTGGCCACTTCTGTGGCTACTCCGGTGAGTCAGGCCTGTGCTTTTTCCCAGAGCCCTGCAAGGACAGAGGCCGTCCGCACCTGCCAGTATGGAACAGGCTTGGGCAGAAATGATACACATTTACTTGATTTCCTGACTTGCAGAGCCAGTTCTGAAAGTATATGTGGCAGAAAACATTAATTCCAATTTTCAATACTTTTTTGACTATGGCCTGAAATCAGGGGTCTACGAACTGATTAAGCAAACACAGACAGTGGTTACATTTCAGTGGATCCGAGTTGTTAAATTTTAATTAAAGCATTTAACAAGTTGGTTAATTGATACAGAATTAAAACACCTTCAGCTGAGAAATCTGTGACACTGGTTCACATTTTCTTATCATATGAGGTGTTGGCAAAACCACATGTTGGGGGTTGGGGGGGTTTTACTCTTCCTCCTCTGTGGAGAATTTTTCCCGTTATCATGCTAAGGAAGTCGGCTGGGCGGCTCCCTCAGCTTTTGATTGCTGAAGATAAAAGGGGTAGGTGTGTGTGGATGATACAATTCCTCCAAAACCATCTTCCCCTGGCCTCTGGAACTTACTATAATATATAAGGTATCCTAGATACCAAGGCTGAGCCAAATTCCTTAAGAATTTGGTCACTCTCTAACACTTCGGAAGATAATTGGTTAGAAATTAGTTTGTGTAATTGGTCAGTTCACCTTTAGAACTTTTCACTTAGATTGGATGCTGTTCTTTGTATAAACTTTTTATTGGCTGTAGTTTTAATACCCCTTGAACCTGTAAATATGACTGTGTCCTCTTTGTCTCCGAGAGATGCTGCTTGACCACCCTTGTGGAACTCGTCAAGCAAGGCCTCTGGTCTTTGCTGGCTAAATGTAAACTCCTGGGAGATGCTGATCCATATTAGCACTCTCAGGTCCTGGTAAAACAACTACCAGGGACAAAAAGAAAACTTACAGGTGGAGACTGTCTCCTTCCCTCAGTCACTGGTGGGGTTTGGGGGGTCTGAGTGGCTGGTTTTTTTTTTCGTCCTCGGGTGTTGGGGGGCGTTTTTACTCTTTCCCTCAAATTTTTCCCGTTATCATGCTAAGGAAGGTGGCTGGGGCAGCTCCTTTAGCTTTTAATTGCCCAAGACAAAAGGGATGGATGGGGGCTGTCTCACTGGCTCAATCGCTGGCGGGGGTTTGAGGGGTTGGGGTAGACGGTAGTTCATTCTTTTTTTTCCTTCCGGGGGGACGCTCTCTTGCCCGTCAGAACGCCGAGGAGAGAGGTTTCTGTGCTGTCAGATTTGCCCTGCACCCTGCTCTGCTACAGCCTCCTGCTCTGAGATCACCGCTGAGAACCAGGACACAGACAGTGAGCGGGGAGTTCTTCCTTCACCCTCCTCCCACCTGGGACACGGCCCTGCCGCCTCCGCCTCCCTGCTCCTGCTCGTGCTGCTGCTGCTGCTCCTGCTCCTGCTGCTCCTGCTGCTGCTCCTGCTCCTGCTACTGCTGTTGCTGCTGCTGCTGCTGTGAGGGGCCCTCCCCGCTCTCCACCGGGACCGTGCGGAGAAGAAGAGTGTCTGCGACTGGAAAAGGGACTGGGACTGAGTTTTGTTCTGCTCGGTCGCTGATTTTCATAGCTGATGTTGTTCTTGTTTGTCTTGTAGATATATCAGTAAAGAACTGTTACTCCTAAACCCATACCTTTGCCTTAGAGCCCCTTAATTTCCAAATTATAGTAAACTGGGAGGGAGGAAAAGCTCCTGGCTTTTTCTTGGCAGTACCTGTCCCCCAAACCAGGACACCACATCTTGAAAAGTGATCCTCAGAGACTCACAGTTGATATTACTGTTTGCAGATCAAATAATTATGCACTGTTGGATTGATTAATAACCATCAACACTAGAGAAAACTAGTACTGGTGTTGTCCTCAAACACTGCTCCTCTGTACAAGCCAGCTCTCACTTGTAACCCAGCTGGTGTTGGGGCTCTTCCAAAGACACACAGCATCCCAGCCTGGAACCACCAAGGGCAGCCACTCACAGGAGAAGGAATTCTCCACTAAGCTATTTGAATAACTTGTAAAAGCCTTTTAACAGAACCATCTTGTATGTTGCCCTTCAAAAATTATGGATAAAACTGAAGATTTTCCACTCAGGATTTAAAACTGATATAAAACTTTTCTAGCATCTGCCATCTATTATAGGGATACGGACTTGAACATTCCACCAATGACCATTCCTCTTAGAGAGTCAATTGATCAGTCAACTGACAATTCAACAGCTGGATGCACAGGCATTGTCTGTCTTGGCCAAGTTGGGCTTAGAAAAAAGCTTAGAAAAGCTTTTTGCTTTTCTGAATTGAGGCTCGAGGTAGCACTCACGAACTTTTCCTTTGGATGTGATGAATGATTACCCAGCCCATGACTTTGGGAGTCCAAGCCAGCCCACTCTAGTTTGCGCCAGTCCTTGGACTTTGACTTCCATTGTTGCTTTCCTCATTGTCCTTCACTCATCTCCCACAGCTCTTACTGTGCACAGCTGCTGCCAGAGCACGCCCAGAGCCCTGGCAGTAGCACAGAGCTCACCAGCTATCCCCAGCTTCATCAGCAACCAACACAACAACAAAAACCACACAGCATGGCAAACCAAAGGGAGCGTAAACACTATGACAGAACAAAAATGATGTGTTGAAATATATTCTCAGGCTCCTCTTGCTCTATATTAAAATAAAATTTTTCTAAAGTAGCCAAAGAAAGTATCAGGAAAGACCTAGATTGCAAGTGGGGATTACTGCCTTTGCATGCAAGTTGATGTGAAGAGGTTTGATACCCATTCAAACAATGGCATTCCCCTGATTATAAATCAGCTTGTAAATGCTTGGCAGTCATTGTTTGAATACGAAATATTCCAGGCATAGAGGTGCAGCATCTCATTGCTGGCCAGAATATTCCCAGGACAGTCAGTAACAGGGAGCAGTGGCAGTGGGAGGGGTTGAGGTGCATGTATTGCAGTCCTATATTCTTAAGCCTCCTATCAGAGAGTTCAAGAAAAGGTGAATAAACTATGGAGTCAGGAATGCCCTTCAATGCCCAAATGTTTAGTCTCAGCCAAGTCACTGAGAAAAACATTCATTTAGGTGAGCTTACAAGTGGGAAAGGATGAGGAAAAAGGACAAATAGATTGACTTATTTATAAAATGCTTGCACATTGCACTATGCTCCCACGACTATGACAGTGCAGATTAAGATGGCCAAAGCTGAAGACAGAAGCACTGAAGCGTGTAACTGGCTTCTGGGAGGCACCCGTGGGCTTGGTCTGTACTCAGTGCTCTCACTGCCCCAGGCTTTAGTAGCTGTGGTTTCCCATTGCTGGCTCCTTGGTCTCAGAGGACCAAGGAGCAGCAGGCAGGTGTGTGGCATTGCTCAAATTGTTAGAGCTCCCAGGGGAAACACAAGACATTTGGAGGCATGTCTGGATAGCTGAACTACTTTGTTTGCTGTTTTTATTTCCTGCAAGAAAATGAGCTACAACCTTTTTCTCCTGGCTTTTGTCCTGGGCATTACTGGAGCTTTCCACTATGGATTGCAGGTCTCCATTATCAATTCTCCTGCTGAGGTAAGCATGGAGAGCTCAAAGAGTGAGCTACAAGGATTTCACTGTTCTCTGGCATTCATGCCTCTGTATGCAATGGCTAGCTTTTTACTTGTGCTTTCAAAATTAGACTTATCGTGGCTTCTTAGTTCTAAGAGTAGCTGCTACTGCTCTTATATTTCATGAGGTTTGAATTTCTGTCTGATGTGACAGAACTGGGAAAGGGAAGGATGAATGATATCCATAAAGTCACCCATTTCCCCCTACTGAGTGGGACTGCTCCCAGGGCACTCTCCTCTCTCCATTGCTCAGGGATCCCTTGTACCATATGCTTGACCACACACACTATTTCCAAGTGGCTGTAAGGTGAAATAGGGCAGGGAAGGACTGTAGCTCTAGAGCTGAAGTCAGTAGTTGTAGCTGTAGCTGGAAAAGGAAAACTCGGGAAGGTGCTTGTCATCCTGAATGGTACCAAGCACACTCAGCTCATATTGTTACCACAGATTAGCAGGAAAAGATCAGGTAGAGAAAAAATCAGAGTTTAGCACAGAAGCAGAAGACCAGGCTACCATTCTCTTAGTGGCACTCACAGCTGATACTTAATATTGATATATTTATTCATTGGATCTCATTGCTAAAACATCAGCTTCAGGGTTGTTAATGGCAAAATTCCCATTGATTTCACTGGGGCTAAGATTTCAACCAACATTATCGATAGAAATGTGTCAAAAAGACCAATAAGCAGGTAAGAGAACTAAAAATGCAGTGCAATTATGCAAACACATGTTGATTGAGTCCACAGTTTGTTTTTGTTTTTTTTCTTTTAAAGTTCATCCAAAGTTTCATCCGGGAGACCTGGCTGAAGAGATATGGCTCCTCTCCCAGTGCAGACATGATCACCTTGGTGTGGTCCTTTACTGTGTCCATTTACAGCATCGGTGGGCTCCTGGGCTCCTCGTCTGCTGGGTACTTGTCTGTTAGGTTTGGAAGGTAGGAAGAGTGGTTACACCAGTCCTTCTGTTTACACTCACCACTGCAGAAAAATATACTGTGTCTCAGGAGAAACACTGCTCGTAATGTGGCATTGTGAGCAGCCCAGGGCTTCCAATGAAAGACCAGTATAGTGAAGAAACAGAATGGAAAATCTGCCAATGATCACAAGGGAAATCATACCCTCTCCCTTATAAAGCCAAAATCAAATCCAGTCCAGGGAAGTCATACAAGAAGTACATGCATTTTAGAGAGAATTTCAGAGACAGCCACTCACAAAGCTTGCTCTCTAGTGTAGATATTGACTCCACTAGAGGCATCAAAATCTTCAACTAACTTATCAGTCTGTGACAAGTTTCCCCATTGCCATTTCCCATTTACTTCAGCTGGTCTCAGAAGCCAGCACTGAGTCTGTCACCACAGTACAATTCATGCCACTCCTGTCAGGCTGTGAATGAGGCAAGAGCAGTATTTATGCTCACATTAATTTGAATGAATTCCAGGAAGAAGGCCCTGCTGCTTGCCAACATCCCTGCTCTGCTGGGTGCAGCTCTGATGGGACTCAGCCGGCTGTGTGGGTCTTTTGAGATGATCATGGCTGGAAGGTTATTTTCTGGAGTCTGTGGAGGTAAATTGGCATTCCTGCCTTTGGTATCAACTAGTGGGAAGAGCAGTGACTGAGGGTCACAGGGGTTCACCAGCCTGAGTAAACAGATCACAGATTTTTTACTACGTTCTGCAGAGAACATGATTGCTGAGTGCATTTTTAACTAAATAAGAAACCACAAACATAATTAAATTAGTAATGTATGACATCTCCTGTGGATGATACAAATCCTCCTAAACTGTCCACACCAGACCCCTGGAATTTGCTGTAATAGATGAGGTATCCTAGATACCAAGGTTGAACGAATTCTTTAGGAATTCGTACACTTTCTTATCACTTTGGAAAATAATTGCTAGAAATTAGCTCCTGAATTGATTAGTTTACCTTTAGAACTTTTGGCTTAGATTGGATGCTGTTTTTTGTATAATTTAAATCCTCTTTGAATCTATAAATATGACTGTCTCCCCTTTGTCTAACAGGGCTTTCTGCTAGACCCCCTTTCACATGAAATAAAAGACTCCTGTGGAACTCTCTTGCAAGGCCCCGGTCTTTCTCTGCTGGCTGAGTGGGCTGCTAAGAGAGCACACGATCCATATCAGTACTCTCATGCTCTGGTGGCAAAGAACCACCAGAGACAAAAGCAGTTCACAATCTCTTTTTCTCTTCTATCTTTGCATCCAATCTGTACAAAAGGTACTGCCAACTTCTGATGAGCCAAAACATGCAATATTTCAGGGAAGCATGCTCACTCAATAGAGCTGGCCTCTGTTGGTCCTGTTGCTTTTAGCTGGGGCTGATGCTGCCCTCTACATTACAGACAAGGGAATGGTTTCCAAGCCAATTCCATTAGAATTTTCAGCTCTAATTTCCAGATGCCTCAGAAGGTTACATTCCACCAGTGCTTTTGATCCCTGAGCAGTTGGATAAAGATAATACTAATCTGGGAAAAAAATTGAGAGGATAAATATTAATTAATTCACTGAGCAAATAGAATGTACAACATTTGCCAACTTGGTGGTTTCAAGCAGAAAATAAAGCACGTAGCATCTGAATAGGCACTGAAAAATGTCATCTAAGACTAGAGGGAGTAACCACAGTCCTGTCTGTATATGTGGCTGTAGGAAACAATGTAAGAGAAGGCCAGCCTGCTGAAGGACAGATTTCCCATACTTATTTAATGAAATATCTAGCAAAGGCACAAGGTCACAGCATGGGACACATGCTGCATGTCAGGCAGCCACATCCTCAGCACAGATAAAAATGTATCTGAGAGCCAGCCCCTACGGGCAGTGTCCATAGTGGTCCCCTCCAAAACACCAGACCTAGGAGGATTTGCATTTCCCTGAGAGTCCTTTGTCACTGCAGGTTTAGCTCAGAATGTCCATATCATGTATGCTGGGGAATGTGCTCCACGGAAGCTCCGAGGGCTGATTGCCATAACAGCTTCTACCTCCATTGCTGCTGGAAAATTTGTAGGATTTGTTCTGGGTCTCAGGTAAGAGAGTCTAAAACATACTCAAATTCTTCCATTATTAAAACACAAGCAATGCACAGTCTACAATGCCTATGCTCAGTGGCTATTTGGGACAGTCAGTAGCAGTCCTGTAACTCATGGATCTTGTAATAATGGTAATGTGAACCTATTTGGATCAGAAACAGAGGGATCAGCCCCTGCAGGTTTTCCTTCAGCGCTGGGACTGTCGGTCGCTGTGAGCCCTCAGCTGCTGCAGCAGAACACAGGGGCTTTGCTGTGCCCAGCAGTGAGCAGCAGGAGCCAGCACCGCCCAGCTCCCGTGCTGCAGGCGATGCTCTCTGCACTCCCTGCTGGACACTCCTGGGTGGGAGCTGCCGGGACAGGGCTGGGGGATGACCCCTGTCTGCCTCTGCTCACATGGCCAGCACACACGGTTCCTCAGCCTCTCTCACCCTGCTGCTTTTGTTCCAGAGAAGTTCTTGGAGTGGAGGCTCTCTGGCCAATTCTCCTGGCAGCCAATGCAGTCCCTGTCCTGGTTCAGCTTCTCACCCTCCCCTTCTTCCCAGACTCTCCTCGCTACCTGCTCATTGACCAAAAGGACAAGGAGGGATGCATCAAAGGTAAGGAAATGAGCCATAAATCATTCATTTCAGGAGAAAGGGGAAAACACAGTAAAGCCCCAGATGAGCCTGGAAGAGAGGTACAGGTGGGAAAAAGACTCTTGGTGTTTTGGCTCTGAAAGCACCTTCAGCTTAGATGAAAGTCAGCCTCTTCTGTTTGGATATCAGTGTTCTCTTGGCCCTGGTATTTCCCTTCCCCTCTGCCAGGGTCCTCCAAGGGAGGTGATCACACAGCTTGCATTTGCAGCAATGCAGATTCTGCCCTGAGCTGTCAGAGTACAGATACAGTACCTTCAATGTGAGAAAGAGAGCTCTGCACTGTCATGCTGTACTGTAAGCATTCCAGTTCTTCAGTAACCCCATAGCAGCTACTGACACAAACTGAGCAACAGCCACTGTGGGTATTTAAGTACCAAAAGATAGAACTCCCTGGATGTAAACTTTTTTTTAATATGTAGGAGTCATTTTATCTTGTTGGTGTTTTGGGGTGTGCACTAGAACTGCAGCTTTAGCAGGAGGGTATTCAGGGAAGGATTGGTAAGAATTTACATTGAAAGACTGTCAGCAGCTATTGCCCAAAGGGGAAGTCATATTAAGATTTATGGGTGAAAATAGACACCAATGATGTGAAGCTGCGTCATATCTGAGCCCAGATCTCTAGGAAGTTCACACAAGAACAAAGCATGAAGTCCTAATAAGACATTCTGCAAAGCAGGAAATAATCTTCTGGATTCATGTCTATGCTGGTGAGCTTGGTCACCTCTCCTGTCCTTCCAGCTGTGAAGCAGCTCTGGGGAGATGGGGACCATATGGCTGAAATAGATGACATGATGTCAGAGCAGAAAGCCATCCGTGGGGAGAAGGCCAAGAGCGTTTGGGAGCTGCTGCGGGACAGGGCAGTGCGCTGGCAGCTCATCAGCCTGTTCCTCGTGGTGTCCTGCATGCAACTCATCGGGACCAACGTGGTACGTGCCCTGCTCTGCTCTGCCCTCTGCTCCCCTGGCAAGCTTCTCAGCAAAAGTACAGTAATTTCACCTCTATAAGGCGCACCCTTTTGACTAAAATTTTCCCCGGAACCCGGAAGTGCGCCTTATAGTCCGGTGTGCCTTATCTGATGGACAAAGTTCAAAAAATTTGCCTACCCAGAAGTGAGAGCTGCGAGCCACGGGGGGAGCCAGCAGGGCCATGGCTGCCAGGTGGAGGCGGCACGGAGGGGCGGTGGCCACGGCCTGGCCCCAGTGAGGTGGCACGGAGGGGTGGCGGCCATGCCCCGGCCCCGCCGGATACAGGCGGGCCTGGGGGCCCGCAGCACCGCCCCTGCCGGGTACAGGCAGGCCCCGGGGCCAATGGCTGCCGGGTTTAGGCGGGGCCTCAGCCAGCATCCGTGCGGAGGGAGCTGGGGGCGGAGCCTCGCTGCAAAAAAAAAGTGTGCCTTATAGTCCCGGGTGCCTTATATAATGTACAAAGTTGTGAAATTTGCCAACTCCCGGGGGATGCGCCTTATAGTCCGGTGCGCCTTATGGTCGTGAAATTACTGTAACTCTGCAAGGAGCTGAGAATGACTTCAGCAGTGCCTAAGGAGGGCTCTGTGGTTACTGCTTATCACAACCCTTTCCCCTGGAAGTCTGGGACCTGGGATAAGTTGAGAGCTATGTTTTAGCAAGAGTCTTCTGAAGGCATTCCTATGAATTGCCCTATTGTGATAAGATGATTAGATAAGATGACTGTGATATGATGAGATATTTTGTTAATGTCTGGTTAGTTATTTTCTGTCCAAAAAGACAGACACTAGTATAAACATGGTCACATATGTATGGCTTCCACAAATCTCTATTCTTTCCAGGTTTACTTTTATGCATACAGTATCTTTACAAAGGCTGGAATCCCCCCTGCTCAAACCCATTATGTGTCCCTGGGGGTTGGGACCGCTGAGATCCTCTCCACAGTTCTGTGTGTAAGTGGCTTTTCAGCTGAATTTTGTTCTGTTGTAATACATTGCTCATTTTGATCTTTAGGAATACTGTAAATGGAGCTTCACGAATCAAATTTTTGCAACAAAGCAACCACAGAACCAATCAGATTTCCCAGAGCCCTCTCCCCACACCCTGCAAACATGGACAGTTCTTTTGAGCTCCTGGAAAGAGTCGAGAGTCCTTCTGTCAAAATTGCAACCCATTCTGGGCCAGACTTGGGAATCCCAGCTCCCTTGTGGAGGAAGAGCAGATGTCATTTGTCAGTAGGACTCAGGGCTGTAGGAATCACAGTGATGTAACAGTGCGAGCATTCCCACTCTGCTGTCCTGCCTGGCTCTCCTTTCCCTGCAGAACACCACCTGTGATCTCCTCTGCCCAGCCAGTGCTCCCTGCAGCTCCTGCTGCTCCCTGCAGCTCCTGGTCCTGCTCAGCCCCCCAACCTGCCTTTCCTTACACTCCCAGAGGTGCTACCTCCCAGTGCCCAGTCCCCCAGTGGTTCCTGGCAGTGAAGGCAGAGACTGGAGCAGCTCAGCAGTGCCTCAGGCTGTCCCTCGGAGCTGACAGCATCTGCTCCTGCTTGCAGGGATTACTCATCGAGCGTGCAGGGAGGAAGACACTGCTGTGGAAAAGCTACACAGTGATGGCCTTGGCTCTAGGGCTCCTCACAGTCACGCTCTCACAACAGGTAAGACCTCACTGGTGCGTTAGAACTGTACCCATGTTTTATGGTATGACAAATATCATGGTTTTTTCCCTCCCACAAGTTGTTTTTAGTGAGTAGAAGTATTTTTGGGGCTAACCATCATATTCATAGAGGTCTGTTCCCAGCCATGTACATATGAATTAAAGACAGTAGCTTTATACAACCAAGATCACTGCTGAGGCTATCTCATGAAATTTCTGAAAGTAGAGGAAACAGACCTATGTTAAACATTGACATGCTTAGGAGTGATGAACATTTGTAATGGAGCTAGATAAATAAAATTTAGATTTCTGATAATATCTGTTTTTCATTTCCTACCACAGGACTCCTATTTCTGGGTACCATACTGCTCTGTTGCACTTGTCTTTATTTTCATCATGAGCTTTGGCATTGGGCCAGGTTGGTATTTTCTACTGGAATAGTTTCATGTATTCACTCATTCCTTCCTCACTGCAGCCTTTAGGACAGATCCCAGGCATAGCTGTTCCACGACAGGCATGAATCCCTACCTCTGATTCAGTGCTGGTGTCGATATTTCCCTCCAAATTGTGGTAGGAGGTAAAATTCATTTCCTATTGCATTCCCACATGCCTTTTTTCTGAAGAGCCAAGCACCACTTCAGACACTTCCTGGCCACTTGAGGCCATGAACTTATGCAGCAGAGTGAAGTATGAGGTACAGAAGCATCTTGCAAAATTTCTGAACTTCCTTCTTTCTTCAATATTTTTTTCAGGAGCAGTAGTATGTCCCTTGATCACAGAAATATTTATTCAGTCATACAGACCAAGTGCTTATGTTTTTAATGGTGTTACAAACTGGATCCAACTCTTCGTCCTTGGGCTTGTGTTCCCGTTCATTGTGGTAAGCAAAGTAGAGTGTTGGATTCACCCCTCCTGGTTGGTTAGACCTCTTTTGAACCAGAGCATGCTTCTCTCATCAACACTTCTCTTATCAACACTTCATGCAATGGACAGAGAACAAATTAATTGCAGTTCTGGTGGCCCCTTCCTTTTTAACCAGGTACTTACTGGAAGTGTAGCAAACCCACAAAATGCTTGTAACTCTACACAAGTTAGAGTGACACAGGCAACACAGACACAGTGACAGAGGCACCAACACTCTCAGATGTCATTTGAAGCAGCATTTACATCAACTCAGTCTCTGACCAAGTCCTTTTAGTAAATACAAACCCAGAACTCTATAACCTAAGATAAAGAAATCAAGATAAATGTTTATGAACACATTTTTTCTCTTTGCTTTCCTGTAGGAAGCTCTTGGTAATTTGTGTTTCATCATTTTCCTCACATACTGCCTGTCCATGGCTATTTTTGTATTCCTGGTGCTGCCAGAGACCAAAGGAAAGAGCATGCTGCAGGTCATGGAGGAGTTCAACCGCCTGAACTACCGTGGAAAGAAGGGACGGGCAGCCCTGCAGCAGAGTAACTGCTCAGTGGTGACTGTTACTCGGCTTTAAGAACAAACCCTCCACTTTGTATTTTGTTCTCTTATTACTGTAGTGCCCAGAAGTCTCACTAAGCAAGACAGAATCCATAGATCCACCAAAAAATCACCTTCAGCACAGGGTACAGCATGAACTTGGTGGTTCTCTCCAGCTCCTGAAATATGAGCTGAATTCTTCTGTAGAAAAAAAATTAACACTGTTTATAGAGAAAATAAGATCTTTTCCATCCCTCCAAGCTTGCAGTTTTAAACTGAAGACACAGGATCTGCTATTTTCTTGGCAAAACCAAGGCTCCACTGTTGGGAGAAGTGATTCTGGAAGGTCCAGAGGTACAGCAAACTTGCAAAGACAGAGCTTTGACACTGAAATTATCTGCTCCTATTAACAAATCAGTGCCCATGAGCTTTCCCAGAGAAGAAGCTTCAGTTGACAGGAGAAGAAGTGTTTAACTCTTTAATGCAGTGAAAGAAGAGTGCCTTGCCCATCAGCAGGCAGAATCAGTATCTAGTGTTCCCCCCACGTTTACAATCTTGGAGATTCTTCTATTGGGAAAAACAGGAATAATGGACAAAGAAAGCAGAGCAGCAGGAAATCATGAGTGGGCAAATCCAGTCTGCAGATTCTCCTTCTTCATTGACAATGACTGTGTAGTGTCTCTTCAGCCTGGAGAGCACTGGGTTTCAGTGGGATTCAGCCCCGAGAGTAACTGGTACTGAGGAGACTGAGAAGAGGAACACCTTTCTTGAAGAATTTATAACAGTGTGACTGTTTGCTTTTCTTTCCAGATCTCTGAATACTTCACATTGTCATTCTAAAACCTGGTAAAAACAGCTTCACATTTGTGTTCATTGCTGTATGACATGACACAGTTTTGGTCTTCTTCATGCTACAGTTTTCTGATGAGGAAATAAAAAGCAGTGACTAGGGAAGCACGTCCTTCTGATTGTGCCTGGATAGATTTTCACAGAAAGAAGAGTCAGGGACAGAGGAGATTCCATCTTCTGGGGCAGTGTTGTTGGGGTCAAGGAATACTGTGTCTGTCTCATTCTGGAGATGAGATCTTCACTACCAACTGATGCAGATGCTGCACAATAAATTTGTTAAAGGATCTGAATGTTGGGCAGCAGTTTCTTTCACAGCCCTAAGGTTCCTGTTATTTTATCTTCACATCATCCTCCAGCAGTATTTGTGGCAGTGCCAAAGCTAATGTCAGGAGCAGGGAACTTCCCCAACAGAGCCATCCCTCCCATGATAATCATCATACTACCAAAAAAAACCAGATAAAGTTTATTGTTTCAAGGCTTGAGATCATTGATTGCACGGTGCCACTTTAACAACCAACATACATTCCTTCTTCTGGTCAAAAATGCAGGGGAAATAAAAACATCATTGGAAGTGTTTTGGAAACAAAATATTAGGTAATTGATTATTTTAGAGGTCCTTATTTGGTTTGGTCTTTCTCAAACTTACTGGTTGCCAATGAGGTTGTTTTTACTGTCTTACAAGACATTAAAATCTCATTTCCTTGTACACATCTTTCTACAGCATGATTGTGTTCAACCTGCCCTACTTGTCCCTTCCTACTAAAGGCTGTCCACAGGAGGGAATATGTGGTAAATCATTGACACTGCCATAAACTATCATGGATTGGGAATAAAGGTTGAAGATGTACTTGTGAATCTGCAGTTCCAGGATCCAGGATCACACAAGTGCCACACAGGGCATCTCTGAAAAAAAAAATTCCTCCCAGTCCAGGGTATTTGGTGAGCTCCATACTGGGTCTGGAAAAAGCACATTTCTTGGAGTGTTTAAATCCTAGGTGGAGGGATGCATCTTGTCCTCTTCTTTAGGAAAATAAATAAAAACTGCACTAGGCATTTAAGGCTTTTTCCATCATGCAGCACTGAACAATAGCATGAGGCCTGATGAAAATGAAACAGCAGTAGGAGTGTTCTAGGAGGGACACAGACAACAGGAGGAAGAGGAACAGGGCTCTGCAGGGACTGTTTGAACAATCAGATGTTAAAAACTGGCCACAGACAATGCTTAGAAACCCCTCCAGAAAGGTCCAGAGCTGCCACGTGTGTCTTTCCTTCCATCCTCAGCCCAAAGAAAAATCTTCCTTTCCCCTCTAGTTCCTCCAGGCTCATCAGCTCATGCCCATTGTGGCATCTTGTTCTGGCACACAGTGGGTCAATTCCACTGATACAGAGAGGCTTCTGAAAAACTCTGAGCCTCTCTAAAGAACGGGGTATTAACAGGGACACAAAATGCCAATATTCCAGTACTTCATTTCCTGCATCTGGGAAATTATTGAAGCAATTATAAATCTTCCAGCAGGCAAGAAGAGGCATTATGGCTGAACTACAATTCCAAAGGCCTGTTGTAGACTGGAGGGGGGAACCTCCCCTGCCCAAGCAGCTTTTCAGAGGGGTGAAGAAGGACTGTGCCCCACCAAAGGGAAGATGGTGGCACTGACTCCTCACACAGCAGGAACACACAGGGGTTTTAGCAGTGTGAGTAAGGGTGAGTGCTCCTAATTCAAGAGAGATAAACATTTACCAATGTTGTAATCAGTTTGTGATATCTGGGTCTCAGAATAATTAAACCAGTAAGAAGAGGCCCTGGCCAGTGTCAGGGGAGGACACAAATGGCTAAAAGCCACATGGTTAGAAATTAACTTCTGTGCTGTGATCCCAAACTCTTATAATCTCAGTGTGGAACCCATCTCTCTCATCTGGCAGACTTGACAGGGGCTCTCAGAGCAGGCAGGGTTTCAAGGGGAAATGGCTGGTTTCCTCTCAGACCTGGTGAGTATCCAAATTCTTGTGTTCTAGCCCAGGTCACTAACAGCAGCATGATCTTTAAGATTGCAGCAAAAGGAATAATTCTTTCTTGTAATAAAAATGGGCAACAGAGCTTGGGACAACACTGGTTGAGCAATGACTAACTAAATGGCATCTGCAGAAAATATATTAGAAATGCCAAACAGTGAGAGGTTTAAAAGACGACGTGGGAAACCAGGAAAGATGGGAATTTGGGGGAAAAGAGAGAGCATAGTATCAGTGAAAAACACAAAACACCAAAAACTCTCCCACTCTACTGCCCTGCACTCTCAAGGACAATTGAGTGTACTCATCACTTTGAAGTGTGACCTGACTAAATGCCTGAAAACATATGTGCTTGTGAGAAATGCTCTGAAATTCAGTGTATGAAACACAGCATTTCCAACAGGACTCATTCAGATAGGGCCTCTAAAAATGTCATTTCATACAGGGTTGATAAAAGTGAAATGTTAAACAAGTAAGTTTTGAGAGGACAGACTTGAGTCATCTCTGGAAAATGGTAAACACTGTCCCTGAGGAGGCAAAGGTGAAAGCAAAAAGGGATTCAAGAAAGCTGTAGCTTCTTTCTAGCACAAAGGTAAACATAAATGATTTCAACAAGGCTTTTATTTTATTTTGTTTTCTCTGGTTAGCAGAACTAAGGGAATTAGAGAATGTATCTTTTCAGATTGCTAATAACCAGGAGAGGAACATAGCAATGCACAGATTTGTATTTTAACAATTTAGCAAATTAATTCTGCTGGATTATTGTAAAATTCAAGACGGGATTTTGCACGTTAGAGGTTTCTTAGTCACAGAAATGTGAAGATATAAGGTGCTGTACATGATCTCATGGTCTGAAAGGTGTGCTGGTATCAGGGACTTAGGATGTGTTTCATTCTCTTTGGCAGGTTCAGTACCGGAGGCTGTGGCTAATGATTGTGGTGCTGGGAATTGGTGGAACCCACCTCTCTGGTTTTCAAATGTCTGTGATCAATTACACTTCTCCGGTAGGCACAGCTGGAGAACAGAAAATCCCATCTCTAACTGTTCCTCACTGTCTTAGGCCTTACACTTTGCAGATGCTTTACAAAAGCTCTCAGGTGTTGCTATGTCAGTTCATTCCTGGCTGTTTCCAATGCCATACTGTCACTGCCAAAGATGGCACGATTGCAAGGAACTGTGCTCTAAAGACAACTTCCCATAGAATTTTGTGGAAACAACATATTGACATAACTCCTGAAAGTTTATGCCATGGAGAAAAAAAAAGAAAACCAAAAGTAGCTAAAAGAGTCAGCCTTCAGCTCAGCCCTTTTCTCTTTATCTTCATTACTGGCCACAAGAACATTTGTACTTCACTATAATGCATATAAGATCCTAATTTTTTGGTGTAGAAGAGGTAGGATTCAACACACTAAAGAGTATAATTAATTTCTGAAAGATGTTTGAACACTATTAAGCTGTATGAGAGGAAATATCAATCCTTATTTGCAAACAAATGTCCTGTAGTCACACTTTTAGTCACGACTATCAATCCATTTTTTAAAAATTGCAAACATTGTGAAGAACATTATGATTAGTGCCTTGGTGGAACAAAGATCTCTTTTTTGTCCCAGTACATTCAGAAGTTTATCAATGAAACCTGGCTGGAGCGGTACGGTTCAGCGCTGCCTCAGGAGACCCTGATGCTGCTGTGGTCCTTCATCGTGTCAATGTACTGCATTGGTGGGATGGTAGGGTGTCTGTGCAGTGGGTACCTGACTGCAACTTTTGGAAAGTAAGTACATTTCCTAGTGTCTCACTGCCCAGGGCTGAAACAGGGGAAGCTATTAAATATTATTCAACTAATAGAAAGGATACCAGAATTTCAGTGCCCCCTGCTGCCAAAGAACTTATCCAGCAGGTGAAACTACACCGGGGTGATTGGAGAGACAAGAACATGCAGATATTTCTGACTCCCTTATCACAGTGTTTGTTGACATACAATTCCTGTATTTTTGCTGACATTTGACCCTTCAAGAGTTTCCTTCAGCCTCATGGTTTGCTCACACAGAGAGTAGAGGAATCTAGCTTCTCCCTTTCCACCCCTCTGCAAAGACATTGTGCCTTTTCATAACCAGATTTGATTGTCCTGTAAGCAAATGGTCATGGCTTCAGTCTGTAAATCCAGAGGAGAAGATTCAGAGAAGTGAAAGAAGAAAAAGCAAAGCATGGCTCATGGCCACATGTTGTTCACTGTTGCAGGAAGAAATGCCTGCTGTTCAATGACGTGGTGCTGATCGTAGCCGTGCTGCACACTGGCTTCAGCAGGAGAGCCAAGGCTTTTGAGATGATCCTGGTTGGGCGCTTCCTCGAGGGCATCGCTGCTGGTAGGAGTCCCCACTATCCCACGGTAATGTGACTTCCTTGGGGTAGATACAGAGATCCTCCTGCTGGGAGTACTCAGGAATGTGCTGTAACCCAGTGGAGCAAGGAACAATTGGGGGAAGGTAAGATGAGCTGTCCTTTGCCTTCAAGAGGCCTTGTGGAGACATCTGATGGATTAGCTAAACATCTCACTTACAGTAAAAGGTACCTTTTCAGCCCATTTTTGCAGAGAATATATGGAAAGGATTCAGAAGAGAGAGCTGAAAGGGAACTGAAAAGGGACCCTCTCTCTTTCCACAGCTTTAGCACTCTCCTGTCTTCTCCCTTTAGGAATTCACATGAATGCCCATGTTCAGTATGCTGGAGAGATCTCACCTAAGAAGCTGCGTGGATTTATAAATGTGACCTCCACAGTGTTTCTTGCACTAGGAAAAACTGTAGCAAGGATTCTTGGATTAAGGTGCTTGTGCTACTCCTTCTCAGCCTGTTGTATATTTATTTTTCTTCTATATAGAAGGGGTGTTCTCCCAGTCCTAGAAACAGACATACACCAAAGGTGGGGTTTTATTTGCTTAACTACAGCAGTCAGGAGGCATCCACCTATACAAGTCACTGAGGTTTCCATGTCTTTCCCTGGGGAAAGAAAGGCCTTCCTCTTGAGAAAGGATGACTCCATCTCTGGAGGTGCAGTCTCTCTGCTGAAGTTAATAAGAAAAGATTGCATGTAAATACTCTTAGTCAAATTATGAGATCTAAATGTTTTGCTAATTTCTTGATAACCTCATGCAGAGGTGCAGTGATGGTTAAGAGAGCTGTTGTGGGAATATTCTGACCTTCAGAAATTAAAAGTCTAAGCAAAATGTCAGTCTTGCAGAAGAAATAAAGTATTAGTCTATTTTGCTATTGCTAACCTAAACATCATCTATTTCAATTGAACTTTTCAATGACTGTATGTATTTTGTGTCCCTTTAGAAGATATCAATTTTGTTATAAACTGTAATTTTACTGGATTAAAAAGAGATTCTAACATGCTTTCATAGAGATCTTTTAGGAACTGAAGACATGTGGAATGTGCTATTGTCCTTCTCTGGGTTGGTGGCATTAATTCAACTGCTCTTTTTGCCATTCTTTCCTGAGTCCCCACCCTACCTCTTGATGCAAAAAGAAGACAAAGCTGGTTGCTTGAAAGGTAAAGTAAAACGTTAGATCCTTAGCTTGTTAAATCATCTCTTGGGAAAATGAAGCTAACAGCAGGAATTGGCTTTTCTATTAGCCAGCTACAGATTTCTTGATAATTACATGGTAAAAGTCCTCCAGACCAAGCAGAGTCATCAGAGACATTTAAGATCTGCCCCTAACTGCTACAGCATTTTCCAGGGAAGTTTCACCATGTTCTAGTAAGTGATGTTCTTTCCAGCCCTTTGCTCAGTAACTGATGAATCAAAGCATGGACTCAGCTGCAAGCGTCATTAAAAGGTGAAAACCATAGAATTATGAGTGGATCAAATGATGGAGCAGTATACTTCATTCTGTCTCTTCTGTAGCCATGAAGCAACTCTGGGGAGAAGGGAATTATCACACAGAATTTGATGACTTGATGAAGGAAAAGGCTATGACAAAAGGCACCAAAATCATGAATGTCCTAGAGGTGCTGAGAGAACGATCTGTGCACCCACAGCTGTGCACCATGCTCCTCCTTTTGCTGAGTCTGCAGCTCTGTGGCCTCAGTGCAGTTGAGTATTCCCTATTTCCATGCTTGGATCTGCTATTAAGTCTCCAAAGTGCCACAATGCCAACTTGTCCCTTTCCTCTGGGTCTACATTATTCCTCCTCACACAGAGCCCACTGCCTGACACCTGTGGTATCATCTCCAGTATTGTCCATAACTTTTAGGGAGCTTCTCAGGTGGGAATACAAGAGCTCCAGCTCAGCCTAAGTTGCTGCAAGGGCACAGTTGCCCTGGTGGTACAACCAATGAATCTGTAGAGCAAAGGGTTACAAGTGTCCTAACGCTTACAACAACCCAGTACCACTTCCTTTGGTTTCTGCAGTAGCAGATGGCCAGCTATTGTCATCCAGTTTCATTTCTTTTGAGAAAGGACATTTATCCATCCTTTCAGCTGTTTCCAGGTAGAGCTGGCTGAGCCCAGGTTGGCAGCCATTCCCCTTCATGTTGTCACTTGTCTTGGGGTCTCTCTCCATAAGCCCTGGTCCAGCCTGTGCTGGAGGTGGATCATTCCAGCTGCCAGCAGTGGAATTTCCTCTGCACTCTGCTTGGAGGAAAATGGTCCCCATTCCCTCAGGGACTCTGCAGATGAGCAGTTTCTGTTTAGCAACTGGAAAAGGGCAATGAATCAACTGTTTGCTGGACAATGTATGGTGTGCCAAGATGGAGATTTGCTTTTCTTTTCTTGTCCCTTTCCTTTTCCTTTTTACCAAAAGGACACCTTTTCCCCATGTCTTACAGACAATATGCTCCTTTCAATTGTTTTTTTATTTTCCCCCTTTATTTTTCCCCCCTTACAAATCAGTTTCCTTGATTACCATTAACCTTTTGATTTCTCACATCTGGAGCAGTTATGTTACCTCTACTATGGCCCAATAATGTATTGCAGGTTTTGCAGTGATGACAAATCTAGGTGTAAGTCATGCTGGATAATAGCATCTATTAATTGCTTTATTTTTCTTATTTCCCAGATCACCTTTTACACCTCAGAAATTTTTTTGACAGCCAACCTGCATGAGAGCATAATCCCATACGTATCTCTAGGAGTTTCAATCTCTGAACTCATCTCTATCGTGTTCTGTGTAAGTCAGAGCTTCCTGGGGTGTTAAGAATTAAAGCACTCTTCCTTGAAGCAAATGACTCTTCTCCTTTTGAACCAAAGAATCTTTCTGTGCTACTGCATAAATCAGTACAGTGTTTGTTACCATCCACTGCAAATTTTGTCCCAACTTTCATGTGTTTCATCCCATCTTCATTCATATCAATTTCTTGTAAGAAACCCTTATGAAATGTCATTCAAACAAAAATATGTGTACTCATTTCCATATATTTATTTATATCTATGCATTCAAATGGAGTTGCAACATGCTTCCATTGATTGCAGTGTTTAAGAGGTAGCAGCAATGCTGGGCAGTGATGATAATTTTTAGTATTAGAGAGTTTAGAAATAATTCAATAAAACAATGAAGTTGGTACCAATAAGATTTGTGTTCTCTAAAGTAAAAAGAACTCAAGCAGAATGCTTGGTTTGTTGGATGGCTCACAGTTGGATTTTTCCATCCTTCCAGCAATACACCATTTTTTCTGTTCCTCAGAGCTCCATAATCGATCGGTTTGGACGCCGAACGCTCCTGTGTGGTGGTTATTTGCTGATGGCACTGATCCTGGTGCTGCTTGAAACGAGCCTTCTGCTGAGTGTAAGCAAATGTCTCTCTGGGAGTGGCCCTGCATCAGAATTCTCTGTGCAGGACAGCAGAGTCAGCCTTAGCTTTCCTGTCCAAACCAGCAGGTCAGAATGGCTTCTAAGTACAAGCTCACGTCTGTAGACATGACACCACGAGCTGCTTCTGGTCTTCCACTGTGTTCAGTAAAGAAATATAAGCAGGTCTAGGAAGCATCTATCACACAGCTCAGCATCATGGCTTTTTCACAAATATTGCTGTTCCTGTGCTTGGATCAGATATGTTACAGCTATACAATTAATTTTCATTCTCTTCCCTCCCTTCGCCTGTGTCTAGGATCAGTTCCTCTGGCTGCGTTACTGCAGTGTTATTCTCATTTTTTTGTTCATCATTGCTTATGGAATAGGACCAGGTGAGTAATAAAACCAAAAAAAGGGCTTGGACTGCAGGGAAAAGCACAGGCCATGAATGTATAGAAGTAGAACTAGAATATGTGAGTATATCTTTGAAAATCAGAAGCTTAATTGAGACTGAGATTGAGGGAATCTCAATTTTTGATGAATTAATTACCCAAGAAACAATTTCTTTAACAAATTATTTTACATCATTCCACCCAGATGAATCAGGATCCTGTTTTCTCTCACTGGATTACAGGTTCAAACCAAATAAATTCTTGTTAATCATTTCATGAAGACTTGTTTTGCAGGATGCAAATGCTGTTCAGTGCACACAGGTTCAGATGGGTGATCTCTGCCAAAGGGCAGAGGCAGGCTTTTCTAAAATAGCAGAATTTTCTCAACTTAGCTGTAAAATCCTACTGTATGAAAGACTGGCACCTAACAGCAGTCTGTTAGCACTGCTCTGTCCTTGCTTGTCCTCTCTTAATGTTACACTTCATCACCTACATCAGTAACACCAGTCCCAGACTTACAGCTCTCTGGCAGAACCTCACTTAAAACAGGGTTTACTCTGCAAGTTCTCTGACTAAACGCAACCAGTCATTACTAAAGTCTCAAAATTCAAATGTCATCCTTTAGTATTGCAAGGGTTGTACCTGACACCTTGAAATGTCTTGAAAACACAACAGAATTCCCACACTAGCAGAGCTGAGGTATCTTCTATGGCAAATGGTCAGTTACAACGTTTCTAACACTTTTTAATATTTTTTTTCCTCAGCTGGAGTTGTTATAGCTGTCATGAACGAAATCTTCACCCTCTCAACAAGGGCCTCTGCTTTTGTCATTGGTGGAATTGTCATTTGGCTAGGCCTCACCTTCACTGGAATGATTTTCCCCTTTGCTGTGGTATGTAATTTGATTCAAATCTCCTCTTTGACTCTGTCAATTTAATCTGGATTTCTAGGTTGATCCTGACAGGGAGTAGGATGAAATGATTTGTAGATGATCAAAACTGTGAATCCCTTATTGCTATGGCATATGGAGGCCATTTTTATAAAACACTTCCCAATATTTCAGAAACCACCTGCTGCCCCAAGAACAGATTGAAAAGATAATAAGTATTGTTTCTGTAAAATGAGCCTATTCCTTATTTCACAGGAACAAACTAACAAGCTTCAAGAATCTATAGGGGCAAGTGTTGCCAAGGATATCACTCATTTTGTTCTATTTTTTTATCTCCAGATGCTTCTTGGTCCTTTCTGCTTCCTCATCTTTATTGTTGTCCTGCTCATTTCAGCGGCTCTTATCTACCTGTTCCTCCCAGAAACAAAAGGGAAGTCAACCTCTGAAATCACAGAAAATTTCAAAACCTGCCAGTTTAAGAGGAAGCGTCATCAGGCTGTGGAGATGTATGCTGCTGAAGAAAAGACATTTTGCACCAAGCTCTGATAAGCCACCATAAGTAATTTCCACTGTTCAGGCATAACATGTCAATTGTATTTCAAGTTTTTCTCCATTGCTATCATTTTAAAGCAGCAAGATTTGTGTCTCTGTTACTTTATAAGAAAGTTCTGCGCAGGATTAAGAGCAGGATGAAACCAGGATTAAACAAAGCCATAGTTCTTACAAACAATTTTCATGTCATTTCTTTATGCTGTCACACTGTAAAGGATTTAGTGTTGATTGTGAATGCTGCACATGAACGAATACCAGGCAGAACACAAGGAAATCTATTTCCTTGAGTAGACATCAAGTAACTGTGTATCCTGATTGTCTGTATGGCTGTCAGGGATCAGCCCTGATCCCCAGGCTTTTGGTACAGAAGAACTCTCACTTGCATCCTCTGGAGCAAACTGGCTGCACTCTCTATGCAGATCAGTTGTAGCAAAATCAGGAGGGAGTTCTTGTAATACATTCTGGTACCTTGTGGATGGCACAAGGGTTAACAAATACACACACAGCACTGAGAGCTGGAAGAAAAGAGCCCTGGAGAGAGACACAGAGTAATATTTTAGGAGAGTACAGAGAGAGCAGACAGCCTGAAAATTCAGCCCATTTTGTAAAAAAGTAACTACTCAAAAAGAGAGAAGTTGTGATGGCCAGTACCTGCTAGCTGTGTCCTGCTCTAGGACATGCTGCACTTTGCTGCTGCACACCAGCACTCAATCCTACCCCTCAGTGCTGTGCTCCACAGCAGCCCTGCACTGTTTGCACTGTGCTGCTCAAGGGCTGCCAGTGCTGCTGGCCCCTGCAGCATCCAACCACTCTCTGTGGGAGCTCAGACAGAGTGCTGTGGGCTTAGTTAGCACATGCAGTTTGATATCCAAGATTCCTTTTGGCAGGAGCAGAGCTTTGAAGATTATGAGGAGATTGGAACAAGACTGGTAACAGGAAGGAAGATAGAATTAAATAGAAATGTAAAGTTTGTCTGTGTGATGTTTAACCTAATGAATGTAGTAAAGAATTACTAGCCTTCCTGAAAATGGTATATAAGCATAGGTAGCTCACAGTAAATTTGGATTCTGATCACCAGTCAGTAGTGCCTGTTTCTCTCTCAACAGTCGATACTTCCCTCCCCAAACTCTTCTACCTTTGTATAGGATAATAAATTATTTTTCCTTTTACTGCCTTGGTTACAAGTGGTATTTCATACCTCCTCTTTAGCAGGACAATAAGTCCTTTCTTTCTGCAGCCTAACCATTCTTATTTATCATCATTGTGCTGAGGTCTGAATTGAGTTTGAGGTTGTTTAGGGAGTTTCCTATTAAAAATTTTCAAATAATATACTCACTGCTTCTAAAGGAATAACCACAGAAGAAGCTCTGATATTAAAGTGTCAGTGTGTGTTCCAGCAATTGAAATCTGATTTAGATTTTAGATTGACTCCCTTTGTCACTGCCTGTATCAACACAGGGAGCACTCATGATACTGAATGTTCCCATTCAGAGGGCCCTCTCCTGTTGAGGCACTGAAATATTTAATCCACCCATTTTAAGCCTTGTCCAATTGCTACAAAAAACATAAATCAACAGAAATCATACGAAGTAAACATTAACCTCAGCCTCAGAGTAGGATGGTTACTTAAGCTGAAGGTGCAGAAGAGGGCATGGGAGAAAACACTTCCTCAGCCTGCCAGAGCTCTGTCTGCCTGGGATCAGCCACACTTCTGATAACGATGGCCAAGCTCCTTCCAGAAGCGGTGAGTACTGCAGCTGGCAGCACCAGCTGGTAGCATTAACTTTCAGAAGAACTGAGAGGTTGCCTGTTGCAATTGCCATTCTTAAAGATAATGCATTACAGATTTACCAAACCTTTTTTCCAAAATAATAGGGTAGGCAGGGGATAATCCTTTAAAATTAGAGCTAACATTTAAAATCTAAAAATATCAAAAGACACAGACTTAACTTTCTGGGATAAATCATTGTGGAAACTTTGAAGGAAGTTCCAGCTGGTTAGAAAAACTAATTTTTAAAAATAAGAAATTTAATTCCTGCGCTCTTAGATGGTGAGGTATTTCAGTACCATCTTTACCTGCTCACTTCCATGTCCAAGTGTGACACTATCACACCACTCTCCTAGCTGGTAGTGTGATAATGTTATACAGTGGTAGTTTTGAAATGAAAGATTTTATGGTTTAGCTAATGTGAAGAAGACCAACAAAACTGAAATTCCAGAACTTTTATCTGGCCGATCTTTTTCTGCATTTATGCTTTGCATGTTCTGCTGAGATGGTTTAAGCACCACCAAACAAGCCAATATCCTAGAAATGCAGGGACTACGATACCACAGCTGCTTCTGTGATGAGCTTGTGCTGCTCCTTGCATGTTCAGTGGTTGGCTGTAATGTTGTGTTGGGAACTGCTAGATCCCTCACAAGTCCCTTTCAAACCTCTATGAACAAATCTTCCTCCACTATAAGAAAAGCACATAAACCATCTTCAGGAGTCATTGATGGTGGTGTCGAAATGTAAAGGATGTGTCCCAAATCACATTGCAAATTTTGTCATCGACTTTTCATTCCCAGCTCTTTCCACCCATTCTGCTTTGCAGAAGAAAAGGATTAGAGCTCCCCAACAGCTGCCTCTGAGCAGGATGCCCAGGTAACAAACACATCAGTCTCTCTACTCGAGTGTTGCTACCATGCCCTGTTCCCTGTGCCCTCTCTGACAGCACAGCTTGCAGTGTTGTAAAGGGGAATTTCTAATGCCTGTGTCTCCTGTGTGACAGTAAGAACAGCATGAGGCAAAATGGATTATAAATGTAACATTTATCTTCTTCCATGCTGTTCTTTCCCAGCCTGCACAGGATTCATGGTGAATGCAATTGCAGGTGGCAGAACCTCTGAACTGTGCTGAGCAGACATTAACCCACAGAGTTGCTGACATTGGGATCAGTGCTCACTATTGGCACTGCACCAGATCAGGGATCGGCTGTGGTGAGCTCCACTTCCACGTCTCAGTTCCTTCTCTCTGATTTCACTCTCTTTGCTGGTCCTTTTGCAGGAGCTGGTCTCAGCAGCAGCAGAGCTGGAACACTGCAGAGGGACTGTTCATCCCTGTCACACAGCACCATGGCTGGTTTCAAAACAGGTGCCTTGGGTTCCTCTGTCCCTCTCTTATGAAGTCCAGCCATGCTGGCTCTGCTATAGCTCCAGAGTCTCCTGCAAGGAGCCAGATTGCTTTGCTGGGCACTGCCTCTGCTTCATGGCTTAGTGAACCTTTCCATCTCCAGCCTTCATCCTCCCAAACCACACCAATCCAATGTGCCAGACCTCAGGAGGCCTGTGCTCCCAAACTCTCACTGTTGCTGCATCTCTTGCAGTTACTGAGAAACCAGAGAGTAGATGATTAACCTGCCAACATTAATGTTTGTGAGTTGTTCTAATCCTGTTCCAAGGCCTTCCTTTCATACCTCTGCAAGCTACATCTCAAATTATGTTCACTACTCACCCTACCTGTCTTGCCTTCAGGAAAGAAGAAAATTTTAACTATTTTATTTCTATTGCTGTTTCACACCTAAAGACTGGAGTGTATCATGTCACAGGAACCAAATAAACTGGATTTCATGAAATTAAACTTGGCCTTAATTGTCATCACTTTGTCATCACGTTCAAAATGCTGTAAAAGGAGGAGCAAAAAAATCAAATAAAATTTTCCTTCTCTGATTTATTTCCAGGGAAACCTCATCTCTTTCTGATTCCTTATCTTTACTGAGATGCTCATCAGCTCAACATCTTCCTCCTTCCTCTTCCTTCCAGAGACAAAGGAAAATTTGTTATGAAAACAACCGAAGAATTTGGCACATTAGATTTTAGGAAGCTACCTCATTCCTTTCCAGGAAATATTCTCTTCAGGAAGTACCACCTGCACCAACTGCTCAGCAGAAAGACCATATATTAAGGTCATAAAAGACCTTAATGCTTGCAGACCGCAAAACAAAGGCAAATGATTGTTTTCATTATGGGAAAATACACTAATATTTTTTCACAGACACAAGTGGAATCTTCACAAATGAGTCACTCTCTATCACCTTGAAAATGTGATGTGAGCAGTCAGCAAACAACAAGTCATTCTAACATAAAATATGTGCTGTGTTAAACTCTAAGATTTCACTTACAACATGTTTTGTACCTAAACACTTTCTTTAGTTCCAGTCCCCATGATTTTGTTATTCAGAATTTAATTTTGAGTTTTGGATTATAATAAACCCAAATCAAATTTAAAAGCAACCACAGAGTTTGTCTCAGTGCAAAATTAAACTGCAGATGGCTTCAGTCATCCACAATGAGCAGTTTAGTGTGGTCAAGCTGGCTTAGAACCAAGCCTGATTTCAGCTCTTTACACAAAACTCTTTGACACACCTCATGAAGGTGGGGTTCATTTCACAGCAAGCATTTCTTACAGCTCTATTAAAAAAATAATTACAAGATCTCCTTAACTCAGTAATAGCTCTTTAAACATGAAACCGTGCACAACTTCCAGTGTAGGAGCTTTTTCAAGAATATAGGTGACATTTTCAACAGAAATTGTCCATTTCATTGACTCGACAAAAATCCAAGAAGGAAGTTCCTAGACTGAAATTCTCCTAGAATTGCTAGTAAGGTGAAATAGTATCATGGCTCAGAATCACCAAACATCCCTCAAAATGTAAGAGAAATTTCACTGTGAGCTGGTGGGATTTGTTGCTTTTTGAGGTCCTCAGTAATTATTTTGAAGGGGTGAATCCTTATGACATAGTCTCCCTACACCTCACTACAATTTGAGAAAAATTACCTAGTGAAAAGAAAACATTAACATTTTGAAACAACAGCCAAGACATATACAGCACAGTTACTTCACGATTATAAACCACACGTCCGGGTGTCGGCAACTGTCTTGGGTTACAATGCAGAGTGTGATAAAAGGTATCTGTTCTATCACCATCTGTTGAGGGTGGGGGCAGTGATCCTGATCTATGTGGGAGATATTCTGCTAATGGGCCATCCATTGAAACCAGGCAGGGCATTGTTCTTTATCTTTTCACAACCCATCCTTCCTCCAGCCAGTCATTTCCTGCTCATGGCCATTGAGTCCCACTGTGTGACTGATAAAATTACTGCATCCCATTGGGAGTTGCTCCAGCCAGGGGGAAGAGCCCAACATTTCTTACCAAGATAAAAACAGAGGGTTTGGGACACTAAGGGAGCCCCTTTCTCCACTGGACTCCAGAGGAAAACCGGATTTCTCCACATCCCCACTGGAGCTTGGGAGGGAAACTGCACCTTGTACAGGAGCACTGCTCCAACTGAGCCACATCTGTCACTGCAGGAGGATGCAGCCACCATGGAATGGGACTGCTGCCAACACCCTGCCTGACGTGTGTCAGGTTGTACTCTGACTTTGTCAGGGTTTGGGGTTTGTTTCTTTGTAGTACTGTATTTCTATTTTAATTTCCCTAGTAAAGAACTGTTATTCCTAATTCCCATATTTTGCCTGAGAGCTGCTTGATTTCAAAATTATAATAATTTGGAGGGAGGGGGTTTACATTCTCCATTTCAAAGAGAGGCTCCTGCCTTTCTCAGCAGACACCTGTCCTCCAAACTAAAACAGCAACTTTGTGTTCTTTGTCCATATATAAGCCACACCTGATTATAAGCCGCACTTCCAGGCTCAGACCAAAATTTTAGTCAAAATGGTGCGTCTTATAATCGTGAAATTACGGGTAACATCAGTGTTCAAGAGAAAATACAAAAAATGCCAAATCATCTAAACACTCTTGCCAGCCAGGATAAACAGCATTTGCTAGGCAGTTACACAGACAATAGTTGGAATTACACAAGTAACCAAGGTTTTAATATTAACATACATTTTTTTCCTCTTTGATTTAGACTCACAGGATTTGCAGTGAACCCCTCTGTAAATAATTGCATTCTGTGTTTTGTACACTGAAATACGAGTCCTGATTTACTGAGGGCCTCAGCACAAGCCCCTTGCCCCATTTTCCCTCACCAGGACAGTCCCCTGGCATGAGGAGAATGAGCAAAAGGCTTTGAAGGCAAGAAGAACACAGGGCATCAGCCACACATGAAAGCCCCAGGCAAACCAATCCCTTTGTCCAAGTACTGGCTACAGTGGAAGCCACACAGAGCTGCAGTTTGATTCCTGTAGGAATCAAAGGTGATTTTTTAATGCCTGCAGCACAGATTTTGAAGCTATTCTGTGTCAAAGCTGAAACCTGAGGGAGTAAGATCCTGGTGCTTCTATCCCAATTCATTAGGGCATATTTACCTTCTCTGACAACTTTCATGAGCCTTAATCTCTTACTACTTTTTCAACCACATCTGCTCAACAAACATCCCATGAACACCAGACAACAAATACCCTTTCTCAGCACAGTCAAACTTATTCATAAGGCCAGAACAGCGAAATCAGGCTCTGAAATTTGCCTATTTTCCTTCTAATTATGATATTTGCTTAATCAAAGAATTTGAAACAGAACACCACATACTTTACTTACTAATTAAGTATAATAGCTAAACCTTGTACCAGCAGCTTTTTGCTTTCTGCCCGTTATGGCAGATATACACACTAGTCTATATCATAGGAATAAAGCATTTTACTCTTCCTGGAAAACTATTTGGATTGTTTGGCCTGAACTTTTCTAGTTTCCCCTTCCCAAAGCCCTCACCAGTCCCCAGGTGCAGATTTTCTCTGCTTTGAAACTTTTCCCCTGGAGACCGGACTAGATGTAATTATTTCCTGAAATATTTAATCTGGCAGTGTTAACTTTGGCCAGTCAGAGTAAATGTGAGTGAAGATGAAATAGTAAAAATTTAACTCTGATCCCTGAAGCCAAATGCCCAGTGCTGTAGCAGTAGGCAGGAGACAGAGAGACACAAGCCTGTGATGACCAAGACACATCACACGCTGGACAGCCAGCCCTCAGCCAGAGATGACCGGTTTCCGATCCAACCTGGTAAGTCCTTGGTGGGATGTTTACATCTGGGACATTTCTGTGTTCTGCTTGGGGCTTCAAAGAAAACAAAATCGGTGTCTTGGTAACAGTAAGGCTCCTGTTCAATACAAGCATCTTGGAAATTGTTCTGCCCACTATTTTGAGGTATTACAACACTTCATATGCTCTGCCATCCATCTTTACCATATTTTTATCACTATGTTAATGTGTCTTAAATGTTTGCATGGACTGGAAAATATTTGCTTATCTAGAAACATAATTTCCTTTGCTTACCTGGTAAAAAAAAAAAGTGCTTTGTTAAATACATCTAATTATTTAGTGCAAGACAGGGCAGGCAGAGGTTTTGAGAGGCAGGGAGCAGGGCTGGATGCTAGCAGCCATGGTGCCTTGATGAGGATGTTTGTGGAAGCTGCACTTCCTTGAGTTGGATATGGGAAATCACAGGAGGATGTACATCTCCCACCAGGGCAAGCAGAGAGAATATCCCTAACTGAAAATGCCCTGAACAAACGAGATGTTTCTGGAGAATGAAATACAGATTGTGAGAACAGCCTGAATTGGCTTCAACCTTAAGAAGATTTTGTTCTACTCCTGCAGGTGCAGTACCAGGGGCTCTTCCGAATGATCCTTGTCCTGGGGATTGGGGGCACATTCCAGATCGGCTTTCAAATTTCTACCATCACCTACATGTCTCAGGTAGGCAAAGATGCACATGGCACACTGCTCCACGAGAGCACTGAGTCTCCACTGCTGCCTGAGGCTGCTCCTCTGGCATTCAGAAGGGTTTAATCACAGTATTCTCCTCCCATTTCCCATTTGCTGTCATGAAGAACAGAGCATATCAAAGTGTTGCAAACAGAAAAAGAGAGATCTGCAGGTTGTTTTTAATAGAACTGTTCCTCAAAAGACACACACTAACTTGGGTGGCATCTGTCTCCCCTAAAATCTTACAGCACACGTGCCTTCTTTCAGTTGATATTTCTATGGTTATCCATATTGACAGAAAAATAGAACAAGCAGTCCACTGGTCACAGGTAAGACTTCCATTAAGGGCACTGAAGTCTAGAGGGAAGACATAATTATTTTGTAAATATGACCTTAGTGGAAAAGCATTATTTTCTGGCTTCAGAGCACTAAGTTCTGAGTGAAAAAGTATTTAGGAATTGCACTGAACAGACTCTGTGTAATGTGGCAATCTTGGCAGGTACATGAGACAAAACCCATAACTCATTTGCAGAACTTTGTAATACTGTTTACACTATTCTTTAGTACCAGACCATGCCTCACTTCCTCAGATTTCAAGGATAAAAACTCAAAGATTGAACTTTTAATGCCAGAACGAGCATAGCACTTTCTATTATACTACATCTGATAGCTACTACACATTTTTAAAGCCTATGAAGTAGTAACTTCAGCTGAAGCAACAAAATTATTTGGTAAATATGATAAAATACTTGCACTGCTGTCACAGGTATTGTTAATGAACTTTTTTCTATCTCAGCATGTCAAGGCTTTCATTAATGAAACCTGGCTGGAACGCTATGGCTATCCCATCCAACAGGACAACCTCTTGTTCCTGTGGTCCCTCACTGTCTCCATCTTTGGTATAGGAGGTCTCCTGGGTTCTTCAGGAAGCAGATACCTCACTGTCAAATTTGGCAAGTATGTATGTTTAAAGGCAAGTTGTCAATTGAAGCTTATCTTAAGGAAATGATAGGCGAGGTTTTGAATGAGACAGACTTTTAGACTTAGTCATGGCTGTAGCACGGGCAGCTCAGCTGTGGTGTCAGCTGATTTTCCTGCTTCCTGCCCATGTCCTGTGCTGTCAGCCTGTCACACCAGGCACAGCTCATCAGATTGGGTTAATCTCAATTAATCTTAGCTAATCTCGACATAAGTAAAGACAGTACTTGTCTGAAGTCAGAACAGGTTCTTGAAAGTGCTACTCAAAATACAGAAACATTGAGATCCTTGTTGTGCTGCAATAATGTATTTCACAGTGGATGTTCAAGTGCAAAACAGCTTTCAGAGTTTTCTCTGCTACACAACCTGGAAGCGTTCCCAAGCTTCCCAGATTTTGTCCTGAACCACATATGTGTAATTTCAAAACAGTTATCAAGACATCAGCCAATGCATGGCATTAAGTGCCATTTCCCTTTGTAGTCACAAAAAATCTTTTCATTTTCTTGCACTCACAGAAAGAAATGTCTCTTGTGCAACAACGTGCTCATGATAGTGGCAGCATCTATCATGGGCTTCAGTAAAATATCCCAGTCCTTTGAGATGATTCTAATTGGACGCTTCATGTGTGGACTAAGTGCAGGTGGGTGAATTCTCCCACAGGTGAGTGGGAGATTTCAGCAGAATTTTGCATATTTTTTCAAAGTGAATAATAAGCCTACACTAAGAAAACAAAAAGTTGAATTCAGTGATCTTTTGTAATAAAGTTTTCTATAATGCACTGTAATAAAGAGTGTAATTATGATTAATTTTTCTGATACCAAACTAAATTCAGCTTTGCCAAGTGTACAAATATTCAGAGATGTCAAAAATGTTTTGACACCACATGAAACAAGGGATTTTCTGAAGGAAAAATATGTATAATTTTCTTGAATTTAGCTAGTAGTACACGTATACTTTATACATTTTATCCAATTATACACCTAGAAGCTAGTATTTTCATAAGGGGGAGTATTCAGTGGGTTTAGTACAAAGATCTGGCATTAATAAAGCAAAATCACTCATGACAATTAGACTACAGGCAGTAAAAATTTCCTATGCTGCTATCAGTAATTTTTTTCCTTACACAAAACTTGCCTTTCTATTGTTTACATATTCACAGGGATGTCTCTCTTAATTTATTAAAGATTTAACTTACAAGTTATTGCCTATTTTTCAAATAACCAGATTTTGTACATTGCTTCTCTGACATAGTGTGTGGAAGAGCTATGGTTGTAATTGAGAACAGATTACCCACAGAGGCCTTGCTCTGGTCTAGAATGTGTATCATGCCTCTTTCAAAAACCTGATTTTTGTTAAAGATACTGCAATCAAAAGAGATTGCTTTGCCATCACATACAGCCAAGAGAAGAATATGCTGCACTTGAAACAGATAAAATGGGCTGTGATCACGGTATCAGGAAAAAGCTTCTGTTCCCAGACTAGTATTGAGCATATCTGAGTTAACAGATGTGACTGGAAACATCAACTCTGCCTGAAATCATAAAAATTATTGCTGGATAGCAGAAAAGAAACACTCATTGTATAAATCACTTGCAAATCATCACTGACTGTAGCACTATGTGTGATAATTTGCCATGACTCTACCATACAGCTCTTCAATAGCATTATGTCAGAGAAGGTTGAGGTTGTGCGGGTTAACTACAAGCACATTAAATACTGCTAGAAAGTGTTCAGTTAGTCAGCACTTGCATACTCTGTGTCCTTTAAAGCATGTTAAGGCTCACAGGAGATCTTATGATGAGGCTCACCTACACCTCAAAGAGAAAACTGTACATTTGTTAAGATTAGGAAACTGCACTCTGCAAAGAGGACCAATACTTTTGCAGAAAGAGTTTAAAAATCTAGTACTAAAAGTCATGTGTGAGTTATGTGCCAGAGACAGCTTACTCTGTAATACTTCATTATTTACTTCTAGTTTTATGTCCCATGGTTATATCTTCTTTCTTCTCTCCCATAATTCTCTCTTCACCTCAAGGTGTTTGTGTTCCTCTACATCACCAGTACGTTGGAGAAATTTCCCCTAAGAAGATACGTGGATTTGCAAACTCGACTTCCTCTTTCTTTTGGACATTGGGAAAAGCCATAGGACAAATTTCAGGACAAAGGTATAATGCAGTTTATTACCCCCACAATTCATTTCTGGATCCCTTCCACCTTCCACTTCTTCCTCTGCTTTTCCATCCTTTCTCTCCTGAAAGCCAATACAGTGAACTCTAACACACCTTTTCTCCCTGCCAGGGAGCTGCTGGGCAGCCAGGCACTGTGGCCCGTGCTGATGGCCTCCTGTGGGCTCCCAGCACTGGTGCAGCTGCTCACCCTTCCCTTCTTCCCAGAGTCCCCACCATATCTCCTCATGCATAAAGGAGACCAGGAAGGCTGCAAAAAAGGTAACTGAGGGTTTCATGTTCCTGCTCCTCGCTTGACTTAGAACCATTTTGTGATGCTTGCTTTCCCCATATGGAAAGCAATAAATAGGACCAAGTTTCTCCCTGCTCATTTCCCACATGGCTCTGTGAATACCTACTAAATCCATTATTGTTGTAGTCCCCACATAGAACACAAAACTACTTCCCTCTACAGCTCTGTATTGCATTACCTTTTGCATTTGTCTGACACCACCTGCACTGTCAGTCTGATGATTAACACTAAATAAAAAATGAAAAATAGCTGTTTGCACTGCAGGGCTCAGCTGGGCACCCCTTAGCTCTGGTTATTGGCTGTGCACCCTGCTCACACCCTGAGGCAAGGAGGAAGGCTGAAAGGTGGCCCCATGGGCAGGGAGGCACCCACAGGTCCCACTGTGCAGGAGGGGGTCAGGGCTCTGGAACACCCCACAAGACATCTCTGCCTCTCAGCACAGCCCCACGCACGCTGGGCTGCCAGACTCTTGTATAACTACCGAGAAAACTTCTCAGGGAATAAACAGAGATGAATTAACATGGCAGGTCTGCTCTCCTTCTTCACAGCCATAAGGCAGCTTTGGGGTGAAGGCCAACACCAAGCAGAAATTGATGACATCATGAAAGAGAAGGCAGCAATGAAAAACACCAAGATCTTGAGTGTCCTGGAACTAGTGAAGGAACCGGCTTTCCGTTGGCAGCTGTACATGATCATTATTCTGACAGCCACAATTCAGCTCTGTGGCATCAATGCAGTTGAGTGTATTTCCTCCTTAAATTCCCAAGAAATCACAGCTCACAGGAGCTTCCTCCATTTTTCTCAGGCTTCTCAGACCAAACCTTGCTGTCTGCTAGCCCTTCTAGAGGACAGCAGCAGCCACAAAGCTCAGCTGGGCTCTCTGTGACATCCCTGAGCCCAGCCCTTGGTCCCTGCTGGAGTTACCTGCCTCTGAAGTTAGGCTCAGGGAGCAGCCACCTTTGGAAGCCATTGCAGAGCTCCAGAGCTCACTCTCACAAGTGAGCCCACTCTTTACTGGCAACATCTGTAGTTTTATGTGACTGCTCCCTGTGACTGCTGCTACCCCTGGCTCTTAGCACCCTGAGATGCTGGGATGGCAGTCTGCTCACTCTGCACTTAAAGCTAACACCAAGCATGCTCCCTGTTTTGCAGCTCCTGCAGCTCTGCTTTCCTCACAGCAATGCTTTTCTGGGATTCTTTTGAAGCCACAGCTTTGCAGTTGCCTGCATGACCCTCCTACTCTAACACCACAATGCAGCAGCATGTGTAAAGGAAATACACAGCTGAATAAAACACAGCTTCAACTGGATTTTTTATCACCTCAGCATATCTCCAAACACTAGCAGGGAGACTTGAAAAGAGGTTTGGTTTACCCCCTCATGACTCCATAACCCACTGTCTTCTTTGGAAATATCCTACAATGTTGTTTTTGGATGGGATCTGAAAACAAGATACATCTGGCTGTTTCTGAAAGCACCTAAATCAGGAGTCTGCAAACCTAATTGCATTGTAGTAACTGGAGGTCCAATTATCCCAGCAATTTATTTTTTATCTAATTAATTAATTAATTAGATAATGTTTTACAATTTTTTTGTCTGTTGATAAAGTGAATATTACCAAAAGAGTGCAGAATTCCAGCTCACTCCAAAGCTGAGGAGCATGCTCCCTGGTTAGCAGCTCATATCTAGGGCAGTGCCATGCAAGTTGGGGTAAGAAATCAATTATTTTATTGTCTCACTGTTTGATGGGTTGTTTTTTTTTTTCCAGATTTATCTTTATACTTTTGAAGTCCTTCAGGCAGCTGGCTTTGATGAAAGAATGGCCTCCTATATGACCCTGTCTATTGGACTGTCTGAACTCGTGGCTGCTGTGGTCTGTGTAAGTCTCATTACCAGGGGAGTGGGGCACCCTTTGCTCTCCAGCACGGGCACTGATGTGATTTCTGTCCTTCAGAGCTCCATCATTGAGCGGCTGGGCAGGAAAGTGCTCCTAAGAGGAGGCTACTGGATCATGGCTTCACTGCTAGCTGCTATCACTGTGACTCTGACCCTACAGGTAAGGAAATTCTGCTCCCAGCAGGCTGCTCTGCCCATTCTGTTTCTGACCTAAAGCTCACTGGCAAAACCATGCTACTGAGAAAGGAAAGTGAGCTTTAGATCAAGCATAGGATTAAACTCTCTCTTAGCCAGTGTCTCTTGTACTCTGCCTTCCTTTCAACACAAACCCATGACCTTAGCATGGAACACATAAAACTCTAGAGGCTGGCTCTGACTTCATGAGACTGCAAACACCAATCACCAGCCAGTACAGACCACAGGACAGCCCTAGGAAAATGGGCCTTTCTATCAGTACTGTTTTTAACAAGAAACAACAAACCCCCAGAACTTCTGCATCAGTTCATTTGAAATGGAGCTTTGCTGCAGACAATTGTGGGAAGGCACTCTGTGCACAGACTGGAGAGCAGTTCGCTTCTCCAACAGTGATACCTCTGTGTCACTGCTGTAGCTTTTTCAGAAGCAAATCACTGCGTTACCAGTGCTGATCCAGAGCTACTCTGTAGATAAACTGCAAAACTGAGCTGGAAGCAAGGTGGCAGCAGACTTCTGGTTTTGTTTCATTCGTGAAGGCTCTCCAACACAGGAGAGAGAAATCTTTTTTCCCCTCAAGCATCTTCTCCTTGACTAAGATCTAGAAAAACTGTTTTGCAGTATCAGTTATGAAATCTATAACTCAACAAAAGTTAAGAAAGATGTGATTTGTCCTCCTCATATCTCTAAGGATTGGAGGAAGCACTATGAAATCAAAAAGAAAGGACAGGGTGCAAAAGTACTCTTCAGACTTGGTTTAACTGAAGCCTCCCCAGATTTGCAGCTGCCCTGCACTGGCAGACCTGTGTCTGCTCCCCTAACAAACACCTCAGCTGCTCCATCCACAGAGTAAAGCACTCACAGCTCTCAGTTCCCACACATGAATATTTCTTTCTCAAGGTGACAGTGTTGGAAAAGCAGGAGCACTCCTCACCCAGGGCTGTTAACAGTTTTTAACCAGAAGTTTGTTATGGGTTTTTTTTTCCCCAGGACTGGTACTACTGGATGCCATACTGCAGCCTTGTTCTCATTGTCCTGTTTTCAATTGTCTTTGCTGTTGGGCCAGGTAAGTTCTCAATCAAAGGGAATGAAGGAATTGAGTCAGGTGAGCTTATTAGTAGGGTTACAGAAATACTACCTTTCATTGCATAATATTCAGCAGAAGCAAATTCATTTAACATAATCTTGCAGTCGTTTAAACACTGTGGGTCCAATTATTCCTTGGACATAAAATTTAATACCATCAGGTTTGAGTTTTGCTTTCAAGAAGAAAGGAACACACTGGAAAAATACAGCAAAAAGAGAACAAAAGCAGATGGATAAAATTTTTTTAATGCTAGGGGAAAAGACAGAGATAAAGAAAAGCAAGAGCTCTTTTGAATTCAGTGTTGTATAATGTTACATCCTATCCCATGCAGACAGCAGTGCAGAGAACCTACTTTGGAGTAATTTTTTTCCAAGCATTTATTGCCTGCTACTCATTAAATTTTATTTTATAAAATTTATTTTATAAAAGGCTTTGTTTTGTAAGGGCTAATATTTTTTTAAATATTTGCCTTCCCATATGGCAGGGTTGAATTATTTTCCTAACTCAAAACAGTTGACATCCTGTGACTTCAAAACATAACTGAAATGCCCAGGAAGTAAATCTGGGAAGATCACTCATTGGAAATCTAGCAGAATCACACTGGAAATTCATTTTAGCAAGAATAATTGTCATTCCATCCTGACACATCTTCTTTCACGAGAGGATGTCAGGCTTTCTCAAGTGTCAACTACTTAATTCTTGGATATCTCAAAAATTTATTTGAGTATTTTACCACTTTAATAAACTGGTGTCCAGCAGGTTATTAGAGGCCACAAATGTTTTCTTTTGTGACAAAGAGCAACATACTCCATGGCACTGCACAATTCTGGTGCTCATGCCAGTCCATTGTAGCAGCATCTATGAGCTGACTGTGTCACAGCAACACCCAACCCAAATATTGAGGCCAAGACATCATACAAGAAACAATTCTTGTCCTTTCCTTTCAGGTGGTGCCACAGTTTCCACCAGGGTTGAAATTTTCACGCTGTCCTGCAGACCTCCTGCCTTTGTGATCAGCTCTGTTCTGAACTGGCTGGGAGTGTTTGTGATCGGCATCACCTTCCCCTTCATCGTGGTGAGTGCTCAGCCCTGGGGACAGCACAGGTGACACTGCTGGGGCAGGCTGGACAGCTCTTGGCACCTGCTCTCTCACATCCACTTTTGCAACTGAAGGGCCCTGATTTGCCCAAGATACTCATTCACACTGAAATATTTGTCAAAGCTCAAAATGGGGGAAAAAAGGGAAAACTGAAAGAATTCCTTATCAAATTCAAAATACTTTGGGTGATACCTTGGTGTGACCACCTAGAACAGAGGCCAGACAGAATTAAAAGAATAAAGTGAGTATTTATTAAAGGCCTTCAAGGATACACCTTGGGCAGTGCAAAGCCTGGCAGAGACTACACCCAAGGTGGATGATGGTTATGAGTTTCTCAGAGGGATATCAGTTTGGTGTATCTGCATAGCAGAGCTTAATTGTTCAATTATAGATTCAGATAATGAAGTCATATTCCCCTGGTTTTCTCCCCCCACCACTGATTCACTTTTGTTTATACTTGTTGGGGCTTGGGGCAGATGGTGGCCTTGGTTCTCAGGCCTGGAAGGTTTGTTTTGTCAGACCAAAGTGCAAAGAGAGCTTAGTAACATTCTGTATAGAGTTCAGAGTTATACACCAATGCAATACAGAATCTGAAAAATACAAAAGCTAAAACATCATGGGACACAAATACAAAAAATATGCCAAGAAATTGGCTAAAATAAGGATATGCTCATCTTACTCTCTTTCTCACTTTGTTCTTTCCTGCAGGAAAGACTCAAGCACTTCTGCTTCCTCATCTTTATGGTGGTACTTTTCACTTCAGGGATGATTATCCACCTATTCCTTCCAGAAACAAAAGGGAAATCAATCATGGAAATCACAGAAGAATTCAATAAGCTAAACTTTAAAAGCAAGAGTATTCCAGCAACTTCAAATCATGTCATAGAGGATTATACCTTCTGCACCAGGCTTTGACCAGCTGTAAGGGGGAATTAGGCTTTTGTAAAAAAGTAGGGAAAAAAAGGACATTTGCCATTTTCTGTCTAATAAGTTGTTTCAAATGGAATGTCAGCTTTCCTATCTGTCACTTACAAAGTTCCCATTTTGCCAAACCAGCTTCTTTCTCAAGCACTCCACTCTGGGCAGCTCTGAAAAGGGATAAAGGTTGATATTAACAGGACAGACTGGTGTGAATCATGAGCATTTTGGCTTAACGTGCTGATGTGTAAATCTCTTCTTAACAGAGCAATACACACTGAAACTACACATGTAGAATTTATAAACACTCTGCTGACCACAGAGAAAGGAAAGACCTGTGATCCTTTCTCTATGATTTCTGAGTATGTTTTTACAGTGCTGAAATGGGAACAGTGAAGTTCTTGGCTTGCTGTCTCTGGCTAGTGTTCAATCCATAACAGATTAAAGAAAAAATTTGGTGGAATAGGAGATAAATTCTTTGTTTCTCTAGATTCAACTGAATAACCAAACCTTGCCAGGTTCCCATGCACAGTGCCATGTTGTCCTTGTGTAGTGTCTAGTTTGACAGACTTCAACGCTTTCAGATTGCCTTTCAGCAGCAATGGAGCTCAAAGGACTGATGGACAGAATCCAGGCACCATAAACCCCAAGCATCCACAGTCATTTCAGATACTCTGTGCTGTCCTGCCCATCACTGCTGTCATCTCAAGTCTGCAGCTCTTCCTCCAGGAGCAGAATTCCCACAGATAGCTCAAGGGCTGTGAATCCCACAGCACTGAACTGTGACTTTCCTCGTGTGACTTTCAGCTCTCTGGAACCCGTTTACCTCAGAAGAGCTGCCTCAGACTGGAACTGATTTTGTCAGAAACTTACTTTGAAATAGAGAGACCCATGGGACTTTTCTTTTCTTTAGAAGGTGTCTAATATTCTGCATGTTTCCCTCTATAAATGAGAGGCTCACATGGGTTTAGAAGGAAAGCAATACTATGAGGAAGAACATGAGCAAAGCTGAGGCTTGCTGCGAAGCACACCATGCAATTTAAAGTCCAAACTCTAGACTTGCACAGTAAAATAAGTGGTTTTATCTCTGCTGTTGCTTTGACTGACATATTTACTTCAACTCAAATAAGGTTATTCAAAATAAGAATTCAATTGTTCATCTTAACTGCTGCTTATTTTTAATTGCAAATGATAACCATAATAAAAATGGCAGATTGCCTTGTAATAAAATTTCTGGCCTCCACAAACTTTTCTTTCCCCACATCATGATCTCCTCAGGGGAGGTTGACTACAAAAAGTTGTTGGTGTGCTTAACTTTCCATGATTGGGGTTTTTCATTATTCCTGTCTTTAGTACTGAGTGACACTTCAGACATCTCATTAATATAAATAGATATAAATTAGAACTCCAACTCATTACATATAAATAGAACTATGTACCTGTGAAACATGGAGTGTCCTAAAGTCAGAAAACTCAATAATTTTGTGTTCCATATACATTACATACATGTAATCTGATTTAAAACTACCAGTCATCTGGAGACTGCTACCAATATAGATAAGAAATACCAACTTTTTGCAAAACAGAATTCTCTCTTCTCTACCAGTCATTCTGGAAACACCATTCCATTACAACAGTCCCTGAAATCTTTGGAAACAAGAGCAGAGTGGCACTGTGTAGCATTGCTGACAGACTCTCCACGAGTCACTTCTCTGGTCTCAGTTATTCATTAGGTGCCATTTAGGAAAGCCTTCCCCACAGGACCCTCTGCAGGAAGCCAGAGCTGCCCTGTGGAACATTGCTGTGGCAATGAAGCAGAACAGCCATGGGGAGCACAGGTCAGCCTTGGGCTGTGCTCAGTGGAGCAAGAGCTGTGTCATGGGGACAGTGTGGTCAGGGGATGAAACAGCAAAAGGGATGATTCAAGTATACGTGGGGCACAGGGACAAAGGGGACAGGGATTTAGGAATGCTACACACACCTTCTCTTCCAGAGACATCAGCTGATAGATAAAATATGACTCAAATACTAATTGAGGCAGATATAAAAACTTTGAAAATGTGTCTGGAAACTTCTGCCAGCTGGGCACAAAAAATATGGACCTGTATTAAGGAAGGCTTAGCACAGCTTTGGATATACATGTCACACATGAGTGTAAAACTGGCAGATAAATTACTAAATGACCTGGTGCTGTGAGATTTACTGCCCTGAGCACAAATCTGACTAAAGGATATCTGTAAGATTTCTGCTAGCTACTTATTATGAAAGTGCACATCTGATAAAGGGGGCTCAGAACTGCCTGAGCAGTGACAGCACACAAGAGTACAGTCTCTAATTATAAATGCAAAAGACATCACACAGGAAGGGAGTTATGGGAGGAAGATTCAACCTACCCAAAGTAGGAGTCCTAAATTAAAGTTCAAGAGCAGAAAGTGGAAGTTCCAGTATGTATAAATACACTAAGTGGGTAAAGTACAGCATTAGAAGATACGTGCAACAGGCCCATCTCCTTTGAGAAGGTGTGCCCCATGCATAAATGTACAAGTTATTGCCTGTTTGTGTGTCCCCCCAATATCATCTGAGCAAGGCAGATGCCAGCAGCTAACATGGAACCCTGTCCCTTTGTCAGATGCACATCATGTACTTTCAACTTTGTATAACTTTACAGAAAAAGGAAATTCATTCTTAGCATCAAAGGGACAGTCTCATTTGTGCTCTAACAGCATCTTATCTGCTGGAGAACCTCAGCTGAAGAACAAATCCCTCCACAAACTCTCAGCACAAACCAACAGCAAAATCAAGGTCATGATGAGGCCTGAGAGTGGCAGGAGAAATGGGGTGGTGCCATACGCTACATTTCAAACATTACCTAGAGAATCCAGGAATATGCTTTGCAAATGAAATATTTTCTAGTAAATATGACTGCTTGCATCAACTAAGCCCTTTATGATTTCTTCATCCTGTCCTTCAACTGAAGTGTAAATGCCAAGTGATAGCTAAGCCATTTGCCAACTGAATACATTCAGTATCAATTGTGAAATAACTTGTGAAGTTAAAGCCTGAGAATTTTCACTCAGAAGAAACAGACATCAATCCAGCTGTGGAGGTTACAAAACAGCTTCAAAACAACCTTATTTTTCATTGCAGACCCAGAAATAAGTACACTGACTAGTGGAAATGCCAGACAAAACTGTGCATGATGAAGCTTTCTCTCTACTAACAAAGAAAAACCACCTACTAAATACTTGGCTGGCCAAGCCTGGTGTGCCACTGCAGAATTGGTAAGTTTTCACCCCATTTCAAAATCATGGAATAGTTCAGTTCCTTCCAGTAATGATTAAGTTATGATGCGCTTCAGTTGCCATCACCTGGAGAGCGGACAGCTCCTTCCTACTCCATACCAAAGTCCTGGAGTTCACTGTCCAAGTCCCATCTAAGATTCCCAACAGAGAGCTCTGTCTCTAAGTTTCTCACTTACACTGAAAACGGAGCAGGTTATGATGATGGGAATCCTGTCTAAAATTGTTTTCTCAGCCCTGTCCCCCTAGCAGAAGACAGAGTTCATGAAATACACAGGTTCTGCAAGGGACACCATCCTGTTTACTTGGGCCGGACATAACCGTTGGTTGAAATATTTAATCCAACAATCCTAAACTTTGTACACAGCTGGAATATGTGTAATTAACTCAAAAGCCTCTGAAGTAAACTTTAACTTCAGTACCATGGGACTAGCTCACTGGCACTGCTGCTGTGAAATGTGAGCATTTGGTTCCTTTGCAGGCAGCAGCAGTGAGCAGCAGGCAGCAGCTCACCCACAGGAGATGGCTGCCTTCTCCAACCTGGTGAGTACTGCCCTCATCTCCTCAGGCCTCTGCCTTACAAAAGACAAATATAACATAATAGTAGAGATTCAGGTTCTTTAAAAGTTTTCAGTTGGTTACAGAAACCATCTTTCCTTTCTGTGTTTAAACATCACAAAGAGCAGTGGGGCTTGAGGCCATGAAGGTCCTGTTGCATTGTCTTTTCTATGCAACAAGATGAAATGAAATGAAATGAAATGAAATGAAATGAAATGAAATGAAATGAAAATCCAACAGCAGCTCTGGCTCTTCCACCACTGACAATGATACTTTACTTTGTCTCCTAAATTACTGATAACAATACTAAATATTAAGCACTGTGATTATTTCCCATATAACAAACTTAGTAATGGTACAAGAAAAGGCTGAGAAATCATGACATAAACTTTTAAACTTTCTTCACTTAATCAAAAGATAATTAATACAATCCATCAAGAGTTTTCATGAACTAAAAAGGAAGAAGTGATATGTATCATCATGCCTTATAGTTTGGTGTGCATTGGTTGCTGTTGATTGCAGACAGGGAAAATGATTCCCTCTGCCCCTCATCCGGGACTGACACCTTTATCCAGCCAAGCTGTGGGATGCTGCAGGCACACAGTGAGACTTGTACTATTGGCAACAACTTTTCAAACTCCTTTTCTTTCTTGCAAGCAGAGTGATGGATTCTCACCCTTACACCTATGTTGTTTGCTCTGGTGCTGTGGCTGATGGTCATGTTCTGGCAGCAGATTGGAGGGATTCTGAAAAATGTTTAAATTCAAAAGGGTCTGAAGAGGACCAAGAGGAAGGACCAGTGTGGCTACAAAGTCTCTGGCCTTGCACCAAACTAGAGTAGTGAGAAACTGATGGAGGATTTTATTTTTGCTTTGCAGGTTCAGTTCCAGGGACTACTTCAAATGATCTTAGTGCTGGGAATTGGTGGTAGTTTCCCATATGGATTCCATATTTCTGTCATCAACTATCCTTCTGTGGTAAGTAGCCCTCTCTGAGGCTGAAAACACAAAGGTGAGAGCCTGAGCCCTGTTGTCCCACAAATCCCAAATTTATTAAGCATTCAGCTGATATGTCTAGGCCTTGGCTAACAATAAGATCACATGAGTAGAGAACTTTTCCTCCTTTAAAGGGCTGGACAGCATTTTCTGTTTTAAATAAGCTCTTGCCAGGTACAAAGGAGGGTACAAAATGAGTGTCAGGATCCTCGCCAGGGAGCTTCCTGATGCATACAGATGGATACAGATCTCAATGAACTTGTTTTATTAAAAAGTGTCAAAATAAGTCTCATGTTAGAACCACAGGCTTGATCTGAAGTATAACAGCCAAATATGAAGCGATCTTATACTCATTATCCAGGCAAATCTCGTTTTATTTTTCAGCACATCAGGAAGTTCATTAATGAAACCTGGGTAGATCGACATGGCTCTTCCCTCCATCCTGACACAATCATGCTGCTGTGGTCCTTCATTGTGTCTGTTTATGGGATAGGAGGATTCCTGGGAAGCCTCTGCTGTGGCTACCTGACTACTAAATACAGGAAGTAAGTGCTTCTTGTAACAGCTCAGCAGTCAGAAAGTACAGGAAATACCAAGGTGGACAAATAAGTCCCTTCTTTTTAGTTGAAGCAGCCCTGTTGAAGACAATTGATTTGATTTCCTGGCACATCCACTGTTCCCAAGTAGCCTTCTGTCTTATTTACCTGCCCTCCCCAGGGAGCCATGTTCTCTAAGGGCTGCAGTCACCATCACATCACCAGATCAGTGCCTCTGGGAGCAGTGTCATAGGACCACATTCTCTTCAGGATCCCCTCTTTAGATCTCCCAAGATTTACAAACTCCAATAAAGGAGCTGTGTGTATTGAGTTGTAGTACATTATATGCAGTTACTCAAACACCTGGAAAATATCCTTATGTGACAAAGAAAAATCAGCTTTCCATTTAAATACACTCATTTTAGGGTGGTGACACTACACTAAATATTCAGATCTGCTCTAGTAAAATTATGGAGTGGAGAAAAAAATTTGCTTGTAATTTCACTGTAAAGTTATCATCAGCACCAAAACAAATGTCCAAGAGACATCTCTGTTCTTGGCAATCCATTTTACTGAAAGTCAGTTCCAAACTACCTTTGCTACTGGACGAAGGAAGGATTCCTCACCAGTCAGGTCTGTTCTCGGTGCCTTGTGTGTAACACCACTAATTTCATTTGCAGAGAAATTGGCAAACAGATCTTCTTGGTGTGACCCACTTAAAGATCTGCTCCACAACACACTGATCCAGGGGCCCCTCATTTGGGTCTCAACAAACCATCTTAGCCTGCCTGCAATTGTGTTCTTTCCTAACAGGTAAGTGCCCCCAAGAAATTTCTTGTGGGACACTGCCTCATCCCACTGAGAGTCTTCCCAAGACTGGAAACAGGATCATGCACCTCTCCCATGGGTTATTTAACATGTATTTAACACAGCCTAAGCACAGAGTCTCTGTGATCCTTAACGTAGGCAAGGGGGCTCCTGTCTAACAAGTGTCACAGCAAAACATCTGAGGGCAAAAGACTTTGAGCCTGAGACACCAGGGTGGTGAACAACCCAGCCTGGATTCTCACAGAGTGACTTTTGAAATGAAAAATGCCTCTAAAAACTCTGTCTGCCATGCCAGAGCACCCATTTAGCCAAGAGTGTCTTTAGTATGAGCCATTCTAGAACAGAACCTGTGGACTCAGACTGTTTCTGGGGAACCTGACATTTTACAAAGACTTACAGCCATTTAAAAATCTTGGTGACAAACTTGGCCAGTCCTTTAATCTTTTTCCCTACTTATACTGTGGAAATGCTGATAAAAGGTTCTGACTGTTTAAATTCTAACCTAAGATTTTATTAATTCAAATCTAAAAGATCCTAAAATGTTAAAGCATCATTTTGACTATCCTGAGTTGAAATTATTTGAGCCATTCCTCAATATAGTAGGCATGGCTGTACTGTGCTTCCTGTCACAGCAAGAATAGTCAAAAGAGCACAAGAGGTTTTCATTTCACATGAAATTCTCAACTTTTTTTTTTTTTTCCCCAGGAAAAAGTGCCAAATGTTCACCAACCTGATCATGTTGGCAGCTGCTCTTTTCATGGCCCTCAGTAAAACAGCCAAATCGTTTGAGATGATTCTGGTTGGGCGCTTTCTCTATGGCATTGGTTCAGGTATGTCACCCCTGGGGGTGTCCTGGGCTTGTCTCTACAGCCATCCTCAAAGAATGGTTTTTAAAGCAGATACACCAGCCACTCAATAAAAGTGAAAGATACAATCTCTTTTGCAAGAAATTGTAATCTAAATACCAGAGTGAATGGAAACAATCTTAGAGAGGATGGTCAAAAAGTGAAGCTTTTCTAAATATTTTAACTGTTATTTATCCTCTTGTATGTTCAAGGTTTTTCTCTCAATATACATCCTCAGTATGTAGGAGAGATTTCACCCAAGAAGCTGCGTGGGTTCACCAACTCCACTGTTGCTGTTTTTCTGACCCTGGGAAAACTCACAGGACAGGTGGTTGGACTACGGTAAATTCTGCAGTTTTTCTATCAGGTTACACTAAAAATAGAAATGTTTCTATAACTTTACTCTCTCTCCTAGTCAGTGACTGAGAAACACTCTCCTCCTCCCCAAAAAATGCCTTAGCTTATGCCAGAAGAAAAATATTGATCATATTTGAGGGAAATATAGTTTTAAATATAGAAGGCAGAAAATAATTTACTCATAATCTGATTTCTTCTTATTTCCACACTCTTTCTACTAGGAGACTTCCCCCTCAAAATTCATAGCACTTACATGAAAAGTCTTAGCAAGATGTTTTGCTCTTGTGACCAAGAAGTGGTCAAATGAGTCTCATCAGCTCTCCAGACATTATCCTGTATTCCAATGGTATTCAGAAAGATTTTCAAAATATCAGATAATTCCTTTAAAATAAATTGTTGGGAGAAAAAAGCCAAATTTGTGCAATTTGCCAAATTTAAATTCAGGGGTTAACTCCAGTGAACCCTTGAATGAAATCTGAGCAATCTTTATCACTCAGAAAAATTTCCTGAACATTCATTCCATGATTTCAGCATACTTTTGTTTCACATACACTTTCCAGGGAGATTTTAGGAAGCGAAGCTTTGTGGCCATGGTTGTTAGCATCTAGTGGACTTTCAGCATTGCTTCAACTGGTTACCCTCCCATTTTTCCCTGATTCACCATCCTACCTCCTGATACAGAAGGGTAATGAGGAAGCCTGCAGGAAAGGTAGAGTGTCTGCTTTGCTCACCTACTCCCCTTCACCTGCTGAGTCACAGTGAGAGGCTCTGCAGAACACGGGGCAGGGCAGAGCTGTGCTGCTCAGTGCAGTGCCATGGAGCACAGGCAGCTCCACACACAGCAGCTCAGCTACCCATGGCAGTGGCTGTGCTCACCTGGCCTCACTCAGCCTCTTCCAACCCATGAAGACAAGAAACACAGATGTCTATCAGCATGTCCCACCTTGGTGGGCACTGCTTGACTTCTTTAAAGGAAATGCTTCAGGCAGCTGTCCTTTTTTGTATTATTGAAGTAAAAGTACTGAAATATTTACTTTGTTTACAGTTAACTCCACATTAGAAAGCTGTGCTATACTGACAACCAGACAGACAAAATCCCTTAAATTACCACTGTCCCTGCAGCAACCAGATGGCAAAAGCAGCACCAGCAGCACCTACTCCAATGGACAGGCAGCCTAAAGGCTTTACTGCAGCCCCTCCTGATGGAGCTGTCCTGGTAGGATAATTCACTTCCCTCTTTCTCCCCTACAGCCATCAGGAAGCTCTGGGGGGAAGGAGACCACCAAGCAGAAATTGATGACATTATGAAGGAGAAGGGAGCGATGGCGAGCACAAAAACCCTGCGTGTCCTTGAAGTAATAAAAGAGCGATCTTTGCGCTGGCAGCTTTACATTTTGATGACTGTCATGACCACCTTGCAGCTCTGTGGAATCAATGCAGTTGAGTGCTCTCTTTAACCCCAGGACAAGAGCAGGCAGCATTACAAACCTCTCAAAGTCAATGTTATTAAACCAGCTTAGAATTGTATCTCAAATGCAATGCTTTTTTTCACAGGCTGATTTCCTCTTTGCATTTTTTCAGATATATTTCTATTCTTTTGAAGTATTCCACACAGCCAAGTTTGAAGAATACCTTATCCCATACGTGTCCCTGGGCGTTGGGTTGTGTGAGTGCTTATCCTCTATACTGTGTGTAAGTCTTTTCAGATTCAAGTTTGAAGGAAAAATTTAATGTGGCCAACAACTGTGCTTTTCCTTTCTTATAACTGGGCTCAGGGAAATTTTGCATAACCTAAGCCACATCTTCCTGCCTCTGCAAAACCACAGGCACGATACAAAGAAGTTTTTTCCCAAATTATTCGAATGAGTGTGTGTCTTTAGACTTTTTTTTTTTTTCCCCTGCAAAATAATAATTTTCTGATGTTCTGGATTGGATGTGTAGACAATTTGATATATACCAGCATGCAGTAGAGGGAACTGTCCAATAACAGCTTAGCATTGACTAACAAACACCGCTTAATTAATAATTAATTTATTTTGAGGAAATTAATCAAATTAATTAGGAACTAAGAGACTGTCAAATGATTTATGGCTATTATTTAGACAAGTCTTCTGCACAGAACACATGGAGAGAGGAGGAATTATTTCCTTTGAGAACTGGGGTTTGCAATCCGTGTTTTCTGCTTTGCAGAGCACCCTCATAGACCGCTTTGGGCGGAAGGTGCTGCTCTGGGGTGGATACTTGCTGATGTGCTCTGTGCTGGCACTGCTCACCATGACCCTGTCACTGCAGGTAAAGAGGCAGCAGCCTTCTGGCTCCTTCCCCAGCCCACCTTTCTGCTCCTAACTCTCAGGAGATGCAGAAAAGCTTCAGACAGTGGCAGGAAATACAAAGCTTTGCTACTTTGCTGTGTGTCCAATGGTTTGATATCCCTGGTTTCTCACTTCCAGCATCGGTTTTTCTGGATGCATTACTTCAGTGTTATCTTGATCTTTCTGTTCGTTGTCTTCTATGGAATTGGACCATGTAAGTACATCAGTGGTTATGCTGGAAGGAAATTTGGTATTGTATTGGTTGGCAATGCAACTGGCAGAGAAAGAACAGGCTAGTGCCTGGAAACTAAGGAGGGAAGGGCAGACACACACAAGTGGGAGACAGGAAAAGGACACAAACACCTCAAATTTTATTGCTGATCACATGATCTAAATAATTTAAAGCTGTATCATCTTCTCCAGAGGGTGTGAGATAGAAGTTTCAAAATAATATCTAAATTAATCAGCTACAAGCAGGACTCCAGGCATTGCTAGGTGTGTTGTAGTAATCATCCTCAATCATTTAACAAGTTAAGCTTATGCCCATCAACATGCTCCAGGTGGAAGTGGCCACAGGGAGCCAAAAGGAAGGCTGGTTTTATAAACCACTGCACCAGCAACGATATGAAACTGCACAGATCCACTGATACCAGAGAAAGGATTCCAGTACATACAAGAGGAACCTAAATTAACTGCTGGATTCCATTTCTGGAATCTAGGTCTTTCACCCTCTCAACAGGAGCCACCTCTCCACAGGTCACCCATCCTGCCTGTCTGTCATCTCTGTCACTGCCTTTGGCAGGAGCTTCAGCAGAAGCAAGGAAACAAATAAACCTGCTGTGTGTTTGGCTTTGCTTTTACAGCTGGAGCCACCATATCTGTGATGGTTGAAATCTTCAGCCAGTCATACAGACCATCAGCCTTTCTGATAGTGGGCTGCATCAACTGGATGGGACTGTTTGTACTTGGGATGATTTTTCCAGTAATTGTTGTAAGTGACTCTCACATGATCCCTCTTTCCAGGCTAATCTATTTCTGAACGCTGGTGTGAAAAACACGTTTTACTGTTTTGGTAAAATTAAAAAGGTTTAATAAAATGACAATAGGAGACACACATAAAGTAAAGGGTTAAAATGGCTGGGTGCTTGGCAAGCTGCCAAGAGCACAGGGCTGCTTCAGGAAGGTTTCTTTAAATACATTTTACAATACATCAACTTGTTGCATATTTATAGTTTTTTATGAACAGTTTAACTAGTTTAACTTTTTTTGAGAACTGTTTAGCATGGATACTTTTTGGGTCTGCTTTTTTAGAGCATGCATGTTTTTTGGCTTGTGGTTTTAATTTTCTCGTATTACTTTTTAATTTGAGTGGCGGTTCTGGCGTTTTGCAGCCAGTGAGTGTTGATAGTTGTTGTGTCAGCTGCAGGGTCTCCATTACACATTTATGGGCTGTTGTCTTAATTAAGTGGGTAGTTTAAGCATACTATCTCTAAAAAAGTATGTTTAACTTTTGCTAAAAAAACCTGTATTCATACAGAAAAGCTATTTTAACATTATACATATAGCATTTATTCTCAATAGTTGCAAAAAACCAACAATATGTCATGCACTTGTAACACTAGCAAGGAGCAAAATAATAGCAATAAATTGCAAAGACATGCAAAGCTTGGCACTCTGTCCAAACACCAAACCTGCTCAGAAATTCCCCAGGCTTGTCAAGGAGCAGCAATTGGACTCAGGTCAAACATGGCCAGGGGGAGCTCCTGGTTTGATACCTCTCCTGGGTTGTGTATTGAGCACACCTTTGAATTTGAACTTCTAAGACACAGGCTTGCACTAAAGGGCAGGGAAATAGAAATTAATTTCTTATTTTCTTTACATTGTCATGCATTTCTGCTTGCAGGATAACCTTGGACCCTTCTGCTTCCTTATCTTTTTGGGAATCCTTGCTTTATCAGCAATTTTCATCTACCTGTATCTTCCTGAAACCAAGGGAAAGTCAATCATGGAAATAAAAGCAGAATTCAACAAGCTGAACTTTGGGAGAAAAGAAACCTCTGTCACTGAAAATAACTTTCCTAAGGAACAGGTGTCTTGCACCAAGCTCTGAATGTTCAGAGAAGAAATTTGCATCTCTTGGAAAAGACAGGAAATAATGTTGCAATAGAGCTAAAAAGGAAACATTAAAAACAGACTGCAAGCTCTTCTGTCTCATTCAGTTTTTCTTTTATAATATAATGTGAAACTCACTATTCTAGAATAGCACTAAGTAGAAACCTACTGGCAAATAGCTCAGAGAAGAGGATCAGAAATGCAAAAGAGCAACTGAAACATTTTAAGAAGATGATCCAAGGTAAAGAATTATTAAGAAGGCTCAATGACCAACAGTCATGAGGCTGGGGAAGCACAAGTCTAAAGTATTTGTCTGACAGGTACACAGAGGAAAAGCTAAATACATGGTTTAGTGTGATCCAAGCAGGTACAGACTAAAAACTTAACACCTCAAATTTGGAAAACAGTTTCCAGCATGAAAACAGAAAAAAAAGCATTGAAAGTGACATTTGCTGTGCAACAGTCCTGGAGATGTAATGGAGATTTCAGTGGAAAACATCCTAGTAACTTTAGGCAGGGAGAAGGAGATAGGATAATTCACTTCTTCCTGCTAAACTGAGGTATTCTTGCATGCAAAAGTGAAATGGCTGCTACAAAATAAAGCAGAGTCTGGAGAGCATCTCTGGTGTCTAAGGAACTGATTTTCAACCTGGTGCATCAGCTTCTGGGAATTACATCAGATGTTTTCACAGAAGAAAGAGTTTGTTTTGGAAATGTTTTTCTTGTTATGTAAGCAAGCTGGGAATAACGACTGATTATTGCACCCAGCAGTAAAAATAGGTTGTGAAGTTCATTGGAAATAGTCTAAATTTTTCCAAGTGACCAATAACAAGTATAGGATGACTTGTAAGTAAACACTTTGGATCATGCCACCTGCTTTCCTCTAACCACTGAAGAAAAAATGAATCAATATCACAAACTACAGCTCCTCTCCTTACATATGGAGGTGTCACTTGGGTTTGTTTTTAACACTTTGTCTTAGGACACATACCCTGAAAAAGCTTTTTGTAAACCAGATTTTATTTCTGGGCTTTTTTAGGGTTTTCATTATTTTCAGAATGGATACAGGAAACACAATCCACAGACGTGGGCTGTAAATGAACACTGGCACAGTAATTTCATCTCCTGACTTTTTATTTGCTGACTTTTTACAGCAAGGGTGCTTCAGTGAAGGAACTAACTCAAAATCAACATACACCACACAATCATTGAATGGGTTGGGTTGGAAGAGGCCTTAAAGATCATCTAGTTCCAGCCCCTGCCATTGCAGGGATGGCACCATTTAGATCAGGTTGCTCAGGGCCCAGTCAACCTGACCTTGAACTCAATCAGCTTCAGCACGTTCTTACAGAAGTTTTCACCATTAAAAAGTATTTGCTTCAATGACACCATTCAATACAAGCATTTAGTGCAAGCTATAGAAAGCTCTCCCTCTTTCCTGCTGCCTGGAGAAAATGAAGTGAGTAGCAAAGCTCTTAACTCAGAAACTGCTGGGCATAAAGACACCATTCACTTTTAACATGGAGAGGTCATCAAACCACTTATTTTATCCCCATCAGCATTTCCAACCTGCTTTCCCCACACACCTGACTGAGAACAGCCCTTACCCAATGCCAAATGATCCCCCTAAATCACTTCTCTCATGTAAGGCTCTTCTAGGCAGCAGTGAGAGCTGATCCCAGCCTTGCCACACACTCCCTCCACTCTGGATAAGAGCTGCCCATGTGGAAAGCCTGTGGATTTCCTATCTCTCAGGAGTTATGACTGCTATGGAACTATTTGCACAACAAAGGAGAAAGCTGAAAACAAATCTTCTGTGTGCATGAAGAGTCCAGTGCTCACCACAGTGGAAAATCAAGACCCTGATTTTAAGACATCTTTGTCATGACTTAGTCATGGTTCAGGAAAGGTCTGCACAACATGTGTCACTGGGGGTTTTTTGCTATGCTCTATTCCACAGAGAGAGCTTCAGACCTCACAGTTGAATCATTCATCCAATTTTAAAAAAATAATTACTAGACTTGCATAAAGAGGTGCATTACAACCTACACTCAGTCTCTGAAACACTTCCTTTTTCACTGGTTTCATGATTGGGCTGTATCCAAATACAAGGTTTCATTTTGGATGCTTTGGTTTGCAGAGTGCAAAAGCTGGGCTTCCTCCCAGGCCAGTGCATTGGCTGTCTGTGATAACAGCTGAGATGGCACACTGAGCCTCACCTCTCCTGAGACACTCCCACCCCCCTCAGTGCACCTCTGAAGGTATCACTGACTATTTAGAGGCTCCTGATGTGCTTACAAGCACAGAGGGCTGAGCCAGCTTGTGGGTGACTTAGAAATAAAGCTGAGAACAAGGTGAGCTGAAAAAGACCTGCTTGTGATCCAAAGATACCTAAATTAATTGTTAACACAAATATAAGCAAGGATAAAGTTCCAGAATTTTTTCAGGGGAGGTCACCCAACAGTTATCAAAAGCATTGGGCAAACCAGCACAGGTAAGTCCATTTGCTGAAATGTTTTCCCTCTTTATTCAGCTGTGCCTATGCAATGAGCTGTTTCTGACTGATAGCCTTGATAAACTAATATAGCTAATGACCCACCAGTATTTGCAGTCTTGTCTCTGGGAGAATATGAAGTACTTGTTCACTGTAACTTAGTTTTATTGAGGTCTCAAACCCCTGGAGTAGTAGGATGATATTGCATGTAGTGATCACTATATGTGAAAACCCTGTATGTGGGTAGGTATCCACAGGTACCTGTGAATACCTCTCAAGAATCTGGCTGACTGAAAAGCAAACCTCACCCTCCACTTCCTTGCTGAGTCCTGTTGAATAAGTGCCTGTTATTTGCCACCAAATTGTCTGTAGCCCAGTGCCTAGAGTTGAAGTAAAAATTTATTTATTCAGCTTGCTTGGACATCTGGCAAAAATATCTCTGTGGCATCCTGCAATCTGTAGTCAAAATACCAGAGTACAAGCTGCCTGCTGGTTTCACTATCAAACTGGAGGGGGTTTACCTGCCAAAACATGTGGGCAGTATGCTGCTGAGGTGAAGTCCTGAAACACTGGTTACAAGGATTTATAAGGCTATTATTTTCTGGTCACTAGTCACTGTATCGGCTGCCTACTGAAGACTGTTGAATATGAAAAACCAAAAGGAAACTTCTCTACAGAGCTGTAAAGTTCATAACACGAGCTATAGCTCAGTTGCTGTAGCAGCAGTAACTTCAGTGAATTGGCTATGGATCTGTAGCTGCTTGTTCAAGCACCCTTTCTGCATATCAACGAGCCCATATTCAGAAAATGTTTATTTTGCTTTGGGAGCGATGCTTTGAAGCTGTAGAAAAAAAAATGAAGTTTTGGTGCTTACAGAAAGGGCTCTGAGGACTCCCCAGCAAACCTTTCTCTATGCACTAGGACACCTGAACACGTTAAATTCTGATGTAAAATGGATGTGTTCTATCTCTCTTTAAAAAAACCCAATTTTTATCAATCTAGCAAACAAGTACTTGCTGTTGGGGGGGCAAGGGGTGTGTCTTGCATAACAGCTTCTGAATATAAAGCCAGAGGCCAGGGCTGGGATGCAGCTGGAGCAGGTTTGTGCAGCTGTGTGGAAGGGATCTGTAATGAGACTTAGAAATATACAGGGAACAACAAAGAGATTTTTCTGAAGAGGACACACAAGCTCTTCGTGCAAAGGAGGCAATAGGAAAGGGGGAGTGTCTTAGTTATAACACAGAGAGAAGGGAAGGATTTGGGTAGGCTGGAATGCAGAGCCTTCCTCTCACAGGAAACTGTACCATTTGGGAAAAATACGGATTTTTAATAAAATAGAGTTTCTTCCTACTGGAAATACTGTTCCAAGTATTTTTAAACTGCTCTATGAAAATATTAATTAATGCCTCAACTTGATTTTTCTTTTAATAGTGAAAAGTTGCTTCCTGGGTAGATGTTAAAGGCGTGGATGCACCTACATTTGGCATAAAGTCAAGAGCACACATGGTGTCTGGACAGGGGAGAGCAGGGCCAAGCAAGTGGTACCTCAGCAGGATCTCCTTGGCTTGTGCTGTACTGCTGTGGTCTGATGCACCTCACACCCAAACAAACTGCAAATGATGGCCAAGACTAATTACCCAGACAACTCCTGGTACTCAGGCTAGCTCGTTTTACCAAGAGGGTTAATTGCTGCCGAGTTCCAACGATGCACTGCTAATAAACGTGGGTAAGAACAGCACAGAAGGCAGATGAATGCTAGAGGAACTGATCCCTAGATTCCCCAGTGTGTGGATCTGACACTGTGTATTAGCAGCAGGGAAAATCGTGGCCTGGTCATTAATATTAACATAGATACTTTCTTCTGTTTTTCCTGGTATCAAGAACAAAAGCAGGATTAGGCTGTATTTTGTTTAATGAGGGGGGATGTTGGTTTAGGCCTCTGCTGTGTCAGTTCACATTTACCTCAGCAGGGAAGACTGCAGCAGGAGCCAGTGAGGTGCAAAATCTCTCTGGAACGCAATGCGGCAGCGGTGCCATTGCACACCCCCCTGCCCCTGAGCTTCCCACACAGCCAGGGAGAGCTGGTGGCTCAGAGGAGGTGCTGGAGATACAGGTCACTGAGCTCCTGGAGCACCTGGACTAGGAAGCCTAAAAGCTATGGAGCCTTTGTACTGCTTTGGACACAGCAGTGAATGCAAATCCAGACAGTAAGATGTCAACAAATGAAAGACTTGCATATGAAGAACATGCATGATTTTCACTGCAGTTTAGGTACATAAATGCCTTCCTGGATTTTCAAAACTTTTCTTAATACAGCAGAGAAAATAACATTCATTTTCTTCTTCCAACAGTATCTAGCAATACAGATCTCTCCTGATCAGGTGATGTCCTTTGGTGGCTCCACAGACCCTTGTGCTATGTGCCTTCTCTACAGCATTGGAAAAATAAGGGAGCAGGAGAACAAGGTCTACTCCAAATTGCTTTGTGACCTGCTGAACAAACAGCTGAAAATACCATCTGACAGGTGAGCTCATATGGCAACTTGTCTGTCTGATGTGACTTTCTACAGATTGTTAAAACTATTCATCCCAGGCTGGTCCTCCATTAATGTGCTGATTGACAAGTTTAAATGCCAAGTCAACTGAGCAACTCCCAGCTGAAAAGAAAAAAGGAGCCATTGCATGAGCTGCAGTGCTGATGTCCAGAAGCTGCAGAATTCCTTGGTTAGAATGATGTGGGTTCAGGCACTGTATGTACCTACAGATATGTAGGTACAAAAGATCAGGCACAGACACAATAACTTGGTCACTAGGAACTCCAGAATGGAAATGATGAGGCTTTAAAAGGGGCAGGAGGAAGGGAGTGTGAGGCCTGAGAAGGATGAAAGCCCAGGGGAGAGTCTGGCTGTGTGTCCTGGTGCAGGAGCACCCTGAGCAGCTGCAGCACTCTGCTCTCAGCTGTTAACGGTGCCCGTCTTCCTTTCCAGAATCTACATCAGCCTCTTTGACATCAGCCCCGGCTGTGTGGGCTGGAATAACACCACCTTCACTTGAGGTGCCCTGGGGTGCTCACAGCTCATTCCTGAACCTTGAGAACTGCAGCTCTAGTCACCTTGTGGCATCTGCCAAATGCAAAAGGCACTGGTATCTTAGTTGCTGGTGTTTAAACCCACTGCTGTTTAACATCTTGCCTGCTGCTTAAATGAAAATGCAGCAGAAGCCCTATGACTGAGACCTTCCTGTTACTCTGGGAAGAGCTGTAGTTGAGATGGGGGGCGCCTTTTCAAAATACTCTGGACAGAAGCTTTTCTTTCAAAAAAAGTTTAGTCATTTATGAGGATGTCTTTGCCCTGTCCATGCTCAAGAGCCAAATTTCAAGAAGAGATAAATATATCTTGACCTGGTTTCAAGATTTATTTAAGTTAAATGATGTGGCTACAAATGTTGCACACGGACCTCCCTTCAAAAGGAGCAAAAACATGATTACCTCTTATTTGAAAGGGATTGCAGTCCAGCTCCTCTTTAGGCCTAACACTACAGGGATATCTAGTTGAGTAGCAGAAATACTCGTGCTGTGAGTTCCCCAGGGCTCAGCATAGGCAGAGGGAGTGAGTGGAAAAAACCACTGCTCACTGCTGTGCCCTCCCCTTTCCATCCATTGAACAATTTGTAGTGACAGTGAAAATTAGAGCACAGCTCAGAATGAGGCAGAGGCACAGCAAGCCACAGTAAGCCATTCCTAGGGACTGAAGTGGTGAAATAATTATGAAAAGAAAATTTGCCTACAAATATTTGTTATTTAAGCCCTTGGTCAGATAAGATCCTTTGCATCCAAAGTAAAATAAAAGATTGAGTAGAGATGTTTCCTGAAATTCTATAGTTAGGCATATTGTGAGTTTCCTCTGGAAGACCAAACCTTATCACACCCCTGTTCTGAGCTCTGTTAACATCTCATTGTGTCCCTACCACAGCTTTGGTTTGCAGCCACAGACTTTAAACACAGACCTGCACCTCAAATAGCAAAAGTGCTTTGTTGGTATAACAAATGGAAACTGCTTTGGTTAAAACTTCTTTCTTAGGGAGACAAAAGAGAACGAAACTGGATGTCTCTCTATTGTGTGGCTGCATAGCCAGGGGCTGCCACTCTGATGGGCAGAGCAAGCACACCAGTGGGGATGTTACTCTCAAGTTTTTCTCCCTGCACAAGTAGAATTCTCACCCCACCTCCATGCAACAAATCTGGGAGGCAGGAAGGTGAGACGAATAAGTGGGACCATGCAATGGCAGGGAGCTGAGGGATATCAAAGGGAGGAAACCTCCCTTTAATCATTTCTTAGTGGTTGTTTTTAAGCACTGCTAATCACTAGAAAAGGAAGTGCTCCAGTTCTCAGCGTTATAACCTGTGTCACTGTAACGCACTCCCGCATGACACCGTCCCTTACTCCTCACTCAGGGCTCTGAGTGCTCACATGTACCATGTACATACGGGCAGCAGTGCGTGTTTGCCGTGTGTGCCATGGCTGCGTGGAGAAGGCTCTGGGCCTGATCCTCTTTAGCCTTCCTGTGAGTCATTCCGAGCAGCAGAGCAGCGCGGCCGCCGCCGGGGCAGGCAGCAGGCAGGGTGGGGAGCAGTGCCCTGCAGCCTACGTGCATCACATCACACAGCCCAGCATCCGGCTGCCTCTGCTGCTCTCACCTCCCGATGGGCACGCACCGCTTCTTTCCTAAGCAAAGCAGAATTCACTTCTGCCTTTTGCCAGTAGAGAAATAGGATGTGAAAATGGGGAGGCTGAGGAGCAATAGGTAATTTTTAATTGGACTGAAATATATTAGAGAATAATTAATACAGCAGCAAGGCAGACGTTTCTGCTTACACCGAGCTAAAGCTGTACCCACAGTTAAAGCAAAACCGCTCCAAACGTTACTTTATTTTGCAAAAGTAAAAAATTCTCGGAGACAGGGCAAGTATTCCTTTTTGCAACTGCAAAGCTGAGGCCGATATCCCTCTCTGGCCCCGATCCCGCAGAAACCAGTGAGAGTGCTACAACAGTAGCATCACATGCGCTGATACCAGGTTATGCATGAGCTGCCCAGCGCGCCCGGACTCCATTCCCGGAAGGAGCCTGCAACACACCCTCAAAAGATGCTCAGTGGCAATAACAAAGCCAAGGAATAAGGGGGGAGGGGGAAACCTCAGGTCGAGAGGCTGATAGGGGAGGGGTCTGCACACGCAGCGAGGGCTGCAGAGCGCGGTGCTGGTGCGGGCTGCAGGCTGTCCCCGCCCCGCTCCCTCCCCTCCCGTCCCTGCCGGGCGGGGCCGCTCCACGTCCGGGCCGGCCCCGCGCACTAAAAGCGCCGCTGACGCCTCCCCGCTCCACTGTGCTGGTCCCGCCGCTCGGTTACGCTTCCGTCACCGGCCCCGCCGCCCCCGCCGCCGCCACCATGCCCATGTTCACCATCTACACCAATGTCTGCAAGGACGCCGTGCCCGACAGCCTGTTGGGCGACCTCACCCAGCAGCTGGCCAAGGCCACTGGCAAGCCCGCGCAGGTGAGGGCGGGCGCGGGGCGAGCACGTGCGCGGCGGGGCCCGGCGGGAGGGGCGGCGGCGGAGCGGGCCTGGGGCATCGCCGCCCCCGCGGCCCCTGGGCGGGCCGGCCGCGGCCGCCGAGGGAGCAGCTGCGGCTCAGGAGCTCCAGCTGCGGCTCAGGAGCCCCTCCGGAGGCAGGAGCCTGTGCCCGTCCCACCCCGCTGGGCCGTGCCTGGCGCAGCGGCCGGGCCTGCAGGAGCGCGGCGCTCACGTAGCCGGGGATGTGCTGCGCTTGTGCCGGCGGAGCTGCGCAGTGGCACGGACCCACCCGGGCAGAGCTCGGACAGAGCGGGCAGCTCCCGGCGGTTCAGCAGCCCCAGGAGCAGGAGCCCGATAAGGCCGAATCGCTGCCCGGCTCTCCGGCAGGCCCGGCCTCTCGCTCCGTGATTTGGGGCTGGGAGCCCTGGCACGCAGGCACACTTTGGGCCTTTGTGTCGCTCCGCCCCGTGCGGTGGCGAGGCTGTGGCGGGCAGGAGTGCCTGCCTCTCTGGCGGCGTTCTGCACACATCACCGCCTTCCCAAAGCTGAGAGCCGGGCCGGGGCTCCCCGCAGCCCCCGGGGCCGTGCCCCCCGTGGGGGCTGCGGGGCCTGAGCCTCCCCTGAGCCTGGGGAATGCGCAGACACCAGCACTGAAGAGCTGCCTGACCCCAATACACCCGCCCTGCTTAGTGTTGGTACCTAAAGCAGATTTTCGTCAGGAGAGGGCAGTCCAGACAGCCTGTAACACAGTGTTTCCCTCCCGCAGTACATAGCTGTGCACATCATACCTGATCAGATGATGTCCTTTGGGGGCTCCACTGATCCCTGCGCGCTCTGCAGCCTCTACAGCATCGGCAAAATCGGAGGGCAGCAGAACAAGACTTACACCAAGATGCTGTGCGATCTGATCTCGAAGCACTTGCACGTATCTGCAGACAGGTAAGGCTGGTGCACAGTTTATCGGACTTTCTGAAACTGCTTTTGAAAAGTCTATTTAAAATTTTTAAAAGCTGGGAATAAGTCCATGTGTTTTAGAAAACACCAGGTGATTGCTTGCAGTGCTTTCACGTCCACATAAGAATTCGGTGCCTGCCTCTTTACCTGGAGAGTCCTCTGTTCAATGGCTTTCTGCTCTGAGAGTAGGGAAAAACACCAGAGCACTGACAAGTTGCCCAGTGTGTCTTTTGCCTCTGAGGTGTTGTGTCTTGTTTCCCTCTGGGGAAGAAAGGCTGAAAGCATGAGCAAGAAGCAGTAACAGGCTGGAGCTGAGAGACAGAAGTAGAAGGCAGCAGGCTGTGAGCAGCTCCCTTGCAGGCTGCAGAGTTCGGGAGAGGTCTGTGTATAGGTGTGAAGAATGGGAAGAACCTGGTGCCATGAGAGTTGAAGGGAGACAGCCAGAGCCCAGCCTGAGGGCCTGCTTAACTCTCCAAGGCTGCCAGTCTGTGACACGTGAGGGACTGCAGTACTCAGAAACAAAAGGGGCTGATCTCTGCAAATTCTTGGCAGGTTGCTAAACAAAAGTTGTCTGGTGTCTGGACAGTCCCTGACTGCAGGAGAATCTGTATTTTGAAAAAAAAGAGAAAAAGTACAATTTTGAGGACTGAGAAATATTGACTGTTTAGAGGTTCCACCAGATTTTTGGCAAAGATGAAGCTTGATGTTTTTTTAAGCAGAAGAATGGGAAGCACTGTCCCCTGTTGTGTTGTCCCAACTTACATAAATGAGTTAATAAGGTTGCTATTATTTCCTCCTGTACCTCTTCTGCAGGATCTACGTCAACTACTTTGACATGAATGCTGCCAACGTGGGCTGGAACGGCTCCACCTTTGCGTAGAGCTCTCCTGTCTGTCTGAAGAGGCTGTTCCTGGACTCCCTTCACCCTGCCCTGTAGAGACCACAGCACAAATGGCCCCGTGTTGCACTTTGTGCACTCTCACAGATTGATGGCTCCTTGCTAGTGTGTTTAAATATTGCTGCTTCAACATTCCTCTGTTTTCTCTGTGTAGAAAACAAATAAAGATTTAGAAGTAAGCTGTGTGGTGTAGGCTTTGGCAGGTTGGGGATGGAGTTGGGCAATTGCTAGCATGTGTGTTTCATTCTGATCCCAAAGCAAACAAAAGGCATGGTTTGGGTTTGCCCATTTCTTAGTATTTCACACTATGGTGGTGGTGCCTGGAGCTGGTTCCTGACAGCGCTCCACTGATTTTTACCTTGCTGTGGGTACGGCTGTAGGTGTGTTCGGGGCTGCTTGTTGCTCTGAGGTTTGTGTCTGCTATTGCTGCAGTCCTTTGACCAGCCCTGTGCTTGCTGCTTCAGGGCAGCTTTCCTCTGAGGATGTGTGTGGCCAAACAAGCAAGGAAGGAGTGCTTTTGCTCGCTGAGGGGAAATGCTGTTATCCACATTGCTTACACTGCCTGCTCAGTGCTATGGGGAGAGGAGAACTTCAGTGTGCTCTGCCAGCTTGTCCTGCACTGATGCTGTGCCCTCTCCCATCATGTCCCTCACTGGTGCTGTGCTGTCCCAGTCTGTCCCTCACTGGTGCTGTGCCCTGTGCCAGCCTGTCCCTCGCTGGTGCTGTGCCCTGTCCCAGCCTGTCCCTCGCTGGTGCTGTCCCAGCCTGTCCCTCGCTGATGCTGTCCCAGCCTGTCCCTCGCTGGTGCTGTGCCCTGTCCCAGCCTGTCCCTCGCTGGTGCTGTGCTCTGTCCCTCACTGATGCTGTCCCAGCCTGTCCCTCGCTGGTGCTGTGCCCTGTCCCAGTCTGTCCCTCACTGATGCTGTCCCAGTCTGTCCCTCGCTGGTGCTGTGCCCTGTCCTAGCCTGGTGCTGTGCCCTGTCCCGCCCCGAGGCTCCCCGGCTGCGGTTCCCGTCCCTTCCCTCAGCATTTTCCCGCCGTCCCCTCAGGGTCCCCGCAGGGCACGCGCGGCGCTGCCCCCGCCCTTCCACCCCCGGCCGGCAGGGGGCACCCGCCCCGCGCCCTCTGGAGGCTTCCGCCGCTGCCTCGCGCGGCGTGATGACGTCATCTGCGTGCGCCGGCGCGGCGCGGCGTGGCCATGGCGCTGTTCTGTATCCAGAGGTACCGCGGGCACGGCCCCGCTCCCTGCTCCTGTCCCGCTCCCGTTCTCCTCCTACACCCGCACCCTGCCCCTGTTCCGGGCGCTGCCTCGACCCGAGCTCGAGCCGGGAGTGTCTGTCCGGAGGCCTGTGCGGGACCTCCGGGCAGACCCCCTCCTGCTCGTGGCTGAGGGGGTTTGTGTGGGCTGTTCCAGGTACGGCGGGGAGGACGAGCAGGATGAGGAGGTTGAGGCGGAGGACCGGGCTCGGCTCCTGCTGGAGCGGCTGCAGCAGCAGGCGAAGGCCCGGGAGCTCAAGAAGCAGCGAGAGGAGCAGTCCCAGGGAAGGGAAGGAGCGGGGCTGAGCCCCGGGGGGGAGCCCGAGGGAAAGGGGAGGAGGAAGAGGGAGAGTGAAGAGCAGCCCAGTGCGCTTAGACGGAAGAAGCTAAAGACAAAACAGCAGCCCCGCAGCTCCTCAGAAGAAAGGGCTAGTACCGAGGAAGCAGCAGGTGGCAGCAGCCCCACAAAGAAGAAGAAAGCAAATAGAAGAAAATCGAAAGTGCAGCAAGAGAGGACTGAAGCAGGTGAGAATAAAGTGAGGCTGTAGGATTTCAGTTCATTGTGGTTAACAATTTCCACAGAAAAGCGGACACGAGTTGCTCTTTGAATACCTTACCCAGTTTACCTGATTTTGTTTTCATCTTCTTAATATGTTCCAAATTTCTTTTTGTTTGAGGGAAGGCCCTGTACAAACTCTGAGGATCAGTTTAGTGTAAGGGAAGGAGGGAAGCATGTCACATCACCTCAGTCTTGTTGCACCTATACCAACAAAGAAATGTTTGACTTCTGCACTGGGATTTAGGAAAAAAGAACTTGCAAGGACTTGTTGCTGAAGTCCTGTGTTGTAATATTGCCAAATCCCTTCAACGTGGTATGCTCTGACCTGTAACTTTGTGTTGCTGTTACGCAAATTCCAGATTCTGAGGAAGATATAAAACAGGAAAACATAAACAACTTTAAAAACAAGTCTCATAAAAGGAAGAAGACAGATGAGGAAACACAAGGAGATGAAACAGGGGAGAAAGAGAGCAGTGAAAAAGCTGAAGGAAATCAAACTGCAAAGGAGGAGCTGCCCTTAGTAGCCTCAGGGGAGGAGGCAGATTGTCCACCCTCCAGTATGATGATTATTGGAGACTACGACGCAAAACCAGTGCAGAAGGTAACCAGCTTGACTGAATTTTGGTGTGCTGGTTAGGAAAAGAATGCTTCTTACAAGTTTATTTTATGTGTGGTATTGCTGTATTCTCCTTTCCCTCACCTCAGGTCCAGCCCTTCTTACCACAGTGGCTTGCTGAACCCAAACGGGTGCAGAAACGCATCAGAGATAATCTGTGTCCGATCGGAGACGTCCCAGGAATCCATCCCCGGCTGCTGAAAAAGCTGCAGATGAATGGAATAGACTCCTTTTTTCCAGGTGCCTTGATAGTGCTTTTGTTTCTTTCTGAAGGGGCTTACAGAGCTCCTGCAGTCTGGTGCTGTATATTTTATGTAGGTAGTGAAGTAAAACACAGGACAAAATGTAAGGCATGAAAAGGGATTGTAGCAGTTTTAACTCTTCTTTCTCAAAGCTTTTTCTAGGCTGAGTAAAGGTTTGTTACCTACTCATAAATACAGCTTGGAGTAATAGCTCAGAGCTGCCCAAAGAGGGAAGTCCTACCTGTGTCCTCACAGTTTTCCTCCTTATGCCAAGCTTGTGCTTTAGCTCCTTACTTTCCACTGTCTCTGCTGCTCATCAGAGCTTTCTGGGAACTCACTCAGCTCATTAAAGCAAAAACATCCAAACAAAAACAGGAAATCTCTTTGTTTTCTGTTACTTTGCCAGTTCTGCAAACAAGTACAGTAAATGCCAGTTCTTAAATAAGAAGAAAGAACAGCTGTGTGCAAGGACAAGGTTAGAGGGTGATGTTCAGTCCAGCTGAGCCTGGAGACTTAGGCTGTGTCAGAGACCTGTCAGGGTCATGTTGGGAAGCCAGCACACATCTTCTCATTTTAGAAATGTTTTTATATAATATTTCCAGTAATTGGTGAGTTCATTAAGCATACAGTTTGTGTTTATTTCTGGTTTTGCTCAGTCCAGGCAGAGGTGATTCCTGCCATTCTCCAGAGTGCCTCCAATGGGTACCTGATGGGGCGGGGGGGATACCGCCCCAAGGACATCTGTGTCTCAGCACCCACAGGCAGTGGGAAGACCCTGTCTTTTGTCATACCCATTGTACAGGTGAGTTTATCCTCAGGGAAGTATCTCTAGAGGAAATGCTGGCATTGCTTTTGTTCAAGCAAAACCTGAACTTAAAAGTAGGTCAAAAAGCCAAGGAATTTGTGGACATAAGGCAGCAGATTTTCAGCTCAGAGCTGTCTGAGCGAGCTTCTTGTCAGCATCCCACTCCTTTTCTCAGACAGCAGGCACAGCATGAAGAGTTGGAAGGGTGGAGGGAGAAAAATGGAAACATAAAACTGTGAGAATGTGTCAAGCCCATCTTCTCTCGTTAGGCTCAAGACCCCTGTTCTCCCCCGTTCTTTCAGGGACTCACTTGGCCTTTGTGTTGGCAGGTTCTGTTAGATCGAGTGGTTTGCCACGTACGAGCTCTGGTTGTTCTGCCCACCAAGGAACTGGCACAGCAGGTATGTGGCTCCTCACCCTCTCTGAGCAGAGCTGGGCTGAGGCTGGTGCCAGTACTTTGGCTGTTCTGTGGAGCAGGCAGAAGACCTGCCAGGGGGTTTGATGCTGTTCATGTAATGGGAAGTATTTACTGCAGCTGACAAAGCCCATCTCTTTGCAGGTGAGTAAAGTGTTCAACGTTTACACTGATGGGACAGGTCTGAAGGTTGCTTTGATTACTGGCCAGAAATCTTTTGCAAAGGAGCAGGAGATGCTTGTCCAGAAAAAGTAGGTGAAAAGGTATTATGATGAAGTTTATAGACATTGCAAGCTAGTTAATCTCATTAAGGTGGGGTCAAGATATAGACTGTTGCAACACAGCATCATGCTATCATGATTTTGGATAATGGGTTTATACACTGGACTCTGGTGGTTCTGTCCTTGTCACAGTGCTTGTTACTACCCCTGTTTCCCTCTTTTGTGATTGGAATGCTTTACTAGAGTTTTGGGGTTCTTCACCAGCAAATGCTCAGAATATGAATGTTTGCCTTGTGCCCATGGGTATATATGACTGTGGGATTTTGCTGCAATTAAAGTTTCTTGAAAAGCAATGGAGAATGGAACTTCCTCTTTAAAATAACAGTGGAGACAGGTGTTTGGTGTCCACCACTGCCCCTGCATGCTCTGCAGTGTCAAGTCCATAAGTGAATTTTGTTACTCTTCTGTTAATTGAGTGGTAGGAAAACCTTACAGTCTGCTTCTTAAGGTCTCTGCCACAGGCTTTGTTGTCAAGAGAGAGACTTACTGATGGGCTGCTTGTCCTTTCAGAGTGACAGGCTACTGCAGCCTGGCTGACATCGTGGTGGCCACTCCAGGGAGGCTCACGGATCACATTAACCAGACCCCAGGCTTCAGCCTGACACAGCTTCGCTTCCTGGTGAGTCACCTCCACAGCTCTCCCATCTGAGTGTCTGCTACAGCAGTAATTCCTGCTTGCTTCTTGTGTGAAGCATAAATACCTCTCTGTTGGAACTGTTGTGTGGGCCTGCCTGCACTCCAGATTGTGGAGGGAGCAGTCACAAGATGAGATGTTTGATTCCAACTCGTGACACCCAAGCATCCACCCACTTCCCCTTCTCTCTTAGGCTCTTGCAAACTTGGAGTAAGGATGAGCAAGGAAAGCAATTCTCTTGATTAGCAGCTTCCATTATCTTACCTTCTGGCTCACTGGTTACAAATACAAGGGGAAGTAAAAGCTCCCAGTATTTAACAAGTAGTGGTTTTTGTCTTTGTGGATTCAGATCGTGGATGAAGCTGACCGTATGATTGATGACATGCACCAGAACTGTCTGAACCAAATTGTCAAAGCTGCATTCCAAGGACAAAATGACTCTGGCTCCAACATGCTTTTTCAGAGGACTAAACCAGGGCCTGTAACAGCAGCCAGGTAAGTTACAGAGTGCATTTCTTTGAACTGGTAGTATGGATACCAGCACCTGGGTGTCACTGCCCTGCTCCACTGTACTCTGCTGCACAGACTCCCAAAGCTTGGTTCCTCTGAGAAATGTCTGCCAAAATAAGGCAAACAGCTGATGCTAGAGGATGTCCTTCAGACTAAGTATTGTATTCTCCAGGCTTTCCTTATTTAGACTAAAGGAGCATCAAAGAATACACAAATATTGCAAATCTGTGATCCATTTGCACAGTAACTGTAGTAATGCCCTCTGGCAAAGCTGAGTAATGGATTTGGAGGAAAACCTTTGCAATTAACTATCTGCAGCTGCTGGTTTTGTACAGCAGTGGCAGAGATGTGTCAGAAACTGAGATGAATGACCAAGGAAGGACATGACTAGAATGAGGACAGGGGTTACCAGGGTGCAAGGACTTGTGCAGGAGTAATGGATTGGAGTTGTGCATTTGACTGAGAATGCTCATCAGTTCTGTCTGTGAACTCCACCATAAATCAAGGGGGGAAAAGAACCTACAGGAAAGGCCCAGTGCAGCAAAAGAGCATAGAAGAGCATTCATTGCTTCCCTTACATCACGTGAAGGCACTTAGGGTGAAATTCCTTTTCCCCATCCTCCTCAAAGCTCAGTTTCTGTGTATTTTCTTTCAGTTCCTGCTCTCCTCAGATACCCTTACAGAAACTGCTGTTTTCAGCCACACTGACCCAGGACCCAGAGAAATTGCAGCAGCTGGATTTATTCCAGCCTCGTCTCTTCACATCTGTGTATTCTGAGAAAAATAGAGATGGAACAGAAACTGAGCAAGAGACTAATCATAAATACACACTCCCTGAGGGGCTCTCGGTATGATGGGAATTCTTTTGAATAAGTTATTCTTGAAGATTTGTTTAATTCTGGACTATGTAGTTGTGGTTTTACCCTAAAATATCTTGCCTGTTGTTTCCTTGCAGAAGTGGCTTTGGGAGATATATGACCCAGAGAGCTGTACCTTTGCACACTTGTTTTCTCATTACTTAATGGTCATTTGGTTAAGACTTGATTTTTTTTTTTAAATTAATCTCTCTTCATGTGGAATTAGGTTTAGTTTTAGCAGCAATGGGGAGTGGAATTAGGAAATCATAATAATGTAATAGCACCTATCAATTGTCCATGCATCTAACATTCATTTCAAGACATGCATATACAGACCAGCCTGTAGGCAGGAAGGCAGTGCATGCTGTTACTTGCCATGGAGATGTAAGAGCATTAGAGCAACTCAGGTCTCCTGTCTCCACTCATGTTGTATCCTGCCAGACTGTTTATGGTAAAAGGGGTGGCTTTATGGACTCTGCTTTTGCTGCTGTTAGTCAGCTATGAAACATGCAAGCTTGTCTAGGTCATGGACAGGTAGTGGGTTTCAGGGAAGATAGTCTTGGCAAGAAGTAACTTTTCTCTCTGAACTCCTTCCCTGTGGTCTGCAGCAATGTTATGTGCCTTGTGACCTGAATTCCAAGCCTCTGCTCCTCTTGTATTTCATGCTGACGATGAAATTCACCCGTGTGTTGTGCTTTACCAACTCCAGGGAAGCCTCTCACAGGTAACCATTAAGGAGATCACTGTTGTAGGAATCTCTGCTAAGGGATCTTACAGAGGTAAGGAAATCACAGTTTCCCTCCCATTTACCTGCAGGTTGTTCCTGCTGGTTCAAGCCTTTGGTGGAATTACGGTGGCAGAGTTTTCTTCTCGGTTACCTCCAAATGAGAGAAGGAGAACCATGAAGGAGTTTGAACAAGGAAAAATACAACTGTGAGCATCTTAAACTAGTTTCCTGCATGTTTTCCAGCACAGGCTATTTCCAGTGTAAAAAGCTAAACAGAACAGAGGACACAGTTACATGGGGTCTTCTAAAACAGAGCATGCAGGAGTCTGTTGGAGATGGGTGTGAGACTTGGACTTGTGACTTTGCAGTGTTTATCCTTCATGTGACTCAGCCTGTTCTAATCTAGCTGAAGTGTAAATTTCTATGTGTTATTTTCTATCAAGCAATAATTACAAATGGGTGTTCATAGAGTTGTCCAAAACACACGGGTTTGCAAATCTGGAGTTTAATGTTTGTGCTTTTGGGCACATAATGTGTTTGCTTGGGCATCTGGTAAGGCAGAAATGGATGTTGGTGCTGAAATTGTATTTAGTGCTAGAGCTTCCCACTGAAGCAATCCCTGCCCAGACCAGCATACAGCTCTACTTCTATCCATGTGTTTGATTTGCATTGTGGTTTTGAGAGATTGTATCTGTGAAGTGTCTCTGAGGAAAAGGTAAATGCTTATTTTCTGGGTGTTCTTTTTATCCAAAGCTGGTGGATAAATTCCTCCTTGACTCCTGGGATTTCTCACCTCACTATTTGTGTTCTGCGCTTGTATGGAATGTTCAGATTCCTTAGAGATTTGTAAGCTCCAGTGAGCTGGGAGGTGTCTGGCATGTTTGGATGTTGGATCCCAAAAACTCCCAGTTTTTGGAGAACTTGGGAACACCCAGAAACTTTTCATGCTCAGCAGATGGTGACAAGCTTGGAAGTCTGTGGGCAGCTAGTAAGGCCAGTGACAATGAGGAATAATTTGCAGTGCTGCTGCCAGGCTTAGAGGCAGAAGCTGACTGCCCAGTTTAAACAGAGATTACCAAGAGTTGTTCTGCATTCACTTGTGTTTTATTTGTGTGTGTAGTGCCTGAGATGTTACCTGAAAATTACTGTTTGTACATTTACAAACAGGTTAATCAGCACAGATGCCACAGCCCGAGGGATTGATGTTAAAGGAGTGAATTATGTGATAAACTATGATGCCCCACAGTTCATCAGGACCTACATTCACCGGTAAGAACAGGAACAAAAGGAAGATGTCTGAGCTTGGTTTGCTTTAAGATATTTAGCAAAGGTGACTTTAAAAGGCTTTTAGCTTTTTTAACTTTAGTATGCAAATAGCTTTCTAGCAAAAATTAAGTCTAGCATTGCTTGAAATCAGACTTTCTTAAAACTGGAGAATTTCAGCATCAGAATCTTGGGGTTGATAGTGGCAGTGACCATGGGGCTAACCTGACTTGAAGCTACTTTCTCTGTTTTCAGGGTTGGAAGAACAGCTCGTGCAGGAGAAGCAGGTGTTGCTTTCAGCTTGGTCCTTAGAATTCAGGTGTGTCTTTGGTGTGGGATTCATGGGATAAGGATGCATGCAGGGGCATAAGGATAATTAAGTTCATGCTACTTCCCGCCTTTTCCAGTCAACTGAACTTTGTGCTTGGAAACTTCAGTTATTTCCTGACTAAGCAGCATGTTCCCAAATGTGCACATTTTGTAGCTGATAGGCAGTGGGGTGTCTCACCTCCAGTTCTGTCTTGTGCAGGAGCGGCGCTTTCTGCGCATGTTGAGGGATGCTGGCATCCAAGATATCAAGAAACACCCAGTGAAGGGCAACTCATTGAAGCCATTGGTGGAGCAATATGAGGGAGCTCTGTGTAAGCTTGAGAAGACAGTCAAGGTAATTGAAATGGGGAAGAAAATAAACTGTGCGAGTTGCGCTTGGATTTTTTTATTGCAATTCATGGTTAGCACAAGTATTAGTGTCCAGGATCCTTGCCTTTGTCTGAGACAGTCCCAACTCAGTGTGAAGGCAGCATATGTGGGTACATTGTTGTGGAATACTCAGAAAGGGTGGGGAGGGGAGAAAGAGGCTGTCCAAGTTAGGCAGTGTTCCTGGAGGAGTTTGAAAGACGTGTAGATGTGGCACTTGGGGATGTGATTTAGGGTTTGGCTGTGCCAGGTAAATGGTTACATTCAATGGTCTTAAGGGTCTTTTTCAACCTAAACAATTCTGATTTTTGGTGGGTTTTTTCTATTCTGCCCTTCTCTTTACCTCTGTCGCTGGGATATTGTCAGCTACCCAGAGGACTGCAAGCAAAATGCAGAGACTAAAGTTTTTTGTCATTACAGAGGTTAAGACTGTAATGTACAGCTGTCTGCAGGCCCTTTTTTATACACTAGTGTGGAGTTGAGAACTTTGAGACAAAAGCAGGGTAGCATTTACCTTGCTAGATGGGTAGACTAGGGATCCTTAATAGACTTTGTGCTGCATGATTTGGGCAAGTGTTCTGCTCTCTAACCTGAGAACTCATAAATACCCGATCCTGCAAAATTATGATTTTGAGTAGACTAGGACTGTTTGAGAACTGAGACAGGATGATTGTCCTGTTCCTCCCTGAAGTTTCTTCTGTGAGACTGTGAGATAGGGGCATCTTCAGTCACCTTCTCAACTTTATTTTTGAACAGAATGAGCGAGCACAGAAACGAGCCTGAAGGAGTGGAAGCTGGGATGGCTGATGTGGCACTGAAGCTGCCGTGTGGACAGGCCATGGACTGTTCCCCAGCACAACAGCACTGAGTCATGGTCCCTCAGGGGTCAGTTCCTCAACCTTATCAAGTAGGAAGTCAGCTGTTACAAGCCTTATTCCTCTTTCAAGGAAACTGTGAACAGAGTTCAGTTGCTGCTTTATTAAACAAAAAAAAGATAAATGTTGAGATACAGGTTGTCTTGAAGAGGACTTTGTATTGTATCCTGCTGGCATATGCAGAATTACCAGCAGCTCTTGAGCATGGCCTGATGGAACTGCTGCCCTGCGATGGTGAGGGCTGGGCTCTCACTTCTGTCTGTCTGCAAATGCATGAGGACCTGTGCAGTGCCTGTCGCAGAAATGTGTTTGAAGAGCTGCTCTAGGCTGCAGTGACTCCAACTTTTAAGTAAATAATAAATAAATATTATATATATTTTTAAAACAGTGTCTAGTAAAGATTCCTGGGCTCAGGAATTGGACTTGATGATCCTTGGTTCTTTCCAACTCAGGATATTTTGTGATTAGGGATGGAGATACTGTTAAAAGGACACAAGTCTTGTGTCTTGTCCTTTTCTTGCCTGTGTTGTTTCCCTCCAGTGTTCTGTACCAGAGGTAACAGCAGGTATTAAGTGTAGATTGAGGTTAATGCAGACTGAAGTGTCTGATGTCTAATATGAATGTCCTGAAGCAAGTTCTGTCACTGCAAGCCATAAGCCTGCATTTGACACATGCCATGGTCTTTTTAGCTACCCTGGCAGAAGGCTTAGAGCTGCCATGTAGCTGTGGTCTGCAACTACTCTCCAAGGGTTGCTTTTCCTTCAGCAGAAATGGCTCCAGCTCTGGCTTTTGTTTTGCAGAGCAAAATAAATGTACTCCAGCGTTAGCAGTAAATTATTGAAAGCTGGGAGTCTTGAAGGAATGGGTTTTGGGAATGGTGGTTTAATTTGTGAAGATAGGAGCAAGGTTGTGTTACAGCAGTGAAGCAGTGTGTTCTCAGTGCGCCAATGTGCCACGGCATGTGAAGGCAGATCCCCGGTGAGCCTTGTCCCGGGTAGTAAGTCAGTGCTGTCCCCTGGGTTAGGCACCACCCCTGGGTGGGAGCGCTGGGCGCTGTCTCCCCGCCCCGCCTGGGGCGGGACGGGACTGAAAAGGAGCGGGCAGGGGAACGGGAGGCAGCAGCGACAGCGACACGATGGGGCTGGAGCTGTACCTGGACCTGCGCTCGCAGCCCTGCCGGGCGCTCTACATCTTCGCCCGGAGCAACAACATCCCCTTCGAGTTCAAGCACGTGGAGCTGGCAAAGGGTGAGCGGGGCCGGGGGCTGCGGGGGAATTCCGGTGTCCCAGCCCCGGTCCCAGCCCCGGGCTTTGTGCGTGTGTCCCAGCCCCGGTCCCAGCCCCGGGCTTTGTGCGTGTGTCCCAGCCCCGGGCTTTGTGCGTGTGTCCCGCTCCTGCCCCCGCCGGCACTCGGGGCCCCTTCTCCGCTGCCGGGGGAGATGCTCGAGTGCAGCCCGCGGGTGGAACAGGAGCTCGCTGTCCCCATCAGTGTGAGACGCTGAGAAAGGGGGTGGCCCTCCTGGTATCTACACAAAACCAGTTCCTGATTCTTCAATGCAATCCTGGATTTTAAGTACTGGTTTCACTGTCTGTAAGCCTCTGCAGCAAACAGGACTTTGCCAAGGCATGTGATATCTTTGAAATCGGCCCCACCCCAGCAGAAAATGGGTCTCTGAAAAACACAGACGCTTTTCTGAGAAGTGCTCAGGATGTGCCAGCTCTGAGGCGTTCCCCATTTAGATGGGGAACAAAAAGCTGCAGCCATGGGACGTTCGTGTACGGGTGAGACGGTTGAGGTGTGTGGTTCTTGTTCAGTAATCCAACTTAGAAAAGTTTGTGCTCTGCTAAGCAGCAGCAGTTGCTGCACAACAGCCTTTCTCCTCTTGGCAGGAGTTCACACCCCCTTGGGAGGCTCATGCACCACTTTGGTGAGCTGTCCCCGTGGGTGGGTAGGGCAGGGCAGGGCTGCCCCTCTGGGGGTTCCACTGGGCCAGGTTTGTGGTCAGGTTATTTTGAGAGGGTTGAGGACCAGCTTGTGATGGCTGTGGAGCGAGACAGTGCAGCTGCCAGTAATCTGAACACAGAAATGAAGGGAGGTGGTTTGGTTGGGTTAAAACCAACTGATAACTGGTAGGAGCCTGTCCAAAGGTGTGTTTTCACCAAAGCAGGCCCAAAGATCTGTATCTTCTTTCTTTGTAATTGAAGCTGGTAAAATCTATCCTTCAACCTTTCCAGATAATCTGATGGACTTGAAATTAAGGTAATGCATTGGGCATAAAAAGGCCTCAGTAAGTAATGCTTAAAACCAATGAAAAATGAGAAGGCTCCTGGGAGCTGAAATTGATAAAGGAACAAAAGAGGCTCTGAGTTGAGACAAACCTCAGATGTGTTGCAGTTGAGTCTCTGGGCGTTTTCCTGCACCTGGGCTGTGTGTTGGTTGTACTTTACTGTGGCTTTTCTCCCACTTGTCTCGTAGCAAAAAATTTTTGCAATTGCTAGTAGCTGGGGGCTGGCTCATCTTGTGTCCTTCCCCTTCTTTCCCAATAAATTAAATGTTGTGGGGAGACACTGGAGCAAAGGAGAGGAGACTGGCAGGCAAGGAATGAGCGCACCAAAGAAAATGGAACAATTGAAATGCAAGGATAGGGGAAGTGAGAGGAAGGAAAGGGTATTAGAGAACAGATTCCCAATGCTCTGTGCCCCTTGGCAGTGCCTGCTTTTGGCCTGTGAATTTAAGATGGGTGATTTGGGTGCATCTCATCCCAATCCTGCAGTGTGCATTTCCCATGCTATGGGGCAGCTCTCCAGGCACCTGCACTGGCTACCACAGTGGGGGAGATGTCACTGCACAGGGAGCTGGCACTGCCTCTGAGGGTTTCCTCACTGCGCTGCTCCCTGTCACTGCTCAGTTTATAGGACAGGGTGACAGAACTGAGCTGGAGGGTTACATGTGATGCCCCAGAAAAGCTCTGTGCCCCAGTAGGGCAGGTGTCAGTGAAAGGGGTAGAAACAGTGAGAATGGATGGGAACCACACGACCTTCAAAGGACACCTGAGGACCTGTAATCAGCACATTCATCTTTTTGAGAGGGGTAGGGGAGATGGGCTCTGAGCCAAGTGACAGGGAACAGTCACAAATCAAGTTTGCTAGTACCAGAATAGCTAAATTTGCTTCCAGAGCATCTCCTCTGGCACACAGATTCTCAGATGGCTCCTGCAGCAGGACATGGCACAAGGTTAGTTACACATTACAGAGGCTTGGATACCTGGGCAGCCACACGTGACTGAAGTGAGTGGGTGGAAAAGGCTGTCACAAACACAAGGCTGTCACATAAAACAAGGTTTCTGGGACTGGTTTCAGACTGTTTTAATGGTTTAGAATGGAGTACACTGAGACCTCAGATGAACAAAGCATCTTCTCCTGTCATTCTGCCTGCCTTTTGGGGAGGACCTACAAGATAGCTTAAAAGCAACCTCAAACCTGTATTTGCTCTTACAAAAGAGATGCAAAATTCTCAGGAGATAATTGAAAGATCTGTAATGAAGTACCCATGGCTTTACATGGAATCACAGGAATTTATTTTCATCTGTGGACTTTAGAAAGAGCACTTGAATATAAATTACATTATCTTCCAGAGAAAAGTATTTGCTTGCTCACAGTCCTGCCTTCCTTGGAGGAAAGGGATAGTGAGAGCCCTTTGCTCCAAGGTGCTTGGTGTCCCCTCTGGGTTTGTACAGGACAGGAACCTTCAGGCACAAACTTGCCTGAGTGGATGGAGCCCTAAGCTGTCAAGTGCTGTTGGTATGAAAGGACTCCTAACCATCCTGCCCCTGGTCAAGAGGTGGGTCTGGTATGCAGGCAATAAATAAGTAAGCTGATACCACAGGGTGTACCACAGCTGATACCCCCTCCTCACCCTGCAGAACTTATTCATTGGTTATAAACTTGAAACAAGACTCGATTTGTACACTCAAAAACAAGAACTGAAGCCAGACGGTCCCACAAACTCCTCAGGTGTTTGCAAACAGATCCTGAGTATCCCTGCCGAGTAAAACTTCTCATTTCCCTCCTCAGGGGAGCACAGGACAGAGGAGTTCCGGAAGGTGAATATGCTGATGAAGGTGCCTGCGCTTAGGGATGGTTCTTTCACCTTAACAGAGAGGTGAGGCTCAAATAAGCTCAATACCCTACTACAGTATTGTTTATCCCAATGCTTGGATGCTGCATGTGTACTGCTGGGACTCCAGCCCAGGCAGGTTTTTGTCTCCTTCCCATCCTATGTTCCTGTGTATAACAAACCTGTGTTTCAAGAGAAGCTACCTTATGTAAACAACTTGAACAGCATTAATAGTAGAAAAAGCTGCTGCTTGGAGCTACTTTGCTACTTTGTAGGCAGTGTTTCTGAGCTTAAATACCTGTCCACCTGTCCTGCTCTCTGCCTGCAGCTGGAGGCTGTAGGTCAGTGCAGGAAATGACATGAAGCACCCACTGCTGGAGGGCCAGGCAATGTGAAGCTCAGATTTGGTATATATATACTCATTCTGCAGCTTCTGTTTGCTCAGAACTATACCAGCAGACCACACCTGTCTTGCTGGGCAATTACCTGATATCAGAGATTGCAGTCCACAAGCAGCAGCACAAACTCTCTCCTCTGCTGTGCCCTGCTGCACTTCTCCATCAGGTTTGTGTGGCTGCTTGTCCAGCAGTGCAAAATTTGGGGGGGAAAGAAAGGATGAGGTACTTTAATCTCAGATGATCTGCTCATTGGTCTGTCTTATTCTCTGGGCAGCATTGCAATCCTCCTGTACCTGGTCCATAAATTCAAGACTCCTGATCACTGGTACCCATCTGACCTGCAAAAAAGGGCTAGGGTTGATGAGTTCCTGTCCTGGCAGCACACCAGTGTTCGTGCGAAGGGGAGCAAGTTGTTCTTAACCAAGGTAAAACTGTTATGTACCAAAAATGAAGTGCTAAGAACTATGAGTGACATGGCCTGCCTTTGTGCAGGGCCTTTCTCAGCAAATGTACAAGCTAAGTGAGAGACAGGAACAAAACTGATTTGGCTGCAATTGGCCTGGATCCTTCAGGCTGCAGCCAAAGGTCCAGAGAAATGGATCCTGGGTGAGCAGCTCCCCCCAGACACAGCTCAGTGCTGCCTGCCCAGCTCCATGGAAAGAAACTATCTCCCTCTGGAGAACAACATGCAGGTGCTGGCAGATGATGCACTCTTCCCTTGAGAGGAGACTCTTGTAGTTGAATTTTCAGATGTCTAGGCAGCAGACAAGGAGAGGCAGGAAGTAATGACTGCCATTAATGTTAACCTGGCAAGGTTGATGAGCAGTTCTGGTTGTTCTCATGCGTGGCTGGTGAGGGATCCTCAGAACGTGGCAGTGAGAGTGTGATGACTAGATTTGGAAAAAAGCACATAAAAAGCAACTTTTTTCTTCTCCCTGCCAGGTAATGCTGCCTCTCATCACAGGCCAATCACTTCCTCCAGAGAAACTGGAATTTATTACTGGGGAGCTGAATGTTACCCTGAAGCAGTTTGAGGAAAAGTTCTTGCAGGACAAGCCCTTCATCGCAGGCAGCGAGGTCTCCCTGGCAGACCTTGTAGCACTGGTGGAGCTCATGCAGGTGAGCATCAAGCCAGCACTGCTGGATATGTGAGCTGGGCTGTGGGCAGGGCAGGCCAAAGGTGGGGCTGCTGCATCCCCACCTCTGTAATGGCAGATCTTCCCTGGGGGTTAAATCTTGTTCCCTTTTGATCTTGGCAACAATTAAGTTTACCAGGGAAAACCTACTTAGATGAAACAGTTGTTTCTATAGAAATATGGACAGAATTCGTCAGGAAAGCACAGATATTTGGAAGAGCTGTGTTGGTGTGCATGGACTTCCTTGTTGTGCATTAGACAGTTCTGGGGTTAGCCATGGCAGAGCTCCTTGCTGCACGTCCCAAGGGACAGCAGCTGCTGAGGATGTGATGACCTAAGAGATGAGCTCCACCTAACAGCACGACAGTCTGCTGCCTTGAGCCAGAAGCAAATCCATCCTTGATTTGGTCCCATCCCTGGCAGATGCCTTGTTTGCCTCACTCTGGTGTCTGTCTCTGCAGCCTGTGTGTGCTGGTTACGACTTGTTTGAGGAGAGGCCAAAGTTAAAGGAGTGGCGCAGGCGGGTGGAGGAAGATGTGGGGAAGGAGCTCTTCCAGGAAGCCCACCAAGACATCAGGAACATTAAGAACTTTACTGCTGATCAGCTTGCACCTGAGTTGAAGGAGAATTTCAAGCAGCAGCTCCTAAAGCAGTTTTAGAGGGTTATGCTCTAATAAAATAGATTGTTTTCTGAAGGCTTGTTGTAGTCTTTCAGCATTTCTTCTAAAAATCATACAGAAACAGTATTCCACAAAATGTGCTTCCCTTCATTCACAGCCTTTCTGCAACTTAGAAAGGAAAAAAAATACATCTTAGACTGCCATGAGCTGCTTTTCCCTCTTGTCCACTGCAGCATGGGAACTGTAGCCCTGTAGACTTTTCTTTCATGCTCCAGCACCACTGGGTCTGTTCCAGGGCTGAGGTGAAGCAGTCTGGGTGGGAACAGGGACAGTCAGAACTGCCCTCCCATCTCTGTTCTGAGTTTTCCAGGCCAGAGCAAGGGTTTCCTGAGGATATGGCAGAACATGTGTGTCTGAAACAAGGAAAAACCATTGTAGCAGATGGTTTTCACTTTGCCAAGTGAAAACAGTCTGCTGGAAGATTTTTGCTCTTTAAGAAGGGAACAGGTCAGCTCTTGATGGGAGCCCTACCAGGGCCCTTGGAACACCTGGCCACTAGAGGCTGCTGCATCACCTGTGAGAGCAAAGGGCCACAGTGCCCAGGAGCAGGGAGCTATGCTGGATGCCTCCAAGGGCTGCCTCCAGCTTCTGGCAAGGACAGACTCAATAAAGCTCCTCACCCAGAGACTCACACTACACTCTACAAAGAACATCCTGCACAGTTACAAAAAGCTACTTTGCTTGGTCAAGCTGCTACAAACCACACGGTGCTCTGTCCCTCTCCCAGAGTGGTTTGTCACCACAACAGGAACTGTTCTGGCCAGGCTGTTGGCACTGAGGCTGTGGTGGCTGGGCTAGCAGTGGTAGCAGAGGGAGCTGTGCTGGCCAGCCCCAGGCGAGCAGAGAGCTTGCTCCATGAGCTGAGGAATGTCCCACACACTTTAATGCTCCACTGTTCTTCAGTCAGATCCTCTGTAAAGCCAATGGCTGCATTTGCCAGGTGTTGTAGCTCTGTTTGGATTTGCAATCAGGATCTGGAAGGAAGTGGACATCAAGTCATCATCCACACCTGTGCAGCACCCTTCATAACCTCTTGCCTGTGTCCATTTGTGCCACTCCTGCTTTCCTGTTCTTCTGTCCCTGTGACCTCCCATTTCCAGGTACAGGCCTCCATGAGGAGGGCTCCAGTTTGCAGAATTGTTTTTCTCCCCTCCTTGTTAAGCTGTGTTTGTACCTGGAAGTCTGTTTGTCTCTGCTGATAGTTACACCATCCATGGGGAAGGCTGCACAGTATGCTGGGTGTGAGATGTCAGTTGTCTAAGTGCATGTCAAGTTATTACAGTGCCCAGAAATGGTGAATGTAGCTGCTCAAAGTCTCACACATTCTTTCAGTTGGATCTACTGTTTTGGGGGAAAGAGCCAGCTGGCTTTTCTGTTTGTTTTCTGAGTAAACCTGCCCTTTAGTTCAAAAGGCCACCAACCACAGTCTGCAATGCACATGCTTGCAGGCTGAGGTATAGGAGCCAAGCAGGCTGCTGCCTTTACTTTCCATCCTTCCAACCTACAGGAAATCCCCAATGTCAGTGGTGAAAAGGCACATTTGCCCTCAAACTCTGTCCCTTTCCATGCTGATGCATGCAGGGATGTTTGCCTTTTTACCTAAATTTTTACGGTAAATTTGTTGAGAAGAGCCTGTTGCATGGCAGTGAGCAAAGGCAATGACTGCAGCTCTCTTCTCCCCAAGAGTTCTTGCCTGCCTGGTGCCTGAGCAGCAATCCCTGATGACACTGTACCGTGCAGTTGCCATAGTTGAGTCTCAGAGGTGTTTCTGTTGTACCACCAACCACTTCCTTTCCTGCAGCTGTAGCTTTACCACGCTCACCAGCTGGGCTGCTCTGCACCCCTGCACTTAAAGAGGTGCCTTTGCTGCCTTACAAGGCTGCCCAGCCTCGCTGCACGCTGCTCTTGGCACCTTTGTGCTTGCCCTGACTTTCAGCTTTTCACCTTTCTTGGACAGAGCAAACTTCTGCCAGCATTATAAATATTTCCCACACTTTCTGTTCGAGTATAAGCGCAGCAGAGAAACAATCAAAACCAAGAGTCTATTTTGTAGGGCCCTAATCTTCACAGATCTCACAATGGAGTTCAGAGCCTTTTGTGACACACATCTCCCTGCAGAATCTGCAGATAGGGCTGTTCTGCACACAAACCATTGCACAAGCCAAGGCAAATAAAGTGCGTTTTTTAACTTTTTTTATTTATGATACTTGTAGCACAAGAGCTCCACATAAGAGTCTTGAGGCAATTTTCTGCTTGTTGCAATGAGGAACAACGTTCCTTGAATGTCACCCGTTGTGCACTCCTGCAAGGACAGCTGCCTTCAAAACCAAGCTGCAGCTATGTTCAGAGCTGGCTCTCTGGTGCTCCTGCACTGCTGTTTCACAAAGGATAAGCACACTTGCCTCACTCCAGCCTGGTCATGATGACAGGAAGGGATTTTAAATTGTTTTTCCCATAGTTTCTGCCTGGCATGTATACCGTGACCAGTGGTATTTTGAGCCTTTCAATTCCCAGGGGACAAAGCACCTCTAGAGTAACTCCTTGGATGGCCACAGAGTTATAAACAGATACATCTGCCTTGTTCTTTGCTCTAAATCATGGAGATAAGGCTGCTCATCCTTGTACTTTGCCTTTTGCTACCCCTCCACCTCTGTAGTTTGTTCCTTTGTGTCATTGGATCTTGTCTGGTTCCAGTTCCTAGACTGAAAGCCCCAGGAGCTGCCTGCCAAAACCCAACAGGTTGTGCAAGAGTTTTGCTTGCCTTGGTACAAGGTCTGTTGGGTGCCTACTCCCCTTTCACCCTGAAAAGGGAGAGGGATTACACCTCCACTGTCAGTTTAACGTGTCAGCTTAATCGAACGTGATTGATTCAACTTCCTCAGTTCTTGCCAGGGCTATGTGGAAATATGTGAGAACCTGTGATTTCTGGAATAAAATGAAGCTGTAACACACAAAACAGGAGTAATGTTTAAAAACCAAAAAATGTCCTGAGACTTTTTCTAAATTATTAAGAAATAAACTGCAAAACTTAATGCATTTTTTCTGTCTTGTTTCTGTTTCCAAAATGCTGACAGAGAAAATAAGGGCAGGAAAAATGGTCTTTGAGGTGATGGAGTCAAATGAAAATACAGTGCTAGAAGCACTAGCCTGAAGCCAGGAATAATCAATCAAATGGCCTATATAGGACAGCCAGACAAAAATACCTCTTTGGTTATGTGGGCTGTGCAGTGCAGTCAGCAAACTGGAGAAAATCTTAAGGAAGGAATATTTCCAGGAGGCACATGAAAATATCTTTGAGTTCAGATAGGACTAATGGATCAACTGAACCATGAATAAAGGAGCAAAGTGAACCCACAGTGCTAATGTTTCAGCAGACTGCTGAGATCAGCACTCTTCTCAGTGATATCTCAGAGTATGGGCACGGGAGCACTTCGAGGCACAAAGATTTCTCCCACTACTACCTGTGCAGAGCCACTTTCCTGCTCCTTTTCCCCACTCCCTTAACATTTGAGATTCCTTTGCACTGAAGGAGTTTGAACTCAAGCACCTGCCACAATACCCTGTGAGCTGTGATCTCTAGCATATCAGAGCTGGGTGCAGGTGCTCAAGAGGGTGAACTGTGCTGCAGGGGAAGTGAAGAGTGTGCACAGCCTCTCTCCTTGTTCTGGCTGAGAAGCTGAAAAATTCTTACAGTGCTCTTCTAAATCTGAAAGTTCTAAACCGCTGGAAATGTTCCAGTTTGTAATTTGTCTAGCCCACAAGCTCCCAGTTCAGTATCCAAGCCTTTTCACCATCCTTTACACAAGAAAAAGAGCAACTGATCCTGCAGTTGCCTCTCCCTGCAATTCCATGGCTCTTTCCAGAGCTGTGTGTGACACACAAGCTCTTTGGCACAGCACTGATAGCGAGGTGTCAGCACAGCCGAGGTGGGTTTGACTGGGGGTGACTTTGCCCTGAGTGCTTCAGCTGCTCTATGTCCCAGTCCCTGTGCTCAGGCAGCATGTCACCTTCCCGAATCACACAGCTGTGAAACGCTGCGAGCTCAGTGCAAGGACTTGAATTGAGTCCAAGCTTCTTCAGTTCTCCTTCCCTTGCATGAAAATCCGAAGTGACAAATACTGGGGAGAGAGGAAAGTCACTTTGAGTGAGTATGTAGACATAATGTCCACAGAGAAGTTCTCCACACTTCACTGCCATTCAGATGTCACCTTGCAGCAGAGACTGTGACCAAAGAATTACGTTCAGAACTGAAACCACACTGAGATCTGGTGGTGCGTGATTAACACCGGCTCAGAGGACACTGTGACACTGTGCAAAGGCAGTGTGGCACAACCCTGCAGAACTGTGCGACAAAACTCAGCGTTTTCCTTGTGAGAGTTGTAGTGGGATGCTGTGGGTGAGAGTGGCTCCCGAGCCCCTGCGGTGCCAGCCCAAGCTGTGCAGGGGGGTGACACCTCCTCTGTCACTGCTTAGCACCAACCTCTCATTGGAGGCTGGTCACTGACTGCTCCTCGCAGATTGTCACTACTCACGTTCCCTTCCTTTCCTGAAGGAAAATGAATGAACACGATGCCAGCTCAGCGGGCCAGGGCCGCCTGGCGCTGTGGGAACTCAGTAACCCCTGTCCCAACCCCGGCCCGGCTCTGGGGGCTCTCCTGGGCACCTCCAGCACCCTCCAGTCCCGCGGTGTCGCAGGGCACAGACCCCGCTCGCTGGGGCCCGGGGGAGGGAAGGGGGGAAGGAGGGAAGGGGGGAAGGGGGGAGGGAGGGACGGAGGGCGCCTCCCGCCCGGCGCGGCTCGGCCCATGCGGGGCGGCTCCGGGCGCTCGGCCGCAGAGCCGCGGCAGCTCCCGGCAGGGCGGCCCGCTCGAGATGGGGCTGGAGCTGTACCTGGACCTGCTGTCGCAGCCCTGCCGCTCCATCTACATCTTCGCCCGGAGCAACAACATCCCCTTCGAGTTCAAGCACGTGGAGCTGTTCAAAGGTGGGGCGGGAGGCGGCGGGGCCGGGGCGGGCGCGGCCCGGCGGGGCCCGGGCTCAGCCCCTCTCTTGGCTCTTGGCAGACTCGGTGCTGGGGAAGAAGCCGGCGGCGGGGAGCGGCGCGGAGCAGCCCCGGGCAGGTGAGGGCAGGGCAGGGGCTGGCAGGGCAGGGCAGGGGTCGGCAGGGTAGGGGTTGGCAGGGTCCCGCAGCCCGAGCGCGTCCCCGGGCGGGAGGAGCGGACGGGCCCCGCAAGCGCTCGGCGCTCAACGCGATCCCCGGGCGGGGCCGCCCCGAGCTCCCCCTGCAGCCACGGACCTGTGGGGCTCTGCTCTCACAGACCTGCGGGGCTTTGCTCTCCCGGACCTGTGGGGCTCTGCTCTCACAGACCTGCGGGGCTTTGCTCTCCCGGACCTGCGGGGCTCTGCTCTCACAGACCTACGGGGCTTTGCTCTCCCGGACCTGCGGGGCTCTGCTCTCACAGACCTGCGGGGCTTTGCTGTCACGGACCTGCGGGGCTCTGCTCTCCCGGACCTGCGGGGCTTTGCTCTCCCGGACCTGCGGGGCTCTGCTCTCCCGGACCCCGGGAACGCCTTCGCCTCCCGGCCCTGGAGCAGCAGCGCGTCCTTCAGCCGCTGAGAGGAAAGGACGAGCTCCCCGGGTCACCCGGGTGATGCTGAGTCCCCTCGCTGCCCAGGGGCACTGAACGCAGGGTTGGACCGTGCGGCTCCAGTTCCCAGAGCAGTCTCGTAGCTCTGCTGTATCTATTTTTGTGGGTCTCCGAGGAATGTTGCTCTAGCCATCTCTAGCAAATTAGTCACACTGACAGGCGAGGAGTGCTCTGGGAATGCTGTACTTTGAGGAAACACTCAGCTGTTCAGGCTCCTCCAACTGTATGATTACTGCCCAGTTAAATGTTGTGTTTTCCTAGTAAATTGTTACTTTTGTGCCTAAGGCAAACCTTGTTACTTGGAAACCCTTGGCTGAGGATTAGGTGATTAGGCAGGTATGTCATTGGCAAATAGAGTGGGATTTTTCCCCTTCTATTTCCATAAAATCTTCTCCACTGCTCTTGAGATTTCCTCATGTGTGCAGCCTGCCCTGCTTGCTCACTATGGATATTCTGCTTGTTAAATTTACACCTCAAAGCCCAGCAATACACACTGTGTGTGTATCTATATCTATCTATATGTCTGTATCTCCATCCATCCTTGGGAGTCATCAAGAGCTAATTACCCCAGACACAACTGGTGTTAAACAGAACTGTAAGTCAAGCCAACAAGACAGGAATTATAAAGATGGGCCACCCAACACTACTAAACAAAAAGTCTGGCTCTGCTGGCTGGAAGAGAGACACAAGCTTAAATTCTGCTAAACTGCAAATACAAATATTGGTTTCTATTTTCATACCATAAGCAGTGGTTCCCAATGAAGCTGCCTGGATTTAGTGCTCACACCAAGGCATTTACCAGTTCACAGCTCAGTCAGTCTCAGCACAGGTCTTTTATGTCTATTTACAAACCAAAGTGACTGATGCCATCCCTGGGCTGTGGTGCAGGCTGTGCCACAGACACTGACCTCCCATCCAACCTGCTGTAATGACATATTAGCCCCAACAGGGAACAAATATACTCTATTCCTGCTAGAATTGCTGTATGATGAAAGCTCTCTGAAATCTGATTCAGGCTGCCCTCACCCACTGCTTACTTCTCATGTCCTTGTTTCTTAGTTTCCTGCTGCCCTGGATAATAAACACAGACAGCAGGACAACCAAACAGCTGGGTCTAACCAGTCACTGCTCATTAGCTGTAAGCATTTCTGGCTGGCAACTTTCTACTGCATTTTCTAAAGACCAACTGAACACTACAGATCTCACCAGAGCTGGGTGTGTGGTGACCACTGGCCCTTGGGGTCCTTCTAGAAGCACAGAACAAAGCACCTTCCCTGAGCAACTCCTTGCACGACAGCAGATTTACAAACATTTGCCTCGCTGTTTCTGTGATACAAATCATGGGAGTGAGGCATCCTGTACTTTACCCGTTGATTTTTGGACATTTTTTATTTTTACACTCAGTTTTCTCAATTATTAGGCTTAACTTGTGCTTTCTGTCATACTATTTTTAAGAAACCCTACCTAGGGTTTCCTGCCTCTCTTGACAGTGTTGCCTGGTTCTGCTGTGCAGATGGAACTTCTTGCCCAGCTAATCTGAAAGCCATCATCACAGCAGGCAGCCAGAGACTTTTTCTAATGGAAGGGAAAATGTGGGTTTGAATCCCTTCAAATAGCAGATTAATGTAAACCTTAGTCTCTGATGAAGCTACTTACACTGGAATTAAAAAAAAAAAAACAAAAAAAACCGAATAGTACTTCTCAAAGAAGAAACAAAGTAGAGCCTAGTGATCTGGAAAGGAGAACAAGTGTAATGTATGCTCTGCTTGATTTAACTCATTTTGTGAAATCGCTATAAGGGAAAGCAGTCTGTAATTGTCATGCAGCAAGCTGCCTTCTCCCAGCCTTTCCCAAACCAGCTGCAAATAAACTTGTTTGTCCAGAGGCTGGTTTTATTTCCCAGAGATTATTTCCTATTGCATGTTTGTCCAGTAATGTAGACACTACCACTGCTTCCTCTGTGGGTACAAACAGTTCTTCGAGATGCGGATCACTCTAAGTTAATGATCCTTTTTCTTGTCTTTTTTTTTGAACAAAGGGATTTTTGTACAAGACCTCCTGCTGGTCGTGCTGGTTTGATCAGGATTTGCACCTTAATTGTCATATCTCCTCAGGAGCACCAAAAACAGGCAAAGCAAACTAGTTCCTCACAGCTTTTTTTACTCAGGTGCTCCTGGGCTGTTGTGCAATTCCCTGGCGTTTAACTGCAGACCGACAAGTCTGGTGCCAGCTGTGGGAAACTGAAAGCCTGATAAGATAGTCAGCTGTTAATTCCTCCAAGGAACTGTGGTGTGTAAATTCTTATGGAATGGTGCCTTCCTCCTGTGTTTTCCTGTTAGAAGTAGGCTGACATACAGAGCCAGAGTAACACAGAGTGAGGAGTAGTGCAGGCTTGGGGTGTTTGAGCTTCCCTGCCCCTAGCCAAAATCCACTCTGTCAGAACGTTCTGCAAGTATCCTGGTACCTGAGTCAAGCAAGAGAGCTGTTAGAAATACAAACTGCTCCATGCCACAGGCCCAGCCTGAGCTGAGTGCCCTCTGCAGACAGCTCTCACACTGACTCTGCCATTTCATTCCCTTTCAGCTGTGAGCTATGACCCTATTGGGAAAACCTCACACAGTTCACTGATCATCCAGCTGGCTGCAGGTGTTTCATTTATCACACAAGGCAGGTGCACTCCTCACCTCAGACTTATCTGTTCGTGTCCTTAGGGCCATCAAATAGTGAAGGTGCAGGCAAAGTCAGCCTCTTGAAGAAAGTACCAGCACTGAAGGATGGAGACTTCACGCTTGCGGAATGGTAAGAACTCAGTCCTTTGACTTCCTTGGGTACCAGCAATCTGTGCTGCATTCAGAAGATGTCATTCCCATGGAATAATTAAGGATCACAGAATATATGAACATGCTGGTTATTTTTAATAGTGTAACCTCATTTGGTCTCTTTCTACTTTATGTTTGAATTATCTTTCAGAATGTAAACAACTCAGCTGACTTAGCTTCTTCATCTCACCCTGAATGCACTTACCTCAAAATGGGATTATAAACATTTCTGGGAGTTGTTTAAAGCTTATAAAAATCCCTTTCACCCTAGTAAAAGAAATCCCTTTTACTCTAGGAAAGAATTCTGTTTATCTGGATTAGTCATAAAGGCTGAGTGAACATCTACACAGATAAAATTTAGGTTTTACATTACAAGATTAATATGGAGGCTGATTAATGATGTCATAATACTGAAACAATTGAACTACAGCAGTATCAGCATGGTTGGGGTGTCTGCATTTTCTTCCATTTTGTCAGCACATTTTCTGTGGCATCTTTTTTTGTAGTAATAGCCTAAGAATTGTTGCAGATGACTAAGATATTTTTCCGTCTGACTTCTGCCAGTTAGTGAAAGTATAAACATCTGGACAAACACAAAAGGATTCTGTAGGGTTTCCTTGCTGAGACTTCAGTGGAAGCTGCATGTAGAAAACCTGATGAAAAGGCAGCAATAACCCATCAGAGAGTTTCATTTAGTACACAGGCACAGAAACAGCACAGGTCTCAGAGAAATGGGTCAGAAGTCTCAGGGTCAAGCAAGGTAACTCCAACAATTGGAGTTACCATCACTGGTGGATGATCATGGAGGTTTATTGTCTGTTTACCCCAGTAGTGTCCAGCAGCACCATAGAACAGTGCTGTGATTTTCCAGCAGGTTAAAGTTTTCATGGAAGCTGAGGTGATTAAGGGGCACTGATGTCAACATGAATTAGATGCCTTTATATGGTTCCTAGACTCTACTGGAAATCCTTATCTGAATGCTTTTAGTGGAAGCAACAAGCTGAGAAGGAGCAGGAGAGGGAGCTCAGGCAAAAGCATTGTGCATCATAACTGCAGCCCCTTTTTTGTCTCCTGCTGATGCTGAGCAGCACTGCCATTCTGCTGTACCTGAGCCGGAAGTACAACACCCCTGACCACTGGTACCCCTCAGACATCCAGAAACGGGCCCGGGTGGATGAGTACCTGTCCTGGCACCACACTAACATCCGGGCTAATGCTCCTAAGACCATGTGGATCAAGGTAAGGAGACTGAATGTAAAAATGGCAGTAAAGTGGTGTTTTCCTGTGAGAAAACTGAGCATTTTAACAGCTCCAATTCAGAGGCATTTTGTCAAGATGAAACAACAAACCTGGGCCATTCCTAGCTGAAAGGAGCTGTTGGAGAGGGAGTTGTTCCAAACTAAACAACATCAGGATTTGGCAAAAGCAGGTTTGGCCATTTTGGTTTTTCCCTTAAAGAAGGTCTGGTACAGAAGATCTCAGTGCCAACAGACTATGCCTGGATTTGTGAGTGAATATGTAACAGGCTTAGGATTGCTTCCAAGGGCCTCCCCCTCCCTGCACAGCTGTGCAGAGTGTGCACATAGGCAGAGTTTGGCTTTGGTGAACATGTGTTTTGTTACTGGAAGCAGAAAGACTTGCATTCTTCATACAAGTCCCTGCAGCCTCCTTAGAGTGGAAATGCAGAAGGAGCCTTCTGCTTCCAGCACACTTATGTGCTTCTCTGAAATAGGCTCAGGAACAGAGAGGAGAGAGACACTGAGAGGCAGATTTTCTTTATTCAGTGTAGTCAAGCCAATTTACATTCAGGCAAAAATTACCTGATTCATCCTGAGCCAGAAAATCATTTAGTATCAGATGATTTTGCTGGATACCTATTTCCAGCCAACTCACCAGACAGTTAATGCAGCTGTCCCTAGAGAGATCTAGGTGCAAGTGTAGTTCTGTGAGAGCAGCTGGTATGGAATTTCAGATGAAATCAGGATTGCTAGTAAACAGGTAAGAATTTCACTCCTCCATTGTAAAGTTTGCCCTTGTTTGTGCCTGACAAAGCACATCAGGACTCATTTATCTTCTTGGATTTATTAATATTTTATTTTTTTGGCTGTAGAGTACAGAGAAGCAATTCAAATATGAGTCAGATTCATACAAGAAGCAGTTTCTTCCAGCCTCTGCAGGCTGTCACTGTAGTGCTCCAAGGGAAAGAAATCCAACTAATCATGATGATGATGATTAAATAGCCCAGCTGCAGAAAAGGTCCTCAGAATAGCTGTAAATATGGGAATAAAGCCACCAAGTAAGAGATGCATATTAGCTAGAAATGGGAGAAGATAGACAGCCCTGAGATAAGGAAAAGGAAGAAGATGCTGTTTCAAGCAATTTTACCCAAAGATCCCATCATGCATAATTGGAATCAGGGAGAGAACTGGCCATGAATTTTCTGATGAAATAGATTCCACATGTATTTGGCCAAAATTCTAACTTGGATTAAGCAATCCCAACTTAAATTGTTGACTACACTAGCAGTAACTAGAAATTCAGTCCACTCACACTGATTGAAATTTGTATCTTTAATTTTGATTCTCTAAATAAACCGTACTTTAGCTGTGGAAGGTGAAGGCAGCAAAGCAGTGAAACACTGCAGGCTCCAGTTGTGCATACACCTCTGTGACTGGTGAAAAATATTGTGGACAGGCAACTACCCCCTGTGCCAGCAAATCTGTGCAGACACAAAGACTGCACTTATGTGACTGCTCCAGAAAAATTTCTAGTGGTTTAAAGAAGGATGCTCTGAGTCACAGAAAGGTTTCTGTAAAAATGCTATTGACCACTTCCAACCTTGCTGGCTGATGTCACACAGAGGAAGCCATTTCTGTCTCTCCAGCCAGTGCTGATGAATTCCAGTCCTTCCAATGCTCCTGCCACAGCCACCACCATTCCCTCTGTCACCCTGCAGGACAGGCAGCTGCCTGCAGCACCCAGTTCCACAGCAGGGTAGCTGGCAGGGATGGCTGCTGGTGACACAGAGGATGTAGCAGGGGTGACTGTGGCAGAGATTTGTCTTCCCTGGAGCTGTTGCCCATTTCTCTTTTGTAGCCCAACAAGGTGAAGTGGGAGGGCACAGCTGCCAGGCACAAAATGAGATGAGGATCCTTGATTTTGTTCTGCACATTGCTGCTGATTATCTGGAGGTCACTTAGCACTGCTGCTGTGCTCTCTGTCCAGGAGCTGCCACAGTCCATGAAGCTCTGCCATCCCCTTCTGTGGCTTTATTCCAGATCACTGATTATCATGGGCTGTAACTTAAATTACTACTACCAAAGAAGATGATCATATGTGTACTGTTATGTCCCCTCTCTCCTCAGGTGTTGATTCCCCTCTTCACAGGGCAGCCACTGCCCTCAGAGAAGCTCCAGGAGGTTATGGAGGGGCTGTCCACTTCCCTGAAGCAATTTGAGGAGAGGTTTCTGCAGGACAAGGCTTTTATCATTGGGAGTGAGATCTCCCTGGCAGATCTGGTGGCCATTGTGGAACTGATGCAAGTGAGTGCTGGAGTGTGGTGAGGAAGTGTCAGCACAAGGGAAAACAGATGCTGCTGAGCAGGGAGGGTGCAGCATGTGGTAACACTTCACTAGGAGGAGAGGCGAGGGCATATCTCGGCAGAACTGGCCTGAGACAATGGGGAGAATGTGGGAGTGGGTTCAGAACAGCAGTGAAAATAAAAAAAGCTGTCTGCAACCGATCTCTTTTGTTTCTCATCACTAGCAACAACCTCTTCTTCACTTTTTATTGTGACTTTATTTTTAACCTCCAGAGAAGGAAGTAATATATATATGAGAAGCAAGCAGACAGGTCTGAGACAATCATATAGGAATATTTCTATCACTCAAGAATATAATACTTGCTCATGCCATGTCTGGAAAACAAAAGAATTAATCTCAGACAGGCAATCAAATTAAGTCTTACAAACTGGTTGTTCCCTGCCAGACCACCATGGCCTGGATCCTGCAGCCCAGCAGTGATTTCTTTTTCCCAGTTCAGTGTCCAAGGGGCTGAAACAGTTCTGCTTCTCTACATTGTGTTCCAGAGAATGGCAGAGGCAGAAAGCAGAAGGGGGGTAGATGATGCTAGTTAGGACACTGGTTCAGTTAAACACTTTTGTGCTGGGTGTTGCTGTATAATCCAGCACTCTGTACTACAAACTGGGCAGTGGTCTCTGGAACTGCCAGCCCATCACATCTTCAGTGTCGTGGCTGAAAATCACTCACAGAATGTGGTCATCTGTGCTGCACTAAACAGCTATTCCAGCACCTAGGAGCTGAGTTGTCAATGCCCTTTGAAACACAGGTTAGCTTTTGTGTCCCCCAGATAGGAGATTTCCCTTCTTCCTACTGCTCCTCTATGAGCTCTTCCCTTTTTTATCCCTTTACCTGCACCTGCAAGCAAACTTTTAATGCCTGTTGTGTCAGTGAAGGAGTGACTGCCCCAAGCCTCACTGTTGCTCTCTCCCCTTTCTGCAGCCTGTTGGAGTTGGTTGTGACATCTTTGAAGACAGACCCAGGCTGAGGGAGTGGCGCAGGCGGGTGGAGGATGCTGTGGGGAAAGAGCTTTTCTTCCAAGCCCATGAGATGATCCTCAATATCAAAGAACTGAGCAACATTCAAATTGATCCGCAGCTGAAAGAGCAACTGGCGCCTGTGTTGATGAAGATGTTGAAATGAATTAACCTATCTTAGCATTTTTCCTGCCTTTTTTTGGTCCTTCTTAACTTCTTCTCTGACATCCAGTTCTACATGTAACTGGAAAGAGCACTGTTACTCTAATACAGAAATTGCCGAGTGTTCCGTCCCTGGGCCAGGTCTTTCTTGTATCTTTGGGGGTGGAAGCTAGGGAAAGTTTAAGATCTACAACATTAAATTTATACTGAGGGCTGAAGCCCTACAGGTCACTTAACATGCATCTGGATTTTATTTCAGTGTCAGTCTTCTCAGAGATGGTAGAGACAAGAACGGTATTTCCTGACAGAATTCAAGCCAGCTTATAAACCGGGAATGTTAAAGAACTGAATAGGATGAGGATCATTGTTTTCAATTTTAACATTTGTACTGCAAAGTGTGCCTGATCCTCATCTTCCCACCATGTGTCTGCACAGACAAGTAGAGCACAAAACTACTTCACAAAAGTGAAAAGAAGTTTTAGAAGTTTCTTGTTGTTGGGGCATCTTGCTTGACTGTCCATGTACATTCCACACTTCTTTTTCCCTTGAAATTCCTTTGAGAAATTTCTTTGTATTCATCTACAGCTGTGAATCTTTATAATTCTTCAGTTTAACTGCTGCTTTGGATTTCTGAAAGCCTGGGTCCTGTTGGTGCTCTGTCCACCTGCACACACGTGTGACAGCAGCTCTTCTTGGAGATTGCTGCTGCTGGTGGCCACAGCCTTGGAATAACTGCCTACCTAAAATACCATGCTGATATTATATAGGGAGTACCCTGAAACAATGCATTCACAGTGCTTTTGTGAAAGAGAGTATAACAGTAAACAAATTGGGGTTTTTTTTTCTATGGTAATGCTGTAATAGCAATCCACATTTCTCCTAGGAAATGCAGAGAGGGAGTAAATGCAGACGTGCTCTTCTGAGACTGTTTTGGATGGAAGTTCACCAAGTAGGTCACCCTGTGCAGCTGAAGTAATGAGAGAGATTTTGTGGCATTGAGCAACACATGCATCACAATAAAAGGGCAAAGAGTTGTTTTGGAGCTTTTGGGCTCTTTTTCTTGGCTGTTTGTTTCTGCTCAGTTATAGCTCAAATACAAAATCCTTTTGTATTGCAGTACAATTTATGAGGTAAAACTGAGCAAATCCAATCACTTCCAGTTTCTTCAGTTGCAAATAACAAATTGTAAAGGATGCAGAAATTGGTGGAATATTTATCTGCATGTTTCCATTCATAAGTAGTTGTTGACCTTACTCTAAAATCCTCACCAAAAAATTCTTCCTATAAAGACTAAATCAAAATGACTAATGGAATTCAGGAATTGCTTCTTTCACTAATCAAATAACAACTTTTTTGTTTTTCCTCCAGTGCTACCATGTCTTGGCTAGTGACGTTTTTTGCTGGTAAGTTCTAAAAATCCTGTTGTTTTCTCATGGTGTTTTTCACCAAGGTTTCAGTTCTAGATACTACTCTGTCCTAGAAATCATTTCCCAGCCTTATTCCTGGCTGATTTTTGCACATGACTCTTTGTGCCAGTATTGTCTTCACTAGCAGCAGTGAAGGCCAAGCAATTCCCTAAGCAAAAAAAAAGAGCAATTTCATCAGTTTTCATCAGTTGTCTAGAACTGTGGAAAACCAAGATGTCACATTACACAAGGTAAATTTTCCCAACAGTTTTGTGCCTTAAATGACCTTTTAGTAGAGCTGGTTCATAACCCTTTGCTGTAAACGAGCTCTTGGAACCTCAGTGGACAATAGCTCAGCTTCTAAGAAGCCTCTGATCTCTACTTTAGACACCTCTGATCTGTACTTTAGACACCTCTGGTCTGTACTTTAGACATCTCTGGTTTGTAGTTTGGACCATCCCTGTGAGCCAGCCTGCCAGGGTCACTTACCAGCCTGGGAGCTCAAAGTCCTGATTGCTCAAAGTCCTTGTAATTAATACAGTAAACATCTCTGCTTGCTTTTTAATTTCTTGTACTGTTGGTTGTTCAGAGAAATCACCGCACTTCCATTCTCAACCCTCCCTGCACAGCGGTGTCTTTTGTAGTGACCTGAAATGTTTTTCCACTGGCAGTAAGGGCCGTCACAAAATTGATTTTATCCATCCTTTGATGAGATTTTGTGACTTTGTGACTTGGTCAGGTGGATCTCAAGAAGCTCAGCAGAGCTGAAAACACATCCCTGGGACATGGAGGTCCATGAGACCACAAAGCTGAAGGGGATTCTGTGCTCCTTCATCATTCTAAATGGAGTTTTATTTGTTCATGGCTTGAGGTACTAAGATTATTGAAAATATTCCCTCTAATTACTATTTAGAAGTTGTTTGCCCCTTATACACTATAAATAATTTCTTCTATGTTTGACAAATCTGGCAGGAATATAATACCAAACACAAATTACTGTATCAGGCTGGGGTGCTACACCTTATCTGGTTAATAAACTCTTGCAAAGCCTGAAATGCACATCCCAGCAATGCCCGTGGTGACTCCCAAAGGGCCGGCAGCCAGCTGGGGTGACGCGGAGTGTCCCAGCCTGGAGCTGGCACGGAGCGAGGGGCACTGCCAGGGCAGGGCAGGACTGGGCGCTGCTGCCGTGTGGGGGCTGAGCCGCGGCCCCGCTGCTGGGCGGTTCCGGGGGCGGTTCCGAGGGCCGGGGCGGTTCCGGGGCCGGGCCGGTTCCGGGGCCGGGCCGGGCCGGGTCACGCAGGCAGGAGCGGAGCGGGCCGCGGGCAGCAGCGCCATGCCGTTCGTGGAGCTGGACACCAGCCTGCCGGCCGAGCGGCTGCCGCCGGGGCTGGCCCAGACCCTGTGCGCTGCTACCGCCGACATCCTGGGCAAGCCGGCGGAGGTGAGCGGGGCAGGGCAGGGCAGGGGCGGGGGCGGCCGGGCTGGAGCAGGGGGCTGACGGTGGCTGTCCCCGCAGCGGGTGAACGTGACGGTGCGGAGCGGGCTGCACATGGTCCTGTCGGGCTCGGCCGAGCCCTGCGCCCAGCTGGTCGTCTCGTCCATCGGCGTGGTGGGCACGGCGGAGCAGAACCGGCAGCACAGCGCCCGCTTCTTCGACGTCCTGACGGCGCAGCTGGGACTCGGCCCCGAGCGGTGAGTGCGGCCCGGCCCCGCGGGGCTCGGCCTTGGGGCACCGCGCTCCCCTCAAGGGCAGCGAGAGCGTCCTCCCATCGGGCCTACAGGCCTGTGTGCTCCGGGGATGGAGATGGAGCACGGCAAACAAGTACCGAGGGCATGTTCAGAGTAGTGGAGATAGTGGCAGCTCCCGTGTCTTCCAGGAGACTAAGTTGTAATACAGACGCAAGACGAGATTGCGAACACTAAGTGCTTGTGGATGCTGAATCCCAGGCATGTGGTTTGGAGCCAGATGAAACCATATAAAATCATATGCACTTGCTGAACAGTGGACATTGCTGTTCTCTGAAGATCAGTAGCTGCAGTTGGTGAAACTGGTGTGAAACCCCATAAAAGCTGGTGGAGCTTCACGGGGGTCACCCTACCAATTGTTGCAACAAGGCTGTTCCTGAAGGTCAGCCATGTCCAGCTCCGCTTGTCTGACCCATCTCCCCAAAGGAGAGTGATAATAGTATTTCCCTGCCTCTTGGATGCTGTCAGGATTTATCCCTGGCAAGATTATGCACTATGTGGTTCCTTCTAAAATGAACAAGTGTCTCATTTAAAGTGTTGAAACACAGACTGCTTTTGTTTGTGTGGGTGAAGTCTGTACCCTGACCATACACAGCTTATGTTTCCTTCTGTTAAATGAACACCCTGAAGTGTAAGACAGTGAGACCCTAGTGCAGATTTTCTACTGTGTTGCAAACTGGGCAGCAATAGTGCTTACTTGTACAATAATGTTTCCTGTCCACATGTTTGCTCTTGTACCCAAAAGGATTGTCATCCGTTTTTACCCACTGGAGCCCTGGCAAATCGGCAAGAACAGGACAGTCATGACATTCCTGTGATCCTTGGAGTGGCCAGCTGGAATGAAGCAATGATGAAGGCAACCCAGAGATGATCAGCTCTGTCTATCTACTTGTTTCCCCTTGTGATCAAATCTGTGTAACTCAATTCACTTTTGTTTTTGTATGCTATACACACAAAGCTCAAGAATGAGGCCATCAACCTTACTGATTTTACTGAAATAGTTCTAAGTCTTTGTCTCAAGCTCAGGCCTAGACAGAGCTGCTTGTAGCAATAAATTTTTAATTCTAGAACATTTGGCTTAACTCAGGACCAAAGAGGTTCTGAGGTTTATCTAGTTTTTATCATAGTTTGCAAGGCAGAAAAATTAATTTTCTCTGTTTCTCTGTGGCACAGAAGGGTCTCAGGCCAGCAAAGAAGACCTGGAAGTCAAATTCCTTTCTTTTTCAGGCTCTTCTGAAAGGCCTTTCTGGAAAGAGGTGATTATTGAGAGAAAAGTTTAGGTATTGAAGGTTCATGTCAGATCTTGTGCTCTGCCATTGCTCCTCCTACAAAGTATTACTTGTTCACAAGGTTTTCAGGGCTCAAAGTCTGTCTGCTGATGGCAATGTCTGGAGGAGAGAGTCACTTCTGAAGACCTGCACTGTGCCACCAGAAAATATTTTGAAGTTTCTGCTACTCCCAGTTTTAATTGCTGTTATTCACTGTTTGTTCAGGGTCCTTTTCCTTGCTGTTTTGGGGTGATACAGCGTCTCATTGTGATCTGTGGCTGATGTTTCTGCCTCAGTGTCCTTGCAGAGAAATGTTTCGGGTTTTTAGTACCCATATACTCCCTCACTTTGTAACTAGAATACACAGGGCATTTTATTAAAACAAGCAGGGTACTTTTTGTGTACGTTGTCTCTGCCTTCTGCTGCTAAGGAAAATATTTATCAATTCCCTTTCACTTTGTGGCTTGGTCAGGTGGATCTCAGGAAGCTCAGCAGAGCTGAGAACACATTCCTGGGACATGGAGGTCCATGAGAACACAAGGCTGAAGGGGATTCTGTGCTCCTTCATCATTCTAAATGGTTTTATTTGTTCATGGCTTGAGGTACTAAGATTATTGAGAGTATTCCCTCTAATTACTATTTAGAAGTTGTTTGCCCTGTATACACTGTAAACAATTTCTTCTATGTTTGACAAATCTGGCAGGAATATAATACCAAACACAAATTACTGTATCAGGCTGGGGTGCTACACCTTATCTGGTTAATAAACTCTTGCAAAGCTTCTTTTGATAAGTGTCAGCTTACTCTGGCTCACAGCATTGGGGATTTGTAGGTCTTAGTGCTTGGAGACAGATATTGTGCCTACCCAGGTCTCCACTTTCTCAGGCAAAAGTTTTTGAAATTCAGGCAATGAACAGGTAGATGAATGGAGTCTGAGAACACCAACTCAGCAGTAGTGTGCTGCAGAGAAGGGGCTGGACAGCCCTGGCTTTGCACCAGCTTGAGGTAAATATTCTGAAATGCAGAAAATAATCTCGCTTTAATTCTGATCAGCAGATGGTTAATTTCTTCCTTCCTCCTGAAGTAACAACCACAAACCCTTGCCAAAGCCTTTGTTTCCTTCAGAGAAAACTTGCTCAGCCCTGGGCCCCAGCTCTCTTGGTTTTGGGCCATGTTGGCCACCCTGGGGATTTCTGCAGGCTCTGTGCTTTCCTCACCCTGGGCTGCTCCCAGTGTGGGCTTGTGCCTGGGAACAACTTTCCCAGTACTGCAGAGTTGAGCAAGAAGACGTAAGAAAGTTCATGTTGCTCTGAAGAAATGGCCTATTTTGTACTTCAGTGAGCTAATGTTGGAGTAGGTTTGGCACTATTTTGGGACTTGAGAAGCACAACCTGCAAAGGGGTTATGCAGGCCCCTGGAACCCTCCCCCTCCAGGGCATGAATACATCAACCAACAGAAGCAGGAAATGTTTTGCACGCCTCAGGCTGGAGAAAATCAATACACCACCCTTATCTATGACTCAGCAATAAGATTATAAAATCCATTTCCCTTGAATGCTACGTGCAGATGGTCCCTGTTCCATGGGCTGGAGCCTGCCTGACAGCTGGAGTTAGTATCTCCCAGCTATGGTTGATCTTTTTACTGTTGTAGCTTCCCAGGCTCAACCTCCTAAGGTTAACAAATATTTCTGCTCCCCAAAGGGGCCTCTGTTGTTTGAGGATGCTCAAACATGTATAGGCATATGTTCAAACTGAAAGGCAATGCCCTGATTTTGAATGCTGAATTACCACTTCCTAGCCTCAAACCTTTGGACTTTGGACAATCTTTCTGTGTATTTACACTGGAGAGGAGCAACAAGGCCCTGAGGATGAAGCAGGGCACCACTGATAGGAAAGAACAGCAGGGCTGTGATAGCTTTAAATTACTGTCCAAACACAGCAGTGTGATGCTGCTGCTCCCAGCAGCCCTGTGCCCGGTGTGTCATGGTGGAAAGAAGGGCATTAACACAAATGGCACATCTCATAGTGCTAAGTGGTGATTCAGTGCAGTGCTTGAGCACAAGCTCACCCTCATCAGTATGACAATGTGTTGTAGCAACAGGGCTGTTTGAACGTGAGGTTCTGCCCCACAGCTGGGGCCTTGCCAGCCTGTCTGGCCCTGTCTGCTGTCCTTGGGCTGTGCTGAGCTCTCTGTGGGGCTGCAGACGGCACACCTGCTCTTTGACACTCGCTGCTGTCTGACCACTTTACACTTAAATAAAGTAATTTACACTCAGAGCTGTCTCAGTGCTGCAGGGCTTCACTTGCCCCAGAGCCCAGGGGCACAGAAGTGTGTTCCCATCTCCAGCTAGCTCTGTGGCAAGCTTTAGGGAAACTCAGTGGTTTTGGGCTGATTTCCAGCCTCCTGGGCAGGGGATCCACACACATTCAGGGTTTTGCCCACAACACCCCACACAAGCTGAAGATCCTGGGGCAGAATAACGCCTGACCTTCTGTCACCTGTTGAGTAGGAGCAGGCTTTAGACCCATTAATTTCTGCAGCTGGAATCCAAATTTTGGATTGGGCTGCAAAAGGAGGATGACAGTGCCTTACTTTGTGAAGGAAAGCAGCTCTGCCCAGCCTTGTTTCTGCAGGTGTTAGGGTGTTTGAGGGTGGAAGAGGCAAGGAACTGCTTTCTGCCTTCGCACCATTTTTCTGTGAGAAATCCCCAGACATATTCAAATTGAAATATCAGCTCCACATTTTGGAGTTGGGCTGCTGAAAGATAATGACAGTACCTTTCCTTGGGAAGGAATGCTCGTGGTCCCAGTGTCGATGGGCCACACAAGACTATCCAGAGGTACAGGAAACACCCTTCTGTCCTAACAGCTTTGGAGTGGGATCAGTCCTTGGATGTATTAATTCTTGGAGGTGGCATCTAAATTTCGGTGGTGGATCCCTGAAAGGGAATGCTGAGGCTTTTCCATAAAAGAACACATCTGGACCCAGTGTTCCAGGTGCAGATACCAGGCTGCCCAGGGGAGGTAAAGGCCAGCATGAATTAGCTATGTTGATAATTTCGGTGTTGGAGCAGAGTCTTAAGCTGTGCCAGGGGAGGCTCAGATTGGCTATTGGGAGGAATTTCTCTACAGAAAAACTGATCAAGACATTAACCGTGCTGCCCAGGGAGGTGCTGCCCGGGTCACCATCCCTGGAAGTGTTTAAGGACAGACTGGACGTGGTCGGTGCGGCGGTGTTCGGTCCCAGCTGGGACTCTGAGCCCGGAGCTCTTTCGCGGCCAAACCTGAGCCGGGGCTCCGTGACCTGGGAGCGCCCTCAGCCCCGTGCCCGCCCTCAGCCCCGCTCCCGCCCCTCAGCCCCGTGCCCGCCCTCAGCCCCGCTCCCGCCCCTCAGCCCCGTGCCCGCCCTCAGCCCCGTTCCCGCCCTCAGGCCTCTCCCGCCCCCACCTCCCAGTGCGCGGCGCTCCCATTGGCCGCCCGCGGAAGGCGGCTGGGCCAGTGAGGCGCTGCCTTGTTGGCGCCGTGGTTCCGGAGGCGGTTGCGGTGGAAACCGCCGGTGCGCGGCTCCCGGGGGAGCGGCGGGACCTGAGGGACCCGCGCCGGGAACCCGCGGGAGCGCCCCGGGATCCGCCCGGGAACCCCCCGGGAACCTCCCGGGAGTCAGCGCCGGCATGCCGGGGGCGGCCCCGCGAGGTGAGTGTCCCGTCCGCCCGGCCCCGTGGAGGGGCAGCCGGCGTTTGGGCCCTGCCCGGTGAGGGTAGCCAGAGCCCGGCCTGGGCGGCCTCGGCCGCGCCTCTCCCTCCGCGGGGCCGCGCTCGGAGGCGAACTTGGGCTGCCGCCTCCTCCCGGCCCTGCGTGCCGCCCTCCGGGCGTGAGCAGCGTCCCTGCCCCTCCGTGCAGAGTGATCGTGTTTCGGTCAACACGACTTGTGCTGAAGTGAGGCGGATCTTTGCGATGTTAAAAAAAAAAGAAATAAAAAAAAAGCCCCAAAAATCAAGTGTTTTTGCAAGCGTGTATCTGCGATGTCTGGATCCCAAGTGTAGCAGGAATAACAAAAGCTGGGAAAGCCCAAGTCACTCCCCTCGTTTCTTAGAAGTTGAGAAGACAAGGTGTGGGTGCAAGAGCTGACACTGGAAATACTTACTTAAATTTTAAACTACTAAGGTAAAAGGAGAGAAGGTTTTGAAGGCAGAAGGCTTATTGCCTTTAGGATCTGCACACCTGTTGTAGCTGCAGATTTATAGCTGAGACACTCTTGCATCTGAAAAAATTCAAACTGGTTTGTAATACTTAATATGAAAGGGTAATTATTTTTTGCCTGCTTATCTCGTGTAGGTGTGTTCCTCTGGAGGTGCTCGTCGTGACACACTCAGTTCCTGAATGCTGTGCCACTGCTGTAACTTGCTCCACAGTCAGGGTAGTTTTGCAGCCATGCACTGTGCCTGGGTGAAACCAAAATGAAATAACACATGTACAAAAGCTGTGTGGGTCACCACCCTGCCCTTGTTTTCTAGCAGCATCTCACAATCCTGTTAGATTCTGCACTTTCAACCTGTGAGCACCAGGCAGGGGAGATGCTAAATGGTAGTTGCTAAGTTCCTGTGTGTTACAAACTTCCAGTATAAATAATAAGTAGAACTGAAAATGTTTTCCCACTTTTTCTGTAGTTGCAGTTCCCCCAAGAGTCCAACTTTGGAAGTAAAGTCTTGTCTGTAGTCTCTGCTGTTGACTTCCTCTGCCTCCTTGAGCAAGATTATTTTGGATTCAGCAAAAGGCTTGGGCATATTACTGAATATAGGCATTTTTGTAAGTGGACTTAAACCTCATCAACCTTAATATGTAATTGATTTGGGATCATACAGACTGGCTTACTTAAATGTCATAAGCATCTACACCCCAATGTGTAACATTCAGTCTAACTGAAAGAGATAACCATTAATCTCTGTGCATGTGTTTTTTTCATATGAAAAGTAGACAAGGAGTCTGTCCTGAAGGAAATTTGAGGTTTTATTAATGTTTATCTGGTGACTTTAAAGTGAAAAATGCTTTATTGCTGTGCAGTTGTCAGTTTGATTTAACTACAAGGGAGGAGAGCCAGTGGTGCATGGGCAAGCAAATGCTCATTGCTGAATGAGTGAAATTCCTGTCAAGGCATTATTTTCTCTATGTGCAGAACTAATCATGATGATGTATGAGTTAATTCAGCTTGTAGTTCAAAACTCCCACTGCTTCCTGCTGTGGTTAATTCTGGACTTACTCTTCTATTAATGTAGTCTCCCATATTAAAGACTGTTTTTAGCCTGTCTTGCATATGTCATCTTCTTGTTTGAGTTGATGGGAAGATTTTATCATACAGCAGTGAAAGTTTTCTATAAAAGCAGCACAGAACTCTTCCATATATTTTTACCTTTACTAACATGAAGTTTCAAGCAGTTAATGGAGTATAAATTATGGGCTTACTTATGAGGAAAAATTACTTACAGGTTATGAAGTTGAATTTACCCCTTCAAACTTTTTATCACTATTAAAAAGGACTGGAAATATGCATATCCTTTTTCAGAATGAAGAAATACTAGTTAGTAAAAGTTCAGTTTCTTTTGTTTGCATCCATCTAGTAGATCTAAGTGTGTCTGCAGTAGCTATAACTTGTTTTTGCATTAGGGCTGGTCTGTATACTCAGAACAACTGTGGTACAAACACTGGTTCTGTTCTAGCAGGGATGGCAGTAATGAAAATTATTCCTCAGTGGAATTATTGTTCCTCAGTGGTTGGGCTATCTCTTGGCATGGGTGGTGGTTAATTGGTTATTAAAGTATGCTTGTAAACTGTTCCCAGGGTGTCTTTTTCTTCTGAATGTTTTCTGTGTGAACAGAATAAATATTCTAATCCTGTTTGCTTTCCAGACTTGTTTGTGATAGACCCTTCCTTCTGTTCCTGGAGAAAGACATTCTGAATAGCTGTGAACATGGTAAGGGTTTTTTGAGATAGCTTTTGAGGTGTTTTGCTAGAAATAAAATTGAGAATTTCCCCCTTCCCTGAGACTAAGAATAAATTGCCATGATGAGAACATTATTTTTGGAGTGATTGTAGTTATTGGTCAATTTAAGAATTTGGAAAAAAATCACTGTAATACATATGTCTGTTCTAGGAAAGTTGTTACTTGCAAAACACTTAAAATTTGTTTTTTTCAGCTGATTTTGGCTGGGAAATGGTTTTGGTATTTTTTATTTGCAATTAGGGATTATTAAATTAATTACAACTCTTGTAACTTTATGTAGAGATCTCTCAGTATTGTTCATGTAACAGTTAATTGAAAAAAAGAAAAATCTGGTTTTCAGAGGCAGCTGGGCCGTGTGTAGATGTCCCATTTCTTGTCACATCTCAATTGTCATTCCAGATTCGAATTGCAGCACTGAATGCCAGCTCCACGGTTGAGGATGACTATGAAGGAACCTTCAAAAGTCATAAGACCCAGACAAAGGAAGCTCAGGTAAGTAATTCCACGATTTTGTTACTGAAGTTTTGTCTTGATGGGAGTTTTGTCCTCTAGTTGCAGGGGTTTGTTCAACCATGATACTTTGTTTTTATGAAATTTTAACAAGTCTTGAACCCTCCTTTAGCAAACCAAAACTTCACTCAAATGAGTTATTTTATGACAGTAGCACAAACATTCTGCTGTATAGCAGAATGTATTAAAAATGTGGAACTACTGAAACACATAATAAATATATTTAATAAAGTTGTCTTAATAAATGCATTCTAATTATTTAAATCACAGGAAGCAGAAGCTTTTGCTTTGTACCACAAAGCTCTGGACCTTCAGAAACATGACCGATTTGAGGAGTCTGCTAAAGCTTATCATGAGCTGCTGGAGATCCGTCTTCTGCGAGAGGTCAGTGACCTGGGGAGAATGACACTCCAGAAACTGCTTGCTGTATTTGGTCTTACTTCATTTCTAACTAGCAATGTCACTGTTATCAAATTAGCAAGTTGTTTGCTGTTCTCGTTGCTTGTCTGATTCCTAATGCTCACATTGAATTTATTTTATTTTATTTCTAGGCAGTTCTTTCTGGTGATGAGAAAGAAGGGCTGAAACACCCCGGTTTGATGTTAAAATATTCCACCTATAAAAACCTAGCACAACTGGCAGCACAACGGGATGACTTAGAGACAGCCATGGAGTTCTATCTGGAGGTACAGTGCAGCTGAAATTAGACACTGGAACCTTAATGTTTGTAAAAACTTTCGGAAATACAGACACACACATCCAGCATACATCATGTCAGTGTATTGTTGAATACTGTATTCTTTCTGATGGGATAAAATTGAGTCCCCAAAGCAGTTGTGATCCTGCTGAAACTAAAGCTGTGCCAGTCCCTGCAGTGAGTGGGTGTGCATGTCTGAAGTGTGGATAATGTTGTTTGTTGTGCTTTCCAGGCTGTAATGCTGGACTCCACTGATGTCAACCTCTGGTATAAAATTGGTCGTGTGGCAATAAAACTGATCCGCCTCCCCTTGGCTCGTCATGCTTTTGAGGAAGGGCTCAGGTGTAATCCTGATCACTGGCCTTGTTTGGATAACCTTATCACAATTTTGTATACCCTCAGTGACTACACAAGTGAGTACAAGGCTTGAAAAACATCTCAGTATGTGTGAATTTTACATACCAAGTTGTAACAATGAAATCATATTGGTTGAATGTGTCCTGCATAAACAGTGCAGCAGGGTTTGATAGAGACTGCTACTTCATGATAGAGATGCATGATGGTTTAGATAAGTTTTCATTACCCTAAAAATAAATGTCTGTGATCTCACAGATCAGAGCTTCTGCAGGAAATTTCCCTTTCTTCCCTTTGCCTTTCTATGTGTGTTGGTTTTGGCTTTCTAGTAATTTCCTGCTGCATAGCTCTAGGGTTTGGGTATAAATCTGCAGTGTCACTGATAGCCTGGTTGGATTAATTGTAGTTACAGCAGTGGATCCACTGCTTGCTTCACAAATGGAATCTGCAGCTAAGACATCGGATAACATAAAAATGGGGAATAATTGTGTTTCTGTTTTTAAATTCTTTTGTACCAGAACATGCTTGAAAGTAAGTGAAAGATGTACTACAAACATGTTTAAACAAAATTAAGTACATTCTTTTTCTGGATACAATACCTAGGAAGACACAATAGGCTATTTTAACTGTATGCATGTAATTATTTGACACTTTACAAAGCAATTGGACCAATTAAGGGAAATGTCGCATTTGGGTGGAATTCAGTTGTGTATGTAAGGCCCAGAAATGAGAGCTTTGATTGAACCAAAGCAACCATTGACCATTCCATTTCTCTTTCTCTATCAGCATGTTTGTACTTTATCTGCAAAGCCCTGGAGAAAGACTGTCTGTATAGCAAAGGATTGGTTCTGAAGGAGAAGATCTTTGAGGAGCAGCCTTGCCTCCAGAAAGATTCCTTAAGGATGTTCCTCAAATGGTGAATGTTGTCTTAGAGTATATACTGCCTTTGGAGTGTAAATTTTGGGTTTGGGTTGCTCAAAAAACCTGCTGAGATCTTGTGATTTAAGTTTAATACCTTGCTGACCTGCATTCTGAATGATAATGTTACATGTTGGTGCTACTGACAGACTGTTCTTCAGGAATTCCTTTTGGAGGGAGGTAGAAAGAAGAAAAGAATCCATTTGTTGATACTCATTTATTTTCATACCAAGATCTCTTGTAATCATATGCCTTTGTTTTACTTATTTAGTTCCTGATCCCTGCAGCATTCACTTTAGTTTTCCTAATTAAAACAAACCAATAACAGCCCAAACCAAAACAACTCTCGCCAACCCCCTCAAGAAAACCTCACTAAAACTCCCCACACGTTACTGCTTTTCTTTCTGTATTGATTTTATAGTATGAGTGGATGGGAGGAAAGTGGGAAAATAGAGGCCCATAAAATTTACAGGATCTAAGTTAACTGAACATTCAACAAAAATTTCTGATGGTTGACACTTCTATATGTATGCTATAAAGTTAGTAACAATGTTAGGTGAATGCTTCATTTATTGCTGTTTTTGTTGTGTTATATGAGGGTATTAAGTGAATCCCCTCTAGGCTTAATAAAAACAAACAGTAAACAAAAAACTTATCTCCATTTTTTATTATTTCTTAGTGACATGTCTATCCATAATGTGAATGTGAGTGCAGCTGAAACAGGAAGAATCATAAATGAGGCCCTGGAGCTCCGTAAGAAAAGACAAGCGCTGCTGGTGCGTGACAGAGAGCCAGACCTCAGACTGGTGCAGCCAATTCCCTTCTTCACGTACGTCTTTCTCTTTTCCCTTTTCAAAAAGATCCTCTGAAGCACGTATTCTGACAACTGTGTTGTGCTTCAGAGTTCTTCAAAACACTTTTTTTTTCCCCTTGTAAAGACAAGCCCCCCCACCCCAGGGTTTTCTTATTACTTATAGGTTGGTTATGGTGTTCTTATGATTTTAGTATAAACCCCATAGCTCTTAGTTTTCAACTTTTGATTTTAAACCAGTGATGTTAAATATGGTATCATAGAATGATTTCTAACATATTACTGGATTTTTCATATATGACTAGTTTGTATGTGAATTTTAAAGCAAGTTTAGCTTTTAAAATTATTTTTGCTATTGGGATAATGAAAACTCAGAAAAATAATTTCAGTTCTTTATTTGCAGGAAGATACAAGGATAAGATATATGGATACTAATAAGTTGTTATATTAAAGCATAAAGGATTGGGGTTTGATTTTTGTACTGCACATTTTTTGGCATATTAATGGACTCTGCATGTAGTTCATATTGCAGAGTTGTTTCTACTTGTGAATAGGGATGAGTTCTTTTAGTGTTGTTAATTGAATGCAGAACCTGAAAGTTTTCTTTTTTTTAGCTTTTGGTATAGGGCAATTTCCTCAGCAGCTACTGTACGGAGCTTGTGTTTTTAGGGACATTTTTTGAGTGATGGCACAGGTTTTTGACACTCAGGTGTGTTTTGCTGTCCCACTGAGAAGCTGCTCTTGATATCTCTAAGCTGTTGGAGAAAAGCAATATTGAGTGCTGTTAGGTTTGTAAACATAATATAGAAAATAATGTGACAAGAGCTGAAGACATGGTGATGCCTTTGTGTTTCCACTTGCAGGTGGAAGTGCTTAGGAGAAGCCTTACTTGCCATGTATCAGCACCTCACAACGTGTGATCCTCCTCGACCTAGTCTGGGAAAGAGAATTGATCTCTCAGAGTACAGAGACCCAGTTCAGCATTTGATGCTTTCTCCCACCTCTACTCCTGTCAGTGTTATTCAGCCAACTCCTGTCAGCACTAATCCAGTGGTGACAATGCCTGATCCTGTGTTACCTTATACTCCAACCACACCCAACTTCCCAAGTCACAGTCAGAGTTCATTGGAACCAGGAGCTGCTGTAGGTGAGCAAGGTACTTCAGTCTAAGATTCAAGATCTCTTTCCTACTTACCTGGGTATAAAAAACACTTCAGAATTCTTTGGGGCATGCTGTCTTTCAGCTGCATGTTGGTGGAGTCAGTACCTTTTCAGCATATGTGTAACATCTGATAGAGAAAGTGAAGGAGTACCTGCCCTTTTCTGGTTTTGTGCTGTTGCCTCACTCTTCGGTTTTCCGGCCTTTAGGATGAGAAAAATCGTTCATCCATTCCAGCAGTGATGCATATCAAACTTTTAATGCTGGGAAGGGCTTTGAGCTCCTTAGAATGAATGAGCTGTTTTACAAAAAGATTACTGTTTTATTTCCTGGCTCATGTGTCACTTTAAGAAGATGAGAAGACCAACCTGTCAGCTATATTTATTTCAAATCTGTACAAGATTTTTTTGGCACTGTCTTCAGAAGGAAACCAATGAATCTCGAGTGTTGCTGTGTAATTATTATTCTTTTTAATAAAAAAATTACTCACTTTGTATTTGTCAATTTAACCTGTCAGGTTTTGGGTTTTTTAAATTATATTTTTAGGTGACATATCTGCAGGTGATAAATCAAAGAAAGGAGTGAAGCGAAGACGAATTACAGAAGATAGTGGGGAAACAGCCAAAAGGAGATCTGCTAGAGTTCGGAACACCAAGTGTAAAAAAGAGGAGAAGGTTGACTTTCAAGAGCTGTTGGTGAAGTTCCTTCCTTCCAGGTACTGTACAGCAACAATTTTCATTATGAGATAAATCATAGAGGGGAAGCTGTTTGGGATTTTCTTTGATTGATATCCTCCCAACCTTAAAACTACCAGTCTCATGTTATTTTTTGAAGTAGATGTGGTGCATTATCTTCTGATAAATTTAATAAGATTGCTTTTAGTAAAAATTGCTGCATAAAAATTGAAAAATAAAAAAGCTTTTACTACTGTTAAAATGAATTAGCAGACAATGCATGTATCAGAAGGGATAAGATAATCTGGATTTGGACAAAAGAAGCTGGTTGCATATCTCTGAATTTGCTTCAGTAGCATATTTTCACTGTTAAAATTTGCACAATGTTTCATATTTAGGTTTCACCTAGTAATGAAAGAGATTAAGGACTGTGTTGATATTGTGGTTTTTACCCCTTTTTCACACAGATTAAGGAAATTAGATCCTGAGGAGGAGGAGGACCCTTTCAATAACTATGAGGTGCAATCAGAGATCAAGGAGGAGAATTTTCAGCATGTTGGACCACACAGAATGTCATTTGATTCTACAACATTTATGGAATCTGGTAGGGCTTTCATCATAACCCCAGTTCTTTCTTTGTACTTTTTACCATATTGTGTACTTTATTTTCTGTGTTTTCCTGTCATGCCTAGAAGATAAAGAAGTATATGCTATTTTTAAAAGTACATTTTTATGGTATAGAAGTATCTTGGTACTAATTTTTTAAGTCTTGGGAGATTGTGTAATCACTGTGTGTAGGAACCCTTTTGTGTGGAATTTCCCATATGCAGTAACTGAATTCTGCATATGTGCAGCACAGAAGAAATGCTGTGATATAAGTGCATGAAACACTGTTGAAACTTAATTGTCTCAAGTTATGATCTGCCTCAGCCTTACACATGTTGGCCTTTGTGTTTATCTGCTTTCTAGAAAAACAGGATGTTCATGAATTCCTGCTGGATAACCTGAACAACGGTGGCATCTTGGAGCTGATGATGAGATATCTGAAAGTCATCAGCCAAAAGTTCCTGGTGAAGTGGCCTCCTGGCTTGTGTGAGGTGGTCCTCAGTATCTATAATAGCTGGAGAAAGCACAGCAGCAGCCTTCCCAACCCACTCCTGAGGGACTCAAGTAACCAACACATCAAGGTAATGCAGCACCTTTCCTTATTCTGTATTTGCTGTTGTCTTGGTGTCAGTGTGCCAGAAGTACCCAGCCGAAATCCAGCAGGCACAGGTTTGGCTTAGCTCTGTCCCAGCTGTAGTAACTGTCCTAAACTTTGGTGCACTGCAGCTCCTGGAGCTGTTCCTGAGCTGAACAGACCTGGCTGATGCAACATGCAACTCTAACCTGTATCTAATGTGTATTTATGCACAGCCACACCCACAGAGATGTAATAGACATAGATGCATTTTACCCTTTTATTCTGTTGTTACTCTTTCTTTTATCCCCTCTCTCCCTTTCCTTCTGGTATGACACAGTTTTGTTTTGTCATCAGGTCAGTACAGAGGCTGCCCTGTTCTCACTGGCTGATTGAGGGTCAGCATTGCTGCTTTAGAGTAAATACAGTGTAGTTTTAAGATATCCCAAAATTTACAGTAAAAAAAACCCCAAACAACAAAACAAACCAAAACCACCTCCTCCTCAGCATTACCATTTTATTACTTAGTTTCCTGACAGCAAATAGAACAAATAATAAGTTCTTTACAATCATGTGAAAAACAGCTTAATGATAGAAGCTGATATTCCTTGAATTATAAAACCGGTTCTAATACTTGGCCAACGAGCCAGCCTATGTTATCTTTTTAATGTTAGCAGTCTGTATTCATTTGGAAAGTTATTTGCCTTTGGTATGACTTCAGCTGGAAATAGTTCTTCAGATCAAGTGTTTTTACTTGTTTGCAAATGAAATATTAATTATGAAAATTACTGTGTTCCATTGATGTCATTTACCAACCAAACAAAAATGCCTCATTGTAGCAGATGTTAATTTTTTATACATCCTGTGACTTACTTATGTATATTTTTCACATGTACATGCCCTTTTGTAAACAAATGTAAATATATTTATAAATGTATTCCCTTGGTTCTCATTATTACTGCATAACTGCTTACTTGTATGTAAATTTTGTCTTATTTTTCAAATGTCAATGCCGCTACTATATTCTGACATCGTGCTTTTAGCATGATTTGGCAATTTAATATAGTTTTATTTCAGCCTGATAAAAAAGTAAGGGTGACAGTTTTTTCTAACATCAGACGATGCTGTTCTGACCTTCTTTCATGAGCTGAGATTTTTTTTTTTTAATGCTTCTAAGTATTGTTTGTTTTTGGACCTGTTGATTTGTCTGTGGTATTGCACACCTTTAGGCAGAAGAAGTAGTTATAGCTTGGGAATAGAAATCCCAAGAGGACAAGATGAAGGCTTTCTTTGAAGTAAATTGCAAATTTAGTGATTTTTGGTTTTTTTTTTAAATATGCTTCTTTTAAAGTATTTTTTTAGTGAACACTCTTTTGATGTCTCCTTACTTTTTCTGAAGGATATGATGTTAATGAGCCTCTCTTGCATGGAGCTGCAATTAGATCAGTGGCTACTGACAAAAGGGAAGAGTTCTACAGGTGAGAGAGAACTTCATGTCTCTGAAAACACTGGGGGTATATGAAGAAAAGTTCCCAACAATTCACAGAATTTTTGAGCTATTTTTTCTTAATATCTTCCAAATCTGTGCTTTACTGAACTATCAGTTGTTTGCCTTTAGGTAGGTCAGTACCTTTTGAAATTCTGGTATGTGGGACTCTTTCCATGGGGTGCCAGTAACTTCATGATAAAATGTAATTACAGTAATTTCACGATTATAAGCCGCACCATTTTGACCAAAATTTTGGTCCGAACCTGACGTGCGGCTTATAATCAGGTGCGGCTTATATACAGACAAAGAATGAAAAGTTGCTGTTTTACTTTGGAGGACAGGTGTCTGCTGAGAAAGACAGGAGCTTTTCTTTGAAATGGAGAATGTAAACACCCTCTCTGCAAATTATTATAATTTTGAAATCAAGGGGCTTTCAGGCAAAGATATGGGAATTAGGAATAACAGTTCTTTACTAGGGAAATTAAAATAGAAATACAGTACTACAAAGAAACAAACTGCAAACCCTGACAAAGTCAGAGTACAACCTGACACCCTGTCAGGCAGGGTGTTGGCAGCAGTCCCATTCCATGGTGGCTGCATCCTCCTGCAGTGACAGATGTGGCTCAGTTGGAGCAGTGCTCCTGTACAAGGTGCAGTTTCCCTCTGCAGCTCCAGTGGTGATGTGGAGAAATCCGGTTTTCCTCTGGAGTCCAGTGGAGAAAGGGGCTCCCTTAGTGTCCCAAAACCTCTGTTTTTATCTTGGTAAGAAATGTTGGTCTCTTCCCCCTGGCTGGAGCAACTCCCAGTGGGATGCAGTAATTTTATCAGTCCCACAGTGGGACTCAATGGGCCATTAGCAGAAAATGACTGGCTGGAGGAAGGATGGGTTGTGAAAAGATAACGAACAATGCCCTGCCTGGTTTCAATGGATGGCCCATTAGCAGAATATCTTCCACAGAGATCAGGAGCACTGACCCTCCCTCAACAGATGGTGATAGAATAGATACCTTTTATCACACTCTGTATGGTAACGTGCAGCTTATAATCGTGAAATTACTGTAATTGACTTGCAGTTTCTCCACGAAGTTGCCCTGCTGCCTCTGTGAATGGAAAGTTTGGTCCTGACTTCCCAGGAACTCATTTTTTGGGAGACCTGTTGCAGCTGTCGTTCGCGTCTTCGCAGCGGGATTTGTTTGAGGAGGGCTGGATGGAGTTTGTCACTCGGGTGTACTGGCTGAAGGCTCGCTTTCTGGCACTGCAGGTTTGCTTTACTTCTGGTTTAACAAACACAACTTTTCCCAAATTAGAGTCAATATTGTTCACATGCAGCTGGTTCGGGAATCTCTACTCTTTTAAGCACGTGGATAAAATCAGCTTAAAACAGTGATTTCATTTTACTTTTAAATATAATTCACTATCCCTGAGGCTTGAGGTGGAAATACAGTAGGAGGTTTCACATGCTGAGCAAATAGTCAGATGTGTTCATTTTATGTCTTTGTTTGAATTAACATGGGCTCACCTTAAAAAACAATTATTTGTACTAAAATTACTTAGAATACTCTTGTGGAGCTGCAGAACATAAGATTTTTAGGACCCTGGACTCATGGACATTATCAAAGTCTCAGGAAGTCCAAAATGCAGATTTTAACTGAAACCAACTCTGTTTTATTACTCTTCCTCCTGCTTTTTCAAGGTGGCATGGTTCTGCTTTTGAAGACTTTTAATTTAATATGCAAATTTTGAAGCAGAGGGTTTTAGACCTATCACTGAGGGAATAATTTGAAGGAAATGTTATTTGATCCCAGTCTTTTTTTTCCCCCTCTAAGTGTTGCTTCCCCAGGACATCAAAGAGGGTTTTTTAATGCATTAATTATGTTTAAATCAATTGTCAACTAGTTATGAGAGTCAATTTCATAAGTGTGAACTAACTTGTTTCTTCTCTTTTTTTGTTTTGCACCTAAGGATTCCTTTTTAGTAAAGTTATTTAGGAAAAATAAGACTTCCTATACAACTACTGGCATTTTTTTCCTTGGGATATGCAGAGCTGTATTTTGCCTTTGCATTCCTTCCTGACCTTTCAACTACTTTGCCCAAAGCAGATAGAATTCATTCACTTTGCAGAATATACAAATGTTTCTTGACTGTGTTTTAATTTGCACAGATGGAAGAGTTATTTTTTGTTGGTTTACTCTTCTGCCTTTTGTAAAGGAAAGGGTTTTAGCACTCCAGACCAATCTTGCAATTTTATGCAGACTGAATTCTATTTTTCTCATTTCTTTTGTCTGTTATTGAAATAATTGGGAAGATATTATAAAATAGTTTTGCTTTAGTTTGAGCTATTCAGTTGAATTTGTTTTTTAATTTTTGAGGACATGCAGTAATCACACTGGCAGTGGCTGCATTAAATTTAACCATTTTCTACAAGTTTTGGAGACCTGTTCTGCAGTGAGAACCTGAGGATTTTTTGGTTGATTGTTTTCCTCTGTACTGTTTCTCTAGGGAGACATGGAACAGGCACTTGAAAACTATGATATCTGCACTGAAATGCTGCAGAGCTCCACTGGCACACAAGGCAAAGCTGGCAATGAGTGTAGCATTGTGATACGGTTGCCTAACCTGCATGTGGATTCTGTGGTCTCTTTAGAGGAGGTAAGAATTCATGTGCAGGTGTGTGTTCCCTGTTCCATCCCTCACACTCCAGCTCTCCCAGTTTCACGTGTCACCTATGAATTAGTTCTTTTGTGATGGAAGTTTACTGTCTCAGAGTGAGGATTCTGTACTTGAAGATGATGTCAAGACTACTGTCTCTTTCAAAACTACAGTTTTTGGATCTGTTGTTCCTGTACATCTTTAGATTGCTTTTATTCAAAATAAAAATATTAAAACAGTTGCATGTGCAGCAGTAGATTGAATCAGTGTTTTTCTTTTTTTTTAAACATTAAGAGCTAAACTGCTGGGAGAAGTGTCAGTAGTCAAATATATGTGAAAATAAAAGTTAAGATTGTGTAATCTGTGCAGATTGAAAAGAACCTGAAGTCTCTGGAGAGATGCCAGTCCTTGGAAGAGATCCAGCGGCTGTACGAGGCGGGGGATTACAATGCAGTGGTGCATCTGCTCCGGCCAACCCTGAGCTTCAACGGCTACGGCAGAGCCAAACATCTGGAGTTTGTCACATCCATACCAGAGAGACCAGCACAGCTGCTTCTCCTCCAGGTTTGCTTTGTTTCTTAGCAGATCTGTTTCAGTAAGGAATTAAGACATTCCTGAAAACAGGATGGAAGGGTTTCTGGAGTGGGTGTTAACAGTTACGAGTCTTATTTACAAAGCAAAACATGGAACCAAATCTGTAAATGCTCTGAAGAGTGCAGCTTTATCGACATCATTAGCAGTGTGCCAGCTTTTACTGACTGAGAATGTGGCTGGAGATACAAGGTGTTGAGGCCTCCATGATATGAACAGAAACTTGAATCATTTCCTGAGTTATTTTATGGATGGATTCATGCTGCTGTTGACTATGTGGTGACTTAGAACCATTCTGAAACTTGGTTATGTAGCATATGAATGATTTTTATGCTGTGAAGACTCTCTCCTGCATGAATGAGAAACTGCTGGTACAGGCAGTGTGATTGCTGTAGAGTTAGTCCATTTGACACTGTAAAAATAAGTGTAGAGTTTATTAAGTTATTTGAGGGGAAAAAAAGTTTGCACAAAAAAGGCTGATGGTCTTTTTACTGGGCTGAACCAAAACCTACAGTTTCCATGCTATCTCTTGACCCAACCTCTTGAGAGTGGCAAGAAGCAGGAGAATGTTGCTGTTACACTGACCTTAGAGTTGTTACTTTGTTATTTATAAAGTAATAAAATGGTAGCACACTATCATAAACATCCAAACCCTGTTTCTTGTAAGGGCCTCTATTCAGCTGTAAGTCATTACAATTACAGACCTACAGCCATTCCTTTCCTCTTTTCTTTCCTTGCATCTCTTATTAAAGCAGAAAGATGTGATGATTTTTTTGTATTTAAATCCTACTTGTGTATTTGTCATCCAGGATCCATGCACCTCCTATTGTCCTTTTAACATTGTGTTTAAAGGTGTCCTGTTTCTTTTCATTGAAGTAATCACATTAACTGAGTATAGTGTTTGGCTTTGCCCTGCTGTGCATTCACGTTTAAAATAAACTCCTCATTGTTATAATAGATCTTTTTCATGTTTACATTCCCTAGGACTCCCTGCTCAAACTGAAAGACTACAAGCAATGCTTTGAATGCTCAGATGTTGCCTTGAATGAAGCAATTCAGCAGATGATTAATATGACAGCAGCCTCTGCTAAAGAGGAGTGGGTTGCTACGGTAACACAGCTGCTCTCAGGAATCGACACTTCATTATCATCAGTTAACAGCATCTTGAAAGACTCCTCTGTCACACCCAGCCTCGTTCGGTTAACAAACAACCTGATCCAGGTAACCCGGGCCCTGCACCAGCACAGATGGGCTGTGTGCTGCAGACCTCCCGACGTGATGCAGCTGCTGTGTGAATTCCCACCCCCTCCTAGAGGTGGTTTGGGTTACATTCCTGTTACATTTTTGTGAAGATGGGTATTACCAGGTTGTGTGAGCATTGTCATGGTCTGCAGTGTGATAGATCATACTGAGCACACACCTGTGCTAGAACCAGTACCAGCAGGTACCTTTAGACACCGAGCTGCCTAAGACAATCAAAATATGGTGCTAAGATAACCCAGCACTGGGGTTTTAGGCTATTTGAAATGGTGATAATGTGAAGATTGAGCTGCCTGGGTGGTTAAGTTATGGCTCTGATCTTGCCTGTATGTGCTTCAGGCTGGAGGGCAAGGTCCCATAAACCTTACAGGCATGGTAGAACTGCTTGCAAGTGCTGGCCAAAGTGTTTTTCTGGTAAAAACAGAGAGGGTGATCTGAACAGGGCAGGGGAAAAGTGAAATGTGAACTGTTTCTAGAATTATGAATTCAGCTAATGTTAGCCTTTTACAGAAGGTACTTTCAGACCTCAAAACTGAATTTGCATTTTCAATCCAAGTAACAAATGGCAGGCTTACAAATGGCAGTTAGAAGTGGGTCCAGTTAATGCCAAAATTCAATGTGCTTACAATTCTCAAATCTCCATTTACTTCAGTAAAAGCCAAGGACCCTTCAGTATTTACAAAATCATACTCTCATTGTGCAAAGTTGTATGTGTTATGGAATGTAATGGAATTCTGGAGAACAGATTGTTCAGGCATATCATTTATTTGGTATCTTTAATGATTATAGTTGGTCTTCAACAGCTGTTGTAAGACCTGTTCTAGAATTCAGGAATATTTTAAAGTTCCTCTTCATCTGAGAAATTTCTTGTACAATAATGAGGCCTAATAATGCCAAGAATCAATGCTGTGTATTTGCTTACCATGAATTGCTTGTATAGCATATTAACAGAGACACATGTAGGTGGAAAATGAGGGTGCAAGAGGAATGTCAGAGCAGGGAAAATAATCTACAGCCCTTCCCCTACTGGCTGATCTACCTCTAGCATTTTTCTGCCACTTGTGAGAAGCTGAGACTCAACTTTAGATTATTTCCTTGGGGTAAAGCCTGTTGCCAGCTTTGGGTTGTTTGGAAAGGATTCACACCCTACCTTTGTCTTGCATCACTTTGTCTGTGTAATGTCTGTTTCTTCATTAGATCATAGACTGCAGCATGGCTGTCCAGGAAGAACCAAAGGAGCCATATGTGTCCTCAGTGCTTCCATGGATCATCCTGCACAGGATCATCCAGCATGAGGAGGATGCTTTTCGATCCCTTTGCTGCCAGCAGCAGCAGAACCAGGGAGAAGAAGGTGGATTATTTCTTCTCTTTTACATATTGGACCTGAGCTCTTTACCATCTAGCTCAGGAATATAAGTAAATACATAATAAATACTTGTTTGTTGTCTCACCTTGCTGGCCAAAGGGAGTAGAGGGCTATGCAATCATCACTTTCCACCACAGAGGAAGTTTTTGCCAGCTGAAGCACTGACTCAGATTTAACTCACTTCTGTGCTACCCTAATATTTACCCATTTCTTTCTTCCAGTGAACCCTGATACCCCTATGTTGCCTTCTTCACTTATGCTGCTGAACACAGCTCATGAGTATTTGGGAAGGAGATCCTGGTGTTGCAATTCAGATGGTGCTCTGCTCAAGTTCTATGTAAGTATTGGCATTGTGGAATAACTGAGGTTGATTCTGATTGATCTCTGAAAGCCCTCTGGCCAAGCCACACCTCAAAGCAGGAAACAAAGTTCAAAGTTAGATTGTTTATTACCTTGTCTTCATGTTAAATATACACTTTTAAATCTACTTTCCATCTTCTCCCAGGCATGAAAATTTAAGTCAGTTTATTCTGAATAGCAAAGTCTTGTTGTTCCAGACCCTTTTCGATAGGTCTGCTTCTGTCATACTTCCCATTGTTCTCTGGACTTACCTCACTGAGAATAATAATTTTCTTCTGTTTTTTCTCCTTTGTTTTGCTTCTTGCACTAGTATCTTATTTTGTTCATGGGATTTGAAAGGGAACTAGGAATAACCAAGCAGTCTGATAGAACTGTACATCATTCAGAAGCTAAAAAAACCTGTAGTGTTACATCTTTAAAATTGCTAAAATAACACAGTGGGATTTCATATACATCTTGTCTCAGTGATTCTAAATAAGTTGCTCACTTCACAGGGCTGAATTTGTCAAGTGTTAGGTAGGGTTTGCACATTTTCAGTGTACATAAATACTGTTTATCATGTAAAAATAACATATTTAAACTTTCAGCCAAGAAAATTCAGTTTTGAACAGCTTGGTTGGTTGCTTCTTCCAAATCATAAGAGTAAAGATTTGCAGGTCATCATCTGCCCTCAGTTACTGAACTGGAATGCTCCTGATTGCTCCCACATCCTGAGGTGTTACCTGGCTTTACTCTGAAGCTGTGATGAATTTTAACTGTTCTGCTGTTGATAAATTTGTCTTGTTTGATTATATCTACATCGATTTTATACCACAGTCTGAAGAAATAGCAGTTCTATTGTTTTCATGTTATTAACTAAGTATTATTTAAAATATACATACAGAATTCCATCTGTTGAACAATGATGAGAATGAAGAATTACTTTAGCCCTCCATTTTCCTGTGTGTTAAGGCTGTTCTTTGTTGTTCAGATTAGTGTGTTACATCTCATATGCTCCAGGAATGGGTGTCTGGGCAGTAATGCTGTAACATTATTAGATGGTTGACCTTTTTAAGATTATTCCTTGAAGTCTCATTGTTACACCAGAAAAGAAATTTCCCGTGGTTAAGTAGAATATTTCTGTGTGTTTGCTCATTTTATCTTAAGCTCAGAAAGCCAAGTGTTTCCCTGAGCAGAGCACTGACAGCCTGGGACAGCCTGGCTGCTGCAAATCCCAGATAATGGGGTGCTGTGGCATCCACAGAGCTGTGCTCTACAGGGACATTTCAGTGGCACTTTACAGATTCAGCTTGACTTCACTGAGGTTTATTACCTTCAGCCAAGAAAAAATCATGATTAGTTCTGCATAGAGCTACTTAGGAATCTCTTAATTTCCTTTCTCAGCACTCTCTGGAGCTTATTAGCGACAGCTCAGTGCCAGACCCCATCTACCTCTGCATTTGAGCAGCAGCATGTCCAGGACAGTAATTTAGACAGCTGGGAAGGATGGCACAGAGAGCCTGAGGGGTTCTGCAGGAGTCAGCTCAGCCTGCTAGGAGTGAATGAGCAGTGTTTGAACTGAGGCTGATTCAGGGTGGAACTATCAGATTATCTCTATGTCCTGCTCTCCTCAGCCTCCCTGGTGTTAGGAGCATAATGCTGATACACCTGAGCTGCCCCTGCAGGGACTCCAGAGGCCTTATTAGCTCAGGCCTTGTGCTTCATGAAAATAGATGGGCTGTTCCCAGGCTGAGCTTGCCCAGGGATGTGATGAGTCTGAATTGTGCCTGAAAAATGTGCCTGTACCCACAGCCTGGGGAGTCACAGAGCATGGGCTGTGAGCCTGGGCAAAGTACAGATGTCTGAGAGCTGGCAGTGGATTTGCAGTGAGATCTTTGCAAATGCCATCAGATACTTTAAACAAAATGTTCCATTTTCAGTAACAGAATTGCCCACTTACTAAACTAAAATATAATATAGTATTATCAAACACAAGAATTTAGTTTTCACAGATGAGAGGGTATTGGAAGGATAGGGAAAGACAAAGAGAAAATGGATGAATTATTTGAAGAGATGGGCAGCTTCAAGAATGTGAAAAGTGTGTTTCATAGATCAGTGTTAAATGATCACCTTCTGTAGGTGAACTGTCTGCTCAAGGACCTTATACTGTTGTGGATGAATGTGCTGTGCAAGAGAATGTGTTAATATTAATTTAGGCCTTTAGCAATAGTCTCAATTGTTAGGGACAAGAATTCCCAATAATTAGGAATTCTTGGGTTTGTGCCAAGAACTGAAAAGTTAAATAAGAACACAGGACATTGTTTTGAATGCTGTTCAAATGAGAATTCGTTGCTGCTGTTAGATGTGCTTTTGTTTCCAGCAGTAGGAATAGAAGGCTTTTGTTGCAGTACCCTCTGATGCTCACTGTTTTTCTTCAGTAAGTGTAGTGAAATAAGCTGTAAATTTCAAATGTTGTTCAGAAGTTCATACAAGGAAAGTGCTGACAGTAAAGGTGTCTGCTGGGACTCAGAATGAATGAGTCTGCTGTGACTCCAGATGTCATTGAAATGCTTTCTGAGAATTGTCTTTTTTTCCAGGGGTTTGGCTCTTAATAAACAGTACCTTGATCAGATATTTTAAGCAGAAGAGAATCAGCATCTTGTATTTAAATCCAGCTCTTAAAAATGAGCTTCTTAAATGCAGAATGTCAGACTTTTGCCTTGTAAAGCAGTGTTTGTATTGACAGGAAACCTCATCATGATGAGAAACTTCTTGTAGGATCATGCATAAATAATTGAGTTTGCAATCCTAGATGTTAAAAAATGATAAATAATCCTAGATGTTGAAAAATGATAAATGGTCACAAAAAACAATTTCTTTCCTTAAATTGAAATTCCGTAGTGGAACACACTGAAATTGAATCTTAAACCTCAGTGGTTGTGTGGGTTTTGTTTTGGTTATGAGATAAATATCCAGAGTCCCCCCTACACTGGTTGTTCTTGGTGAGCATGTTTTTATTGACCTTGAAATGGAATGTGTTCCTTTCTGATCCTTTCTGTCTTCTTGGAATGTGTTCCTTACTGGTTCATTTTTTATGGAAGCTTAGTGAGAATTTTCAAAGAGTTACCTTTCTTCTCTTGGTGTTCAGCTGCAGTTTTTATAATGAATGTCGTAAAGTATCAGCATCTTCCAAAATATTCCACTGATGGGTACTTTCTCTTGTAGTGTTGAAGGTAAAGATAGCAACCTGCTACAGTGTTCAGTAATTTGGGATCAGTCCAGCCACTTCCCTTGGTGTGTAGCCATCTGTGTAGTACTGTTCACACTGTTCAGTTCTGTAGTCCTCTCTTAGCCAGATTTTCATTAACTCTCTCTCTTCTTTTGCTGCAAAGTCCTTTCCATCCTGCTTTTTTTGTGCAGAGAAAATTGTCTGGTTGTGAGTTAGGGCAGAAATTCTTCTGTACCTTTTCCTTATTCACAGAATTGATGGAGTTCACAGTTGTATTCACAGAAGCAGCTTGGTGTGTAGGGGAGAACTTTGAATGATTTTATGTCTGAAACATGAAGCTGATATTTAACCTCATTGATTAAAGATAAGTGTTTGTGAATTACACAGGAAGAAAAATAAAAGCCCTTCAGTGCTGCTGCAGTGCCATTGGAATGACTTGTGTGAGATCAGTTTACAGAAATACATGAGAAATATTTGGTTGTTATTGGAATAAATCCATGTAGTCCCTTAAAGTTGTTTTCATCCTCTGCCTTCAGACAGCTGGGCAGCTCACTGTGATCTGCAGGTGACCTTGTCCTTTGTGCTTGGCTTGTAGGTTCAGGTGTTACAGAAAGAACTTGCAGCTTCCACTTCTGAGGATACTCACCCATACAAAGAAGAGCTGGAAACAGCCTTGGAACAATGTTTTTATTGCTTATATGGTTTCCCTAGCAAAAAAAGCAAAGCAAGGTACCTAGAAGAACATTCAGTACAGCAGGTAAGTTATGTGGTATCCAATGTCAGGATATCCTGAAGTGATGAAAGATGCACTCTTGTTTTGTTCTAATGCACTTTGATATATATTGAAGAAAGATTGCTTTTCTTTCCTTGTAAATTTAATGTATTTTGCACATTGTAGAGAATAAACTAAAAGTTTTCATATTTTTTTTAATTATAATGAATCAAATAGTTTAAATTAAATGCTAGTCTTATGTAGTCTGCCATTCTGAAAGTATTGAGAAATTTATTTTATTAAGCTATCACTTTCCTGTTTTCAGCTGAGAAGAAGTTCAAGGTTGAGGAAAATTTAGAGAGGAAAAGTCAGCTTGAGAGAAGAAAACTTTAGCAGCCAGCCATTCAGTTCATGAAAGTGAAAAATGTTTCTGTTAAAAGTTTGCAAGTACATTATCTTATCACTTGTTTTGACATCTCTCATGGTAAATACCTGGCAACTGTTTATAAGAAATGTGAAATTCAGTTGAATTTAGGAGAAGGGCAACTATAGAGTGCCTCTGGAAGAGGGTTGGAATATTAAGGGAGGAAGAGAAAAGTACAGGGCAGCAATACAATCCCTGCCTTGAGAAACTTCACTGATGTTCAGAAAACCCCAGGCTATTTTGCACTTACCAAATGCAAGTGATCATAGATCAAAACCATTTTCATACAAGCAAAATGATTGTGTGGCTCTGTTGAACAAACCTTTTAAAGTACACAAATCCTCTTACTGTTCATTGAGTATTTGGAAATTTTGTATGTTAGATGTGCATCTCTGAGAGTGAAGATAATGAGAGAAAGGGGATAAGTAAGAAAAAGGGATGTTTAAGGAGATTACTCTCTGCAACTTCCCCTTTTTTCAATGCAGAACAAAATTAACTGTAATGGTAAAGTGAACTATACAAGGAGAAAAACTTAGTCTCTAGAAGAGAACTGTGAATTCTTTTGGGTACTTTTCAAGAAAGAAAAGTGAAGAGAAAATGAGGAGTAAATTCCACAAGTACCTTTCTGTATTGAGGCTCAGAATTTTGTCTGATTCCCATTTCATTAACTCTTTTTACTTGGCTCTGAAATGGAAGGGGAGGGGTTCTCCATGTCTTACCCATGATCTCAGTGTCAGTCAGAATGTTTGCAATTTACCCTTGCTTATAAACAGCTTTTCTGAACAAGTCTTTTAAGCAAGTAGAATGAATTTATTTTTACTTTATGTTGACTTTAGTGGCATACACTAAGTTACAACAATATCTTTGTTAAATCAGGGGGCAGTATGTTGTATTTGTGAGCAGCATAAATTAACAGCACCTCTAGCTCTCTTCTTGGGAGGTTTAACTTTGTTCCTGCTAGAGTAATATCTACATTCTTGTGAACTAGAAAGGTTATAGAAAACCATCATTTGAATGAATTTGACTTGAATTTTGGAATTTGAAGTATTTTCTTCCCCTCTCATCTACCTCCCTCTTCAGGTTGATCTGACATGGGAAGATGCTTTGTTCATGTTTGAGTATTTTAAACCTAAAACTCTTCCAGAATTTGATAGTTACAAAACCAGTACTGTGTCTGCTGATTTGGCCAACCTCCTAAAGAAAACTGCCACAATTGTTCCTCGAACTGACAAGCCTATGCTGAGCCTTGAGACTGTGTCTGCCTATATTGAAGGAACATGCAGCAAGGTATAACTGATTGTTCTTTTTAAAAATGTAATTGAAGGAAGTAAAAATTGATGTTGCTATTTTTATGTTGACTTTGAGATTATTAGTGGAATGATTTATTCCATGATGTTGGGTTTGCTTGGGTAACTGCTTTTAAATAAAATAAGAATGACCCCACCAAAGCTTTTAGTCTTTGCATGGTAAGGTATAGTCAGCATGAGATATTCATTAGTACTTGTAAGTGCTCTGTGTCTCTGTGAAATGCTTTCTATGTCTTCATATTCAAAACCTTCATATTGTGTGATGAAAAAGCTACTTCCTCTGCAGGCAAGAAGCAAATGTGCAGCTCATTTAATAGGAACCTTTGGCTTTTTGATTTTCAGGCACCATCTCTCCCTGAGGGTGCAGACTATTCCCCACCAGTGGTGACTGAGCTGTATTATCTCCTGGCAGATTATCATTTCAAGAACAAAGAACAGTCCAAGGCCATTAAATTTTACATGCACGACATTTGTATTTGTCCAAACAGGTCAGTACTTTTGAATCCTGCTGCACATCCTTCATTCTTCTCGCTTCTTTCAATACTGAAAAGCAGACAACTGGTTTCAGGAATGAAAAAAAAAAACCAAACAACCAAAACTCCCACCTGCAATCCATTATCACAGGTCCATTGTATAATTAAGGGCATCTCTAAAGCAACCCAACAGAGGAAACAAAACCCAAAATGTAGGATTAAATATTTGATTGCTTTGAAATTAAAACCAAAAATGAAAAGAGGGGGAAAACTAAACTGAAATAAAGAGTAACTGTGAAGAATGAACTGTTTGTACCTTTTGTTCTTTGCTTTGGCATGTTCATGCATGATAAGGAGTGAAAAATGCCATCATTTGATAGTGTAGCTATAGCACAAATATCATCCTTTAGTGGATTAATTGTTTATGCTGATCTCTTCCTAAAAGTGTTGATCTTGCTGCTAGAGAACTGCACAGTGAATACAAGTAAAGTATTTAAGTGATATTTAAACAAAACCACCTTGTTTCTTGATAATTTACAACTCATTGAAATACCATCAAGATTAAACTCTCATCTTAAAAATAAAATATGTTCTGAACATTAGTCTTCCAAATTAAATTAAATAACCTTTAAATTTATGGATTAAATATAGAGTTTGCATATTAGGTGTTATCATTTTAATTCTCCTTGAAGTTGATAGATCAGGGTCAGTGACAAAACCCCTAATTTGGTAGATTTGAGACAAGAAAATTGTTTCTAAATCCAGTCACGTAACAGAGACAAAAGGGAAGGTGAAGGCACAGAGCAATTTTAGATGTGAAATCTTCAGAGGAAATAGCTGTAGTTTAATGTTATTGCATTTTGTAGTCTGGGACTTGTGACTAGCAAATGGCTAAAACTTTTGTTTAAAGGCAGATAAAGAAATTACCAATACCACCCCCTACCCATTTTTCTGTCATTTTGGTGTTCTAAAACTTAAATTCAAAAATCAATGAATGGAATGCATTTTTACTTTAATGTGTGTTATTTTTTGCTCAGAAGATGCCTTATGTGGTAGTATAGTATTTTTACCCCAGTCAAAATAGTTGGTACTTGTCTGTGCTATAGTTCTGTTCCATTCCCCTCAGGAATCTGACTATTGAGGTCACTTGACCTAGAAATGGGTTTTCAATTGGAATCAGAAGAAATTGCAAGCAAAAATATGAGAACATTATGGTTGTTGCCTTGGTGTTAAAATCATGGTAATATTGAAAACCCCCAAAGCAGCTGAATCCTGGAATTAAAGTGAGGTTGTGACCTGTGGAAACCACCCTTCAGACTGTATTGTCAATAAGTGTAGGGCTGGACCCTCAGCAGTCCTTCAGGCAGAAATTGCTGTTTTAGTTCATCAGAATTTTCCTACTTGAATGCAATTTTGGCTTTATGCTTTTTGTGCTGGAAAATGATTATGATTATTCACAGTTGAGTCCAGCAGTACAAGGTGTTATCATGTCTGCTGGCCTGTAGGGTGACAGCATTTTTACAGGGCTGTGTGGTTCCTGAGGGAAAAAAACAATGGGAGTACTGCCGTTAGAAATATAGATATACTGGCTTTGCATGGCAAATAAACATGGGTTTTTGATCTGTTTTCCATGCGTGACAGGTGCTGGGGGTAGTGCTTTGCTAGGAAACCACTTTAAGAAAATCAGTATAATTTAGGCTGGACAGCTTGTGTTCCACTCTGAGGAGAGGTGGAGGTACAGAAATCTGTTTTATGTGATGGAAGGAGGAAAAGGTTGTAGATAAGAGAAGACAAATCTTGTCTTTGTCCTCAGTGCAGTGTTCAGGGGGCAGTTTGTTCATGGCTTGTGTTCTTGCCTGCCCAGGTTTGACTCCTGGGCTGGGATGGCTCTGGCTCGAGCGAGCCGCATTCAGGACAAACTGAACTCCAATGAGCTGAAGAGTGATGGCCCCATCTGGAAGCATTCCACCCCTGTCCTGAACTGCTTCAAACGAGCCCTGGAGATCGACAGCTCCAACCTCTCCTTGTGGATCGAGTACGGCACCATTTCCTACGCCCTGCATTCCTTTGCGTCCCGGCAGCTTAAGCAGTGGAAAATGGAGCTTCCCCCTGAAGTGGTGCAGCAGGTGGGATCTGACAGAGACAGTATAAAGTTTGAAATATCTAAAATAAGGTTTTCTAACATAGTAAATTTTTAAATTAATGTACATGCTATATTCCACATATAAGACTGTATGGTTGCTTAGTAATGTTGGAAATTCCAATATTCATGTAATCTGCTGGTGGCAAGCAGCATTTGAAAGTTTTTTTTCCCTTCTTTTTCCTGTGTAAAATCAGTTCAAGCCTAATCTTTGAATTATCTTTTGAAGGTGACACAAAATTATTGTAACCTTCTGGGAAGGGGAGTTATATTTACCTTTCCTTTCTGTAAATGTCATGCAGTGTTTCCAGGAAAAGGTGAAATGCATATATATTGAAATAGTGAAGAGATCAGAAATAAGTGATACCTGTGTCCACATGTCATCTCTTATATCTAAAGTATCCTCCCTCTTTTCTATGTTTTTGGGCCATTTACCTAAACAAAAGATCAAAGTGAGAAGAAGATTTGTAGAATTTCCACTGAAAACATTATTATGCATTCATTATCTCTTTCTGCATAAGGGACCTGAAAAAGATTATTTAGAAATTTGTTGCTAAACCAAAATGAGCAATTCTAAATACACTCTGACAGTGATAAGAGTTACTTGGGAAAATGTTTTGTCTTTTTGCACCAGTGAACTCCATTTCTGATTTAGCTATTCTCACTTCCAAATATTACGTAGTCTGCAGCTGGAAGCACAGTGAAAAAAAGGAAGTTCTGCTCCTCTGCTGTAGTTTGTAAAACTTTCAGTGTTTGAACTACAGAGATCAGTGCTGGGAACGCCCTTTGCTTCTGGGAGAAGTATTTACAGGAGGTGATGAGTCTCACATCTGAACTGCCTCCAGCTCTGCATTAACACAGTGCTTCCCACAGACACTTTCCTGCCTAAGAACAAAGATGATGCCAGCCTGCAGATTAAAATAAAACAAGTTATTTATTAAAGAGTATGTTTGAAATAACAGTTAACAATAGAGTTTTCTTCTGAAGGGTTATTGCATCCAACAACTCCAAAACTAACTCCTCAGAAAATGAAATTACTGCATATTATGTCTTTGCCCTATCAGAAATTTGGTCTCCTGGTCTTGCAGTCTCTTGGCGATGAGGGATTTGTTGAAGAATTCCAGGGATAGCGCTGGAGTTATTTCATATTATCAGATAAAAGGAGCAGTACAGAGTAGCCATCTGAAGTTGAAGATTAAATGAGAATGTTTATTTAGGACTACTTAAGTCTTCATTTTTTTCCAAGTGAATATATTAAAAATGCATAATTTAGTAAGAAAAGCTCTATTATAATAAAAGATAAATTGAAACAATTTCATCTCACTTCCACAGATATATCTCTTCAGGAATGTGTTTCTCATACATAAAAACCTTATTATTCTCTTCTTCTTAGAAAATGTTTAGGAAAGGAAAAGTTATGTTTTAGTTCTTGGTTATAGCGACACAGCTTAAATTTATAAACTTCATTTTCAAAGAGAGGAAATTACATTAATGCATCTTTTGACCTAGTTTTTTTTACATGAATTTATTGACATTTAACTTTAATTTATGCTGTTAGTTTTTCTTTTTTTTTTTTTTGACGAGGTGGGGAGAATATTCATTTCAAAATTAGATACATTGCAAGCAAGATGAAATACTTTTCTTCACAAATGAGAGTGGTCCATAGTGGCTTTAGCAGACTTCAGTTGCAGAACAAAGCGAATAATTTTTTTCTTTGAAGAGTTAAGATAATTACAGCTGCCAAAAACTTACAGAATTGCTGTAGACCTGAATATTGGGTTGTTATTTTTCAGATTTCTATTTATATAAATAGAAATATAATCTAAAGATATAGAGGTATAGATATTTCTTCTGTATTGCTGTTTTGTTCTGGTTGTTTGTGCCAGGAGTTACTGGAGTGAAAAATCTATCCATAAACACATTTTGTGGGCTGTTGGGGTGCTTTTGACCCCTTGGGATGTATTTGGTCACGTGGGATGTGTTTGACCCCTTGGGATCTGTTTGACCTCCTGGGATGTACAGTAATTTCACGATTATAAGCCGCACCATTTTGACTAAAATTTTGGTCCGAACCCGAAGTGCGGCTTATAATCAGGTGTGGCTTATATATGGACAAAGAATGAAAAGTTACTGTTTTAGTTTGGAGGACAGGTGTCTACTGAGAAAGGCAGGAGCTTTTCTTTGAAATGGAGAATGTAAACCCCCTCCCTCCAAATTATTATAATTTTGAAATCAAGGGGCTCTCAGGCAAAGGTATGGGAATTAGGAATAACAGTTCTTTACTAGGGAAATTAAAATAGAAATACAGTACTACAAAGAAACAAACCCCAAACCCTGACACAGTCAGAGTACAACCTGACACCCTGTCAGGCAGGGTATTGGCAGCAGTCCCATTCCATGGTGGCTGCATCCTCCTGCGGTGACAGATGTGGCTCAGTTGGAGCAGTGCTCCTGTACAAGGTGCAGTTTCCCTCCGGAGCTCCAGTGGTGATGTGGAGAAATCCGGTTTTCCTCTGGAGTCCAGTGGAGAAAGGGGCTCCCTTAGTGTCCCAAAACCTCTGTTTTTATCTTGGTAAGAAATGTTGGTCTCTTCCCCCTGGCTGGAGCAACTCCCAATGGGATGCAGTAATTTTATCAGTCCCACAGTGGGACTCAATGGCCATGAGCAGAAAATGACTGGCTGGAGGAAGGATGGGTTGTGAAAAGATAAAGAACAATGCCCTGCCTGGTTTCAATGGATGCCCATTAGCAGAATATCTCCCACAGAGATAAGGATCACTGTCCCCCACCCTCAACAGATGGTGATAGAATAGATACCTTTTATCACACTCTGTATGGTAATGTGCGGCTTATAATCGTGAAATTCCTTATTTGGTCACTTGGGATGTATTCGATCACTGTGTCACTGAGGTCGAACATGTTTAAAAGTTGCATGGTGTTGATGCACTCCTGCATGGGCAGCAGTGCACATTTAGAGTTTGCCATGAGAGCTGCAGTGAATGGGTGTGCTGTGTTGTGTCCCCCTGGCTGCCTGCAGATGGAGGAGCGCAGGGACAGCATGCTGGAGACAGCCAAGCTGTGCTTCACGTCGGCAGCGCGCTGCGAGGGTGATGGTGACGAGGAGGAGTGGCTCATCCACTACATGCTGGGCAAGATTGCTGAGAAGCAGAAGCAGCCTCCTGTCGTGTACCTGCTGCACTACAAACAGGCAGGGCACTACCTGCACGAGGAGGCCGCTCGCTATCCAAAGAAGATTCACTACCACAACCCACCTGAACTTGCCATGGAAGCTTTGGAGGTAAAAGTTAAATGTGTGAACTCGAAGCCTTGTTCTCTGCAGAGTGTTAGGCACATGTAGATGGTGCTCTGCGTCAGGAAGCGTTTTCAAGACACACTTGGAGAGCAAAATGGAGCCTGTAAGTCAGGCTGATTTCATTTCAAAGGCAATTTGGACAGGTGGGTAGCAATTCCACTTCTGAATTTTGCTGCACACAGTTTTTATAAAAATCAAACCCTGCTATGACTCACAGGCATCTCATACCTGTAGGAGCACAAGTTCATGCGTGAGGTGGGAGCTTTGCTTTCACTGTGCTGTCTGGTAAAAGCAGTGGCTCTAGAACATACCCAGTGCTGACTTGCTTGCAGTGAGGCCAGTTCTCCTTTCTTTGTTGTGTTCCACAGGTTGTGGCTATAAAATTTGTACAGTGTTCACATTTTGTAATTTAAAAACCACTTTCAAAGGCAGGCAAAGTTTGATTCAGGTAAGTTCAGGTGACAGGCAACTCTCTTAGTGAACTCCTGCAGATTCTATAGAGAAAAGACTATTTGTAATAGATTAGAGCTACAGATTCTTTACTGACCAAATGGACTTTGGTGTTTTTTAGGTGTATTTTCGACTTCATGCTTCTATTTTGAAACTTGTGGGGAAACCAGACTCTGGAGTAGATGCAGAGGTATTGGTTAGTTTCATGAAAGAAGCTTCTGAGGGACCTTTTGCCAGGGGTGAGGAGAAGAACACTCCAAAAGTTGCAGAAAAGTGAGTGCTAGTTTCCAGCAATATCCTCTGAATGAATGCTAGTGAACTACTGTACAATCCACTATTAAAATGAGGCTGAATAAAATATAAACAGAGTGAATAAAATTGATGCTAATGTTTGAAGTTTTCAGGTACCATGAATAAGATTGCATGCTGCTCTGAGATCTCAATAATTGGCACAGAGAAAATGGGAAGGGAAGGAAACAGAACAATTGTGATCTTGTGGTCCATTTTGAAACCACTTTTTTTATTTATTCATAAATTTGATTTTTAAAACCAACTGTTAAAAAATTCAAATGCAAATTACCTTCACTTATAGGACAAGAGATTGTAGTCCTCACAATTTGTCTCATTAACAGCTACAAAAGAAAGAAGAGTTTACCATTGACCAGTGACAAGGGAGGAAAATAACTTGTACTAAAAATCCTTCCTTTAGAATTTGTTAGTGAGATTTCATTGCTCTATTGGAAATGCTGTAAGAACATGCAGTCTCCTTTTGTTCTTTTTGTATAAACTTCCCCTTTCTTCTCACCCTCCCAGAGAAAAGCCTTGCATGATAGATGAAGACTCTCACTCCTCAGCTGGAACAGTGCCAGGCCCTGGGACTTCCCTCCCCTCCTCCTCGGGTCCAGGTCTGACATCCCCACCTTACACAGCCACTCCAGTTGACCACGATTACGTCAAATGTAAAAAACCCCGTCAGCAGGCAACGCCGGACGGTACAGTCCCTGTTCTCAATTCTGCCAGCAGGGAGGTGCTCTGAGCATGGGGGGTTTGATCATGATCAAACTGCTCAAGGAGGGTGAGGGGTCTGTGGTAACACGGGCAATATTGAAGCTCATTATTTTTCTATATATTCAGTGCCTTAAATAGAATCAATGTACAATCAGAGCTTTAAATACGAAACTCAAAGTTGTCACCTGCCACCGATGGTGCCTGTCACTCAGGCAAAACAGTGATGTTGGTAGGAGGAGTATGAGCTCACTGAATGTTCACTGGTTTTTTTTTCTTCAGAGCTCATTAGGAAAGATGTGGGTTCAGTCTTTAGAAGACTGGACACTGTTTCGACCTGTTGTGAAATGACCAGGTGAAAATTTAAACTGCTTCTAACAAGACAAATTGGTAAAAAGACAACACAAGCCAGTATTGCAATTTTTTGAAGGAGGCAGGTGGCAACTACTTTGGATATATTGTGATTCAGCACGAAGTGATTTGCATGACAGTCCAGTAGATTCCATCTTTTAATTTTTCTTTATCATTTACAATGACTGGTTAGCAGCTCATCTTTATAGAATATGAAGTGATAGAATAAATAATTGGCTCAAAAATATAAGAAGAAGGGGGGTGGTGTCATAGTGTTAATGAAGATTTTGAAATTGCTTATATAGTAGAAATTAAGTTACAATTTAAGTAACCTGAGTTGATTATTTGGCTAGGAATTTGATTCTGATTCTACTCTTCCAGCCATTTGTTTATCCATCTGGATCTATGAGTATCAGCACTCAAGGAGTAAAATATCTACAGTGATTAGCTTGGTGTTGGTAGAATGTGCCAGGCCCCACAGAAATGCTCTGCTTGATATGAATTTATTTCTGGAGGGTGGGCTGCTTCCTATTGTCATTTTCTGAAGAATGGAAATTTGTAAATAACTTTGTTGACACGGTTTTGAAATGAATGTTCGTATGCCTGAAAATTTTGCAGGGTGAATTTATTCCTTTTCCTCAACAATTCTTGGTGCAACTGCCAGAAGCTCTTTTATTTCTTTCATTATATTGAACAGAGAAACGTTTGTTTGTTATTACTTGCATTTCACTTGGGAGTAATTCATTAGACTGTTTTCAGATAATTTGTAGTGTGGAGGTGTGAATGGGTTATGTAGTGCTCAGGCTCTTTATTGGCTTTTTGATGTCTTTTGACACAACAGTATAGAAGGGAGCAAATATTTAAATACTTCTTAAGTAATATTCCCTGTGAGAAGCATTTCTGCCTATGACTACATGTGCTTAGGTCCTGAAGACTGTCTCAGTGCTCCCAGGAGAGCCATAAGTAGATAAATATTCCACTGTGTGGTTAGTAGCTCCTCTCCAAGTGAGACATGATGGGCTGTGGCAGCCGATGGCCCAGTGGGAGCGGAGGCGGCTGCTGAGCCAAGCCTGAAGGTGCAAGTGCAGGAACATCTGCCTCTGCCAGGGCTGCAGGAGCAGTTCTGGATCTGCAAGCTGAGCCTAGCTGGGACTGAGCTTTGTGCTGTCAAAGCAATTCCAAATGTCAGCTGCTGGAAGAGGCAGAGTTTGGGTGATCTTCAGGAAGGCTGTGTGTAACCATGACAAGGAGAATTGCAGAGTACTGCATCATTCATAATGTTTTGTAAGTTGCTGGCACAACTGAGCCCTGGATACAGCATATTGAAGAACCCCAGGAAACTGAAATATTTGCCTTGGGGCTTTTACAGATGGAAGAGCTAACAGGCTGAGCTAACAGGCTCAGAAGTCTTCCACTTTTATATTATTACATATACTGTGCTCTTCTGCATGCATTTGCATTTTACTTGTATTAAAATACATACTTTTGAAGTAAAATGCTCTTGACATCTTACACATAATCACATCACTGAAGAAAGCTGGTGCCAGCATTTTCATTGTACCATTCCTAAAAATAGCAAGAAAATACTCTTCATTTGACTCTTTAAATTATTTTTGAACCATTCTGACAGAAATGAAGCAGTCTATATTATTGTTCAGGAATGAATAAGTTGACCTAAATTCAGCCTAGGTGTTTATTCTTTCAGAGGCTTGACAATACCTTTTTTTACTCCTGTATTGATATTGTTGATCATACATGGCATAGGTAATGTAAGGGTATTGTACAGTTTTACACACTTTTCATATATTACCAGAAACAAGATGCTATTTGGGATCACTACTGACCTTTGAGACCTTTTTTTGATCATTTTTGTGTTCTGTGCTTTGAGAAAACATGACCTGTGAGGAAAGAGAGAAGGAATTGGGAATGGTTTGTCTGCAGAGGAGAAGGCTCAGGGGAGACATGACAGCAGAGTAACCTAAATAGTGTTGAAAGCTGTACAAAGAGTTAGAGGCAAAACCCCAGGATGTCCATGTTCATGGAAGGCAGAACAGATGATGCTGCACTTAAATTGCATTTTCATTCTGAGCATTAGAAAACAGTGTTAGACTAGTCTTAGGAAATACTGGTTTTGTATAGCCTGCAATATTTTAGCACTGGAAGTCATTAAAAAGTGGCAGTGCAGCTGTCTGCCAGGCATGATGGAGATATAATTTATCCTGAGGGAAAAAGGAATGGACTGGATGAACATTTGCAGTTCTTTCTGAGCTCTATTCTATTAATTTTGTGGGTTTTGTGGGTTTGGGTTCTGGTGGGGTTGTTAGTTTGGTGCCTTCTAGAGCAGCAAATTATCTCATTACAAGCTGGAGAGAATTGCTGTACAGCCAAACATCTTGATTTGGAAATACTGGGATTCTGATCTTGAAACATTTATCTGTAAATAGGTGAAGCTGTGAGGGCAGACTTTTTTTGAATACATTATATTTAAATGTGTCATTATAGTTCTGTAGCTCTCTGGCACATTTTTCTGGTGGAAGATGATGACTGGTATATGCAGAAATAAAGTTGAGAGCATTGAAAGGCTTCAGATTCAGTGAATGCTGTTGATACTAGTTTTAAGTCATATATTTAATGAAAATGGGAGAAAGGAACCAGTAAATACAGCTTGTAAAGTAACTAAACTTCTTTTTCCTCGTGGCAGCTGCTAGCACATATCTCCTTCAAGGAGACAAAAGTTTTGCTGAGTGGCAGCTGTTATTTGCTGGCTGACTTGCTGCTGTCATCTGTGTAAAATGGGCAGCTTCCTTTCTCTTTTCTTGTCCTTCCATTCAGCAACATCTTTTCTTTCCTTCTGTTAATCCTGTCTTTCCTGTCATCACCCTACCTATTGCTATTTTATAACCCTCCAAAGTGAAAACTTGCATTTGAAGTCTGAAGCATAGGATCAGACTCTTATTTTCTTAGAGCAAAATAGGAAACAGGAATACCCAGGAGCTTGCCAGGCCCTCAGACTTTCATTACCTGTGCTGTTACTGTATTTACACAGATAATGACCAGTGTAACATAGCAAAACAGATAATGCTCTCTGTCCTCCTCTGTACAACTGGGTGTATGTAGTCAGTAAAAACCAATTGCATTAAAAGCAGTAGAGTTAGCTCAGAAAACAGGAAAAGTAGTAAATTTTTTAAAAAAATCTAAATCAGGTGTCTGTTTCCCAAAAAGTAGATTGTTTAGGAGGTCTTTTTTGCTGTAATATGCCTTTGTTGTGTTGATACTCAATTCCATGTTCTGTGGTGGTATGCAGATGATGTATCCATGGCTGTTGCAGTGTGCAAGTGTTGTACTGTGTGAGTCCTCATCCATGTCATGTAGTATGTCATGTGTAGTTAGACTTAATTGTCCTTTTTTGTGTTTGTCTTTGCTTAATTGCTTTTGCAACCAATATTGCCCGTGCTGCCTCTAACCTTTACACAAATCTCTGTTCCCCAGGCATTCTCTTCCTGCTTTTACCTGTCACGGCTTGCTTTTAATAATTGGCAGAAGCTGCATGATAAACTCACTGGGAAAGGCTCCTTGCTTCGTGCTGTGGGAGAAGTCTCACTCCATAGTTTGTCGGTCTGTAATTCTGCAAATGTTCTCAAGATGCACAGTTTTTGTAAATGGGGGTTCTCAACATCCTGATGAGACAAAGGTGATCTCTGAGCAACTTCTTGCACCAGGTTGTCACTCATGCTGAAGTAAATCAGCTTCTGGGATGGAGTGGATGTTTCTGTGCATAAAATGAACGTCCACATTGGAACATTAAAATCTTGTCCTTAAAATTCTCTCTCTTCAGCAGTTAAAAATGAAATCTTTGAGCCTGCAGTGCATGTCCTGTTCTGGCACGTGGTGCTGGATGCTCATGGGCACTGCATACTGGACTACATGAATAATGAATCACACCCAGTTTATTGCAGCGTGCTCCATTTTTACCTTTCCCCATTTTAACCTCTCTCTGATTAGTACAAGTGTCACACTGAGATGTAGTGTGAGATTATGTAAAAAGCATGTGTCCACATAAATGGGACATTGGTGAGATACTCTGGTGCTCTGCTCTTGAAGACAGAACAGCAATATGGGACTGTAAGTTATGGAAACACATTCAGTGTTCAGTGCAGCCAGACAAAACATAGACTCTCATCTTTGACTCATGTTAAAAGAGAACTCCCTTTAAATTGCTGTCCTCAAATTAACCTACTCCCATGCAAATCTTTGCTCTTCTTTTGTCTTTTAATAATGTGCAAGTGCCTTTTGATGCAGAGCTAAATGTTGTCTTCTGTTATGGGTGGGACTTGTTTGCAGAATGAGAATTCTGTGATACATCATGTTTCTGACTGCAGACCAGTAAAGAAAAATGCTCATGTGTTCAGGTGGAAAGGGGAGAGGTGGTGCCAGGCAGGACAAGGAGAGTCTGTACCTTCACAGCCTGTGAACAACCCACCTTTATTGCATGAGAAGATTTTTTTTTTTCAGTTATATATAGTTGCTTATTCATAAGCTCTGAACTGTGCAGCAGGATTTTTCTGCAAATTGAGTTAGCATATGTATAGAGCTCTATAGAAAAGCTTTCTGTGCCACTCCTTTCTGATTTTTTGACTTGTACCTGATTGTTTATCATGATTCAGATACCTTCTTATAGTAACTGGATGCACATTTTCCTTCAGATGTTTAAGGCAGACAAAGATATCATTCAGAAGTGAGTTGTACCCTCTTGGCTTTTTGAACCTTTTACTTACTCCTGCATGGAGATGTTTCAGAGGTCTTCTCTATCTTCCTCTTAACTTCCAGAAAGTTTCCAAAGAGGATTACTGAACTGCATAGTAAATAATAGTCAAAGGCAGAGCACCTCATTCCCATTGGCACTGTGAAACTGTGCTGCAGCTCCCCTGAGAATAAATTCTGTAAGTCTGTACCATGGTTGGTACCTGCTCATCATGCTTAGCAGTGAGAGCTCTGTCATTAGGATTGTCTGAGCTGCTTCAGATCACTCACACTGCCACTTCACTGTCCCTGTCCCTCTGCAGTGCTGAGTGGGCTCAGTTTGGGTAACAAGGCTCTGGATGGTGCCCAGGGCTCCTGTGGGAGGGTGCTGGCACAGGCTAATGCCTGCTGCAGTACTGAGCCCTGTTTTCCTGTTGCATTTTAAAATTGAGCAGTCATTTGCCTCTCCAGAGTTTAGCACAGCTTTGTTCTGGTGCCTGCAGGTGCTGTGCCCAGTGCTCAGGGAGCAGTGACAGTGACAATGCTGGTGGCTGTGTCTGCTATGGAGGAGTAGTGGGGAAGAGGGATTTTTGAAGTCAACCCAGTAAACCTGTTTCATTCAGGATAAGATTAATGTTAAACTGCTCTTAAGCATGGAATTAAGGCAAACAATTCAGGTATTTTTTCTAAAATCTGTGACAAATCTGTTTCAGTAATAATAGTGATTTAATAATCCATGTGACTGACAGGACCTCAGTGTGATGCAATAAAGGTCTTGGCAGTACAGATGAATATACAAGTTATTTCTTCCTAATGACATCTTTCTGATAATAATTAGTATTTTTTTACTAATGTCTTGGAGAGTTAACAAGATTCTTCTTTTGACCTTTTCAAATCTCCTGTCCAAAGATGTTCTTTTTCACCCGTTGACAGAGTAGGGGATGTAATCTGACAGAGATTTGAAATGAAATGTCTCAAGCTGAGGACAAGCTGAGAAATGAGGTAAAAAAAAAATTGCTTTCAAGTGCCATTTTCTGAAATTTTTAGAGATAAACATGAAATATTTAACTTTGCATCAAATAGAGATTTCAGCTAGTCAGTTTGTTTGAAATCTACCTAAAACTTAGGAATGATGCAATGAGGTAATGAAAAAAATATTATAGTACCATGGAGAAACATCTACTATCAGATCATATTTTTCATAGGAATGCTGTTAGAGTTACTTATGCACAATTTAGTAGAGCTTTCTCCCTAGTCTCTTCATTTCTGCTACAGATAATAATTTTGGGACATTAATACCCAGCTATATTTTTATCTTAGCTTTTGAAGTAATAGGAAGGGACCTCAAAAGAATATTTAGTCCTTGATTTACCAATCTCTTACAACAAGGGACCAGCCCAGCTTTTTGAAAAAGCTTGCCTTATTGCAATTGCTGGGTGGGGAAACTGAGAAAACAGGTAAACAAAATTTAAAAACCAGTAATTTTTTAACTCTTAAATTACACTGGGTTATATTAAATAGTCTCTAATTATAGCAGGAATTATTAAAAAGGGCTGATGTTCTCCATGGGTTTCTGTCATTCAAAAGGACAGGTGTTGATAGCAGGTGGGAATTTGGAATTTGTTCTCCTGCCTCACCACTGCAGTCTGGCACACAGGTTGGGTAACACTAATGCCTGCCTCCACTGCAGGCAGCTCTGACACAGAAAGGAAAAGCTTCAGAGCACAACAAATGTAAAATATATGCTATGTGTCCATCTAACATATATATATTTATTTAAAAAGTGCTGTATTTAGCAGTTAGGCTAGAGGAGAATAGTACTTTCATGTATACACAATATGCCTTTTTTTTTTCTTTTTGGAAAACCAGAGTTAGGATGTGAATTGGTGCAGTTGCCAGAAGTTCTGCATTGCATACTGCAGTATTTAGGTATTGACAGAGCTTTGTATTAAATTAAGGAACATCTGGGATAACCTAACAAATGATGGCTACTTGTCTGAGTCTCTTTAAAGGCCTACAGTGATTCTATAGGTTCACTGTTCTATTTTCTAACTGTATGTAGAGTTAAGATAGAGATGAGGGAGGGAAAAAGTCAATTTTCTTGCTGCAATTAAAACCTATTGCCTTTTGCACTGTACCTAATGAATATGAACAGCAATTATTTTATTTTTATTTTCATTAATCATATGTATTTGGAAATTCTCCCTCATCTTTTTTAAGATAAGTCCAATTCTCCCGGTAATTTTCATATGTCATCTCATTAATCTCTCATTTTTTATCCTCTCCTCTGAATTAATTTTCCTTATTTCAGTCTCTTTTTTAAAATGTGGGTCCCAAATACAGACTCTGTAATTAAGTTTAATTTTCATTAGTGCTCAGTAGAACAGGAAGACTCTTAGATTTTTTTTTTTCTGTGAAGTTACTGATTGCACATTCAGGAGTGCTGCTTTGCTGAGGTGTGTTTAGAGTAGCCTGACATTTTGGCCAGCTCTGGTTTGAGAATCACAAATTCTTTCCAGACCAGTGTGAATGTGTGTGCTGGTTCCACTCACACGTTTGCTGCTCCTGATCCTGTTACCTTTTAGGTGCTTAAAGAAGGATTTATTTATTTATGCTCAAATAATTCTGTGGAAAATGAAGGCTGGCTGACTCACAGCTTTGACCTTTCATTCTTTGTAAAGATAAGTGCTACACTTTGTTTTACATTCCCTGGGACTTTACCCATCCTCTGTGATTTCTGAGAAATTAATACTAATAATTGGTGGCTGCTGCTAATTTCTGGAATACCCCAGAGTTTTCCATCAGGCTCACTTAGTTTGAAAGCATCTGCTGCATTCAAGGAATATCTAATGTAATAGAAAGTTGTCTCAATAGTCATCTTCCTCTGGTTTCCAGTGATTAAGGAGCTCAATGTTAATATAATTAATTTTTTAATAGAGTTAATGTATTGAGAGAAAAGGAGAATAAACATCCCTACCTAGACCCACACTCATTTAAGCAGAAATTTCAAATTAAAATAGCTAGCTAATTGTAAGGAGGTGTTTACATTTGTTCCCATAAGGAAAAGCTCATGCATACATTTGAAATTTAATGTGTTGAATCATTGTCTATCTTTGCATGATGAAAAATTATTGTAATTTCCCAGTGATCTGATCTCACCAGGCATATTGGTCTGGTACTTCTTGATTTACATTCTAATGCTTCATCTGTCATAACCCACACATCAGAACTGACCTGCAGGCTTGTGGCAACATCTGGAAATGAAACTTCTTAAAAAATATCAAAGAATCTACTGTAAATTGTTTTCTTGATGTCAACTGGGAGTTCAATAGTATTGATTTGTACCACAGAAAGTTATTAAAGCTTTATAAATGAGTCATTTAAAGCTTGACTGACCTCTCTTCAGAATCCTTCTCTTCCCATTCTTTATAATTATATTCTTTCTGTATAAAACTTGTCATCATTAACCAACTTATATAGCTTCCAATTAGGAAGAAAATACTGTTCCCCCATTCTTTTTCAAGATACAGTTTTATTAAGATCTGCTCACTGAATGGGGAGGTTTTCTTTGTGTGGTAGTGAAAAGCCTATGGAGTGCATCAAATTTGGTTTAAATTCATTGGAATCCTAATAAGCAGAACCTGATCTGCAAGCTGAAGGTTTGCAGAGGGATTTATCTTGATAAAATAAATTCATAGGAGGCCCTTAGCTCTCTCCTGAACAAGTGCAATTCAGATGGAACAGAAGAAATTTAATTAAATTATCTGCTCATCTCAAAGCAAAGGCTTTTGCTTTGTTAATTTTCTTTCTTGATCTTATCAGTAAAATTGGTGGATCAGAATGCAGTGGAACTACCCAGACAATGGATGTAACCCCCTCCTGGCTATGCCATTTCTGTATAGATTTATAGAATGGTTTGGGTTGGAATGGACCTTTAAAGATCATCTAGTCCCACACCCCTGCAATGAGCATTGACACTTTTACCTAGGTCACAGAATCAAGTATCAGTATTTTAAGAAGAAATTGGAAATAATTCTTGCAGACTCCAGGTTTAAAGGGAATTGCCTGTATTGGAGTTTGTTGACCACTGAATTATTTTGGCACAGTGTGGAAAAATGCCAGTCTTCCATCTCAGTGGGAATGTGCAGGCCTCTTTCTGTCACAGACACTAAGCCCTGTTCTTTAGTCATGCAGGGTTGCCTCTGATAACCCTTGATGTAAAGAACTTGGGTTATATCTGGCAGGTTTCAGACATGAGTGGGAGGTTTTCGCTTGCCTGTTCTGAGGTGTGTTTTATCCCCCGTGATGAAGTCAGGATGCGTGTTCTGTGCAGATTAACAGCTTAGTTGTGACTGTACTGTAGTCAGCAGCCACTGCTCCACTCTGCCAAGGTAAAGTCACTTCTATTCTTCTGTCTGCTGCCTTGAAGTCCAGTTTCCCTGTCTGTTTTAGCCTAGGTTTTGATGTGTTGTTTATTTGCCATACCAAATCACCTCTCAGAACATTTGTTGAATAGCATCTTACACCTGCAGGATAGTTGGCATCAGAGATCACTCCTGGAAGTTTTTGCCTTCTAATTCTACTTGCTTTTCTTTCCCTTGTGAGTAATTTTTACTAGTATTGTTGTTCTTGGTTTTCTGTTGTCAATTGAACTTTGCTTGTGCCAGGTTCAAAATTACACTTGGGTGCTTTTCAAGGCAAATGGTACAGTAAGCCTGGGAAGTTTTACAGGGCCATACTAGCTGAAATATTGTGTCCCCAGTCTAACTGCTCTTCAAAACTGAGCTTTATTGCTTTTGAATCAAATTCCAGGATTATATTCTAGGAAGAGGTGTGGTGAGAATTAAATACCTTTTCTTGGTGGTGGTTAGGGATCCTCTATGGAAGTTGTAAGAGTTTGCAGAGTGGCCACAGTTTTGTGTTGCTGTTACCAGGAGACAAGTAACAGCTTGAAGAGTATGAAGTGGTGCATTCCTTCTTTATCTCTTTTGCAGAGAGGAGTCAGGATAGCACTGGAGCAGTGCTGTCTGACTCCAGTTCCACACAGGATATGTTTAATGAACCTGCCAGTTCTCAAGACAGCCTGAAGAAGACTTACACAGAGAAGAGAATTTCTAGTACCTGTGCTGATACACTGATACTCAGCAAAGAGACTCTGGGATCTGCAGAGGAAAAGGGTATGCCTGATTTAATAGATAATGTCAGCTACAATAGTCTCATTAAAATGTTTCTCCTGGCTTGCACTGAAATATGCTGCACTGTGACTAAGAATTTTAACTGGGTATCATTGCTGCCTGTATTTGTGTAGCTTAAATTTGGAACTGTGCCTCATTTATGTGGCCTGCTATCTGCTAAATCTTAGAAAAAATAAAGATAAACTGCTGTCTTTGGTGGCCCTTTGATTTGCCTTCTTCTAGGTTAAACTTGATTTTTCTTCAGTGTTTCATATTTTTAAATAATTTAAAGAGTAGTTATTTGAATATAGTCTCAAACAAGACTTTACTTTTCCCAGGAATAGATGCCCTTTTTGTTCTGTCCCAGCAGCAGCTTAATATTCATTAGAGAGAAGAGCAGAAGTAGTAGGATTTAGATGCTTTATTCCATTGTATACTTAATTCCAGTGGAGAGCTAGAATTGCTCCCTACCAGATTTTTCCATATCTAATAGTACTAGGTGTTCTGTGTTCCACTGGAAAAATTTTTTCAAAATCCATTAGCTGGAATTTCCTTTGTCTGATGTTTGTACAGTTGGATGTGGCAGTAGATGAAGAGACTGGACTTAACAGGGAAAGACTAACAAAACCAATGTGTAAATTTTGTCCACCTTTCCAGGCTGTGGCTGTTTGTGGGATGCTAAATCTTTGCCAGTTCACACTTTCTCAGTTTCAGAGATCCAGAGGTCATGCTTCATGGACAGTCCTGAGTCACTTCCCTGATCTCACTAGGAACAAGTGCCAAGCAGTTATCTCTTGGTTTGCAGACTTGGATTACCTTGATTTCTTGTTTTAAAAAATATTTTACTTCAGCCTTGACTAAGCTAGGAAAGCCTGTGGTGGTTCTTGCATTAACATGCTGAAATAAATGCCAGTTCCTACTTTTGTGAAATAGTACTTCCACAATCACTAAATCCAGTAGTTTTTGGCTACTAGACTAAAAGCATGGTTCTTTTTCAGGCTTGCAGCAAGTTGTGTTATTGTCATTATTTGTCTGTCAGAAAAATCATCAAATGCATTCTTAAATGACTGGTGTTTATTAGAACAGATATTGTTTCCCATAAAGGTACCTGTACAGTAAATTTATAATGGATACAGACATCAGGCAAGCACATTTTGAAAAATGTGAGTTCTGTAAAACGTGTTTGACTCAAAAGTTCAGCCTTATCAGAGAAAAAGTTACAGAGCAGCTTTATATTTGAGTATGAAGTACATTTTAGTGTATCTCCACACTCTCTGCTGGGAGATAGGCTGTGATGTAAGAGGTTCTTTATCCTAGTAAAGACAAAGACATGGGAAACTTCCATGACTAAAAATCAAAGTTAAAGAAATAATCTGCATGTAACATGTGTGTTTCCAGCAATAATGCTTAGCTAAAAGGAAATGTGAAAGCTGCCGCTCTACTGAAGTGAGGTTTGGTATCCTTCAACAGAAGATAGGTCAATTGAATTATAAGTTACCAAGTTAATCACAAAAATATTTACTTGGAACTGTGGGTCCTACATTATGCAGAAGATCAGGTGAGCTGCTGCTGATCATTCTGTCTGAGCCCATTTTGTGTTCTGGGTTTGTATTCTTCTAGGCAGACTATTAAGAAAAATATATTTCACTTAGGAGGGTAGCTTTAATTTTCTGTTCTGTCTTCTTTTATTTGCAATAATATGTTACTGAATTTACTCTTCTATTTTGGCTTTTTTCCTTCCTCCTCCTCAATATTCCAAGTGTTTGTAAAACCCTGCATTGTGTGATGTGTGTTGAATTCATACTACTGTTCAGGATCAAACCAAATTGAAGACAATGGAGATGTCATTGTGTGAATCTGTCAGTGAGTTGCAGGTTACTTATTCAATGAACATCATGAATAGCCATACATTTTTTTCAATATTTCTGTCTATGCTTTAATGAAGAAAAGGATTACCTTTTGTCATATTGATTTTTTTGTCATTTTCTACATGTCATTGCCATTTGGAAATGGCAATTTCACTGTCATTTTTCTCTTACTGTTCCAGCTGCAGGGAAGTCAGAGGAGCTGCTGGAGAGCTCAGAACTTTATGATCCTGCTGAACCTACTGGCCAAAAACTGGTGGTGGATCCTCAGTGTGCTTCTGTCAGTGGCCTCAAAGCTGCCATGCCCCCAGGCTCACAGTGGGACTGCAGGAAGAAAGCTGACCCTTGTGGGGAGGATGGGGCTGAGTTTCCTCACGGACTCCCCGCAGACCTGGAGGAGCAGCGCAAGTTCCTGACGGAGCAGTGCATCTCCTCCTTCTGCCTGTGCCTCAGCCGCTTCCCCCAGCACTACAAGAGCCTCTACAGGCTGGCCTACCTGTACACCTACAGCAAGACACACAAGGTGAGCCCTGAGCCCAGGTGTGCTAGTTTGGAGGACAGGTGTCTGCTGAGAAAGGCAGGAGCTTCTCTTTGAAATGGAGAGTGTAAACCCCCTCCCTCCAAATTATTATAATTTTGAAATCAAGCAGCTCTCAGGCAAAGATATGGGAATTAGGAATAACAGTTCTTTACTAGGGAAATTAAAACAGAAATACAGTACTACAAAGAAACAAACTCCAAACCCTGACACAGTCAGAGTACAACCTGACACCCTGTCAGGCAGGGTGTTGGCAGCAGTCCCATTCCATGGTGGCTGCATCCTCCTGCAGTGACAGATGTGGCTCAGTTGGAGCAGTGCTCCTGTACAAGGTGCAGTTTCCCTCCGGAGCTCCAGTGCTGATGTGGAGGAATCCGGTTTTCCTCTGGAGTCCAGTGGAGAAAGGGGCTCCCTTAGTGTCCCAAAACCTCTTTTTATCTTGGTAAGAAATGTTGGGCTCTTCCCCCTGGCTGGAGCAACTTCCAATGGGATGCAGTAATTTTATCAGTCCCACGCCATTAGCAGAAAATGACTGGCTGGAGGAAGGATGGGTTGTGAAAAGATAAAGAACAATGCCCTGCCTGGTTTCAATGGATGGCCCATTAGCAGAATATCTGCCATTGAGATAAGGATCACTGTCCCCACTCTCAACAGATGGTGATAGAACAGATACCTTTTATCACATCCTGTGTTGTAACCAAAACCACCAGGCAAAGCAGCTGTGCTGCCCCTGTGTTAAATACAGCTTGCAATGAAGCTGCACTTCAGCTCCTAGATTGTCTGACTTGTGTGTGAGGTCACTTAAGGAGAAAATTTCTTTTTTTATTACTGGACTAACTATTTTTCTGTCATTCAGTAGAGAATTACATTTTAGATATGTCACATAAATTAAGATGTTCTCATAAAAATGACAGCAATTATTTATTTTACTGAATAAGTGGACTGAAAAGTGACTTGGAAGCAGAAATTAATCAGTATTGTGTAAACACAGATAAACTCTCTGGGTATCCTGGGTCTGTGTAGGAATAGTACATTTAAATGATCAGAGGTATTTTACTATTTGTCATAGTCCAGGTTTGAATTCACAGATTTTATATTTGGAAGTCTTGCATTAGATCACATGCTACTGTGCATAGCTTCCTGAATTTTCTTCCCCACCGGTACTGAAGCTTATGTGAACAGTAGGGAAGGGGAACAAATTGTACCCCTGACCTGGAAGTAGAAAATGTCACCAGTGTCACTGGAAAGTGAGCACAAGCAAATCTTACCAACCTACTGGAAGGTGATGAATATTCCATTTGTCTGTAGAGTGATTATCCAGAAAAATATCAACCTTTTTTTATAGAGAGCTTGTTTTGAAAACATTCTTACGCTGTTTGTATGTAACAGTTGTTAATTTTTCCATGGAGCTAATCATGAATAGGAGCCATGGATTCCTGCAATCTGTCATTACTGTTGCTGACATGATTTTGTATCAACATTCAACAAAAAAAGCTGCCTGTTTTCCAGTTTTCCATTTATTGGTTCAAATAGCATGTCCTTGCCTGAGGAACTACTTGCAAAATATTTTCTTCTATTATTTTTTCCCTGATGAAGCTTTCTCTTTTTCTTTTTATATCTCCCTCCTTATATAAATATCAGCTCAATGATGGATTTCTATGTGAAATACACATTGTTGTATAAATCTATTTCCTCTTGGAATTCAGAAAAACTGAATCCTGCTTGTTTGTGCCTAGTAGTTACCAGGCTGGCTTCAGTGAGCATTTTTGGGTTTTACTGTCCTTTACTTCTCTGCATAATGAACAGCCACTTCACATGGTAAAACCCAAACAAATCTTCTTATTGATATATGTGCACTACATATTTTCACATGGGTTTTACATTATTTTTCTTTAATGACTCATTCAGGTTCTTTTGTAGAGCAATGTCCAGTGTCTGTGTTTTAATGGCACATTACTGTGTCTTTAGTGGAAATTGTACTCCTGCACAAACTTAAACCACAAAATGGGTCTATGCATTGTCATCAGTAACTGCAGTAAGAATTATGTTTACATTTACTCATGATAAGCCTGATTTAAAATATGAGATAAATTACATCAGGTTGTGTTGTTGGGGGGCAGAGTGGTAAATTTTAGAAAACTGAGATTAATTTTTCGATGCGTATAACCATCTTGGAAAATTCAGCATTTATGTTCCAACGCCAGGAATTTGCATGAAGAATTCAGACTGATGTCCAAATTCATGGTTGGCTGGGAAAAGGAGAGGATTGGCAGGTCTCCACAGTGCATAGAAAAACAAGTTTTCCCTATGCAATCTGTTTTCTCCCATTTCACAGTTTTCATGGTTTTGCTGTTGTGAGATTAGTCAAGATAGTTGTTAAGTGCTTTTTAAAACATCTTTTCAAACTCTTTGAACATTTTGTTTGGTTACATGTTCTGTTGGGTTTTTGGTTTTTTTCCCTGCAAAATCCAGCTTAATATTTGGAGTCTATTTTTCTTTGTTTCAGTCTGTTATCAGAACAAATTTATACATAGCTGTTTTTATTTGGAGTAAATATGAAGGGAAGTACAGATGAATTTTAACAAGTTACTTCATTGCCAATTTGGGCAGTAGTTTCAGTTTCCCATTATCATTGTCTTGAAGTAAATTCTTCATCCTTTGTGATTTTTCCCTCCAAAATGAATGTTGGCACTATTTGGAAGAAGAAGTTAGGACTTGGCAAGACACTGTTTGTCAGTGTAACTTTGTGAAAAGTATTTGCCTTATGGATCAGTATGTGGAGCTGGTCTGATAATCTGTAACAGCAGGTGGTTAGGAAATAAAAATATTTACTTACATGCTTTCTTTTAATCTCCAAATGAAAAGTGTTCAGTAAATCCTGGAAGAATGTGCTCACAAAGACTGTGTGAGTTTTTAAGTTTATATATTCTATAATGTCTGTTATTAGCAGAGCCCTTTATGGGGAAATGAATGCTGGGTGTGACATGAGGTCAGTGACATGACAAGTTAGTCAAACCAAATAATACATGCATGTAAAAATGACAAGATTATATGTATGTAGGCTTAATATATACTTAGATACAGACATAATCTGGAAGCATAATAGATGTAACCACTTCAAGTAGAAGCAGATAATAACAGTTCATTTAAAAGGGCACCCTTCAAATCAGTAGTCTTTTTATTTTGCTTTTATTTGATGTAGGAGTAGGAGGAGGTTTTTGAGACAAAGCCATCTAATGGACTGTAAATGAAATCAGAGGGAAGGATTAAAGTACACTGGAGTGTTTTGTTCACCTCTCAGAAACACTTCGTGGAGTTTTCAATTTAGGTAAAGGTGCTTCTGACACCATTGAGTTAGGGGGTATCCATCCCAGGTGACTCAGAGTTCCACTTGGTTGACCCAAAGAGATTTTCCTTTTCTACTTCAGCTCTTTTGCAAATTACTGTACCCTGTCAGTCATCTTGTCTTTGAATCTTGGGGTGATAAAGATGTGGGAGGCAACAGCTGAACTGGAAAGAGTATTTCATAATTGCCCTGAGTCAGACAGCCAAATCCAGCATTTCAGACTGGCAAGCAGTGTGCCAAGAAGAATAAATCCTTTTTGCTGTGTCCTGGATCCCTTCACCCACTCCTAATAACTTCATCAGCTGAAAACGAAGCAGAGCAGACTCTGTGAAATCTAATGAGTTGAGACCTGCTCAGGCATATTTACTGGGAATAAGTGATCATGCTGATTTAAGGAGAAGGGTAGTGGAAAATCTGTAACTATGTCTTTTATTCCTATTAGCTTTGATTGTGTGAAGTTACCGTGTAATTGCCCCATTTGTCTGAATGATCTTTTCTCCTCCTAGCTGGGTTACTGCCATCATCTTGTTCAATAAAAGCCTCTGAATTATGTGTACCAAACACATGCCTGTGGATGGTCAGTGTAATGTGCAGAGCACATCCCAGCACCAGAGCATGATGCTACAATTAATGACACAATTAATGATCTCTTAACCTTGTCCTTGTAAAACTTCCGTTCGGGAATACATCCATAGCTAACATTGCTTTAGACTGGGATTTGAGATGGAAGCTTTCTGGTGGGATGGTAACTTTCTTAAAGATTTTGTTTTCCTTGAATTTTTGTGTGATAGTTTTAACTGTAAGATTCAGATTACCACACACCGAGCAAGTTTTACTTCATTTTTACACTTGGAATTAACTTACATTTCTGATGACTGTGAGTAGGAAAAAATCAAACATTTTGTGTGCCTGGATCTTGGATGTTCCAATAGGCTTATTTTTGTTGGATTCTGATTTTATTCAAAACAAGATAACTTTCATGGAAGACCAGATTTTTGTAGGTTTTCTTGTGTTGTATGTTATTCTGTATGTATTTCCAAGTATTTTTCAGGATGAGGTTACAAGATTTCAGAAACAGATATTACAAAAGAAATTATGTAGAAAAAAGTTAGTATGCAGTCGAGTTTACACCCTTTGCTTTCTTCAGTCTTAATTAAATTTGACACTCAGTGATAATAATTAAATTTACTGATTCCCATGACCAACCAGAAAGTACCTTGTGATGTTTATGAGTGAATATGTAAAAGAAAGCTGTCCAAATCCCCTTGATTGTGCTGCACTATAATCATGAAGGTCCTGTGTAAGTACCTCTAGGAGCCCTGGGAATGAGGAATTTTTGACACCCATAAATATCTTATTTACATTATTATTGCCAGCATTGAGCTCTCTTGCACATGAGTCTATAATCAGCATTTTGCTGGAGGAGATGCTCTGGTTCTGGTAAGACATTGGAGATTTCTGCATGATTACTGTCATTAGCACAAAGGCACTGATGATTGAGCAAAGCTTTTACTGTTTCACAGGATCTCATAAACCAAAATAATCTGGAACACAGGATAAGAACTTTTCTAATAACCCCCCCCCAACACACACATACATGAAAAAAGGATATTACAGCTGGAATACACTTCTTGGATGGACATGATTTAATTATATTTATGACTCACAGAAGTGTATTTCCAGCCCACAGAACACAAGAGTGCAACATTCTCATTTGTCTCTGTGAACCAAACATCTTCCTCTTTCTTTCATGTCTTGTGTTGTGAAATTTTCTGTACAAAAACTGGTCCAATGCAACTCAAATGCCACTTTGGAATCCTGAAATAAAAAAATGAAATAAAGCAAACCCTCCATCAGTGAAATCTCACAATTAATAATTGTCCCATCTGTTGGTAACATTCTGCCTGGAGCCAACAGCTGTCCCTAGTTCTCAGCTACATAAAAGAGCTTCATGCATGGAACTCATAGAGGGATAGTGCTTTTATGAAATTGGTTGTCATCTATCATTTTTGGTTTGTCTTCTATTATTTAGTCCCCTTCTGACACTTTGTTGTTCATTCACTGAGTGCTATTAACAAGTTTGATACAGCCATGGAATTTCCAGGGAGGTTCAGTGACCTTGCATGGAGGGCAGTGGCTGGGTAGGGCTAAAAGCTCAGAATTCACCACCCCACTGAAAGGTGGCTGCAGTTTAAGCCTGAAGGTCGAGGTCTCAGCTCTGGCAGGTGGCTGGCCTGAGGAAAGAGCTGGAAGTGCTTCCAGAGAATGTGTGGGGAGAACAAACACTGTATGTGGAAAACAAGAAAAGATGTAAGCTATTATCTTGTCTCTGGTGGGTGTTTTACCAGGACCTGAGAGTGCCAATATCGATCAGCAAACTCTCAGCAGCTCACATCAGCCAGCAGAGAAAGACTGGAGTCATTAAACAATGTGTTCCACAAGAATCTTTATTTCGTGTGAAGGGTGGTCGAGCTGGATCCTCAGAGACAGAGGGGAGACAGTCATATTTATAGGTTCAAGGGGGATTGAAATTACAACCAATAGAAAGTTATAGAAAGGACAGCACCCAATCTAAGTCTGAAGTTCTAAAGGTGAACTGACCAATTACACAAACTAATTTCTAGCCAATTATCTTCCAAAGTGATAGGAGAGTGACCGAATTCTTAAGGAGTTCAGCTCAGCCTTGTTATCTAGGAGACCTTATCTATTAAACTGAATGCCAGAGGCAGATGGGTTGGGGGGAATTGTATCATCCACAATAAGACACTGCGGCTTAATAAATAAAAGCATACTTTGTTTTGTACTTTTACCTGTGGTGGTATTTCTATCCCCTGCCTAGAACTGACATGGCTGTTGTTGTCCCCAGAACCTGCAGTGGGCACGGGACGTGCTGCTGGGCAGCGGGGTGCCCTGGCAGCAGCTGAAGCACATGCCTGCACAGGGCCTCTTCTGCGAGAGGAACAAGACCAACTTCTTCAACGTAAGTTTACACAGCTGATAAACACAGGCTGTTCTCAGCCATCCCTGCAACACCTGCTTCTCGTTTGAAAGGTTTGCAAAGGGATGGGGATGTGAAATTCCACACAGGCATGTTAAACAAGCCATGAGCAGCTAAAGGAGAGGAGAATTGCAGAGATATTTACTCTCTCTTGAAGGGAGCTGCACTAGAAGGATTATTTCTGGTGAGCTTGAAAACATGAGGAGAGAAGCACCAACATTTTTTCAGTTATGCATCATTTGTTATATATTTGATGGCTAAGCCCTCTTTAAAAATTCTAATTTTTTTCATCTTAATTATGCTCTTGTTTATTGTTTCTCAACTCAACCTTCACTTCTCATGATGAGAAATAATGGTATTTGCTTGAAGAACTCTGCTGAGTTGGAAGGAGCTTTCTTGTGCTCTGCTCTCTGTAGCATGGCTCAGCAGAAAGAGTCTCCAAGCCCCACAGTGAGGCAGCAGCACTGTCACAGAGACTGTCCCTGTGTGCTCACTTCCACTCTGCCTCACTGACATGGCACACAGAATGCTTCTGACACTCTCATGGGCATTTATCAATCAGTTCTCTGCTGTGATTGCCACACACTGCTCTTGTCTTTGGTGTCTTTGGTTTCTCTGTAGTGTGTCCCAGGATTCTGGCCTTTTGTGTTTTTGTGACAAGGTTCTGTAGCAGCTCTGGTTTGCAGTGTGTGGTGGGAGTCTGGAGATGCTCTGCTTGTCATTCTGTTATGTGGTTACCTGTGATGGCAGTGACAAAATTTTGTGTCTCTGCTTCCCAATCAGTGCTTCTGTTTTAATATTGGAATTGTGAAATTTGTTTTAGCTTTATATCTGTAAACATCTATCTTAATTTTTGCTGTGTGTTGTGTTAATTAGCACCTCTCTGCAAACTTCTTTTATGTACAAGGTAAGTGCTTTTCTCTGATTATAATACAACTAAGGAATACTGACAATGGTTCAAAATTGATTGATGGATCAGTCTGCCAAAAGGGTTTCTATATCATTATATCTTTCTGGAGAGAAGTTTTGATTAACAAGTGCTGTCAGACAGCAACTAAATCCCATGTACCCATCTGATCACTCCCCTCCCATACCCTCCATGGGATAGGGAGGAGAATCAGAAAAAAGGTAAAGTCCATGGACTAAGGTCAGCTAAAAAATTGAAATTAAAAAATATTATAAGAATAGTAATAAAAAGGGAAATAAGAAATAAGGAGGAATAAAACACAAGAAAAACAAGTGATGCACAGCACAGCTGCTCAGTACCTGCTGAGGTACCAGTTCCCCAGCAGCAATCAACCCCTCCCAGCCAACTCCCCCCAGTTTAACCAGTATATAGTGGTTTATGTACTTACCTCTATTCCACCCTTTGGCCAGTTCCAGTCAGCTTTCCTGGCCATGCTCCCTCCCAGCTTCTTGTGCACTGGCAGAGTCTGGGAAACTGATTTAGAGTAAGCACTGCTTAGCAACAACTACAACATCAGTGTGTTATCAACATTATTCTCACACTGAATCCAAAACACAGTGCTGTACCAGCTACTAGGAATAGAATTAACTCCATCCCAGCTGAAAGCAGGGCACAGCCTGATGGGGCAGACTAAACAGTGCTGACCTGATTGATGGCTACATGGCTTTGTGCTCATTTCCTTGCAGTGTCTGCCAGTTTTCCCTAAAAAAGTCCTGCTGTGATTAGCCCCTCACACTTCTGAATGCTTGGACTCAGATTCACATGGTGCAGAGTATTCCTGTGGAAATTAATGGAATTATTCAATGTGCTTCAAGCCAAGTCTGAACTTTGCGTGATTAAGGCTGACTTGTTCATCACTGCAGGGTTAAGTGTCAAAAGCATTCTGTTTTAATGTATGAGGAAGATGAACAGTAGGGAACTGAAAGGTGTGTATAAGGGAGTGTTTCTACTTGAAAATGGGAATTACCACATTAAGAGAGATCAGTGGTTGACCTAAATCGTGTCTAGTTTTTGAATGCTAATGCTAGCTAATTTAATTTCAAGAGATTCCACTATATTCCTAGGTGGAATTTTCTAGCATTATTTCAGGAAGTAATTATTTCTTACTCTGCATACTGATATCTTTATACAATGAAGGATGAAAAGTACTAGTAGATGCTAGACAGCAGTATAATAACATTATTTTGTAAATCAACAGAAACTTAATTCCCATAATTGATTTTTTTAATCAGAATTTAGATACACTTTGAAAGAAAAGAAAACCTTCAACAAAAGGTATATGCAGGCTGAGTGCAATATATTGGGAATACTGGTAGAAAAGATAGAAGGTATTTATAAATTATATTCTCAGTTTGAACTTGGGTCAGCATACAAAGGTAGTGTTAGTCTTGAGTCCTCCAAGTAGACCACTGTCTCCAGGCTTTAGAAATATTGGTTTGGGCATGAACTCCAGTGTCTCAGCTGTGGGGACATCTTGACTTAATTCTTGCAGGTTAGTCTTCCTGGTAACAGGCATGAGATTAGCATGATAAAATATTTTGGTGGTCTCATTTTCTACCCAGCAATATTTTCAAAATCCTCTTCAAGTAACATTGTGTGAAGCATGTGGCATTAATCCAGAACAGATGACACAGACATAGCACAGTGAGAAAATCCAGATCTGAGAGGGAAAGGGCCACAAGTGCCCATGACAAAAAGCTGGCGGTGTCAGCTGACATTCCAGAATTGGACAAACCTAGATCTATGAACAACTTGGAAAACAACCTCTCAGCTCTGCTGTCCTTGCCTGGGTTAAACCACAACTGTTCTGTTCTCATGCAAAGCTCCCAGCCAGGCAGTGGGGAAGAGACTGAGCTGCACCATCTGGGTCAGAGCTCTGGTGTGTCATCCCCTGTGCAGATGGTGCTGCAGCCCACTGTCCCAGCTCCTGTCTTCACATACACACTTGGGTGATAAAACACAAGTTCTAGCACTCTGCAAAAGTAGTCTCATCTAATCTTAGAAATTAAATGGCCAACCTTAAGATTTTCTAAGCCTATTAGTGTCCCCCAGGGTTATTTCCACCAGAAACCTTTTACCCAAAGTGTTTATTTGCTTCCATAAAATGCCTTTGGCTTTCTGTTTTGAGAACTCTTCAGCCTTCGTAATACAAGAGTTAAATGAATGTCTCACTGGTTTTCTGTAGGTACTTTACTACTGGAATATCTTTTTCTTCTGCAGCAAGTAGCACTGGTGTTTTTAATGTCTTGTAGAGAAGATTTAGGGTTGTTGAAATTACAACTGACTCAATTTTACAAGTACAAACAACAGAGTGCAAGAGAGAAAGCTAGCAGCTCCTCCCAGACATTTTATAAATCATGCATACTCCTAGTAGAATTATTTATGAAATGTTTATGACAGCACTGCATGAAAAGAAATAAACCTGGGTAAAGCTGTCTCTTGTTAAATTTTACTGCAGAACTGCTGGTCTGGATCTGTGTGTCACGGGGCTGTTGTATAATTTGTTAGCTGTCACTCTTCTGCAACTTAAGTGAGCAAAAAAGGCATGTTCAGTTAGCCCTGACTTCTTCTGATTTCACATATTAGAATAATGTCAGGATGCTCAGAACTTCCCTTTTTACTTCTAAGAAAAAATAGAGTTACTGCAATATTGTAACTATTTGTTTCCCGAGCAGTAAAGAAAGGCCCTGATTTTCTGTAAGCAGAGGTTTGTGCATGTTCATGGCTTTGTTAGTGATGGCAATCATATAAATTAATATTGCTGTTAGATTTTAAGGAGTTTTAGCTGTGTTCCTATAAATTGCTGTCAAACCTGTTTTGTTTGGCCATTTCTCTCTTGCATGTACAGGTACACTGCAGCTTTTCTCCTCTTCTTTTTCTCAGTGTGAGTGTAAATATATGCAGAGATTTTTTTTTTTAGGATGGCAGAGGGATGGTTTCTATAGTAACTAAATTAGAAATTATTTCAGCAGGAAAAAAAAAATCCCGATATATTGCTTTATATAGTAGGGCACTTTCTTATATATCCAGATTTCATGGTGCTATTAATAAAACAAAGTTAAACTTTGTGCACAGATGATGGGCATTGATCAGGCTGTGGGTAGGTGGAGATTGTGGAAGAAGCATTTTGGTGGTTGAGTTCCACATATCAGCAAGTTCTCCATTTGCTTTAATGTACATTATTTGCATTTTCCTGGCACATCTTCTGTGGTACTAATAATCTGTTGTAATAAAGATCTTCATGTCCATCTTTGGTAACTGTTCCCCACAGACAAAGGCTGTGCATGCACACCATTATACTGTAGTGTAGACACTGATGTGCATGAAGTCTTGCTGCAAACTGTTAGGGATAATTGTTCTATTTTTAATTCCAAAAGCAATGCAGTATGTGTAAAGCCCTTCATTCTGGCAAGTCTGGGCAAGCAGGGTCAAACTAAGGTGGGGGCATCCACTGAGTGCCTGAAGCTGGAGACAACAACCTTTGTTCATGCCAAGTGTGACTGGGCACTGGCAGGGGACCGCTGAGCAGAAGGGCAGGTTCTGGACACTGAGTAGTTGAAGTCTAAAGTTGGTGCTGCAGGTTTCTAAAGGTAGTTCTTATTCCACAGCATGGTATTACCCAGTGGGAGCTTTCTCTGGTACTCTCCATGGAGCAGGTTCTTCCCTTAGCTGTGTTCCAGGCTGAGAGTTACATCTGCCTGTCTGAAGAGGAAGGTTCTGAAAAGGAGAGCAGGGTGTTGTTCTGGGATTCTGTGTGATCAGAGCAAGGTGAATTTGGGATGTAGAAAAGAAGGCTCTTATGAAATCCCCAGTATAGGGGACAAATAGGCAACATGCCTCAGCTCTCCTGGAAGTTGGGCAGTTTTATCAAGGAAATTTCATTTTATACCTCAATTGTTTTTATGTATCCCATAGATAGACATTACTGGTCACTGTCAAAAATATGGCATTGAGTGAATATATGGGATTTTCTTTTGAGCCAATCCAGCCATTGTTTGTTTCTCTCCCATTTCCTGAAGTGTAGCCTCAGCATTAGTGATTCTCATGCCTTTGATTAAAATGCAAGATTTGTTGCAGAATTTAATGTCTCTGTTAGAGACAGCTGGCTGTATATCATGCAGGGGAAGAGGGAAATCCATTAGCAGTGCTCTAATTCAGACGTGTGTTCTGCCCAGTGTGAGTTTGCTGCTAACATTGGCTTGCAGAACCCCCAGACTGCACACAGTGCCAAGGGGCAGCTCTTCAAGGCTGCTTGAGACAGCCTGACTAAAAGCTAAGGTTCAGTATTTCCTGCCATGTACTCGAAAACTTGAAACTGGAGGCAACAGCAGACTAAAACCACTTCTATAGAAATCTTATCACTCTGCTTTCCTTCCTGTCCTTGGCTGGTGAGAGATCTGAGTTACTCTCCTCCTGCTCATAGCTGATGTGTCTCTTTTTGGTTGGCAAATGTGCCTCCAGCTCCTAGACATCTGCTATGTGGAACATGAGCCTTCCAACCAAGCTACTGCCATTTAAATCACACTGGGGGGGAATGGAAAAAACTTGAGAAACTTACTGTGCACCCATTGAGTTGAGATTGGGCCCTCAGCATGGTGAGAGGTAGAGTTTAATCATGTATGAAAGCTCTGAGAAAATTAATGATTATGTTTTAGTTTGATCATGATGGGTTCTGAAAAAAAATTGGTCTTTTTAGTGCTTCTAACGCTTTATGTGAAAATGAGTACAAGGGGTTGCCAACTCAAATTAAAAAAAAAAAAGATGAAATCACAAGGGACATCCCAGAAATCACAAGGGTTTAGTTATTCTGTTTTGCTGTTTGTACTTCTGAGTGTTTTGGATGCCATTTTTATGCAACCACACGGGAACAGAAACCATAAAGCAATCATTAAAAAAAACCCCAAAACCACTTTGATTACAGCAACTAGATAATGCTTGAAGCAAGTTATTAGATTTAGTATCACTTAATATGCAAAAACAAGTGTCTAGGAAAGGTGATCTGCACCATTGACACTGTGTAGTAATGATACCATAATGACAACATATAATAAGTCTAATTTCTTTTTTTTTTTACGACTTATTTTTCTTTTCTGTGCTTAGGCTAGGTAGATAGGGACATCTGGTTAGGAGATGGTTAAATTCCTACCTGTTTTAGAAGATAGAATTGTCTTTAATCTCTCCAGGAGATGGCCATTTTCTAGCCATGAAATGTCAGTGTTTTCTCTGGGCAGGAGCAGGCCCAGCACTGTGCTCTGCTCTGTGAAAGGGCCATTCAGTAATGCAGCTCTTCCTGCCAGCTCTCCACCAACTGGGAAGGCTTCAGATGTTAAGGAAAAGACATCTCTCTGCTAGGTACAGTAATTTCACGACCATAAGGCACAGATTTCGCAACTTTGTACATTATATAAGGCGCACCGGACTATAAGGCGCACTTTTTTTTTGCAGCAAGATCCACGCCGCGCACAACAAAATAACAAATTAGTAACAGAATCACGGCATTGTGGGTTTACTGGCATGTGCTCAAATTGGAAACATTTTAACAGATCGGTGTAGCCTTTAAACGCAGCCCCAGGCGCCCGCCCCATGCGCGGGCAGGCCCCAGCACTCCCTCCCGCCCCCAGTGCCGGCTGGTACGGCTCGCGGCTCCCAGCTCCCACCGCGTGGCTGCGCCGTGTCCCGGCAAACCCCGCCCGGGGGCCATGGCGGGTCCAGGCTTCCCCCCGTGCGGTGGCTGCGCAGCGTCCCCCTGCCCGGCGCCTGGGCCACGTCCTATCCCATCCCGTCCCCTCGGCTACTTCCCGACCGGCGCCTGCGCCATGTCCCATCCCGGCGTACCCCCCCGCCTGGCGGCCGCGGCTCCCACAGTTCCCGGCTCCCCCCGCGCAGCTGCAGCTCCCGCAGATCCCGGCTCGGCTCGTAGCTTGCACTTCCAGGTTGGCAAATTTCCGAACTTTGTCCATATATAAGGCATACCGGACTATAAGGCGCACTTCCGGGTTCGGGCCAAAATTTTAGTCGAAAGGGTGCGCCTTATAGTCGTGAAATTACTATGTTTTGTCCTCGTGCTGGAGGAGGCAGTAGTCAGTGACATGGTGTGAGTTTGGGAGCTGGTGCTGCCAGCAGTGCTGGGCTGTGCTCAGGAGGCTCCTGCAGTGGGGAGCCTGAGCTGCGCAGGGGCTGCAGAGCCCCCTTGGGCTCACACAGCACAGAGCTGCTGCTCTGCCTCGCGTGGGCTGTGCTGCCACGCTGCCTGCCTGGCCTGCTGCCCCAGGAATTTTAACAAGGATTTCAGAGCTTTTCCTACATTCCCAAATAATGACATTGTAGAGCTATTGTTCTTTGTCTGTGTGAGGAAACCATTTCTGGTGTGGTGAAGACATACTTGTGTGGAAAGCTGCTGGGAATAATTAAAAACCCTCCAGGAGTCCCTTCTGAGCCAAATGATTCTATCGATAACCTTAATTTGTAAATGCTGGATAAATGGCAGATATTTTATGGTTACAGTACAAGCTAAAGCTTGGAAGACTGAAAAATGCAAACAAATCAGTTTTCCCATTCTCTTTTCCTTGTTTTAATTCCTTTTTGGTCTTTGCTAATTTTCTCCATTTCCCTTCACTGTGTCTTCTGCAGAACAAAATAAAGTTACAGGTGTGATGCTCCCAGCACTCATCATTGAATGTTCCTTGAGCCACAGGATTAGAGGAACTCCTGCTAAAAAAATCATTGTCTTACCTGCCTGCAGATTCAGGAGAGCATATTTGCATATTTGCATACATATAATTCTTATTTACAGGATTATTTTTGCATCAAATATAGAAACCGGGGGTGGGTTTTTTGGTTTTTAATTAACACTTAAATTTTGGACAAGCTGGTTCATTAAAAGGTTTAATAAGGTGATAGCCCAGCCCTTTCTCAAACCATGACTGAAAGTTAATTTTATGAAACTGAACGTGTGTGAAAGATTAGTGACTCTGACTGTTGAATTTACTGAGGTTTTTTGTGTTAAATAGGCTGTTTCCATGTGGAAAAAGGTTCAAAAATCCACCTTTTAGTAAAGCAATCATATTAATGCACATTGTTTTTCTCATCTAGCATGGTAAATGGCCTCCACTGGGGAAAGGGGAGTGAGAAAAGTATGATACAAGTTGTCCCTACAGTCAGAGTTAAATGATTTCTTTTCTGACTTTACCCTTGATAGCTGTTCTTTTGTCAGTAAAAAGCCATTTTCCATCTTTGCCCCTTGTTTTCCATCTGTAAACTTAATGTCATTCTACTCATCCATCCCCTGTCCACTGATTTTCTAATATTTTAGTTGAAAGAATGCTTTTAGTAGGTACACAGGAGTTTGTTCTCTCATTCTCTCACTTACTCTCATGTTTGCTCACTCTCTCATGCAACCTTAGTACCAACTCTGGGACCAAAGGTAAGCAAGGAGTTAACTGTGCAAGTGAAACTTTCATAGTGATTGGCCTGAGACCAGAAACCCAGCAAGCAATGAAGTTTTAAAAGTTGCCTATAAAAAGCTAGATAACTTTTTCAACCTCTGCCCAACATGTTATTTACAGTTCTTCACTCCATCCTCTTGGAAAAACAGAACTCATCAGTGAAAAATGTCCGTCGTTCACAGAGTTTTCTGTCTCAATATATACACGCTGTTCTTCCTGGCCAACTTTGCAGGCTTCCAAGACCCAGCTAGTAAAGATGCCAATAAATCTCAATCCCTGGAGATACAAGCATGGGCTTTGGAGCTGTCGTTTGTGCCAGTGGATATTAAACAGCTATTTTTTTCCATTCTGTTTCCCTAGGAAAAGTTTCTTCTTTTGTTGAGTAATTGAATTTCTAGGCAAAGGTAAGCAAGGGAGCAAATAACCAGAAATAAATGAGGCTATTGCTTTGTAAAAGAGAAATTGTCATGGAGATTGTGGTGTGTTACAGGACATAGAGCAGTTAGTTTTAAATCTGAACCTTAAAAGTCTAACAGCAAACATTCCACCCACTCTAAACAGTATTTGAAAGGTGGAGGCTTGCTGGAATACTGTGTGATGAGTGTCCTTTTACAAATGTGTAATGAATAAATCCATAATTTGATTTTTCCATCTGCTAGCTGTGTATCAGATACAGGTGGGAGACCTACCTTTAGGCACTTAATGGTATTCCTTTTACACTTGGATTGGCTTCTTTCCTCTTAAAAAAATGGATTTTTAACTTAAGATTTTTAAATACAGTAGGAGAACAGAATTTTAAAGGTAGTGATCCATGAAAGGTCTTTAAAATACATGTTTTTATATTATATGTGTGTTATATGTCTGTTATCCATTTATCAGACTGGTTTTTGCAGTTATTTGAGTTATTTCTCCTAGCTTTATCATGGAAATAAATGGTAAGAACAGTTACATCAGTGTAGACTGCTGCATAAACAAAACAAAGCAAACAAACCCAGAAAAGACTAAATCTGAAATCTTTGAAAAAAATCTAAGATAGGAAATTAAATCTTTAATTACCTGTCATTAGCTTTCTTTTCTCCTACAAATTCCTACAGCAGTTTCCTCTTTTATCCATTCAATTTTGTAGATATTTCCAGGACTATTTTTGAGGTAGCTATCAGCTTGTGTCTGATCGTGCTCAGTACAGCACTTGTCTGTGCCATACTCCAGGTATGGCAGATTTTTTTCATTCCTGTATCTTGTCTGTGTAAAAACACCTATCTCACTCTGAAGTGAAAGACTCCAAATGGCAGTCAGGGAACACAAAACCACTTCCATCAGACAAAGAGCTCATCCTGCCTTTCTGGAACCCTGTGAGAATTTCCTTCTGCACCAGTGATGGTTTTAATTTACCTGCAATTATGGTAATTTATTATAACTTTCATCCTTGTAGAAAGAAGAGAATTAATAGTGAAATTAACTTTATTTTATTAAAAAAGTGTATTTAATGATAAATATTCCAGGAATTCCAGTTCTCTGGAAAAGGATGCAAGTATTTGTCATGGATATGCACTGTCTTAGTGTAAAAATAAAAACAGAAGAATGTGGGATGAGAGCAGCATGATGCAAGTCTGTGTGTACCTGTACAAGCAGGTAGCATTTCTAGATAAATATTTTTGACTTAATGGCTACAACAAGATAGAATTATCCAAGTTTAAAAGGTTAAGATGGAGAAGAGAAAATGGCAGATGATGACAGGTATGAGCAGGTTTGTTGTGTGTAGGCTGATTGCCATGTCACTGTGCAGAGCTGAAATGTGGACATTGAAGTGGGAGTTCTCTGAGTAATAGTACTCCATCTTTTGGCAAAATTCCTAAAGTTAGAGGAGTAAAAATGTTGAATATTGTATAGTGTGTTATTGTTCCAGACTCTTTGGCTCCTGTGGAGGAGGTAGGATTTCCTGGCATAATGTGAACACTTTTGGAGTTTGCGTGGTAGCTGCTGTGGGAAGCAGCAGGGGTTGACCACTTACACAAGGTGACTTTCTGAGCCTCCTGAAGGGAATGAAAACAAAATGGGATTGAGTGGGTGAGTGAAAGTAATGATCCCATAGTGGTCAGTATTTCAGCGTGCTCCTCTGAACACTCAGATGTATTACTGTGATCTGACAGGGGAATTTCTGTAAGAGCTAGATTGACAAATGGCTTTTTTCCAGGAGCTTTATGGCCTTTGTTCATTTTAGTGGCCTCCACTTCATCTCCTCCAGTTTGCTTACTCACCTCCCGTCAATAAAGTTTCACAAATTTGGCTTTTATGCAGTTGTTTAATTTTTCTGTAGGTTAGAGGAAGGGAAATCAGAAAAAAGCTACCACAAGCTTTTCACTTGAAGCACTCCCTAACAGTTACTCAGAATGAATGATGAATTTTGCTGGCTATTTGGTTTGCTGACACAGTAAAAATCAGAACTGAAAACTCCTACCAGGTCATTTTCTATTTAAATCTTTATCTCTTCAGCTGCTCCCTGTGTGTATGTTCGAAGTGAATTAGCACTTAGACTATGATCTCCTGTTTAGCAGACTGAAGCTAGTGGGAGTCATTAATACAATGGCATTTTCTTAAGTATTCAGAGATAATTTAATGAGCTTGGTGTAACAGCTAAAATGATTTCTGTTTACACATGCTTGGTTTATTCCTCCTGATAGACTACACTAAGGGTTTAAAAGTATGTGTTGGGGTTTGTTGCTCATTTTTTTCTTAATTAATAGTGTAAGTATCAACTACAGCATTTCAGAATCACTGGGCTCAGTTATTTCAGTGATACTGAAGTGACTAAAGTATTTCCAAGTGGGAAAAATTTGGACAAACCTGAAAATAGGCCAGGCTTTTATGTCCATGTAGCTCATCAGAGAAGTGTGTGCAGCCATCCCAAACTCTGTGACACTTTAGCACTGCCTTCTGTCATGGGTGATCTGCTTAGTACAGACTACATATTTTATGTTTGTAATCCATGTGTGTGACAGCTCGTGGCAGATTCAGGGTTAAAAAAGCTGAAATGGAATCACAAATCACATTTTAAAGAGAAGTGGGGTTTGCAGGCCCATGTGGCTGTATAATGAAGATGGGATTTCTGAGGTGAATGCAGTGCAGTGATTTCAAAGGTATTTTCTTGGTAGCATAAGGGAAAATATTCATAAAGGGAATGTGAGTGTTGAAATGAAAAGCACATTCCAAATACTTTGTAAGCTGAAATACTGACAATGGGATAAACTTAATCCTTAAAAGTTGTATTTAGTGGCACATAAAGGTGCTGTTTTCATGCCTGTAAATAGTTTTTTCAACAGGCTTGAAAGAAAAACATACGGCTTTGTTTGCCCTTAGCCTGACAGCTCTGTACTAAAGGTCTTACTGAAAATTAATTACTTCCCAGCAGGTTTCAGGTCAGGGTATTTTCATTGTAATTTTTTTTCCCAATTAATAAGAAAGCAAAAGTATTTTTTGAATTATTTATACTAAAGAGATCATTACTTTCAGGACCAACAAAAATAACACTTCACATTTTCTAGTGTTTCAAATAAAACATGCAGCTATGTACACAGACGTTTTCTGAAACTTGAGCTTATTTCAAACAAAGAGATTTTGGAAGCTTAGGCTTTTGCTAAATGTTTTTTTAAAAACCTTCTTTTCAATATTTAAATTGCATGAGCAAATAAGCAATATTTCGTAGAGTTTGTAAACAGAACACTAAGCTATAAAAGTATTAGAAACTGAATCTAATTTAAATTAACAGCAGTGAGTGTGTTCCAGCTGGAGGGAGTCTTGGTCAGGAAACAGACTTGGGTTCTCAGCATTTCTAGGTTGTGTTACAGAACTCCAAGTGAAGAATTTTACCAAAAAACCCAGTGTTGATTACTTTGGAGATCATCAGTATCTTGATGTGAAATTTCAGAGCAGTTACCCTTGCTGACATTCATAAATACCAGCTCCTGTGCCTTGGCAGTTATTATTCCAAGTTGTGCTCCTTGTCACCCAGGCACTTAGAAAGCAAAAGGATTTGAATTAGGGGAGAAAAGAGAAGACAGGACTTAACTGCCTTACACATTTCCTGCCCAGGGAGTTCTCAGCCCAGCATTTAGACAATCAGTCAGCGTGACCCTGCTGACAAAGTATGGGAGAAATCATTTTAAACAGAAGGGTGGGTTTCTGCCTTGTGAATTAGTAGTCAGTGAGTACTGCTCCTTTTCTGAAATCCTTGCTGGAAGCCACAGCCAGTGTTTTCTGGGCTGAACATCATGGTGACAGGGTAGGCAGGTAAAGCATTCCCATGTAGGCCTATTTTCTGGGTTATTTTGTCACTGTCTTCTCAATATGTCACTTCTCTCCCTTCAAAATCTGACAAGTCTCTGCATGCTTTTTGTGACTAATTGAGCCAGAATAAAATTTCCTGCCTCTGTATGTTCTTGAATCGATAAGGTAAAGCAAAGCAAAGTGTCTTTCTTCCTGAAAACTTCTGTCTGAGAGCTGTCTCCAGCGGCAGACTGGAGCTGACAAAATGAAAGGCCCACCAGGAGATGAATCTGAAGTCTTTTAAGTATGTGGGCAGCAAGGTGAAGACAGCAAGATGATGAATTACAGATTTCTGTTCCAAGTCTGCTTTCAGCTTCGTTTATTCCTATTGCTACCTTTTGACATCCTCCTCTCCCATTTTTCCATTTGCACTCCTTCCTTCTTCTTCCATTTGCCCTTTTGAGAATAACAGTTCGAATGTCATGTGTAGACAAATCATTGAGTATGATTTTACATTTGTTTGTCTCTAGACAGACAGCATATGGTTTATCTGAAATTCCCCAAATAATAGCTTTATCTGTAGAAATTGCTGTTCTTGAGTAAGTTTTTCAGTATAAAATTATATCAAATTCACTTCCAGCACTGATGGAAAAGAGTCCTGGAAAATGCTTATATAAAAGTCCACAAAGTCTGCCACTCTGGATTAGACAGGAGTTTCCAGGCAAATATTTCAGTCTGGTCGCTGTTGTTACCTGACTGCAAGATTGAAAATACCCGAGTTAAAGGAGGCAAACACTGCTGCTGGAGGAATGATACTTTCTAGTTCCTGTAGGACTTGCACTGAACTGGAAACTTCAGATAACTCTTATCTCTACAAGGAAAAAAGAAGTCATCTATAAGTGAAAACAATGTCCTACTTCCTTAAAAACAAGAGGTGAACTCTACCTCTGCTGAGGGGAAATAGAGTTCATGCTAGGATTTACAGTGCATATCCTTCAAACTGAAAAAAAAATTTGAAAATGGAACAGAATTTCAAATGACCTTAACAAACTCGTGTGTTGTGTTTGCAAGGAAAGCTGGCACCCTTATCTCAGCAGTGCAGAGAGGCCTGCAACCTTTCTGAACATTCATTATTCACCCTAGAACATTTCATGGAGAAATCCCAGTGTGCAGAAGTGTAAAATCATTTCCGTATGGCTCCTAGGTATTGTGGCACTGGAGAGCACATGCTAGAGCTCACACAGAGCTGGCTGAGGTGTTCATCAGACTTTTTCTGATTGTTATTGATTGGATTGATCCAAAGATTTTTAAATACAAAGTTTAAATGAGGCTGGAAGCAGGAAACATGGAGTGCAATACAAACTTGTCGGTTTGATTGGTCTGGAATAGTGCTTTGCACTCCTCCTTTCCCAAAACTGAGGGATAAGTATAGGACATGGTCTTTGAGGATTACCAGTTGCACCTAGGATGATTGTTTTCCTTTCAGAGATGGTTTGCTGAGCTGAAACTATTCATTCTGAGTATTTATTTTTAAAAGGACAAATGTTAGGTCATCTTGTTGACTCTGGGCATGTTTCAAGTTCCCTGTAATTGCTCTGTCAGTCTTTTTCCCATCCATCCTTCCTTGCCAAAATGCATAAAGCCACATTGTTTTGTTCCTATATCACCTAAATTAAGCCTAAAATGCAGTAGATGTTAGCTGTTTCCACAGCCCTCATTTGCACAGTGTCTCCGACTTACAAAACAAGAAAGTAGTGTATCATCTTTTACCCTTAATCAGCCAGAAGACTTAAATATTGTGTCCCAAATACTGCTCTGTGTCACAGCAATGAGTGAAAAGGCCTTTGATTTTAGGTGGTGTTGAGTCTGCACCAAGAACGCCGGTGGGATGGTGCCAGCCACCCTCTGCAGGAGCCTGGAGCAGGGCTGCAGCTTCCAGGGATGTGTGTGGGTGCCTGTGAATAACTCAAGGACATTTCTGACATGAGCACCAGAGGTTTAATCCCTTTCTATGAGCAGCAGGTAGTTTTATCACTTGTTTTTTACAACCCTCCTGAATTCGGAGCATCTCTGTAACATGTTCTGTATCCAGAATGTGAAAATCCTGTGGTGTGTTGTTGGTTCCCACAGGTACAGAGGATGCCACTTACCCTTCACGAGCAGATGTATTTTTTACCTTAGGTAACTAATTTGGAATTATTTTGCTCAGTAGCAGTGTAAGTTATGTACACCTGCACATGCAAGTATTGCAAAATTCCTTCTGCTTGTGACAGTTCAGACATGACTAATGTATGCTGTAGGAGTCTGCTATGCAAACATGGGAAATACCATGGTGATTAATGAAAATGCCAGTCAGAGAGACAAAAAGTTGATAAGAAACCTTTGGAATTGGACAGAATCAAAGATAATACGTGGTGAAAAACATATCCTTTTGAACTTTAAAGATAAAGAGACAATTTCAAATTGGTGAAGAGCAACTGTGTACTTAACTCCAGGTACAGCAGCTAATTAATTTGCATAAAAAAAAGACAATACACAGGAAAAAGTCTCTGTATAGTAGGGGAGATAGGAGCTCTCCTGTGACTAAAGGAGCAGATGAAAAAGGGCAGGTCAGAAAGGAGCCTGTTTGCATGAATACACACACAGAAAGTAAGTATGCAATTCAGTTCTGTATTTAAAATGTAAATCTGTGTAATGCAGTCAAAAGAGTAAAGGTTAATGGATTTTTGAAGTGGTAGTGTCAAAATTGTGTTGTTAATCAATATAGAATTTGTTATTGCCTTTGGTGGAAAGATGTGAGGCAATGAAGACATGGGTTGTTTTAGGGAGTGGCAATGCCCATAGTGAAATCTGAGTTTTAGAACTAGAAACAGTCTCTCTTACAGTTTGAGACGTAGACAGAGGATATTGTTGATGAATATAACTTTATAAAAGGCAGAGAGGGTAGCTGAATTATTCTTTAGCTATTTTTTCAAGATGCTGTTAAGCATAGAAGTATATATATAATGTATGCAAATAAGTAGGAAGTGGTAAGGTGTATAGGGCTTTCAGCGTGAGAACCCTTGAATTGCTGTGCTAAGAAAATAGGAACATGAAGAAAAGATGGGTAAAAAGTGACTAAAATGATGTTAGCACTGATGTTAGCACCTGATTTCTACCTACCGTGGGGACTGTCCAGCAAGGTATTAAACCTGAGGTGTTAGTAAACAGGATGGATTTTGAGCGCTTCAGAATAATCCTAGTAAGTGGGAAAGGGAGGAAAACAAACCAAGTCCCTGCAATGCTTGGAAAGGCAAGGAAGAGGTCAAAGCAATTGCCCTGCCTGCGAAGTGAGAGAAAGGAGCAAGTGAAGATAAAATGTTTAAACCTCTGAGATGAAGGTAATCTGGAACAGAGCCTGGATCAGTGGCTGGGAAAAGAAGATGAGTTTAGCTGTGCTGAGCTGAGATTGAAGAACATGTATCTGTGAGTTTGTGAAGCAGGATTACATGGGCCGAGGTTGGCAGTGGACTGGCACACATTTTGGGTCTCTTAATGGGGGATTGCCCGAAATCATCAAAAGCAGGGAGAGGGAGGTCCGGGAGAAAGGACAAGGGGCGACGGTTTGTTTTTCCCTTGGAATAGTTTGAGAAAGGCAGAAGGATGTAACGAAACAAGTGGCAAAGGCCTGGTGCGAGAGCGGTCCCGCAGGAGCCGGGGAGGGCGCGATGTGGCAGCGGCAGCGCGGGGATGCTGCCCTGGGCCGCGGGGCCGTGCGGGGGAGCCGCGGGGTGGCCCCGCGAGGGCGAGCGCGGTGCGGGGGCCGTGGGGCTGCGGGGGCCGTGGGGCTGCGGGGGCCGTGGGGCTGCGGGGGCCGTGGGGCTGCGGGGGCCGTGGGGCTGCGGGGGCCGAGCGGCTGCGGGGGCCGAGCGGCTGCGGGGGCCGAGCGGCTGCGGGGGCCGAGCGGCTGCGGGGGCCGAGCGGCTGCGGGGGCCGAGCGGCTGCGGGGGCGGCCCCGCGCCCGGCCATGGCGGCAGCTGCGGCGGGGAGGCGGCCGGTGCTGGGCTCGGCTCCGCTCCGAGCATCCCGGCGGGCCCCGCCGCCTCGGCGCTGCGGGCACAGCAGCGGCCCGGCCGCACCGGCGGAAAATAGGTCACGGACGGGCCTTGGGTGGCGGCGAGGTGAAGGGCGGTGGAGCGGCACCGGCGGGGTTAAACTGGGTCAGGGAATATTTCGGGAAGGTTTGGCGGACAGGTGGGAGCAGATAGCCGGTTTTTATTAATGCTCGCGAACCGACAGCGGCAGCTGTTCGCTGCGCTGCCCTAAGCGGGATGGCTGCGCGCCAGGCTCGGCGATAACCGGCACCGACTTGTCAGGCACGGCCGGCCCCGGCCCGCAGCCTCCCGGCGGCGAAGACAGAGGCAGAAATAAAATAAATAACTGTCCGCGGCGGCAGGAAATCCGAGGTACGCGGCTTCCAGGGCTCGGGCAACTCCGGTGCGAGAGGAAGCGCGGGGCGGGCGGGGGCGGTCAGGTGGGGGCGCGGGGGCGGTGCGGGGGCGGGCGCGCTCCGGCTCCGCGGCCGCCGGGGAACTCCGGCGGAGCCAGCCCGCGCCTCGGTGATGGTGAGTGCGGGGGGCGCCTCGGGAACTTCCCCCGGCACTCGCGGGGAGCCGGGGCCGGCGCGCCGGGCTGCGGCTGGAGCCCCGCGGGGAGGCCGGGGCTCCGGCGGGGACAGATGCGGTGCTGGAGGAAGTTCGGTGCCTCTGCCCGCAGCAGCACGAGCAGCTGCCGGCTCCCCTGCGCTGTAGGGCGTTCCTCGGTGCGCCTGCTCTTGCCCTTTCCCGTTCCGCTTGCCCGCGGGTACTCGAGCCCTCCCGAGCAGCTGGCCGCGATCTGCGGGGAATCCCTTCGCTGCTGGGCGGGCTGCGGGCGCCGCTGGGCTCATCCCAGCCCCGAGCTGGAGGGAGGGAGATGAGAGCTGATGACATTTGCCGCCGTGGTTGGGAAATACTTATTTCATTAGTTCGGTTCGCCTGCGGTTAGAGGCTGAACAGAGCTGCTTTGCTGCGCAGGAATATCCTGAGGGCGATGGGAAACGGAGGAGTCGAGAGAAGTTTGGAAGGGGGGACGAAAGGGTGAGGGATTTTTGTTTGATTCGGTCTGTATTGTTTGGGATTTCTCCTTCCTCCGCTGCCTGGGTGGGATGAATTACTTAGCACCCTCGTTTGCAATCCAGCCCTGAAGCTCGCGAGGGGCGGCTTTGGTGTGCCAGGAGCCGCTGGGTCCCCAGGAATGCAGTGAGCACAGCCAGCCCAGCTGTGCTCTGTGCTGCGCGCTCCCCGCTCTGCTGCGAGAGCCGGGCGCGCACGGAGATTCCCCCGCTTAACGGTGACCTAACAGGAAAGCCTGTTTGTTGTTCTGTGTCTATTTTGCATGAGCTACTATGCTGTAACAGTTGCTGCTTCATTCAGCTGAACAGAGAGAGGATAAGAGGATTCCAATTTAATTAGCAGTTTGTTAAAACCAGTCAGCTTTGTCTGGTCACATGTTTATAATTTTAGAACGTATGTCTTAATTGCAGTGAATTCTGGTGTTGTGCATAAAGCAAGTGCCACATGCTGTTTGCGGCATTGGCTGGGGCAGCTCCACGTTTCTATTTTTTAAATTTACTGCAGCCTCTGTTTATTTGTGCAATGGCAGATTTTTGAGTGTGCTGGGGGCATTTTGCATGAAGCAGATCTAGGAATTAAAGCATATGCTGTGGAGGTTTTTATTACCCAGGGAGCTGCAAGTTGTGTCCTTTCTATTGGAGCATATTCAGGTTGACATCTTGAATACCCAGATACTGCTTTCAGTAATAGGACTGTTGTGTGTTTTTAGCATCTTTATTGGAGTCTGAAGTACTCAAAATGTTGAAGCCTTCCTAACTCCTCCTCCCCCTCAATAATTACTCTGGTTGTTCTCAAATAATTTCTATGTCCCAGTATAGCTGCAATCAAGCACCAGCAGACTGTACCCTGTCTTCTGAGCTGAGAGCTGAGACACTGCTGTGCCTTGTGTTAGATTGAATTATGTAGTATTGCTGCTGGTTGAACATTGAAGCTCCCCTGTGTATACTGTGATTTATGTTACTGTAAATAGGGTAATTAAATTATTGCTTCCCTGCAATGTCTTGTTCCTCTGGTGTTACCAAAGATCAGTCAACTTTAGTCAGGGTGCTAGGCAGGCTGCTGTCTAAATGTTTACTCAAATGAGGCATTTCCACTAACTTACAACTGGATAAAGAACTGCTTTTGTTTGTCTAAGGAAGTCCTGACTGTGTCTGAAAGTAAGATAGCATAAGGTGTTAACACACATATATGTCCTTTCCCACAAAAAAAAGGTGAAGTACATGAGCAACAGAGTTACTGAAATTCTTTTTTGTTGCATGAGTTCCTGTATCAGAGGAGAAAAATAACTTGAGATTAGCTGTGGGGTGCATAACAGAAAGAGATTTTTTTACCTTTTATAGCCGTCAGGATTCCTTCAGGGCTTCCACTTGCTGGACAGAGAAGGGAAGTGTTCTGTGGATGCTGCTGAGGGGGGGAGAAGAGATAATGAAATTAATTACTTGTCAGCTCCTAATCTCTTAATTTGAAGCTCTTAATTGTTGAGGATGAAATGTGCAAACTCATGTAGAGCTTTAGTTTCTGGAGAGGAGCATGTCTTCTCCAAGGCTTTACCCACTGCATATGTTTTTTTCTGGTTCATGACTTCTGTTATGGGATATTTGCTTCTTGCTGCCTATTTCAAATAAGCTGCTTGCTGCCCTCACCTTCAGCTGACAAACTATTTGAAATCCAGGATGTGTATTTCTGTCATTCCTAAACCAGTATGAAACCTCAGACAGAGCTGGGACCTCTAAATATGAATTAAGTCATGTGTTTGCAAACACGTCTTTCTAGAACTGGCATTAGAAAAAGGAGCAGGAAACCCTGGTCAGACCTAACAGGATTCTGGTTTGAAAGGCTTTTCTGCTAGTTCCTGCTGTCACTTAACCTCTGTCAGAACCCTAGAGGAGTTTTTGTTCCCTTCAGCTTTACGTTGCTTTTTTTCTTCTCAACGTTGACAAAAGATTCAAGTATTTCTCTGTGCTTCCAGATTGTGTGCACATACCAAAATACCAGCCTGTCATAGAACATGCCATTCTTGTCACTTCCCAAAAGTGTTTTCCAATAGTGAACAGTTGAGTATATTTTTTAGTACTATTCCTGGTATGTATTGCCTTTTATATTTCACCCTGGTTGGTAGTGCTTGTTTTTATTTGTACTGTTAAAAGTACTGACAGTTCTTCTTTCAATTCCAATAGGCAGCTCTTTTAATTTTTATAAATAACTTCACAGTCTATTCAGTGAGGTTTACTAGCTTTTTTTCATAATCTTGATTTGTTCCTAAATAAGCTGCAAACCCCTACATGTGTTTTGAAGTCTGTGCCTTATAAACTACTGAACATGAATGTAAGGTCACAGTAGCTTGAAAGAAAATTGCCAGTACCCAACCAGAATAGTTGTTACATGTGGATTTGTTACTTCCCCCTTTTCTGACCAACTTTCAGTATGTACAGTACACAAATATGATTTTGTGTTCTGTCACCTTAACCCTACTTCACTTATTAAGGTCAGTTGAGAAAAATGTACCTACCCAACAGGTCACTGAGGAAAAATGTTCTCTTGAAAAGTCCCCAGGTGACCTCCAAAGTTAGGTGATGTGGCTGTGTGGTCTCTCCTAGTACTCTGAAGTGTTGGTCTGAAAGATGCATCTGAGCCAGCAGGCATTTTAAGGAGAACGTTTCTGGGTAATTTTTATGAAGATGTAATTTTGTATCAAGGTAAAATTAAAGTGAAGTCTCTTCTCTACCAGTTTTAAGGATTATCACTTGATTGTATTTTATGAGCTGCCATCTGATGCTGCTGTAGAGGGTTTTCTGCTTTCAAAAATTGTGATGGAAATTAGTAACAAGCATTCTGTGGACTTTTTGATTTATGTTTCTTCGGACTCAAAAGATCTCAGCAGGATCTCCTAATGCCATGTATTCTACTGATTTGGTACTGACAAGAAAGAACACTGAGTGCTTGATCAGTATTATTTTCTGAAATGATAGCATTTTCCTCTGTGCTGCTGATCTAACCCTCTAGCTTTTGATATTTTCTGAGACTTTGAGTCTAACACGCTGATGTAGATGTAAAATGTAAAGGTGGATATGTCACTTTTTCTAAGCATTTTATGAACATGCTGAAATATTTTGCAAACACTGGGATTTTATAGACTCTCATCTTGATGTTTTACTCTGTGTGTCATTATGTAGAGGAGAGTAAAAGCTGAAAGTCTGTGCTGTCAGTGCAGGGATGCTGGGTGTCAGCTGTTGGGTAGGAGTGGGCAGTTAAGCATTTTGTTTGTTGAAAAGCAAGCAATGTAGGATTAAAGACCAGTTTGTGTTGGCATAAAAACTGGAGTATTTTGGTAAAATAACTTTTTAACACTCTGACAGCCTGGTTTAAAATACTAAAAACCAATGGGTCTTTATGTACTGGATAATCAGTATTTTACATCTAAAACTTTTAGCAGGTGAAAATCTGTTCCTTCAAATTCTTCAAGCCTAAAGGATTTCAGGCTGAAATAGTAGAAAGTGCCATCCTGTACAGGGAGACACCCTTACTGCAGGGTTATAGCATGAAGAATCTCTGAACAACTCTTCATGTTAATTCAGAATGTTAATTCTACATTAACAGTGTGCTGAATCTCAACAATTAGCATAGCACTGAATGTTATGAAGTTCTTGTTCTCCTTTCCTTTCTAAAGCTGTATATACTGCACTGGATGGAGGTTTTGTTATGCTGTACTGCCCATGCAGTCCTTTGAGGCAGGGGTGTTGTCAGAATAACCTTAGCAATGCTCTGTGCCACATTCACTATTTTTGGGTGCTACAAGACACAGTCAGAAATTATAGCTCATAATTCTGTGTTCTGAAGCAATTTTCAATTTTCTTGAAATTGGGCTGAGGTAGAATCATAGAATTGGAGTCACAGAATAGTTTGTAAGAGACCTTTAAAGGTCACTCAGTGCAAATCTCCTGCAATGAACAGGGACATCTTCAACCAGATGAGGATGTTCCAATCCCTGTACAATCTGACCATGAATGTTTCCAGACACGGGGGCATCCACCACTGCTCTGGGCAGTCTGTGCCAGTGTTTTGCCACCCTCATCATGAAATAAGTTTTTCATTATATCTCATCTAGATCAACCCTTCTTTAATTTAAAACCATTGCCCCTTGTCCTATTGTAACAGACCCTGCTAAAATGTGTGTCCCCATTTTTCTTATAGGCCCCCTTTAAGTATTGAAAGGAGTCTGTGTTCTCCAAGCTGAACAGCCCCAGCTCTCTCAGCCTTTCCTCACAGCAGAGGTGCTCCAGCCCTCTGGTCATCTTTGTGGCCTCCTCTGGACCACTGCAGTGGGTCCATGGCTTTGCTGTGTTGGGAACCTCAGTACTCCAGCTGAGTAACCTTCCTTCCACCAAATAATACCAGTTACAGTGCCTGTACACTGCTGGCTGTTTCCTTTGTAACCTCTGGGGGTATTGGGACAGTCACTGTACAGAGAGAAGTGTTGGGGTTTGGGTGGAAAAAAAAAATCTCATAATCCTTAAACTTGCCCTTATCTGGGAACCATCAGCTTCTCCCAGCTCTGTGTTAACCCCAATTCTCTGGTTCTGCAGCACCTCCTTTAGGATTAAGCCTTGGTTTGCCACTGACAGAGCCCAGAACCACCTTGCAAAGTTTCTGGTTGTCATTTATATCCCTTAACCTTGGTCATCTTTTATGACTTGGCTATCATCCTTGAGTTGAAAGGGAATAGTAATTTCTAGCTTGTAATTCATCTCATCCTGACGTGGAGCCTGAAATAGCTCAGGTGAGCCACATCCCCTAAATGCCTTTTTCCCTCTGTAAAATGTTTCTGGGTGGTGCCATTAAATGTATGTGTCTGTATCAGAGATGTGTGGAGTTAGATTAAATTATTGCCACATGTTATGAAAAAAAAGAGTTTGCTTGTGTCTTCAGGGGGCTGATGCAGAAGCCTGCCCATTCCCAGGCTGCTGGATGAACTGTACCAGAGCTGTACCAAACTGTTCCTTGTTTCATTAGCTTTAAGTACCATTTGCATCTGATTCCAGGCAGTCTGCTTGTAGCAGATCCACAGAAAAGTTCTTAGCAGGAAAATCCTCTTGATCCAAGGAAAGGCTGTCTATTAGGTGAAACCAGAACCCCTGTCACTCTCTAGATGTACCCTGCTAGCCATTTATTTTGGTGGTATAGAAATCTTCCTGCCTGGAAACCTGGCCCTAGAAAATGACTAAAGAAATTAAAAATTCTGATAAAGAGTTTTCCCATCAAAGTTCTCATATTCTTTCATTAGACTTCTGCATCAAATTATTTGTGTGTTGGAAGATTTAGAGCAGTCTTTGTTCTCTGGATTTCTGTGCTTTATATTCTCCCACAGAAAAATTTCCAAACTCTTTCAGACAGGGACATGACATAAAACCGAAATGCACCTCAAGAAGGGTACTGGAGGCAGTACAAGGTACTGAAGGGTAACAAAGGCAGAATCTGAAATTCCAACATGGGTGAGAAGACACTCCCCAGTGTTTTCTGTTGAGGAGATGGAAGTGCCTAAGTCTCTGGATGGCTTCTGCTCTTCTGCATCCCTTTGGCAATCTTGAATTGTCTGCAGGACATGAGGAATGAAACCTAATTGCTGGTAATTTAATTCCTCAATAATCCCTTTTTTTCTCTCTCTTAAAATACAGTTGGTAAAAGGGAGCAACTTATAGAGGAAAGATTATAAATCTACTTAAGTAATTTGTTCCAAAGTCTTTTTTATCTGTAACTGACCTTCCAGCTTGAGAAGTTGTCCAGCTGTCCAAAAGGGAACCTTTGTTAATGTTGGCAACAGAAAAAAAAGGGGGGAAAATAAATCCACAGCTTTATCTTCAAATCTACTTCTTCTTTAGCACCCCAGATTTGCAGGTTAGAGGAATGAGGCACTGAACAAGGGGGAATTACCCTGGAGAAAGACACTGCCCTGGCACTGTTGGTGTTAACCTGGAAAAGCAGTGCAGGGAGCAGCCACCTCCATGCAGAGGATGATGCATTATGCACACTCCTGCTGTGTTTCCTGGATTTTCGTGTGGGTGATGTCTGTGTGAGGCACACTGTGCAGAGCTCCAGAGGGAATGCAGCTGTGTTATTGTTTGAGCAGGACTGCACCTTCAAAACAGGTTTTAAGAGACTGCTCTGTTGCTTCTCCTTGCTTTCTTTGTCTTTCTACCACAGCCATGCAATAGAATGGTTTCTTTATTTCCTTTTCTTACAGTCTAGTTTGCTGTTTCCCTTTAAAAAAAAAAGTGATGTGACTTTCTGTTGACATGGTTGTGAAATCACATGGTACATGGGAACCATCTGAGTAAAAACTCCTCAAGCCTCCTGACCGGGTGAACATAAACCTCTAGATTGTGCCTGGCAAATGGCCAAACCCAGAGCTCTGCAAAGGCCATCTGCAGGCCTCAGTTTCTGTTTCATTAATTCCACCTGAACTTGGAACTCTTCTTCTTAACGAGGCATTTCTGGTTTTATGTAATTGCTTATGAAGCAAGGAAATAATTCCCTTTCCCTGCCTCTTGTGTGGACGTCCCTGACTCATGCTCACAGTCTCCCAAAGCTTGGGTGTTCTTTTCATAGGGTTAAAACCAATTTAAAGTCAAGTCAACTGTAAGATGATTGTTCTGGAAATTGAAAAGTCTGAAATTTAAGACCCTGCAAATAAACTGTATTTTGAAGAGAGAAATAAGAGGTGAAAATTGTCCATTATGTTTCCTTATCAGCATATGATGATTGGAACATGTGGAGCACTTCCATTTGTCAATATTTTTTCGTGCTGCTGTCTTGCTAAAATAAAGTTGCAGTATTCCACAGTTCTTCCAAAATGCATATATGGTGTTTATTCATTTCCAAGTGTGTGTGTGTTTAACAGATAAGAAAATAAGGGATTGACAATATTTGCCTTGTAGACTAGGAATTGTAATCCTGCTTGTTCTTGACTTATTGAAAAGGAGATTGCTGCAGTTTTGTCTTTTTGTTTTCTTTTCTAGGCTTATTAAATGTAATTTATGTGTTATCATACTTTTTAAATATATTCTGTTACTATGTAATGACTATAGTCTGAAAAAGTTGGTAAGATTTTCCTGAAATCAGCTAAGTTACAGTAAGCAAGGGCTGCTTGATGACACAGGCCCCTGCAGATAATAGTTTTAATACTCTGAATATAACTGCTTTCCTTTCTTAATACTTTTGTGCCCACTCTCATTCCTGTTCACAGAGGCAGAATTGTCCCATTGCAGACTGAATAGCAGTGTGGATGAATTGAGGAAGAAAAATAATAGAATTTTCTGTAAAAAAGAAGAAAAGTTAAAATTAAGTGACAGATTAAAATAATAAGATATGGGATGAGGAAGGGTGGTTTAGCAATTTGCTAAATGGGGGAGGGGGCAGTGGTTTTAATGGTTGTGCTCAGAGGTAGCAGGAAATTGTGAGTCAGGCAGACACTCTCCTGACTGAGCACTTAATAAAGCAATGCTTACAGAGGAGAGTGGGGATGTTCAGGGGTCTCTGCTGGACCTTCCCAACTTCAAATAGAGAGGTCTGAAACCCTGTGTGTTGAATCTGTTCAGCTTGAACCATATTCCTTTCCTCTGCAGGCACCCAGAGCAAGACATTAAAATTATATAAGTAACAGCACATGAGTAAAACTGGTAGGATTTCAATATGTTGTGCTTAACTCTATATAAAAGCAGAGACTTTAGAAAGTTTAGGAAAGTGGGAGCTTTCCAGGGATTATACAGCTGTGCTTAGTTAAACTTCATGATTTTGAAATATCATATAGGTTGTTTCATTATTAATTTGTGCTTTCCCTGAACCACATAATTAGTTTGCTTGCTAGTTCTGTCATACTTTCTAACAATCTTAAAATAATATTTAAATTATTTTCACTGAAGGCTCTTAACACTGACATTACTAAGACTGACATATGAAAAAGTGTTTGGTTTTGGTTTGGTCACTTGGAATCCAGTTTGTTGCATGTAGTGCAACTTGAACTTCCAGGACCCCTTGAAAAAAAAAAAGGGGATGAAAAAGAGGGAGTTAAGTAATGGAAGTCTTTATTTGTATTAGTGTGGTTTTTATGTGTTTGCCTGTTATATGTGAATTGGATCATCTGAAGCATGACTTGCATTTCTCCATTTCACTGAGAAGCGAAGCCATGGAGCACTGAGGGAGTAAAGTTTGATCTGTGCTTAGAAAATGGCTTACCCTGGAGCTGTGCCGTGGCAGCAGAGCATCCCCAGGGAAGTTTGGGGTTTGCTGGGATCTGTCAGCCTCTCCTCCTCAGAGAGGCATTCCTAAACCCCAGGGAATCCCCTCCCCTAAAGCTCTGGAGTAAGCAGCGTGGTGGAATAATAAGCACTTCCTTCCTTTCTATTTTCAGTGACTGAACTAGAAAGTGCCACAGAGCTGCAGCTCTGCTCCCAGCACCATCCTCTCTGCTCACCCTCCTCCCGAGCCTGCACTTCTACCAGGGGAGGCAGAGCAGCAATTCCAGGCTGAAAAAGAATTGTAGAAGTGTCACAGCATTATGGTAGACTGGCTTCATTACTCAGTTTTATATTTAATGTAATGTTCAGTATTAAGTTCTCTGCTGCTCACCCTCCTCCCGAGCCTGCACTTCTGCCAGGGGAGGCAGAGCACAATTCCAGGCTGAAAAAGAATTGTAGAAGTGTCACAGGATTATGGTGTAGACTGGTTTCATTATTCAGTTTTATATTTAATGTAATGTTCAGTATTAAGTTCTCTGCAGGCTTTTCACCAGTCCCAGATTTATTTTTTCCTAGCAGTGTGCGGCAGGCTTCCCCCGCCCCCACTCTTGCAGCATGTTTGTTTTGCCAGGAAGGCATGGAGAGCAGCCTGATGTTTTGGATCTGGAGAGGCATTTTGGAGTTGTTGGAAGTGTCTAACTCCTTCCTCTGGTTTGGTGTAAACAGCTCTGCTGGCTGCGGCAGCAGGGAGGAGGACTTGCAGCAGTGGGAATGGTGGCCAGCAAACACGAGCGGGCGTTGGATGTCAAATCCTTTCGCTGGCCAGAGCTGGAGGCATTTTGTCAGGTACCCTGAGAGGCCAAAACCAACAACAAAATCTATCAAAGACCTGGAATTGTTGTCACAAGACTCTGCACTCTTCTGTGAGTGCATTTTCAAGAGAGGTACTTTGCTAACAAATCTCTATTTTCAAGTGATGATGTAGAAACCTTTAGTCAAACAGAATAATATTTCCTCATCTTCTCCCCGGTTATATCTTTACAGACTTTGCATTTTGTATATTTCTTAAGCTTTGTTAAAAATAATAAAAGCCTAACATTGAGCTTCTTAAAAAAAGTTGCAGTGTGTGATCTGAATTTGGAAGTGTTCTTCCTGAAGTTTATTGATATTTAGGAAGGAAAAATGAATACCTGATGGGCTTTGTTAAACTTCTCTTTGGGAGAGATTTAAACAAGGTACTCTTTGGATTCTGACTGAAATCAGAGTCTTGAAAGTTCCACATGACTCATGAAATAAACTGAGATAAACCACTTTACCATCGATGTTTTGCATATTGCTTAATAAAATCTCTGATGGAATGAAGATTGCTCTGGTGGCAGGTTTCTTTCTGCTTTTGGCTCGAGGCTGCCTGTGGAACAGGCAGGTATGGAACATTGGACCCCTGTCTGTTGCTGTTTTGCATTTACAAAGCTGCAAGTCAACACATGAAAAGTTAGTGACTTTCCTTTTAAAATCAGTCCTACTTTTGTAGTTGCAGTGGTAAATTTAGGCACTCCTAATGTGAGTTTTAATCTCTTCTAATGTGCCCTGTTGTAGAAGACAGCAGCATTCTCCAAAATACACGACTTTTTTTCTATCTGAGGGACTTTTTCCTGCCTTTCTGGATGCAGTTTGTGGTTCTAATTGCTGAAAGTGGTTCTAATACATTGTTGTAATTTCCAGGGTAGCATTAAAATGTATACATGGGATATGTGAGAGGGAGCTGCAAAATTATTTCCAGTTTATTCCAGATACAGTGTCTGATCCAAGTGATCCTCCTGATTCAAATGAAGGATGAGATAATGCTGAAAAAGACCAGGAACCTACCTACACATTGGCAGTGTTCCACTCCTACAGTGTGCTGGAGTTGACCAGAAATTGTTTTGTGTAGTTAAATTGGCTAAGTAGGTTGTTGCAATGTGGTGCCATTATGAGGCATTCACTTGTTTTGGGATTTGGCAGAAACCCAGTTTACATACGTGCAGAGAAGCAAAAAATAGCAGCTCCAGAATGTGTTTCATCTGTAGGCTGAAAGGAGAGCCATTGTATGGTTTGGGAAAAGAAAAAGCATCTCTGTTTAAATAGAATATGTGCTGGTTAACAAAGCTGTCACCTGCAGGATCTGTGTGTGCCTGGGAGCTGATGAGCTCCTGGGCAGCTGAGCTCTTGGCCACCAGGCCACGGGAGGTGTTTGTGGACATTGGGTGTTGGGAATAGGAGGGGGGATGGCTGTGCCTGAGGCTTGGGCATGGTACAGTTTTAGGAACATTCTGGAAAAGGGAAGCTACAAAAAAAGAGTTTGAAAGAAAGCTTCAGGGAGCAAAGAGGAAGAACAGCTTTATTGTGATCACTAGGGAGTAAGAGTAGAGGACATGAGGAAAAGGAAGAGCAAGAAAATTTGGCAGATTAGTCTGTGCATTGTATCTGGTTGAAGTCAGTGTTTTTCATGTAAAAACACTGATATTCTACCACTGATATTTCTGTGTTGTTTTATCCTAAATTCCTATACCTCTTATGGAGTGGAACTAGAGATTTTCTGCAGACATGCAAGGGAAGGGTCCCATTTTACACAGGGGATTATGGATCTGCTTTTCTGATGAAATGTCATTTATGATTGCAGTAATCATTTTCTTTGCTTCCACTTTGTATTAAGTTCTGAAGAGTTCTGATCACACTGAAAGTAAAGCTAAACAAATCAAAGCATGACCTTTAAACAAAGATAAGGGAGTAAATATTTGTATATCCTGCTCTCTGAACAGGTTTGGAAAGCCAAACTCTTTCTCAGCCAGGTACTCCTATCAATGAGACTATTCTTTCCTGCCTTGCCACAAAATTATTTACATGATCTGAGGATTTTCATCTTAGAAAGCTACTACAGGAAAAGCTTCAGAACCAAATAAAGCAGCAGTTTTTGTGAAGGATCATAATGTAAGTCCCATCCTAACATGCAAGCATGGGAGTACGTGCAGTTCACTCTTTCACGTGTGATGCTGACAGCATCCACAATAAACACCTCTGAAAGCAATCTCATTAGATGTATTAGGCATGACAAAATCTGAGCTGACTAACCCTGATTAAATTATATTTGCTATCAGTCTCCAGCCTTGCTCCCCAAAGATTCCCTTGTCCCAGAAATTTAATTAGAAGGATGTATGGCCAAGTATTTGAGTCTGCCACTGGAAAATGGATTCTGCTGAGGAATCTGCTGCTTCCTATTGGCCTGGTTCATCCACAGTGGGCACTGATGATATCAAGGCACTAACCAAGTTCCTAAGATGTTTAGTAACAGATTATTTGAAGATAGAAACTTGCTGTGACTGCATATTAACAGCTTTCAGGCCAGGAAAACTTACTTCAAGTCCTTCCTTGTTTTTTATGGTTAGTTGAGCTTTCACTTAGCAAGGCATGTTCATTGACACTGAAGAAAAATGCACAGTATAATTTGGGCTTTGCCTGCTTTTTCTCAGAGCAGTTCAGAAGCATATTTGGAAGGTGTGCTGTGGCTTCTGTGAACCCTCCTCTTTTACTCCTGGCAGGAATCAGTTGACTTCAAATCCAGGTCTAAATCCATATCTCACTGTCTGGGAACCACAGCTTTTGTCTGTCCATTATTCCTCTGGCCCTCAGTGAAATCCAACATGCTGTGGAATGTGACTCATGTTTTCATGGTTCTGTCCTTTTCAGTTGGATCCCTCTGTAAAGGTTTCTCTTTTCCTGTCTCTGCAGGGAATCTGGCGCATCCCCGTGGATGAGATCGACCGCCCGGGCAGTTTTGCGTCTCATATGAACCGCTCGATCGTGCTGCTGCTGAATGTGCTGTCACAGCTGAAGGATTACAACACCTTGCTCAAAGTCTCATCCATGCTGCAGAGGACCCCTGATCAGGGAAAGTATGATAGATTTCTTTTAAGCCCTTACTTTGTGAAGCTTCAAGTGTGTTTTGTTCGCTGTATGGCTATTTTATTTAAAGCTGCTCTTAGTTTAGGAAAAAAAGTCTTTAGGCAGATTCCCTTGAGAATATAGTGGAATGATGGCTAATTTTTCTCAGGATTGTAATATTCTATAATGTAGCCTGGAGTTTCTCTGCCTTCTAAGGCTGCTCAGGCTTACACAGAGGTGCTGTGTCACGTGAGGGATTCTCTGGAGGAGCAGAGCCTGGCTTGGGCACCCTCTGCTCGCTCTTGTGTAAGAGCTGAGCGCAGTGCAGGAGGTCACGGCCCAGCATCCTGCCTTCCTGTAATCCCTGATGGCCTGAACAATGGTTATGTGCCTTTTGGCAGCTGATGCTATTTAAAAAGCTTATCCTGTTCAGGGGTGATCTAATTTTAATTGCATTAACCTTATTTAAGAAAAAAGAAGCTATTAGTGTGAGCTATATATGGACATGTATCAATGGGAAGACCAAAATAAACATCCAAAGAAAACATTGAAGCAACTGAGGTAAAATTCTACTAGGTTGTCCTGTGGGGAATGTTGAAATTGGTTTCTGGCAAATGCTTAAGAAATGAAACTTAAATGATTGATGGCAGAAAGTTGGAAGCAGTCTTCATGTGTTTTTGAGTGTGAGTGCATGTGAATTTGCATGGATTGTAGTGTGTCTGGGAATATGTCACCACTTGTTCAGCAAACTTCAAGCCAAAAATACTTGGACATTTAACATATCAGAAGAACTGGACCATAGAAGGTTTCAATTCTGTGCTAAGCAAACCCATAGCTGTACTAAAAATATTGTGCTATTTGTAAGTCTAGACTGAATTAAAAAAACAAGTAATTTGACATGTTGGATCAGCCAGTGCCAGCCGTGGTGAGCTGCAATTGTTGGAGGAACTTAGAAATGCAGATATTCTGGGTGTGTCTGGTATATGCCTGGAGCAGCCCTATTTTTAAAAATAGGGATGTTTTAGTTATTACTGAACTAATGAGGAGTCCTATGTTTATCGTTTGCTTTCCAGGCAAAAGATAACAAAACTACCAATTTAACATAAAATCATAGATGAAATATGTTATATATTTAAAATGTTGGCCTTTTGACTGAAATAGTACCCTTCAGAGTTATTTACTTGATTTCTAGGCTTCTCATTAAAACCAGCTAATTCTGAAATAGAATTGAGTTTTCCATTAAACTTAATTAGGTGGGATTGACAGCTGCAAGTGTTTTGCTTGAAAGCAGACTAAAACATTGTGTCCAAATACACTGAAATTACAGTGCTCTAGTAAATTAAATGAAGCTATGGAGAGAATGTTTTACACATACAGTATTATTTTTTTGTAATACTAACTAGGAAAAAAAGTAGTAGCACACCCATGTTTTTAGCTCTAAAAATCCTGGGTCTAAAGGCAACTGATATGATCAAAGAGAGAGGATTTGCTGATGTCCTTAATCTCACATGCACACTTTATCCAGAACATGAAAATCACCTGAGAGTTCAGCATAGTGTTGTGTAACTATAATACTCCTTTTCAAAAAAAGGATGGAATAAAAAGCTGGTCTTTGAGGGGCACAGAAGGCTTGATACAAGAAAACTGTAATTCTGGTTGCCTGGTTTGTTCTGGGGTTGGTTGCTTGGTGCCTTCCCATTTCTCCCCTAACCTCTGTTTGCAGACACAGCTGTCTTCTGCTTCCTTTGTGTCATCTCAGATGCTTGTGGGGAGGACAGAAGTGGAGGGAAACAGAGCTAAAGTGTTATATCCCCAAATTGTTATATTTCAGTATGCACCTGTAGATGTTCTCTTTGATTCTTACGTTTTGAAGTTGTTGTGTAGGCTTTTTCTTGTTTTTCTTTCGATATCCTGCTTCTTGCTTTTGGCAGCTAACTGCATTTGTGCTCTTTGCTGTGGCACAGGAAGTACTTGCGTGATGCAGATCGCCAGGTTCTGGCCCAGCAAGCCTTTGTGCTCACAGTGAAGGTGCTGGAGGACACTCTCAACGATCTCACACAGGTGAGGGGCACTGCACTTCATGGCTGTCATTTAGCAACTAGGTTTTGCAGTGTTCAGTTCACTCATTCCTTAGATACCCTGAGACTGAAGGGCTGCATTTATAAGCACTTATTTCTAATACCTTTTGTTTATATGCCACTGCACAGAAGATTTTCTTCCAACATTGTTGCTTTTTAGTTTTGAAATTCAGTAACAAATGTGGTTTTTTTGAAAATGGATTACACTAAGTTTGGTTTGACTGTCCCTTAAATTTCAAATAATGGTACATGTTGTATATAAGAGCTCCATTTTCAGGTGGAGTCTATAGGAAATTTCCTTTTAAAATGAACTAAGATTCCTCCTGCAAAATAAAGACAGCTTGGTGTTACATGACTAGACACACTTTTCACTGCTAGTCCTTGACAGCACCACAATCTATTACGTATAACTGTAATCTAGATTTAGTTTTTAAAAGTCATATAGAAGCTAATCGGTTTCCAGGTTAAGGGGTCTGGATATTGGAGCTTTACTTGGTAAATGCATTCAAGGAAGAAATTGTTCCTAAGTGTTTTCTATGTTAACAAACTGCATGTTTAACAAATTAAATTAAAACATTGTCAAGAACACTGGAACTCACTATATAAAATAGTTTGTTCATAAATCTGAATGTAAGAGATGTATCATTATCAGTTTTTGAAAGAAGAGATGATGTACTGAGGTTTTCTACCTTTGGAACATCACCAAAGTAAAGGTACAAAAGTAAAATACTATAGCAGGGTTTTGCTTGCTTCTTGGTCTAACAAGAAGGTTATGTAAGAACAACAAAAGGAAAGATTCTTAAACTTGAGCTTGATCTGCAGCTGCCAAAAGAAACAGGTTTGGTTTTGATTTCAATATGTTAAAAGAAAAATTTGTGCAATTAAAACCTTGGATTTCATTTAGTTGGCTCCCTTAGCATGGACTGAAGCAGTGAGGAAAAATAAACATTGTGGCTTCAGTTCAGTCTGAGCTGTTGACACTTCTCTGGTGTTTTCACTTGTTAAAATACTTCTAATTGTAAGATTTGTGGCCTGGATTAATTAATACTGAGGAACAAAAAAGAATGAACATAGAAACAATGCATTTTCTTTAGCAGAAGCAGTAATGAAAGGTACTTGTCAATATTTGTGATAGTCACAGCTGTGCTCAAATGCTTTTGATTACAATGGAAACAGAGAAGAATGATTTCTTTTATTAAGGTTTCAGAAGATCAGGGTTCCAAGACTTCTAGCCTTGCTTCAGGAAGGATGACAACAGACGTCTCTAATAAAACTAGTGCTGAAGAGGGCAAAGATGTGCTTCCCAAAAAGCCAGTTTTGTCAGATGGAGTAGCACACAGTACTGAAAACGGAGTGAAGGAAGTGACCCAGGGACAAATTCCCAATGCCATGGACACATTGGAACAAGAGGACAGGCATGACAAGGAGATTAAAGAGCTTCCTGGGCCTGGTTCAGTTGAGCCTATGGATCTTGATGGCTATTCCAATGACCCTGAAAAAATGGATTCCTCGTGTAAACGCAGCGAGCCAGAGCGCCTGCAGTCCGGCAGGACCTCAAGGGACAGAGCTCCAGAGAGCAGGACTCCAGAACTTTCCTTGGAAGAGCTCAGCATCAGCTCCAAACACCAGCAGCAGGCAGCTAAAGGAACACTTCAAGCAGTACCTATAGAGGAACCTGTCCAGAGGTCAAACAGGAAGAGGAAATTACTTGAGGATGTGGAGTCTGGAAAAACACTTCTGCTCGATGCTTATCGGGTCTGGCAGCAAGGTCAGAAAGTTATGGCCTATGACCTGGGCAAAATTGAGAAGATCATGTCTGAAACATACATGCTGATTAAACAGGTATTGTATGATTAATTGTCATTTCTCTGTGTGGTCTCAGACACGGTTTTAGCATCTAACAGGATTTGCTAAAACAAGCAGTGTGAAATCAGCCCTCTATCTGTTTAAAACTTGGGAGATAAAAAACAGCTCCCAAAGAACCATTCTCTTGACAAAGGGATTGCTGGGGATAGGGAGTAGGACCCCCCATGTTTTGAAATTGAATTTGTAAAATGAGTTAAGAGCTGTGATACCAGTTACATGGTGTTTGTTCAGCTAAATGTTAGTTTGAACTGAGAGATCTGAGTATTTATCTTTGGATATGTGCTCCTGAATAACCTAAGGTCAACATTTTGCTGTAGAACTTCTGCTTCTCCCCCATGCTCCCATACTCTACATCCCCATTTCATCTCACTTTAATTAGATTTATAGATGAGCTAAGTAATTATGACTTCATTAGTTGTGATTCTGTGTTCAGGTGGATGAAGAAGCAGCACTTGAACAGGCAGTGAAGTTTTGCCAGGTGCATATGGGAGCATCAGCACAGAAACAGGTAAGCTCTGAAGCCTTTGAGTGCTGCTAACAAGCTATTGTGAGTCTGTACAGACAAATCTGAGTGTTGTTGCTGAGTGTCTGCAGCATCTAGAAATACCTGTTTTCCTTGTGTTGGTGTCACCTGAGTTCTGCTACATTAGTAGGAAGATGATCCACTTTATTAGAGTCAGTGCTGCTGTTTGTGTCAGGCTTGCAGGATGGTTTTCATGCCCAAAAGCTGTTGGGGAAACCCCAAATGGTCTTCAAACTGAAGTATTTATAGCACACTATAATTTTCCTAATGTCCACATCATAGCCCAGCATTTCATGGATGGCAATTACTTCTCTCTGCTCCCTAAGGGCTCCAACCTCGTCAGCTCCTGCCTTGCTGGCCTTGCACTCAGCTCCAGAGATACCAGATAGCTTTTCTTTAACTCTGGTAAAAACAAACTGTTACTCACTTTGTTTTTAGTTTCTGGGTTTACCCAGCAAACAATTAGAAGAGCTTTAAAGGGATCATTATTAGTCCTTAAGTGAAATCAAAGCCAAGAAGAAAACTGGATGAATGATGTATTTGTTGGTATTCATTTTGTAGCCCTAACATATTTATTCTATTTATATTTTCCATAATTTTTGTTCAGTTAAAATGTGCTTTTGTACAGTGCATCTTTTAGCAGAGTAATAGGATGTAAGGGGGAAGGTAGGTTTTTCTTTATTAGGTTTTCATGGAAGTAACTTTCTCCAATTTGTGCCCCTCAGGAAGTCAGTAACATTGTTCCTCTGAACTACAGAAATGAACAGAAATGTCAAGAGAGGTATTTAGTAGAAGTGTTGGCTTGCTTGTAGTCTGGTATTTCAGGTTCTAGATTTTTTTAATAAATAAATGTTAGCTCAGCATGGTAAGTCTTTTTCAGTTTATTTTGGGGAAAAAATAGACGTCATCACACTGTGATTTATGACTTTAAAAAGAATTTGCTAGAAAACTTCTTTAAAAAGAAATGTTACTATTGCTTTTTTGGTTGTGTTCACCTTTTTAAAAAACACTCACCAAATTCTCCTTTATCAACCCAATTCCTTGCTGGGCTTTCTTGAAGGTTCTGGGAATGTCACTGCTATTCCATTTCTTCCAGCAGAGTCACTGGTTCTCAGGCATGTGACAAAACACGAGAGTGGTGAAAAACCACACAAACTAATCTTAAGAGTAGACACAATAGGTGAGCCAGTATTTAACAGCACTGGAAGCAATAAGATTTCCTGTTAAATCACTTGAAATAAAACATACCCTTTAACATGCTGCACTTGGAAGCTTGGAAGCTTTCCCTTCTAGGAAGCAGTCCCAGCTAACGAGGTTATTACATCCTGCAGTCTCATTTTCCTCTGCTTCTAGCAGCATCTTGCAAGCTGTGTGAAGCTGCTTGTGAATTAGTGTGGAGACAGGAATGGCCACTCTTGTAGACATCTGTCTGTTTTCAGCATACTGAATCCTGTTTTATTTAAAATTGGCAAGTATTTGCCTTCTGTAAGCAAATGATGTCATGCACAGAGCTGCCACAGCCGGGGTAAATGCTTTGTTCCTGGATAGTTTGAGTGGGTTTGCAGGGCCTGTGGTTCTTCAGTCACTTAGCCCAAGAAATTGACAGTAAAAAAAAAAAAGGCAAAAAAAAAAAGGTGCAAAATGCACCTTTATGTGTGTCTTTCTCAGCTGGCTGTTGTATTTTACAGTTCCAGGTGTTACACGGTTTCTTTATGAAAACTTCCACTTGCTACTGAAACTAGGCATTAGTAAAATTCTGACTTTTCAGCTTTCTTCCAGACCAGTCAGAGTTTCTAACCTAAATATTTAACAGCTATGTTAAATCTCCTCCTCTGCCTGTCCAGGCACAAGCAGGAAACAATGGAGCACTCAGGGAGCGGAACTGGACAAAGTGGGTCCTTTCACTTCTGTGAGCAGATCTCAGCTCTTTAATGGCTTGGCAGTGCTGTGACCCTTTGACTTGGTTTCAGAAATCCTCTCTAGTTGTTATGAGTGATGCACTAACAAAATGTTTCAAGCCAATGAGAGGCATATCACCTATAAAGTCAGCTCAAAATATGGGGAGTGGGTGAGAAAGGTGGCTTCTAGCTTTGAAGAAGGCAGAAAAAGTCAGTGGTACCAAACCTTGCCATGATAAGTTCTAGTGCTCCTAGAGAACTGGAGAAATTGGAGTGTTTCCCATTGGGACATCCCTGTAATTGCTATGCAGTTGTGTTCTATGTGAATTGCTGGGATATTTCTTTAAGTATTCAATATTAATATATTTTTTTTAGTGATATATCCATCAACTTCAGCATATTTTGGTTCACAATTTAGAGTGGTAAGGCAGCATTTTAAAATGCTGATATTAATGCTGTTGTGGAGAAAGGTGTGGCCAAAAGTAATTCCTCCACTTTTTGTCCTTTTCCCTTTAAATTCTTAAGTGTGAATAAGAGTTTTGATATACACCTATCAAATGTGGCAATCCAGTGGTGGTCACTGGGTCATTGGCAGTCAAGGAACTAAAGTTACACTGGAAATTAATTGACTTTCTGATCAAGCAGCATTTGAAGGTTTCTTGTTCTTTTCTTTGATTTTTCTGTCTGAGAATATTATCTAAAAGATTTGCAGAGATCCTGAAAGCAGTCATCTATTGCTCTGAGTTATATTTTTAGTCTTGCCAACTGTGATTTTCCTATGAAATTAATGGTCCCTGGAAATGGAATATGAAGGGGGCCTTGTTGAGGGAGGATGAAAGATTGAGGCAGACTAGTTTGATTTTGAAGTAGCACTGTACTTAAATATGTGGTCCTGAGTATCAAGGAAGGGACATGTTGGCAGAAAGCAGTTGTAAGGATTCTTCTAGATAATTAGAGAATTCCTAATAAGCTGCTCCAGTGACTACCCTAAATTGCTCTTACTAAAATTCTTCTTTTTATTCTGTTAAGGACATATTGACATGGGAAAGTTATTACAGTACAAGCTAGGATGAAGCTTTGTATTGCCCAGAATATTCTATAAATTCATGTGGAGATACTTCAGTTTAAGAACCCATCTGTCTTCTTTTTTCCTTCAATCAGGAAAGGTATTTCTATTACTGTGGACTTAATACTGAATTCCATAATACTAAAATTGCACTTTCCACCAGTGTTGGAAGTCATGACAGTTAAAACTCTGTGGTTGTGTGTTTGGATTTAAATTATCACTAATCCTGAACTGAATTTATATTAAAAAAAAATCTCAAAAATATTGTAAAAATCAGCTTTGCACACAGGGCTGGATTTAACATCTCTAAAAATACAAGAGTGTTCAGAGGCAAAGTTCCAAAATGCCACACTGTCCCTGGTCCTGTGTTGTGACCCCTGAGAATATGGGACTCTGTAGAAAGCCCTGGTAATGGGTAGTGTTGTGGGAGCTGAAATTTCTATTGGCTCTTCAAGGTATACTATATCATCCAGATGTCATGAGAAGGGGCTATTTCAACATTGCTGAGTTATTTAAGACTCACTGCTGCCTTAGCCAAAAAATCCTTGCTCTGGGACCAGCTCCATCCCTGAAGTGTCAGGGAGAGAAAGGAAATTTTCAACTGCTCTTTCCTGCTCCATCTGCCAAGCCTTGAGCTCTGCCTGCTTGGTTCTGGCTGCCCAAATCTTCCCTTTCACCTTTTGCTTCACTCCCCTCTTCCACAGTAACACACCCATGGCCCCCTTCTCCCCCTGGCTGATGCCAAACTCCACCTGCTTTCCCCATTTCCCTGTCTCAACCTCCAGTCAAAACACATCAGCAGATTTCTGTGTCAGATCTAATTAAAACTGATGCTTCATGAAACTACCACCAGAATCAAAACAATGAATTTTATTATAAACACAATCAGGTTATGCAAATGAGCCTTTCAGGTTCCTGGCAGGCTGCCAAGGTGATCCCTGAGTTTATAAAGTTTTGCTGCTGCTGTAATATAAAAGTGGTAGTTCCTAGGGAAGGTGCTGCTTCCTGCCCTTCTCTAGTTCCAAAACAGGTGACTGGGGTCTGGTTTTGTCCTTCCACCAGTGTTTGTCTCTTCCCAGGGCTGGTGATGAGTAGTCTGAATCCACAGCCTCCTACTGAGGACTTTTCTGGGATCATTGGTGGGTTTATCTCTGAGGGCTGGGCTGAATCCACACACACCAAGCTCAGATTGACTCTGGAGCATGGGTCTGGTGGTGGTACAGTCCCTGTGTTGGACCTTGCAGTGAATGTGATATTTCTCTTGGAATAGGAAAACATTTTCTTCTGTGAGTGAAGCTAGAGGGCACTCCCATGGATTTTTCCCCTTCTGCTGTGGAATGCAGTCAGCACTGCAGTGACATGGGCTCTCAGGCATTTTTCTTCAAGGAGAAAACTTGAGAGTGACTTGTTTGAACTGCCTTGGGTGTCTAGAGCGTTTTCTTCTCGAATTCTCACATTAAAAAAAACCCACAAAGCAACAAACCACCAAGCTGTTCTCTTCAGGAAGCAGCTAAAAGCCTTCTGTAAAGGCACTTTGCTGGCAATGGGAGGAGATTAGGAGAATATTAAATAATTAGAAAATAATCATCTTCTACCTCATGTGTTTTCTCCCCCTTTTTGTTCCACCCACATGCTGCTAATTTTCATCTTTTCTTCCTGCACATCAAGACGTCAGAGACTGCTTACAGAAAAAGTTGTTTTTCCTGAGTTGTCTGTATGCTTTATTAATGCAGCAAAGATGACAAGAAAGGAGGGGGAAGGAGGAGGTGGGGATGGGGGGGGGACAAAAGGACGAGCTCTTTCATGGTCTCCTACCAAAGGGTGACCATTTTGTTCACTGTTGCATTTGCCAGTTGCCATGGCATCCCCCTCTCACTCTATCCTGGAGGTGTATTCTTGATATAATTAACAGCTCTCCTCCTTCTGTCTCCTGCAGAAAGCAATCATTAAGTGAACATGAAGGAAAGAAAAGTCACTTTTTATCTTTTACTTTGTATATTAATGTTTTTCATCCTGCTACCTGGTCTCTCTTGGTCCAATAATGATGTTTTTGGGTATGCAAGTGTTGCTGCAGTGTGGTTGCCTGTGTAGGGCAGAACATTAAGCCCCTGCATGTATTTGTGTTAATGGGGGATTTAGTTAGGCTAGGGTTCAATCATGTGTGTATAAACCTTAGTTATTTTCTACATATGAAGTGGTCTTGGGAAATACAAGGTTCTTCAGAATCTCCATCATGGGTATTGCAGGTATTTCTGATACACCTGGAAGAAAACTTGTGAATGAGATTTCGTTCAAATGCTATTGTAGAGAGATTGAGGGGGGAAAATGATAATGGACAGGCATAATTTAATTAAAACACAATACTGAGCAGGAGTTGGAATGGTAATGCTGTGGAATGTGGCCAGCATATTGTTCAGGCAGTTGGTGTGACAGCTGCCAGGCTTTGTGGGGATGTGCTGGTGTCCTCCTAAAGAGACACACCTTAGTGTGAGGTGAGTTCTGACTTCAGTCCCACCAGAGTGCTAAACTCAGCCATGGGAGTAATTGGAAAAAAAAAAAAAAAAATCTCAAGAAAATGTTATGTAACAGCTGCAATTGCACCATCTTTGGCTAGGAAACTTTTCTTGGGAAAACTTCACTTTCCCTTTCTTTGGAACATTTGGTTGGTCATTTTTCCCGCAGCTCACAAAAGCAGGAGCGGGGAGGTTGCTGTAGGATTTCTTTCTTTTTCAAAATGTGTTTTGAACAAACAGTAAGTATGGTAAAACTAAGCCCTTGGTCACATTCTCTGGTTTATGACTTCACAGGCTAAGTAAAATTCTTCTCATGTTTTATCTTAATGCTGGATTTCTTTTATCTTAATGCTGGATTTCTTTTAGCTATAGGGAGCTATTTTTTCCAGTAACATCTGTGAAAAAATTCTGCACTTTTGCTGTTAATTTTATTGTGGAAGGCTGTCCCAGAGCTGGATTTCCATCATTTTCCTTACTTGTTTTTACATCAGCTTTCAACATGGGAAGAGTTTGTCCTTCACCTCTCTGAAGCTGAGTGAACTCTTGGAGGAGAGTGCTGAAGTAGTCAAGGTTCTAACAAATAAAGAGACTGATTTTGTTACCTAAGTCAGAAACAGTCACAATTCACACAGACATCCATCCTAATTATTCATTTAAATTTCAGCTTGATACATTCTTCAAAATGAAAACCAGTTTTTGCTAAGTTTTTTAAAGGAGAGAAGTAAGATACTGAGCTCTTTATGGAACCAGTGGATCATCCATGACACCTTATTTGGATATTAATAATAAGCCTTAAATATTTCTTCTATCCATTGTGATATAGTAGTCAATACAAAAGTAGTACTGCCTGCCCTTCAGTACCTCATGTTTTTTTAACAAATGTAGGAGGAAGTCCAGTCTTGACTAGAGGAACCTGTAGTTACAATGAAAGACAGGAAGAAGTCAGATAAAAGAGTTTTTATCTTAATTCAGTTATATTCACATGTTCTGTAAGTAGCACTAAATGTAAGAAAATATTTGTTTCTTGTTGGTGACTAAAGCCACTTTGTAATAGTGGTGGTAACAGAGGCACTGAGTGTGGTCAGATGGATTGGAGGGGGGAAAAGGAGAGGTTCTGACTGAGTCAGAATTGACTGAGTTTTGGCTTAGTACCGCAGCAAAGTAAAAACTAAAAAATCATCTTCTGATGAGAAACCACATAAAACACTGGTAAAGGTTTGTCACTGCCTCTCAGTTTCCTACTGTCTGTCTGTGGAAAACAATCTTTATTATGCTTTACTCTTGGTTTAGCAGTAGAGATAGGTAAACATAAAAGGCTTTTGGTAAATCCAAGACTTGCTGTAGTGAGTTTTTCTGGGCTTTTTTCTCAGCTGGGTGTTTTCCTGGAGAGCTGCAGGATGATAAAGTGTGGCCCCATAAGTGCTGAGCAGTGTAGTTAGTGACAGTCCCTGAGCTGGCTTTTGTGAGTAGCATCACTTACTGATCAGAGGTGCTGGAATTCTTGCCCCTACACAAAACCCAAAATGTTTTAGAGAGCATGTGCCTCACTGTGGTGCTCACTTTAGCTTTGTGCTTACAGATTTTGGATGGTCTTCAGTTTCTGAGTAAAAATACACAAAGCAGGTTTAAATCCCTTTTCTTGAGGCTCTGTGAGTTGCAGAATGCACAGTAGCCAACAATGGGTTTTTTAATGCTTGGCTCTGATTTTAGAGAAAGCTTTCTCCTTTTCCTTCACCCCCATCCCTTTTGAAAAAACAAAGTCAATGTAAGATTTTTTTTAATTTTCCTCCCAAAGTCTCTGTTTCACTGGTTTGAGAACAACCTGTCTATTTACAGCAGCCTGAGACAACTCTTCACCAGGTCACATCTGGAAAGCTCCCTTTAAAATATGAGCACAATAATCTTTGTGTTGCTTTCTTTTGTATAAGGCTGCACTTTCTGACTACACATTAGAATTTTTGGTCATGGTTTTCTCGAGTCAGAAACATCACATTAGTTTCAGCTTTATTCTTTTTTGTAAATAAAATGTTTCAATTCTCTGGAAAAAGAGCTGGGATACTTTATCCTGATGAGAAGAGTAATGGAGGATAAGGTTATGGAACTGTGGTCTTCAGCAGAAAGGATGGAACCAGCCAAGAGGTATCATTTAAAGCTGCAGCAAGAGAAATTTGGATTAAGTGACTGGAAACAAATGTTCACTGGGAAGGTGGTAAAACACTAGAAAGGGGCCTGGAGAGGCTGAATCTCCTTCCTTGGCAGTGTTGGGACTGGGCTGGCCCTGGGCCCCCAGTAAACTGATGGAACTGGGAAGTCAGCTCTGCTTTGAGCAGGAAGTTGGACTGGAGACCTCCAGAGGTCCCTTCAGCAGCAATTATTCCATAAAAAATATTCTCTAATAATTTTTCATCTGAATACCATATAAATACAGCTGACTTACTTTCCAAATGTCCCCTTTCTGGCTCTGCAAGTAGCTGTGCATTTTTGTAGAAATGCAGTATGAGGTGCAGATCCATTTTTAACATACATGTAGATAAATAGTACCTTCATGTGTTTCTCTGGAAAAAAACCTGGATACAATACAAGCACAGAAATGTCAGGTTCTACATCATCCATTATGCAAGTTAATGAAGTGCATGGGTGTGAAGGGCTTTCCCTTTAAATCACAGCTGAAAACATTTCCTCAGTGATCTCACTTCTGGCTTAAGGTTTTCTTCTGCAGTTCCATTTCCCTCAGGTTTGTGTGAACCCATTTGTGTGAGACCTTTAGTTTTGGACTTGATGCTTTAAACATTAGAAACTTGCTGCTTTCAGAGGCAAAATAGACCTTTTTTGATCCAGTGTGGTAATTGTTGAGAATATAACTGCTGTATTTGAATTTTTTTTTTTTTTTGTGTACACATATTATCTGGCAGGTTTTAATTGTATGCTTTTTAGAGATTAATTAATCAAGTTCAGGAACTTCAAAAATACATTCTGCCAATTATTTTTTTTTTATGCACTTGTGTGCTCTCTACCTTTGAATTTTAAGTATGCATTTTCACCACCTGAAAGTTCCTCTGTGCTCTCACTGAAATTCTGCTGACTTTTCTGGCTTTGCAATAAATCTTTGGTCATTTAGGACATTAGGGTCCAATTTGATTTTACATTTGACAGCTGAACTGTGTTTCAGACATTCATACTCTTATCACCATGGTTGAAATGAGGGGGCTTTTTATCTTGGTACAGGTATGAGACAAACAATTAAACATCTGAGAATTCTGTCTAACTGCATCTTTTATGGTCCAATAAATCTCCATTAAATGAAGACTCTAAAGAGTGTGAAATAAATGCTTTCTGGGGCTTCACAAGCAAGAATACTTTATTTGATTACTGATAAAAGTTACAGAGAAGATATTCGTTTTATGGGTACTTTTATTTCCTTCTTTGGTGAATTTATGTCCCACTTCTACCTTCTGTCTATATAATAAATGACACTGCATTAAATTTTTAACACTGGCTGTGGAGAAGAGTGTTGGTGCCTCTCTTACTTGTGCACAGGCAGCAGATCTTCCTGAGCCTGTTTCAACTGGACCTTGGTGTTACTCAGTTCTGCATTTGTCAGGAATGTATTATTTGGAGTTATGCTGATCTCTTATTTCACAAGCAAATACATTTTTCTATTTTCTCCATTTCTTCTCACATCAGTCACTAAGAATTATTTCTTGTGATAATTTGCAAGATCTCTTAAAGCACTGCAGATCTGTTTGTTCAGGTCAAGCACTTGTCAACATATTTTTAAATGAAAGAAATATGTTTCTGTTTACAGGCGATTGTAACTCATGCTTAATTACAGAGTTCAGGAAAGTATGATATGTTGTGAAGGATGTGTTAAATTAAACTTTGTAAATGTGAATAAGTGTTCAAGTGCTAGTTTGATAAATGGACCATAAAGAACAGGAAAATAATCCATAAAGGAGAAAAAATTTCTTTAGAATAGTGATTGAGTCCATGTTGTATTATATTCACTTTAAAGAGAGTTTTCTGTCTATAAAATGTGCTGCTTGCAGCACTCAGTGAAGCAGGTAGCACAGAGTTGGTGACATGCAGACATTTTCTCACTGCTGCCCCTTTTTTGTGCAGTCGACAGGAGAAGCACCCACAACCCCAAAGCACACGAAGGACACCCGAGAGAGCTTCTTCCCAGTAGCACCAGCCACACTGCATCCCACCCCAGTGAATCCAGACACTGTGACTCCTGAAAACCTCCTGAGACTGAATGATGGGCATTCCAAATCCAAACCAGCCTCTTCCTCTTCGTCCTCCTCCTCCTCGGTGCCGCCCTCGCAGGAGTCCCAGCGCGAGCCGGAGCAGCCCCGGAGCCAGGGCACAGAGGCTGCCCCCAGCATGGGGGATGCTGTTCGTGGTAAGTCTCAGCCAGGGAGAGCCTTCTGGCCCCCTCTAAGCAGTTTCCACATGCTCAGTTAGTGCCTGAGTTCTGGTTCTGTCCCGTTTTCTGATGCTGCGTCACGTCCAAAAGGCTGCGCAGATTTTTATCTTGGTCCTGAAGTGGGTGCATGTGCATAATCAATACTTACTTTAATCTGTAGGGTAGATTCAAAGAGTGAGCACTCTGTGTAACTTTTATGTGAAATCATAAAATAGCAGCCTGAAAATAGTCCTCTCTTTTAGAGAATTGAAGTCTGTAGCAGCATGAAAATTAAAATTATTTTGTTTTCTTTGATGAATTGAGGATCTGGTTCTTTTAATGTTTTAAAAGATTTAAGGTATTTTAAAGTGGTTACATTTAAAATAAACTGGTGAACAGCCTGCATCTGTCTTAGAAGTGCTTGATCAACATAATTAGCTGCACAGCTCTCACTGCCCAGCATGTGAGTGGGGAGATACATAACACTGATGAACAAGTTTCTACATGGTTTAGGAAGTTGGCTTATCATCACTATTACATTTCACATTTCAGAAAAGAAGCATCTGACAGGACCAGAACGTTGGAATGTGTTATTTATAGCTCTGGTGTGGTTATGTGCCAGGTTAGAGCACAGGAAAGGATTGAAGGAACCAAACAAATGTTATTTATTGTATGGCATGATTGTGTGATTTGTTTATGACTGTATTATGTAATTGGTCCTGTACAGTCTTCTAGATGAGGAAAGAATAAATGAGAATGCTGTCACTTGCTTTACTGCTGTCATGGCAGGCTGGCTCATTAGCAGCTGAGAAATCTCTGTGCTGGGTGATGCTGATCCACTTTGGGGAATGAAGTGAGATTAGACCCAATTTCAGACTTGCTTTGGGTGCCCAAAGAGGTGGTTGGGAATATTTGTGGGACAGTGTGCACGTTAAGGTGGCAGGGCACCTGCCATAGCCTGTACTTTCTTGCAACTTTAGCAGAAACACTGTCTGAAAAAGCATCTGCTGCTGCCTGGGCTCACTCCATCTGCTCACAAGCCTGGGCCCAGCACTACTCACCAAATGCCTTAGACAAGTCAAGGGAGCCCAGATAAGTTATGAATGAACCACATACAGAACAGGTATTGTGGAAAATGATGCGTGAAGGTACAGTGGAAATAGTGGCCAGATTTGTGAGACAGGATGTTTTCTTAGTTTGGAATTGTGACTTTGTAAAGTTTTTGTCTTTATACTTCTGGTAAGTCATTTCTTTGCTTATGTAATCAACCTGGGTATTTGAATGCTCATAGTCTGAATTCATCAGCAGTGAAGAGCAAGTTAGGGAGAAATAGGTTTTCCCAATTTGCTAATCTCTGAGTACAGAACAAAATTGAAAATTAACATCTAGTATCAGCAGTTGTATTATAGTTGTCTAATTTTCCTTTTTTCATAATTCCAGGGAGAGATTGTCTTAGGAAGGGAAAAGAGAAAAGGGGATTGATGAGGCTGGAATGGCTTAGTCTGTGTGTAAATTACATTTGTTACTGGCCTCGGGAAGCAAAAGAATGGAGCTGCCTGGTGTCATGAGATGTCTTGTCTGGCTTGTTCAGCAGGGAGTAATTTGGGTTTGTGCCTAGACAACAGGGGAGGAAAAAATGAATCCTGTGTGAAGCTGTTATGTACTTACTAAGGAGACTGGTGTGGGAATGACAATGCTGCTAAGAACTCACCTATTCTTCTGGTTTTCAAACAGACCTCACGAGCATTTCTGATGTGCTTTCCTCCCTGCAATTCTCCAGGCCACATCACAGTGATTGGAACATTTATTTTAATCTTTTGACTTTCTGGGCTTTGTTAAGGTTGTAGAGTTAGATATTGTTCATTCTTCTTTGATGTTTTCTGTACATCATCTTGGTTGAGGGAGATTGAAGGGTTAGCTGCCAGAATTACACTCCTGAAACTGAAGATCAAGAGGCTCTCTCTCCAGAGCTCAGTGCTGAATGCATGTGTTGTATCTGGCTCTCAGCCCTACCTGACAGGTCATTTCTCTAGCTGAGAGAGACACCAATTACTGCTGTGTCCTTTCTTCTTCTTTTCTTTTTAATTCTCCTTCCTTTGCATCCATCTCCTCTAAAAAGAATTATTTATAATTCTGTTACAACCCTTTTTCATCTCCCTTCTGTTAGTTCTGTTTGTGTAAAAACTCCTCCCATTTCTAGAGTAAACTGTTTTCAACTTTTTGTTTCATCACTGCTACCTGTACCTACATGTTCATGTGGAGGTATTACACATCAGAGAATATTAGCTGCTCTCATTTTCTCTGATTTCACCCAGGAAAAGGATCTGTTTATCCAAGCATTGTTGATGCAATGCCACTCATTTCTGATGTAAATATTTTCCTGAGATTTTTGTCTGGTGCATGGCTGGTACAGAGTACAGCAGGGTGGAGTCCAGCAGCAGAGGGATGATGGAGGCAGTTTCAGCAAGACACCTTCCTACATTTGGGTATGAATGTGCTTGGGCCTCTTGGCCTTCCTAGCTCAGCCTAACATTTCTCTGGGGAAGCTAAAATAGGACAATTAAGGTAAACTCCCTCCAGCCTGTCACACTGTTCCAGTATTACATGATTCTAAATTGCTGGAAATTCTTGACATTTTCTTCTTCACTGTCCTTATTTCAATAATGATTTTTATGAGGAATGAACTGGAAAACACTCACATTTGAGTTCTGATACCAAGAGAAGGTTTTTATACCTGGAATTATTTAAAGTTCTGTGTTTTGCTTAAAGCCAGCTATTTACCAATTTGGAATATAAAATCCAAGTAGAAGACTCTCCACTATTAATTTTTGTCCATTTAAGGTCTAAGCAGTTCAATATGAAAACAAGGTCATGATAAAGCTGTCCAAACTTAGAAATTCAAAGCTAGGGAAGACAGTTCTTTGTGTTATGCAGGGAAGTGGCACTCCATAGGCCATGGGAATATCCTGCTGTAATTTCTGATGTTTGTGAAAGGGGCACAACAGGGGAAGTAGAGCTGTAAATATTATTCAACCTGCAAAACTTTGAGAGTTTCAGAAGCACAAGAAATAAATAAAAGTGAGGACAGTTGCATGGAAAGATGAGCAGACTATTGCAGAGAGAGCAATGAAATTAAATTGTGTAAGTGTGTGCAGGCAGGTGCAGAATCTTTGAAAGGCAAATGTTCCAATTAAAAAGGGTTTTGAAGTGGGAAGTCCTAAGAATTCAGTAACATTCAGTAGTGCTGGAATGTGACACTTCACCCTGTAGGATAACTGGAGAACTTCTAGGTGTAAGGAGCATCTTTTTCCAGAAGTCTGTAATTTTGTTTATTTTAGCAACTGATAGATGACTTTAGGTTGATAGTGGGTTCTCTGAATGTTTTCCTAAGGCATCACTGGAGAGAATGTAAACCATCATTTTGCATTGGCAGCATCTCTGTATTGAAACAGTGCATGGCACAAGGGCCCACCTCAATTCCTTGCAGTTTCCAGACATCAGTGAGCATCCTGTTTCTGGGGGAAATAATGGAAATTGTACTTTGACATCATAAATTGAGCTTAACCTCACACTGATCTCAGTGGCTCCTGAGTTTGCTTGTCATGAATTTCCAAACACAAACACAGATTTTATGAGTCTGTAGTTCAGTGTTTTGAAAACTTTTTTCTTGCACAAATATCTTCTGCCCTGTTGGCCAAGCCTTACTTTAACTATGCATTTCAATTCAAAATTTCAGGTACTATTAAAATTACTGTAAGTAGTAACATTTAACCTTCTTAATTGCAGTCAGTGCCTTACCTTGTTTTTTCTGTTGAATTCAAAATTGTGCTGTAGAGCATAGAGTTGTTCTCAACACATGACTCAAAAAAAGATGAAACAGAAAAAGTTATGCATACCAAGAACCTGTGGCCTCATGTGAGCTACCTTCATATTGCAGTTACCTGGCATGAAGCTTCTCTCTTAAATACACCTGATCTTCTACTCTGATTTCTTGTGGCATTTGTGTGCATCTTACTTCCACTAATTTCTCCTCAATTTCCAATGCTGACTTGTTCTGATTTTTGACAGCTCAGTTCCCAAGGCTGGATTTCTCCTGGGCTTTAAAACCTCTTCTTTCAATGCTTTAAATGTTTAAAATACCCATTGGTGCTGTCCTGGGGTAGAAGCTCCTGCCCACCTGTTAGTGACTGAAGAGTCATCAATAGGAATCAGCCAGGCTTCCTCCAGTGAGCTCTGCATGGGCTCTCTCTGATCTCTTGCTGCTGCAGCCTCCCTGGCATTGGTATTCTCACTTCCCCTTGTCTGATCCATGCTTTTTGTGAAGCTCTTTATTTTTCACAATGGGTGCACTCTGAAAACAACTTGACTGCTGAATGTCAGCAGGGGTTTCCTGTTTGTGAATGACTTCTTAATTCCTTTTTGCAGTGCTCAGACAGTACCAGTCAGGCATGGCTCTTCCTCTTCCCTTTGTAAAAGTGTGCTGCTTTGCCTCCTGTAGAAACAAACTCATTCCAAAAGAATTTCTCAGTACACTTTGTGTCTATTTCTGATACCTACACTTCAGATTCCTTAAGTTTTATTTACTCAATCCAGTGTAGTGCAGAAAATCCTTTGACATTAAAACTATCATAATTGTTATGCACCTGTGTTGGATCAGTAAGAGCAAATAGGGCAGGGGCAGCAGCTGCCCAGCAGAGGCAGATGAGGTGATGCTTTGGAGCCAGGGTTTGGTGCTCTCAGGGCAGGTCTGTGCTCCAGGAGGCTCTCTGGCCCTGTGCACTCTTAGATCTCCCTGAAAATCCTGGAGAGTCATTGCCCTATGGATGGCTTGCACTACTGAATCACATTTTTGGAGGTGTTTGTAAAGGAATGTGGTAGCAATGCTGTATGGTTACAATATGGCTCAGTTTCACTTGTTTTAGATTGCTGTCAGCAACACAAAATTTACATATATTCCTGCACCAAGGCAGACTGAAGAGAGATGTAGTTATAAGTCCTCTACACAGATATTGTGTTGCTTATAAAGTGCTTAGAAAATTGTGGGGTGTCATTACATTCACTGAAGAGATTTTTCTGCCAGCTGCTTTTGCAGATTTCCTTGTGCTTAGCTGGCTGTCAGGGCAAAGGAGGGTGAATATTGATGGCAAAGGAGAGGTCTTACAGCCTTTGTTGGGTAACTCATAGAGAAATTTCAGAAGCAAGAGACTGTTCCTGTGCACAGGTGCTGCTGTGATGCTCTCCAGATGATGTGTCCTTGCTGAGTCAGCTATTAAACAAATATCAATTAGCTATGTTTTGGTAATGCCATTTGAAAGTTCATATAATTGAATATCAAACTGTAGTCTTTTTGATCTAGGCCCATTGTTTGCTCTTTTAAATTAAAGTTTTGTTTTTAAAAACAGGAGAATGTTAGGATTGAACCTCAGGGTTTTTCTTTAGCCATGTGCATGCCAGGTTTCTACACCTCTAGACAGCTGGTGGTGGTGGCAGCAATGTTTTTGGACACAGGAGTTCCAGTGGCCCCAGTATGGCTGTTAGAGGGATCTGGGAGTTAGTTTGGGCCAGGGGCTGTTTCCAGGCAGCACTTTCAAAGCAGCCACCCATTTTAAATTTCAGTCTCATTAATGTTCTGTGACAGCTGACCTCAGCATTAGGAAGAGTTTTGGAGTATGTCTCATTTGGTTGTACAGTACACTCTCCCTGCTCAGGACCTAGTGATAAATATAGCACTGTACTGTGCTATTGCACTGCAAACTTCTGTTCACCAGACTGCTTGAATTTCTTTTATTTCAGAGGGCAATAGAACTTGTGCTCTGCAGCTTTTCACCTCCAAAATTACTCCGATGCTTAATTTCTTACATACGACTTTGTGTGTCAGCTTTGAGTGTAATTTCCTGCATTTGGCATTTCAAGTCAAATACTTTCTACAGCTATATGCACTAAAAGCACTTGGCAGTGCTTTTTTAGAAAAAAAAATGTAATGGCAGGATATTTGGAATGAATTTAGAACAAGCAAGGCTAGCAAGTGTACCTGCCACATGCTGTGATGAGCTAGGTAGCCTCAGTGTCTGCTGTGCTTTGGTACCTCATGGCTAAAGGCTCTGTTGTTTCTGTGTTTCTGCATCCTTAACTCTGTCCAGCTGAGCCAACCTGTGTTCCAGTGCAGTCTTTGTGCTGACTTAGTAGCATAGCTCATAAGGAAACTCTGAGCTCCTTCAAATTCAGGCTTTCCATGGCCTTTGCAGCTGCTGTGTGGGGAAAAAAGCTGTATTAATTCCCAGCACACTGGAGAGCAAGGCAGATGGAATAAAGAAAATGAATTGTTTTCACATTAGTGTTATTCCTTGGAAATGTGGTAAGATACTTCCTCCACTATGTCAGGGAGCAAAGGATTGGACCTGTTTCCATTGGGTGGGAAAAAAAAATAGCCTGTGCCTTGTGCAGTAAATGAGTTGTGTGAAGAATTGTGTGTGCTGTGGGTGGCCACTGGTGCAGAGTAAACCAGTTGTTACTGGGACTGGGAACAGAAGTGTTTCCTGGAGTCTGGAGTCACACAGAATTCAATCCTTACTCTTTTGAAGTGGTTGGAAGGCAAGGTAGTACAAACCAGCTAAATCCTACTGCTGTATTTACAGGTTTTTTGTCTTGGCACATGGAACTGCTGGGGAAGGTATTTTGCAGAGGGATGAAGGCAAGTGGTGCAAGTGCTAATTATTTAAGCACTTGAGGTTGTTGTCTGTTCACTTATCCTTGTATTTTCTTTTGAAATGATGTTAGTATTTTGTCCTGGAGTTCAAAGCTCGGCTCCTTTTTCTTTCCTATAGTGAAATGGTGCTTTGTGCTTCCATTCTGTGTTGCCTATATTCTTTAACATATCTGTGCTGTAATACTTCTAACTGCTTCTGTTAGAAACTGGAAAATGTTTTTTTCCAGGTGCTAGTCACATTTTCTTGTGTTTCAGTTGTAATGTAAGAGATTTAGTGCATGACTAAAGAATTTTTTTAAACTCCCTACAAAATGTTTTGTAACACCAATGTTAATGCCTCCTACCTGACAGCATGATGAAATCAAATTATTAAGTGTTCAATGCAAAGGGACCAGAGCAGCTGCTTGCTGCTTACAGTAGTACTGCTTTTAAACTTTCTCCACATCTTCAAATTGCCAAGTGATTATTTTTGCCGGCGTTATTTTTGCTTTTGATGTGCAGCGGAATAGCGAAGTGAGCGGTGGCAGCGCGAGCACGGCCGCAGGGTTGTGTAATCTGTGAGTTTCTAGTGTGTGGATAAATGCATGGAGAGCATTCTGTGGATGAGGAGCTGGGAGAGGATATTAACTGTGATGAAGTCATGAACCCAGGCGCCCGCTATAGGCATCTGCAAACACTGGTTACCCTGGCAACAAGTGGGAAGAGGTTGGAGAGGAAAGCTGGAGTAGGTTGTTGCATTGAATTGTTGTCAGCTTGTTTCTTCCTCACTAAAGCAGGGAGATGTTGAAAGGTATGATGTCCCTCTTTCTGTGTCGTGTACTATTTTATATGTATTTAGGCAGTTGTTGGGAAAGGGAAGGCTAAAAAAAAATACTTGTAATTCAGCTCGATTGGAGAGGAACTTTTCAGTATCAATAGTGACGTGCATTGCAAATCTGTGCTTTTCTCTGTGTGCTTAATTTTTGTGTTGTGTTGTGAGAGTGCTAAATGGGTCTCCAGAGTACAGTACCTGCCCCATCCTCAGCCTGGGGACAAGTGTCTCTTGCATATTGTATCTTCAGAAACTGGTTTTATTTTAAACTGGGTTTGTAGAGCTAATGTTTGAAAACCTGCCAAGACAGTACAAGTACTGGGTAATAGCAGAAGATTTATTAACTGATATTAAATCTGAGCTTCTGAGCACCTGCAGAATGTGTTGCACTTATATTCTGGTGTTCTCCCACTTGTGCAGAATATTGTGGCTCACGAGTTAGTGGAGTCTTCACCTCCCTGGGGAAAGTTTTTATTAGAGGAACTAGGACATTATGTTCAGGGCTTTAACAGCATCTTCCTCAAAACAAATATTAAAATATTCTCTTCAGAAATCTGCTTTAGACAAATAATGAGGAGATCCAACTGTATATTTCTTAATTGTCCTTCTTTTTATCTGTAATGAAAAAAGAACAAATATCTATGCAATATATTAAAGTATAAATTGTGGTATGTACACTGAAACAACCAATTCTTGTTATTTTCAAGAAGTCTAAAAATATTTTGCTTATTAACTTTATTTTTAACTTGGTCACTTTAGTTGCATTGTTTCTATTTATATAAAAAAAAAATAAAATTGCACAGTCCTGAAAGAATAAAGTGTATGACCCAGTCAGGGAATAGAATTCTGTGACTGTATTGAACATCTCTGACAGCAGAGATTGATTAACAGAACAGTGGTTCTTGATTTCTATTGAACTGAAAGGCACATTCTAATAGATTATTAACAAATATTGTTTCCAGAAGTGCAGTGATAGAAGTATACAGTGTGCCAGACTCCTGCCCTTTCATTTCCATTCACTTCTACATTAAAAATTGCTGTCAGATATTTTATTCAAATTTAAATCTGATTTTACTCCACTGTAAAACTGCATCTTCAAAACTTGAAAAAATATATTCTGGCAGATGGAGATGTATATGAGGATGCTGGCTGCTCTTGAGAGAACATAGACTGATACCAGTCTTGTAGCCTCTTCCTAGAATTAGGCTGCTCAAAGGAGCTTTTTGTCAGTGGGCCATAATTTAGTTAAAATAAAGTACAGCAAATCAGTTTAAGCAATGATATATCTTATAATTAAGCAAATATTGTAATCAGCATAAGAAGTAGAGTTTTGTCATTAAATAATAATGCAAATCAGAGCTCTTATTCTGTATTGTGAACTAATAAGTTCCTAATGTAGTTAAGTAGTAGATACAAAACTGCTCTCAGTTAGCAGTGTAGTTGAGACTGTGGGATTTGCAGTTTATTTGTATATAGTTTTGTACCTGCTAAGTTAATTACTGGTTTGTATTCTGGGTTAATAAGTGGATAACAAAGATTCTGTTAGTACTTACCCTGGCTACTTAAGATGGCAATTCTGGAGTACTGGAGTAAATTAGAAATGAGTTGACTTCTCCTCTGCCTGGTGGAGTAATCTGAAATCATCATCATTTTCATCTTGCTTTTCTTGAGATGTTGCAATGTTTGCTCCTATCTTTGATGGAGTGTCTTGTAGCCATTTCAGTGTGGGAGTGCTCTGGGTTTAGCCTGCAGCCTGTCAACACAGCAGTGGGATGGGATGGGATGTGTGAGTGCTGGCCTGGGGCTGCTCCTGCTGCCCACGGGCTCTGCTCCTTCCCAGCCTGGCCTTCAGTCCCTGAGTGCAGCTGGGAAGGGCAGGCAAGGCAGGGATCCTGCAGCTCTGCTCTGCTGCTTCAGAGGGGAAACAATGCTTTGGGATTTTCCTACCAAGATTCCTACAGTTCAACACTTCCTCTGCGTTGTTTCTCAGCTGATTTGTCTATTAATACATGTACAGATGCAAGAATTATTTTCCTACTTCCAGTGTTGTATTTTGAAGTATCCAGAGAGAAATGTGCAAAAGAGTGCTGGGAATGAGAACTGCATTGATCTGCATTAGACTGTTCCATTTTGTGCTTGGTGGTGAGTGGAACATCTCAGAACAGGGGCTGCCTGTGAACTGTGCTGTTGTTGGGGACCTTTCCTTTTTGGGAGCTGTTGGACACTTTGCTGCAAGCAATCTCATTTATCCTAAGGCTCATAAGAGCTTTCAGCTACAACTCTAGATGATGGGGTTTTTTCTTCACCTGTGAAAATTAGTGGATGAAAGAACACTGCTTTCCTGAGCTTTTTTTCATACAAGTTATTCAAGAACCATAGAAATGATAACTCTGTAAAAAAGTTGCATCTTTCAAATTGCATAGATCAGACTGCTAAGCTGTGATGTTTTCTGAAGCAGTTTCTGCAAGGGGAACTCTTGTACAGGAGAATATTACCATGGTAAATTCCAAGATCTTCTCTGTATTGGTGGAGATGGAGAAGTGTTTTCAACACTTGAGGGGGTGGGAGCAGTTTTCCAATGAGGGAAAGTTAAAATATGTATTCCTTTTTAAGACGTTGCATGGTCAAAATCCCAAATTAATTTAGAGCATCGCCATACAAAGAATTTTAGAGCAAATGAGACTGTGACTATCCACTGCATGTGCTGGTCCATGATAGCTGCCTGTGCACACCTTAACCTGAGGTGATTCAAATTAGATAGGCAGCCCTTTGTTTGTTGAAGAATATGTTCATTTTTTAGATAGAATAAGAGCTTGTTTGTGTGTCCATAGCCTTGAAAGGGTTGCTGCCCTGCCCCAAGAGGGCACTGACAGCTCTCAGTAGTTCAGTGAAAATGATTCCTGTTATGTACAGCATGCAGCTCAGTGTGGATGAAAGCTGGTTTAACACTGCATTAATTGAAAAGCAGGTACAGCTGGTATGGAATAACAAGACTGTACACACACATGGACTCTGAGTTATAAACATCCCAGCTCCTAAAATAGCAGGAGGTGGGAATTTTAGGCTAATACATTTATAGAGGTACAGTGGACATATCAGTGAAGGGTGGGCATTCAGTATCACTTGATAAGGGTTTCACAAAAAATTGATTTGGCCCTGTTAGTCGAGGTTCTCAGTAATGAGTGTCCTTAGCAGTGAGCTGTGCTCAGTGTACCTGTGGCTGGAGATCAGAGAGGGACCCATGGGTCACAGCTGGTCCTTCATTAAGGGTGATGGATTTTGCTCTGCACGTGGCAGCTCCTCCTTCCAGCCCTCACAGCTCCAAAGAAGTGCTCAGCTCTCTGTGGTTTTCCAGATGTGCAGAGATGACAAAATGTCAGACTCAAAAATTTTTCCTTCACTTTTTAAATGACATTTGCCTTTTTTTAAGAGTTTGAATTGATGGCACTAAGTATGAAAAAGTTGCTTTTGCCATCTTAACTTGCCAATATTTCACTCAGTCATGTTATGGTTTAGAAACAGAGCAAGGGTTAAAAGGATTCTTCTGCCTGTTGGCTAGACAGCAAAAGGATTGAGGCTTAGGAGAGAGATCAGGATGTCTCTTAATCTGTGAATTATATTTCATTACTAAAGAGGAAGAAGAGCTTGAAGTGCCTTTGGAGGGGCTTGGATTTCAGCAGCAGGAGTCACGGCTTTGTCAGCAGATGAAAATGGCTACTGTCGCACCATCGCCAGAGCCTGTTTGCTGGCAAGTGGAGCCCGTGCCCAGCACAAATTCGGGACATGTTTGTACCCCAGGTAGGACTTCTGTGCTTCAGAGGATTCTCACATGGGGTGGTGAGCTGTGCAGCAGGCTGTAGGCACTGACTGGTTGGGCAGCTGGCATTGGCATTCCTCAGTTTCTCTGCCTGCCTTCCAGCCCAGTATTGCAGAGTTTGATGCATTCCTGGCAATGCCTGAGCTTCCTCACCCTGTCATCCCTCAGTGCTGACTGTGGTTGGTGCATGTCTGCCATGCTAAATACCATGGCAGGAAAGCCAAATCAAAAACCTCCAGTACCAACTTTCATGCAATATAGTTTGTGCAGCCTTTAAAGCAGAATTTTTCTTTTAATTGAAGTCTTATATGGGGCAGTATGATAACACTTTGGATTACACTACTGGGATATTTAGCAGAAGGAAATGGTTTTTCACAAAACTGACTCAGTCTGAGTAAACATAAAAACCAGCATTACAGCAGTTCTATCCCTCCTCTGCCCTCTTCCCAAGAGAAGAAGTTGGTGTTTTAATTGAAAAAAATGTAAAACCTGTTATTTCAGGCAAGCATAATCTAGATATTCATGTTTGGAGTATCTTGTTTTTCCTTATTTTGAGAGGCAGATTATCCTGTGTCTGATTACTGTGGGAAGGATGGGCTGCCCATGGAGATGGGTCACTGACCTTGATGGAAAGCCATGCCTCATGTGTTGTGGCAGCTCTTGCATTCCTGTGTGCTGTTGAGAACATGCATTTCAATTTTACATCCCTTAGTAGCTTGCTGTAGTGCTGCTGTTTCTCAGGATAGCATTAGGAAACTGGCATTTTATTTTGCTGTGTGTAAGTGGCCATATTGGTTCCCAATATCTGCCAGGGATGGATTTGACAATACTGAGTCTGAAAAAATGTGTATGAACACCTGTCATTATTGCCAGACTGAGAAATGCTCTGGTGTTTCCATTTATATAGTTTCTAAAAAATAATTTTGGCTCCATGTAAAGCAGCATTATTAGTAGCAGCACTATTAGTAAGAAATCTCTTTTAATAAATACCCACTTTTTAACATCAGAGCATTGTCATCTACTGGTTATTGTTGTGTGTACATAATTTTGTAATGTGGGGAGGGGCTGGATCCTTCTTATGAGATGTACTCAATAAACATTCTGAGAAAGTGTGTGTTGTAGAGAGCCCAAGCTGAGACACTTGGGGAGGATGTGGAAATGTGGAAATGATGCTAACTCGGGTGGGAGCCAGGGGCATGAGCACACCAAGGAGGGCTTTATGGCACGAGCTGAGCAGAGTAATGGGCAGATTTTGACAAGTGTTACCATATATTTTTCTCTAATTGTTGAGGAGTTGCTCTCTCAGTAATTAAAGAGACAATGCTGTGGTGGAGGAAATGAAGACTCTAAGCAAAGCAGAAGAGCTTTGTTCATTGTACTGCAGAATGGAGACACAGAATGCACAGATGAGATGATGGTGTTTGTAGTAGATGTGGATGGCCAGTGCTACACTGCCACTTGTTGTGCCTGGTCAGGTTGAGTTTCTGCCATCCAGTAAGATATTTTTTAATTACTGCTAGTTTCCAGTTGTCATCATACAATCTTTTTGCTGGTTCTAAGCTTTGGTTATTGAAAGGCTTGAAGAAAGGCCTTTTGAGCCAGCCTTACATTGAGCAGTGAACTCTGCCCTCTTTTTGACATCTGAAATCCTAGATAACTTCCTAACATATTTTTTCCTTGCTGTTTTCTGTTTAGCCTCCAGTTCCAAGCCTGAACTCAGCTCCAGTTCACAGACTTTGGGAAGTCAGCAGAACAAGACAGATGGCACCCGAGTAAAAACTCGCATTCTGCCCAACATGCCAAAGCTTTTCATACCTTCATCTGTCACAAAATTTCCACCTGAGATCACTGTCACTCCACCCACTCCCACCCTCCTTTCTCCAAAGGGCAGCATTTCAGAAGAGACCAAGCAAAAATTAAAGGTAATAAAAGGGAAACAGTAATTTTTTAGATTATTGTTTTTATCTTAATTCTCCCCTCAATAAAATACTTGTATGAAAGAAGCAACAGTTCATGTCCCCAGTTCATAGCCAGGGGTAGATCAGTAGTGGAAGGAGGTGCTAGCTGTTACCAGCAGGAGCCAGTTCTTAAAGGACTGGTGAAATACTGGCTGTGGGTGAAATGAGAGCTATTCTAGTCCCTATCCCTTTTCTGAGGGATTTGGAAAAAATTACAAAAATGGCTGAGTGACCTAGTGGAGCCATTGCAGTTCTTAGATTAGTGGAAGCTACCAGAACATTAACTGTGGGGAAGCCTACTGGTAAATGTTACGTTGTTTTACATTAGGATGACATCTTATATCAACACGAGACAGTTATTGAATGTGAAGGAATAGCAACCAGTGGGCTTTTGTCCCTGTGATCATGGGTTTATCCTGACTATTTAGCAATATATTCTCTCTCTCTCTTTTTGGGATCAGTCTGCTATTTTGTCTGCTCAGTCTGCAGCGAATGTAAAGAAGGAGAGCCTTTGTCAGCCAGCTTTGGAAATCTTAGAGACCTCAAGCCAGGAGTCCTCACTGGAAAGTGATACTGATGAAGATGATGACTACATGGACATATGAATGAATTCTGGCCATCATCAACACCAACCACATAACCATTCTTCTTGTTGCCAGCATCTCTGGAAGTTGAAACATCTTCATTGGCATTACTCTCCATTTAATTGGCATCATTGTGTTCTTCACTTTCATTACCTTTGTTGTCACCACAACCACTTGTATTGCCTTCAGACTCTTCTCCATTCTGCCCATCATGGTGCTTGACAGAAAGAAGGATTGATTGTTTACCAGGCAGTTGGTTAATCTGGATCATGCTGTCACCAGGAACTTCAGAAAACACAAGGATGTTCTGAGCTGCAATTCATATCTCTCTACTGTTCTGCTTCTCCAAGCCAGAGCCCTGGGAGTTGCTCCGGTAGCTCTTTTCTATAGTGTTCTCTTCCTTTGAGTTGTCTTGTATTTTCCCCCTCTAGCTAAGTTCTTCTCCCAGTAATTCAGCAACCTGATGTCTGTCTAACCATGCCATGATTAATCCAACAGCTCCTTTTAAGGTGAATGGAGTAGGAAAAATGTGCTGAGCTGGTAGAGATTTTAATTGCACAGAGAAAGTCTGTGGCTTTGTCATAGGGCAAGGAGGGTGAGCTGTGAGCCTGTCAGCTCCTTCACACTGCTGGGTGCTTTGTTGGAATTTGACTCTTTCAAACAGACAAAAGAACCAGCTTTTCCAGGCAGACAGAGAGGGTGGTCTCCTGTTTGTGCTCATTTCACACCAATGTATGAGGTCCAGCAAAATTTATCTACCTGAATGTTGGCTTAAAGAACTGATCTTTCCAGAATTGTCTTACAGTCCTTTCTCTTCTAATGCCTTGGACAAGCATTTTGAATTGGGGGCTAGATGATATTTTTATGGTGGTATTGAAAAAAAACCTTGCAAGATTTCAGTACCATTTCAGTAATGTCTGTTTTTTACAGAATGACACGAAAAGGTGTTTTTTATCTATCTGCAGAGGGACTGCTCACAGTTATTTATATGAGAAAATAATGGTAACAAAAATCCTTTTTTTTTTTTCTACTGAATGTTAACTTTGTAAAATAATGAATGCAAACCATGCAAAAAAAAAAAGTCACACACTATATATACACCCGCGTGCGCCCACACACATATATATATGTGTATGTACATATATATATGTCTGTATATGAAAACAGAAAATGCATACAGCTTGCAATGTCGGATTTCTTTGTGTTTGGGGGGGTTGGTTTTCTGTAAAATGCAGAGCTTTGTATAAACTTTTGGGTTTCTTTTCTAATAAAGTTGAAATGCACTGTTGTCTCTGTTTGTTTGAGAGCGCACAAGGTGCCGTGGTTCTAGAAAAAGCACTGCTCCTCTTTCCTTCTATTTTTTGGGTAACAAAAAAGGGGTTGGGGGGACTTGATGGGAGCCCCTTTGTTTTCTAAGGATTGCCAGAGCTCTTGGGGTGGGTTTGGAGTGTGACACCCAGAACCCCGTGTGCCAAAGTTGCCTGCAGCAGTTTCAATTTCCCACTGAGATATGAATTCTTTTTCACCCATCTTGGTGTTTTTTTGAAAGCTGATGAGAGGCATAACAGGGAGACACCACATGGGGAACAGGATCACTCAGGATATTTGGCTGTACAAATTTGCACTTGATCCATTATTGCAGTGATTGATGTTATTGATAAGAATGATGAATGGACTGTGGATAAGAAGAAACTGTGGCAAACTTTGTATTGCAAGGTTGTTCTCAAATTCTGGGGATTTTGTTTTGAAGAAAATGTGGTTTACAAGGAAGTGAGCATGTCCATTTTGGATATGTTAGCAACTGTTTGTGTGACTTGTTCACTTGCTCCAAATGATAGGTGAGTGCAACTGATACAGAAAAGATGAGGCAACTGATGGTAAAAGCAAACAAGTGTTTTCAGTAGTAAAATGTTTGCAGTGTTTACTCTGATGTGCTGTGGGTTGTTATAAATGCACTGTATAGAATACTGTGTAGTCACTGACAGGTAAAAGGCTGAGGAAGTTTCAGATAGGCATGATGTTCAGGCTTTTTAGAAGAAAGCACAGAATGAACTAAATCAGCTGCTTATGAGAAATGGAGAGGGGAGGGTGTAGTTCTGAATAGGCCTTTTTCACCCAGATGGAATAGACTGCACAGACTGTTTGGCTAATGTGTATTCTTAAATGTATTGCTAACTTAAAGATCACATTTAAATTTTTAATTTGGGTTTGATGTATAAAGCATTTGATTTTCTAATGGAATGTGACCACTGAAAATTGTTGGTTTTCCTTTATTATTCTTAAGGATTCCTTGGCATTAGGCTTTCTGTTTTGTTTTGGTTTTTTTTTTCCAGACTTCCTAAAATGCTGATCTTGAGCTTTCCTTCGATTTCTAGCCCTGCTTTTTGAGAAGGATTTAAAATTTTGCTGGTTTAGGAAAGCTAGGACAGTAAGTGTAACTGTTCCTGCCAGCAACAAGAGCTGCATTTGCTGATCTGCTCTAGACTCATTTTCACCTTCAAACTACTCAACTGTGCAACTTGTCTTGTGCTATACTGAATTCTCTTACCTGGTTTGATTTTTTTATTCCCATTATGCTCTTGAGTAGCTCAAGGACTTTTTCTCAAGCTCAAGAAATTACTGAGACTGAACTATTCAGGCCACCTCCTCCCAGTGCTGCCCTTCTGCTGTTGACTAAATGCCATGTTTGTCAGCTCTGGGCCTTCTTCCACGAGGGTGTTGCTGCTGCTCTGAAGGAACCTTTCTTCTTCTCCATGTGTGAAATCTGTAAGTACAGCTGATGCAGCTCTTCAGTTCAAGGAGCCACGTTCTGCAGTGAAGGTGCCAAGGCTCCTGGGTGCTCTGAGGTAATGATGTTTGTCTGAAAATTCATCCCTAAAGGTATTTGGAGCAAGAACTTCAAATCCTTCCAAACAGAGCTGTTCACTTGGTAATGACCTCGCGAAGCTTGGCCATGGCATCTTGTGGAATTACCAAGGAAAGGCTTTGTAGTAAAACAGCAGTTAGCAATGACTTGAAGTAGATTATTTTTTAGATTTTTCTAATCCTGGTGGTAAGAGCTTGAAATTCAAGCCCAGGCAAGATCCAATTTACCAAATTGCAGATCAAATGTAAACACTGCCATCAGGGTTTACTGGGTAACCATTGCTTCTGAAATCTCTTCCCAGGTGTCTTTCTGATGTGCCAAACTGAAGTATGTTGCTCTGGTATGGTTTGGGTTTTCCCTGTGAAGCCATCGGGACAGGAATGTCTGATGCCTAAAGCAAACTTAGAGGTGGGGTCTGTGACCAAGTGGAGTGAGGCTTTCTCTCTCGTTTTTTTTTTGGTTTCTTTTTTTTCCTTGACAGTAATTGATTAAAAACCAAATCCTTTCTGGCTTCTGAAAGGCCAGACTGTTAAGACTTTCAGGCGAATAGCAGAAGCATTTTTGTTCCAAAGGATATGGGAAAAGGAATTCTTTTGAGTTGGCTGTGGAGAGTTGGTATCTGTGCTGTTACTGGGCACTGGCTTTGCACGTGGGTGTCTCACTGTTAAAGTATAGTTAAGATATATAGTACTGGGGTTTGGCTGTTTGCAATTTCACTTTCTGGCACAGGGATTAGATAATCCATGTGTTGTTAAGACCATTGAGAATTTCTCAGGCAAGGACTAGTGTTTTACTAAGAATTAATTTTGTTGAGCACAGCTGTCATTAGTGGCTTCTGCCCACTGTCTGACAAATGCTGTAGCTTTTTCTTCTATAGTAATAATGTTTCCTTCCAGAACCAAAATAACAGATCAAGGAAGATACCAAGTACCTCCTTAGTTTTATTATGTGCTAGGGTTTGTCAGTTGTTGTCTCTTGGTTGTTTTTTTTTTTTCTTAATTGGAGTGAGATTTCTCATGAATAATGAAATTAATGTCTTTTGCAGCCAAAATAAACAACATATGGTCAGGGAGAAAGGGACCAGGAAAAGATGAGGAAGGCACAGCAGCAGCTGAAGCTGATAGGAGACAAAATGGACTGAAGGAAACAGAGAGGGGCCAGGTGAGACCAGACAAAATCTTACCATTGAGGGTGAGATCCCAGCACTGTTAACAGCACTGCAGAAAGCACAGTATTGGGCTGGAAATGCCACTGAGGGTGGAGCATCTGTGGTGTAACCTGTGTGTACAGTTACACACTGAGCACAGCTCGTTTCTGCTCCTGCAGGTGCTTTCATATTTTAGGGGACTGGGTGAGAAAATTGTTTGAGATCCACACACCAAAAAAAAGCACAGCAGACATAAATTTTTTGATCCATCTTAGGTGATGGAAACCTGGGGTGAGGAGGCTTTGCTGTTGGATGTGAAGATGATGGTGAGAGGTTCACTGTAGACAGAGTGCTGATTGCCATCTTTCCTTCCAGTTAATGACTAGGGATCCACTGGTGCTGATTTGTGATGTAATTTATGGTTTTTGGAGTAACCTCAGGGTGCTGTACTAGCCCAGGTCCTGCCTTGTGGGACTCAGCTGTCCTTGCAGGGCATGGTGGAACAGGTGGGGTTGCAGAGCCCATCAGAGCAGCATCTGGGTTTGTTGGCTTCTGCAGGATGAGTTACCTTCACTCTAATGCTCTTTCACAGAAACACCTACAGAATGCCAGGAAATCTCTGCAGAGATGGCAGGGTGTGTCTCCCTGCACAGATGTTTTAGTTCCTGCTGCTGTTTGTTTAATCCATCTGACTGACCATGACACCATCACCAAGTGCTTGTTTCCCCAACTGCAGAGCCTCTGGTCCAGGCCTCAGAGGTGCCTTTGAGCTGCCTGGCCTCAGCAGCAGCTGTCCAGGTGTGTGCTGGCTGTGGGTGCATCTCCAGCCCAGTGCCCAGGGCTGTCCCCTGTCACCAGGGAGCTCCAGTGCCTGCTCCAGGAGCACTAGAGGGGGCCCTAGGACAGAGGAGAAGGGAGGGGGGAAAAAAGGGGAGGGGGATCAACTCCACACTAAATGGATGTGCAAGATCTGTCTTGAAACTACTGAGACTACAGTGCATTGCTGCTTTTGACCCCTTTGAGTTCAAAGGGCTTTCTGCTACTGTACCATATGTCCTTTGCATAATGTATGGTCTGAGTGAGGGCAGAGGGAGTGAGAATCCTCACAGGCTGGGTACAGGATTTTGTCCCTGGCCATGGCAACAAAAACAAGAGCTGACTTTGTCACCATTAATAGTGACACTTGGCAGAAAAACAGATTCACTACATACTTGCTTTTCACACAAAATGTGTTTGCCCCATGATTGTTTTTCCCTTTTTTCCCCTCTCAATTCCCTCATAAGAAGCCCCCTGGGTGTGTCCATTTCCATAGTGTGCAGCAGGTTACACTGGGCTGTCATGGGTGTCTCCTGACAGTCAGTCTTCTGTAAAGGGCTCAAATAATGTGTTCAGCTTTGTCAGTGTAAATCCTGATTAATTCAGCCCTGGCAGTGGCATGGGGCTTGTGCTGCCATAACTGAGCCCAGCAGTCAGTGACAAACATGCAACTGGTGCATCTGTGAAGTGCTTTGAGTTAGTTTTGTACAATTCAAGTTCTAGTCAGGGATGAAAATGTGTTTGAGAATGATGGAAGAAAGACGTGGTGTTCAAGCTTGGATGGAATCAGCCAGTGTCTGTTCTGTGGAGCAGCCCTGAGGTGAGATCAGGTCCTGCAGCCATCTGGCAGCTCAGGAAAGGAGCAGGGATGTGGAGCTGAGGCCCTGCACTGACTGCAGAATCAGAAAAACCAAATCACTCCTACCAAGGGGAAAAGTGAAATCACACTTCTGCCGGCTTGTAAGATTTATCTGCACAATTAAATGGTTGTGTCTGTAGCTGGTAGGAAAACATTCCATTATATAACCCCAGTGGGAGGAACACTCTGCAATCTCTAAGTGCATTGTCTTACTGAAGGAAGTGCCTATCTAAGGCTAAGTCAACATATATGGTAAAAAGTAGTTTTTGCTCTCAGATTAGACATAGATATCCCCCTCTCCAGTTTTATTTCTCAGCCTATTTTTTTCTCTCCCATCTCTTTTGGAGACCTTGCAAACAACAGTGAATTCCAGTATAAATGGAATATAAACAAAGTTCATATATGGTATAAGCATATGAGAACCACATTGGAATGGTATTCATTTAATTTTAGTTGAGTGATATAATAGCTGCAAGTGAAAGGCCATGGAACAGGGCAAAGGTATTTAGAAACTGCTTCCTGTGACAATGCAATGCTGAATTATTCCATATATCCACAGTTAGCCTAAGAACCTGCCTCTATATTCACATTCCTTTCATTTTGCTTCTCTGAGGTGTCTGGCAGTTACAGAGGGCTGTTCACAAGGAATAATATGCAACTGAGTTTTATTTGCAGTATGCATTGCATGAACTATGATCTAATATAGCACTGAACACATACTGTTCAGTAATAATTAGTAAAGGATGTTGTATGAGCAGAAAAGCTTCATACTCAGAAGTGTTCTTTGATTCCTTGTTATTTAAGTCACACCAGAGATTTAATTTCCTTAAATTACACCCTAATGTGTATGAAGAGTCACATTTTCTCTGCTAAATGCATGGATATATATAAAATGCTACTCTTTCAGTAAGATTGCAGTGATAATTTTCCCCTTAAGAGAGGGCAGTAGATGCTCAAAGAATTGCTTAACTTGTTAATTGAGCCAACATACTCACCAAGCAGCTCACCATGCTGTGTGGATGTCAGAAGGCAGTTTGAGTACAGAGGTTTGTCACTCAGGAATGTCTTGGCTGTAAGTTAGATCTCCATGAGGTGAGAGTGGGTTAGGGGAAAAAATTAAACTTTAGAAATTCGTGGTGGAAGATCTGAGCTTACAACATCAATTTGCTGTGCCCTCAAGTAAGCAGCACAAGTTCAAACAAATAACTTCTGTCATGGCTTTCCCAATAGACACCCTGCTGGCAATGATTCCTACACTCAATAAGTAAATGGGCTTTCCTGGGAGCAAAACAAAGAGCCTGGAGTGTTTCCTCACAGCAAGCAGCAGTGGCACAAGGTGATTTTTCACTTTGCCTTGCCTGGAACGTAATAACAGCTTGGGACTGCACGTTGTAAAATATTCCTGCAAAGAGAAATGCAGAGGATTTGTGTTGGTAACCTGCTCTGTGATCCCCCTGCTCTGCAGGCTGAGGGTTCTGCAGTGCAGTGAAGAGCAGCTGCTGGTGCCCAGGCAGGGCTGTCAGCTCACGTTTCCCTGCTGCCAGGGCAGCCTGGGCCCTTCTGCACAAGCCAAACAAGCCCAGTGCATTTACTGGTACATGCCTGGCTGCACCAGGATGCTTTTTACTGTCTCAAAAATGGACCCTGCTACAATGGCACATTTTGCCAGGCCTGTACTTTCCCTTGAAGTTGTTAATATAGCTGTTTTCCTTGGTGTGAGGAAGATGAGAAAGCAGTGCAGGATTGCTGGAAAGCCTGGGAGTTGTTTTAATCCCTTTGCAGCCCTGCAGTGCCTCCCCCTTGCCACAGAGATGTCCCTGTGCAGCTGCCTGGCCTGGCTGAGCCCCTGGACGTGTATTGGCAGCTGCTGAGAGCCAGACACAAAGGCTTTAACAACTGTGCATAATTCAGCTGCTGCTCTGCAGGAGTCACCCTCCAAACTGGGGAGTTCACTTCAGATAATTGGGAATTCGATTAAAGTGTAAGACAGAGTAAATAGCCTGTGCTTAAATGCACTCCTGCTGCATTTTATTTTTAATAAGGTGAACTTGTTGCAATGTCAGTGAAACTCAGAAATACCCACAGTGTGGTAATATCCAGGCTGGTGTGTGGTCATGTTACAACTCAGGCACAGACACAACAGTGTCTGTTATCTGGTGCTGTCAACACACGTGGAAAAGTACCTGGAAAGAATATGAAAATATGGAAATGTTGTTTCCAAGTGCAGAGTGTCTGCTGGGGAAGAGGGAGAGAGGAGGAAGGAAGACAGTGTTTCTTCTTAAATATGTGCCTGATTCAACAAGGTACCAAGACATAAAAAGCTCCTCCTGATTTCAGTGAAGACAGCAAAGGGCAGCCTCAGGTTGTGTGTCACCCTCAGCCTATGATGTGTGCAGTTTTTCAGTGACATAAAGTGTTTCTACAACTGACATTTCCAGCTGCTTTAAAATAAACAAACTTAAATTCCTTAATATGTGCAAACTCAAAAGCTCACAGTTAACCACTGAAAAATACAAAAGGCCAAGGAAAGGTGGAAATATCTCTGCTGGTAAAAAATTCAGCCCTAATTAGTTCTCCCTGAAATTATGGTGGCTGTGGCATATGGAGGAACTCTGCAGAACAACTAGTGTGAGTTCTGTTTAGTGACACCTGTCTTCATGTGATCCCTGAGGCAATGTTTATTAGGAATATAATTTTCTTTAACAGCTTTTCTCCCCCATCTTCCCCCAGTGGCTGATACTGCTCCAGTAAGGAAATCCTGGTGGCTTTCAGAGCAGTAGCAGCAGAACTGGTGAGAGGTTTGGAATAAGATGGGTTTGAAGCTGGCTCATTCTTCCTGGGCTTTGTCAATATTCACTTTTTGCATCTATTTCATGGTAACACCATTGATTTATTGGTTAAATCATAAGTCAAAAGAACTGTTTTGCCTCAGAGCTTTCCCACTGGCTGGTGAGATTTTCAGTTTATCTTCCATTTTGTGTCTCTATCAAATAGAAACTGCTTGTCCAAAACTGTCCCCCCTCCCCTAAATGGCCACTGAATTTGCAGCTAGGATATTTTTATATGTCATAAGTGGTTTATAATTTTATATTCTAGCCAATATAGGGTAGAACTGTGGAGCTTTTCATCTTAAGTGATTGAATATAAGTATCCACTAGCAAGCACTCCCATAATTAAGTTAAATGAGAGCAACACAAAAAGTTACCTGTTTGTTTTTGTGATGGTGAATAACTCCAAATAACTCAGAGCTTCCCATGAGCAGAGTTCTGGAGAGGACTAAAAGGTGGCTGTTCATGTAAGAGTAGAACATGCTCAGTTTTTTTGGAGAATCCTTAGTTCTGAATGCTGAGAAATTGGCATAGTGCAGTCTGGGAAAACCAAATCTCTGTTCTAATTAAGGCTTACTTGAATTTTTCAGTTTTTCCCATTCCCTGGCTGAAATTTCCTGTGTCTTGTAACCATTTAACAATATGTTACTAACCATCCATTATGTGCTGCTTTATTCTCTTTTAGATGAAAGAGGCATGTATAAAAAGAGGATTCACCAGCCCCTGTGACTGAATTTGAGCGATAATGTCAATGGAATTAACACATTGCCATTGTTGAATGGTCTCCTGTGGCTATATAAACATCAAGGTAACACATTTCCAAAGCAGAAGACCTTACTGCTGTGATACTGTTGTTTTGAGAATATTTCCTCACTGCCAAAACACTGATGTAGATTTAGCCTGCTGGAGAATGATTTTGGAGTGGGGAGGGTTGATTCTGCTGCTTTTATTTTTGCTGAATTCTGGTTTATATCTCTTACATTGTTTAGCTAGACATGGAATGAGAGCATAAGTACACTGAGGTTTTTTTAAGATGACCTCTGATTGGTAAATGCATTTAAATGACAGCTCTCTTAAGGGCCTAATTCCATTTCTGAAGGCAACATTCTGGAAAAGCTGGGGCAGAACTGCTGTCAGGAGAGCCAGGATCCTTGGGCTTGGGCAGAGTTTGTTCAATAATAACTTGAGCAAAGTTATTCTTCACACACTATCTTCATCCATTAACATAATTTTTATCTCTGCAAACAGGAACAGACTGAGGCTTGAATGTTTTGGTGTGTTGCTGAATAAGATGCAGGCTTCAGTTTTAACTTTGGGGCTGGCAAAAAGGTGTAAGGCCAGGCTCATCAGAAAACCTTTTAATGGGGATAATCCCATTGCAGATTTGTTGGCACTGTCTCACCTAATGCAAGGCAGAAGTTACTAATGAGGATGTGGCACAGAAGCAGTTTGGAACTCCTTGGGTCACAAAATCAGTGAAGATGGCTGCACTGCAGAGGCAAAGCTGGTCAGGGGGACAGGTAAGAGTGATTATTTCCTTTATTCTGACTGTCCTGATCCTGATGCAAATTCAACAAGATCTGTGTTTCTGCAGGAATATTTTCATTTGTCTTCAGGCTAGAAAAAATTCAGGCAGTGAGTGCTAAACCACAACCTGACAATAAACAGTTCCTAAATAACTGTTATGTCAGTTTTACTTCTCTGCAAGGTTAAAGCCATCTTTAAACAAGGAGTTGATGGGTTTGCTGCATTTCTACTCATCAGAGACCATAACTAGGTATTGAAGGGTAGGAAGTCAGTCTCTAGGTTGACCTTACTGGACAAAGATGGATATATTCCTCTCCAGAATCCATGAGAAATGCCCACTGCCTCAACCAGAGCTGGATCAGCTCTGCTTAAAAGGACTCCAGTTTGCAGAGCTGAACCTGGCACTTCTGTGAGCATTAGGGCTGAGACAGAGAAAGAGGGAGGTGTTGTCCATCCCATGTTGTTGCAAGAACAGCCCTAGGTTGGATTCCTCAAAGGAAAGGACTTCTCAGCACAGGGAATGTTCTGTTTCTGACCTGCTCTTGGTTATCAAGGGATAGAAAAGAAAACTGTGGTGGAAAAAGGCAGGAGCTGCCTGTGGCAGGAGTTTGTTAGAACACAGAAAATGACTTGGTGAACCATGAACACTGTGCAGGAGTTAAATGAACAGAGTGGGCATGGTTGTGTAACCTGAAGTTCTTTTTTCTCCCCTGAGGGCTGTTTGAAGCCCTCTGAAAGCCCAGAGAACAGCTCATAAACTTTGTGCTTCAGAACTGCAGAGAAAATGCTTCTCTCATCCCTGGATCAGTCTTTTGCCAGCTCTAACACAATGGCTGTGGCTTTAGTGTATCTCCACTGTCACCCAAAGGCACTTTGTGAGAAATGTAACCCAGTGGCTCAGTGACTTGTCACCTGTCCCCTCATGCTGACCTAAGCCCTGGAGTGCAGGAGGGGAGTGCTCTCCCAAGGTCGGTGGTGTTTCTGCTGCAGCCACACCTCCCTTGGGAGTCCATAGCTGGTCTTTTGTGAATTGTGATGTGTAGAAATCCAGGATATGTGCAGTGCTGTGACCTACAGTGTGTCAGTGAGCCTGGGCTCCATCCCTCTGGGCAGCAGCCTGTTCATGTGCCAGCACAACATCCGTGTGGCCCTGAAGTCATTTCGTGCTCGTTTGAGGAATCACAGGAATAGGAGAGGAGCAGATCCATCAGGGCCTGCTTTACTGCTCACATGAAGGCAGGATTGTTCTCTGCAATGCCACTGATGTGTGCAAAAGCCATTAAAAGCCTCATACAGGAAGGAGTTTGTTCCTCTGAGAACAGGCTGCCCTTGCACAGCCACAGTGTTTTTTCCTGGATAGTCAAATTGCTTCTCTCTCATTTTCATCCTAGCTAATGAAGATAATTATATCCCTTTGTAGAATATTAATCCCTCTGTCATCTGAATGTTTACACCCTGCAGACAGGTTCATTTCTTCTTTGTGAATAGGGCCATCCATCATGGAAGCTTTCCTTAACCAACTCTTCTAATCTTGTGTTCACCTCATCCAGTCTCTCTCCAGTTCTCCAGTAGCTTTGATAATGAGGTGATAAGAATTACATGTGGTTTTATCAGTTTGTTTTACAGCACACTCACAGAAAGAGACCCTGCCACTTTCCTGCTCAACTACATGCTATTTTCACATATGTATCCTCTGGTTATATTTGTGGTTATATTTTCAACAAGGAAATGAAATCACACCTAGTGCAGAAAACCCTAGAAATTACCTCTGTAATGGAACCTCCTTAATATTACCATATTTTTATTGGTAGATATGGCTGAACATCACTATTTTAAACAAAAGTTTAAGTGATCTTCTCTTAAGAGAAAATCTGGAATTGGGGTGAAGAATTCCAGATTCAGCAATTCCTCCTTTGGACAGCTTTTTGAAGTTTGGTGCAAAAGGAAGAGAAGGAGTAGTTCCATCATGGAGAGGAAATACAGGACAAAAAAGTCAGAAAGACATAGTGGGAACCATGTATGGACTTAGATTTCAAATGTTTGCTCCAGGTTTCTGATAATCTAAGCCAGCCCTCCCTGGCTGCTGTTGTAACTTGTCCACTCCTGCCCTGTAGAGCACAAGCCCCCCAGGTCTGGTAGGTTCTCTCTGCCCTGTCAGCAGCTATTGGGAAATGAAGGCCCTTGGTGGTGAGTCCAAACCTCCATCTCAGGCAGGCTCAGCTCACCAAAGCTGAGCCCAGCAGTAGCTCCCTGCAGAGACTTAAACCAGAAACTGCAGCATTGGAGGGTGGCAAAAGCAGTGACCTCATTATTGATAACATCTGATCTGTGCTCACAGCAATGCTTGCTGCAAATGTGACTTTGATTCCCTCCTGCACCCTCCCCAGCACTTTTCTGAGCAGAATTGATAAATATTTCTGTTGAATTTACCTTGCATTGTTTGTATCTGTTTGCTTGGCAGGCACAGGTCAGGCTGTGACGTGGCAGTCACTTAAAAAGAGTTTTGCCTCACAAATGCAAAGTTTGTGTTTTTAAGAGTGGCATCTATAAAGTGTATTGATGTCTGCAGGGTTATAGAGGAGAAGAAATCTAAGTCATTTATGCCTAAGTAGATAAAATCCAGTATTTTCAGTATAATGCACTCATTGCACACCTCTGTCCTCCTTCCAAGGGAAGCTTGTCTGTAAAACTGTTCTGGCAGGAAAAAGCCATGTGTCACCCTTGCTTTCTCAAGGAATTGCATCCCATCTATTTAAATCATTCAGGTGTCTGATGTTGTTAACCACTTAGAAGCATTTGTTCGATATAGTAGGGCTAATTTTTAATTTATTTTTCTAAGCACATCTATCCGAAATGATGCTAGGCTTTTATATTCACAGCAGGGAGCATTGTGAGGTTTAAATATCCCTTTAATCACTAAGGATGTAATAAAAACAAGAGGAGTTCTTTGAGCTGCAGAGTGTTACCCAGGGAAAAATCTACTCTGGAGCTTACAAATGTGAGCTGAAGAGACAAACTGGGCAATAAAATCCACAACGAGGGAGCAAACCCGCTAAAAGTTGGTCTGTAGCTGCCCATCAGGAGCTGAGACTCGGGGGGGAAAAGGCCATTCAGCACCTCTAGAGCCATAAGAGGCAGGTCATAAACACTTCACAATCTGCTGGGGAGGGGGAGGGAGCCCTGGGCTGTGATCTGCCTGCAACAAAGACTGAGGATGAGAGATTTCACTATGGGGAATGAAGGGAAAAAATCTGGAGAGATGAGGGAGTGCAAGGAGAAGTGGCAGCTGTGTTTGATTGTGTCAGTTCATGTACACTTATGGCAGCCTCCTCCCAGTGCTGATTTGAGGAATCCATGAAATCTGACAGGTGCTTTTTTCTAGTATCAGTGGTTTGAAGGATTCTTACCTGAGTATTGTCATTATGGCCCCAAATGTCATTTTTCTGTGAGGTGATGAACAAGCTGGGTGAGAAAAATGCAGCTCAGAGTTTGTCCAAGGGCTTTCTGCTTTAAGTTCATATATATTTTCAACTCTTTGTTACTGACTTCAGGCTTTGCTGCAGATGATGTATGTCCCATCATAATGTTCTGCATCAGTTTTCAAAAAGCATCTTGCAGGATGTGCTGCATGAATCTGTCTTGGTGTTCATTTTCTTTTTGGGAGATCCTGTAAAGCTCAGCTCAGACTCTGCAGGTCAGACATCCTGTGTGTTCAGTTCATCAGGAGATGCCTGTGCAGTTGTATGTCTCCTATGGCTATATAATTTTTATAGTTCTTTTTCAAAGAAATTATAAATAATACTATAAAAGGAAAACAAATGCACAGTAATAAAATCTTATTAAAATGAAACGTGATTTATTGTAAGTGCTCTGAATCAAAATCTGCTGTGTATGGTTTAATTGTTCTCTTGTCATGATTTCTGGTAATGATAATTAACTTCACTATTGACTCTAAAGAACTTTCTGAGGATGTTGGAGGAACTGAGCTCTACACAGCTCTGTACAGCTCACAGCAGTTTTGATTTTTAAATTCCAAACACTTTAAATCTTAATTTTAATTTGCTCTTTGAAGGTCGTTCCTCTGATATGGAATTATACATGTTTATTGGTTTCCTGGTTTGATTACAACCTTACTGTGATGAACAGTTTATGGAAACTTCCTTATGACAGAAGAGATCTGTCTTTGCCAAACACAGTAACTTGCATGATCGAAGTCTGGCTTTTTACCTGTTGGTTTCAAGACTTTTAAAGTGCCTGATCACCAACAAAAGTAATGATCACTGATCACCAACAAAAGTAATCTTTTGTGGAAACCAAAGTACCATGACAGTGTATCAGCAATCTGGAAAGTCCATGAAGTTTAGATAAAATCTTCTGGGTGTGAGCTGCTGCCTTTTTTTCTGGAAACATCAGAGATTGCTGCAATATTGCCTGCTGGGCTTCTGCTCAGCAGAATCCATTCTGCCCGGGGCTTTTGTCTGGTCTCAATTCATGGTTAAGTGAACTGCCAGCGGATTTGAAGATCTGCATGATGCTTCTCTTTGCATATGAGTGTGTGCACATGTGTACAAATATAGAAGTATTTCTGGATGGCTGTTAAGCCAGGCTTATTTGCCCCGTGTTTTCTCAGGCTGAGCAGTGAGCTCAGGCAGGGCTGCTGAGTGCCAGGAGTGGGAGGAAGGATGCAGGGTGCACAAGGCACTGCTGGCACCCAGCTGCCTGCAGAGCTCTCCTTGTGCTGCAGCTCCTTTCAGCAGCTCCTTTTTGTGGATTGGAGCAGGACAGAGCGCTGAGCTCTGTCTGGGAAACACAATGGGCTCACAGGAAAACAGTGCACCCAACATCAGCAGTCTGGGAGAACTTGAAAGGGCTCTAGACAGGCATATTTTGCATTTGACTCTGGACTGCAGCCTTTGAGGCCAGACCCAGCCTGCAGTGCTAAGTGGCCGCTAAGTATTTCCCTCCTTTGCCCCTGCCGAGGCAGCACTGGGGCCATTGCACAGGGGGACAGGGCAGTGTCCTCCTCAGCTGTGCAGCCACATTCCTCAATCCACAAACCTGCAAAAGGAAAAATCGTGTGTTAAGCTTGTAATGTACAACTTTTTGTCTACCTGAGCTGCTTTCCCACGTTCCCTTCCAGAGCAGATCCTGTCCCAGCTGCCCTGTGACCCATCCCCACAGCTCTCAGAGCCTCTGGCCTGGGACCCTGTGGTGAATTAGCGTGGGGATGTTACCAACAGGCCTCTCCAAACAGCTGCTTGGCTTTGCCAAATGTCATTTTTGCACTCTTGACAGCACGGGGGAAATCTGGGGGTGATGCAGTAGGGGGCTCAGTATGGGGTTTTCAGTCCCACAGAGATCTGTAGGGGTTTTCTGTAGGGTCCCTTGCGCTGGTCCCAGGGTAGGAAGGTCTGGATGATGCTTGTTATATACCTGAAGATACCAGACAGCTTTTCTCAGGAAAAAATCAAATCAAAACCATAAAAAGGAGGGGGAAAGGTGCCATTTCCCTCCATCAGAAGAAAATGCTGTGTTGTGTGAGCTGCTGTAAGAGCTGGGTAGGAGCTGTTTCTTGTGCTGCAGCATGGTAGGAGATATGTACCACTTCTTCAGAGGCTCTCAAAACACTCTGCAGGCTTTTACCATTCCTGTAGCCACCCACAGAGACTTGCTCAGAAAGCTGCCCAAGTTCAGGCTGTGCCTGTGCTGCCAGAGCTCAGCAGTTCTGTCCTGGCCAACCCTGCACTTGTATTTCCTATTTTCTGGGTGAGGTGTCAGGCACTAACAAGGACAAGGAGTCAGATGCTGGCACAGCTATAGGAGCAAGAGTTTCATCAGGCTTTTTCTCTGGAAAAACTCTGCTTTTCCCCATGGCCCTGTGTGCATAAATCAGGCTGCCATTACTTCACAGGGAGCTGAGCCTGCATTTAAGGAGCTAGTTTGTGGATTCTGGAGAATCTGAGGCCACTTCATGTTTTTAATGAAGTATGAAAACAAGTAGGTATCAGTGTAGAGCTATCTGTTTTATTTTGGGCCCTGTTGATGACATGCTGTCTTTTTACTTTCCAGTACTCATTCTGTGCAGATGGCAGAGGATCCTTCTCAAAGAGTTGCCAAGATGCTCTGGAACTGTGGCCTCTGAGTGCCAGGTGGGAATCTAGTGAGTCCCATTTAAATGGCAGGAAGGCTTTCCTCATGTTCCACGGGGGAGGATCTCTTAGATGCAGTTTGTACTGCTCCATGCTCTCCCTTCCTGCTTGTGCAGATCCAGGCAGACAAGGCAGCCTTGCTTTAGCCCAGTTTGTTAAAGCTGATAAGGCAGCACTTTCTCACAGAGGGAAGCCTGAGGGTTGGATACTGGCTACTGCCCCCCGAGCAGTAATCCTTGGCTGGCTCTTTTAAAAGATCACTTTTATAATTCAGCTGTCTCCCAGGCAGTAATTTTGTGCCCCACACTGGGGCTTGCTCTCTGGGCAGAGTGCTTGCCTTGGAATGCTGCCTGGGCAGAGGTGGCAGTGCCATTCCAACCCCATTAGCCAAAGCCTGACACTTTATCTTTCTCCAGCAGTCTGGGAGCCCCAGGCAGCAGCCAGTGATGGGGAGATATCACTGTGCTGGAGAGCTGGGATGCTTGTGTACAAACCTGCTCCCTACAGGGTGCTGCTGAGCAGTAAGGACCCTGCTTCAGGTCATTTCAGGTGAGTGAAATTTAAGGTGGGAGAAATGCCAGAAACCATTTGCCTTCCTACAAAACCCAGAGGGGAATGTTTCTTTCTAATCAGCTTCTCAAAGAGATGCAAAGCAAAAGCTCTTGGCCTCTGCTTTTGTCATCACACATCCCCTCCCTCCTGCCCTACCCCATCCCTTCAGCACACGGCAGAACCTGCTGTTAGAGCTGGGCTCAGCAGGATTTATCCGTGCTGCAGTAAATGTGCTCAGAGCAGAGCCGTGTATGTCACTGACCTGCACATGTCAGATCCACTCTCTCTCCCATCCCTTTCCACACCCTCAGCCTCCAATTTGCCAGTGAATTGTTAGACACCAGCACATTCACCTCTGACTTCCCATCAGAATGCCTGAGGGCTCTCCATGGATGGACAGATGAGGGGAATGTGCTAAATTCCCCCTTTGCTAGGGATGAATTTCCTGGGGATTGCTCCCATTAGCCACGCTTTCCAGCAATAGTAACAAATTCACGGTTTTTTTTCACTTTTAAACCATTTCCAGTGCGACTAGAATGGCTGGGAGAAAGCTGGTTGTTAACCAGTCATGGGTAATTAATGGCTCCACCTTCCCCATCAATCAGCTGGGAGAAGCCAAAAGGATTTGAGTACTTGTAGCAAATGTGCGTTCCCCAGACAGGCTGATACACGGTGTGCAAATGAAGTGGCAGCAGGAGACCATCTCATAGCCTTTGTGGAAGCAGCAGCAAGTCATGATACACATCCCACGCTCCTGTCAGGTGAAGTCTGAAATTCCCAGAGCTGCTGCTGCTGTTGTGCAGTTCCTGACTGTGTGGGATGTTGATTCATCTTGCTGCTAGCTTGAATCTGACCCAATTTTTGTTCTATTTTTCCTTTTCAGATTCTGATTGTGGTTGTCTTTTTCCGCTTTCCACAATTAAAATACTAGCATTAGAAAAGCAGGACATGGAGTGGGGAGCAGATGCAATGCTGGCTTTCCTTCTGTAGCAGGGCAAAAAAGCATTTTTGCATCCTGTTTGGTGTCTGGTAGTGGCTGTACCAGCACAAGCAGAGATCTGACCTTGATACCATTTCAGCTGACCTTTTCCCTTCTGATTTATTTCTCCACATATTTAATAAATAATTTCCATTTGAGCTGCAAGTTGACTTTTTTCACCACATGATTTTCGTCTCCTCAGTGGTGCTCTGGATGTCTCCAAGTTACCTGAGGGAGAAAAGCTTGGAGTCCTCTGTGTTACCCAGTGGCTAAAAGGGATGCCAGCAAGGCTGGATGTGGTTCTTCAGAGGTGCCAGGAGCCAGTGGCCCATCTCCTGCTATAAAATCCTCTTCAAGAGTTCCCAAATTCTCCAATCTTTCTATTTAAAACATTCTTCCTTGCCACACTAAGAATTGGCTTTTCTCCCCCTGGCTAGCACTGGAATGCCTAAAATTCAACATACCACTGGAAGAGGGTCAGTCCCTGCTCTGATTAAGCTCCTTTGTCCTCTCTGCATGTCTTTGCATTGCCTGCTCCAAAAGGAAGTAAAAACAGAACTGAAGGAATGTTGTTTGGGCGTAGAAACTCACTAAAAAAACTCAAAATTTGTTTTGTAGATCAGATGTCCCAGTAACATCACTGATAAAATAGAAAAAAACGTTTATTTTATTTGGAATAAATCTAGACAGTGAAAGAGATGCAGCCTTATAGCAAGTTTTGTAACGAACAGAGCTCCTAAATCTGCTGTGCAGAACCCAGCACTGGCCCATTCAGAATGATATCCTGCTTTTGACCTCCACTTTTTGACTTTTTGGTCCTGTAAATGTTAGTCCAGCCATTTCTCTGTGTGAATGCACAGAATCCCTTCCTCAGGAGGTGCAATGGCTGTGTCGTGCCCTGGAGCTTGAGCCTTGATTGCTGTCTCTTAGCACTTGTAAGCACTTACAAGCACAAAAGCTAATGGTCACACTTGCAGAATAAACTAATTAAGGGAAAATGCTCAAGCCCTTCGATTTCTGCTCAGCCTTCCCTGGATAAGAGCAGTGCCTTGAGCAAGGCAAAACCTCAGTGCCTGATCCTCCTGGAAAAGAAGTGCAGTTAAAGGCTGGGAATGCAGAAATTGGGCAGATGAGTGATGTTACACCATCAAATGTGTTCATGTTGTTGGAGAAGGCACCAGTGGGTGAAGAGATGTGCTGCTGCAGCATTCCAGTTGTGAGAACAAACTTTACACAGATTGTTAATCACCCACTTGGGAAGGAAGGAGCTCGATGCCATCCTGATTCTGACACCAGAAATCAAGAGTAGAATGAGTCTGTGCTGAAGATGAAATGATCACAAACCCATCGAACAGCCAAAGAGAAATTATCCCTGCTTGCTGTTTAAGGGATTTGTTTTTATTTTGTAGCCAAGTCCTCAGCTGATGTTTTCAGTCTTGTCTCTATTTGTTTAAAAGTGCGTTAGCAGTAAATCAAGGTGCATTTCCCCTGTAGGGTTTCCTGTATGTCAAAGCCATGTTAATTCTCTTTGATTTTCTTCCCCTAGCCCCAGCCATTGCTGCAGATCCTTCCTCTCTTTGTCCCTTTGGACATCAAAGGCTCGCAAGGGGACAGCCCTGGCGGGAAGCTCCTCCCTGCTCATTAGCCTCCATAAAACAGGAACTCACCTTGGCTAGCTGTGCTTGTCCCATCCTCATCCCGCTCACTCTTGACACTGGATCTCGGAAGGAAGGGCTTGTGCTTGCTTCAGGAAATCAGACCTGCTTTGGAACTGGACTATTTTGGCTCCTCTTGTGAGAACTCTGGTGGCTCTCTTGGCCCTGCAAGCTCCTCAACGTCACAGTACATGGAAAAATGCAAGCTTTACCAGGTAAGTGAAGGACTCCTTCCCTTTTCTCATGCATGGAAAGATCCCAGACTCACACCAGAAAGGGAACAAGGGCTCCTGAAGGGTTTACCAGCATTTATAGAAGAGTGTGTGGGGCTGGAGAGGATTTTAAAACCACGTTTTTTCATGGGAGTAGATGAAAAATGGTGAATTTGAGTGTTTTGGAGAGCCTTAGAAGATCTTTTGTAAGGTAGCAAAGAGGTTTGCTCACAGTTGTGCCCAAACTCCCTTACCCACATCACCTTGTGCAGTGTGACCCTTCAGCTGAAGGCTGGAGGTGTTGTTTGGGTGTTGTGTGCAAAGCACTGAGTTCTTCAGGTTGAAGGCCACAGAAAATTTGGGAATACTTCTCATATCTTTAATAACATTTCTGATACAAACTCTCTGGTTTTGGGTTTTTTTTCCTATTTCCTATGCCTTTCAAAAGTGTGAGCCCCAGTCAGGCATAGCTAACTCCTTCCAGGTTCACCCCCAGCACAAGAATTTTGGGATTTCCTTAGGATTCATTATGTTTTCCTTCAATCCATCTCAGAGCATGCTGTTAATCTCTCCTGTGTGGAGCAGGGTTGGATTGGGCACAATGAAGAGATGCCTTGGGACAGCCCAGAGGTGCTGTATTTGTCAGTGCAACCGAACCCTAAATTTACTCTGGGGTTTTACTCTACATCAGAAAAAAACTTGGCCCAGTTTATAGGCACATCAGATGTGGCTGGGCAGCCTCAACTTCCTTTCTCTTCCTCTGCAAGATGTCCCATTCATGAACAAAATACTTGAGCAGTGATTTAGATTATTTCCACCTTTGCTGCTGTTTTGGGTTTTTTCAGTCCCTGCTGCGTTGATCTGATTCACACTGATTTCTGCCACTTGAATTTTAAGTTGAGAAACAAAAGAGCAGCAATGAAAAAACTGTATTATGGTATTTTCGTGTTAAAGATTCCAAATATTGCAGAATTCACCTCATTTTCTTACTGGGCTGCTTCTGGTGTTTGATGACCCCCTACAGCAGAAATGTTCCAGGTGATGTCTGGATGCATCTGAGATGAAGGTGTTGCATTTATAGAAACATCATACATTTGTTATTGCCACAAAACTCTCTGGTTCTGAGAAATGAGGCTCCCTCCAGAGGGTCAGGGTGTTCCTGCTGACATGGAGAAGATCAGAAAACATGGGAGGGTGGTTTGTTTTTGTTTTTTTTTTTCTTGTTTGCAATATGAATTTATTAGAAAGCTTTGCATATTGATGTGCATTCCTCCCTGGTGGACACTGGATAGCTGTAAGTGTTGGGCTTCACTTGGAAGATAACAGCAACAAATGTAACAATAACTGATTTTAGTCAAGGTAAGCACAGCTTGTTCCCTTATTGGAGTTCTCCCAGTATTGCAGATCCTATCCTACACATTTTGGGAAGGCTGCATCAAATTTTCTGACATTTTAACGTTGTCTCAGTAATGGAAAATTAATTGAGGAACTGCTTTAGGTGAGGCAATTGTACTCCAGCATCTTCTATCCAGAGATCTTCCTCCTAAAACTACTAAATTGTCTCTCATTTCTCTTTTCCTTTCTGTCCCCAAGATGACAAAAAGATATGTACAGCTCATTCTAGACACAGAAGCTGTAGCACAAGCTGCCCCTATTGGTAAAAGGACCTTCAAATCAAGCACAGAATAGATTGAAGATCTCTTAATTTTCAGTGTCTTTACCATAGCAGCTTCCTACCTTTCAACCTCATCTGGACATAAAGAACATGTTTTTGAATGGGCCATGTATAGTGTTACCAACACAATGATAATAGGAATATTTCTTAAAAAGTAAAACTAGAACTGCTGGAAAAGGTTTAAATCTCTTTTGGATAATAAGAGTTTTAAAACCAAGTTGCACAAAAGAGGAAACCATAGAGCAGTAGAGCTCACACAAGTTCCATTCAGTGCTTGGACACTCTGCCCAAATCTCTCCGTGCCGTAATTCCAACACTCAGGCATCTTTGTGGGAGAGTGAGTGCATGAGCCATCAGTTACACAGGCACAAAAAATCCAAACAAAATTTGCAAACAAAATCCAAAGTGGATCCTAGAAATAATGTCCATCACTGCAGGGTCCCACTGCAGCTGAGGGATCCATGCACCAGCTCACAGCACTGCTGGCTCCAGCTCCTCATGCAGACTGCTCATGTCCTGCTTTTCAGCCTCAGCCTGTGCACACAAAACCTGCGCAGTCAAAGGCATTAACTACATTTTAAAACCTTAGCTGCAGCATTTATTGTCCCTGCCTCCTGCAGGACTGTGCTCCTACAGGTGCGTTGTGGACTCATTTTGGTAAAAAACCAGATTATAACATCTGCCTTTGATTTTTAATTCAGTGTTGAACTCCTTTCACTTCAATTCCTCTCGACTTTATTGGAAATCTCCCCTCACTAAAGACTCCTGAGATCTGCCTTGCTGTAGTCTCTTTTAATGGCATTGGAATTTGCTTAAAGAAATGTTAATTCGAAAATTCATTTGGGGAAGGAGTGAGCATCTGTCTAGCTAATCAAAACCTGTTTGCATTTATTTGTGACTGGATGGCTCCTGTGGGAAATCAGCCCAATTTTATTGTAACTCCTTTTGATACATGTGCTGCACTGAGCTACCAAATGCATGGTCTCATGGCAGCTTTCATGTCTTTGCAAGAGGATATGGGGGAAGCTTTAGTAAGAAGATGTTAACAGGCTAATCTTGGTGAGCAAACTAGGTGTCACTTCTTGGCCAGTTCATTAATGTTGGATCAAAGCAGAAAAAAGGGTGGAGAATTTTTTTTAAATGCCTAAAGACCTCTACAAACAGACCAAATTACATTTTAATGTTTCCTACTTCTTAATCCTGAGGGAAGAACCACTTAGACTTGTATTGGGTTGTTTTGTGGAAAGACATTCCTTTGTGAACAAAGCTAATTTCTCTGAAAATACTTATCTACTTTTTGTGAATACTCTTTTCAAGGCATTACTCAGGAAAGCTGTAATAAGGTGAAAATTCCCCTTTTTTTCCTGTCCTCTGAATAAGATCTAATCAGGCTGAGAGGCAGAGAAATCTAACTTTTAAGCAAATAGCTGTGCCTGGCTGCTAATTCACCACCCAGAGGGGTCCTGCTGGCCCTGCTGCTGGGGGTGCCCTGCTCCTCATCCCTCAGGGCAGCTTCCTAAACCCTGCTGGTCTGAACTGAGCCCACCAGAACTGTACTGGGTCACATCCTGACCTAAAATGGAACTGGGCTTTTCAGTACAGCTACAGCAATCTTACCTGCCTTCCAATACTGCTGAGAGCACCCACTGGAGGTTTTAAGGCGTTTTTAATCCAAAGAGCTGTACAGAGGTGATTGGTGCCATCAACACCAAAGGCAGTTCCTCCAGAATGCTTTCCCTTCCCTCTTCCCCAGGCCCTGGGCTGGTCCTGTGGCTCCAGGAGGAAGAGCAGGCAGATTGCAGCACTGCCATGGTGTGCTGCTGAAGAGACACCTTCCACCCCTCTCACAGGTTCCTCAGTGCTCCCCATCTCCACTTCCAGCTCAGACCAGCCATTCTCTTTTCACAATATGGTCTATCCATAGTCTATCTCTGTCACCTCCTTTTCTTGCCTTCACTTACATTTAGACTCCTGTCTGTCTCATCCTTGTCTTCTGGGGGGATTTTTCACCTCTGCTACCATCTATTTGGCATTTTCCTGTTACCCACTGGTGCACTTAAAATCCTTCCAGTCCTTTCAGCTTTCATTGCACTCTCTTGATAAAGTGTTTTGTGTAACCCTGATCGTACCAGAGCAGTGGATTGTGGCTACCTGCCAGTGTGAGTTCTGGAAAATGGAGTTTAGGTTGAGTTGGTACAACACAGATCCTCACAAAAGAACCTACCAGCTAAAACCAAACCTGTGGGAAAAGGCTCCATACCTCTGAGCCTACTAAAAATCCTTTGAAGAAAAGTAACAGTTTTTAAGAGGCTTGTTGTAGCAGAGTGCCAGACCCCGGGGTCAGTCCCCTCCTGTCTGTCTGCAGTCACCATCTCGTTTGTCCTTGCAGACGTGAAAGCGCCGTGTGAGGCCCTTCCTTCCCCCAGCCTGGAGCCCTTCCCACAGAGCTCCATCGTGGTCACCCTCGAGGACATGGGGCTCTGGATGAAGTTTCACCAGATAGGAACTGAGATGATCATCACCAAATCTGGCAGGTAAGGGGCACAGGACAGCTGCCCACACACACCACACCCTTCCAAGCTGTTGTCAAAGTCTCCAGATGCTCATTTTTTAAATGGTGGCCCTTGAACTAGTTTTGTAGCCAGTTATGCAGATCTTCCTGATCCTGACAGAAGAATTGCACTTTGAGGGTGTCACAGAAGTCCAAACTGTGAAATGCAAAAGGTCACTTGTGGGGCTGATGTGCTGAGAATACTCCTGTACCCTTATCTCACCACTTAACACTGGCGTTCTTCCTGTGGCTTTGAGGTTGCTCTGGGAAGTGCCCTGGGCTCCCTTTGCCTGGGTCACAGGCAGCAGCAGCTGAGCAGTAAAGGCATGGGTTTGAGTCTGTGTTTGCAGACAGGAATGTGGCCCAGACTCATAACGATCTGTGTGTGCAGACTCCACTGAAGTAAAAATGAGTCATGTATTGTGGAGCTTGCAGTGAAAGAAGATGGAATTGTGAAGCTGTAAAGTATTGTTCAAAGCTGCTGTGAGCTGGAATAATCCCTTTGGGTAGGGAGGTAGCTGTCAAAGCTTTTTTGCAGAGTCAGAAGTTAAAAGTAGTGGCAGGGAGTATGGGAACAGAAAGCTGGGTGTGCTCTTAGATGAGAGCACGTTTTCTACCCACGCTCAGATTTAATCCATCCTCCAGGGCTGTGAGAGCTGCAGCAGGCCAGGAACTACGTACAACCTCCAAATAGTTCCTTTCAAGTTTCCCACTGTTGTGTTAGAGGAATTGGAAGAACAAAAGCAGTAACAGTGTCAGACCCTCAGTGACTGCTGCCCTGTTAGTGTCTATCCCATCTAAACCCACAGGACTGGACAGTCCATCAATAAGATGGACAAATGGTCAGTGGCTGGCTGGAGAAATACTGCTCACAGGGCTTTGCACAGTAGTGAGTAAATGTGACATGCTGCTTGATCATTTACAGCCCCTCTACAGAGAAACCTTTTTACTCTATTTTTCATTTCTCCTTCAGACGAATGTTTCCTCAATGCAAAATCAAAGTCTCTGGCTTAATCCCATATGCCAAGTACCTCATGCTGGTAGATTTTGTGCCAATGGATAACTTCAGGTACAAGGTGAGTACTTTAAATAACAGAATTTATGCTGTCTTTTCATCTTTATTTGAAATAGATTAATCTTTATGCTTCACTTGTCACACTGATAAATAAATTCTCTTTGGACAAAGTTCACAAGTAATTGATGGATTTTATGCCTCTCTGGAGTTATTTGTCAGTTTTGCTTGGGAAGCAGCTGGAAAGGTAACTAATTTTCATTGTAAGCAATACAGTTTTAATCATGATTAATGTCAGACTTTTCTGGCAGCCATGGGGAGAAAGGGAGGAAAAATGAGGACTAAACTTGGAGCTGATTTGGTAACATGATCATGGCTCGTAAGGAAGAATCGCCTGTTTGTGCTTCAGAGGAGTGCACTGAATTGACAGTAAAGCAAACTTACTGGGGCTTTTTTGTACTGAAAGCATTTTTTTCTAAGCTCCAGATTTCTGTCTTTCCCTTCACAGTGGAATAAAGATCAGTGGGAAGTTGCTGGAAAAGCAGAGCCCCAGCTCCCTTGTCGCACCTATGTCCACCCAGATTCCCCAGCTCCTGGCAGCCACTGGATGAAAGAACCTGTCTCCTTCCAAAAACTGAAGCTCACTAACAACACTCTGGATCAACATGGGCATGTAGGTTGTGCTGGAATTCATTACAGATGAGACTTTGTGGGAAATAAGCAGGATTTGTGAGAATGAGATGATATAGAAACTAAAAGAGACCCAAGTGTCCCTTCTGCCTCCCTCAGCCCAGCCCTTGTGCCCTCTCAGCTCCCTGCTAGGGAAGTCCTGGTTAGAAATGGGTGTCCTGGGAGTGTCCACAGGGAACCTGCAGTGTGCTGGCAGGGGTGGCACATGGAAACCTTGTCCTTTGTGTGTCCCAGATCATCCTGCACTCCATGCACCGTTACAAGCCGCGCTTCCACATCGTGCAGGCAGACGATCTGTTCAGTGTCCGCTGGAGCATCTTCCAGGTGTTCAGCTTCCCTGAGACTGTCTTCACTTCTGTCACTGCCTACCAGAACGAGCAGGTACAGTGTGCAGGCTCTGCTGCTGTGAAATTCTGGACACACTGTGAAATTCTGTCTGTAAAATTCCTGTAAAGGAAGGTGTCTCCTTCCTGTCTGTTCATCCTGGGCACCTGTGGTGGACAGTGGGAAGAAACAGGCACATTGTGGTTCCTGTGGAAAACATCTCCTCTGTGATGAGTCATGCACCTTGATGATTCTGAGTGCACTGTCAGTGACACAGAACTCCAAATGCAGTAAAAAGTATGGCTGCAGGTCCAGATACAGATCCTCACCCTGAGTATTTCTGTGGTTAGATGAATCCCACCCAAATCCCTGCTGACCCTGGCAAGGTCACTTCTCTCTGTGGGTCAGTTCCTGCTCAGTGATGGGAGCTTCTGGGAGAGCTGAGATACTGTGGCAAGGCGGTGTCCAAAACCCTCACACAGTTTATCTGTTGTGATAAATACTGAGGTGAAGGTCTTGGAACAGTGAAGCAGCCAACTAGTCACTGTGATGCTGATGCTGAGTCTTGTTCCTTTCATTTAAAGATTACAAAGCTCAAGATTGACAACAATCCCTTTGCTAAAGGTTTCCGTGAACATGGGAAGAACACTCGAAGGTAAACTGGTTTTTCATTTTAATTTGTTTGTAGCTGGAGTTCACTTGTGCATTTTACCCAAGGTCTTTGACAAAACTCTACCAGCCAGCTCTGCTGAGCCTCTGCATTGTGCACACTGCATTTCCCTGTATCTGGGAGTGATGTCCCTCTGTGCAGCCTCCTCTCCAGAGACTTGGGGAGTGGGAGGTGACAATTCCTACAGAGATGTGGGAGGTGTGACAAATTTGAGACCTGCATTCCCTCGCACGTTGGAGCTAGACTGGAGTCTGACATGTGAATAGCAGTGATAACAGGAGTCCACAGCAGACCATTTGGTCTCTTGGAGATCAGCTTGATTCTGACATTTGGAGGCTCCCTTGTCTCCTTTTCCTGTGGGTGGAAGTGTCTCTTCCAGTGGGAGATTTTTTGTGCAAGAGGGAAGATGGATACCAGTATCAGTGAGATCTTCTGCTTGGTCTAAGGGCAGCCAGCTTAAATTGCAACCCCAGACTGACAATAGAGAAGGAAAAAAATGGAGGCTTTTTCCAAGCAGAAAATGTTATGAGAATAGCTGAGATTTTGTTTCATGTTATTTTATGCCTTTAAAAAACCCTGTAAAAAAATTTCCTGATGAAAAAAGGCCAAAGATGACTCTCTTTTGCTTAAAGTTTAAAAATGTTAAGGATTTTCTTTCTCCTCCTAATAGCATCTCTTCCTATATATCTAGGCAAAAAAAGCTTACATCCAAGCTACCCCCACATCTTGTTTCTTTCCAGGGAAGGACGAGCAAAATGCCAGAAGCCCAGTCCAGCCAAGAGCCAGAAGAGGAAGCTGCCTGAGGAAAAGGAGCCTGCTGCTGAGGAACGTGGTAATATTGATCACAACAAACCCAGAGAATGATATTCAGAAAGTTTTGTTAAGGTTAATCATTCCTTGCTCCAGCTCATGGTGCTGCTTGCAGTAGCACAGCTAAGGAGAGAGGACAAGGCAGCACTGACCACCACAGTATCTGGGCAGAAAAGAGCTGGAAGGGGCCATTCCCTTAAGACAGAAGGGCTGCAGGAGGTGGTAGTGTGTTTCCTTCCACCATCCTGTGATTACTGCAACTGCCAATAGACCATTGTGAACTTTGCCTCCCTTTTCTTCTTTCTCATTCTTTTCCATTCTTTCTTTTCCCTGCTTTGAGTCAGATTTTGAGAAGGATGAGAATGTAGATGTGAAGGAAGAGAGTAACCCTGTGGTGGTGAGCAGTGGATATCCCTTCTGGGGCTCGGAGCAGAACAGCAGCCAGGCCTTCCCTGCAGCCTCACCAGTGCCTGCTGAGCAGAGGGAGGGGCTGGCCAGAGAGCAGCAAGTGCCAACGCCCTCCTACCAGACATATCGGTGAGTCCTGCTCCAAAGCTGCACTTTCATTGGTGGGATTCCTCTTCTGCTGCTGGGCATTTCCTAAGAAAAACACCCAGTTGGGAAAAGGGGGAGGATGGCTTTCTGTTCGACAGCACATGTGGTTCAGACATGGTAGATCAGCATGGACATAGCTCCAAGGATAGGCTTTCTCTCCTAGTTCAAACCCACTGGTTTTGGGTATGCTCATGTCTTTGTAATGTTCTTTATTTCCCTGTCCCAAAATGCTCTCCCAGCCAGCTCTGTGCACTACAGAGTTTACCTGCCCTTTGGAGAAGAGACAAGACTCCAGTGATTTTTCCTTCCTCATTGCAAAATTGGGTGTGAGTGAGAACTTAGAACTTAGCCAGAACTATGGTAGTCTGGACTCACTTCTGGAATTTCATTTTTCACTGAGTGTGGCAGTGAGGCCTGGGCTAAAATCCACAGTTAACAGTAAGATGAAGCAGTGTGCAAAGGGAAGAGCTTGCCCTGCCTTTCCCCAGGGGATCTTTGTGGGTTTTCCATGGTTTTCCACTCTGGTAGGTCTGACTCATTCTCTCTGCCCTTGGGCCCAGGTTCCACGAAGCTGGGGACAGCCAGCAGCTTCCCAGCCGCGATGCCGCGACCTTGAACGATTTCCGGGCGAGGTGCCACGCCTTGGATCTTGCCATGGTGCCTGAGCACGACTCCAAACAGCTCCCAGAGGGCTTCACCAACCTGCCCCCACTGCCCCCACCTCTGCCTCCTCCCCAGGACTACTCAGGAGTGGTGAACATGGCTCTGGACTCGGTGGGGAAAGCCGGGGCCCGCGCGCCCATGTACAGTCCCTATGGCACCGAGCAGGGCCTGGGGCAGTGGGTGGTGCCTCCCCACAGCCAGTACAGGGCAATGAGCTATTCAGCCTTCTCCACGGAGTACAACACACAAGGAACTCCAGGACATGCCCATGGCACCATGGCAGAGTGGAGCCAGTACCCTCTGTTCCCCTATGCCTGCTGGTGAATGGGGAGGACTCTTCCCAGTGAAAAAACTGAAAGAAAATTGTAAATGACATTGAATTTGCTCTGGGGTGTTGGACTTGTGAAACTTTGCCTACACTAGGCAGAGGTATTTGCTGCAAGCAGTAGCATGGGACACTTCACTTCCTTGTCTCCTTGCACAACAGCCCTCACCATATTTCACAAGCAGTGGTTAAACTGGTGGCTGCCCCAGCAATGTCATTGTGGGTCAGGCTCAATGTGTTCTGCAGTGGTTTTTTTCCTAGCAGGAGTAGGAAACCACAGGTCTGCAAGAACAGTATTTAAAGAGCTGCTGAACTCACAGTCACAGTGTTGGCACCTCGCATTTGGCAGTTTCCAACATCCCTTCCTCGTGGGACTTGGTGCAAGGAGATAGGGGCTGAGGACTTCCAGTAAGTCATCCATGTGGCCAAGAGGCTGTAGAACATATTGCAAAGATGAGGAAAGCAAGCAATCTTGGTGAACTTTGAACTTGGTGAACTTTGAACTTGGTGAACTTTGAGCAGCTTCCTCAGTTAGTATAGTCAAAGTAAAGCTAAAGTCTCACCTTTCTTCCAGCAGCAGCAGAGAGTCAAATGCACAGCAAGGTGTGTCTGGAGCACAGCAGTGGGTCGTGCAGGCAGGGGAGAGTTTGTCCCATGCAGGAGAAGTAGCAGCAAGGCTGTGTGTGGTGTCTTCCTGTCCCCGTGCCCATCCCTCCTCTGTCAGCCCCAGGTCCAAGGTCAGTGACACACTCTTCATTCCGTGGAGGTGGAGGGAGGTTGTTCATGGAACGTGGGGGACTCCTCTGGGGCTTTCCGAGGTTGTCAGAAGCAGGGCCATGAACTTCAGTGCTGCTGTGTCACTCCAACCTCTTCCTTTAGAGGGAGAGGAAATTTTCCACTGTGAACTTACCCCTCCTGCTTCCTGCCACCCCTGGAGAATATAATTTATAGTTGTGGTTCCTGCGCTGCTCTGAGTGTGTGTGAAGTCATCTTGCTGCTGTTTGGGAGTCTGTAGGATCTGTCCATGTTCAGTTATCAGAGTGGTTCCACCTCCCTCCGCTCTGGTCCCATCCTGAGCAGGAGCAGCCTGTGCATTGCCATGCAAGAAGGGATTCTTCTCATCTTCCTGTTAGAAGAGGGAGGCCTCCCTGTTTGTCCAAGTGCAGATGGCCCTGGCGTTGGGGACTTGGTGAGACAGACTCATTGCTGCTCAGGGAGGATAGACATGTTGCTGAGTGTTATTTAGGGAATGTTTTCATGTCACACTAATAGCTGCTGTGTGGCCTGCAGCCATCAGTAGGCACCGAGGTGTGTCATTTATCCTGTGTGCACACATGTGAAAATGTGTGGGTGTATGTGTCTCTGAGCAGACCTTGGCAGGTTTGTGCCCAGTGCCTCAGGAGCCCTGTGCAGGGACACTGGGAAAGGCTGTGCACCAGGTTCTTGGGGCACCAGCTCCTCACTGTGCATCTGCATAGCGTAGGGATGTTGAGCTATGTTATTATTGTTAAAATTGTGAAAAGTAGCCCTGTAAATGTGGACTCAGCTACAATGACTGTTTCCTTATTTAAATTGTATAGTGTGAACTGCTTTTGTACCACAGTTATGATATGTACAGAGCAGCTGAGTACTTCCCCTGGGGTTCCCAGGATTTGAGGATGTGCAGCATTGAAATAAAGGTCAGACTTTGCCACAGTACATGTACACAATGCCCTGTGAGCCTCCCCTCTGATGGCACCCTGGCCAGTAGTGATTTGTACCTGCTGTGCATGATACATGTGTGGATATGAGCAACTCACTTACAAAGAAATCTGTCTGGAGAAACAAAATGTGGAGCAGGTTGTGTTGGTTTTTTTTTTTTTTTTAATGCCAAAATACCATGATTTCCTGCTGTCCAAATGCCGGCTGTGTGAAGGGCAGGTCAACTGTAAAAGGCTGTCTCTGGCTATCAGTAGTTACCACCACTGTCCTTCACATCTTGGAAATGAGACGAGCAGAATGGCTGGGGAGGTGAGTGAGTGCCTCGAGCACCATGTGCAGGGACCCGAGGGGGTTACTTTGTGCAGAACACAGGATCACTGCCAGCAGCATGCCCACAACAGAGAGAATGCATTCCCCACAGGCTACCTGGCTGGATCTGTTTCTTCATCTTTGTAGCTGGGAGGTGTTTCCCTGTCACAGAGTGCTAATAAGGATGAAAAGCTGCAGTGAGCATGAGTAACTGAGGACAGCTGGGCAGCACTGGGGAATTCCTGTGAAAATAGGACTGCAATGCTTTTTCTTTCAAACCTTTGGTCGCAGTACAGGTGCTGCTGCCCCCTGGGCCTGTCGGTAGAGCTGGTTTGGCAGACTGGCTCTGCACTGGGGTAAAAGACTCAGCTTTGTGCCTAGGACGAGCCATCAATTACTCATCAGCCTTCTGTTGCAACAGGACTGCTTGCCCTTCTCCAGTGAATCATGCAGCTTGCTGGAGAAGCACCTATCCTTTCTCTCTGATTAGAGACTGCTCTCGGCTTGTTTGGGAAGCCTTTGGAGATTTAGCCTGTAGGTGTGCTCTGGACTCCGCTCCCGCCCCCTCCCTTTGCAGTTCCCACTGGCTTGTTTTCTTCAGCTGTGGCATTTAAAGTCTGTAGGAGCTCGACTGAAATGCTGGTTTTGCACGCATGTGAGATAATGCAATGCCTCTGACAGCTTCAATAAAAGGAAACAAGACATGTGGAAGTCAGGCCATTAAGACTAATAAAATAAACTCAAAAGTGTAGGTTTTGTGCATCTTTCTCAAGCACAACGTGCTCGGCTTTAGTCATGGTACCTGGGGCCAGTTTGTACATGCATGACAGGCTGTTGATCTCAGCATTCATTGTTCTCCACAGTGTGTTGAGTGAGCCTCAGGTTATCTGCTCACACTGCTAGATGTGACTCAGGCTCTTGCACCAATTCTTTGCAGCAAATTGTTTATTTTCTCTGTGTTTTCTGCTCCTCTCCTGCAGAGAAGTTACATAAGGAGGAGGGCAAATGGACTATAAATGGGATATAGGTAAATTTCCTATGGGAAATCAAGATCTTGATTTATTTTGGTTTCTCCTAGTGGTTTTTTGCAGCCTTAAGCCTTGTCTGACGCTGCTTCAATGCAGATGGGAATGGCAGGGAAATGCTTTCTTGCCGATGCTGCAGTTCTTGCCGAGGCAGCTGCAGGCTTGGGCGAGGCTCCGAGCTGTGCCCACAGCCCTGAGGGGACACGGCGAGTCCCAGGGTACGGCCTCTGCACTTGGACCTGCGCTGCCTCTGCAGAAATAACTTCCAGCTGGTTTCACTGAGAGCTTTTCTAATTTCCAGGTGCTGCAGGGATGGATGTGCCGGGCTGGGGCAAGCCCCGCTCTGGGCCGGTGCGGCTCCGAGCAGCCCCGGGGCCGCGGCCTCAGGCGTGTGGGGCGGGCGGGGCCTGCCCGGGGAGGGCCCTGAGGGCAGCCTGGGAGCCTGGGCTGGGCTCGGGAAACGCCTGGGCCGGGCTGAGCAGGATTGCTGCCTGCTTTGGGCTGACCCCACTGCCCGGGCCGGGGGTCTGTCGTGGTGCTCCTTGGGCTCCCAGGAGGCTGCCACATGCATTTCCGTGCTCACCCTAAGCAGCAGCCCACTTTAAGGCCATCCAAGCAAGCAGCACAAACCCCCTTCCAGGAATAACAGCATTCTTTCAAGTTTAATGAGTTTTTTATTGCACAGCTTAAAATCCACTTAATTCCCGAGCCCTAGGGTGGGATCCATGCGGAGCCTCTTAGCAGGGGGAAGCAGTGTAATGCTGGAGCCACGAGCAGTGCTGGTCACTGGCCCTGAGTGGCTCTGAGCCACGTCCCTGCTGCCCTGAGCTGCCCCGAGTGGCCACTGTGCCACCCTCTGCCTGCTCCTCAGCCTCATGAGTGCCTGCAGGTGCCTTCATGGCCCTGAGTGAGCACCCTCGCCTCCAGGTACTCCCTGAGCGGCCAAGAGCAAACTGTGCAGGGCTGGCTGGGGAATGGAGGGGCTCCTCTGGATCGGGGTGGGGTGGCCCGTTCTGTGTGCCTCAGCTGCCCTGGCACAGCCCTCCTCAGAGACACGACTGTGCTGCAGTGCCAGTGGCTGAGGGAGGCCTGGTCCTGGTTCCAGGCTCTGTTTGCAGCTCTCTGCTGCTGGCCTGGCTCCCTGCTCCTCCAGGTAAGCTGCTTTTTACTGTCCTGCCTTGCAGAGATGTAGTCAGGTCTAAATGTGCTTTCTGAACATTGCAGCAGGAGGAACACAGGACACAGTGAAGGAAGTAGGGAAGGCATTTCTTCCCCACAGCACACAACACGCACATCCCAGAATAAACCTTGAGACCTGGGCCTGAGCAGAAGTGTCAGACAAAATTTTAACTGAGAGTGAAGCAAACCTTTGATGCAGGGTTGAGAAGAGGTGCTGCAGCTGTGCTGAGCAGTCTTGCTGTTCAGCTTAGTTTAGTGTTATTCCTTTTTTGTTTTTCCAAGTCGTGTGAGTTTGTTTTATGACCTGAAGCACTTTGCTGTGGGGTGCTGGATTGCCTCTGACACTTCTCTAATACTCAATTTCTTTTCTTTGAACATGCAGGTGTACAACTGCAGTGTTCCTGCCCAGGCAGCGCCCTGCTTGATGAGTGTAATGGATAGATTTAATTTTAATCTCCTACAGTTCTTTGGGGACATGCTGAGATTTTTATTTCCTCCTCCTCTATTTTTACTGAAGAGGGTAAATTATATGCCTCCATAAAGCAGAGTGGGCAGTCAGTGATACAGGATGGGCACTCCCATCAGTCATGCACCAGGCTTAAAGCACTGCTCACTTTCAGTATGTGTGCCTCTCGTTGTACAAATATGACTGTACATGTAAAACAGCAGCTGTTCACGGGAGAGACTTCCTGTGTGCTGGCACTGCCACTCCAGATCCCATCTGTGGGGTCGCAAAGCACGGGCCCCTGTGATCGCTGGAACATCCTTGCCGGGAGATGGTGCATTAAGGGTGATCTGTGTGGAAGTGCTGGTGCAGAGAAGACAGGGATGAGTCAGCCGTGATTGCTGTCACACCACAGGGTCTGTCCCCATGCTGAGCAGCCAGCCCTCTGCTCACCCTCAATCTGCTTTGGGCTCTGCTTTACCATCTAGAAGGGGCTCAGTGGAGACAGAGCTCTCCAGAGCAGCTCAGGCTCTTCCCAGCAGCATTTGGGTGAGGGGGAAATGGGAATTGCTTCAGTAAGTGTAAGTCAGCCCTCCAGGGATAAAGGCAGTGAACTAGAGCAGTGGAGGAGATGTGATCAAACCCGCTGTTCAGCACCAAAAAGATGTGCTGAGCATTGCACTGACATAGGCTGAATGACACTAATGTGCTCCCTGTAGAGCCCCCGGCGACACAAGGACATGTGGTAAATCCTGGATGAGAAAGCTCGGCCAGGACAGCGGTGTTCTGCCCCCCAGGCTGGCCTGGCACTCCTCCCGGAGCCGCTGCATGTGGCATGTTCCTCATCCTGCCCGTATGGCAGTTAATGGCCTTGTCTTGCCTCATCCCCAGGGAATAATTGCCTCACACTTGAGCAAATGTGCTCGGTGTTTGAAAGGAGTCTATCGATCGTTGCGTATTCCTGAAAGCCTCACAGGGCCCCGTTCCCTTTGAAGTGTAAAAGCATCTGTCTGTCTCTGCTTCTCGAGCAGTCTCCCGCTCCATTTGCATCTCCTCTCGGGCTGCCCAGGAATCCATCCCTGGCCCCATGCCGTGCTCGGGTTTCGGCTGCTGAGAGGGCTCCCTGCCACGGGCTTGGAGACAAAGGGGCAAAGCTTCAGTCCAGGGAGGGGGTTGAGCTCAGCTTGCAGCTGGGGGTACTCAGGATGCCGCTGTTCCTGGGGGCCAGTTTCCAGCAGATACACTGGGAATGTTCTCCTTGGGTATTTATCTGTGGTGTGTATGTTAATTAGGAAGGAGAGGAAATAGCCTTTGGCTCCTTCCCACCTAGCACTTCACTTGCCATGCCAGACAGCACTTGGTTGGTAAGGAAGGTCAGACCTGGACTGCCTTGGATAATCCACCATGTGGGAGCTGAATTGCACAGGAGTGACCAGAACCCTTGGTGGTTCTCTGTTATGCATTTGAACAAATACTGTTGAAATGCTGCCGAGTCCCTGGTCTGTGTATGGGAATTCAGTCTGTAATTCTCCCCACCCCACCTCCCCTGGACTATGGGACTGGCCCTGGATGGGCTGCTTGTCCTACCAGGACATTTTCATGTAGGTACAACCTTACAGGGGTGACTGTATTTCTGGAGCAAGGACTCAGAGCTCCTTGATCGTCCCTGGGGTGGTGGTGAGAGCACAGTGCAGATAACTCCAGGCTGGAATTTCAGGGGCTGCCTCTAGCCACTGCCATCCAGCACCTCCCAGATGGTCGCTGGGTTTCCTATTTCAAGGGGGCCCCAGCGGAGCAGCCATGGCACCTCGCTGCTGGAGGCAGTAAATGGGCTCCCATCTGGTTTTAATGATCAGTAGCACTTTGGTGCTTGTTTATTCCCATGTTTTATGCTTCAGCAATAAAATACTGCTTCAGTTTGTTCAATCCATCCTGGTGCTGGATGCAGATGAGTTCACAGCCTCTGACAAAGAGGTCCCAGTGGTATACAGGATGTTGTCTGTTTTGGTTTTTTTTTAGGCAGCTGGGCAGAATCAGATCATGTAGTGGCTTTTGAAATACAAACATCAGTGGACAGTATGGAAGGCAGGACACACAGCTCATTATGTCTAGCAAAGAAATCCTGTCTTTAGATTAAAGAAGGCTTGGTTCTGGAGCTGGAACTGTCTGCTCTTCTATCTCCCACAGGGCAGCACAGAGCTCTGGTGTGGAGACTGGATGAAGTTAGTCCCAACTTTAAACCAGGTACTCAAGGAAATTTTAGTCCAAAGTGCTGTGGTGGCAGTCACTGAGCTGCAGTATTGTGCTTTAGCCATCCCACCACAGCCCTACAGTGGCAGTGCAAGTAGCAGCAGCACTGGCAGGGCCACATCTCATTATGGGCACACAGCAGCTCTGTGGTAGGTTCCTGGTGCCACCATGCTACGGTGGGCTGGGAGCTGTACAAAATTCTGTGGGGTCAATGCAGTCATCTGTTAAATTTATCTAAGGGGGCAACTGTCTGTAAGGGGCTGTGGGGCTTTCTTCCTGTCCCAGCACACTCGTGCTCCCAGCTGGTGTGCCCAGGAGTGCAGAGCAGTCTGCTGGCAGCTCTGGCACTGAGGGGATTGCCCTCTGAAGGGACAGGCAGTAACATCTCTGGCACTCAGTCTCTGGGATCCTGAAGCAGTTCTGCAAAAGCCAGTTAAAGCTTTTCAGCACCCCTGCTGCAGGGTAGGTGGGGACACTGAGGCAAAGAGATTAAAGTCAGTAAACCACAGGGGGAGAAATGGGCTCTTTGTCTCCCTTCTGACTTTTATGGAGACCTGGAAACATTTTGCCCTCCCATCTAATATTCATCTTCTACCCTAATGGTGGCAAGACAGTCTTCTCCACTTTGTTTCCCAACTCTATGCTCCTTGGAAAATCTTTAACTCTTACCTCTAAAGAGCATTGATTTTCTGCAGAGACCCTTTTTCCCAGCTGTTTGTCAAGGCTTGGAGCTTTAGGTGGCAACTAAAGAGAGAAGGATTTTAACAAACTAATTAACCTCCCTCCAAGTCATTCAGGGTCTGTTCCCTTGGTGCCACTGGTGTTGCATTTGTGCTAATTTCCCCTGGAAGGTCTAATGTACGGGGAGCGATTAAAGGAGGCTTTTCTCGGGCAGGTTTTACACAGCAGGAAGAGGGAAGGTGGCAGCAGCTCCTGTGTTTGGTTTGGTTACTGCTGTCCCCAGGGGCACCCACCCAGCCCCTGCTGGAGCCAGAGCCCAGCTCCCTGCTCTAGGAACACTTGGAGTGCACCACCGAGACTGGCCACGTGCCAGCAAGGCAAAGCAGTCCCTCAAACTCACCAGGTACCCTCTGAAATGGGGCTCTGGGTTACACCAAATGTGTCAGCCCAGCTTCCCAAACAAGCACAGGCTGTCAGTGTTGAGGGAAGGATCTTCTACAGAGCTGAGCGAGTTTTGCCATCACAGTGTCAGAAGGGCTCTCTGCTCCTCTGGCTTTCAACTGCAAATGAAGCAAATGGCAAAGCATTGACAAAGGACCTCCCTGGCCTCTGCCCTGGCCTGGTTCTGGACGCAGGATCCCAACCCTGGACACAAGCTGATGGTGTCAAATCTCCTGGAATCAGGGTAGGACTGTGTCACGGTGCCCTGGAAAAACGAAACCCTCATTGTTATGGATGCTCCTAAGAGCCATGTGCTGCTGGAATCAGTGAGGCTCTGGCTGGCAGGAAAGCAGCTGTGGGGGCACCATGTTCATCCTCATGCTGCTCCCAGGCTGGAAGTGGGGATGGTAGGGAGAAACAACGCTGTGATTCCTGGGATGTAGGGCTGGGAGAGCTTGTGAGCTGTGGCACGAACTCCTTGAGTCCAGACTATAAAGTACTTCACAGGCCTGTCCCAATTGCCTGGCCTATTAGTTTTATGGAGGGGCCTATTGTAAGGATGCAGTTGGTCTCCTTTTGCCACAGTAATGAAAACATAAGCACAGTGGGGAGAGAGACCCTGGCAGGGAGGCAGCCTGTGTTTGGGCACTGGGGTCACAACCCTGTGAGCTCCTGGGGTCCCCGGGTATCTGTCGGTGCCCCCGTGGGTGGCACTGTGGCAAGAAGAGCCTTTGCCCCTCGGCCCAGCCAGGGGTTCCTCCGGGCACCCCCGAGCAGAGGATGAGGCTGGAGCCGGGCATGCACAGGCAGGGGCACAGTGCCACCCAGTGACTGCGTGTGACCTGCGAGGGGACAGCTGGGGCGGCCTGCAGGGGGATTGCTGCAGAGGTGCTGAGGCCTGGGAGCTCCAGCAAGGGTATCCCAGGGCAATGTGGAGAGCAGAAAGCCAAGAAACCATCCACGTTGCTGCTTTGTGGTTACAGTGCACAAGGGGCAAAGCTCCGGGGCTGCTGTGCTGTGTCTGGAGCCAGGGTTTTGCAGGCTTTGCTCAGGTGCTGACAGAAGCCAAGTGTTGGGCAAGTTGGGGCTGAAGCAGCTCACGTTTTAGGAGGGACCTGGCAGCAAAACAAGGGGAGGAGAAGTGCTTACCTGGGATGAGCTGCTCTCCATGGGGAGGATGTCTCTGCTTTGAGAAGTGCAGGCAGCTCTGGGGCAGTGTGTCTGGTCCCAGAGAGACAAGGTTGTTGCAGGGGCTGCCTCTGCCAGGAAGGGACCCCTTGTGTCTGGAGCAGTAGGTGACAGCCACATGTAGTGGATTTGTGAGATTAATGCAGGATCTTTCCTCCCTTCTGCCCAAACCCTGCATACATTCCTTGCTCGGTGGAGCCCTGTGTCTTGTGTTCCCAGGCTGTAACAAGCATCAACAGGCAGCTTGAATGGTGGGGAGAGGGAAAGGAGCCAGGTACAGTGGGGCATGGTTCTGGCATCTCCCGAGGTGGCTCCTGCAGGAAATCACTGCCCCAAGCAATACCCTGATATGTTTCCAGCAGGGACTGTCTCTTGGAGGCACAGACTGTGGCTCTATTTTGGGTGATGACTGCAGGGCCCACAGAGCATTTGGCAGCAGGGAGGGGTGTTAAATCAGCCTGTCCTTCTCCAGGTACATCATCTCCACCCCCCTCCTCTTTCCCCAGCTGTTCCAATGCAGCGCTGCCATGGGGCTGCAGCGTGGGCTGAAATCAGGGCACTGCAGTGAGGGAGGTGAGAGCCCTGCAGGGCTGATGATGCAAGCCCCACATCTTCACTGCCCTGCTGAGGACTGTGCACTCTTTCTGTTCTTAGGCTGCTCTCCAATGTGTCTTTATTTTTGTCTAATTAAATTTGCTGGTGTTGATCCTACAGACACCACTGTGGAGGTCTGAGGGCTTCTGCTGCTATACAGACAAAGCCTTGCTGGAAATCCAGCAGCAGCTGGAGAGCTGTTTCCATCCCATCACCCACCTCTGCCTCCATCAGACAGTCACTAGTGATGGTGAGGGTGGATCACTGAGCCTCATACAGGCAGGTGCTGCTACTGAGTACTTGGAGTAACCTTTCTGTCACCGCTGGGATGATTTTTGGCCAGAGATTTCCAATGGTGCTGCTTATCCTGCATGTGGTGGTCAGACCTGTGTTAGTGCATTCAGCAGAGTCCCAGACCTGAGTTAATTTTAGCCCTTCTGTTTCAGACTCCTGCTGATGTGTCCCGTGTCCAGGCCAAGGTGCTATTTCTTGCAGGGAAATGATCTTTGTTAATTTTAGATCTAGTTTCTCCAAAGTGCCGAGTAGGCACAGCTATTCCAGGTAGTCGGGCACGGCAGGAGGTGTTCCATCTTTGTGGGATATGGCTCTTCCTTACACAACGAAGGCCAAGCCTGATGAATTACATTTCCTTTGTGCCCTGCAGAGCATGAGGCTGATGCTCAGCAGGACTCCAGCCCAGAGCTGTGGATCCGTTGTCATTGCAGACTCAGTGCCAGAGCACCAGCTGCGATACCTGGAAAGAGAAAAGCTCTTTCTCTTCAAGGTCATTGGATTAATTGTGTCCCTGGTCACAAGAAGAGGGGAAAAGAAGAGGTGGTCTAACACAACAGAAATGGATTCAGCAGGTAGAAGTCCTCATGACAGCCCTTGAACTACATAATCCAGATCAAAGCAGTAAAGTAACAGAATACATTAAAAACAGTGGAAATTGAGTCTAGAAATACAGGGGGTCATTACTTCCCAGTAATGAAAAGTGGGCACATTTGATTTTTGTATTTTTTATGACAAGGATAGCAACAGTGCACTCTGAGGCCTGGCTGGGTTTGTCACTCCTGTCAGGAGCATCCTGGGGGTCTCCAGCTTGGCTGCTGACTGGTGGTGGGCCTGAACAGGAGTTGAGTGCCAAGCATTTTAAACCAACTCCTGTTGTTCACTTATGTCAGTCCCTTCTGTCTGTTCAAAACAGCATTGTCTCCTTGGCCTTGCTACACCCCCCAAATCCGTTGGGTTTTCGGTGCAGGAGCAGCTACAGCAGCATGTCCAGCACTGCCCTTCTACCCCTGCTGCCCCTGAAGCCCAGTGAGAAGACTGACTGGATAGCACAGGTTGGGAATCAGTGCAGTGGAGGGGGATTAACAGTCCCTTGGCATCCACACTTTCACTTCAGCTTCAGTGATACATTTCTAGCCCAAATGCTGGTAACAGCAGCGCTGACTTTCAGCTGCCCTTGTTGGGCCAGCCAGGACGCACGAAGCAGGAGCCAGTTCCCTGTGGATACCCCAGATTAGCTCTGATCCCAATTGTCTGCTGTGCCAGCGGCGGGTTAGACTAATAACTCGTGCAGGAGGGTTCTGGTTACAAAATGCCTGGAATGAAGCAAGCAGGTGCTGGGAAGGTTAGCTGAGGGGAGCACTGCGTTCATTCCCCATCGCCTCTCGCTCCCCCTGGGGAGCACTGGGATGGATCCTCTGCAGGTGAGGCTGCACCGAGGGCCTTGCTGTCCCTGGTGAGCACCGTCACAGCACAGAGCAGGAGTAGCTCAGCTCTCAGCTCCCAGGGTTGTGCCAGTCTGCAGCAGCAGCCCCTGTGAAGCCGACGGGCTGAGTCCCGGGGTGGGCGCTGGGCTCCAGGGCTGCTCCCAGGGAGGGCGGGCACTGCGGGCATAGCCTGGCTCAGGTGGGCACACAACACTCGGTGTTAACGAGTCACAATCGCTGCCGCTGTAGCTCAGGCAAGCTCTCAGGGCTTGCATTTCAGAGCAGGCGGCTCTCTCGGGGACAGCTGTGAGGGTTTCTTTCCCTGCTCCCGGCCTGTCCCGCTGCAGCGCGGCTCAGCTGTTTGCACAGCGACCGCCAGCCTGCAGCTCGGGGATGGAGGGGTCCTGAAATTGGAACTGCTTTACCTTTCCCCAGTGAGCTGTGACTGGTGGTTCAACAGGTGCTACAGGAGCAGCTGGCCTGTCCTCTAAACAAAAAAGCAGAGGGGACAATATGGGGGACAGAAATCCGTACGGTTGCTCCAAGGTGAGTGTGGCCCTCAGGAGCTTTCAGCTGTGCACAGTCCACTATGGAGAAATTTAGAAATGGAACTGTGTTCTGCTGGGCTGCAGTTTATTTAGTGTATTTAGGTGTATTTCCTACTGGTGTAAGCTCCAACAGACACACCTCTGGGCATGTCTAAAAGGGTGTTTGTCATCACAGTGGTTTAGAAATAAAACCTTCTAAAGTAGATCAGTGACAAACTGATGGACCCAGCTGATCCAGCTTGCACTGAAAAATGGAGGCTTGTGCTGCCTGTTGTTGGACTGAAGTAACTGAACTACTTCAGATTTGCACTGGTAGAAGCCTGAATGAAGGTAAGACAAACCCACCTTGAGTTACTGCTTGCTTCCCGTTACCTTTTGCTTTTTGCCTTTAAGCCTGAAAGGAGGATTACCAAGCCCACTGAATGTATCTGACCTATTTTCTTCTTTAAAACACAACTGGTTTTCTCCAAAACATAACTTGGCAAATGTGACTATTTGATGATAAGACACTGTGCAGAGTTGGCTATGAATGTTTATTAACATCACATGGAAATCTGTACTCCAGAGAAGACAAACACGAGGCTGTCACCATACCTACAGAGTCCAGGGAACCAATACAAGCTTTGTAGGCTTCTCTTTGCAGCAGTTGAGTGGCTGATGTTCTTCTCAAGTTTTCCTCCTATACAGGATCAGCTCAAGTATCAGCACCTTGTTAATGATTTAAGTGAAAAAACCCTTTAAGTTTAGTTAAGTTACTATTGATCTGGATTGAGTAAAAAGGCAGAAGATGACCAGGATGTGGGTTCTGACTTCCAGAGACGGTTCTGATGTTTGCAGCAGCACCTCGTGGCAGGGGCCAGAGCCACAGTCCCTGCTCTCCAGTGCCTGCACAGGTTACACCTTAGTTACTGAACCAGTAACAAGAGAAATTCAAACCATTGCATAAACCAGTCATTCTTACAAGCACAGTCAAGGGCATCACAGTAAACAAAGGTCATGGTTTCCTGAAAGCCTGGCCAAAGAGCACAGTAAATACAGCGCTGGAAGAGCAGGAACAGCACGGCCATGTCGGGCAGCGGGGTGCAGGAGACAATGGTGCTCTGTGTCACCCCAGATGCAGCTTTTTCATGTGGACCTCCAGAGCCCAGCAGTATTGTCTGAGAAGAGGCATGAGCATGGAACAGGAGAGTATCATTCAGCCCTGGCAACAGCATTTTCTTCCTGCTTAATTCTTCCTCTGCTTCTGAAAAACTTCAGTTGGCACACTCTGTTCACCCTCAGAACAGGGCATTGTAAGGACAGAGTAAAGGCCTTAAACACTCTGCTGTCATCACCAAGGTTTTCAGACTAAAGACAACAAATAATACTGTAAGTTGAGGCAAGTTTTATTTAGACTGTACAAACAGGGCGTTGGGGAAAAAAACACAGTGGCTTGATGTTGGGACCAGTTCTATGAATTAAGTGGAGTAAGAAATTAAAAGGCACTAATCTTAAGAAAAGACACTCCGTATATTCTAAGAATATAATCATTTAATACTGTTAATCTTATAGCACAAAAAATAAAACAAGCTATGATCCCCAAAATAAATTTTAAAGCTTACACTTAATATTATTGCCTGAAGATCATGGTCTTTAAATTTACATATTGTGTTTTAAAAGTTTACACAGTGAAGACTGTCTCAAATACAAGGCCACCTTTCCCACTGCAATAATTGTATCCTTGTCCCAAAATACACTTTAACACAAATGAACAGAAAATGACAACTATACAGGAACACTTTCACTGGTCCCAAAAGGCAGTCTTTTAGGCAGGTCTCACTTCAAATGCCAGGTATTGAGGAAAATGCTTGAAAACTGGACTAGAAAACAAAGGCAGCCACTCATTCCCAGGATGTTAATACAATATAAAAAATTACTTTACAGGCACATGAAATTGGCACAAAGATGCTGTTTTTTCCCTCTTACAAAAATAATGCTCAGGCTCTTCAGAGCCTCAACCCAAACAGAATATTCCCTTTTGTTTTATCTTCCCAATTTGTAAACAATCATGAATTAAATAAGCGCTTATCCAGTGATGGACACTGATTAAAACAGTTTTCATTTCAAACTTTCAGACTGCTCAGAGGCTTCAATGTCTATATACACATGTCACACAGCAGGAGGAAGCCAAGCCTTTCGTGATAGTTGACCACTGTGGCACCAGTCATTACACCAGCTCCCAGTTCCAAAGCAAGCACAACTTTAATGGTGCATAGATTGAAGCCATCACTTGTAGGCTCTCATGCTTCATATCAAGGTTACCTTACACTCCAAGAACATTTACACTGATAGATTATCACTCAGATTTAAGAGGTTTCATAAAACGACAGCACATGTGTAAGCAAGCGACAAGCGATTGAGAATCCAGAGTCCTTCAAAGAGAAACCACACACTGATCCAATGCAGTCTTTATATGAAAATACTTGTCTCATGGTAAAATAGCCAAGACACGTTTTGAAGCAAGGTTACAATCAGCTTAGGCTGGTCAGTATGCTACATTGAAACCACATTTTACATACCTGAACCACACCGCTGCTACTTGGAGAAACACTGTTCATTCACGGCCTAAAACCAGGTTCATAGAAATTCAAGAATTCTTGTCTTTGCATCAGATACCACTACACACAAATTTTGCATAGTTTTGAAGGTAAATACTTTGCTTTTCTGCAGTATTGGAACATAATTAAACTAAAACAATGTTTGTGTTCAAAGCGCACACCTTATTCAATGAGGGGATGAGTCAAATGTTTATTTCAGTAAAAAAAATCAGGTTAAAAGTTATGTTCAAGATCTCAAATCTACAGTATTTATTTACCACGCAAAGGAAGAATTATACAATCAGTCTTCTGAAGAGCTGCCTGTAACTAGGTCAGGCCTGCTGAAATAAGATTTCTCTGCAGCAGACTGAGTTTAGTGCAGTTTGTATTCAGAAGATGACTTTCAGTAGTACAATCTGTGTAGTAAACGTGCAGGTATTGTTGGGGCACAGGAAAGCATGACCTCTTTTAGTTAAGAGAAACTGCATAAGCTTTTCTTTGCAAGACAAAATGTCAAGCCTATTGTCAAGAATTACAGCACCAAACACTTTCAGTCAATGCTACTCTACTTCACAGTTAATTTGGTAGTAAAATGCTCTACAAGAACTTCCAGACTGTCAGCCACTTGCATCAATACTACAGAAAACAGTTAACAGATGAAGGAGAGACCTTCTTTAAAACCTGGCATTTTGAATGTCTGCTTGTGAATGCCATTTCTGCACTTCTTCAGTGCCTTCCAGCTAAGGATTCCCATGGCACTCCCACATGAACTACCAACAACGTGCTTTTATTAGGATCAAGCAACACAAATCAACAAGAAAACATGCTGGAACTTAAGACAATGTTTATATCATTAGACATTTGTAAGATCTGATGACATTCTGCAGGTGTTTGAAGTTTCTCATTTTGCTATGGCCAACAGGCTTCCAAAGTTGAAAAATGGGAGCTGCTGTTTTCCTGCCAGCTTCCACACTGGACATCTGCCTTAACCAGGCTGTCTGAAAAGGGAGGTTTTGTAGCTGTGTCTTTGCAGGACATGTATTCTGTTAATTCAGTGTTCCATCATTTTGAAAAGAGCATTCCAGTTGACCTACAACACACATTTGAAGAAGGTGGCACACACCGTGCCCACTTTCACATCCTGCACCCGGGCTTCGGGCTGAGCAGGGCAGGAACAGAAGGGTGCTCACCCAGGAGCTCCTGCTGCACAACCAGCACAGCAACAGAGCTCAGCTACACAAAGAGGGAAGGAGCTACACTAACAACAGACACCTCTGTGGCCTCCTCCAGCCCCAGCATTATCACACGGGGACCCGGGCAGCTGACGCCAATTAACCATTTTCTAGAGGATGCTGGGAGGGGGGAGGGACCTGGGTCATATATAACCAGAGCCAATGCCTCAGGAAGGGTAAAAAAAGATGTCAGCGTGCAGAAGGACTTGGGATACAAGCAAGGAAAAAGAAGGAAGGGAAAAAAGAAGATGAAAGCAGCTCTGGAAGAGAAGCACAGCAACACAGATGCCCTGGTAGAAAGGTACTGTGTTTGAAAAGGAGCTTTAGATGAGCTGAGCTGGCCTAGCTAGGAAACTTGGAGAGAGCAGGGAGCCTGCAGAGAAATGGATATAAAAGATCTTAAACACTTAAATAAGAGGATTTTATCGGTATTTCCAAATTCATCTGACCCACTCTGACTTCTCACGGCAATCTGACCTGAATACCAAGTAACAGCTGATGGCAAGCACTACTGTACTAGTAACACTGCACTTTCAACACTGCAGAAGAGCTGTATGTAGACCAGGCCAAAGTGTTTCCCCTTAAAGCTCACTTTCTACAGTTAGTGCTTGCAAAAAGTAACAGAAATGCATTAAATATGTCAAAACCAAGTTACGAGTATCAACCCCTCCTAGGTTGCCTTATAAATAAATGCCTCAGCTTCAATGCAGCTCAATCAATGGTTATTTGCATTTAACACACACTGTTTCAAGAAGGTCAACAACACGCTTAAGAGTTAACAGAAAAGAGCAGTGTCTAATACAACTGCTTAGAATAGGTAAGCTCCAATATTGTTCCTTTAAAGAAACCATCATTTTAAATGTATGACCTTAGGACTAGGTTCTTTCAAAACTAAATCTTCTTCAGTTCTTAAAATTGCATTTTTGTTGTTGCTTTTTGTTGGACAGTAATACACGAGTTGCATGTTTGATCTAAGATTAGGGCTCTTCCTACTGAGTAAACCAGAAAAAGTCCGCGGAAGTCTCACCAGGAAAGGTTTTTTCCCCACACCTCTCTGCTATATTCCGGTTCAGTCTTCTCCAGCTTAAGGCCCAATAAAGTTCTAAAAGTGAAACTAAATTCTGGATGACGCAACTATGGTCTGAAGGTCAGGCAGTGACTTCAGCTGTATGTATTCCAAATGTATATTAAAAGAACTGTCAAACTGCAGCAAGCTGGAAAATGGGCAATGCTAGCAATGTGCCATTAAGTCATCATCCCACCTCAAACAATGCTAATGAGAGCCAGGAAAATGAAGCAGCAGTGTGAATTGGGCAGAGGGAGTCATTCGTTCTCCTCTGGGTTTTGAGGGTCGAATAGCTGGACATGTGTGAAAGGGAAGAGCCCTTTGCGACCGTTGACTTCTCCTTCCCACTGCCCGTTTATGTTCATCCTCGTCACCTTCACAATATCTCCAACCTGTGGGATTGGAAACAGAAACAGCCTTAGCACACATGGGATTCTCACCTCTGTACAAATCAAATGAACGACAACACAAACGAGCCCATCATGGGGAAAGGAATCCTGCCCTGTTCTTGGCAGAAGGTTCAACTGAAAAGTTACTTACTGACTACACTACCAACACTTTGTTGCTACACATAATAATGTTGTCTGCAGTCTTTCTGATTAATTATATGCGTATTTATAGAGATTACTGAACTACACCTCTTTTTATAGGAGAGCTTACAGCTTCATGTAACAGTATCTTTAGCTTCGATATAAATTCACATCAGTAAAGCTACCATCAGTGATGAGTCACATCCTCTCAAAAGAGCACAGTACTCTGGGAGTAGTTTAAGCAGCAGCTGACTTAAAAGAAATGCAGTTTTTCAAAGACAGATTCCTAAGGCAAGAAACTCATTATTTGAAGCTCTAATCCTGATGATCACAGTCTGAGAACCTTCTGTAATTTCTAAAATAATGGTACACTTCCAAAGTGGGGAAAAGCAATCTCAAACTTTTTTTTTCAGTAGTAGATGTAGATTCTAGCTTTATTTGTGGTTTTCACATTTACTTCCTGTCAAAGCATTTGAAGCAGGAATGATGACATGTCAGGCCTTTCCTACCATGACTATTCTCTTCCTATCTGGCACTGAAAAATGAGAGAAGTCTCAACTACGATCAAGCAAGAAACAACAGCCCAAATGCTGATAAATTATACTGTTACTGTTCAACACTTGTATTTAATCTGGATTAGGACAATTTAAAAGTGAAATATCCAAACTGACAAGAAGCATTTAAGACAAACTAAATACTCGTTCTCCCAGAGATGCTTCTGGAGAACTGAACCTGTGGTCTGTTACAGCAGCTCTCTAACTTTCCCCCTCCCTTCCTGTTTACTTATTTGTCTCCACGTGGTAACTATAGTGAAGATTAGAAAAGTGACATTAGCAACTAAAAACTAATTTCACACAAAGTAGAACCAGCCCATGACCAAAGCCCAACAGTTCATAAATTGCTTTCCCAAACTAGATCCAACTGAGTCTCAGTTACCAAACTACTGCTGTGAAATTCAAAGGAAACTAGCTTTTATCTCATTTAAGGAAAAACAGACATTGATACAGTATGTAAAGCAATTTGTCTACATTTTCTAAATAAAATTAAAATTCAGAGCAGATGCAGATAGGCCCTTGGTCAACATCCATAAACTTTCCAGGTGAGACTGTATATTTTATGCTAAAGAAAAAGCCCTGAGTTCACACAATAATGTGCAGTCTCTAGGTGATTTGAAGCCCATTTAAACCAGCTTCCATGACTGCTAACAGGTATTTTTGAGGATCACACATAAGCAAGAACCCTTAAGTGAAATTTAAGATGCTATAATAAACTCACTGGTAGTCAATCACTCAGTGATATGTCTCTTAAAATAAAATTTGTTGAACTTTGAAACTATTCTCAGAGATTTAAGCCTTATGTGTTGCTTTGCCTTCCCTACTTTTTCTCTACTTTGGATGGCTGTGTCCTGTCTGCTGCCTGTACTTGAGACTGTCTCACTTGGAACAATTGTAATCTTGTGCTTTTGAGAGAGGAGAAAACCCTTTGAACTCCCTTAAGTTCTTAGGATGTAACTGAGGCCATATTACTTTCTTAAATGGACATCTCTATATATGCTGCTCTAAACTCAAACATGAAGCCATGCAGAATTAAGCAGTTAAACACTGCATGTACACACAGAATTCACCCAACTGCTTTTCATCTCTCCAGGGCCTGCTGCAGCATGCTCTAATTGTATATTTGCTAAAAAGCACAATTTGTCAGACTTATCACTCAAGAAAGCTTTAAATAGTAACAAGATGACCTAAACAGGAACCTAGCAAATGTCTCTTTAGGAAAAACGCTGATAACATCTATAAATACTCTGTGTTACATTGCTACATTTAAATAACCCTTGAAGACAGAACTAAGTTCCAAATTCTGGACCCAACCTGAGGAAGATACAGCCAACATCACAACAGTTTAAAGAAAATGAGTTGCATTTTCACCACACCATAAACCAAATCCACTCTCAAACCCTTTAATCTTAAAAATAATCTTTTGAATCAAAAACATGAGCATTTCTGAGTCTGACAATGAAATTGTGTTCATGTGCTGTAGAGATCAATCCATTGTCATTCTGAAGCTCTAGAACAGATACTCTTCAACTTGGTTCTGAAAGACTTCACAACGTGAATAGGTTTGGAAATTTTGCTTCAGCTGAGTGAAAAGAATATTTAAAATGTCTCCTATTGCACTGCAACAAACTGCCCTGTAGATTAATGATGTAAAATGTCCTTTATGCTGCTGGGTGGCCAAAGCTGCTGCCACCAGCATCTGCCACTAAAGAGAGCTGGCTGACAAAACCACTCAAAACATACTCCTGTAGGCTGAAACCACTGGAATAGTAAATTAATTTGCAATAACCTTCTACTCTTTTTGAGAGGGTTTTATTTAAATGAAAGCTGCTGAATATCTCTAGTGCTATATTATTTTAAAAATGTAGTTTCCCTGAGAAGACTAAATTAAACAGCATGTTGAAATAAAATTTTTGGTGCAGAGCCTTGATTTCATGCTAGACTAACTCATGGATCTTAAAGACCTTAATTTCAAAACTGTCCAGAAAAATCTGGTCAACTAGTCCCTCTGTGTACTTTTCCACAAAAAAAAAAAAAAATTTGTAAATGCCTTTTAAAGCATGTATAACATGGTCAGCTGAGGTGCAATCTCCCAAAATTATTAAACACATTATTTTTTTCATAGACAGTCAGAGGAATTGTCTATGATTAGGCACAGGACAGAGTCAGGAGACCTGGTTCTATTCTCATTTCTGCCACAAACTTCCTGTATGACTCTGGACAGCTAATAGCCCTTATCTATAGATGAGGCAACACTTCCTTAGACTCAGCATCTCTCAAATAAGTTAATTCAGTTGTGAAGCACACCAGCACTGCTGGAATGAAGTATCACTGCTGAAATGAGTAACACTTCTGAAATGCAGCCACTTGGTTACACCCAAATGATAAAAATCAAAATGTATTTCAGATAGCATCTTTCATTATGTCCTTGTTAGAGCATGAATTCAAAGCCCTGGGGAAACACAAGCTGTGGAACATGCCAGTCAGAAAAGTTACTTCATTCACTCTGGACTCTTCCATACCTGCCTTCCATTTGAAGCTGATTCATACTCTGCTAAAGGCTTCCTGCAAGCCATTTTAGTCAACCAATTCAATGAGTTTTACAGACATTCCAACAATTGTATGTTAACAGTTCTATGGCTGATAAAGTTCTGTAATATAAGTTTAAGGAGATAAAAATGCATTAAAATTCTAAACCATCATTTTAGCCCACTGGGTCGGTGCTATAGAAAACATTGCTCTCTGGAATCTACAGGGTGTTGAATCTCAGTCATTATCCTAATTAGTGTCACAGCTCATCTTCTCTGGTTACACTAACATGAATACCAAAACCAAAACAGTTGTTCAGGCCAGCTGCCTGTCTGGAGAAGAACAGACAAGACTGATATAATACCTGATACCCCACTGTCCCCAAAATGAGCTACACAAGAGAGGCAGAGTTCAGCCACTCTGCAGACAGGACAACAGGACACTGAAGGAGCTGGTGCTCTATGTATTGGAATATCCAAGAAAGCACCAGGCTAAAAGCACAGCTTAATTATCCTTCACTTCTGATGTTCTGGGCCAGAACACAGTTGATGGCCACACTGGAGAATTACACAGTTCAGAGGAAAAGCTTCATCCATTCTTGAGGCATTCTTGAAAGGAGGTTCAAGGGCAGCATAGAAATGTGGAAGTGCTAAATGCAATTAATCTGACCTCACCTAGGAGCAGATTAAAACAAAGGAACTTTGCATTTCACCAAGAGCCAGCAAAATTGTCAGAGTAGGGGTTGCAGCATCAAAAAAATGCTTTCATTACATGCTGGTAGCCTGTCTCCTTCAGATCAAGCCACTGCCATGACTGTACAGAATTTGGAGAGCTCACTTTCAGTTCAACAGTTATAGCAACCAAAGCTCCCTGATCAACAATTCACACTACACAAATATAGGATCAATACTTTGCTTAAAATCCAGACTTTGTGGGTTAGATGCACTTTAATACAGCAAGGCTAAATTTCCTTGGCTTCAGGAAAACACAATGCTGCTTGTCTGCTGAAAGAAGTAGCCTAATTTCCTAATTAAGAAAGTTCTACTGCTAGCACATTTTGGCCTACTTGTCTCAGCTTTCCTTTGAAGAGGGAAAAAGTTAACTGTAACCTAATTGTAACAAGCTCAAGAGAAATATTGTAAGTCAGTTATATAATTATGGTGGATGGACATTTATTTCACCAAAACATTTCAGTGTCAGGTTAACTCTGTACTAGCAAACATACAAATGTATGATTGCTACATCACAAAAAGATGAACTACTTAACACTGTAATGCTGGCATGAGTCTATAAAAAGCCAACTGGTATAAAAACTTTTAAAAATACAGTGCAACTCTTGTTTAAAAGAAAAAAAAATCTTTGATTCTGTAGCACTGTCAAGTGAATTCTGGAGATGAACTCTAGAATCACTGCTACCTTCAAAATTAACTGTGAGACTGATTAGAGCATTGGTGATATAAATCATCAATTTAAGAATAATTTTTAAAACACAAGAGGTTTAAATTGATGGCTGCTGCTGGTCTCCCATTATCTGGTTCCTTACCCTATTTAATTCCATTTTATAGGTGAATGTAGAATTTGTTGTTCATGTCCTGGTTAGAGCTTGTCAGTTTGAAACAAGGCTTCATTGACACACTATTGCTAATAGACTGGCTATAGAATTCCTACAAGTTTTTGAAGGTTGGGAAACTTTCTGGTAGACTTTGCTGCTCTGCATCACAGTAACAGTGCCAGAGAGTCTCTGCTCTTATCAAACCCATCACCTTCTTGAATGTAAGTGCTTTGAACACAGGACTGCCCTCCTTGTTTCCCTTAGTAATGAGCAGGATTGAAGATTAGCACTGCATAACCCCGTGGTGCAGAGCTCTGGTCCCAATAAGCACAGGACACTGTAAGCCTGTCCTTCATAGCCCTTCCTCTGCAGTACCAGAAAGGAAGGAAATAGCTTCTTGGCAAGAAGTACACAAGTACAGAAACAGACCTGGCTCGTTGAGTTTTTCGGTTAGGGGTTGGGTTTGGTGGTTTTTATTTTTATTTTCTAGCTTGCTTGTTCAGTGGATTGGGTTTTTTTTAATGCAGTATCCATCAAATTCTACACATACTAGTAATGAAGTTGTAGTGAGAAGCTACAAACTTCAATCTGTGGAATTTAATGCTCATTAAAAACATTAAATCTGACTGCCAAAGTAACTCGACAAGAGCATATGTAAATCTTAGAAATACATGTAATTTATTGTAGGCTTTACTAACTGTTCCCTGGTGCAGGGAGATGCACAAAATTACATGTACCACCAGCTGTAAGCTTTGAGATTGTGTCTATACTTACAACCACCACTTTAGCCTATAAACAGATTATAATTTAATTTTTTATTTTAGAGAATAAAAGTGAAGTATATAACACAATAGGATCAAGTTAACACTTACACATGAGTAACATCAATAACACCAATATTGTTACCCAGAGAGGTGGTGAACTCCCCATCCCTGCAAGTGTCCAAGGCCACACTGGATGGGCTTGGAGCAACCTGGGATGGTGGAAGGTGTCCCTGCCCATGGCAGGGGGAGGAATGAAATGAGCTCTAAGGTCCCTTCCAACCCAAACCATTCTGTGATTCTATATAATGTTAAATAAACTTAGCCTGGCAAAAATAAATGCCCTATTGACTAGTACCCTACAGAAATAAAATTGTAGTTGCTCTAAAATTGTCACACTTTTAAATTCACCAGTTGAACCCTTCATTTTTATCCAGCCTATCAGATCTTGTTTCAGATTTTCTGTAGAATAGTCACTTGGTCACTTACATTTCATGTAAGAAATTTAAAAAAAAAAACAAAAAAAACTTGCTTACAAAACAAACTTCTCTGTAACAGGTTAGAATTTTTATTTTTCTTAAAGAAAAATTCAGTGAGCTTCTGGAAACAGTGCACAATAGAAACACTGGACTTGCAGGCAGGGAGCTTGTCCCATTTTCAAGCTGAACCAAGAAGAATGACATCGCTCCACTTAAAAGGAAGCTGAGCAGATTACTATGCCATGGCTTTATTTACTCCAGATGCTCTTCTCTTCCTTTTAAGTACTGTCTGTGTGCTGACCACACAAGGCTACAGCCAGCAAACACATATTTTGCCTTCATATTGTTTTATCAGTTTAACTGAGATTGCACAATCAGCAACCATGTAATTACACTCACAAGGTGTTCTACCTGTGCAGGCTCAACTGACACTATACTGAGGTGCAGAACTGGCAAATAATATTTTTATGAAAGAACACCATTAACTTTCTTCCCCAAAACAGTCCCATAACCTGTTTTTGTCTAACACAACTTTCAGTAGTCTTACAAAACAGAAGTTTCAAATGGTTCCATTTATTTAGTAATGTGTAGAGCCCTCACAAGGCTGGGATTAAATATTTTATCAGGGTCCTGCAGGTGTTTGGCAACCTAAAGGAGAATCATGAAAAGCCACTATCCTTTAAGAACAGCCCATGTGACAAAAAAATACTGCTATAAGGAAATTGCTCAAGTTCCCTATGCATGGATGGATATGGAGAAGCTGCAATCATTGATTTCAATGAAAATGTAGAGCAGTTCCCAGAATTCTGCTTCTGAAGCCTCTTGAGAAGCCACAGCGTGGATGAGGTACACTGGAAAAAAAACAGACTGCATGGGAAGACAAAATATGCCAGTGTTGAGAGACACAAAAACATGAGGCAGTAAGTGATGAGAGGATGAGAAGAATCTCTCAAACAAAACTTCAGTAATTTGAAGGTTGAAACCATGTCAAACCAGGGAATTAATCCTACTGGTATCCTCAAGTGGCTAAACTGGTGGGGTTAACTAGGTCACTTAAAGGGCAAGGCAGGACAGTCTGTATGTGAGGACCAACTTTCCAAGTGGTTCTGCTACCCTGCAGCAATGCAAGTTCCCCAAAGTAATTCCATGGCACATTGATAACATAAAATCAATCGCTTGCCTTGCTTTGCTTTCAGAAGCATGAGTAGTTCTGGCAGGAATCTTCTGTGCAGTGCAGCTGGCAGTGAATTTACACTTTGTTCTATGATAATTTTTCACACACTGCTCACAAATAACAAGCTGCTAGATTTCACAAGACAAAGAAATTCCAGTGATTCATATTTAACTTTTTACCCCATAAGAGCAACCACCTGTAGAAGTCTTACAAATACAGGAGTGAAATAATTAGGGTGAGCACTGTGAATAATGGGAAGTCACAAATATACCCTTCCAAAGTATCAGCCATAGGTAACAGCTTTAACTTGCAAAGTAACTGAGGAAAAACAACAGGAAAAGTTCAAAAGTGTTTTAAAGACCATTATTATTTTACTTGCTAAAATGTTGCTGCTTCCTATGCCTGTTTGCTTACATTTGTTCCTAGAAGTATTGCAGCATGCTCAAATTTCACTTTTTCCACGTGAACATTTTTGAATGACAGGTTAACTGGCTTTCAGTATCATCTAAATGCAAAAGTGACAATCTTAGTCTTCTGGATATAGCTTTGAAAAACTTCCAGTCAATCATTTATTCCAGCTGAAGTATGGTATTTACTATTTGCAGAATAACGCTCTAAAGTTTTACAAGATATCTCTAATAAAAATGAAATTAAAAATGCAATAGCAAGCACAGGAACTTGCAGCACTTCAGAGGTTACACGACACTCCTCACCCCCAGTTTAGGTGTTAGGGTTTCTCCACTTTTGAAAACCAAAGTAAAAGGGACTAGAGTGTTTCTGATATAGTCTGCCCAGATTTCAGCTCTCAGCACAAGATCTTCAAGTGCATGTCACAGCTGAGGATCAGAAACACTGAGTGTAACCAGGCAGCAATCTTTACCTTTCTCTGGAGGATGCTGTTGTCAGTTCTCAGCCTGGAACTCTACAATCATTAATGAAACATCTCTTTCCTTCCCGAGATTAGGTGGAGAAGCAAAGCCATCCTCTCACTAGCACTTCTTCAGCATGGGGGCACTCTGCTACCCGTGTGACATTTGCACAGTTGAACAACCAAGAAGGGAGGGAAAACACAGGTCCTGAAGTTACTTACTAGGTCACTTTCCTCAAAGGAAGTGGTATAGATGAAGCAATTCTTGTGGATGTTTCTTCAGAATGTAACCTAACTTCTCAATCCCTTGACATAAATAAGCAGACTCCACATGAAGTCATCCACACCAACTTCACCGTAACAATTTTTAGTTTCTTCTTTCTCAAGGCAGTTAAAAACTCTGAGACCAGAGGAAAAACTTACCTCTAATGCCAGCGCAGTCTTGTCATAAGCACAGGGTACTCTCTTTTGGACAGCTTTGGCATAGACTGGTCCATTCTGTGTGTTTGGCAGAGGGTTGATCACTGCTCCAGGTGTGCTGGATACTGAGGGAAGGGGAGTTGCGGTTTGAGGCTGAGCATAAGCATGGGCAGGTTCTGGAATACCGTAACTGTTGGAATTCCTGTTTCCATGCTTCCCAACAGAAGGTCTGACTAGCTTTTCTACATAAGGAACAGGGATCATCCCAATGCGACCTTCCTTGTTTCTGGCACTCCACCACTGTTCTTCTGGCTTCTCTACAATTACCAGTAACTCGCCCTTTTTAAATGGGAGATCCTCGGCATCGTTGCCATGGAAGTCATAGAGAGTCCGAACGTATTCCACGTTTTCTTCTGCAGTGGACATGGCAGGGGCAGATCCAGATCCCATTGGTGGACTTGGGTACCTGAAGATTTGGTAAAAGCAATAGCCATTGGTTTGTATTTCCAGTAACAAAGCTAAGTAGCAGGTCTGCAGTAGGAACATCAATTACAGAGGAGTTACTCACTTGGATTTGTAACAAAAGCATTGGCTTGGTAGCACTGTGAGGCATCTCTTGAGTAACTCACACTCTAAATAATTACTTAAATACCCAAAGTAGGTTCCCCAGAAACCCAAAATACTCTATCATGGGATGCAGAAAACTGGGAGAAAGAATGCAGAATCTTCATCCACCTATTGTGAAGGGTCAAATTCTATAGCTTAAGTTATGAGAAAACCAAATTAAGACTATTTGGGTGATTGAGGTGGAAGAGCAATACATAAAAAATGTAGTTGTGAATCTCTCCAAGAGTCCCTTGCCACCTCCAAAGTAATCCAAATAATTTTATTTTGTTTTTAACTTCAGCATCACTTCTAAAGAATTTGGTAAGTTAGTGCTAGCCTTGAAGCACCATAGAGGAAAAAGGGAACAAAAGTAAGATGGCATGACATCTTCATAAAGACAGCATGAAATACTTGCATCCACTGATAAGAAGAACTAAGAAAAAAAAAGCTTGCCTTCTATAAATATTCCTTTGCCTATTAACCATGTTATCTTTAATTTATTTACATAATTTTTATTACTATGTCCATCATTTGTCAAATACAGTCACTTTGTTGTCTGTAATATATGACTGTCCATCAAATCAGAATGCTTTCACTGTTTTCATCATAAATGTTATACATTTTATTCAAAGCAGCTGTCAAAAAAAAGCCCTTCATGGATATAGGCCACAGCAGATACTTATTATCTAAGCTATGATAGCAAGAATGCATGTCATTAGCCTACTTCAATTCTCTTTTGCTACTTGCAAAATACCATGGAAGTCAAATCCCTGTGATTTTTGCAAGATATGTCAGAAGCCCTGAAGAGAAAGAAATTCCATCTTTGAGACACCCTGCTGCAGCCAAAGCAGGGGAACAGAGGGAACCCTTCAGGGAGCAACTGCTCTGCATATGCAAGAGCTCAGGAACATCAGCAAGGATGCTCAGAGCTCACTACTAGAGATGAAAAACAAACAGGAAGTTCTAAATGGTTCATTTACAAGTGTTCTAAAAGTTTAAGATGCCTTCTTCAAGATCTAGAAGTACTGTAGGGCTCTATATAGAAACCACCTTTCAGACTGTACTTTATGAAATCAAAACAATGAACAGCTTTCAAAAGCATCTGAGCATCTGAGAGCAATGTGCCCAGGAAAATGCCAGAGAAATAAGAATTAGCATAACAGTTCTGAAGCACATACCTGGCCACTCTTTTTCTAAATCTAGTCCATTAACTAAAAATAAAAAAACCCAAAAATCTGGGAATGCTACCTTTCATCCTTTTGCAGCAGGAAGTCTCCTTTGCACAGAATGTAAAACCATCAACCACATAATTGATTTTCCTCAGAGTTTTAACAAAATTCATGCTAGTGAAAACACCTAGTCTATCCCATTTGTAGTTCTTTAAAAAAGCCTGTCAATTCACAGCAGGTTAGGGCCAATCTGGCTCTGTGCTGAGAGACCAATATGCAACCAAAGCCTTGAAAATAAGGTGGTACTAAAATATTCACAGAACATTTCACACAGGATCCTAACAAATATCAAGTGTGCAAGTGCAATCAGCTATAAGTTGTAAAGGGTTTTGAGAAAGTCAAGTCAGTCATGGCCATAAATGATTAAGAACAAGTTTTTGCATCCAGAAAGGTTCAACAGTATCCAGGTTGGAGAACAGAGATAAGCATAAAGATTGCTTCAGCATTAGACTTTCTTTTTTTCCCTTCCCAACTCTCAGCAAGTTTAAGCATGCATATAACACTGGGCAGCTCCATTTAAGCATTCCTGCAATGCTGAAAATGAATTGTTTTATATATATATCCATCTCTCTAGCCACAATCATACCCAAAAGTCTGCCAGCAGCTTGAAGAGCTCCTGAAGGTTTGCTTTCTGTCACTTCCTGCCCATCACTTGACAGCTTTTCAGAATGACTTCTGAACACTTGAGTTTTTCAAGTTGACAAGCTACTGTCAATCTCTGACAAGTGACTGACTGTCATTAAGTACTGGTCTATGCCAAGGTTCAATTGTGATTATAAAACTCAAAGTTATTCTTCCCTCCTAAGAACTTGCTGATCTGGAAAACATAGTAAGATATTAAAATGTAGAATTCAGAAGTGGACCAATCTGGATTTATTTTTTCAATGTCACTACTTTTATTTATTTTCATCTCTTTCTATCCAGGAAGCCCAAAAACTTTGACAAAAGATACTGAGGAAGACTTTATTAATTAAAAGTAAGGAATATTTTCTAGGGTTCTTCATAAGCAGTTTACTGATGCATGTTGCAGGTATGTCCCATGCTGGGACCAGGACAAAGAAGGAGCTCATAGCCAAGTCACATTTTCCCCTCCTCCTAGAACAGCATTTCTCAGTGAAGTGTATGGTATACACAGATATAGATGAACAATGCTGTAAGCAAACTGTGAGAAATAAGTGTTCCACTTTTTTTTTTTGAGCAGAAATGCCGCTCTAGAAGTTTGGGAAATGCTGCCCTAGAATGTATTAATGCTGACTTAACAGGGCAAAGCAGGCTAATCACATAAAAGCCAGTTCTATTGTAATCAGTGTAGGGATAGACAGCAAGCTAAGCTCAGAGGCTGTACTTCAATCACACAGAAGACTGGTGAACCAGCTTCCCAACCACCCTTGGAACGGAGACAATACTAGAAGAAAAGGGTAACACAAAAAGGGTGACGTGCGACCACACCCTCTTTCAAAGCAATTACAGCCCGTGGTAGAGGTACATGGTACCTTTACATACAAGGTCAGCACAGCGACCATGGATGATTTGACTGAAAGAGCAACACTTCTAATTGTCAGCGAGATCCAGAGCTTTGAGAAGGCCCAGTATTAAAACCGAATGTTTCCTCAGTATTTATTCACAGCATCTACATGCAGTGCCAGGCTCCCGGAGCTCCTGGGCTGGACTATGACACCTTTACAGGTCTCGCCTCCTCACGCCACCCGGGCAAAGGTGGCGGTGGGTGTGGCGGGGGCGGAGGACACTCACCTGGGCGCGGGCTCGATAAGGGTGGTGGTGTCCAGGTAGTGGATCTTGTAGAACTCCAGCAGCGCGGGTAGGTGCTCGAACTCCTGGTCGCCGATCTTAAATCGGCGGTTGGGCAGGGAGTTGATGATGTAGTGGGAAACGCGGGAGTTCTCGGACACCGAGAGGACGTAGTCCCCCGGGCAGGTGGACGAGTCCCGCACCAGGAACATGCCGTGCCGCTGCCCCTGCAGCCGCGTCTTGCGCCTCCGCCCGGGACACCGGGCCCACGTACCAGCTGGAGCGGTCCGACGAATCGAAACGAGCGGCGGAGGACATGGCTCCGGGGGGGAAGGGGAAGGAAAGGGAGGAAGGAAGGTGAGGAGCCCGAAGGCCCAGGCGGAGGAAGAGACCCGGAGAAGGGGAGGCCTGGGCAGAGAGGCCTGGGAGGCGGAGGGGCTGGGGGCGAGGGGGAAGCGGCTCGTGCCTAGTCCAGGAGAAAGGGAACCCAGGGCAAGGGGGATAAGAGAGGAGGAAGCTCCGCGCCGCTGGAGGCGAAGGGCCGGGGAGCGGCTGGGGTGGGGCTGGCCAGACGCGGCGCGCAGGGCCCCCGAGTCTCCCTCAGCGGCGGGGTGTGCAGGGCATCCTTCCCGCCTCTCTCAGGCCTGCGGCGGGCCCGGCCAGGCGGGTGATGAAGAGCAGCGGCGGCTGACACGGACAGGCGGCCCGTGAAAGCGACGAGCGGAGCCGGCTCGGGGCGGGACGGGGGAGGCAGAAGCGCCGGGCGCCGCGTCCTGCCGCGGGTTCCTCCCCTCGCTAGCTGAGCTCCAAAATGGCGGCTGCGCCGGGCCGCGCGAACGCTGCCAGACACCGCCCCGCGCACGCGCCATGGCGGCGGCGGCGCGGGGCCGCGCCCGCCTCAGGGGCCGGGAGGGGGGTTCGTGCCCCGGGGTCCCGTCCCGGCGGCCAGGGCAGCGGGAGAGCCGCCCCTTCCCCGTTTCTCCGCGACAGTCACTCAGGCCGGCCCCGGCGCACCCCGGTCGGTGCGGTGAGTGAGGCGGGGGTGACCCCGCGCCTGCCGCATCCCCTCACAGGGCAGGGCTCCCTCCCTGCTGCAGGCGCGCTTTGCGCGGGTCACCCCAGAAACTCCTCAACCCTTGGCCTTAAGGTATTTGAGGGGGACCCTCCATCTTCTCCCCATCCCTCTGGGCACGTCTTCTCTCCCTGGCTTTGCCCCCGGTGCCCCGGGACTGCCCCGGGCCACTCTCGCTGCTCCTGGATCGAGGGGTGCCAGCGCCCTGACCCCAGGCGGTTTGCAGACACCACCACCTCCCCTGAGGTTTTGCTGTTATTTACTAGTTAATTAATTTTCTTTTAAGGAACAAAACGGCCCTCTGTGATAATCATCTCTGATCTCGAGATAAGTTCCTACGTGCTCTAAGGGGCCGTTTCCTGCCTCCTCCTAGCCGGGCCCCAGATAACGGGGTCAGAGCCCTGCGTGGCCCAGGCGGGAGGAAGATGGTGTCGCAGCCGCTGAAGAGGAAGGAAACCCCGGAAAGGACTCAGCAGGGCTGGGGGCAGCGCTGGGCACATGGTGCGGATGAGCTGTTTGAATTTGAGAGGGAGCTTGGCGCCGTGAGCCGGGCGGCACGGAGCGGTGACTCAGGGCCCTGAGCGCGCCCGGCCTGTCCGGCCGCACACAAAACCGCGCTGCTCCCCGGGCGTGCGAGAAACCTCGGCGTGCTGCGAGCTCAGCTCGGTCTTGTCACTTCGTTTAATTTGTGCTTTGGTGTTCGTATTGCTGCAGGGCTGGCAGCGTGAAATGAAGCAGCACTTGAAAGAAAAAAAAAAAAAAGGCCAATTCAAATGGAGAAATAGATTTAAGACGTCTGTCTTGAAATGCTTAACTGGACTGTTGTGCAGCGTTATTCCAGCTTTGCTGTGTTTCTTTCATGCTCTGCCTTTTCCAAAAGCTTAGTCATTCTTTTGCTCTTTGTTCCTCATCCTACACTGGCAGCCAGTGCCAGCTGAGGTGTCTGGGTTGGAACACAAGGGCTGTGTCCCTGCAGACGTTTAGCAGAGTTCAAATAATCTAAAATGGAAGACTTCTCCCATGTCTCCATGACAAAACCATCCAGGAAAAGTCTCATCATTAAGATGAAAGGATCTTAAAGCAACCCTGAATCCATGTGCAGGTATCATTTTACCAGCTGCTGACATACAGCCATCTCTGGGTGGAAAACAACAGCTGTTAGTCATGTGTAGCAAACAGTGACCTAGAGATGAATAATTACATCTGAAAACTCACATCGATGCAAAACAATTTCATCCATTACTAGGAAAGCTTACTTCATAGTTATACCCCTGATCCATTCTTACTGGTTTAAGGGCTTGTACCTGCCACTAAGAGTCAGTTTTAAAACACCTGTAGACAGGCTACAATAGAATGTGAAGGTTATGATGTTTTCTTGTGTCATTTGAACAGACCTGGCGTGATTTCTGTTTGACCATGGCCAAAGTACAGATTAAAAGATAGCACTTGGACTTGCAATAATATGCTAAATAATGTTTAAAAATTATTACAAAAATGTAAGTTAGCAGCAGATTTAGTAACACATAAGATAAAAAAAAAAGAAATAAAAGTTCCTGCTGGTTCATTTGATTGAATTACAATTTTTGTTAAAATAAAAATCAAATACATAGTGATTTTCCCTCCATTTTGTAGGGATAATACTGGAATCTGAAGAGAGTTGGAACATGGCAGAAATAAGCAGTATTAATATAAACCAGTTTTGTGCAGTACTGCATGGGGCTGCGCTGCTGCTGGAGAACCAACACACCCACCTTCCCATCCAGAGAGGATTCTAAGGCATGGAGAGCTTTTCAGTTTGGAAGGAACTTTCAAATTGAATGTTCTTAAATTGTATGTGTGTAGGTTATGTGCATCCTTCAAGTAATTCCTCCTCAGTTTTAGTAACTAAGATTTTTGGTAAAAGATCTCACATTCTACTTCCATATGAGAAAAAGGTGACTTGTTCAT